>NC_080187.1:127737879-129015379 GCF_030028045.1 Hippopotamus amphibius kiboko | reverse complement strand
TAAAAAAGTGTAAAAGCTGCCTGCTTTGCCCACCTTAAAAAACAAAAAAAACAGATATAAGCAGAGATATGGAAATTCTAAGAAAGAACCAAAAAGAAATGCTAGAGATAAAAACACTGTAACAGAAATGAAGAATGCCTTTGATGGATTCACTAGTGGACTAGACATGTCATGTGAAAAGAATATCTGAACTTAAGGATATCTCAATAGAAATATCCAAAACTGAAAAGCAAAGGAAAAAAAAGACTGGAAAAAAAAGTCAAGTACTGTGAGACAACTACAAAAGCAGTAACATACATGTATTGAGTATATGAGAAAGAGAAAAAAGAGAGAAAGGAACAAAAGCAATATTTGAAGCAATAGTAATGACTGAGAATTTCCTCCAAATTAATATCAGATACCAAACCACAGATCCAGGAAATTCAGAGAACACTAAGGAGGATGAATGCCCAGAAAGCTAAGCTTAGGCATATCATTTTCAAACTACAGAAAAGGAAAGATAATCTCCCCTCCAAAATTCTGGGGGAAAAAGCCAGAAAAACACCTGCCTTACCTGTAGAGAAGCAAAGATAAGAATTATATTCAAATTCTCAGAAACTATGCAAGAAAGAAGAGAATGGAGTGAAATATTTGAAGTATTGAAAGAAAAAAAAAGAACCTAGAATTCTGTGAAATTCTGTGAAACCAACCTGTGAAATTATCCTTCAAATGTGAAGGAGAAATGAAGACTTTAGCAGACAAAACAAAAATTGAGGAAATTTGTTACCAGTAGATCTGCCTCAAAGAAATGTTGATGGAAGTTCTTTACAGAGAAAGAAAATGATATAGCTTAGCAACTCCAGATCTACACATAAAGAAAGGAAGACCATCAGAGAAATAAGTGAAGGTAAAATAAAAACTTTTATTTTTCTTATTCTTAATTGATCTAACATAACAGTATGTTCAAAATAATGATGGTGATACTGTATTTGTATGCATGTGTGTGTGTGTGTGTATTTATGCATGCTTAGTTATAAGTGAAACAAATGACAGTGTATTAGGGTTCTCCAGAGAAACAGAACCAGCAAGATCTATCTCTACATCTACATCTATATTTATCTACCTAACTACCTATCTATCTATCCATCTACTGAGAGAGACTAATTTTTTTTTCTTTTTTTTTTTTCCCCCGTATTCCCTCCCTTCCTTGACTCCCCCCCCCTCGAGTCCCCCCCACTCTCCCCGCCCCAGTCCTCCCAGGCATCTTCCACCCTCGAGTTGGACTCTGTTATACAACAACTTCCCACTGACTATCTATTTTACAGTTGGTAGTATATATATGTCTGTGCTACTGAGAGAGACTAATTTACTATGAGGAATTGACTCACATGATGATGGAGGCTGAGAAGTCCAAGATCTGCAACTCACGTTAAAGACCCAGGAGAGCCAACACAGTTCCATTCCAAGTCTAAGGGCCTGAAAACCAGGAGAACTGATGATATAAGTTCTAGTCCAAGTTCAAGTCTAAAGGCAGAAGACCAATATCCCAGCTCAAAGTGAGTCAGACAGAATGATTTCTTATTCAGCCTTTTATTCTACTGAGGATTTCAATGGATTGGACAGGCCCACACACATTTGGGAGATCAATTTGCTTTAGTCTACTTATTCAAATGTTAATCTCATCCAGAAACACCTACATGGTGTTTCTGGCACACCCAGAAATACTGTTCAATGAAATATCTGGGCACCTTGTGGCCCAGTCAAGTTGACACATAAAATTAATTAACCATCACATATACCATTTGTTTATTTCTTTATTTTATTTATTGGCTGTGTTGGGTCTTTATTGCTGCGTGCGGGCTTTCTGTAGTTGTGAAGAGTGGGGGCTACTCTTCTTTGCAGTGCGCAAGCTTCTTGTTGCAGTGGCTTCTCTTGTTGCAGAGCATGGGCTCTAGGTTTCAGTTGCATCTCATGGCCTCAGTAGTTGTGGCTCACAGGCTTTAGAGCGCAGGCTCAGTGGTTGTGGCGCACGGGCTTAGTTGCTCCAAGGCATGTGGGATCTTCCCAGCCCAGGGCTCGAACCTGTGTCCCTTGCATTGACAGGCAGATTCTTAACCACTGCGCCACCAGGGAAGCCCACATATACCATTTTTAATGAGCAATAGTTTTCATAATATTTGCTATTAAAATGACAGGTAGTTTTTCAAAGTAATGTTTTATACAAGCATCTGAAACAGTTCAGCCTGTCTCTATGTGTGGAACAAAAATATAACTAAATTATATTAACAGTAGGAATAAATCCTATCTTCTTCCCCTAGAGAGTCAGGAACATCAAGGAACTGAAATTCTGAGAATTCTGAGGTTTTGTACTCTCTGAGCATGGATTTCTCCAAGAGCAGATCTTGAGCCAAGGATTTAAGTTTGCAAGTAGTTTGGGAAGTGGAGAAAACATTAGTGAAGGAGCATGAAATTGGGACAAGAAAGGAAGGGGAGGTATCTCCTAAAGGGCGCATTATCAAACAATTTACCACTGTGGGTAATGGGAGTGTAATTCCATTGGGGAGCTCTAGGAGGCAGTGTAGAACACACACCCCAGCATTTTCTCCCTGAGGGGTGAGGGAGCTGGGGTGTCTTCACACAATGCTGCCAGCACTTGGTTGAAAGCTACTGACAGAGGTGTTAATTGCTGCACTTCCCCTGCTACACACTCAGGCTCTAGCCTAGGGGAACCAAAGTCAAGAGATACAGCTGCTGGCGGTTGACTGTGGGCAGTGTGCCCTGGAGTGTTAGGGAACGTGCATAAAGTGACAAGAGTGTTTGCGACACAATCCCAGTTCAGTAGCACTTTGATGATTAGAACTGACTTTCCTTTTGATCTTACATTTTCTTTCTAAGCAGCGTTTTATTTCTTCCATTAGGACAAAAGTTTAAAGTTTGGATATAACCCTCTTCTTGGATCAATATATGAGTTTATTTTAGTGACTCTATATTACCTTATGTGGAAATGGTCAAAAGTCTAAATTTGAGGCTGGGTAACATGAAGCTGTGGCAAGCCCTGAAAGGTAGATGATTAATGTAACAGTGCCTTCAGGATCGCACTGTCTTCTGAAAGCATGGACAGGGAAAATAATGGTGACAATTGGATGCAGAATTACTACAACAGAATAAAGCTAAGAGTCATTCTAGCACTGAGCACAGAGGTTAACAAACCTATGAGGTGTGTAAATAATCCCAATTTCACAAGTGAGGAAATGGACTCAAAGAGGTAACAAATCTTTCCAAAATGAACCATCTAGCAAGTGCCTAACGAAGGGTCTATAGAAGGACTAGCTAAATTTCAATACCACATATTAAGGTCTCATCCTTATGAGAGAAAAAGTGGCTTTTAAAAAAAATTGTGTTTTCTTTCAGTAATTTCTTTTTACATTTTTACAGAGTAATAATTTTCTAGTCTATTAATTTCACTTATATCATAATAGAATCATTTCCCCAAATATTACAAATTCTTCAGAGAACATTTTTTAAAATCCAGATATTATTTTTTATTGAGGTATAATTTACACATATTATATCCAGGTGTGTAACATAATGATTTAATATATGTATATATTGTAAATGATCACCATTATAAGTCTAGTTAACATCCATCACCACACATAGTTACAATTTTTTTTCCTTATGATGAGAACTTTTAAGGTATACTCTTTTAGCAACTTTCAAATATACAGTACAGTATTGCTAACTATAGTCACCATGCTATATAGTACATCCCCAGGACATTTGTTATATAACTGAAAGTTTGGACCTTTTGATGATCTTCACTCATTTCACCCACCCCTTCCCCCGTGCCTCAACAACCTCAATTTGCTCTCTGTATCTGTGTGTTTGGTGTGTGTGTGTGTGTATGTGTGTGTGTGTGTTTCAGATTCCACATTTGCGACATCATATAGTATTTGACTTTCTCTGTCTGACTTGCACTTAGCACAGTATTCTCAAGATCCATCCATGTTGTCACAAATGGGAGGATTTTCTTCTTTTTTAATGACTGAATAATATTTCCCTGTGTGTGTGCGTGTGTGTGTGTGTGTGTGTATACACCACATCTTCTTTATCCATTTATCTATTTATGGACACTTAGGTTGTTCCCATATCTTGGTTATTGTAGATAATGCTGAAGTGAAGTTGCAGATATCCTTCTGAGATAGTGATTTTGTTTTCTCCAGGTAAATGCCCAGAAGTGGTATTGCTGAATCATATGGTAGTTCTATTTTAATTTTTTTGAGGAACCTCCATGTTATTTTCCATAGTTGCTGTACCAATTTACATTCTGACCAACAGTGCACAAGGGTTTCCTTCTCTCTACATCCTCACCAACATTTGTTACTTTTTTTAAATTGGAGTATAGTTGCTTTACACTGCTGTACAGTAAAGTGAATCAACCATGCATACATGTATATCCACTCTTTTTTGAACATTTGTTATTTCTTTTTCTTTTTTTTTTATAATAGGCATTCAAACAGGTGTGAGGTGATATTTCATTGTGGTTTTGATTTGCATTTCCCTGATGATTAGTGATGTTGAGCACTTTTTTATGTACCAGCTGGTCATCTGTATGCCTTCTTTGGAAAAAGGTCTGTTCAGATCGTCTGCCCATTTTTAATTGGGTTGTTGGGGGAAGGGGCTGTTTGTTTGTTTTTTGTTTTGTTGTTGGGTTGTATGGTTCTTTATATATTTTGAATATTAACCCATTATCAGATATATGATTTGTGAAGACTGCCTTTTTATTTTGTTGATGATTTCCTTTGCTGTGTAGAATCATTTTAGTTTGATGTAGACCCAGTTGCTTATTTTCACTTTTGCTGCCTTTGCTTTTGGTGTCACATCCAAGACCAATGTCGAGGAGTCTATGCTTTTTTCTAGGAGTTCTATGGTTTCAAGTCTTATGTTCAAAACTTTAATCTATTTTGACTTGATTTTTGTGTATGGTGTATGATGGGGTCCACATTCATCTTTTGCATGTGACTGTCCAGTTTTCCCAGCATCATTTATTGAAGAGACTGTCCTTTCCCATTGCATACTCCTGACTCCTTTGTCCATAAATTAATTAACCAAAAATTAAGTTATATATACATGTGGGTTTATTCTCTCTATTTTGTTCCATTTTGGCCCTCTATTCTGTTCCATTTATCTGTATGTCTGTTTTTATGCCCATACCATACTATTTTGATTACTATAGTTTTATAATATAGTTCAAAAGCAGAAAGCATGGTGGCTCCAGCTTTGTTCTTCTTTTTTATATATTTAAATTTACTTATTTATTTAATTTATTGGCTGTGTTGGGTCTTTTTTACTGTGTGCGGGCTTTCTTTAGTTGCGGTGAGTGGGGGCTACTCTTCATTGTGGTGCATGAGCTCCTCATTGCCGTGGCTTCTCTTATTGTGGACCACAGTCTGTAGGTGCATGGGCTTCAGTAGTTGCAGCACATGGGCTCAATAGTTGTGGCTCACGGGCTCTAAAGTGCAAGCTCAATAGTTGTGGCACACAGGCTTAGTTTCTCTGTGGCATGTGGGATCTTCCTGGACCAGGAATCGAACCCATGTCCCCTGCATTGGCAGGTAGATTCTTAACCACTGCGCCACGTAGGAAGCCCTATTCTTCTTTCTTAAGATTACCTTGACTGTTCAGGGTCTTTTGTGGTTCCATATAAATTTAAGGATTGTTTTATTTCTGTGAAAAATGTCGTTGGAATATTTATAGGGATCTCATTGAATCAGTGGATTACTTTGGGTAATACGAACATTTTTAACAATATTAATTCTTCTGATCCATGAGACAGAATGTCTTTCATTTATTTGTATCTTCAGTTTATTTCATCAATGTGTTATAGTTTTCATTGTGGAAGTCTTTCACCTCCTTTGTTAAATTTATTCCTAGCTATTTTATTCTTTTTTGATGCAGAGAACATTACTTTTAATAGTCAAATAATATTGCACCTTGCAGAGCACAACTATTTTTTTAACCATTGCTTTACTGTTGGAATTTCAGATTCTGTCCATTTTCACGTCACTGAATATCCTTGTGAAAAGATTTTTTTCTGCATTTATAATTATTTCCTTAAAAGACATTCCCATATGTGAATATTTTCCAACATGCACAAATATTTTTTTACTATGTTTTCTATTTCCAATCTGATACCCAAAATGCTCTACCTTTTCACTTCAAGCAAAAAAAAAAAAAAAAAAAAAAAGAGTACTCACCTGGCACCATGCCCACTAGCACAAAGCATTATTTCTTTTGAAAGGTCCTTGCTAATTTGATAAGCAAAAATGGGTAGTCCAAAATTGTTGTTTTGATGCATGTGTTTTAGATGTCTAAAGAGGCTTATACTTGGTAAATATTTGTTGAGGACTTATCTTTCTTGTCTTTGAAGCCAACATCTGTTCATCCCCTATGCTCCCTCTTCCATACAAGTGTGGGATGAACCTTTCTGGAGCACCACCTGTACCTGCTTGATGTTGGCTGGGCAAATAAAGATGAGGGAAAGGCATCAGATCCAGTTTCTTCCCTGAAGAAGCTCACAGTGCAACAGAGACAATCCAGGAACAAGGGCACAGGGACCTCAGAGAAGCTTCAGTCAAGGGCCTGCCTAAGCCACATTTTTCAGATAGCTAATCAGTCAGAGTTGGAGGAGCATTGTAAAAGGAAGGAACAGTGTAGAAAAAGTTTGAAGTGGGAAAGGGCCTTTGGAGTGTAGCTTAAACTCAAGAAATGAGTTAACAGCAGGAGTTTAGGCTAAAGAGATTGGCTGGGGCCTAGAATGCCAAGTGAGAACCACGCTTGTCATTGATGAGCCCCTGAGCTCAGAGCTGTCCTCAGGAAATGCTGTATTCTATACTGATATGGAAGGAGGTCCACTATCTTTTCTACTTTTTCCAGAGCTGCTAAGACACTCAGAGCAAAATACTGTTGTGGGTCCATAGTGGCCTCCCTCAACCTAGGTTTCTGACTTATCTATTCCTCTCTCATCTCCTCACACTATGGCTTTTTTCCCTCTGTCCCCAATTCTCAGTACCCGACTCTGGCAGGACCTTCCTTGGGTCAACTCTGAAAGTTGGAAATTGGAAAGTAAAGAAAGAGTATTTTGGTGACTTTTCTCAAAGCAGGAAGTTTCTATAGAGGCAGACATTGCATCACTCTCATTATAAAGATGAGGAAACTGGAAATCAGAGTGGTCTCAGGTGACACAACCTACTATGGCCAAGTTAAATTCACCTCAAGTCTGTATAACTCTTCACCTAATACCTTTCATCTTTCATCATTTTAAATGACTTTCCCCAGAAGACAGAGGGTTGTGGTTATGCCTAGTACTAAAGAGAAGGAAAGCCTCTGCATGGAACTATAAAGAGGAAGATTCTGACTCCACTGAGGAATGACTTCTCAAATCAGAGTGGTCCTCAGGGCTACTATCTGTCTCCCAAGAGAAGCTTCTGGTGAAGGACAAATCCAAACAAAAGCTGGATCACTACTTATCTAGGCTGCAGTAGAGAAATCTCAACTTTCCTGGAGCCTCTTAAGTTTCTGGCTTGTGTACTGGTAGAATGCTTTCCCTGTATTGTTGCCTCAGGCTAGCTGCAATGTTGGCTTTCTTGATCGTTTGACATTAACATCACTATTGTTTTCACTAGCAAATCTGTATACTGGTTTTTCCAAGATTTAGTCCAAATCAAATTACCTCCCTCTGGCATAGAGTCTTCTGGTCTACAAGGTCCTGCCCTGCCCTGGTAGAACCACTGTGTCACACAGCTGAGCATGAATATGAATATTTCCTGGCCAGGAAATACTGCAGACTCTCAGTTCTCTTACTAAGTTTTAGTAGTTTGTCTTGAATAAAGGGCTTTCAATTTGTTGTATGCAATTTCCAGGGTCCTAAAATGGTTACTTTGGACTAATTTTTTCAGTTTTATCATTGCTTTTGGAGGAGAGAATTTGCTGAGTTCCTTACTCAGCCATTAAAAATTTCCATCTCTAGTCCACCATTCTACTCTATTTGTTTACCTTTCTGCTCCCACTTACAAAGGGCTCTCAACACCTTCCCAAGAGAGATTCCAAATTCTTTCCAATCACTGCTTCAACCTCAAAGCCCAGAATTTCTGGGTGATGCTTAGTAGTCTCTATATCAGGTCCAGATGTGACTTTTCTTTATTTGGAGGTCTATGAACTAAAAAAATAAATTGTCTCTTCCCCAAAATTCTACCTTCAATAGTTTTAAAAGGAGAAGATAACCTTAATAAACACTCCAATTCAGAAAGAAGGATAATGGGGGTATCCAGCAACTGCTGATATTCTAAAATCCAGTTTGGCATTGAGTTTAACCCTCCTATCCTTAATTGGATTCTGACTCTATTCCTTGAGAACATATCCCCTGTTCATTGTTTTCCTTTATTTTCTTTTAGCATTTGTTAAAGAAAAAAAATGTATTCCTTTACATATTGCAGAAGAACAATCTCAAAAAGAACCTAGTCTCTCACCCTAGGAAAAGAAGAGGAAATTAAACACAAATCAAGCAGCAGGAAAGAAATAATAAAATTAGAAAAGAAATTAATAAAATAGAAAACAGAAAAATAATATAGATGGAATCAAAGTTTTTTTTAACATACAAATATAGGCAAACTTTTAGCTAGATTAAGAAAAAAAATTAACAAAATACACAAGTTAGCACAAGATGGCAGAGTAGAAGGACACGTGATCACCCCTTCTTGCTAGAGCACCAGAATCATAACTAACTGCTGAGCAACCAGAAAAATGCTGGAACCTATCAAAAAAGGTACCCTACATCCAAAGACAAAGGCAAGGCCACAGTGAGACGGTAGGAGGGGAACAATCCCGATAGAATCAAATCCCATACAGGCTGGGTGGGTGACCCACAAACTGGACAATAATTATACCACAGAAGTTCTCCCACTGGAGTGAAGGTTCTAAGCTCTGCATTGGGCTTTCCAGCTTCGGGGTCTGGCAATGGGAGGAGGAATCCCCAGAGAGTCCAGCTTTGAAGGCCAGTGAGATTTGATTGCAGGATTTCCACAAGACTGGGGGAAACAGAAACTCCACTCTTGGCAGGCATACACAAAGTCTTGTGTGTACCAGGACCCAGGGGAAAAAAGCAGTTGTCCCACAAGAGACTGAGCCAGACCTACCTGCTAGTATTGGAGGGTCACCTGCAGTGGTGGGGAGCAGCTGTGGATCACTGGCGGGGTCAAAGACACCAGCAGTAGCAGTTCTGGGAAGTACTCATTGGTGTGAGCCCTCCAAGAGGCCACCATTAAACCCACCAAACAGCCTGTAGGCTCCAGTGCTGGGTTGCCTCAGGCCAAACAACCAACAGGGAGGGAACACAGCCCCACCTATCAGCAGACAAGTTGATTAAGTTTTTACTGAGCATGGTCCTGCCCACCAGAGGGACAAGAACCAGCTCTACCCACCACCAGTCCCTTACATCAGGAAGCTTACACTAGCCTCCTAGATAGCCTCATCCACCAGAGGACAGACAGTGGAAGCAAGAAGAACTATAATCCTGAAGCCTGTGTAATGAAAACACAATCACAGAAAGTTAGACAAAATAAAATGGCAGAGGATTATGTCCCAGATGAAGTAACAGGATGAAACGCCAGAAAAACTAAGTGAAGTGGGAAAAGAATTCAGAATAGTGATAGTGAAGATGATCCAGGATATCAGGGAAAGAATGGAGACAAAGACTGGGAAGATGCAACAAATGTTCAACAAAGACCCAGAAGAACTAAAGAATAAGTAAACAGAGATGAAAAGTACAATAACTGAAATGAAAAATACACTAGAAGGAATCAATAGTAGAATAACTGAGGCAGAAGAATGGATAAGTGACCTGGAAGACAAAATGGTGGAAATCACTGCCATAGAACAGAATAAAGAAAAAATAATGAAAAGAAATGAAGATGGTCTAAGAGACCTCTGGGACAACATTAAAGGCAACAACATTTGCATTATAAGGGTCCCAGAAGGAGAAGAGAAAAAGATAGGACCTGAGAAAATATTTGAAGAGATACTAGCTGAAAACTTCCATAACATGGGAAAGAAAATAGTCACCAAAGTCCAGGAAACACGAAGAGTCCCAGGTAGGACAAACCCAAGAAGGAACACACCAAGACACATAGTTAACAAACTGACAAAAATTAAAGATAAAAATATTAAAAGCATCAAGGGATATCTCATAAGATTATCAGCTGATTTCTCAGCAGAAATTCTACAGGCCAGAATGGAGTGGCATGATATATTTAAAGTGATGAAAAGGGAAGAACCTACAATGAAGAATACTCTACCCAACAAGGCTCTCATTCAGATGTGACAGAGAAAGTAAAAGCTTTACAGACAAACAAAAGCAAAGAGAATTCAGCCACAAGACCAGCTTTGCAACAAATCTAACAGAACTCCTCTAGGTGGGGAAGAGAACAGCAACTTAAAATAACCTTGTACAAAACCTCATGGGAACAACAAACCCAAAAACTACAATAGATACACACACAAAAAGGAAAAAGCAATCCAAACACAGCACCAAAGATGGTCATCAAACCACAAGAGAACAAAAGAGGAAGAGAAGGAAAACGACCTACAAAAACAAACCCAAAACAATTAAGAAAACGGCAATAGGAACATACATATAGATAGTTACCTTAAATGCAAAAGGATTAAATGCTCCAACCAAAACATATAAATGGATACAAGAAAAAGACCCATATTTATGCTCCCTACAAGAGACCATTTCAGACCTAGAGACACATACAGACTGAAAGTGAGGGGATGGAAGAAGGTATTCCATGTAAATGGAAGTCAAAAGAAAGCTTGAGTAGCAATATTCATATAACAGAAAACAGACTTTAAAATAAAGACTGTTTAAAGAGACAAAGAAGGACACTACATAATGATCAAGAGATCAATCCGAGAAGAAGATATAACGATTGTAAGATATAACAATATATGCACCCAACATAGGAGCACCTCAATATATAAGGCAAATACTAACATCCATAAAGGGAGAAATTGACAGTAACACAGTAATAATGGGGGACTTTAGCACCCCACTTTCATCAATAGATAGATCATCCAGACAGAAAATCAATGAGGAAACACAGGCCTTAAATGACACATTAGATGAGATGGACTTAATTGATATTTATAAAGCATTCTATCCAAAAGCAGCAGAATATACATTCTTCTCAAGTGCACACAGAACATTCTCCAGGACTGACTACATGCAGGGCCACAAAGCAAGCCTTGGTAAATTTAAGAAATTTGAAATCATACCAAGCATCTTTTTGACCACAATGCTATGAGATTAGAAATCAACTACAAGAAAAAAAATATAAAAAATACAAACACGTGGAGGCTAAAAAAATGCTACTAAACAATCGATGGATCACTGAAGAAATCAAAGAGGAAATCAAAAAATACCTACAGACAAATGAAAATGAAAACACAATGATCCAAAACCTAGGGGATGTAGCAAAAGCAGTTCTAAGAGGGAAGTTTATAGCAATACAATTTTTTTAAATTTTTTATTTATTTATTTTACTTTTTTTTTTTTGGCTGCATTGGGTCTTCGTTGCTACATGCAGGCTTTCTCTAGTTGTGGCAAGCAGAGGCTACTCTTCATTGCAGTGCGCAGGCTTCTCATTCCCATGTCTTCTCTTGTGGAGCATGAGCTCTAGGTGCTTAGGCTACAGTAGTTGCAGCACACAGGCTCAGTAGTTGTGGCACATGGCCTTAGTTGCTTCAGGTCATATGAGATCTTCCTGGACCAGGGCTCAAATCTATGTCCCCTGTATTGGCAGGTGGATTCTTAACCACTGTGCCACCAGCAATGTCCTTATAGCAATACAATCTTATCTCAGGAAACAAGAAAACTCTCAAACAACCTAAGCTTACACCTAAAGCAATTAGAGAAAGAAGAACAAATAAAATCCAAATTAGTAGAAGGAAAAAAAATCATAAAGATCAGAGCAGAAATAAATGAAATAGAAACAAAGAAAGCAATAGCAAAGATCAATGAAACTAAAAGCTGGTCCTTTGAAAAGATAAACAAAATTAATAAACCTTTAGCCAGACTCATTAATAAAAAAAGGGATAGAATTCAAATCAATAAAATTAGAAATGAAAGTTACAATGGACACCACAGAAATACAAAGGATCATAAGAGACTATTACAAACAACTGTATGCCAATAAAATGGATAACCAGGAAGAAATGGAAAAATTCTTGGAAAAGTACAAGCTCCCAAGACTGAACCAGGAAGAGATAGAAAATATGAACAGATGAATCACAAGCACTGAGATTGAAACTGTGATTTGAAAGCTCCCAACAAACAGAAGTACAGGACCTAATGGCTTCACAGGTGAATTCTACCAAATATTTAGAGAAGAGTTAAAACCTATCCTTCTGAAAACCAGAACCCCCAGGGGCCTGCAGCCAGAGAATCCAGGACTGAGATGCATCCAACCAGTGAGCAGGCATCAGCCCTAGAATCCACTGGGCCCTGGCTCTACCCTCTAGCCAGCCTGCTCTAGCTTCTGGACCAGACTTATGCACCAGCAGGCAGACACCAGCTGCAAGACAACCATAGCCCCACAGCTTGTGAACACAGCCCATCCACAAGCAGGACATATCCTGCCCTGGGACCAGTTGGGCCATGACCCTGCTCACTAGCAGGCCAATACAAGCTTGGAGACACCCTGGATGCTGCAGCCAACTGTGTCAGGAATAGGTGCCACCCACCAGGGATTCTACACCAGCACTGAGGGCCCTAGGCCCTGCAACCAGACTCCAGGACCCAGCTCTGTCCACTAGTAGGCCAGGACTAGACCCAAGACATAGCTTCACCCACCAGTGTGTAGAAAAATGCCACAGGGTATCCTGGACCCAGACTCCACCCACCCATGAACCAGCACTAGCCTTACTGCCCCCCAGGGTCCACAGTCAGCTGCCTCATGACCCAGCTCTGCCAACCAGCAGCCTGCAGTCCCCACACAAGGCAGGATCCAGCAACCAACCTGATCAAGATCCAACCAAGCCTACCAGAATGCCCACAATAGTCAGCCCATCACAACAGAAGGACCCACCCAGCCCATATGGTGGAACCCCTAGAGCATATAGCTCTGGGGATGCGAGGAGAGTACACTGCTGGGACACAAAGGATATCTTCTAAAAGAGACCATTTCTCTCCAAAATCAAGAAATGGAACCAACCTACCAGATACATAAAAATAAAAACAGCAAGTTAGGCCAAATGAGGCAACAGATGAACACATTTCAAAAGAAGAAACAAGATAAAACCCTACAAGGAGAACTAAATGAAGTGGAGATAGAAAATCTACCCAAGAAAGAGTTCAGGGTAGAGATTGTAAAGATGATCAAAGAACTCAGGAGGAGAATGGATGCACAGAGCAAGAAGTTTGAAGTTTTTAACAAAGAGAAATTATAAGGAACAACCAACCACAGATGAAGAATACAAAAATTGAAATGGAAAATATACTAGAGGGAATCAACAATAAGCTAAATGATACAGAGGAACAGATCACTGAGATGGAAGACAAAGGAGTGGAAATCACTGAATTTAAACAGAAAAAAAGAAAAAAGAATGGAAAGAAATCAGGACCATTTAGGAGACCTCTGGGACATCATTGAGTGCACTAATATTTGCATTACAGGGGTCCCAGAAGGTGAAAAAAGGGTGCTGAGAGCATATCTGAAGACAAAATAGCTGGAAACTTCCCTAACCTGGGAAAGGAAACAAACATTTAAGTCCAGGAAGCTCAGAGAGTCCAATAAAAACTTAACTCTGAGAGGACCACACCAAGATCCATTGTAATTTAAATGGCAAAAATTAAACATAAAGAGAAAATATTAAAATTAGCAAGGGAAAAGCAACACGTTATATATGAAGGAATTTCCATAAGGTTATCAGCTGACTTTTTGGTAGAAACTCTGCTGGTCAGAGAAGAGTGGCATGATATATTTAAAGTGACAAAAGGGAAAAACCTCCAACCAAGAATAATCTACTCAGCAAGGCACTTTTTCAGATTTGATGGAGAGGTGAAAGGTTTTATGGACAAACACAGGCTAAGAGTTCAGCAGCATCAAACCAACTTTATAAGAAATGTTAAAGGAACTTCTCTAAGTGAAAAAGAAAATGCCAAAACTAGAAACATGAAAGTTTCAAAAGGAAAAATCACATCAGTAAAGGCAAACATATAGTAAACGTAGGAAATTATCCATGCAGAAATCTAATAGAAAGATTAAAAGATGAAAGTATTAAAATTAACTATATGCACAATAAGTAAGCAGCTAAGGGATACACAAAACAATCAGATGTAAAATATGATGTAAATAATAGTAATCATGAGGGGAAGAGAGAACAAATGCAGGGTTGTTAAAATGCATTTGAAATTAAGAGATCAACAGCATAAACAATTACATACAAACAACTGAAAACAATTACATACATGTATACGTATATATATGCCTCATAACCACAAATGTACAACATAACAGACACACACAAAAAGAAAAAGAAACCCAAGCATAACACTAAAGATATTCATCAAATCAAGAGACTAGACAAAAAGAAGAAATAAATGAACAAGACCTACAAAAACAACCCAAGAGCAATTAACAAAATGGCAATAGGAACATAAATATCAATAGTTACTTTAAATGTAAATGGTCTAAATGCTTCAATCAAAAGACATAGAGTGGCAGAATGGATACTAATGGACATATGCTTCCTACAAGAAACTCACTTCAAATTTAAAGACACATACAGACTGAAAGTGAGGGGATGGAAAAATGTAGTCCATACAAATAGAAATAAAAAGAAATCCTGGGTAGCAATACTTATATCAGACAAAATATACTTTAAAACAAATACTGTTAGAAGAGAGAAAGGACATTGCACAAAGATTAATCCAAGACAGATATATAACAGTTGTAAAAATATATATGCACCCAACATAGGAGCAACTAAATATACAAAAGCAAATATTAACAGATATAAAGGGAGAAATCAACAGTAACACAATAACAGCAGGGGACTTCAACACCACAGTTACATTAATGGACACATATTCTAGACAGAAAATTAAAAAGGAAACACTGGCCTTGACACATAATACCAGATGAGATTAACAGCTAGAATATCCCATCCAAAAGCAGAAGAATACATATTCTTTCCAAATGCACATGGAACATTCTCCAGGATAGATCACATGCTAGATCAGAAAACAAGCCTCAGTAAATTTAACACAACTGAAATCATACCAAACATCTTTTCTGATTGTATGAGACTAAAAATCACACAAGAAAAAAGCTACAAAAAAACACAAACATGTGGAGGCTAAACAATATGCTATTAGACAACCACTGGATTGCTGAAGAAATCAAAAAGGAAATTAAAAAAAAAACTCAAGACAAATGAAAACAAAACCACAATAATCCAAAATCTATGGGATGGAGCAAAAGCAGTTCTAAGAGGGAAGAAGTTTACCTCAAGAAACGAGAAAAAACTCACATAAACAACCTAACCTTACACTTAAAGGAACTAGAAAAAGAAAAAACAAAACCCAAAGTTAGTAGAAGGAAAAAAATAATAAAAATCAGAGCAGAAATAAAATAAAGACTAAAAAAAAATAGAGAAGTTAATGAAACTAAGAACTGGTGTTTTGAAAAGATAAAGAAAATTGATAAACCTTTAGCCAGACTCATCAACAAAAAAAGAGAGAAGGTCCAAATCAATAAAGTCATGAATGAAAAAGGAGAAGTTATAACTGACACCACAAAAATACAAAGGATCATAAGAGACTACTACAAACAACTATATGGCAATAAAATGGACAACCTAGAAGAATTTAACAAGTTCCTAGAAATGTACAATCTCCCAAGACTGAACCAGGAAGAAATAGAAAATATGAACAGACCAATTATCTCTAATAAAATTGAATCAGTAATTAAAAAAAAAAACTCCCAACAAACATAAGTCCAGGACCACATGGTTTTGCTGTTGAATTCTACCAAACATTTACAGAAGAGTCAACACTTATCCTTCTTAAACTATGTCCAGAAAGTCACAGAGGAAGGAACACTTTTGAACTCACTGGATGAGGCCAGCATCACCCTGATATGAAAACCAGACAAAGACATCACACAAAAAAGAAAATTCCAGGCCAATATCACTGATGAACATAGATGCAAAATTCATCAACAAAACATTAGCAAATTAAATCCAACAATACAGAAGGATCAAAAACCATGATGAAGTGGGAATTCTCCCAGGGATGCAAGGATGCTTCAATATTTGCAAATCAATCGATATGATACACCACATTAACAAATTGAAGAATAAAAACCAGGACTTCCCTGGTGGTGCAGTGGTTAAGAATCTGCCGGCCAATGCAGGGGACATGGGTTCAATCCCTGGTCTGGGAAGATCCCACATGCCATGGAGCAACAAAGCCCATTCACCACAACTACTGAGCCTGTGCTCTAGAGCTCACTAGCCACAACTACTGAGCCCACATGCCACAACTACTGAAGCCGGCACATCTAGATCCTGTGCTCCAAAATAAGAGAAGCCACTGCAATGAGAAGCCCACGCACTGCAACAAAGATTAGCCCCCACTCGCCACTGCTAGAGAAAAGCCTATATGCAGCAATGAAGACCAATGCAGCCAATAAATAAATAAATGAATAATTTTTAATAAAAAGAATAAAAACCATATGACCATCTCAATAGATGCAGGAAACCTTTTGACAAAATACAGCATCCATTCATGATAAAACCTCTGCAAGTAGGTATAATGGAAACATCCATTTATGATAAAACCGCCTAAATGGGTATAATGGAAACACACCACAATGTAATAAAGCCATATACAATAAGGCCACAGCTAACACAATACTCAGTGGTGAAAACTTGAAAGCATTTCCTCTAAGATCAGGAACAAGACAAGGATGCCCACTCTCACCACTTTTATTCAAAATAATATTGGAAGTCTTAACCATAGCAATCAGAGAACAAAAATAAATAAAATGAATCCAACTTGGAAAGGAAAAATAAAACTGTAACCATTTGCAGATGATTTGATGCTATACATAGAAAATCCCAAAGATGCTACAGAGAAAGCTACTAGAGCTCATCAATGAATTTGGTAAAGTTGCAGGATACAAAGTTAATATACAGTAATCTGTTGCATTTCTGTACACTAACAATGAAGAAAGAGAAACTAAGGAAACAATCCCATTTACCATCACATCAAAAAGAATAAAATACCTAGGGATAAACCTACCTAAGTAGTTAAAGACCTGTACTCAGAAAACAATGTCACTGATGAAATAAATTGAAGACAACACCAACAGATGGAAAGATAAACTGTTTCTGGATTAGAAGAATTAATATTGTTTTAAAATGCCCACAGTACCCAAGGCAGTTTATAGATTCAATGCAATTCCTATTGAAATACAATGGCATTTTTCACAGAACTAGAAGAAATAATTTTAAATTTTGTATGAAAGCACAAAAGACCCAGAATTGCCAAAATAATTTTAAGAAAGAAGAGGGCTGGAAGAATCACACTCCTTAACTTCACACTATACTACAAAGTCACAGTAATCAAAACAGTATAGCACTGGCACAAAAATAGACACATAGATCAGTGGCAAAGAATAGACAGCCCAGAAATAAACCCATGCACTTATGGTCAATTAACCTATGACAAAGGAGTCAAGGATATACAAACAAGAAAGAACAGTCTCTTCAAAAAGTCGTGCTGGGAAAACTGGATAGCTACTTGTAAAATAATGAGATTATAACATTTTCTAATACCATATACAAAAAAATAAACTTAAAATGGATTAAAGATCTAAGTGTAAGATTAGAAACTGTAAAATTCTGAGAAGAAAACATATGCAGAACACTCTTTGATATAAATAGTAACAATATTTTTTTGGATTTGTCTCCTAAAGCAAAGGAAACAAAAGCAAAAATAAAGAAATGGCACCTAATTAAACTTAAAACCTTTTGTACAATAAAGAAAACCATTGACAATACAAGAAGACAATGTACTGAATGGGAGAAAATATTTTCAAATTATATGATTAATAACGGGTTAATATCCAAAATATATAAACGGATCATTCAACTCAACATTAAAAAAAGAAATAACCCAATTTAAAAATGGGCAGGAGACATGAATAGACATCTTTCCAAAGAACACTGCAGATGGCCAACAGGCACATGAAAACACGCTCAACATCATTACTTATTAGAGAAATTCAAATTAAAATCACAATGAGGAATTCCCTTGTGGCGCAGTGGTTAAGAATCCACTGCCAATGCAAGGGACACAGGTTCGAGCCCTGGGCTGGGAAGATCCCACCTGCCGTGGAGCAACTAAACCCATGAGCCACAACTACTGAAGCCCGTGCGCCTAGAGCCTGTGCTCTGCAACAGAAGAAGCCACTGAAATGAGAAGCCTGTGCACCCCAACAAAGAGAAACCCCCGCTTGCTGCAGCTACAGAAAGCCCATGCACAGCAACGAAGACCCAACAGAGCCAATTAATTAATTAACTAATTTTTAAAAACCCACAATGAAACCATACCATATGTAGACATTTCAGACTTGCTTCTTCCAGCAAGCAATAACATTTATGTTCCTCCATGTCTTTTCATTGTTTGATTGCTCATTTCTTTTTCTTGTAGAATAATATTCCACAGTTTGTTCATACATTCATCTTTTGATGGACATTTGAGTTGTTTCCAGTTTGACCAATCATTAACGATGTTGTTCATAAACATTCATGTGTAGGTTTTCATGTGGACATAGATGAAAACTTACTTGGATAATTACCAAGAAGCACAACTCTTAGATCTTATGGTGCAACTATGTTTAGAAACTGCCAAACTATCTTCCAAAATGTCCTTATCCTTTTGCATTCCCACCAGCAATGAGTGAGAGTTCCTGATGCTCCATAGCCTCACCAGTGTTGTTGTACTGTCACATGTTATAATTTTACCCATTTTGATAGATGTATAGTAGTAACTCATTATTTTAATATTGTCATTAAACAATCCTCTAATGACTTGATGTTAAGCATTTTTTCATCTGTTTTGTGGAGGTGTCTCTCCAGATATTTTGCCCATTTTAAATTGAGTTTGTTTTCTTATGGTTGAATTTTGAGTTCGTTGTGTATTTTGGATACACACAAGGTTTTTTATCACATATGCGTCTTGCAGCTATTTTCTTCCAGTGTATACCCTGTCTTTCATTCTCTTATTAGTGTTGTAACAAATCAGAAGTTTTAAATTTTAATGAAGTCCAACTTATCAATGTTTTTCCCCAAGGATTGTACTTTTGTTGTTGTAACCAAAAACTTACCAAATGAAAGGCTACTTGGATTTTCTTCTGTTATGTTATCTTCCAGAAGTTTAATAGTTTATAGCACCTAATATTTAGGACTGTGATCCATTTTGAGTTAATTCTTCTGGAAGGTTATAAGAACAGTTTCTAGATTCATTTTTTGGCTTGTAGATGTCCAGTTGTACAAACACCTTTTGTTTAAAAGTCTATAATTTCTCTGAAGAAGACATACAGATGGCCAAGAGGCACATGAAAAGATGCTCAACATCACTAATAATTAGAGAAATGCAAATCAAAACTACAATGAGGTACCACCTCACACCAGTCAGAATGGCCATCAGCAAAAAATCTAGAAACAATAAATTCTGGAGAGGGTGTGGAGAAAAGGGAACGCTCCTGCACTGTTGGTGGGAATGTGAATTGATACAGCCACTATGGAGAACAGTATGGAGATTTCTTAAAAAAGCTAAAAATAGAAGTACCATAGGATGCAGCAATGCCACTACTGGGCATATATCCAGAGAAAACCATAATTCAAAAAGATACATGTACCATAATGTTCATTGCAGCATTATTTACAATAGCCAGGATATGGAAGCAACCTAAATGTCCATCAACTGATGAATGAATAAAGAAGGTGTGGCACATGTATACAATGGAATGACTCAGCTATAAAAAGGAACGAAATTAAGTTATTTGTAGTGAGGTGGATGGACCTAGAGTCTGTCATACAGAATGAAGTAAGTCAGAAAGAGAAAAACAAATACCATATGCTAATGCATATATATGGAATCTAGAAAAATGAACCTAGTGACAGGGCAGGAATAAAGATGCAGATGTAGAGAATGGACTTGAGGACACAGGGCGGGGCAGGGGGGAAGGGAAGGCTGCGACATAGAGAGAGTAGCATTGACATATATACACTACCAAATTTAAAATAGATGGCTAGTGGGAAGCTGCTGCATAACCCAGGGAGATCAACTCAATGATTGGTGATGACCTAGAGGGGTGGGATAGGGAAGATGGGAGGGACGCTCAAGAGGGAGGGGATATGGGGATATATGTATAAATATAGCTGATTCATTTTGTTGTACAACAGAAACTAACACAACATTGTAAAGCAATTATATTCCAATAAAGATGTATTTTAAAAAAGTCTATGCTTTCTCCATTGAACTGCCTATTCTTTGTCAAAGATCAGTTGATTATGTCCATGTGGGTCTATTTCTGGGCTTTGCATCCTGTTTCATTGATCTGTTTATCTGTTCTTTCAACAATATCATGTCCTTTTTAAAAATTTTATTGAAATATAACAGATTTACAATGTGTTAATACAATGCCTTTTTTTTAATTGAAGTAGTTAATTTACAATGTTATGTTAGTTTCAAGTGTATAGCAAAGTGATTCAGTTACACATATATGTATATGTATTCTTTTTCAGATTCTTTTCCATTATGGGTTATTACAAGATATTGAATGTAGCTCCCTCTGCTATACAGTAGGTCCTTGTTGTTTACCTATTTTATATACCGTAGTATGTATATGTTAATCCCCAACTCCTAATTTATCCCCCCAGCACACTATGCTCTGATAACCAAAAGTTTGTTTTCTATGTCTGTGAGTCTATTTCTGTTTTGTGAATAAGTTCATTTGTATCATTTTTTTAGATTCCACACATAAGTGGTATCATATGATATTTGTCTTTGTCTGACTTACTTCACTTAATAGAATAATCTTTAGGTTCATCCATGTTGCTGCAAATGGTATTATTTCATTCTTTTTTATGGTTGAATAATATTCCATTGTATATATATACTACATCTTCTTTATCCATTCATTTGTCAATGGACATTTATGTTGCTTACATGTCTTGCCTAATGTAAATAGTGCTGATATGAATATTGAGGGGGAGGGGGGGAGTATGTTTTTGGATTAGATTTTTCTCCAGATATATGCACAGGAATGGCCTCCAAACTGTTCTTGAGGGTTCTTTTTCTTTAAACCCACCCCAGGATTTATTATCTGTAGGCTTTTTAATGATGGTCATTCTGACTGGTGTAAAGTGATACCTCATTGTAGTTTTGATTTGCATTCCTCTGACAATTAACAATATTGAGCATCTTTTCTTGTTCTATCAATTTTTGCTTCAAGTCTTCTGAATCTGTTTTTAGATTGGTACAGATTAAGGATTGTTATGTCTTCTTGTAGAAATGATCCCTTTATCATTATGTAATTATTCCTGATAATTTTCCGTGTTCTGAAGTCTGCTTGAATCAAATTAATATCACTACACTAGACTTCTTTAGATTGGTTTTAGTGTAGTTTTCTCCATCCCTTTACTTTTTATCTGTGTCTTTAAAGTGGATTTCTTGTTGACAACACACTATTTTTGTCTTGCTTTTTATACATTCCATCAATCTCTTCTTTTAATTGTTGTATTTAGACCATTCATGTTTAATTTGATCATTAATAAAGTTGGTTAATGTCTATCATATTTGTAACTGTTTTCTATTCATTGCCCTTGTCCTTTGTTTCCTTTTTATGTTCTTCTGTTTTCCGCTTTATCTGCTTTTAATTGAGCATTGTGTTTTTCCATTTCTTCTCTTCTCATAAAATATAAATTATAATTCTTAAAAAAATTTTTTTTCATGAGTAGTACAAGTGCCTTATAACTGTATTTCCATTTTCTCTTGTTACAGTGCTGTTGTTTGTTTCAGTTATCCATAAGATGTAAACATTCAATACATTATCAATACATTTGGAACAGTTATTAAGTCAAGAATAAAAACCATGAACTATTTTATTTTACCTTATTTAATGCTGATTTTTAATACAGATCTGAGTTTCTGACCTATATCATTTACCTTCTCTCTGAAGTACTCCTTAAAATCTTTTCTGGTAAGGCAGGTCTACTGGAAACAAATATCCTCAGATTATATTTGTCTGAGAAAGTCTTTATTTCTCCTTGACATTTTTTTTATTATGGTAAGTACACATAAAATTTGCCATTATAAAATGTACAGTTTAGTGTTATTAAATGTTATAAAGATACACAACTGCCACCATCATCCAGTTCCATAAATCTTTTATCTTGTAAAACTGAAACTTTATGTCCATCAAACAATAACCTCCAATTTCCCCTATCCCTAGGCAACCAAGATTCTATTTTCTGTCTCTATGATTTTGACTGCTCTAAGTACCTCAAATTAGTGAAATTATATTTGAAGTATTTGTCTTTTTGTAACTGGTATAATGTCCTCAAGGTTTCCCTTTGTTGTATTATATGTTAGGATTTCATTCCATTTTAAGGCTGAATAATATTCTGTTACCTATATTCTGTTTTACATATATACATTTTGCTTATCCATTCATCTCTCAGTGGATGTGTGTTAATATCACGTTTTAGCTATTGTAAATAATGCTGCTATATTTTATTTTTAATCAATTTGTGTCAATATTTAAAGTAGGTTTATTGAAGAAAACACGGATCTTGGTTTTTTATCCACTCTTTTAATTGGTGTATATACATCATTGACATTTTAAGTGATTATTGATATATTTGGATTAATATCTACCATATTTTTTAACTGTTTTCTATTCATTGCCCTTGTTCTTTGGTTTTATTATTGTCCTCCATGTTTTTCTTCATTTTGTGGTTTTAACTGAGCATTGTATATTATTCCATTTTCTCTCCTTTCTTGGGATATGAGTTATATATCTTTTTCAACTTCTTTGAGTGGTTCCCTTAGAGCTTTCAATATACATTTACAACTAACAAAAACCGACCTTCAAATAACACTATACTACTTCACAAGTAGAACGAATACTTTATAATAACAAAAGTATCTTATTCTCCCTTCCTATTCCTTGTATTATTGCTATTACTCATTTCCCTTACATATAAACACTTATACATAATACACATACACTTAAACACATATTAGCATACTTAAGCATATGTATATATATGCATATATATAAATATATATGCTATTATTATTTTGAACAAAATGTTATCTGTTAAGGATAAAAAATACAAGATTTTATTTTACTTTTATTTTTCCTTTAACACTCTTTTCTTTATATAGATCTAGTTCTGAATTTCATTTTCTTTTCTTCTGAAGAACTTCTAACATTTCTTGTAAGATAAGTCTACTTGTGACAAATTCCTTCAATTTTTGCTTTTCTGAAATTGACTTCTTCACTTTCCAAGGATATTTTCACAGTGTACAGAATTCTAGGTTGGTGGGGGGTTTTCCCTCAATATTTAAATATCTCACTCCACTCTCTTCTTGTATGATTACTGAAGAGAATTTGGATGTAATTCTCTTCTTTGCTTCTCTATAGGTAAGTTGTCTTCCTCTGACTTTTTAGAAGATTTTTTCTGCATCTTTGATTTTCTGCTGTTTTAATATGATATGTTTAGTGGTAGTTTTTTTGTTTGTTTGTTTGTTTTGGCATTTTCCTGCTTCGTGTTCCCTGAGATTCCTGGATCTGTGGTTTGGTGTCTGACATTAGTTTGGGAAAATTCTTGGTCATTACTGCTTCAAGTATTGCTTCTGTTCTCATCTTCCTTTTTTCTTCTTCTGGTATTCCTATTACATATATGTTCCTTTTTTATAGCTGTCACACAGTCCTTGAATAGTCTGTTCTTCTTTGTCTCTTTTATCTTTGCTTTTGCATTTTGGAAGTTTCTAATAAGATATCCTCTAGCTCAGAGATTCTTTCCTCAGACATATCCAGCCTACTAATGAGCCCATCAAAAGCAGTCTTCATTTCTGCTTTTTATCTCTAGCATACTTTTTTTGATTCATAGAATTTCTACATCTCTACTTACATTGCTTATCTGTTCTTTCATGCAGTTTACTTTTTCCGTTAGAACCCAAGGCATATGATCATAGCCGTTTTAAGTTTCAGGTCTGATAGTGCCAACATCTCTGCCACGTCTGAGTCTTGTTCTGATGCTTGCTCTGTCTCTTCAAACTGTTTTCTCCCTTTTAGTATAATTTGTACTTTTTTGCTGATAGCTGAGCATGATGTACAGAGTAAAAAGAACTGTGGTGGAAAAAAAAAAAGCCCTTAATAATGTGGTGGTGAGGTGTGGGGAATGGACAGCATTCTATAGTGTTATAATCAGGTCTCAGTCTTTTAGTGAGCCTGTGTCCCTTGACTGTGACATTTACAAATGTTTCTCAGTTTTTCCTCCCTTGGATGGGAAAGGATGGCTAGAATGGACTGGAGTTGGGTATTTTCCTTCCTCATGTGGAAGGGTAGAGGGACGGTTAGTATTTCCTATCCCCTGGTGTGGTTAAGCTCTGAAAAGATACCAATCATTTAGACTGTGGTAAGAGTTTCTCTGGAGGGCAGGCCTTGTTAATTAAGAAGAACAGGATATTCTGGCAAGTTTCAAAATGGTTCCTTTTCCCCTCCTCCTACTGGAAGCATGAGGGGCTTTTTCTCTGATATGTACTGTGAGAATTTGGTTAGGTTTCTGGAGATAAACTCACAAACCTGTGGGAGTCTCCTTTTGACTGAGTCCCACTGGATTTTTTAATTCTCAGACTTGTCCACACTGCATTTCCCAGAATTATAGTTTAGGTTTTCCTACATGGGTACTGGTTCCCACAGAAGTTTCTCCTTGTGGGTTTCTGCTCTGGTAAGTTGTGATTCTTTGTTTCTCCAATTGCCTGTTTGTCTCTCCAATGTGGGGGCAATGGTTTGCCCTGTGACCTCATTCCTCTGGAGGATCCAATAAGAGTTCTCATTATTCAGTATGTTCAGGTTTTTATTTGTTGTTAGGACAAAGTGACAATTTCCAAACTCCTTACATGCCAGATAAAAAACAGAAAGCCTCTGCTGTTGTTTTTTGTTTGTTCCTATATACATAAGGTGTCTTTTTTCCTCTGTCAACTTTTCAGATTTTCTATTTTCACTAGCTTTAAGAAATGTAATTATGATGTGATTTGGTACATTTTCTTCTTCACGTTTGTGAGGTTCTTGAATCTGTGGGTATATAGAGTTCATCAAATTTGACCATTGTTTCTTTAAATATTTTTGCTTGTCCCCTCTTTGGGGATACTAAATATTTGTATATTAGGATACCCTAAATTGTCTCACTGCTCACTGATTCTCTGGTCTCTATTTTTTTCTGTCCATTTTCTGAGATTACTTTTGGACAGTTTCCATTGCTTTGATTTTTAGTTCAGTATTTCTTCTGCAACATAATCTAATATTAATCCAATGTAGTGTACTTTTAATCTCAGGCATATTGGTTTTCTTATTATGAAGATTCAATTGTGTTTTTCTATACCTTTCATATCTCTATGTAATCTATTTAATCTTTCCTCTATCTCCCCGATCGTTTGTAATACAGTTATAACTGTGTTTTAATGTTCTTGTCTACTAATTCAATCACACATGTCATTTCTGAGTTTGTTTCTAATCCATTTTTCTCCTCATTCTGGGTTATATTTATCTCTTTATTTTCATGCCTGATAATTGATAATTGTATGCCACACACTGTGAATGTTACATTGTTGTTAGCTGAATATTTTCATGTTTCCACTAATATTTTTGAGATTTGTTCTTAAATGCAGTTTAATTACTTGGAAACACTTGATCCATTGGGTCCTTCTTCTAAAGTTTGTTAGACAGGACCAGAGCAGCATTTGGTATAGGACTAAGTTGCCCCACTAGTGAGGCAAAACCTATCTAAGTACCTTACCCAATGCCCTACAAATTATGAGACTTTCCACTGTGGGTGGCCAGGATAGGAACTATTTCTGTCCCTGTGCAGTGTGAGCGTGGCGTGCGTGTGTGTGTGTGTGCGCACGCATGCAGCTCTCTCCTGTCTGGTTCTGCGTCCGGGAACTCTAGTCATTTTGACCTCCCTCAGCTCATCTCCCTATGCAATTTTTTAAGTAAACATTTTAGGATCATCTCAGATTTAGCAAGAACTTATGAAAAATAGTACAGAGAGTTTCCATGTACCCCACATTTAGTCCCCTCTACTACTTGCATGTTACATTAGTATGGTGTTTCTCACAAGTAATGGATCAATACTGACACACTATTACTAACCTCATTCAGAATCTCTTACTTTTTCGTACGTTCTTTTTTGTGTCGCAGGAGCCTGTCCAGGATTACATTTAGTCATCATGTCTCCTTCTGGTTGTGACAGACTTTGTTTTTGATGACTTTGACAGTTTTAAGGACTACTAGGGAGGCATTTTGTAGGAGGTCCCTGAATTGGGCTTTTGCTAATGTTTTCCTTGTGATTAGACTGGTGTTTTGTGTTTTGAGGAGGAAGGCCATAGAGAAAAGTGCTATTCATTACATCATATCTTTAGTACATATCATCAACATGACCTATCATTGTTAATGTTAACCTTGATCATCTGGCTGAGTCCCCAAGTAACTTAGAACACCATTTTATACTGTATGTCCTCTGTTTAGAGACAGGAAGAGCTATAAACAAATACTGAACTATAGTTTCTAAGTTTCTTTTTTGCAGAGGTGTAAATTAGCCATTCTGTACTTCCTATGTATTCCAGAGAGAGAATATGGAAATATATTGTGGATAACGGGAGTTGTGTTTCTCACTGTCAGAAAAGGGAGTTACAAATGTGGAAAGGGAAGAGCGCATAAACATTTTCATCTTGAATATGAATTGGGGGTATGAAAATGAACACATTTTTAAATACATAGATACTGAAACAGACTGTGTGTGCATGTACATGATATTGTGAGTGTTTATGGGAATGTATGTATATTTATTCATCTATTGCTTAGTTCTTCCCCTGATAGAGACTAGAAACTATAACATTTCAATAGCACTGTATACACAGCACCCAGATCTTGGTTTCTAGTATTATCCTCTTCTATAAGGATATTATATTCTTCTATTTATTATCCTCTTCTTCACGTATCCTTTATGAAATTGTTAACTCAGGGTTAGGAAAAGGAAAATGATTTTGGAACACCTTGTAGAAGAAAATAAGAAGTACTCAAAGAATAATGGGAATACATCAAAAGGACATAGTAATTAACCTGAAGGGATGTCCAATTGCCTAATACGGGATAATTTGAGCACCAAAATAAAGAATGACCTTAAGGTGAATAAAATAAGAATTTGAGTGCTTACAGATATAACAAATGAGTAAATGAAAGGGTGGATTAATTTTAAAAGTTAATGACAGAGAAAGGGAACATCTTTCTTATGCTAGAAATTCATCTAGAAGAAGCGACGTTATCAATGTGACAGGATAAGAGTTTCTACCATCTTCCCCCCCAAAGAAAACATATTTAGACAATTAACAATGGATGATAAGAGAGCATTTGCGGGAGTCCAGAAGAAAAGTTCTAGCACAGCACTGGAACAACAAGAACAACAACAAAAATCTGGGAGACTTTCTAGGTGGCACAGTGGTTAAGAATCTGCCTGCCAATGCAGGGGACATGGGTTCAATCCCTGCTCCAGGAAGATCCCACATGTCATGGAGTAACTAAGCCCATGTGCCACAACTATTGAGCCTGTGCTCTAGAGCCCATGAGCTACAGCTATTGAGCCCATATGCCACAACTATTGAAGTCCATGCACCTAGAGCCCATGCTCCACAACAAGAGAAGCCACCACAATGAGGAGCCTGCACACTACAATGAATAGTAGCCCCCACTCTCCACAACTAGAGAAAGCCCATGTGCAGCAAAGAAGACCCAACACAGCCAATAAATTAATTAATTAATTAAAAAATATGAAAGTGGATGCATTGAACAGGGAAAATGAACATTTTTACATTACCTGCATCAACCCTCCCCCAAGGCAGTATAGCTTAGTACTAAGAGGCAATTTCTTGGCCATGATTTCTCCCATGGGGAAAGCAAGCATATGAATGAGCACCCAGCTTCTCCAGCTGTGCAAGATGCTAAGAAACAGAACTACCTCTTTTCACTCCATCCAGAATACTGTGGTATGCAGTGTGATGGGGACAGAGAATGACTAGGAGAAGAGCAACCAGGTCTCTCAGAAGGCACCAAAGGGATGTGGATCCTATTAACTGCAGATTCCATCAGGGAGCCCACCCATAATTACTGGGAATGCCTTGCCTACAGATCCCCCCAACTGACGCAATGCTTCATGTGCCTCACTCACACATACCCTCACACATTGTGACCAGCTCCCTGTGCATGCCCTCAAAAATGGTGAAAATGAGCCTGTGTGGAGTTGCACCTAGCTTGCATAGGAAGCTGGCACAACAGCAGGATCAGGAGAAACCACATAAACATAGGCATTCAGCACCACAATAGGGAAAGCAAAAGGGAGGCTATCCACACCAACCTGGTTTTGCAGGATTGATAGAAGCCATACAATCTTATTATTTCTCACACAAGAGGGAACAAGAAGTATGGCACCAACATATTCATAGAAAAGGTCTGAAGGACTTCCCTCGTGGTCCGGTGGTTAAGAATCTGTTCTGCAACTCAGGAGACGCTGATTCAATCCCTGGTCAGGGAACTAAGATCCCACATGCTGTGGGACAACTAAGCCCATGCAACACAACTAGAGAGTTCTTGTGCTGCAACTACAGAGCCCATGCACTCTGGAGCCCATGTGCCAAAACTACTGAACCCATGTGCCACAACTAGAGAGCCCACGTGTGGCAACTAATGAGCCTGTGTGCTCTGGAGTCCAACTGTCACAACAAGAGAGAAGTCTGTGTACTGCAGTGAAAGATCCCACATGCTGCAACTAAGATCAGATGCAGTCAATAAATAAATAAATAAACAAATAAGTATTGAAAGAAAGAAAGAGAAGAAAAAGAGAGAGAGAGGAAAGAAAGAAGAAAGAGAAAGAAAGAAAGAAAGAAAGAAAGAAAGAAAGAAAGAAAGAAAGAAAGAAAGAAAGAAAGAAAGAAAAGTATGTCTGAGAAAGCCTCAGAATCCCTAATAGGGCTGATGGAAGGTATTTCTCTCCCAAAGCTAGTCAGTAAAGACTGGAAGATGTTACAGCTTCTTCAATATAAAGACAGCAATACAAGACTTCAAGGAATATGAAAAATCAAGGAAACAGGATGTCACTGAAGGAACACAATAATTTTCCAATAAACAAACCAAAAGAAATGGAGATCTGAAATTTTCCTGAGAAAGAATTCAAAATAGTTGTTTCAAGGAAACTCAGCAAGCTACAAGAAAACACAGAAAAACTATTCAACAAAATCAGGAAAACAACACACAAACAAAAACTTTGCAGTTTTTGCAGGGATATAGAAATCATAAAAAAGAACAAAAAGAACATCTGGAGCCAAAGAATACATTGCATAAAACAAACAAACAAAAAAATTAAATAGAGAACATCAATAACAGAAAGGATCAAACAAAAGAATCTATAAAGTAGAAGACAGGCTTTTTGAAGTTATCCAGTCAGAAAGCAAAGAAAAAAGAATGAAAAAGAATGAAGAAAGCCTATGTGAACTATGGGATACAATTAAGAAAAGCTATCTATGCACTATTGGAGTCCCAGAAGGAAGAGACAGAGAGAAAGAAGTAAAAAGCTTATTTAAGGAAGTAATAGCTGAGAACTACCCAAATCTGGGGAGAAATTTAGACATCTAAGTTCATGAAGTTCATAGGTCCCTTCAAAACTTAAACTTCAAATGACCTTCTCCAAGACACATTACAATAGACTGTCTAAAATCAAAGACAAAGAGAGATTATAAAAGAAGAGAGAAAAAAATTTACATAGAAGGAAACTTCAGTTAGGCTATCAACTGATTTTTCAGGAGAAAGCTTGCAGGCCAGTAGAGTTGGAAGATATATTCAACATGCTGAAAGGAAAAAAATAAATAAATAAAGAACTGTCAACCAATCATACTTTACCTGGAAATCTGTCCTTCAGAAATGAACTAGAGATAAAGTCTCTCCCAAGCAAACAAAAACTGAGGGAGCTCATCACCACTAGACGTGCCTTATAAGAAATGTTGGAAAGTTCTTCAGTGGGAAATGAAGGGCCCTAATTAGTAACATGAAACCATATTAAAACAAAAGCCACACTGCCAAAGGTAAATGTATATCAAATTCAGAATATTCTAATACTATGATATGGTGGTGTGCTAGCCTCTTGATGCTAGTATTAAGGTTAAAGGATGAAAGTGTCAAAACTAACTATAGCTACAACAATTTGTTAATGGATACACAATATAAAAAGAGGTAAGTTGTGACATCAAAAGAAATGTGAGAGGGAGTAAAAGAGCAGAGCTTTTGCATATGACTGAAGTTAAGTCATCATTAGTGTTAAATGGATGGTTACATGTATACTATGTTTTATGTAAGCCTCATGGTAACCACAAAGCAAAAACATATAGCATATACACAAAAGATAAAGAGAGGGGAGTCATAGTATATCACTATGGAAAATCATCAATACACAAAGGAAGGCAATAAAAAGGAAAAAAAGAACAAGCAAACAATGAAAAAACCAGAAACAATGATCGCATTAATAGATGCTTTCTATGAATAATTACTTTAAATGTAAATGGCTTAAATTCTCCAATTAAAAGGCATATAGTGGCTGAATGGATTAAAAAAACAAGACCCAAGCATATGCTGCCTACAACTCATTTCAGATTTAGGGACATATATAGGCTTAAAGTAAAGGGATGGAAAAAGATATTCCACACAAATGGAAACCAAAAGAAAGCAAGGAGAGCTACACAGACATCAGACAAAATAGACTTTAAGCCAAAATCTGTAACAAGAGACAAAGAAGGTTATTGTATAATGATCAAGGGGTCAATTTATCAAGAGGATACAACAATTATAAATTTATATGCTCCCCAAAACAGAGTACCTAAATATATTAAGCAAATACTAACAGATCTGAAGGGAGAAGTAGACAATACAATAATAGTTGCAGACTTAATACTCCACTTTTAACAATGGATAGATCATCTAGAGAGTAGAAACAATGGACTTGAATTACACTTTAGACCAAATGGGCCTAACACACATATAACAGAACATTCCATATTACAAAACCAGAATACGCATTCTACTCAAGCATACAAAGAACATTCTCCAGAATAGACGATATGTTAGATCACAAAAGAAGTCTCAGCAAACTTAAGATGATTGAAATCACATCAGGTATCTTTTCTGACCACAGTGATATGAAGCTAGAAATTACTAAGAAAGGAAATTTGGAAAATTCACAAAGATGTGGAAATTAAACAGCCCACTCCTGAACAAACAATGGGTCAAGGAACATATCAAAAGGGAAATCAGAAAATATCTTGAAACAAACAATACCAAAAATACAACATACCAAAACTTGTGAGATGAAGCAAAAGCAGATCTAAGAGGAAAGTTTGTAGCAACAAATGCCCACATTAAGAAAAAAGGGAGGACTTCCCTGGTGGCACAGTGGTTGGGAATCCACCTACCAGTGCAGGGGACACAGGTTTGAGCCCTGGTCCTGGAAGATCCCACATGCCCTGGAGCAGCTAGGCCCGTGTGCCACAACTGCTGAGCCTGCACTCTAGACCCTGCAAGCCACAACTAGTGAGCCCATGTGCCACAACTACTAAAGCCCACATGCCTAGAACCTGTGCTCTGCAACAAGAAAAGCCACTGCAATGAGAAGCCACCGCAATGAGAAGCCCACACACCACAACAAAGAGTAGCCCCCACTTGATGCAACTAGAGAAAGCCCACATGCAGCAACAAAGACCCAACACCGCCAATAAATAATAAAATAAAATAAATTTATTTAAGAAAAAGAAAAGAAAAAAGAGAGATCTCAAATAAATAATCTAACTTTACACATCAAAGAACTAGAAAAAGAAGAACAAAGCCAAAAGTTAGCAGAAGGAAAGAAATATCAGAGCAGAAATAAATGAAGTAGATACCAGAAAAATAACCAAAAATATCAATGAAACAACGAGCCAAGTTTTGAAAATATGCAGAAAATTGATAAACCTTTTAACAAAGGAAAAAGAAGACTAATAAACAATATCAGAAATAAAAGAGGAGGCATTCCAACTGACAACACGGAAATACAAAGAATCACAAGAGGTTACTCTAGCAATTATACCTAGAGGAAATGGAGAATTCCTAGGAACATACAACCTATCAAGACTGAATCATCAAGAAAGAAAATCTGAACAAACCAATACTAATAACATTGAAGCAGTAATTTAAAAACCTCCCGACAAAGAAAAGTCCATGAGCAGATGGTGTCACTAGTGAATTGTAATAAACATTTAAAGAAGAATTAATGCCAGTTCTTCTCAAAATCTTCCCCCAAAACTGTATATGAAGAGAACATTCCCAAACTCATTTTACAAAACCAGCATCACTCTGATACCCAAGCCACTAAAAGAAAAGAAAACTACATCCCTGGCTAATATAGATTTTTTAAAAAAACTCATAAAAATATTAGCAAGCCAAATTCAATTAACACATTAAAAGGATCATACACCATGATGAAGAGGGCTATATTCCTGGGTATACAAGGATAATTCAATATACACAAATCAATAAATGTGATATATCACATTAATAGAATTAAACATAAAAATCACACAATCCTCTCAATAGATGCAGAAAAAGCATTTGAAAAATTCAATATCCTTTCAACAAATTGAATATAGAAAGAATGTAACTCAACATAATAAAGGCCATATATGATGAGCACACAGCTAACATCTTACTCAATGGTGAAAGTTTGAAAGCTTTTCCTCTAAGATTAGAAATGACAGCCATGCCAAATCTCACCACTCTTATTCAAGATAGTACTAGATGTCCTTCCCAGAGCAACTAGTCAAGAAAAAGAAATAATAGGCATTGAAACCAGAAATAAAGAAAGAAAACTGTCTCTGTTTTCAGATGATCTTATGTAGAAATAATCTTAAAGATTCTGCTAAAAACTATTAGAACTAATAAATGAATTCAGTAAAGTTCCAGGATAATGTAAAATCAACATACAAAAATCAGTGGCACTTCTATACATTAACCAATGATCAATCTGAAAAAAAAATAAACTCATTCCATTTACAATAGTATCAAAAACAGTATAATACTTGGGAATAAACTTAACCAAGGAGGTGAAAGATCTGTACACTAAAAACTGTAAGATAGGGAGTTCCCTGGCAGTCCAGTGGTTAGGACTCTGTGCTTTCACTACCATGGGTCTGGGTTTGATCCCTGGTTGGGGAACTAAGATCCCACAAGCCATGTGGTACAGCCAAAAAAAACAAAACCAACCAAACAAACTGTAAGATATTGGTGGAAGAAACTGAAGAAGAAACAAATAAATGGAAAACTGTCCCATATCCATGTATCAGAAGGATTAATATTGTTTAAATAGCCATACTGCCTAATGCCATCTATAGATTCAATGCAATCCCGATAAAAATTCCAATGACATTTTTCATAGAAATAGAGAAAACAACTCTAAAATTTGTATGGAAACACAAAAAACCCCAAGTAGCCAAAGCAATCTTGGGAAAGAATAAAGCTGGAGGCATCATGCTCCCTGATTTCAAACTATATTTCAAATCCATAGTACTCAAAACAGTATTGTATTGGCATGAAAAAGACACATCAATCAATGGAACAGAATAGAAAGCCTGGAAATTAACCCATGCATATTAAGTCAAATAATATTTGACAAGGGAGCCAAGAACACTCAATGGAGAGAGAGTAGTCTTCAACATATGGTGTTGGGTAAACTGTATAACCATAGGCAGAAAAACAAAATTGGATCCCTCCCTCACACCACTCACAAAAATTAACTCAAAATGGGAATATTGACCCACCTCCTAGAGTAATGGAAATAAAAACAAAAATAAATAAGTGGGACCTAATGAAACTTAAAAGCTTCTGCACAGCAAAGAAAATTATAAGCAAGATGAAAAGACAACCCTCAGAATGGGAGAAAATATTTGCCAATGAATTAACAGATAAAGGATTAATCTCCAAAATATATAAACAGTTCACACAGCTTAATGTCAAAAAAACCAAATAATCCAATCAAAAAATGGGCAGAAGACCTAAATAGGCATTTCTCCAAATAAGACACACAGATAGCCAAAAAGCACATGAAAAGCTGCTCAACATCACTAATTTTTAGAGAAATGCAAATCAAAACTACAATGAGGTATCATCACCTCACACTGCTTAGAAAGGGAATCATCAGAAAATCTACCAACAGTAAATGTTGGAGAGGGTGTGGAGAAAAGGGAACCCTCTTCCACTGTTGGTGGGAATGTAAATTGATACAGCCACTATGGAGAACAGTATGGAGGTTCCTTAAAAAACTAAAAATAGAACTACCATATGACCCAGCAATCCCACTGCTGGGCATATACCCAGAGAACACCAGAATTCAAAAAGACACATGCACTCCAATATTCATTGCAGCACTATTTACAATAGCCAGGTCATGAAGCAACCTAAATGTCCATCAACAGATGAATGGATAAAGAAGATGTGGTACATATATGCAATGGAATATTACTGGGGCATAAAGAGGAACACAATTGGGACATTTGTAGAGACATGGATGGACCTTGAGACTGTCATACAGAGTGAAGTGAGCCAGAAAGAGAAAAACAAATATCATATATTAACACATATATGCAGAATATAGAAAAACAGCACAAATCAACCAGTTTGCAAGGCAGAAATAGAGACACAGATGTAGAGAACAAATGTATGGACACCAAGTGGGAAAAGCACGGGGCGGGGGGGGCGTTAGGGTGGGATGAATTGGGAGATTGGGATTGCCATATATACATTACTGATAAGAAAAAATGTATCAAATTGTACACTTTAAATATATGCAGTTTATTGTATGTCAGTTGTATCCCAATAAAAGTTCTTTAAAGAAAAATGGAACTAAAGACTAAAGATAAGACCTTATATCATAAAACTCCTAGAAAATAACAGAGGGAAGAAGCTCTTGACATAGATGTTGGCAACGATTTTTTTATATGACACTAAAATCACAAGCAACAAAAGCAAAAGTCAATAAAACTAAAAAGCTTCTACATAGCAAAACAAACAATTAAAAAAATGAAAAGGCAACCTACAGAAAGGGAGAAAATATCTACTAATCTATACAAGATAAGGAGTTAATATCCAAAATATAGAAAGAACTCATATAACTCAGTAGCAGAAAAAGAAACAATATCATTTAAAAAAAAAATATGGGCAGAGAATCTAAATAGACATTTTCCCAAAGAAGACATCCAAATGGCCAACATGTACATGAAAAGATGCTCAACATCAATTATCATCAGGGAAATGCAAATCAAAAGCTCAAGATATTACCTCGCACCTGTTAGAATGGCTATTACAAAAAGCAAAAAAACAAAAATAAGCGATAACATGTGTTTTCAAGGATGGGAAGAAAAGGGAATTCCTGTGCACTGTTGGTAGGAATGTAAATTGGTACAGCCACTATAGAAAACCATATGGAGACTCCTCAAAAAAAAAAAAAAAAGATATGACCCAGCAATTCCACTTCTGTGTATATATCCAAAGGTAATGAAATGAATATCTCAAAAAGATATCTGCACTCTCGTGTTCATTGCAGCATTATTCACAATAGCCAAAGTATGGAAACACCCTGAGCGTCCATCAACTGATCAAAGAAAACATTATACACACACACACACACAAATACACAATGAAATATTATTCACACATAAAAAAGAAGGAAACCCTGTCACTTGAGGCAACATGGATGGCTCTTTAGGGCATTATCCTAAGTGAAATAAGTCAGACAAATGGAAATACTGTATGATCTCACTCTATGTGGAATCCAATTGAAACAGAGAGAGTATAGTGGTGGTTGCTGGGCTGGGGTCCAGGGGAAATGAGTTTGTCAAAGGGTACACACTTCTAGTTTAAGACTGAATAAGTTCTGGGAATCTAATGTACATTATGGTAACTATAGTTAACAATACTGTATTATATACTTGAAAGTTGCTAGGAGAGTAGATCTTAAATGTTCTCATCACACAAAAAAAGATAGTTATCTTTTTTTGAAGCGTTAACTAACCTTATTGTAGTAATCATTTTACAATATATATGTGTATCAAATCATCATGTTATACACCTTAAATTTATACCACTTTATATATCAATTATGTCTCAATGAAGCTGGAAAAAATAAAATAAAATATGAATTTTTAAAATAGAAAGTTATCTAATACACCTATAAAAAACATGGAATTAGAAAGTTATCATTTTGTAGCCATCAGCATAATAATTGATTCACGCAAGAAGCATCAGTAAATGCTAAGTGTAGTGGATGAATCTATGGGGTGTTAAAGGATATTTACATAGTCTCAAAGATTCCCCCCTCCAGGGAACTTATTAATATTAATTGAAAACATAAACTTGACAGGGGAGAAACCTGGCAGACACCAATCTTAAATGATCAAAGTTAATATAACTGGTAATAAAGTAAATCAATATCTTATGACTTCTGATACAATGAACTTATAATACAAAGTCATCTCTATGGTTTTTTTGAAAGAAAATTATCAGAATCTAATTATGAGGAAACAGACAAAAACAATTAGAGAGACATTCTACAAAATAACTGGTCCATCCTCTTCATTAATAATGTCATGAAGAACGCAAAAAGACTGATGACCTGTTGTAGATTAAAGGAGAGTAAAAGACATGATAATAAAGCAAAACATAATCTAGGATTTGCTTTAGCAGTAAAGTATGTTATCTGATGAAGTAGCAAAATCTGAATAAAGCCTGTAGATTAGGTAATAGCATTGAATCAATATTAATTCCAGTTTTGGTAATTGTGCTGTGGTTATATAAGAGAATATCTTTGTTTTTAGGAAATAAAAATAGAAAAATTTGGGATAAAGAGGAATGATGTCTTCAGTATACTCAAAGGTTCAAAAAATGACGTGTGTATATGTGTGTTTGTGCATGTATGGATATTTTAATGGGGAAAGAATTGAAGTAAGTGTAGTTAAATATTAACATTTGGTGCATCTGGGTAAAGGATATATGGGAATTTTGTAATGTTCTTTCAAATTTTCTTTAAATCTGAAATTATATTAAAATGAAATTTGAAAGAAAAAATACATAGATGAATATATCACAAGCAAAATCAATAGAGAGATGACAAATTAGTAACACACATGTACATGGTATATGACAAAGGGATCATTTCCTAAGTGTATGGAATCAACAAAGAAACAATAAGACAGTAAAACAATGGGCAAAGAAAATAAGTATGCAGTTCATAGTGAAAGAAATAAAATGGCTTCTAAATATACACAAAATTCTACCATATTCATATGAAAATATAATTTAAAAAATATATATACAGCTACCTTTTTCACTTAAACTGTCAGAAAAATTTGACAATCTTTTAACTTCTATGATGTATAAATTTAAAATATCCTTAACCTGGAAATTCTCTTTATTAAAAACTGTATACTTTCTGACGTAAAAATACTATATACAAACAAGTGCCCATCAGAATGTGACAGGGTAAATAATAATGGTACACCCATTATTAATGTATATATAGGAAATATTCAAGAAAGTTTAATAATGTGATACAGACATACGTGTACTAATATCTAAACTAATTAACAAGCTATGCATATTTTCTGCTTACATTTTCAAAGATTATAATTGGCACAGGAATGTGGGGACCATGAAATAGTGCAGGTAGCATTTACCTGCACTTTCTTTTGTAATGTTTTAAATATCTTAATCTGGTGCATATGTTATCAATAATAAAAAATGAATCATATTTTCTCACAATTAAATGACATGTCTGCTGTTTTAAACCCTCCTGCCACTAGAATCTATTCTTAATTCTGTTTCTAATGTTTATATCAATACTTGCACTTTTCATCTTATTTCATGACATATTTTCTAATAGTTTAAATAATAATGGTACCAGTGGAAATCCTTTATTACTAAAAATTCAGCTATTTATTTCCATTTAAAATATTTGTTGTTGCTATTAGAGAATAATATATTTAAGTAGTTTGCCAATTTTATTAGTAAAGAATAAATTAATCAAATAAGTACTGATATCAACATATTGTTTTCCCTTTTAATTTATGGTCATTAATTATTCTAATCTCTTGATATTCCATCACTCTTGAATTTTATAATTAAAATCACTACTAATTTTTATTTTATATACCACAGATTCTATTTGCTAAAATGCATCTGTAGTCATACATGACACAAGTCAATAATTACTTTTGTATTGTATTTACTGTGATGGTCGTATAGTGACGGCATATTCTTAAACTGCAATGGCACAATGAAAAGAATAAAATGTACTGGGAAACACTATCTTTCTCTAGGACTTGGAAGAATTTGAATGAATAAAATTATCCTGTGTTTAAACGTGAGCTAAATTCACATATAAATCCATCTTTTCATGTTATTTTTAAATCAACTTTATTGATATGATTTACATAAAATAAACTACATCCATTGTGTTCAATTCAATGCATTTTGACAGTTGTGTACACCAACACAATAAAAATACAGAACAATTTCATCATCCCCAAAAGATTCCTTGTACCCCTTTGCTGGCCATCACTCCCTCTGCCCCTAGCCCCAGGCAACCACTGATCTGATTTCTGTCACTTCACTATTTGTTAGTTTGCATTTGTAGAATTTCATATAAATTCAATCATTCAGTATATACTACTCAGTTTGTGTCTGGCTTCTTTTACTCAAAATGGCTTTGAAATCCATTTATGTTGTTACATATATCAGTAGTCCATTCCTTTTTATTGCTGAATCGTATTATAGTATTCATTTGTGAATATACCACATTTTGATTATCATTCATTTGATGGTGGACATGTGAGTTATTTTGAGTTTGAAGCAATTATGAATAAAACTGCTATCAACATTCATGTACAAGTCTTTGGATGGATATAAAGTTTTATTTCTCTTGGGTTAAATATAAGAATGGGGTGGCTAGGTTGTATGGTAGTTGTATGTTTAACTGTTAAGAATTTGCCAAACTATTTTACAGTGTTTGTGTCATTTCACATTCCCATTTGCCATATATGAGTTCCAGTTTCTCCACATCTTTCAAAACATGATGTCAATCCTTTTAACTTTAGTCTTTTAAATGAGTGTATAGAGGTGTCTCATTGTAATTTTAATTTGTATCTCCCTAATGGCAAATGTTGAAAATCCTTTCCTGTCCTTATTGGCTATTTCATATCTTCTTTCATGAATGATCTCTGTTTGAATTTGCTGCCATTTTGGGTGAGAGGGTGATTATCTGCCTTTTTGCAATTGGGTTATAAATTTCTCTACATATTCAGAATACAAGTCTTTTGTCAGATATCTACTGCAAATATTCTCTCCCATTCTATATCTTGCCATTTCATTTTCTTAACAGTGCCTTTCAAAGGACAAGTTTTTAATTTTGAAAAGTCAAATTTATCATTTTTCTTTTATATTTACGTGTCCTAAGAAGTATTTTCCTATGGTCCCAGTACATTTTAAATGGTTGCTCTATAATGACATAATTTTTTATGATTATTGGCTTTTTTCAGTTTTTTCTTTTAAAATTTTGATCAATTATGTTTTGCTAGGAAATCACTTACTCTAGGTAGTATTCTCTTCTGACCCTATTGATTGACCCAATATTTGTGGTTGTTTTTACTCATCACACATCTTGTTTAATTTTGCTATCTCTCTACTTCATTTAGGTTTCTGTGGGGTATCTTGTTTACTGGAGTTTTAAAAAATCTTTTCTATTTATTTTAATAGAGAAAAGATGGACTACTTTATAAATTTTGATGCCTGAATAAATTCAGGCATACTTTCCCATGCAAGATAAATCTAAAATAGAATGGTTTATACAAAGCATGTCTATTTTTATCACACAGAAAAAGTCTAGAGGTAACTTGCTGCTAGTGTTGATTAAATACATGTCGGGACATGTCTCTGATTCTTTTGGCCTTTCCCCTACAGTTGAGAAAATGTTGCCACTGCCCCAGGCATTATGTAAAAGTCAGGAAGGGCAAATTGATGATAGCAGCTATGTCCATCTCTTTTTAAAAAGCAAAGGTTTTCCCAGAATCACCAGTGTTTTGCTTCTCCTTACCTGAGTCAATTCACTTGGCCACTACGAACTTCAAAAGATGCTAAATGGAGTAAGTAGTGAGAGAGGAGTATTGGAATCACTCAGCAAACCAACAGTGTCTACAACTGTGAAAGTGACTACCCATACCCAAGAAAAAAGATACACAAGGTATACCAAAACCCTCAAACACTTAAAAATCTTATAACATGTGAAGCTTAACTAAGACTAGAAATTCAGAAACTGCAAAAGAATAGATGGGCATATTTAAACATGTAAAAAATAAAATGTGAATGGGAAAATATATATACAAAGTCAAGAGACAAACAATAGGCCTTTTTCAAAGGAGTTACTACCTTCAGTAGATAAAAAGCTGTTACAAATTGACAAGACAATCCAAAAAGAAAAATTTAGGATGGTTTATATAGGCAACTTGCAGATTAGCAAAGTGGCCAAGCAATTTTTAAAGGTATATTAATGTGTCAATTAAAATAAAACTAGTTATCACTTTGAAATCATAAAACTCAAGGTAGATTAACAGCTGCTTTTAATAGAGGGGAAGGGCACATTTTTATACTAATGTTAGACATATGAAATGCTAGTCTTATTCCAGAGAAATCTGACAATCTCTATTAAAATAAGAAAACACAATTCAATCCATCAGTCTCACACTTACAAGGGAAAAAAAAGAAGCTCCAGCAGGTAAGGGCATGATTATGTTTGTCCACCAACATATTATGCTATGCCTGCTCTTGAAGATGGTTATCAAATCATTTTTCCTACTGACAGAAGTGTCAACAAACAGTGGCAAAGTAGCTGAACAAATTATGGCATGTGTATATCATGGACTCTTCAGCTGGTTAAAAGTACTGAGTGCAAAAGATGCAAAAATGTGTGTATAATCCCATATTAAGAGAATGGAAACACACACTCATATATGTGTGCACAGATAACCTATTAATGTGTCTATATGTGATTATGAGTAAAAAGAAAAATAAAAGTTCATCAGCATTGCTTATCTGTTAGACTGTTGATAGCTGGAGTTGCTGAGTGTGGAGAAAAGTACAAAATTCAAGAGATAAAAATGTCACATTTATATAAAGTTTTATGTGTTTGCACATGTGTGCTTAAATATTTTTTTAATGAAAGTAAAGGCGATTTTTGGACTGACCTATTTGTCCTCACTGATTCTAGACACCTGGGCATGAAATTAAAGCCCACACATCATATTTCTTGAGGAATTTGCTTTTATAGAAGGCTTCTTCCACTGTAACAAATATATAGTTTCCTCCCAGGATGAATTTTGTGATGTTTTAAGAAAATGATGTATTCTTAGCAGACTTATTCTTCTCAATTATTTATCTGATGTCCAGTAAGGTATAACTCATGGACTAAAACTTTTTGACATATAACATACAACATACAATAATCATAGGGCCTCTCTGTAGCATGAGTAATTTGTAATTAATCATTTATAATTCTGACTTGTGTGAGAAGACTTTCTCACTTCTAAGAAATACACAATTTTACTTGTGTATAAATACAGAATACTGAACTGATTTCTGAATGAAGCTAGTCCCATATTCAGTGCATTTATCTTCCTCTAGCAGAAATCTTCTGATAACTTCCAGGTGTAGTGTTTTCTAGTCACTGCTTTTACAGGTTTTTCTTTCCAAAATAAGCTTCTGTAATGAAGTATGCTTTGTGAATGCAGCCCTACCCACATTGAATCAGACAAAGAAGTACTCTCCCTATGAATTACCTGATGCATAATTAAATATGGTTTAAGTGAAAGTTTTCTTACATTTACTGAATTCACAGGAAAAAAATTCTTGAAAAATTAATGTACAGTGCATTTTTAATTTAAAAATTCATATTGTAAAACTGTCTTAAAATAGTTTTGCTATAAATACAAATGAACTGTATTAGAGCGCTGTCATAAAAAGCTTGGCTAACTCACTACTTTCACAAATCAAGTCTATACTCCACATTTCCCCCAATCAATTTATACTGACCTTGGGGTTTACCTACTTAAGATTTAGCTCTCACATTCCGCTGATAATTTTCCATTATCCATTCCTCAATCGATTCCCAAGTATCCTCTGAGATACATGGAGGCCCACAAAACAGTCTTCCTTTCTCCTAGACATTAATCCTTTCTCCTAGATATTAACAACATGTTTACAAAAGGTAAAGTTTTTTTGTTTTGGCTTGGTAATGTAGAATTGTATTTTTTTAAATGTACCTGAAAATAAAAAAGTTGAGAATCAAACCACTGGGCTCTTAACACCAGTTTTCATTAACTTTTCTATTAATTATCCAATAGGGAGGGAAAAAAACATACTATCAAAGAAGAAATCTGGGAGGCTCTTTTTGCTAAAAGGCTCCTTTTGCTAAAGTTTGGCAGCTACCATAATAAAATTTGATACCACCAGAAGTAATTTTCTCATTTGTATCAAAGCTTATAAAGTTTTTAACAACAGAGTGAATGCCTTAACTTCTAGTAACAAAAATTGGGAGTAAATTCATGTTGCAAATCAGAGCACTTTCAGTTTTAGGTTAGTTTGGAAAGTTTTGGTAATTAAAAAAATATATTTCTGGACTCTGCATTCCTTAAATAGGAACAGTTATCTCAGTGAATTGAAAACTTCTGCTAATCGCAGTGTAGGTGGTCTGTACCAGCACTCCCTCTGAGAACTAAAAAAGGTGGAAGAAAATATTAAATATGTTTAACTTTGTGACAACACTGGAGAGCTACCAAGGAAGTGAGAAACTACAGGAAAAAGATTAAAGACACAACCTCTGGAAGAGGTGTTCACTGATTCTTAATGCAAATACTGGGGAAGAGAAGTTTAAGACAGTTTTTTTGACAAGTTTATGGGATGAAAGGAACAAATAGTAGAATTAAGGTCCTTCTAAGGAGAAGGGGCCTGATAAATCTCCCAAAGTTGTAAGTCTTGAAGGTATCCCCTAAGAATAGTGAAAAAGAAAAAAAAAAGTAGACAAGCCTTCACAGGGACTGAAGCCCAGTTTTGAATAATCTCAATACATGATTGGATGAAGGCAATCAGGGATTGCTTACTTTTCAACAAACAATGAAAGATAAATCATACAAAATATCTCAAAGTACTAATAGAAAATAACTGCTAACTTAGAATTCTATACTCAGAAAAAACATCCTTTAAAAATGAAGGCAAAATTAAGACATTTTTCAACAAATGAAAACAATTTGTCACTAGCAAACATACACTAAAAGAAATACTAAAAGATGTCCTTCAGTCAGAAAAAAAAGATGATTCTAGAAGGAAAATTAAAGAACAAGAAGGGGGAAAAGTAACAAAAAGGGTAAATATATGGATTAATTTAAATGAATATTGACTCTGAATCAGTAATGACTGAGCATGTCAACTACATTCAGAATTAAAATGCATGGTATCAATACAAGTCAAAAAGGAAATAAACATAGCTAATGTTCTAAGTGTTCATCTTATCCAGAAAGTGGTATACTAATTTACATTAGCCTTGTGTAATGTAATTACATGCATAAGTGACGTATGCATATTGTATTAATACCTTACATAGTAAGTTGAGAAAAACGCATCACTATAGATAAAAACGGACATATCATGATTAAGGTAAAATTAAGCAGAAAGAGTACAACAATTCTAAATGTGAACGTATGTAAAAACAAAGACTTAAAATATATAAAACAAAAATTGGTAGCTCTAAAGGAGAAACAAATACACAATTATTCTGGAAGAGTAGAACATACTTCTTTTACTATCTGAAAGAATAAAAGACCAAAAAAAGTTTAAGAATATAAAGGATTTGAAAACACAATTGATTAAGATTAATCTGTAGAGACTGAAAGGAGATAGGGGTACTTTTCCAAATGTGCAACTATCTTCTAGGAATACAAGCTCAAATGCAAGAAAATTGTCTCATAGTAACCTAGTATGTAATAATAAATATGAAGAGAATACACTAACAAAATTTGAAGGAAAGAATTCTAGGTTTTAAAACTCATTTTCTTAATTTGTCTCCTTTTCAAACAGATATCAGTAAAACGTAGAGGTTTCTGTGGAAGACGCTGAGAATCCAGAGTGCTAAATCTGCAACTTGTGGCTAAATTCCATGATCTCAGGGCCACTTCTTGTGTGACAGGTGGTCTCTGGAGCTGTGGCTTACATCACTGATCACTTCTGGGATACAGGCTGGGAGCAATCTATACCTCTTGGGCAACAGTTACCAGCTGCCACGGCAGCAAATTAGTAAACATGAGAACATACTGGTTACCTAAAGATGCCTGTGAATACTCAGATAAGTCTGTGGTTCTGATTTGCCACTCTCAAAGTCAAATTGTAAATTTAAAATTTATTAATCCAAATTTCCACACACTAATAAACATTATAAACAATAAATAATAGTGAATTCCCAAAGAAAAGAAAAAGTAGAGTCCTTCTTTGTGTCTTTAATGTCAACAAAAACTTCTAGCTTCTCTTCATTATAGACCTGAATTGTCTATACTGTTGCTTTGATTTCAGTGTCCTTAGGGGTGCTTGAACAATGAAAATTTTCTTAGAACTCTATTCATTTAAGAAATTCCTTTGGTCAACATTGAATATTTTTGCTATGCAGAGCATGAAAAACTGAATAGCCCTGATTTATAAAGCTGCTTATCCAAAGTGTGAAACAAGGAAGATTGCCAAGTCATCTCCTTGCATGTGTACTGGGGCTTGACAATCCCAGTATCTGTAAAGTAACCAAGCATGGCCATTAAACACTGCTTAAACACTTTCTCCAAAGTATCTTCCCATATGTAAAAAATTGGATGTCAGCCATGAGATCCAGATATTCATACTTCTGACTAGATAGAGGAAAGTTGATTTTGGTTACCTCTTGCTCCTTAGTCAAGCTATAGCTCCTCACAACTTTGTATCCCCACACCATGACTGTGGCACTGAGCATTCTACTTTCCCAGTATCAGATTTCTGATGTGTACTGAGTTGTGCTTTCCAGTTGAAGGCTTTCCTAAAGTCACTACATTTATAGGGTTTCTGTTTAGTATGAATTTTCTGGTGTTTAATAAGATTTGATCTGATGGTGAAGGCCTTTCCACATTCAGCACACGTATATGGTTTCTCTCCTGTGTGAATTCGATGATGTTCAAGGAGTTGTGACTTCTTAATAAAGGCCTTCCCACAGTCACTGCATTCATAGGGTTTCTCTCCAGTATGAATTCTCCGATGTCGATTTAAGTGTGACTTCTGGATGAAGGACTTCCCACATTCAGTACAAATATAAGGTTTCTCTCCTGTATGAATTCTCTGATGCATAATTAGTGTTGATTTTCTTGCAAAGGCTTTCCCACATTCAGTGCATTCATGATGTCTTTCTCCAGTGTGAGACTGCTGATGTATATGAAGGCCTGACTTCCGAGTGAAGGCTTTTCCACAGTCATTACATTTATAGGGTTTCTCACCAGTATGAATTTTCTGGTGTGTAAAGAGATTTGATCTGTCAGTGAAAGCCTTTCCACATTCAGCACATCTGTAGGGTTTCTCTCCTGTGTGAATTTGCTGATGTACATGAAGTTGTGATTTCTTTGTGAAGGATTTCCTGCAATCATTGCATTCGTAAGGTTTCTCTCCAGTATGAATTCTTTCATGTGTAATAAAATGTGACTTATGGAAGAAGGCCTTCCCACATTCAGTGCAAACATAGGGTTTTTCTCCTTTATGAATTCTCTGGTGCATGCTCAGTGTTGACTTCTGAATAAATGTTTTCCCACATTCACTGCATTCATAATGTCTCTCTCCAGTATGACATTTCTGATGTATCCTGAGCCGTGACTTCCAGGTGAATGATTTTCCACAGTCATTGCATTTATAGGGTTTCTCTCCAGTATGAATTTTTTGGTGTTTAATGAGATTTGACCTGTCAGTAAAGGCCTTCCCACATTCAGTACATATATAGGGTCTCTCACCAGTATGAATTTTCTGGTGTATAATGAGATTTGTTTTGTGGGTGAAGACCTTCCCACACGCTGAACATATAAAGGGATTCTCCCCTGTGTGAACTCGCTGATGCACATGGAGTTGTGACTTCTTTATAAAGGATTTCCCACAGTCACTGCATTCATAAGGTTTCTCTCCAGTGTGAATTCTCTCATGCGTAATAAAATGTGATTTCCGTATAAAGGCTTTTCCACATTCAGTACATACATAGGGTTTTTCTCCTGTATGAATTTTCTGATGCATACTTAGTGTTGATTTCCTTGTGAAAGCTTTTCCACATTCAGTACATTCAAAGTGTTTCTCGCCAGTATGAACTTTTTTATGTGTATTGAGGTTTGAATTCTGAGAGACATTTTTCCCACATTCACTATAGTTATAGGGTTTTTTCCCTCCAGTATGAATTCTCTGATGTCTGGACAGATCTGACTTCTGGATAAAGGCTTTTCCATGTGGACTGCATTTATAGTCAGTCTCCTTAGTGTGAAGAGTTTTCTCATGGTTTGAGTTGAGGGAAAAGTCCTTCCCATATTCAGCACATATACAGGGCTTCTCTCTTGTATAAACCTGAGGTACAGCAAATTGGGACTTTCGAATGAAGACTGTCTCACATTTGCTGCACTCATGATGTTTCTCTTCAGTATAAATCCTTTGATGTGCAAAAAGGCGTGACTGATGAGTGGAAAGTTTTACACAATCAGAAAATAAATAGATGTTCTCCCCAGTATGAATTTTTTGATGTTGAATGAGAGCTTGCTTATGACTTAGAAGTTTCTTACATTGATTATATTCACAAGCATTTATTTCTGTATGAGAATTCATATGAGTGAAAACATTACCAAATCCAATAATCTTATCAAAATTTTCTGTTGCATTGTTTCCATTATAATTACATAAGCTTACAATGGGCTTCAAACTCTTTTGAAATGAGTCATAGTTATGGAGTATTCTTCTTGAAGGAACAAGGTATGTGTTTACATGAAATATTTTCCTGTCTTTATTATATTCACAGTTCCCCTCATTAGCTAGCGTATCCTTGTTGATGACGGTGACATGACTTAAATGTTTGCTCTGGTTTTCCTCACATCTCCCTGTCTGTTCATCATCTTGCCACAATTCTTCTAAAATGCAATATAGGTCATCTCTTGTGAAGAGATTAATTCTCTTTGGCTGGATTGAAACTTCTTCAGACATTTCCTGTTGTGATGTTTCAAAATCAATACCCTGATCTAAGAAATAAAATAAAAGAAAACACACAAAGAACAGTTAGCATAACACAGAAGGAATGATACATAGAGTGGATACAGGGTGAACACAGAGAAATGGGAGAGGTTTATATAAACATAATAATAAATACAGGTAAATATATAAAATGTGAATAAACATATGTGCAGTAATCTCTTTATATGTAATAGTATGCAATAATAAAATAAGCGCTCACATTACATTTACTGTCTGATAAACAATAGCATTTAGATGCGCCAGGCATTATTCTAAGTTCTAACTCATTTACACATCATCACAACCTTTTGCTGTTGGTGTTATTATAGTCCCTATTTTACAGAGGACGAAACTGAGTCATAGAAGAGTTAAGTAGTATGCCCAAATCAAACGTTTAAGTAATTGGGGAAGATAAGATTCAAACTGAAGTACACCGGTTCTGTGCATGTAGCAGAACTACATAATAAGGTGTCAAAAGAACAAAGTGACAGATTATGTGGCTTAAACAAGTATTTCTGAGTCTAGGTTCTTATTATCCTTCATCTATAAATCCTAATCTCTCTGCTTTCTCTTTTACCAATTAACCACTGTGCCCTAAACACCAACTTATTTATGTACAGAAAACTACTGTAGCCTCAGTCATCCTGAATTAGCTTTACCATTACAAACATGTATGTCCATGATTCAATTTTTTATGCCTGGTTTGGGGTGCAGAGACATACACCTAATAGGAAGAATGTAACAGCAAAAATGGCCAGCTCTGAAGCAGAGACTGAAAGTTGTCCATCAAAATCTGTCCCCTTCCTTCAATAGTATTAACCTTGTAGCCAAGCATGTGTCTGCCTCAAAACAATAAGTCTGTGCAGCCTCATTTGTCATTAGGTAAATCCAAGTAATTCAGTTATCACCAATCAGATGGCATAAAAATTATATTTGTTGTAATCAGGCCAAGGTTTTAAGGAAGTGGGTATGTCTCCCATAACCCTCTTCTCTTCTCACTGGCTATATTCCAGACTTGCAGCTGGCAATGCCAAAGGCAGAGATCAGAAAACTAGAGCCCTCAGGCTAAATCCAGGCCTCTACCCAAAAGCTAAGAATGGATTTTACAGTTTTGAATGGTTAAAAAAAGCAAAAGAAAAATAATACTTCATGGTACATGAAAATTATATGAGATTCAAATTTCCACGTCCATAAAGTTTTTATTGGAGCACAGCCACTTCCACTCACTGATGTACTGTCTTTAGATGTTTTGGGGCTTCAACAACAAAATGGAGTAGTTATGACAGCAATCACATGGCTCACAAAGCCTAAAATATTGACCTCTGGGCCTTTACAGAAAATGTTTGTCAACCCCTGCTCTAGGAGATGATGGAGCAATGACTTTCTAGAAACTTTGTCCCTAAACAGGCATTGGGAGCAGAGTGGCTTGGCAGACCTGGACCACTCACTTTGGAACTGTCATGTGATGGGTCAATGTTTATGCTAAGTCACTGTTTCTTGGGGTCATTCAGTGACAGGAGCTTGATTTTACTCCAATATACCATTCTTTCCCCAAATAAGAATAACCAGTACAAATACAGATGATTGAACTTGGTGTACCTCAAAAAATAAATTAATTAATTAATTTTAAAAAAACAACAATAACTAATGTTCCAAATTCTGGAATAGTGTATAAGACATACTAGATTCTCGGTAAATATTTATATAAAAATTAGATTATTCTTGAATATAAAAAAATCTAACCTCATATTCATTTCATTCTATCTCTAGGGCCTTGTAATGTCCACAAACACATTCTTCAACTTTTATATTACATTTTTACTCATATACATTAATGGCTTTCATTAATCCTGAGGATTAATCCTCTAATACTGGATTCCTAAACATGGATTTTCAACTTTTGCAATCTTTCACTTTATTTAGCTTACAAACCCATTGCTATGCCTGACAACATTTACATTATTACCAAAAATGCTCAGTGTAAAAAATTTGCTCCTGTGGTAAAAAGTTTATTCATAACTCCTCCACCACACATTGAATTACTCATTCAATAAAATACAGAGTCATAATTCAGGCCAATAAAATGAATGTATGCAAGCTATCTTTCCACCAGTCACTAAAGTCTGTTTTATTACTGAATCCAAATATGTATTCTTCTCCTTTTCCCCATTAAGCTTCCTTTTTCTGATCCTCTGTTTCTATTCAAAATTCATTTTCTTCATGCATCATTTAGGGTTCTATGCTCTGAAAATGAATCTCAAATCTCAGCACAACTCTAGGAAGGTTCTCAGCACAACTCTAGGAAGGCTCTCTTTTGTTTTAATTAAAAACAAACACAGATATTCTGAGCCTTTCATAGTCATATTTGATTGGCATCGGCGTGCACAATAACAAATGGTTAATGCTCAAAGGCTGACATTTTAAACATTTCTTGCAGTTATCTTCCCCTTCCAATTACAATTACTGGCCTTTTGAATTACTCCTAGCAGAAAAAATTTTCAAATCCCTCTGAAATAGAGCAAAGTAATCTCCTCTGCCTATCACATAAATTAAAGAATTTAATTTCACTAAATATCCTCTAGGGAAACATTTAAAAACAAGAAGTAAACGATTGAGTTATCACACAGATTAATGTCATTTTCTCTGAGTTTCTGTGGGTTGAAGAATTAGAAAAGGGAAAAAGCAATGTATGCTGTAATAGTTAGGTCCAATTCAAGGAGTAAGTGAAATCTGAGAGCAAAGTATAAGTATGTGGATTATCTGAATAGGCAGATGGAGCAGAAAATAAAGGGTCAGATGCAGGGGATCATTAAAGAAAATGTTACAATTAAGTAAACATGATGATAGAAACTAAACAGAGATAAATATGAATTGCAAATACAAGGCATGTTCTTCCTTTAGCTTATAAACCCATTGAGAGAAGAATTTGTCATGTTAGATAATATTTTGCACCATATAGTTATGACAAGATAAATATTTTAATCACTATCATCTAAGAAAAAAGTTAAAAGAAAAAAAAAAAAAAAAGGAACCAGCATATCCAAATAGGGTTAGAATAATCTAGGTATGAGTAAATATAGACATGGTTTTGGTGATATCGCTGGAAAGTAAAAGGAGGAGGGCATCTAAATGACATTTTCTAAAAGAGAAAAATTAATAGAAATAGAAAGAGCCTAAAGAATTGTTTGAGAAGATGAGTCACAGGGAAAAGCAAAAAGCACAATAAAATATGACAAAATTTTGAAAGATACGCCATCCACTTTTAGCACGCTGTGTTGTAACTGCTCTTCCTCCACAAAAGTAGCCACCGGATGGGCCCTTACATGTGTAAGGTATCAGCTGTTCCCCTGAAAGCTCTACACCATGGGGGCCAATGCCTGCTTGAGACACACAACCAACAGTGACAGATTAAGACTTATTCCTCTGATTCTGGCATCAGTCATGGCTTGTGCCAGAACTGAGACACATGACTCAGAGACACACAGGTCTGGGCCACTTTAAGGAGGGCCTAGTCCTTTACATCTGCCCCAAAATGCCAACTATAATGTCCAACTTCAATCAGTTAAATGTATGACAGAGACATGTGGGACTCAGCAAATGCAGCATAAAGTAGCACAGCTCAAAGTGTACACTCACCAGCAGGCAGTGAAGCCAGAGAACAAGAGAAGAAAGACCCCCTTGGTGGTGGTCATCATCTAAAGATCTTGCTTACTACATCAACTGGTAAGTCACCTGCAGAGGAGGAAGGGACTCCCACTCCCAATCTGGTTCAGATGTCAAGAGTGATGGTTTGACACACATACCAACAAGGTATGGAAAGGTCTGTTACTCACATAATGAAGCTTTTAAAGGGAGAGCTCCCAAGCAAGTCCAGAAGTGGCTTAAGAGCAAGAAAAGGAAACCACCTTGGGTTTCTTATGGTGGTTGGGAGGTGGGGCTAAACTGACTGATGCAGTGCAACTCCCCACTAGCACCAATGGAAAGCACTTGGGCTTTCTTGTCTGTTTGCCCAGATGTGGGGCAAAAGGTGAAGAGAGAGTGTGGAAGTTTAGAAGGTGTCAGCAGTCAAACACCAAAAATGAAGTCAGAATCTATTACAAGGTACATGATAAGATGTTCAAAATATTTTGTTATTAGAGAAACACAAATTAAAATCATAGTTAGAAATTAAAATCCATTAGATTAGCCACCTAATGAGAAATTATTAGAAATATGCGCAGGGATGTGGAGAAACTGTTGCCCTTGTATGTTCAGGGGACTGTAGACTAATACGTCCAATCTAGAAAACAATGTGGTTATGTTTCGTGAAATAAAGTATTAGTATACTCAGTAATAAAACAATCCCACTACTCATCCTCAAGAAATTCTTATTTCTTATTCTATAAGAATAGTTCATGAGGAAATTTATTACAGTACTAGTTGTAGTAGCTAGAAAGCTGGACATATACACACACTATGGAATGTATGCATCAGTTAGAAGCAATGAACTAGAAAAACACACGGAACATGAACCAATTTAGAGCTGAGAGGAAAAAAATAAGAAACTGAGTAGGACATATAGCACAGTACCATTTCTATAAATTAAAATGACCAACAATTTAAATTTTACAAATACCCCACAAATTCAAGGATAGATTGCAAACATATCAAATATAAGAGAGCAGTTGCCTCTGGGAAGAATAAAAACGAGTAGGGAGTGAGGATTAAAAGGGATAAATAAAGAAGTAAGATTAACATTCTAAAAAATTTTGTAAAATAGGGAATTCCCTGGCCATCCAGTGGTTAGGACGCTGTGCTTCTACTGCAGGGGGCACGGGTTCAATCCCTGGTCAGGGAACTAAGATCTTGCATGCTGTGGGATGTGGCCCCCCCCCAAAAAATTGTAAAAGAAATAAAATAAGGGAGCTTAAACAAAGTGATGAATATATTGACTACAAACTGAGGACCAGAATTTACTCAACTTTCTGCACACAAGGTACAAAAATTTTTTGTAAAACATCAAAATTAATAAATTAATCAGAAAGACCAAGTCAGTGTCGTGTTACACTAGCCAGGTAGGAAGAAAATCTCAGGAAGCTTAATTACTAATGTTACACAAAACAAAAAGCTGTCTCCAAATGTAGGTAATGGTGCCCTCAAAGTCAACAGTTGGAGGAGAGGCATGGGAGATGATATATATAATAAGGCCATCTCTAGATAACAATTCTGAAGCACTAAGGGAAATGAAAGAAAATGAAAAAAATCAGCAGGAGTGTGACCCACAGTAATTTTTTTAAAAGGCAACTCTATGAGTCCCCGAATGTGTAAGAAAAGGATTTAAGACCTTGATGGAGGTAAAAAGAATAAAAAATGCTATAAAAAGGGAGAAAAAGCAAAAAAGCAGGATCCTAAATCCAATGTAGCACATCCCTCCTAAAAAGTCAAGCAAAGAAGACACTGATATTGGAAGGGGCCTTAAGTAGGGATGGCATTTAGATGTCCAAGGGGCCAATATCAACTCTATCCAAAAGTTCAGAATGTTAGAGAAACATCATATTAACAGCACTTCAAAGTCGCCAGCCTCTGCCAGTACAGCTGTAGTACCACTGCCAGTGCAGCTGTAGTACCACTGCCAGTGCAACGGCACTGTCTCCTATGCTTTTTGTTTCCTACTCACCTAGACAGCTCTGGCTTGAGATTTCACCATCCAACACACATGGCTCTTCTCCCCACTCCAAGTTGAAAATGACTTCTGGTTTGGGAACCTGACACCCTAATAATAGGAAATGATAGAAGACTTGATTTCAGAGGTCATACAATGAGGCATTCCATTTACTTTCCAGAAAAGTTCATGGGGAACAGAGGTATATTCATAATATTGTTAAGAATATAGGACAAAATAAGGACAAAACTATTACACACTTCAGATGTCCTGCAGTCTTTAGAAATCTCACATACCTCAGAAATCCCACGAATTTCAGAAATTCCACTGAGAAAGAAAATACACTCAATTAGGTACAGCCTTAACCAGAAGAGCTGTGCTTACCTACTGAGATCAAGTTGAAGTAGTTTTCCAGCATTACATCCCTGTATAGACTTTTCTGAGAAAGGTCCAATTGTTGCCACTCCTCCCTGCTGAAGTCTACAGTTATATCCTTGAAAGACACTGATCCCTGGAAAAACACATGCTTATTCAATGTAAAGGATCAGGATTACAGGACAGGAAAAAGATATTTAGAAACTTATTTTTAATAATTTTTAACATGATTCAACATATAAGATTCCCACTAAATACCTAAATTTTACATTATTATTTCAAGGAAAAAATAAATATTAAAAGTATCATGCCATTCTTTCTGTGGTTCTGATAATATTCTGGGGTTTTGTTTTGTCTTGTCTCTATCTGTGTGTTGGTTACAAAAGAATAAGCTGTGAAACTCATCAAGCTGCAAACATGATTTGTGCATTCTTTTCTACGTACACCATATTTTACTAGCACTTCACTTAGAAAATATCTCCAGCTTTCACTTTGCACTCATCAATCTACTAAGTCAATTCTTTCTTTAAAAGAAAGATAAATAAAATGGGCTTTTTTCCCCCAAAAAAACTGTATGGTATTCACATAAGTATAGACAATGGGATGTAACTAAGAATCCAAAAATAAACCCTCATATTTATGGTAAACTGATAATTCAACACTGGTGTCAAAACGATTTAAAAAGGGAAAAATAGTCTTTTCAACAAATAGTGCTAGGATAAGTGGACATCCACATGCGAAAAAAAAAAAAAATGAGCTTGGACTCCTACCTCATGCCATATTAAAAAAATTAACTCAAAATGGATCAAAAGACCTATATGTTCTTAAGTTTTAGCTAAAAAGGGTAAATCTTTGTGACATTGGTTTTGTCAATGATTTCTTAGACATAAAGTCAAAAGCACAAGCAACCAAAGAAAAAAATAAATTGGACTTTATCAAAATTAAAAACCTTGTGCCTAAAAGGATACCATCAAGGACTTTCCTGGTTGGGCAGCAGTTAAGAATCTGCCTGCCAATGCAGGGGACACAGGTTCAATCCCTGGTCCGGGAAGAACCTACATGCTGAGGAGCAACTAAGCCCAGGAGCCAAAACTACCAAGCCCGTGTGCTGCAACTACTGAAGCCCATGTTCCTAGAGCCTGTGCTCCGCAACAAGAGAAGCCACTGAAATGAGAAGCCTGAGCACTGCAACGAAGAGTAGCCCCCTCTCGCCACAACTAGAGAAAGTCTGCACACAGCAACAAAGACCCAACACAGCCAAAAAAAAAAAGAGAGCCTGGGAGAGCAGGCAACTTGACTTTGGCCTTCTGACTTCCAGACCTGTGAGAAAATAAATGAGTGTGAAGTTTATTACAGCAGAAAATAGAAACGGGATAATACAAGAAGCAATAAAATTAAGTCAAATTAAAAAAAAAAGGATGCCATCAAGAAAGTGAAAAGACAGGGGGAATTCCCTGGTGGTCCAGTGGTTAGGTCTCTGCACTTCCACTGCATGGGGTGCGGGTTCGATCCCTAGTCAGGGAACTAAGATCCCGCATGCCATGTGACACCTTCAAAACAAGCAAACAAAATGTTTACTTTTAAAAAAAGAGAGTGAAAAGACAACACAAAGACTGGGAGAAAATGTTTGCAATTATATATCTGATAAGGGAAACTCTTACAACTCAATAAAAAGATAAATGACCCAATTAAAAATGAACCAAGAATCTGAATATACATGTCTCCAAAAAAGATACACAAATGGCCAAAAAGCACATGAGAGGTTCTCAATATCTTCAGTCATAAGGGATATTGAAATTCAAATCAAAGAGCTACCCCTTCAAATTCACCAAGATGATTATAATTTTAAAAATGCTCTGTTTGTACCTATTCGTATTTTTATTATTATTTTGTAGCAAAATAATAAATGAAATTAAAATTTGCTTTCTGACATTTTAAAAAATGCTCAAATCATTAGTCAGTCATCAGGAAAATACACCCATTAGGATGGCTATAATAATAAAAAAAAAAGACACATAATAATGTGTTACTGAGGAAGTGGAGAAATTGGAACCCACCTACAGTACAGGTAGGAATGTAAAATGGTGCAGTCACTTTGTAAAACAGTTTGGCACTTACTCAAAAGGAATAAAATGACCCAACAGTTCCACTTCTAGGTGCATACCCAATAGAAATAAAAACATTTATCCACATAAAACTTGTACAGGACTGTTCATAGTAGCATTATTCTTAATAGTCAAAAATAGAACCAACCCGATGTCTGTCAACTAATGATGCATTTTAAAATGTGGTATACCCATACAAGAGGTTATTCAGCCACAAAAAGGAATGAAGTACTGATTTATGCTACAGTGTGGGTTTATCTTGAAAATACTATGCTAAGTAAAAGAAGCCATTCACAAAAGACCACATATTATATGATTCCATTTATATGAGATGTCCATAAAAGGCAAATCTATTGAGACAAAAAGGTTACTGGCTGCCCAGGGCTAGGGGAAATAGAAGGATGTGGAGGGTGACAGCTAAAAGGTACCAGCTTGGAGTGAGGAGGGAAAGAAAATGTTCTAAAACTGTGATAAAGGTTGCACAACTCCATGACCATTGAATGTACACTTTAAATAGGCAATACATATGGTATGTGAGGAGACCCTTTTGAGGCACTGTCATATCCAGATGGCATACAATAGTCTGTGGCAGTCTAGTGTTTCTTCCAAGAAGAACTATAAATGCCAGATGAAATACCGACATCCTCTGTTTGGAAGTACTGGAAGCTTGTTAGGTGCTAAGAGAACATTGAAGACTTAAGTTGATGCACGTGGCCACTTTTACACTGGGAGTATTTGCCAATTCTTGCTGTGGAAAAAGACGAAAATCCAACTTTGAGCCAGTAAAAGGCTACAGTTGGGTGACAGAGAAACCAGAACTCAAACACATGGTCAGTTTTCCCCTCAAGATATCTGCCAAATTCTAGGGCTCTATGGGCAGACGACTAAAAACATAAGCAGACAGCCTCTGAAAAGCAAAGCAAAATTTTAGTAGTCTGGTAAGAAAACAGAGTTAGTGTCTATCAGAGGACAAACTGGGCTCTCAGCTGAAAATCCTGGATGGCCAGAGTGAACCAAAGGTAGACTTATTATTAGGGCTTCAACTCAGCCTTGATTCAGTACAACACTGTGCCGGACTGGATAAAGATGTTCACCCTCCACCCTACCTGCCTAGGGAAAGAGGAATCTTCTATTGAGAAAGATACCATAATCCAGATCCTCTACAATGCTTTATACATGTTTTGATATAATAAAAGAAATCCTCTGCCTGTCAAAAAAAAAAGTCAAATATCCAAAACCAGAGGAAAAAAATTCAAAACAAACAGTCATACAGGGCTTTGGAGTTGGATGAGAAGATGGAGAATTTCATTAGAGAAATGGGACTTGTAATAAAAAATCAAATGAAAATTGAAAAATTGAAAAATTCAGAATCTAAAATTAAGAACTGAGAGAGGTTTAATAGCAGAATACAGAATTACTGAAACGGAAGACAAACAAACAGAAAATATCCTAACCAAAACACCGGTTTCTTTTTAATAAAAATAAATACAACGGCATGTGATGTATCACATATATGACACAGTGAAAAGGAGTAACATATTGTAGTCTGAGAAGATAAAGAGGGAGAATATGATGCAGAAGCAAAATTTGAAAAGGTAATGGTGAATGACATCACCTCAAAGATGCAAGAGGTTTCTCAGATCCCATGCTACAAAACTATAAATTCTGACTATGCAAAAACAGTAACAGTAATACCTTGTGAAGCTTAAAATATATGTGGAATTTAAATGCATAAAAATAATGATGTAAAAATGAGAGGCAGTAAATGGAATCAAGGTGCTTTGTATCTACTGAGAAGTGGGTAAGATAGTGAGTTAAAGATGGATATTGTAATATCTAGGGAAAAAAAAAGAATGCATAACAAACAAGTTAACAAAATAAAAATTTAAATTTTGACTATCTAAAAGAAAGTCAAGGGACATCCCAGGAGGCGCAGTGGTTGAGAATCCAGCTGCCAATGCAGGGGACATAGGTTTGAGCCCTTATCCAGGAGGACCCCACATGCTGCAGAGCAGCTAAGCCTGTGTGCCACAACTATTGAGCCCATGTGCCGCAACTACCAAAGCCCATACGCCTAGAGCCCATGCTCTGAAACAAGAGAAGCCACAGCAATGAGGAGCCCGCACACCACAATGAAGAGTAGCCCCTGCTCGCCACAGCTATAGAAAGCCTATGTGCAGCAATGAAGACCCAACACAGCCAATAAATAAATAAATTTAAAAAAAAAAGTCAAGAAAGGAATGGAAAAATAATATTAAACAGATGGTTTAAATACAAAACTGCTAAAACTGGATATAAATTCAAATATATCAGTAATTGCATTAAATGTAAATAAACAATCAAGTTAACAGTAGACTTCCAGTTCAAAAAAAAAAAAGTTAAATGCATTCTACCCTATTCATTCTGCTAAATACCTAAAAACCTACAAAAATGTATAAGCACCTATCCACACCTTTGACTTTCTCTCAAGAACATACTTTCCTACAGTGAAACTAATTTTAGCACATTTTGGAATCTTGATAGTCCCCAAATTTCCCAAATTATCAAGTATAGTTCCTTTTTGCTTATCAGGTCTTCCTCATCTCTTAACATTCACATTTTACCATAAGCAGGAAGAAGAAACCAGGCTACATCTTCAGCCTTTCGCCTGGAAATCTCAGAAAAAAAGGAAAATTCATCACTGACGAATCGGCTTTCCACATAACTACAAGACAAAATTCAGCTGAACTTTCTGCCACTATATAACAGAGATGTACTTTTCCTCTAGTTTCCAGGAACATGTTCCTCATTCTCTTCTGGGTCTTCACCAGCAGCATCTTTAACACCCATATTTCTATCAATAGTCTGTTTATAATAATTGAGATATTCTCTAAAAAGAATATAGGTTTTTCCCTGCTGTGCTCACTTTCTTCTAAGTCCTCTAGCAGAGGTAGCATCCGTATTTCTATTACCAGTCTGTTCAAGGAAATCTAGGCTCTTGCTATTATACTCTTCAAAATTTTTACAGTTTCTATCCACTACCAAATTCCAAAGCCAGCTGACGTTTTTTGGTATTTATTACAGCATCATTCCACTTCCAGGTACCAAAATCTGTAGTGGTTTCCTATCGCTGCTACAACAAATTGCCACAAACTTAACACAAATTTATTATCTTATAGTTCTGGAAGTCAGAAGTTGAAAATAGGTCTTACTGGGTGAAAATCAGTGTGTTGGATCATTCCTTCTGGAGGCTATAAGGGAGAAGCAATTTCCTTGTCTTATCTGACTTCTAATAGGCTCATGGTCCCTTCCTCTATCTTCAAAGCCATCAGAGTAGCATCTTCAAATATCTCCTTGACTCTGACCCTTTGATTCCCTCTTTCACTTATAAGGACCCTGTGATTACACTGGGCCCTCCCAGATAACCCAGAACAATCACCCCATCTCAAAATCCTCAACTTAATCACATCTGCAAAGTTGCTGTTGCCACGTGAGGTAACATATTCACAGGCTTTGGGGATTAGGATGTGGATACCTAAGGGGGTTATTATTCTGCCTATCACATCCAGTAAGAAAAGATGGGATGGTAAAAGTAAAAAGAACAGCTTAAAATTTCTGAGTAAAAATGATTTACAATCTAGAATTAGCTATGAAATTACTGAGGGTAAAATAAAAATATTTCTAGACACACAAGGTCTCAAAAAATTTATTTTCCACACAATACTTTCTAGAGAGCTACTGGATAATATTCTCTAAAAATGAAAGCATAAATCAAGAAAGAGCCAGAAAACAAGAGATCCAATACTTAAGAGACATGAAAGGAATTCCTAGTATCAAGGCAAAGGGAGACCCTAAGTCAGTGGATGAGTATCCAATAAAGAGTGACTTCGAGCAGGTCAAAGACTCCAAGGGAAGCTTCTTTCAACAGCTGAAATAAAAAGCCTATATTTAGGAGCCAAATTGCTTGGGTCTTACTCCTGCTTCCACACTTACTAGCACTGTGACCCAGGGCAAATCACTTAACTTCTCAGTTTTCTCTGCAAAATGAGGATAGAGAAATCTCAAAGGGGTTGTAATTAAAGCAGTTAATAGAGAAAGAGAGTGTTCACAGTGCCCAGCATACAGTAAGCACTATATTAATGCTTGTGATTACTGTTATTATCTAATGTATTTTAACATACTGAGAAGATATTTATATACCTGGGAAGAACATGGAGTTGGATTATTGATTTAAATACGGAAAATGAAACAAATGATTAAACTAAAGAATAATTAATTCCAGATAAAACAAAAAACAGTGCATAAAAGGTAATATAAATCATTCAGCTGTGAATATAATTAAAATAATCATAATAATAAATACAGCCTATTGATTTACCCAAAATTATGATATATCTATATTATTAGGAGAAGAAATGTGCACATAAATGTTGAAGCATTTAGTGTCTGAAAGAGAGTTAAATCCTTATTTTCCATTGTGCTAAGTCAGTAGATACTACCTAAAACTGAAAACCAAAAGGTACCAATACAAACGTGTGGTTTAGACATAGGAATGTAAATACTAAAAGAATTAGTTCAATTGAGTTCAGAGTGATGTGATTACCTTTGAGAAGCTAGAATTTGAGGGATAAGAGAGCAGATGACAGGTGGTTTTTTGTTTTTTGTCTTCAAATGAAGCCTCAAACAACTATCTGACTTAGTAAATACATATATAATCTTCATGATATTCAAAATTAAATATTTACTCAGTATCACTAATCATTACAGAAATGCAAATCAAAACAACGAGGTGTCACTTCACACTGGTCAGAATGGCCATCATCAAAAAATCTACAAACAATAAATGCTGGAGAGGGTGTGGAGAAAAGGGAACCCTCCTACACTGTTGGTGGGAATGTAAATTGATACAGACACTATGGAGAACAGTATGGAGCTTTCTTAAAAAACTAAAAATAGAACTATCTTATGGCCCAGCAATCCCACTACTGGGCATATACCCTGAGAAAACCATAATCCAAAAAGACACAGGCACCCCAAAGTTCACTGCAGCACTATTTACAATAGCCAGGACTTGGACGCAACCTAAATGTCCATCAACAGATGAATGGATAAAGAAGACATGGTACATATATGTACCATGAAATATTACTCAGCCATAAAAAGGAATGAAATTGAGTCATTTGTAGTGATGTGGATGGACCTAGAGTCTGTCATATAGAATGAAGTAAGTCAGAAAGATAAAAACTAATACCGAATGCTAATGCATATATATGGAATCTAGAAAAATGGTTCTGATGAAACTAGTGGCAGGGCAGGAATAGAGACACAGACATAGAGAACAGAGTTGTGGACACAGGGTGGGACGGGGAGGGTGGGACAAATTGAGAGGGTAGCATTGATATATATACACTACCATGTGTAAAACAGATAGCTAGTGGGAAGCTGCTGTATAGCACAGGGAGATCAGTTCGGTGCTTTGTGATGACCCAGAGGGGTAGGATAGGGAGGGTAGGAGGGAGGCTCATGAGGGAGGGGATATATGTATACATATAACTGATTCACTTTGTTGTACAGCAGAAACTAACACAACACTGTAAAGCAATTATAGTCCAATAAAGATAAAAAAAATAAAAAATAAAAATTTAAAATGCAAAGAACAAAGAGGTAAGCAAAATTTTAAAAAAAGACTATGCTTAATACATAAATAACTCCTTTTAAAAAAAAAATCAATGAACTGACTTCGATTCCTGGAAAAATGGGGTAGATGCGCTTTGTCCCTATTCACCCACTAAGTACATCTAGTAACCATAGACGTTACCCATAAAACAAATAAGAAGACTGAAATTTTAAAGAAAAAAAGGCAAACTCTCTACAGACCTCAGGAACCAAGGAACTACACAGCATGAGTTCTCTGAAGTCTACTGACTCATACAGTCCTGACCAAGTACTAGAAAAGCCTACAACCCAGAAATGCCAACAAGGGCACAATAAAAAAACTCAAAGAAAAGTCTGCTGTCTCTAACTAAGAGACCAGGAAAGAGGCAATCTAGAAAGACCAAAAGCTTTTAGACAAAACATGCTGCAGCCAAACATAACCAACAAACAAAAAACTCTGGGCCTGATCCCATGGCCATCATCAAAGACCCAGTGGGCAGCTGAGATTCCTACTCTTGCCTGGCTGAACAGAAGTGCCCCCTCACAAGCCAATGGGGTGGTGTGGAAAAAGAAAAAAGCCAAGTGGGGTTTTGGAACTTCGTTCCATACACAGCAATGAAAGAAAAAAAACAGATCAATATCCCTCCTAAACATGATACAAAATCCTTAAAAAATATATCAGCAAATACAAACATATAAAAAGAAGTGTATGTCATCACCAAGTGTAGTTTACTCAGAGATTGCAAGGCTGGCTCAATATGTGAAAATCAATCAACTGTAATCTATTGCAGCAATAAACTAAAAAGGAAAATCACCTGACCAAGCCAACAAATGCAGAAAAAAGCATCTGACAAAATTCAGCATCCATTCACTCAAAACTTTGCTTCACAAGGCGGTCTTTGGACCAGCAGCACTAACACCCTGTGGGAATCTCAGTCTTACTCAATCAGAATCTGAAGTCACGTGCAAGTGTTAAGAAGCACTGCTTTATAAGTCACTATAGAAAACGTGTTAGTGTACTTCTAACAGTTGTTAAAGACACTGTCCTGTCTCCATTCATCTGAAAATCTATCAAAAATTTTCTCAAACATCAAGAAGCAGGAAATAGATACTATAGATGAAATAAATTACTTTTCAACAATATAAACCATGTATTTCACTTCCATTATTGCTATGTCTTTCAGGAAGATCGGAGATGATTTTATAGTTCAAAGTTCATAACTGTGTGAACCATGCAACTCACATATACCTATAATCTAAGCTTGACTTGGAGCTGATAATCTCTTTATTTTCTCTGACCTTAGTTTTCATTTATTTATACCTGTCCATTTACTATATGGGTTAATAGATGCCTCCTAAAATCCACTAAAAAATAAAGAAAGCAACAGATAAATACATGAACAAATAAGAACTCACCAGGGACTTGATCATTTCTGGCTCTTCTGGGAAAGGGGCAGGGATCTGAGAAAACAGATTGACAGAGGGACAGATGAGAGAAGGAAGTGTGTCAATGTCACACGTGGACACATACATCATTTAGTGTCCATGCACGTGACCCCAAAACTTATTTCTAGAACTACATCATAAAAAATCATCCTGTGTTGCACAACTATTTAAATGCAGGAGTTTTACCACAGAATGGCTAATAACAACAAAAAAAGATTAGAAACATCTTGGTACCCAATAATTACAGAACAGCTTAAATATTTTATAGGGCATCCATAGATAGGATGTTATGTAAAATTAAACTATTGTAGAAAAATATGTTAAAATCCTAAGTAAAAATAAAAAGATGTACCAAACAGTATGAGTCCATTTTCATTGAACACATACGTGAATGCATTCATGCACATAGAGAAAATCATCTGGAAGGAAATACACTAATATGTTAATAGATATAATATTTGGGTGATGGTAAAATTATAGGTAATTTGAATGCTTATATCCTTCTTATTTGCTAGTAAAAAGCAAAGTAACTTTTTAATGATTTTGCTCTGAGCTTCTGTGACCAGCCCATCACAAGTAGTGAGAACATCTACACACAAGTAAGACAAAAAGGGAGACTGTTATGTTAGCTTTTTCACTGCTCTTTGCTTACAGTTCTTTTTTTTTTTTTTTGGCCCAGGCTTGCAGGATCTTAGTTCTCGGAAAAGGAATTGAACCCGGCGCTGGCAGTGAAAGTGCCGAGTCCTAACCACTGGAGAACCAGGGAATTCCCACTTACAGTTCTTGAAAAGAGAACTGTCAATGGAAACTTTCTCTTCACTACAATTATAGTAAGTGGATTTAGTTCTAGTTAATAACAAAGCTTAAGACCTGAGTTGTCACTGACTGAAGCCATTGTTTTCCAGTTTTTTAATGAGTTTTCTAACATAAAGAGTTGAATTATTAGGACAAGAAATACACATATACTTTCCATCTAGTTTCAACAATTAGTTATTTTGTCAAATTTGTTTAATCTTTCTTTATACACATATAGTTACATGTAAGTGCATACATATATACGAATATACTAGTGTATATACCTGGTTTTTGCTGAACCATTTGAAAGTTGCAGATGTCATGACACTTCATGCCTAAATAATCACATCAAAATTATCGTGCCTGAGAAAATTATTAGCAATTTCTAACTTTTTAATATTCAGCTCATATTCAAAATTCCCAATTACCCCAGAAACACCTTTTCTTGCTGTTTTGTTGGAAGCACATTCCAATCAAGGCTCACATTGGGGACTGTGTCCCTTTTACCCTAGACCTATCCCCCCCAATATCTTTTTATGATGGACTTTTAACATTTTTGCTTCTAACTTTTATATTAGAAGTATCTCTATTAAATATACTTTTCTAATATAAACAACATTTTGGTTACTTCTTTGCTAATTTTCTTGTGTGTGGTATAACATATAAAGTACATAAATATTAGGTACACAGCATTTTCCCCTATTTTTCACACCTGTGCATCTGCCACCCAGAGCAAGAGAGAGAACATCTCTAGCATCTTTGGAAAGTACTAGGGAATCGAACCATTATTTTTGAAACTTGTAAAAAAAAGCAAGAGAGTCAAGCATCACCAAACACTTCATGAAGGAATTCCTCTTTTTCTCTTTATATAATTATTCCAGCTACAAGTTGCCAACTAAAAATTGGCACTTGTCATCTGCCTCTACAAGGGTTAAGTCACCACTGCAGCTGTTGACCTTCAACACCCCGTGAAAGGAGTTCAGGGTGGCGATCAGGAATGAGGTGCTCTGTGCTCTGGCAAAAACTGGCAGAACAGGCCTTCAGATAATTAGATATTTTCAGGAGAAGATTTTATGAGCCCAAATTCTTGCACCTCCTCATATCTAGAAAGGCATTAAAATCATTAACAGAGACATCCACTCACTGTGACTAGCAGCAACCTTCTGCCAAAATGTGTGTCTGACTGCATGTACACCCTTCACTTAAATCATATATAGTACCAACCTTCCCCTACCTCTCAGAGCAGCTCCTCGGAGCTATATGAGACACCCTCTCCTGGGTTATAGTCCTCATTTTGCCCCCAATAAAACTTAACTCTCAACTCTCACATTATGCATTTTTTTAAGTCCACAATGTGAAGGAATGGTAGAAGTGGAAACGTTCATTTTGCACACATAATGAAATATGGACCTAAGAAACAATCATCAATGGCTGCTCACATCACAAAAACAGATAACCACACATTATGTGCCTCCTGATCAAGTACATGATATCACCTGGGAAGCAGTCTTGCTCCCCAAAAAAACAAAAACAGGAGTCTGACTCTGATCAAGCCTCTAAATCTTACCAATCCAATCCAAATCAATGTACATTTGAATCCCAGGTCTTCCACCTTCTAGCTGTGACAATCTGAAGAACTTATTTCAATCTCGGTTTCCTCATCTTTATACTTTTAAGATAAACAAACTGAGTTTATAAGACTTGAGAAGCTCTCAGCCCATGTGTGGCACATAAGTGCTCATTAAGTACTAATCACTGCCATTATTACAAAATCAGTAATCCACATAGAACACGATTACTGTATCAAACATTATCTGACTTCACCAAACCCTCAAGTCACCAACCCTGGCACTCAATTCCTCACTCCCACTCCTCAACCTGCTTGCTCCAACTGTCAATCACTGCCCACGGACCTCATCCCAGCAGCCATTACTCATGCATCAGAATCACTGGCTCCCTTGTCCTGCTGCCCACAGGCCCCAACTGAGGCAGAAGATAGATGAGCTCCAGGCTAGACACTTACAGCCAGCTTCCTGTTTACATTTCCAGATTGAAATAACAACGGCACTTTGCCTCCAGTGGACACTTTAATATAACAGTAATGGCAGGGGCAGAGAGGAGCTGAGTCCTGCCCAGATAAACAATAAAGAGACCACATAGTTCTCATTTTTGAGGTCAAGGAGATCTCCCCAACTACACATGTGCAGAAAGGCTCCTCAGAGGTCAAAAAGGGAGGTGGTGTCAACCTTCCCATAGGCCTCTGCACTAGAATCCATCTTGGCAGAAAGACGTCCACACATGTGAGGGAGGGACCTAGGGCAGGCCAGCTGTGGAAAAAGAAGTGAGATAACTGGTCAAAGGTAAACAAAGACCCAGAAGAACTGCCCAATATAAATTATTTAACCACCTCTTTACTTCACTGCTCATTAGGGAGGACGCCCACACCCTTTGTCTCTGGGTGTGTATCTCTGCCTTGCTTCTGTCTTAACTAAACAAACTGTTCCTCTGTGTGCTCTCCTACATGCTGTGCTGTGTCTCTAATAATAAACTTTGTACCTGTTTTACAGTTTTTGCCTCCTTGAAATATTCTCACTTTCAAACAGGGCCAAAGCCAGGGGAACTTTGCTTTTAGCCCGTACTGGTCTAGTGGCTAGGACTCTTGTTTTTCATGCAGGCTACCCAGGTCTACTTTCTGGGCAGGGAACTAAGATCTTACTTCATGCCACCACTCACTGCTGTGTCCATGAGATCACAATCACTCATTCTACAGTCCCTGATCACACAGCCTCCAACATCACTACCGCATGGTGCTGGCGCTACATCAATCAGTCCGATGCCCTGAAAAGGAAAAACTCCTCCTGTGTGTTTTTCCTCTATTCTCAATACTTCTGGCCACCAAATGTGTGTGTATGTGTGACTGTGTGTGTGTGTGTGTGTGTGTGTTGGGAGCAGGGGTCCCCAAACCAAGGAATTCTACACCACCAGCTGGGTGTCCTACAATTTAACTCAATTCTGACACCTTCTACTTAGAGTTAACATTGGATCACACAGATTAAGGGCTCAGTCCTATAAGACTGTCCTCATCCAACTTCAGATGCCAATCACAAGTTCAGGTTGTTACTTGTGCTTCTAACCAACTGGCTATAATCAGAGGTTCCCATGACCCCCTCCTCAGGCTCCATTAATCTGTTACAGCAGCTCATGGAACTCAAGAAAATATTTTACTTATTAGATTACCAATTTATTATAAAAGAATATAACTCAGAAACAGCCAGGTAGAAGAGATGCATGTGGTAAGATAGCTGGAAGGAGTGCACTGCTCTCCTAGAATCTCCGCGTGTTCAATCCAGAAACTTTCCAACCTCCATCCTTTTGGGTTTTTATGGAGGCTCCACTATGTACAGATGATTGATTAAACAACTGGCCCTCATTGACTGATTCAACCTCCAGCCAGGGAGTGGGTTTCAAGTTTTAAAACTCTAATAACTTGCTTGGTTCCCTGGCAATCAGCCCCCATCCAGTGACTCACTACAGGCTTTCCAAACATCACTTCAGGTGTGGTTGAAAGGCACTTATTATTTATAGCAAAAAAACCACTCATTTCACCTTTATCCCTCTGGTGCTATTTTAAGAGACAGGAACAAAAGAAGTCCCTATAGCCCTTATCACTTAGGAAATTACAAAAGTGTTCAGAGCTATGTGCTGGGAACTGTGGATGAATGAAAACCAAAATGTATATTTCTTATTATATCATAATAGCACATGCACCAATAGGGGGCCTCCATACCTTTATCACAACTGTCCACTGAAGAAAAAAAAAGCACAATCTAAAAGGTGAGGATTATTTTTTATTTGGTGGACTTACGGAGGACCTAAGCTCAGGATACAGCCCCTCAGATAGCTCTGAGGGACTGTTCCCAAGAGCTAAGGGAGGAGCCAGGATATATAGGAGTTTTTGTAAAACAAGACAAAAACCAGGTGATCAAAAGATTACTGTTAATTAAAGAAAATCCAGACATCTCAAGTTAATGAATTTAGCACTTTTCCACGTATAGGAAGATGCAAGAGTCTGGGCTCATTGAAATCACTCCTTTGACATGCACCTTAACTATCTAGGGCCAGTATCCTGTTTTCCGCCATTCAGAATTCCCCTCAGGGTGCACAGTTGGGGGTGGCTGCAGTGGCTGAGGGCTTGATGGCCACAACATCTTTTGTTTATTGAAGTGGCAGGCAATGTTCTTTGTCCACACTACCCACCATGCATCTCCATCAGTGATCCCCAAACTCCAATTCCAGACACACCTGCACCTGCAATGGGCCCTGAGAAATCACCCACGGACTCCTGCCACTAACCACACCACTCACTAGGCTTATACCATTAGCCAAATTTATACACGGACACACACACAGGTTGGATCTCAATCAATGAACAAATCTAGGAATATTCTTGACTTTTAAAGACAAATTTTTAAATCTAAAACACATCTAAATCTAAAGCATGTGTGAAAGAACAGATTATTTATAGAGAAAGAATTAAGAAGATCAAGATGCCTCAACCACAGTAATGAAAGATAAATAACATCAGAAGTAGCACCTAAAGGACCACTTTTCGGGGCTTCCCTGGTGGCACAGTGGTTAAGAATCCGCCTGCCAATGTAGGGGACACAGGTTCTAGCTCTGGTCCAGGAAGATTCCACATGCCGCGGAGCAGCTAAGCTGGTGCACCACAACTACTGAGCCTGCACACTAAAGCCTGCGAGCCACAACTACTGAGCCCACATGCTGCAACTACTGAAGCCCGTGTGCCTAGAGGCTGTGTTCCGCAACAGGAGAAGTCACCACAATGGGAAGCCGACACATGGAATGAGGAGTAGCCCCCACTCTCCAAAAATAGAGAAAGCCCATGCACAGAAACGAAGACCCAATGCAGCCAAAAATAAACAAATAAATAATAAAATTAATCCCTTAAAAAAATAAAATAAAATTTTAAAAAAGGACCACTTCTCTACTAGGGCCACGCAAAGACCTTTTCAGAACTAAAAGCACTTGCAGAATATCTCTTATCATTACCTGAGGAAAATACCCACAAAATTACTCCAAATAAATGTAAAATAAATCTGATGAGAAATAGCAAATAGAAAAAAAACTGTTCAGTAATAATTTTTGCAAGAGATATATGATTATTAAAAAGGACAATGATGACGATGTGATAAGGAGACCATTAAAAGGAAAATTAATAATATTACCCTATGACAAAACATTTTTAACTATTTCAGGAAAAAGACAGAAGTTATCTGGGATGTAGAATGGAAACAATGAACAGAAATTTCATCCATCCAATAAAAGTATGAAAAAGTTAGAAAATAATGAGTTAAAATAAATAGTAAACATTAAAATGGAAAGTATTAAATCAGGTGAATCATTATTACACTAAACTAAAAAGGTAAAACTATCCTACTGACAAATAAACAAAGACTCGGTTATAGGTTAGATTTGAAAAAACCAAACTGTATCTATTACAAGTAGTTAACCTAAACAATGAGACAAAGAGAAACATAAAATATAGCCCTGGGCAAAGGTAAATCATCCAAATGTAATGAAAGTGAAAATCAGGGATAGCACTATAAATATCAAAGTGAAATTCAAAGTTGAAATTGCTTTATGTTGAAAAGAGGAACCCTATAATAATAGCACCCAAAAAATGAAAAAAAGATACAAAATGCATTAACCATTAGGTTTATGTATGCCTCTCCAACAAAGACACACAGATAAAACTAGCAAAAAAGCATAGACCCATAAAGTGAATTATTAGTGAGAGATTATTATTATATCTCTTTCAGAATATGATGAATCAAGTAGACCAACAATAGGAAAGAGAAAGACTTGAAAAATATTAACAAGCTGTATTTAATATACATGAAGAGAATGTTGTACCACACAAACAGAAAATATACTTTCTCTTATAACCACTGAAAAAAGTTCAATATAACTTGTGTAACTTGCCTTCAAGGAAAATTTTGATAAATTTTTAAAAGTTGAGACTTTGTAGTCCATAGTTTATGACAATACAATAAAATTAAAAATAAACAATGAAAACATATCAATAATTTGGAAATGAAGAAACAACTCAGGATCAAAGTGGCACATCAACCTGAAATTATACGTTTCAAAAATAAAGATGTATATAAAAGAAACTTTATACCCCAAAACATATCCAGTATAAAACTGGGAAAATAAGGGAAAGAATGACGATTTACACAAAATGGAAAAAAAAAAGAGAAAATATGAAGAAAAAGATACAATTAATATAAAAACAGTAGAAAGTATAAACACAATCGGTACTTCAAAATGACCAATACAATAAACTTGAGATGCCTGATAATATAAAAGGGAAAGAAAAATGATACATAAATATTAGGAATGACAAAGTAGCTACTAATCTGGATATGGAAGGGATGAAAATAAGATAAATTGAAAATACATATGCAACCCCATGGCAATGTATTTTTTTACATCTCTAGCAAAGTGTACCATGATAATGATAATGGGAATGACTTTCCATATTGAGTATGGGAAGTCATTCTGGCTTATACATGGTTCAGCCTGAACTTTGTGTGAACACACATAGAACATCTGCTCTAACCATTAAACTAAAGAAGTATGCTTCAAAGATAAGAATAAATAACTCCCTTCCTATGGCGTCCCCTTCCTAGACACCAGGGTCCTGCTGTCTCGCATACGTACTAAATCTGGTTCTTTTAAAACCTTGAAGGAATATTCCTGTCATGTTTGAGCTATGATCTTTGTTCTGATAAGGTATAAGTGTGCTGAAAGCCATGCTTCAAACCAGCGGTTCCTCAGAGCCTTCTGAGAAGCTGTCTCCTGGGCAACAGCCCTCAGTGTGGCTCAAATAAAACTCTTTTCTACTTCTATTATGATTATTTATTGTTTCCGTCCACAACTTTTAAAATATCAGAAATAGACACAAACCAGTAAGCAGAAAAAAGAGAGGCAATCAATGAAGATCTAGCATCCCTCCCCCGCCCCCAGCCCTCATTACTCAGGCCCCACAGTTATCTTCCCCGTCACAGACTCCAGGAATCCGCCCACGGATCCAACATCAAAGCTCCCACAGACCCCATCACTCCGCCTGGGAATCCACCATCATAGACTTCCTCACTCCCACCCCGCATCGCCGCAGATCCACCATTAAAACCCTGCAGACTCTACCAATCCGCTGAAAAGCCACCCTCAAGACTACACCAACCCCGTTATTCCATCCACTGACCGCCTCCATCACTGACCCGATTGTTCTTCCCCGACATCAGAGACACCTCTTCACTCAGCCCCCGGCAACTCCCTGCACTCACCAGCCCCTCACCCACGCTCTGTCAAGACAGTGGTCGTTTAATCGCAGGAACTATAACAGCACCCACTTCCTTTTTCTGGATCTCTCCCTGTGCTTGAGGAATTCCTTAGGCGCCGCCTGGGTGTGCGCATGCTCGGCAGGGGCTTCTTTGCCAAAACTTGCCAGTATTCAACATGGCGCCGTGCTGAGCCCCGCCTGTCTCTAAACGGCTTAAATTTGATGTCAATATGGCTGCGCCCAGGTACTCACTGAGGACTGTGGGCGGCCATGTTGAAGTGGCGTAGACTTGTGTAGTTAAGAGTTGCCAGGAGGAAGGGTGGACCAGAGGTATGTACCCGGGAATTAAGGCAGGAACAGCCAGAGCCGGTCACCGGCAGCAGTCCCAGGCCTTTCCCCTGCTCCTGTGGGTTCGAGCACCATCAAACAATAATATCTAATCAGCAATTATTAAACACCCCACCCCCAAAACAGTAGAATAAACATTCTATTCAAGCACCTATCAGCATTTACCAAGGGATACCATAACCTGAGCTGTAAAACAAACAACAAATTTAATAGAACTGAAATCTTACAGAGCATTGATGGAAATAATCAGTAAACTAAGATAGGAATATGAAAGAGTTTTATTTGAACCAAACTGATAACTGTAGCTCAGGAGACAGCTTCTCAGAAGGCTCTGAGGAGCCACTCTCTTGAAGCATGGTTTTTAGCATAGATTTAAATCTTATCAGAACAAGGAACATACATCAAACATGACAGGGGTATATTCCTTCAAGCTTTCGAAAGAGAGAGATTTAGTACATAGACAGTGAGACAGTGGGACCCTGGTGTCTGGAAAGGGAACCATATCTTCTAGGGAGTGTTAACATTGGATGCTACAGGAAGGGAGTTATTTATCCTTATCTTTGAAATAGAAATTCTTTACCTTAATGGTTAAACCAGATGTGCTGTGTGTACTTGACAGGCCATGAGTTAGGCTGCTTTAGTTTACCCAAAGTTCAGGCTGAACCATGTATAAGCCAGAATGACTTCTCCATGCCCCAATGAGTGAAAACTTTCTCCATCAGCAGTATGTTCTCTAGGGGACTTCCCTGTGGCGCAGCAGTTAAGAATCCGCCTGCCAATGCTGGGGACACGGGTTCAATCCCTAGTCCAAGAAGATCCCACATGCCAAGGAGCAATAAAACCCATGCACTGACTACTGAGCCTGCACTCTAGAGCCCAGAAGGCACAAATACTGAACCCAAGTGCCACAACTGCTGAAGCCTGAGCACCTAGAGCCCATGCTCTGCAGCAAGAGATACACCACAGTGAGAAGCCCGTGCACTGCAATGATAAGTAGCCCCCACTGGCTACAACTAGAGAAAGCCTGTGCCTGGAGCAGGGATTGAACCTGTGTCCCCTGCATTGGCAGGCAGATTCTTAACCACTGTGCCACCTAGAAAGTCCTTCAATTTTTTAAAAGGGCATATAATCACAGTATCCTAAAAGATTCTGCAGTGAACAATATTTATTGTTATAATGATACAAATGCTAATTATTTTTTTCTAATGTTTTTTTTAATTTTATTTATTTATTTATTGGCTGTGTTGGGTCTTCGTTGCTGCACGCAGGCTCTAAAGTGCAGGCTCTACAATTGTGGCACACAGGCTTAGTAGCTCCACAGTATGCGGGACCTTCCCAGACCAGGGCTCGAACCCATGTCCCCTGCATTGGCAGGTGAATTCTTAACCACTGCACCACCAGGGAAGCCCATGCAAATGCTAATTATTGATATAATTTAAAGTATGATAAAATTTTTGGTGAGAGGATAAGAAATGAGAGGTGGAGGTATTAAATTTTCATCTCATAATATTTATAAATTTAAAGATTGCTTTTTTCTTTTCTATTTATTGTATCTATATGAGATAGATGTTAAGTAAATCTTATGGTAATCATTTCCTCATATATGTAAATCAAACCTTCATACTGTACACCTTAAACTTAAGCATTGTTGTGTATCAATTATTTCTCAATAAAAAAAACTGGTAGAACTGCAAAGAGAAATAGTCATATTCACTGTTATAATTGAAGACTTCAATATTCCTCTATCACTAACTGAAAGATCCTACAGGCATAAAATCAGTAATGACATGTTTGAACTCACCAGCACCATCAATCCACTGGACCTAATTGACATTTATAAAACAATTCATCAGACAATGGCAGAATACACACTGATCACAAGCTCACATGGAACATTCACCAAGATAATTATCTGCACTCTGGCTGTAGAACTTATTTTAATTAACTTTAAGGAAACACAAGTATATCATTTTTCAACATAATCTCCTTGCTTTTCAGTACTCCTTGCTTTTCAATACTCTTTGTCCATCTGTCAACAAGCTTTCGTATTCTCTCATTAAAAAATGTTTTAGGCTGAGTTGTGAGCCACAAATGAACCACTATCTTCACTTCTTCATCAGAAATAAGTCTTCATCATCATAGGGCTGCTTTCAGCAGACCAAACAGGTGAAAGTCTAATGGTGCAAGATCACGACTATAGGGAGGCTGCTTTAACACCTCAAAATGAAGTTTTTGCAGAGTGTCAACAGTGTAGGCAGAAGTATGTGGATGTGCATTGTCATACAAGATCACAACACCCTTGGACAACAGTCCTCTGCATTTAATCCAAAATTTAGGCTTCAGCTCTTCAAGAAGTATCTCTATCCATTCATACACACTTCTTTGTGACAAAACACTTTCTCCATACTGCACATAAAGTCTTTGATAAATAACAGCACCAGGTACAGCCTCAGACCACAAAAAACTAATCACTTCATGCTGCTTTTCTTTTATACAAATCACAAGTAGGGCATCAATTTTTGCTCACACCACAGTTACAGATGAACTGATGTAATGCTTTCACACCTGCACAGCAGTGACCAGGGAGACAGTAGCTTAGATCACATTCTGGGCCATTAAATGGGTCTTAAATTTACAGGAATACAAATTAAATAAAGTATGTTCTCAGACAACAATGGAATTAAACTAGAAATCAGCAACAAAAAAGGAGCTGAAAAATCTCAAAATTTTGGAGACTTTGCAACACACTTCTAATTAATACATGTACCAAAAATATCTTAAGAGAAAATTTTAAAGTATTTTGAATCAAATAATAATAAAAGTATAATTCATCAAAATTCATGAGATGCAGCTAATTAGTGCTTAAGGGAAAAATTATGATATAGAATGCATAGATTAAGAGAGAAGAAACAGCTAAAATCAATAATCTAAACTTCCACCTGAGGAAGCTACATGTAAAAAAACATGAAACTAGAACATTCTTTAACACTATACACAAAAATAAACTCAAAATGAATTAAAGGGTAGGCTGGATAGTATAAAACTCATAGAGGAAAATATAGGCAGAACACTCTTTGACATAAATTGCAAGAATGTCTTTTTGAGCAGTCTCCCAGAGTAATGGAAATAAAAGCAATAGTAAACAAATGGGACCTATTTAAACTCAAAAGCTTTTGCACAGCAAAGGAAACCACAGACAAAACAAAAAGACAAGCCACAGAATGGGAGAAAATACTCACAAACTATGTGACTGACAAGGGCTTAGTCTCCAAAATTTACAAACAGCTCATGCAGCTCAATAGCCAAAAAATGAACAACCCAATCAAAAAGTGGGCAGAAGATCTAGATAGACGTTTTTCCAAAGACAACATACAGATGACCAAGAGTCACAGGAAAAGATGCTCAACATTGTTAATTATTAGAGAAATGCAAATCAAAACTACAATAAGATATCATCTCACACCAGTCAGAATGGTCATCATTAAAAACATCCACAAACAATAAATAGTGGAGAGGGTGTGGAGAAAAGGGAACCTGTTACACTGTTGGTGGGAATGTAAATTGGTACAGCCACTCTGGAGAACAGTATGGAGGTCCCTTAAAAAACTAAAAATAGACCTATCATTTAATCCAGCAATCCCACTCCTGGGCATATATCCAGAGAAAAGCGTGGTTTGAAAGGATACATGCACCCCAATGTTCATTGCAGCACTGTTTACAATAGCCAAAACATGGAAGCAACTTAAATGTCCATCAATAGATGAATGGATCAAGATGCGGTACATACATACAGTGGAATATTGCTCAGCTATTAAGAAGAATGAAATAATGCCATTTGCAATAACATGGATGGACCTGGAGATGATCATACTAAGGGAAATGTCAGATAGAGACAGATAAATATCGTATGATATCACATATGCAGAATCAAAAAAATGATACAAATGAATTTATTTACAAAATAGAAACAGACTCATAGACTTAGAGAATAAACTTATGGTTACCAGGGGAAAGGGGGGAGGGGTAGATTGGGAGTATGGGATTAACATGTACACACTGCTATATTTAAAGTAGATAACCAACAAGGACCTACTGTAAAAGTAAATAATAAATAAAATTAAAAAAATAAACTTCCATCTTAGGAAATTAAAGAAAGAAGAGCAAGATAAAACTAGAGCAAGCAGAAGAAAAGAAATAAGAATTAGAGCAAAATAAATAATATTGAAAACAGGATATTAATATAGAGAAACTCAACAAAACCAAAAGCTGGTTCTTTGGAAAAATCAATGGGATTGATAAGTCTCTAGCTAGGCTAATGAAGAAAAAGAGAGAGAGGATGAAATTACTAACATCAGAAATTGAAAGAGAGAACATCATTACTGATCCCATGGATATTAAAAGGACAAAAAAAAGGGAATTTTTTTAAAGAATGTAAATTTCTGAGCAGTTTAGTTTCCTAGCAAAATTGAGAGAAAGCTATAGAGATTTCTCATATAGTGCCTGCCTCCATACATGCATAACCTCCTCCTATCATCAATATCCTCCACCAGAGTCGTACATTTGTTATAACTGAAAAACCTGCATTGACATGTCATAATCACTTAAATCCATAGTTTACATTAGGGTTACTGTTGGTGTGTACATTATATAAGTTTGGATAGATCTATAATTACATATATCCATCATTATGACACGCTCTATGAAAATCATCTTTGCTCTGCCTATTCATCCATTCCCATACCCTAACCCCTGGCAACAACTAGTCTTTTTCCTGCCTCCATAGTTTTGCCTTTACTAGAATTTCATAGAATTGGAATCATACAGTATATAGTCTTTGGCTTCTTTCTTTTAATGATATGCTTTTTAAATCCCTCCATATCTTTTCATGGCTTAATAGCTCATTTCTCTTTAGTACTGAATAGTATTCCATTGCCTAGATATACCACAGTTTATTTATTCATTCACCTACTGAAGAACATGTTGGTTGCTTCCAAGATTTGCCAGTTATAAATAAAGCTGCTATAAACATCCACGTGAGATTTTTTTCTGGGTGTACATTTTCAACTCCTTTGAGTTAAAAGGAGCACAAATGCTGTCATATGGTAAAGTGTGTTTAGTTTTGTGAGAAGCTGTCAAACTGTCTTCCAAAGTGGCTGTACAATTTTGCATTCCCATCAGCAATGAATGAGAATTCCTTTTGCTCCACATCCTCATGAGCACTTGGTGCTTTCAGTGCTCTGGATTTTAGACATTCTAATAGATGTGTAGTAGTAGCTCCTTGCTATATTAATTTGCATTTCTCTGCTGACATATGATCTGGAGCATCTTTTCATATGCTTATTGAACATTTGTGTATCTTCTTTAGTGAGATGTCTGTTAAGGTCTTTGGCCTATCTTTTAATCAGGTTTGTTTGTTTGTTTGTTTGTTTATTAGCTGTTTGGATCTTTGTTACTGCACGTAAGCTTTCTCTAGTTGTGGTGATCAGGGGCTACTCTTCGTATGCGGGCTTCTCATTGTGGTGGCTTCTCTTGTAGCGGAACATGAGCTCTAGGCGTGCAGGCTTCAGTAGTTGTAGCACACGTACTTAGTTGCTCTGGGGCATGTGGGATCTTCCTGGACCAGGGATCAAACCTGTGTCCCCATTGGCAGGCAGATTCTTAACCGCTGCACCACCAGGAAAGTTCCAATAAGGTTGCTTTCTTATTGCTAAGTTTTAAGAGTTCTTTGTGTATTTTGCATAAAAGTCCTTTATGTGTGTTTTGCAAATATTTTCTCCCAGTCTGTGGCTTGTCTTTTCATTCTCTTGACATTGTCGTTGACATTTTAATGAAGCCCAAATTACCAATTATTTCTTTCATGGCTAGTCCAATGGGGTTGGGTTTTCTCCTGTGTTATATTTTAGGAGTTTTAAAGTTTTGCATTTTACATTTGTTTCTGGATCCAATTTGAGTTCATTTTTGTGAAGGGAGTAAAATCTGTCTGGATTCATTTTCTTTCACATGTGGAAAATTCATTTTCTTTTGCCCAGTTTTTCCAGTACAATTTGTTGAAAACATTATTTTGCTCCTTTGTATTGTCTTTACTCATTTGTCAATGATCAGTTGACTCTTTTACATGACTCTATTTGTGGTCTTTCTATTCTGTTCCATTAAACTATTTGTCTATTCTTTCAACAATTCTACACTGTCTTGAATACTGTAACTTTAGAGTAAGTCTTGATGTCAGCTTGTGTCACTTCTTCAGCTTTGTTGTTCTCCTCCAATATTGTGTTGGCTATTCTGGGTCTTTTGTCTCTCCAAATAATTTTTTTTTCGGGGGCCATGCCATGCAGATTGTGGGATCTCAGTTCTCTGACCTGGGATTGAATTTGAGCCACAGCAGTGAAATCCTGGAATCCTAACTACTAGGCAGCCAGGGAACTCCCCCAAATAAACTTTAGAATCAGTTTGTCAGTATCCACAAGATAACTTCCTGGGATTTTGATTGGGATTACAATGAATTTATAGATCAAGCTAGGAAGAACTGACATCCTGACAATATCAAGTCTTCCTATCCATTAACATGAAATGTCCCTCCATTTACTTAGTTCTTTGATTCAATTCATTGGAGTTTTGTAGTTTACCTGGTATAGATCTTATGCATATTTCATTAGCTTTATACCTAAGTATTTCATTGAGGGGGGGGTAATAGCATAAATGGTACTGTGTTTTTAATTTCCAGCTCCCTTTGTTCATTGATAATACATAGGAAGTGACTGACTTTTGTATGTTAACCTTGTATTCTGAAATTTTGCTATAATCATGTAGTAGTTGCAGGAGTTTTTTGGTTGATTCTTTCAGATTTTCTACATAGATAATCGTTCATCTGTGAACAAAGACAGTTTTATTTTTTTCTCTAAATCTGTATACATTTTATTTACTTTTCTTGTCTGATTGCATCAGCTAGGATTTCTAGAACAATGTTGAAAATGAGTGGTGAGAGGAGACATCCTTGCACTGTACTTGAGCTTAGTGGGAAAGTTTTGTGTTTCTCATGATTACATATGATGTTAGTGTAGGTTTTTAAATATATATTCTTTATCAACTTGAGAAAGTTCCTCTCTTTCCTAGTTTACTGAGATTTTTTATCATAAGTGTGTGCTAGATTTTGTCAAAGTATTTTCCTGCATCTATTAATATAATCATGTGAATTTTTAGCTGACTGATGTGAAGAATTATATGAATTGATTTTCTAGTGTTGAACCAGCCTTACGTATCTGAGATAAATCACACATAGTCATAGTGTATAACTCTTTTTATACATTGTTGGATTTGATTGGCTAATGTTTTGTTGAGGAGTTTTTCATTTATATTCATGGAAGATTTGGTCTTTAGTTTTATTTTCTTGTAATGTTTTTGTCTGGTTTTTGGTATTAGGACAATCCTGATCTCAAAGAATGAATTAGGAAGTATTCCCTCCGCTTTTATCCTCTGTAAGAGACTGTAAAGAATTAGTATAATTTCTTCTCAAATAGTTGTTAGAATTTACCAGTGCAACCATCTAAACCTGGTGCTTTTTGATTAGGAAGGTTATTAATTATTGATGCAATTTCTTTAATAGATATAGACCTGTTCAGAGTGTCTATTCCTGCTTGTGTGAATTTTAGCAGCTTGTGTCTTTCAAGAAGACACATGAAGGAAGGGAAATACCCAACTGTAGTTCCCCCAAGCCTTTCTGACCCACCTAAGGGGTAAACAATCTGAGGAGCCCATGTGAAGCTTACAGCCCAGGAGCACAGGCTCACTAAAAATGAAACCTAATCAGGGGAATATAGAATTCACACCCCCTCACACATCTTTACCACCACCACAAGGGAGATAAAACCAAGGACACTAGAGGAAATTATAGCCTCTGATACATTCAGCTACAGCAAACTCTAAATACAGCCTAATTCCTATCCTGATAAACATAAATCCTCACACTAAAGATCTATTCAGGTACTTTTACCCAGTACATCGTGTCCAGCTTTCAAAAAAAATCAAAAGGCATACTAAGAAACAAACAAAAAAAAACAGTTTAAAAAGACAGAAAAATTGTCAAAACAGACTTGGGTAAGGCAGAGGTGTTGAAATTTTCAGACTAGGAACTTAAAACAATTTTGATTAATATGCTAAGGGCTCTGATGGAAAAAGTGGACAACATGCAAGAATAGATGGGTGATGTAAGCAGAGAGATAGAAACTCTAAGAAAGAATCAAAAGTAAGTAAAACACTGTGACAGAAATAAAAATGCCTTTTATAGGCTAATCAAAAGAGTGAACTCAGTCAAAAAAGAATCAGTAAGGTTGAGGATATGCCAGTAGAAACATTCCAAAATGAAAAGCAAAGATAAAAGAAGAATGGAAAAAATAGAACATATTATCCAAGAATTAAATGGTGTGATATCTGAGTGGTGGGAATACAAGAAGGAGAAGAAAGAGAGAATGGAGCTGAAGAAGTAGTATATAGTGAAATTACTTCCAAAAGTAACCAAAATTGAGGGAATTTGTCACCAGAAGACCTACATTGCAAGAAATGTTAAAAGAAATCCTTCAGAAAGAATGGAAATTATATATGTGTCAAAAGCTTGGATCTCATAAACAAAGGAAGAGTATTAGATAAGGAATAAATGAAGGTAAAATAAAATCTTTCATTTTTCTAATCCTTAATTGAAGGAAGAGATATTAATTTGTTCAAAATGATAATAGCAACAAAATAATCAGTGACTGTAACCTATGGATAAGTGAAATGAATGACAGCAATGTTGTAAGGGATAGAGGAAGGAAATGGATATATAATACTCTATTTTTTTAACTTTTTATTTTATATTGGGGTATACTTGGTTAACAATGTTGTGTTAGTTTCAGGTGTACAGCAAAGTGCTTCAGTTATACATATACATGTATCTATTCTCTTTCAAACTCTTTTCCCATTTAGGTTGTTACATAATATTGAGCAGAGTTCCCTGTGCTAAACAGTAGGTCTTTGTTGGTTATCCATTCTAAATACAGCAGTGTGTGCATGTCAATCCCAAACTCCCTAACTATCCCACCCCTCCCACTCTTCCCCATTGGTAATCATAGGTTCCTCCTTTAAGTCTGTGAGTCTGTTTCTGTTTTGTAAATAAGTTCATTTGTATCATTTTTTAAAGATTCTGATATTTCTTTTTCTCAGTCTCACTTACTTCACTCAGTATGACAATCTATAGGTCCATCCATGTTGCTGCAAATGGCATTATTTCATTCTTTTTAATGGCTAATATTTCATTGTATATATGTACCACATCTTTATCTATTCCTCTGTTGATGGACATTTAGGTTGCTTCCAGTCTTGGCTATTGTAAACAGTGCTGCAATGAACACTGGGGTACATGTATCCTTTCAGACCATGTTTTTCTCCAGATATATGTCCAGGAATGGAACTGCTGGATCGCATGGTAGCTCTATTTTTAACTTTTTAAGGAACCTCCATACTGTTCTCCACAGTGGTTGTACCAATTTACATTCCCACCAACAGTTTAGGAGGGCTCCCTTCTCTCCACACCGTCTCCAGATTTATTGCTTGTGGATTTTTTTTTTTTTTTCTGATGGCCATTCTGACTGGTGTGAGGTGATATCTCATTGTAGTTTTGACTTGCATTTCTCTAATAATTAGTGATGTTCAGCATCTTCTCATGTGCCTCTTGGCCATCTGTATGTCTTCTTTGGAGAAATGTCTACTTAGGTCTTCTGCCCTTTTTTTGATTGGATTTTTTGTTTTGATGATATTAAGCTGCATGAGCTGTTTGTAAATTTTGGAAACAAATCCCTTGATGGTCACATCATTTGCAAATATTTTCTCCCATTCTGTGGGTTGTCTTTTTGTTTTGTTTATGGTTTCCTTTGCTGTGAAAAGCTTTTGAGTTTAATTGGGTTCCACTTGTTTATTTTTGTTTTTATTTCCATTACTCTGGGAGATGGATGGGAAAATATATTGCTGCGATTTACGTCAGCAATTCTGCCTATGTTTTCCTTCAAGAGTTTTATAGTATCTGGTCTCACATTTAGGTCTTTAATGTATTTTACACTACCAAATGTAAAATAGATAGCTTTTGGGAAGCTGCTGCATAACACAGAGAGATTAACTTGATGATTGGTGATAACTTATAGAGGGTGGGAAGGAGTCGAGGGAGGGAGAGGATATGGGGATGTGTGTGTGTATATATATATAAGTATAAATACAGCTGATTCACTTTGTTGTACAGCAGAAACTGGCACAGCAGTGTAAAGCAATTATTCCCCAATAAAGAGCATATAATACTCTATTATAAGGTACTTGCACTATCTATGAAGTGGTATTGTGTTATTTCAAAGAGGACTTGGACTAGTCATAAATGTATTTTGTAAACTCAAAGCAACCACTTAAAAAGTCTTTTAAAAGAAGTATAATTGACACCTAAGGGAGGAGATAAAATGGAATCATATTAAACGCTCAAGTAAACAAAAGAAGGCTGAAAAAGAATAGAAACAAATAAACAAAAAGAAGCAAAGAACAAAGGCAACAGAAAGAAAACATAGTAGATACTTATCCAACTATATCAATAATCACTTTAAATATCAATGGTTTAAATACACACTGAGTACACATAAAAGACAAAAACTTGTCAGAGTGGACAAAAAACAAGACCCAACTATATGTTGTCTACAAGAAACCCACTTTAAATATAAAGACATAGATCAAAAGTAAAGTGATGGAGAAACACACACCATGTTAACACTCACTAATCAAAAGAAAGCTGGAGTAGCTATTTTAATTTGGGATAAAGCAGATTTCAGGGACTTCCCTGGTGGTGCAGAGGTTAAGAATCCACCTGCCAATGCAGGGGACATGGGTTTGATCCCTGGGCTGGGAAGATCCCACGTGCCGCAGAGCAACTAAGCCTGTGCACCACAACTACTGAGCCTGTGTGTTGCAACTAGTGAAGCCCACATGCCCAGAGACCATGCTCCACAACAAGAGAAGTCACCGCAAAAAGAAGACTGTGCACTGCAATGAAGAGTAGCCCCAGCGTGTCATAACTAGAGAAAGCTCACATGCACCAACGAAAACCCAACACAGCACACCCCCCAAAATTAATTAATTAATTTTTTAGAAGAAGCAGATTTCAGAGCAAGGAAGATTATCAGAGACAAAGAGGGGCATTACATAATGATAAAAGGGTCAATTATCCAAGAAGACATAACAACTTATAATACTAATGGATGTAGACAAATTTGCCCCCAGAAAAGCCAGCTCTCTTTAGCAAAGAGCAGAGAAGAGGGCAGCCCAGCAGGACACAAACATTTTGACCTGTCTTAGTCTGGTCAGGCTGCTATAAGAAAACCCACAGACTAGGTAGCTTATAAACAACACAAATTTAATGCTTATTGTTCTAGAGGCTGAAAAGTCCAAGATCAAGGTGCCAGCATTGGTGCCTTCTGTTGAGGGCCCTTTCTGGTACATAGCCACTGTCTTCTTGCTGTGTCCCCACATGGTGGACTATGACCTCACATTGTGGACAAGGCTAGGAATCTCTCTGGGGCTTCTTTTATAAGGCACTAATTCCATTACTGACAGTTCCATCATCAAACCTAAGCACCTCCCAAAGGTCCACCTCCTAATACTATCATCTTTGGGGGTTATAATTTTTCTATCTTCTCTCTCCCACTTTTTTTTTTTTAGATTTTTAAAAAATTTTTTTATTTGTTTATTTTTTGGCTGTATTGGGTCTTCACTGCTGTACGTGGGCTTTCTCTAGTCTAGGCGAGCAGTGGCTACTCTTTGTTGTGGTGTGCGGGCTTCTCATTGCAGTGGCTTCTCTTGTTGTGGAGCAGGGTTTCTAGGTGTGTGGGCTTCAGTAGTTGTGGCACGTGGGCTCGGTAGTTGTGGCTTGTGGGCTCCAGAGTGCAAGGTGAGTAGTTATGGTGCATGGGCTTTGTTGCTCCTTGGCATGTGGGAAGATCCCGGGCCAGGGATCAAACTCGTGTCCCCTGCACTGGCAGGTGGATTCTTAACCACTGCACCACCAGGGAAGTCCCCTATCTTCTCTTTATTTTATTTTATTTATCTTTTATTAAGGTATAGTTGATTTACAATATTAGTTTCAGCTGTACAACATAGTGATCATAATTTCTATAGATTATTCTCCATTTAAAGTTATTATAAAATATTGGCTATATTCCCTGTGCTGTACAATATATCCTTGCAGCTTATTTTATACATAGTAGTTTGTACCTCTTAATTAATTCCCTACCCCTATCTGGCCCATTGCCATTTCCCTCTCCCCAGTGGTAACCACTAGTTTGTTCTCTATATCTGTGAGTCTATTTTTGTTCTGTTATATTCATTTGTTTATTTTTCTTAGATTATTTTTTACATTTTATTTTTAGATTCTACATATAAGTAAAAACACACAGTATCTGTCTTTACCTGTCTGACTTATTTCACTAAGCGTACGTAACACCCTCTATGTCCATCCATGTTGTTGCAAATTGCAAAATTCCATTCTTTTGTCTGACTGAGTAGTATTCCACTGTATGTATATATACAATATTTTCTTTATCCATTCATCTGTTCAGGTTGGATACATGTCTTCCCTGTTGTAAATAATGCTGCCATGAACAATTGGGGTGCATGTACCTTTTTGAATTAGTATTTTCATTTTCTTCAGATATATACCCAGGAGTTGAATTGAATTGATAGATCATATGGTAGTTCTACTTTTAGTTTAAAAAAAATTTTCCCCAATCTTTGGTTTGCCTTTTCTTTTTATTTTTTTCTTTCTTTCTTCCCCCCCCCCCTTTTTTTTTTCCACATTACGTAGCATGCAGGATCTTAGTTCCCTGACCAGGGATAGAAACCTAGAACCTGCACACCATGCAGTGAAAGCATGGAGTCTTAACCACTGGACAACCAGGGAATTCCCTATTTTTAGTTTTTTAAGGAACTTCCATACTGTTTTCCACAGTGGTTGCACCAACTTACATTCCCACCAACAGGGTACAGGGGTTCCATTTTCTCCATATCGTCACCAAAATTTGTTTGTGTTCTTTTTGATGATGGCCATTCTGACAGCTATAAGGTGATATCTCATTGTGGCTTTCATTTGCATTTCTCTGACAATTAGTGATGTTGAGCATCTTTTCATGTGCCTGTTAGCCATCTATAAGTCTTCTCTGGAAAAATGTCTATCCAGGTCTTCTGCCCATTTTTAATTGGGTTTTTTCTTTTAATATTGAGTTGTATGAGCTGTTTATATACTTTGGGTATTAACCCCTTATGATCATTCACTTGCAAATATATTCTCCTATCCAGTAGGTTGTCTTTTTGTTTTGTCAATGGTTTCCTACACTGTACAAAAGTTTTTAAGTTTTGCTAGGTCCCATTTGTTTATTTTTGCTTTTGTTTCCTCTGCCTTAGGAGATAGATCTGAAAGAATATTGCTATAATTTATGTCAAAAAGTGTTCTGCCTGTTTTCTTCTAGGAGTTTTATGGTTTCAGGACTTACATTCAGATCTTTAATCCATTTTGAGTTTTTTTTTATATGGTGTGAAGGAATGTCCTAATTTTATTCTTTTACATGTAGCTGTCCAGTTTTCCCAGCACTATGTATTGAAGAGAATTTTTCCACTGTATATTCTTGACTCCTTTGTCATAGATTAATTGACCATAAGTGTATGGGTTTATTTCTGGACTCTCTATGCTATGTCACTGATCTATGTGTCTGCTTTTGTGCCAGTACTGTATTGTTTTGATTACTGTAGCTTTGTAGTATAATCTGAAGTCATGACATATGATTCCTCCAGCTCTGTTCTTATTTCTCAAGATTGTTTTTGCTATTCTGGGTCTTTTGTGTTTCCATACAAATTTTAAAATTATTTCTTCTAGTTCTATGAAAAATGCCATTGATATTTTAATAGAGATGGCATTGAATCAGTAGATTGCCTTGGGTACTATGAACATTTTAACATTAATTCTTCCAATCTATGAATATGGTATATCTTTCCATCTGTTTGTGTTTTCTTCAGTTTCTTTCATCAGCATGTTATAGTTTTTCAAGTCCGGATCTTTTATCTGTTTATGTAGGTTTATCCCTAGGTATTTTATTCTTTTTTAAAAAAATATTTATTTATTTGACTGCATTGGGTCTTAGTTAAGGCATGCAGGATCTTCATTGCCACATGAAAGATCCTTGTTGCAGCATGCAGGATCTTTAGTTGATGCATGCAAACTCTTAATTGCAGCATGCATGTGGGATCTAGTTCCCTGATCAGGGATCAAACCTCGCCTTCTTGCATTGGGAATGCAGAGTCTTACTCACTGGACCACCAGGGAAGTCCCCTTAGATATTTTATTCTTTTTGATGTGATGGTAAATGGGATTGTTTCTTTAATTTCTCTTTCTGATGGTTTGTTGTTAGTGTGTAGAAATGCAACAGATTTCTGTATATTAATTTTGTATCCTGCATCTTTACCAAACTCATTCATGAACTGTAGTATTTTTTTGTTGCTGCCTTTAGGATTTTCTATGCATAAAATCATGTTGTGTGCAAACAGTGACAGTTTTACTTTTTCCTTTCCAATTTGGATTCCTTTTACCTCTTTTTCTTGTCTGATCACTGTGGCTAGGACTTCCAATACTATGTTGAATAAAAGTGGCAAAAGTGGGCATCTGTGTCTTGTTCCTGATCTTAGAGGGAATGCTTTCAGCTTTTTACTGTTGAGTATGATGTTAGCTGTGGGTGTATCATATATTTATTATATTTATTACTTTGAGGTATATTTCCTTTATATCCACTTGGTGAAGAGTTTTTTAATCACAAATAGATGTTGAATTTTGTCAAAAGCTTTTTCTGCATCTGATCTTTGTTTGCACCTGATTTCTACATCTAATTTTCTGCGTGCCCTTTAAGAGTAGAGTATCTATTTCTCATAGCCCTCTGGCTCTTCCAAAAGTAAGCCCCACTGGTCTTCAAAACTAAACGTTCTGGGGTCTTGTCTTCCCAGTGCAGGACCCCCAATCTGGAGAGCCTGATATGGGGCTCAGAGCCCTCAATCCTTGGGGATAAATCTTGCAATTGTAATTATCCTTCCACTTGTTGGTCGCCCACCTTGGGATATGAGTCTTGACTATACTGTGACTCTGCCCCTCCTACCTATCTCGTTGTAGTTCCTTCTTTATATCTTTAGTCTTTCTCATCAATAGTTGCTCTGTAAATAGTTGTAATTTTGGTGTACCCATGTAAAATCTCAGGGTCTTCTTACTCCACCATCTTGGCCAAGTTCTGTTCCTCATTAGGATTTCAACATATGAATTTTGGGAGGTCACAGATATCTATGCCATAGTACTACCCAACTCCAGGTAAACACCACAAAAAATCTGTGCTCTTCTCCCTACCAGGTGCTGAGGCTCAGAAAATATGTGTGGAGCCCAGTATTTCATCCTTGCTCTATAATAACAAGGCAACATTGAACACCCTCCCTATTGAGATCTGTGGCTACAGAGACACAGATCATAAGTACCACTCTTACTTTGCATTTCTTATGTGTTTCTTTCAGTCTAAAACTGCCTTCTGCATGTAAAACACCTATTATTTTTGTTTTCTCACTATAATGCCTACTCCTAAGTGTACCTTTCTAATGGGCATAATTAGACACCAAGAACATTTTGGAATTACAGTGGTCACTTTTGCAGAACTTAAATATGAACAAGTTTTTCATATGAGAGCTGCCTTAGAACAAGAACAACAAAATACTTTTACTGTTCAACTGTCTGTTTCATATGAGGAGGCTTTAAAATGAAACTTGAACTCAAAATTTGCCTTCATAAAATATCATATAAAGTTAATTTGAGGGACTTCCCTGGTGGTGTGGTGGTTAAGACTCGGTGCTTGCAATGCAGGGGGCCCAGATTCGGTCCCTGATCATGGAACTAGATCCCACATGCATGCCACAACTAAGAGTTCGCATGCCACAACTGAGGAGGCTGCCCATGCAACTAAGGCCCGGCACAACCAAATCAATTAATTAGTTAATTAATTAATTATTAAAAATAAACATAAAAGATAAAGTTAATATGAGAATTATGAGGAAATATAAAAAACTGTTTCCCTAGACAGTAATTTTAGACAATATTTAGAATTAGCTTCAGCTGTTCACATCGCTAATGCTCTTTTGACTTTTTTGTTGATGACTCAGAGCCAGAAATTGCAAACATGGTAAGTAAACAAAAAAATTGACTGAAAAACCATCCCATGGCATGAAATTCAACATTTTGCCAATGATTTTAGAGACCTGAGGTAATGAAAATGAAAGGACCTGGGGAAAATATTTGTTCTCTTTGTCTAAAAAAGAGATCATTTTGTTTAATATGGGAGGTACCCCCTGTTTCATTTCCCTACTTAGAGGATTAAAATACTGGCTTTTTAAAAAATTGAGGTAAAATATACATATATAAAATTTACCACATTAACCATTTTTAAGTGTACAGTTCAATGGCATTAAGTATACTTACATTATTTTGAAACCATCACCATTATTCATTGCCAGAATTTTTTCATCTTCCCAACTGAAACTGGACCCATTAAATAATAAATGCTATTCCTCCCTACCCCCTGTTGACTTAAAAAAAATGGCACAATATGAGAGTTGTGAGTTGAGTTTATTTGGGGCAAAATTAGGACTGCAACCTGGGAGACAGCATCACAGATAGCTCTGAGAAACTGTTCCAAAGAGGCAGGGGAGAAGATTAGTATATATATATTAGTATATATATATAAGGAGGAATACATGTAATCAAAGCACATTTTTTTGGTAAGAGGTTTCTCCTAGTCATGAGGAGCAGATGTCACCATATAGGAATTTAGTGATTTTCCAGATATGAGGGGATGCAAGGGTTGGGCTCATAAAATCAGCTCTTGAAAACATCTAACTATCTGAAGACCTGTTCCACCCATCCTCCAAAGCACAGAGTGCCTCATTCCTGGTCTCTACCCTGAATTCCCTTCAGAGGATGTGGAAGGTCAGTAGCTACAGCAGCACAAAGTGATTTAATTCTTGTACAGGCAGATGACAAGATCCAATTTATAGCTGACACCCCAATTCCAGCAACAATCACTCTACTTTTTTCTCTATGAATTTGACTATTCTAAGTACATCATGTAAGTGGAATCATACAACATGTGACCTTTTTGTGTCTGCTATTTCACTTAGCATAATGTCTTCATGTTTCACCCATGTTGAAGCATATGTCAGAATTTCCTTCTTTAGACTAAATAACATCCCATTGTATGTAGAGTATATACCACATTTTGTTTATCTATCTACAGGGGTGAACATTTGAGTTGTTTCCACATTTTTGCTATTGAGAAAAATGCTGCTATGAACACTGGTGTGCAAGTATCTGTTTGAGTCTCTGCTTTCAGTTCTTTGGGATATATACCTAGAAATAGTGTTGCTGAATTGTATGGTAATGCTATGTTTAACTTGTTGAGGAAGAGCTAAACTCTTTTTCCACAGTGGCTCCACTATTTTACTTTCCCACCAGTAATGCAGGAGTGTTTCAATTTCTCCACATCCTTTCCAACAGTTTTTTTGTTGTTGTTTTTTAGTTTTTTGTTTTTAAACAATAGATATACTAATGAATGTTAAGTGGTATCTCACAGTTTTGCTTTTCATTGCCCTTATGGTTGGTGATCTTTTCACCTGTTTACTGTCAATTTGTATATGTTCTCTAGAGAAGTATCTATTCAATCCTTTGCCCATTTTAATGGCTTTATTTGTCCCTCCTTATGGCATATGTATTGAGTGCTAAGATCTGGGTAGCTCATTTCCTTGGAGTCCTAACTCCACCCTGGGTGGCTGGTGCTGTTATTTCCCTTACCCAGAGACAGAAATGAGTCAGAGGGGTTGAGTGACTCTTTTAAGGAGGCTCAGGACTCCAAAACAGAAAAGTAATCAAGAGAAGACCCTGCTGGGGAGAGTTTGATGGGACCAGAGAGTTAGGAGTGCCAGATAAAATACAGGATGTACTTAGACTGTAAGACTGTTTGTGTCTATTGTTATTGTTGAGTTGTATTTCTTTATATATTCGAATATTAATCCCTTGTCAGATATATGGTTTACAAACATTTTCTCCCATTCCATGGTTTACTGTTTACTTTTTTAATAGAGTCCTTTGATTCACAAAAGTTTTTCATTTTGATAAGGTCCAATTTATCTATTGTTTCTTTTGTTGATTGTGTTTTTAGTGTCATAAATGAGAAATCACTGCCAAATGTAATGTCATTAAGCATTTCCCCCATGTTTTCTTCTAGGAGGTTTATAGTGTTAGGTCTTATGTTTAGGCTCTTAATCCATTTTTAATTAATTTATGTATGTAGTGTAAGGTAAGGGCTCAACTTCATTTTTTTTGCATGTGGATATGCATTTTCCCAACACCATTCATTGAAAAGACTGTCTTTTCTCCCATCCAATGGTCCTGGCACCTTTGTCAAAAATTATTTTCCCTGGGGCTTCCCTGGTGGTGCAGTGGTTTGAGCCCTGGTCCGGGAAGATCCCATATGCTGTGGAGCAACTAAGCTTGTGTGCTACAACTACTGAGCCTGCATTCTAGAGCCCATGAGCCACAACTACCAAGCCCACATTCTGCAACTATTGAAGCCTATGTGCCTAGAGCCCATGCTCCACAACAAGAGAAGCCACTGCAATGAGAAGCCTGCACAGTGCCATGAAGAGTAGCCCCCATTCACCACAACTAGAGAAAGCCCGTGTGCAGCCATGAAGACCCAACACAGACAAAAATAAATAATAAATAAATAAATAAATAATAAATAAATTTAAAAAAATCATTTGCCCTATCTTAGCCTGTTTGTACTGCTATAACCAAAATACCATAAACTTGGTAGCTATAAGATCAAACATTTATTTTTGACAGTTCTGGGGGCTGAGAAGTCCAAGGTCATGGCACTAACAGATTCAGTGTCTGGTGAAAGCTCACTTCCACATAGATGGGTGTCTTTTCACTCTAACATCACATGGCAGAAGGAGCAAGGGAGTTTTCTTGGGTCTCTTTTATTTATTTACTTATTGTTGGCCTCACCACACAGCTTGCAGGATCTTAGTTCCCTGACCAGGGACTGAACCTGGGCCACAGCAGTGAAAGCACTGAGTCCTAACCACTGGACCACCAGAGAATTCTCTCTTGGGTCTCTTTTATAAGGGTATTAATTCTAAATATGAGGGCTCCACCTCCCAAAGGTCCTACCCCCTAATAACATCACACTAGGCATTAGGTTTTTAACATACGAATTCTGGGGGAGCACAAACATTCAACTCTTAGTGTGAACATATATTGTAGGGTTTATTTCTGGGCCCTCTATTCTATTCTGTTGGTCTTTATGTCTGTTTTTATGCCACTACCACAACGTTTTGATTACTATATCTTGAAGGTATTGAAATCAGGGAACATGAGCCCTGCAGTTTTGTTTTTCATTTTGAAGATTGTTTTGGCTATTTGGAGTCCCTTGAGATTCCATATGAAATTGAGGGTAGATTTCTCTATTTTTGTGGAAAACAGAATTGGGATTTTGATAGGGATTGCACTGAATCTGTGTCGTGGCTTGAGACGTGGGTCAGAAAAGAATTTCCAGACACAAGGCAGAATGTAAGGAAGATAGAGTTTATTAGAGAGAAGGGACGCTGTAAGGACAGCGGGACGACTTCCTGGCAGACCAGGGAGAGCCAACGTTCTGGTGGGCTCACAGCCAACTTTTATAACCCCAAGACAAGGAAAATTCCTGCTAAGAAAATGGCACTAATTGATTGGTCAGTGTGCCAAAGGCAACCGGTTTCATTAGGTGTTAAGTTAGCATCCTATATGGTGAATACCTGCCCTAATGGGGTCAGCTGGCCCAAGTCATGAGTCAAAGATTGCTATGGGGGGTGGGGGGGCGAGATAGCTACAGAATTTGGTTGCTATGAGGGTTGGGTTAACTCTGGAATCTTGTCCTGTGACTTTGGTATAGGGCTTCACAATCTGTAGATCATTTTGGATAGTATTAACATCTTAACAATATTGTCTTCCAATCCTTGAATATGGGATGTCTATTTATTTGTCTTTGTTAATTTTTTTCAGCAATGTTTTGTAGTTTTCAAGTCTTTCACCTCCTTGGTTAAGTTTCTTCCTATATATTTTATTCTTTTTGATGATATTGTGTTTTCTTAATTTCATTTTCAAATTATTCATTGATAGTTTGTAGAAATGTTCTGGCTAGAACTTCCATTACTATGATGAGTAGATGTAGTGAAAGTCTTGTCTCGTTCCTGACCTTATATGAAATACTTTCAGTCTTTCACTATTGAGTATGATGTTAACTGTTGGGTTTTCATACATAGCCTTTATTATATACTTGGAGTATTTTGTACATCTGTTGGGTTCAATTGGTTGATAGCATTGTTCAAGTCCTCTATTTCCTTATTGACATTCTTTTTGGTTTTTCTATTTATTATTGCAAGTGCAGTGTTGAAGTCTTCAACACTGTGCTATTGTATTATTATTGTGTGAATATTTCTCTCTTCAATTTTGTCAATGTTTGCTTCATAGCTAGGTCTCATTGTTGTTACAAGCTGGTCTGATACTCACAGCCAGGTCATCTTGTTCTCTTGTTGGACATAGTCTCACAGAGTACTAACTTCAGACAAGATTACTCCGAGACCATGATAAATTGAAACAAAAACAAGGACACTTCATTATGTTGTCTAGGCACAGACAAAAACAAGATTGCTTTGCCATTCACAAAATAATTATCAAATTGCCATTTCTGACAGATTCCAATCTAGAGTAAACCCCCACTCCCTTAGACTCTACTCCAAGTCATTCAAAGCCCAAATCCAATGACAGATTCTTTCTAACTCCTCTTACTAAAACACCCTATGGTTCCCCTTGATGTTCTGCATCCTCATTGCATCGTAATTCTTTAACCACAAAGTGTGTTCCTAGTGGTCTTTAAGGGCTCTGAAAGGGTCCCTGGTGAAGAGGTTCCTGCGCACTGAGTCAGGCCCCACCTCAGGGCCCTGTACATGATGTGGAGGTCATATTTTTGTATACATGCACCTGGAGGAAAAATAAAGATTAGAAATGTGATCAAGAGAACTGACTGAATTTTATACTAACCTCAGATTTAATATGCACCTGCCACTTGGCAAAGGCTGTGTTTCCATGAAAGAATTAGCTAAGCTGAGATTTGAAGGAGTTGAGAAGAGGGGCCTGGGACAACGTGGGCCAAATAGTGAAGCTCATAGGAAGACACAAGCCATATGCCTCTTGAGAGTTTGGAGTTCAGACAAAGTCTGATTTCCCAGATGCCAAGCTCTTTGCCCATAGCCCTTGCTTATCCAGTTTTCTTCTTTCCTTCTGCTGCCTGGAAGCTGTATTTTTCCTATAAAGCTGGTATTTCTGGTATAAACATATCTCAGCTATTGTTTTTGTTTATCTATTAGAGAAAAAGTTAATTGGACACTTGTTAAAACAAGGTGGACTTTATTCTGGACAATAATGATAGGTGCCTCATTTACAGGGACTACTGCAGAGGGGTTTGCAGAAGGGGAGAGAGATTGGGCTCAAGTCTGAATATACCAAGAACAAGAGGGGAATTTATAGCCAAGGAGCAGGGTGATGGAAAACTACTAAGGAAACACCAAGCCTAGGGGGAATTCTTCTTCAAGGATGCAACACAATTATTGCCCAAAGCAGGCCAGGGTGATAAGATATGGAGAGTGAGGATGAGTAATTTGATCAAATATTAAAGGTGATCAGATACCAAGGGTGGGGGATTTTCTTTCAGTAGGATTCTTGCTAGTTCCAGACTAAGCAGTCCAAGGACAGAGCTCAAGGTTGGGGCCTCATGGAGAAGAGTGCTCCAGAGGAACATTATTCAGGTTTGGTCAAGGAGAGTCTTTGGCCTTTCTCACCTTCTGAGATGGCCCACACTCTGTCTGCAGACTATGTTTCTCTCTAAATAAATCTCTAAATACACTTCTTACCTATCACTTTGTGTCTCACTGAATTCTTTCTGTGATGATGATGCTGAGCAGGGCCCTGTGGGGCTCCTGGCCATGGAGGCTTTTGTTTGTTTGTTTTCATCCCCATTTCTTTTAGGCAAGATTCCAACTTCCATGACCTTCCCTGGGTTCCAAAGGGCAGATTCACACAGCTGCTGATCAAGGGAGGAGCAGCCATGAAACCACCTGAGGTGGGATTACAGGGACCAGAGAAGCTCAGAGATTAGGAAACCTGACCACCAAAGACCCTGCACACACCCTAATCCTGTCAGCAACCCCATCCTTTTGAAACTTTGCAGAAGAAAGAAGAATACAGAACTGTTACTGCCTGAATCCTTATCACATAACTCTGACCACTACCCCTGGCTATATAACCTCTCCCTGTTCCCCAGGGAGTGGGGCACAATTCTTGAGGCCCTAGCCTACTGTGTTCCCCCCTTTGCCTGGCAAAAAAATAAAGCCGCTCTTTCTTTCTCCTCCACAAAAAAAAAAAAAAAAGAGGAAAGAAAAAAAGAAAAAGGAGAGTCTTTGTCACTGTCCTGAAGGCTCTGGGAACCCATGAAGGTAATGAATACAACACAAAGGAGACTTAACCAGGTGGATTAAATGCTGGACTTGGGACTGTTTCTGCTGGTCAGTTTTTCTTACATGAGAAATGAGTCATGTGTGGGAAGTGCTGCATACAGGCTCTGTTACCTGCAGCTCCCATCGTGTCTGGTCCCCAGCCCCTGCCCTGTGTCCCTACAGAGCCCACCATCCTGCCAACAGTCTGACTTTTCCAGGTGAGAGATTTTTTTTTCCAGGTCTGAATCCCAAACTTTCTCCTGAATGAGTCGGGACCCAAATCCACCTGCTCCCCATTCTCCTCCTTCCAGAGAGCATCCCTCTCCAGGAGGCACCTACTCCGTATGGAAGAGGGGCCTGCCCAATATGATTGCCTCAAAGCAAAAACTATGAGGTGGGCGCTGCCGTCTTGTTCCTGGACCTGAACAGCGGCAAGGGAGGGCCGTCTGGGTAGGGGTGGGGGTGGGGGGCATGTTTGTTACTGGCGGGCAGCAAGAAGCCCTGCAGTCCCACTGAGTAGTGCACAGCCCCAGGCTCGTTCTGACAGAGGAGAGAAGTTCCAAAAGCAAGAGTCATCTTGGAACTCCGTGTTACTATTGCTGGGATCAGTGTAAGCACAGAAATCTGTGGTCCAGAGAGTGAGATGATGAACCTGAACCATGGTCAGGCAGTGATGGTTGAGTTCAGGGGTCATTGAGGGGTGCCCTGTGCTCACTGATGGGGTGGTAACTTTCAGTGCTGGGGTGACCAATTTGTCTCAGTTAGCCCAGAACTCCCAGATGGAGCCCTGAAGGTAGCTCTTTTTGTGCAAATCACAATGATTGGTCCTTCTCATGAGTGCAATGTCTGATGTGTCCAGGTCACTGATGCAACACCTGTGAGTTCAGTGTAGACTCACCAGGGATGACTCTTTCTCCAGTGATTCAGGCTTCTGTGATGTGAGACAGGGATGTGTGGGCTCAGCAAAGTGGGGCTTCATGCTTGCTGATGGCATGGATGTTGGGCCAGGGATGTGGGCTCTGTGGGACAGTAACATTCTTTTGGGGGCATCAGTGAAGAGAGTGTGTGAGATGGGTGATGGTTTTCATTGAGTTCGGTAGTGAGAGATTTGTGGCTGCAGTAATTGGGAGGGGTCAGTGAAATTTCGTGAGGAGCGTCCATGGGTTCAGTGATGAGGATCCTGGGTTAAGTCAGTGAATGGCTGAGTGATTGGGGGTAGTCATTATCAGGGGTCAGTTGGTAGAGACTCTCTTGGTACCCTGATCACAAGTATAGATTTTAATAATTATTAGTACAGTGCTAACTTATTTGTCTCCCTTTAACTCATCCCCAATTTCTTTCATAATTACCACCCTGTGAATTTTTTTAAGTTAATTTTTTTGACTAGTTTATTTCTTTTTTTAAAAAAAGCTATTTATTTATTTATTTATTGGCTGAGTTGGGTCTTCGTTGCTGCACACAGGCTTTCTCTAGTTGAGGTGAGCAGGGGCTACTCTTCATTGTGATGCACGGACTTCTCAGTGCTGTGGCTTCTCTTGTTGAAGAGCACAGGCTCTAGGCACGCAGGCTTTAGTAGTTGCAGCACATGGGCTCAGTAGTTGTGGCTCGTGGGCTCTAGAGCGCAGGCTCAGTACCTGTGGTGCACAGGCTTAGTTGCTCTTCGGCATGTGGGATCTCCCCAGACCAGGGCTCGAACCCATGACCCCCGCACTGGCAGGCGGATTCTTAACCACTGTGCCACCAGGGAAGTCCCTAAAGTTACTTTTAATTTACATTCAATAAAATTAACTCTTTTTGATGTAGCATTTATGCATTTTGTGTAACCATCACCACATTCAAGTTGCCTTATGAATTTTTAGATCTTGGCTCCACCATTTATGAACTTTGTGACCTTGGGCAGTTTGCTTTGTCTCTCTGTATCTCCACAGAGTGAATTTAGTACATGTGTATGGCATAGAATAACTGCTCAACAAATATTAGCTATTAAGCTAAGGTACCTTCTCTTATTTTATTTTCTTCCTCCCAGATGGCAATTGTTGTAACGTCATCCACTATTTACTGAATTGAAATGTCCACTTTTATGTTAGTTAATTTATGTGAATTTGATCACTTTATTTCCCATGTTGGTGATTGAATGGGTTATGAGCTGGATCTGGATCAGAGGGTACATGGCAGCTTCACTTAAGTCAATAAACAGGCATATTTGCCTTCCTTGCAGTCCTTCACTCAAACTCCTTTATTCAGAAAATGTTTATTGTGCATCTCTGTGTACCAAGAACCAGTGATCCCTAAAATTCGTATGGAACCACAAGGGACCCCAAATTGCCAAAGCAATCTGGACAAAAAAGAAAAAAGCTGAAGGTATCTTCCTCCTATACTTCAGACTATACTACAAAGCTACAGTAATCAAAACACCATGGTACTGGCACAAAAGCAGACACATAGATCAATGGGAAAGAATAGAGAGCACAGAAATAAACCCACTCACCTGTGGTCAATTAATCTACATTGAAGGAGGCAAGAATATTCAATGGAGAAAAGAGTCTCTTCAAGAAGTAGTGCTGGAAAAACTGGACAACTACATGTAAAACAATGAGATTAGAACATTCCCTCATAACATATACAAAAATAAACTCAAAATGGATTAGAGATCTAAATGTAAGACCTGAAACCATAAAATTCCTGCAGGTGAACATAGGCAGAACACTCTTTGACATAAATTGTAGCAATATTTTTTGGATCTGTCTCCTAAGGCAAAAGAAATAAAAACAAATATAAACAAATGTGATCTAATTAAACTTAAAAAAGCTTTTGCACAGCAAAGGAAACCACCTTCAAAAAGAAAAGACAGCCTACAGAATGGGAGAAAATATTTGCAAATGATGTGACTTACAAGTGGTTAATATCCAACATATATAAACAGCTCATACAACTCAATATCAAAAAACAAACAACCCAATTAAAAAATGGGCAGAAGACCTTTATAGACATTTTTCCAAAGAAGACTTACAGATGGCTAACAGGCATATGAAAATATCCTCAACATTGCAAATTATTAGAGAAATGCAAATCAAAGCCAAAATGAGATACCACTTCATACCTGTCAGAAGGGTTATCATCAAAAAGTCTATAAATAACAAAGGTTGGAGAGGACATGGAGAAAAGGGAACCCTTGTACACTGTTGGTGGGAATGTAAATTCATGTAGCCACTATGGAAAACAGAATGGAGTTTCCTCAAAAAAACTGAAAATAAAACTACCATATGAGCCAGCAATTCCACTCCTGGTTATATACCTGAAGAAAGTGAAAATACTAATTCCAAAAGATACATGCACCCAAATGTTCATAACAGCACTATTTATAACAGCCAAGACATGGAAGCAACCCAAGTGCCCATCAACAGACAAGTGGATAAAGAAGATGTGGGAGATACATATATATTCAATGGAATATTACTCAGTCATAAAAAAGAATGAAATTCTTCCATTTGCAACAACATGGATAGACCTAGAGAATATTATGCTTAGTGAAATAAGTCAGACAGAGAAAGGTAAATACTATATGGTATCATTTATATGCGGAATCCAAAAAATTAATATAAATGAATGTATATGTAAGACAGAAACAGACTCATAGATTAGAAAACAAACTAGTGTCTGCTGAAGTAAGGAGGGACAAATTAGGGGTGTGGGGTTAAAAGATACAATCTACTATCTATAAAATCGATAAGCAACAAGGATGTATTATATAGCACGGGGAATTATAGCCACTATTTTATCATAATTTTTTTTTTTTTTTAGTATCCAAAATGTGTTTATTGGGATGGTTTCCCATTCATCTTGATTCCAGGGGCTTTTAGTGCTGCTTCCGCCTGAAGGAGCATCCTTCTGTAAGCCTTGCTTTTCCTCCTGTAGGCTGGCAGAGGACAGTAGAGCAACCAACACACAAAACTACTGTTTGTGCATGGCTAAAGACGGTGGTGATTTTATAGCATCCTGGGCATTTGACATCCATGAAATAGGAATTGGGGCTCTGCACCAGGCGCTTCTTCTTGTGTTTCCTCTTCTCCTCTTCTGGAGAGGGATGAAGGAGATCCTTTGCGAGAGGCATGTTCTCGTGGGGAGGTCGTCACCGTCGGAAAGGCTATCATAATTTTTAATGGAGTATAATCTGCAAAAATACTGAATCATTATGCCGTATACCTGAACCTAATGTAATATTGTGAATCAACTCTACTTTAATAAATAAATGAATTCACAGGCCAAAATAAAATAGACATAAAAGGTTTGACAATATTCACCTTACAACTTATACTTTACATTATGCTGCTCTGCTTAAGGATAGACAAACCACATCATAGCACAATAATAAAATGTAATTAACTTGAGAAAAAAAAAAAGGAACTAATGATCCAGGTAACAATATTCATGTTATGGTAGGGATCACAGGCTGTATATATAAATATAATCAGATGAGGAAGGTGATTTCATGCAGTGAGGAAAATGGCATAACAGGGTTGACTGTGACTGTGGGAAGCCACTGGAGGGTGTTAAAGTAGAGGAGTGAAGAGATCTGTTTCCCTTTTTAAATTTATTTATTTATTTATTTATTTATTGGCTTCATTGGGTCTTCATTGCTGCATGCAGGCTTTCTCTAGTTGTGGAGAGCAACAACTCTTCATTGTGGTGCACAGGCTTCTCATTGCGGTGGCTTCTCTTGCTGTGGAGCAGCGGCTCTAGGTGTGTGAGCTTCAATAGTTGTGGCCTGAGGGCCCTAGAGCACAGCCTCAGTAGTTGTAGCACATGGGCTTAGTTACTCCACGGCATGTGGGATTTTCTTGGACCAGGGGTCGAACCCATGTTCCCTGCATTGACAGGCGGATTCTTAACCACTGCGCCACCAGGGAAGCCCCCATTTCAATTTTTAAAACCACTCTTGGGCTAAGGGGTGGAGTGGAGAAAAGAGTCCTGGGGACTTTATTATGGCCTATGTGCTAAATAATCAGTGTTAAAAAAAAAAAAAAAGTGGAGGACATTATAGGAAAAAAATGCAGTCAGACCTAAAGCCGGCAAGCCCTGCTGGAGTCATGGGGTAGAATGTACACAAAGTCCCCAGTGCAGTTTCAACCCCTACCTGTCTTTTTCAGTGGCATGGAATCATAGTAGGTGGCTTCAGGACACACAGTGGCCCTGTACCTTTGGAGACCCCAGGTCCCAGGTGCAGTGGTGTCTACCAGGAGCTTCTGGGGCCTGGGAAACTAGATTCTTGGGCCAGGTCATTGTTTCTTTTTCAGGTCTGGAGACACATTTCAACAGTAAAATTTTGTATTTCATTTCATCCCTATGTGCTATCAGCCCCACATGTGGGAGCCTGTGGTCACATCTCTGCTCTACACATGGGACAGGGGTAAGGTGGCAGGCCCATCTGGGGTAGGGTCAGGGCTTTGTTTTCACTGGAAGAGGCTGCATTTGCCTTAATAGGGGCTTAAAGTATTAGGAGTGCTGGTTGAGGACTTCCCTGGTTGTGCAGTGGTTAACAATTTGATCCCTGGGCTGGGAAGATCCCACATGTGGCAGAGCAACTAAGCCTGCATGCCGCAACTACTGAGCCTGAGTACTGCAACTACTGAAGCCCATGTGCCTAGAGCCTGTGCTCCGCAACCAAAGAAGCCACCACAATGAGAAGACCGTGCACCACGACGAAGAGTAACCACAACTAGAGAAAGCTTGTGCAAACCAACGCAGCCAAAAAAAAAAAAAAAAGAATGCTGGTTGCATGTGAAGTTACATGGATCACCTGTGACATGGACAATCTCTAAGTCAGGTTGTTTTGGGATTAAATGAGGTGCATCCTACCCCATCATACAGAGGCTGTGCCCTGTGCGATCCTGTGCTGAGGGCCTCACAAGCTCTAACAAGGGCCTTTTAAGCTCATCTTCCTGTTCTCCTGGCCTGTGGGTCCTTATCTTCCGGCCTCTCTTGGATCTCATGTGCCTGACTCCAGAATTGGTTTGATGGTGTTCTTCCTGGTTAGTGACCTGCAGCATGCCTGCCTGCCTCTGTTATGCGATTGTTTCTGCAGAGTACCTGGGTCAGGCACAGCCCCCAGGGAGGCTCTTCTCCTTTAGAGTACCAGGGACTCAGCCTGGGTGCTGGTGGCTTCCCTTGTCTCAAGGGCCACAGTAGGGAACGCCCAGGAAGATACCCTCACTCAGAGGCAAGGACAGTGAGGCCATAGTGCCCACAATTCCTCCAGACTACAAAGGATGACCCAGACCCAGGTGAGTTAAGCTTTGTGCTTTCATATCCCACACCTACCACTCTTTGCTTGCCAGTTGATTTCAGGAAGTTTTTGCAATTCCTTGCAAGGGAAAGGCAAAAACAGGAGGTTCTGTGATTTGGGAGTAAGTGGTACAGAAAAGGTGTGTTTAGAGAACATCAACTCAAAGGAAGGACCAAAAGACCAAAATCTCCTGGGAAACTGTGGGGGAAAATATATTATGAGACTTAACTTTGAAAAACCAACTGGAGATAATGAAACAAAGTTTATCTTTTTAAATAAAATCAGATTGCATTGCAACTTTGCACTAATTGTTAGAAAGGACAAAGAATGAAGGAGCTTAATTGCTCTTTAACTTTGTAATGGAAATTTCAAGCATATGCAAAAGTTGAACAGTGACAAGGACCCTCCATGTATCATTATCCATCTTCACTATTGTCAATTGTGTGATTGTCCTTTATTGAATAGAATTTCCCCCACAAAATTATATAACCACATCTGCAGAGGCACATTCAATGGTTTACATTGTTGGCAATTCCAAGCAGTGAAGCAAGGAACTTCCTCATACACATGTATACAGTCAGAAGACGAAAAGATTTTAAGGTTGGTTTTGGCAGCAAGATTATTGCATTGAAGTGTTTTCAAGACACCAATGGATATAGCCAACCTGGCTTCCCATTAACAGTATGAGAAAGTGTGCCTATGATAGTAGCCACTGTGTTGAAAGGGAAGTGTTATATATGCTATTATATGCTTGAATTGTCCCTGTCAGGATATATAAGAAATTGGTAAGAGTAATTGTTCTGATCACAGGTACCAACCAATGGGGCCTAGAGATGGGAGAAACAGCTTACTTTTTCTGTAACCCTTTTCTACTTTGTAAATTTTGTGGGTATGCTTGTGTGTTTGTGGGTTTTACCACACATATATTATTCAAAAAGGTGAATTAATTTCAAGAATTTGGACAACCTAATGGGTTATATTTCATTTTAATTTGTATTTCTTAATGACTTTTGAGTTTGAGCATGTTTTATATGTATTTATTAACCATTTGTATTTTTTTCTATTGACTGGATTTTCTTGGCCCACGTTTTGTGTTGCTTATTTTTATTGAGTGATAAGAGCACTTACATATTTTGAATAGCCACCAGTCCTCCTTATTTTAAGTTCCAAGTGTTTTCTCCTAGGTGGTCATTTTATTCTATAGAGAGTTTGAATTTAAATTGGGTTATCTTTCACCTTTTTCACTATTGTTGGTATATAGAACTCAATGGATTTTTGTATATCAATTTGACATCTAGCAATCTTGCTAAACTCTCTTGTTAAGTCTAATCCTCTGTACATCTCTGTAGACCTTTATTTCTGTGAATCTTGAGTGTTTGTTTCTTCCTTTGCAATCCTTTTTTATTTTATTTTTTTAAACCTTACTATGAAGTCTAGCACCTTCAGTACAATGTTCTGTAGCCATGGTGATCATGGCCATCCTTGTCTAGTTTCAGATTTTATAGGGAATGCTTTATAACATTTCACTGTTAACTGTAATTATGCTGTTAGGCTAACTACAATAATGATGATCTTTGTCCACCCAAAGTTTGCTAAAAAATTATCTTTTTTTCTCTAGAAGCTTTATACTTTTAAACACATTAGTTTACATATGGCATTAATTTTTTAAAGCTCTTTATTGGAGTATAATTGCTTTACACTGTTGTGCCAGTTTCTGCTGTACAACAAAGTGAATCAGCTGTGTTTATACATATATCCCCATATCCCCTTCCTCCCACTACCCCCTCCCATCCTCCCTATCCCACCCCTCTAGGTCATCACCCATCATCGAGTTGATCTCCCTGTGCTCTGTAGCAGATTCCCACTAGCCATCTATTTTACATTTGGTAGTGTATATGTGTCAGTGTTACTCTCTCACTTCATCCCAGCTTCCCCCACCCTGTGTCCTCAAGTCCGTTTTCTACATCTGCATCTTTATTCTTGCCCTGTCACTTGGTTCATCAGTACCATTTTTTTAGATTCCCTATATATGAGTTAGCATATGGTATTTGTTTTTCTCTTTCTGGCTTACTTCACTTTGTATGACAGACTCTAGGTCTGTCCACCTCACTACAAATAACTCAATTTCATTCCTTTTTATGGCTGAGTAGTATTCCATTGTATATGTGTGCCACATCTTCTTTATCCATTCATCTGTTGATGAGGTTTGCATTAATTTTTTAAAATAAATTTATTTATTTATTTATTAGCTGTGTTGGGTCTTTGTTGCTGCACATGGGCTTTCTCTAGTTGCAGCAAGCAGGAGCTACTCTTCATTGTGGTGTGCAGGCTCCTCATTGCCATGGCTTCTCTTCTTGCAGAGCACTGCTCTAGGTGTGCGGGCTTCAGTAGTTGCGGCACATGGGCTCAATAGTTGTGGCATACAGGCTTAGTTGCTCCGAGGCATGTGGAATCTTCCTGGAGCAGGGCTCGAACCCATGTCCCCTGCACTGGCAGGCAGATTCTTAACCACGGCACCACCTAGGAAGTCCTAGGTTTGCATTAATTTTTTATGTGTTATAATTATTTTTCCCTCCACTTTTATTTCAATATAATTGACATGTATAATTTTAAGATATACAGTATAATGATTTGACTTCAATACATCATGAAACAATTACCACAGTAAGTTGTTTATTGAACATCTAATATCTCATATATGTTAACATTAAAGAAACAGAAAAAAATTATTTTCCTTTTGATGAGAGCTCTTACTCATCAAAGTAAGGATTTACTCTCAGCTTTTTTTAAGATTTTTTGATATGGACCATTTTTAAAGTCTTTACTGAATTTGTTACAATATTGCTTCTGTTTTATGTTTTGGTTTTTTGGCTGAGAGGCACGTGGGATCTTAGCTCCCCAGCCAGGAATCAAACCTGCTCCCCCTGCATTGGATGGCGAAGTCTTAATCACTGGACCACCAGAGAAGTCCCAACAACTTTTTCAATATAACATACAGCAGTGTTAATTAAATTTATCATGTTGTACATTACATCCATAGTACTTATTTATCTTATAACTGGAAGTTTGTACCTTTTGACTGCCTTCATTGAAAACCCCCTCCCACTACCCCCTGCCTCTGGTATCCATAAATCTGATCTCTTTTTCTATGAGTTGGTTTATTTATTTTTGAAGTATAATTGACCTACAACACTATGTTAGTGTCTGGTACACAAACATAGTGATTCAATATTTCTATACATTTCAAAATGGTCACCATAATAAAACTAGCTTTCATTTGTCACCATACAAAGACATTACATAATTATTAACTATATTATCCACCCTGTACAGTATTTGTCTTTGTCTGAATTATTTCACTTAACATACTGCCTTCTATGTCCATCCATGTTGTCATAAATGGCAAAATTTCATTCTTTTTTATGGCTAAGTAATATTCCATACAGCATACATGTAGGTCTTGTTTTTTATCCATCCAGACACTCTGTCTTTCGATCAGAGCATTTAGTCCATTTACATTTAAAGTAATCATTGATAGGTATGTACTTATTGACATTTTATTCTTTTCAGGTTGTTTTTGTAGAGTTTTTTTGTCCAACTATATATGCAATCACTTCTTTTTCATTTTTAAAATTGAAGTATAGTTGATTTATCTTTTTTCTTTCCTTCTTCTTTTGCTCTCTTCCCTTACGATTTAATGACTATCTTTTGTGTTATACTTGGATTCCTTTCTCTTTTCTGTGTATCTGCTATAATTTTTGGTTTGTGGTTACCGTATAGCAATCTATACATATACGTGAGTATTTTAAGTTACTGAACTTAATTTGAAATGCATTTAACAACCTTGCGTTTCTACTCCTCCCCCACCCCCACTGTGTTTACTGTTTTTGAATCATATTTTACATCCTTTTGCTTTGTGTATCCCTTAACTACTTATTGTGGAAATAGATGATTTCACTACTTTTAACCTTCCCACTAGCTGTATAAGTGGTTGATTGACTACTGTTTTTGCCTTTTCCAATGAAATTTTTCCTTTTGTACTCTTCATATTTCTAGTTGTGGCCGTTTCTTTTTCACTTAGAGAAAAGGTGTTTTGTGATGCTGAACTCTTTTAGCTTTTGCTTGCTTGTAAAACTTTTGATCTCTCCTTTAAACCTTAATGAAACCTTGCTTGGTTGTAGGCTTCTGCCTTTCATCACTTTAAATACATCATGCCACTCCCTTCTGGCCTGCAGCGTTTCTGCTGAAAAGTCGGTTGATAGCCTTATGGAGGGTCCCTTGTATGTAACGTGTTGCTTTTCCCTTGCTGCTTTTAATATTCTCTCTTTAATTTTTGACATTTTATTTTTTTTTTATTTTTTTTTTTTTTTGGGCACACGGGCTTAGTTGCTCCACAGCATGTGGGATCTTCCTGGAGCTGGGATCGAACCCGTGACCTCTGCATTGGCAGGCGGATTCTTAACCACTGCGCCACCTAGGAAGCCCCGTTGACATTTTATTTACAGTATGTCTTGGTGCGGTCCTCTCTGGGTTGATCCTGTTTGGAACTCTCTGTGTTCCTAGACCTGAACGTCTGTTTCCTTTCCCAGGTTAGCGAAGTTTTCAGCTACTATGTCTTCAGCTATGTCCTCTGCTCCTTTGTCTCTCTCTGCTCCTTCTGGTACCCCCATAATGTGAATGTTAGTATGCTTAATGGTGTCCCAGAGGTCTCTTAACTGTCTTCATTTTTTTACATTCTTTTTTCTGTTCAGCTTTGTGATTTCCACTCCTCGGTCTTTCAGTTCCCTGATCTGTTCCTCTGTTACTGAGTTCAAGCTCCCTCTGCTCGCTGCATCACAGGCCAGTGAATCAGAGACAAGGTGGTGAGGCAAGGAATACACCTTTTTTGGAAAGCTGGCAGACCAAGAAGGTGGCAGACTAGTGTCTCCGAAACAAAAAACCATCTTGCCAGAGTTAGAATCCAGGATTCTTTTATACTAAAAAGGGGAGGGGAGTTATTGGTTATTGCAGACTTCCTGGTGCCGGAATCTTTTGTTCTTGTCCATGTAGGCCAGGTCACGGTGTTCCTGTAAACCTCCAACAAGGCAAGTGTTATTCCCTGTTCTGCAAGTTTAAAGTTCAGAGGTTTGGGAATGGGCTAACATGCATATTTCAGGCTATAAAACAACATTCTAAACTTGTAACAAAAGCAATAGAATACAAAGGTTAATGTAAAACAGACCCAACATGGAGGCCGATTTAGCTCTTCCCTGTTACACCTCTGTATCATCTAATCTACTTTGATTTCTTCTTGTGTGTTTTGTATTTCAGTTATTGTAGTCTTCATCTCTGTTTGGTTCTTCTTTACACTTTCTAACTCTGTTAAAACATCTAAGTTCTCACTCTGTTTATCCACTCTTCTCTCAAGTTTTAGAGCATCTTTATTATCATTACTTTAAACTTTTATTGGGTAGATTGCTTGTCTCCACTTCACTTAGTTCTTCTTCTGAGGTTTTATCTTGTTCCTTCATTTGGAACATATTCTTCTGTTGCTTCATTTTGCCTAATTTGCTCTTTTTATTTCTGTGTATTTAGTAAGTTGGTTACATTTTCCAGTCTTGGAGAAGTAGCCTTATGTAGGAAACATCCCATGGGATGCGGCAGTGCATTCCCCTCTGGTCACCAGAGCTATATGCTCTGGGGGTGTCCTCTCTGGGGCTGCATGGTTCCTTCTGTTGAGGCAGGCTGACTGCTATAGATGTGCTGGTAGGCATACGTGGTCCATAATCTGGTTGGCTGCCAGACTCTGCCTTGTGCAGCAGCTGCTGGCCAAGGGTGGATGGGGCCAGGTCATGGCACAGCTGGCTGCATGGCCAACTGCAAAGGAAGAGAGTCCTGGTCTTGATGCCAGTCTGCTGTGGACAGAGCCGGGTCACAAGGTGGTTTGCTACAGAGCCCCCCAGGGGCTTCAGGGCTAGCTATGGCCCACAGGTGGATGGGGCCAGATGCTGGGCACTCTGGTTGTGGGAGTGGGATCCCAGAGCTGGTGTTGGCCCACAGGTGGTCAGGACCAGTGTCCAGAGGGTTCTGGGGCTGGTGACCATCCCCTGTTGATTGAGATTGCTTCCTAGGGCTGATGCCAACATTCTGGTAGTCAGGGCTGGATTCTGGGTTGGGTGAAGGCTCAGGAAGTCTACAGCAGCTGGTCTGCTGATGGATGGGGCTGTGTTCCTGCCCAACTAGCTCTTGGTCTGTGGCATCCCAGGACTGCTGCCATGCTCTGGTGGGCAGGGCTGGGTCTTGGCATTAATAAGCTAGAGGGAGGATGCCAAAATGCACTTGCTAGCACCAGTGTCCACATGGTAGAACAAGCTACCAAAAATGGCTGCTGCCAGCATCTGTGTCCCCAGGGTGAGTCCCAATTGCTTCTAGCCTCTCCAGGAGACTCTCCAAGATCAGCAAGTGAGTCTGACCCAGGATCCTTTTAGATTACTGCTTCTGCCCTGAGTGCTGGAGCATGTGAGGTTGTATGCACCCTTTAAGAGTGGAGTCTCTATTTCCCACAGCCCTCCCCAAATTAGCCCCACTGGCCTTCAAAGCCAAATGTTCTGGGAGCTCATCTTCCTTGTGCAGGATCCTTGAGCTAGGGAACCCAGTATGGCGCTCAGACCTCTCATTCCTTGGAGAGAACCTCTGCAATTTTAATTATTTTCCCATTTGTGGATCTCCTACCCAGGGGTATGGGACTTGACTATACCACGTCTCCACCCCTCCTACCCATCTTATTGTGGTTCTTTCTTTATATCTTTAGTTCTAGAAAATCTTTCCTGCTAGTCTTCAGGTAGCTCTCATCGATACGGCTCTGTAAATAGTTGTAATTTTGGTGTGCCCATGGGAGGAGGTGAACTCAGGGTCTTCCTGCTCTGCCATCTTGGCCACCTTCCTCTGCATGTTGACAGTTCAGTTAAACTACTCCACAATATTGCTGCCTCAGCATCCATTTTGTGTAGCCAAATAGCCTGCAGAGGCCTTGAACTGACACTAGCCCCTCCCTCCAGCACATGCCCTAGAAAACAGTCCACAGAGCCTCACCTTGTGGTCCAGTGGCTAAGATTCCACGCTCCCAATACAGGGGCCTGGGTTCGATCCCTGCTCAGGGAACTAGATCCCACATGTTGCAACTAAAGATCCCGCTTGCCATACTAAAGATGCCATGTGCCACAACAAAGACCCAGTGTAGCCAAATAAATAAATAAATATTTCTTAAAAATGCCCACAGAGTTAAATGTCAGGTGATGATAGTACTCCCCCAATGGCCCTTGCAATAATCAGTCTCCTTGCCTCCCAGGGCCTTCCCCTTAGATAAGACCTGCAAGAAACATACCAAACCTTTGTCCTTTGGGGGGATTGAATTGACCAATCTGGCTTAGCCTGGGAACCTCAAAGCATTTCACCCAAAGACCCTAATAAAGACATGTGCTAGGTAGTGCCAGGCTCTCTCTACCCACACTCTGCTTTGACCTTGAAGTGTTACCCCTCAGGCATGTGTGTACTTCCTCCAAGACCTGTGAGTAATCAACTTCTATTTCAATTCCTTTGTCTTTTGTTGAACCACAGCTCACCATCCAGACATCCTGAGGTTCTACTTAACAAATGTTAATTTAATAAAGTCACAACAATAATATATTAGGAGTTGAGGCTTACCTTTTTTCCCATACTAATATCTAGGTATTCTGGCACCATGTTTTGTGATGGCTTTTCTTTTCCTATTCAATTGCAGTGGCACCTTTTTAAAAAATTAATTGATCATATGATTGTGAGTTGACTTATGTACTCTCTGTTCTATTCCAATAATCTGTTGTTTTATCGTTATGTTGAAAACTCACTGCTTTAATTATTGTTACGTTAGAGTAACCATTTAGATTAATTAGCATGTCTTTCAACTTTGCTCCTCTTCAAGATTATTTTAGCTATTCTAAGTGTTTTGAATTTCCATATAAATTTCCAAATTGGACTTTTTCTTCCAGTTTTATTGATATACAATTGACATATAGGACTGTATAAGTTTAAGGTATACAGAATTATGACAACTTATATAAATCATGAAATGATTATCACAATAAATTTAGCAACCATTCATCATCACACATAGATACAAACTTAAAGAAATAAGAAAAAGAGTTTTTTTTTCTTGTAAATCCTTTCAGGATTTGCTATCTTAACAACTTTCATATATAACATGCAGCATTGTTAACTGCATTTATGGTGTTATACATTACAACCCTAGCACTTATTTATCTTATAACTGGAAGTTTGTACCTTTTGACTGCTTTCATCCAATTTCCCCTCCCCTGACTTTGCCTCTGATCTCTTCTTCTGTGAGTTTGTTTTTTAAGAATACAGTAATTGACCTACAACACTATGTTAGTTCCTGTTATACAACATAGAAATTCAATATTCCTATACATTTCAAAATGATCCCCACAACAAGTCTAGTTATATGTCACCAAAGATATTGCGCAGTTACTGACTGTAGTCCCCATACTGTACATTTCATACCCGTGACACATTTATTTTGCATCTGGAAGTTTGTACCTCTTAACCCCCCTCACCTATTTCTTTCCTCCCCAATCCCCCTCCTTTCTGTCAGCCACTTGTTTGTCCTCTGTATCTATAAACTCTGTTTCTATTTTGTTATGGTTGTTCATTTTGTTATTCAGATTCCACATATACCTGAAATCATACAGTATCTGTCTTTCTCTGCCTTATTTCACTTAGCAAAATTGTCTCCAGGTCCATCTATCCATGTTGTATCAAATGGCAAGATTTCACAATATATAGATATACATATATCTATATTTATCTATATATAATATAGATACTTATCTATGTATATAATATATATATATGTTTATCTCACATCTTCTTTATTCCTCTATTGATGGGTGCTTAGGTTGCTTACATGTCTTAGCTATTGCAAATAATGCTGTAATCAACACAGGGGTGCATATGTCTTTCCTAATTAGTGTTTTTGTTTTCTTTAGATAAATACCCAGAAATGGAATTGCTGGATCATGTGGTAGTTCTATTTTTAATTTTTTGAGGAATCTCTATACTCTTTTTCATACTGGCTGCATCAATTTACATTCCCGCCAACAGTGCATGAAGGTTCCCTTTTCTCCACATTCTCACCAACGCTTGTTATTTGTTGTCTTTTTGTTAATAGCCATTCTGATAGCTCATTGTGTTTTTAATTTGCATTTCCCTGATGATTAGTGAGGCTGAGCATCTTTTCAATGCCCTTGCTAGCCATCTGTATGTCTTCTTTGAAAAATATGTATTCAGGCCTTCCGCTCATTTTTAAATTAAGTTGTTTTGATATTATGTTCTATGAATTCTTTATATATTTTGGATATCAACCCCTTATTGGATATATTGTTTGCAGATCTTGTCTCCCATTCAGTACAAAAAGGGTGTTGGGATTTTGATTGGGGTTGCATTGTACCTATGGATAAATTTTGGGAGACTTGACTTCAGTGATAATGAGTCTTTAATTCATTAGCTGGCATATCTCTCTATTTATTTAGGTCTTTAATTTATCTTAACAATTTTTAATTTTTTGGTGTGCAGGTCTTATGTATCTTTGGTTAAGTTTATTTCTCAGTATTTGAGCTTTTTTGATACTTTTCTAAAAGTATTCCTTTTTAATTTCATTTTTAATGGATGTTGATAGTATATAGAACTATAATCAACTTTTTATATTGACTTTATTCTACAGTCTTGGAAGTATTCTTCTGTAGTTCACTTGTAAATTCTTTGGGATTTTTTTTGCATTCACAATTACATCATCTTCAGATAAAGCCAGTTTTATTTTTTCCTTCTATCTTTACATCTTCTATTTATTTTTCTTGTAGTGTAGTACCTAGGACCTCTGGTAAATGTTGAAAAGAGCAGTGAAAGTAGACTTGTTTGCCTTACTCCTCACCTTAAAGGGTATATCATGCTTAACTATGATGTCAAATGCTTTTCTTACATCTACTGCAATAATTATTTTATTAATTTGGTAGATTGTATTGATTGCATTTTTTTAATTTTTGGCATTGCTGGGATAAAACCTACTTGATCATGGTGTGTAATACTACTTTTTGTACATGGCTGGATCCAAATTGCCACTATCTTGTTAAGAAACTTTGCATCTATGATTACAAGGGATTTTTGTCTGTACTTTTAATGCACTTGTCAGATTTTGGGAAGGGCTCACTCTGTATTAATTATTTGAAAGAGTTTTTGTAAGATTCTCTAAATGTTTGAATGAATTTACTATTAGGCCATCAGGGCCTCATATTTTCTTTTCTTTTTTTTTTTAAATTAATTAATTAATTAATTAATTAATTAATTTATTGGCTGTGTTGGGTCTTTTTTTGCTGTGCACGGGCTTTCTTTAGTTGTGGTGAGTGGGGGCTACTCTTCGTTGTGGTGCGTGGGCTCCTCATTGCCATGACTTCTCTTGCTGCGGAGCACAGGTTCTAGATGCGTGGGCTTCAGTAGTTGCAGCACATGGGCTCAATAATTGTGGCTCATGGGCTCTAAAGCGCAGGCTCAATATTTGTGGTGCACGGGCTTAGCTGCTCCGTGGCATGTGAGATCTTCCTGGAGCAGGGATCGAACCCGTGTCCCCTGCATTGGCAGGCAGATTCTTAACCACTGCACCACCTAGGAAGCCCTCATATTTTCTTTGTGGAAAAGTTTTTAATTTAGATTCTTTTTTTTCAGTAGATTTAAGTTACTAAGATTATTTTTCTGTCAGATTTAGTAATTCAGTAATTTCTTTTAAGAAATTATTCATTTTCTCTAAATTGTCAAATTTATTGCCAGAAAGTTATTCATAATGTCTTTTTATTATTTTTAAATCTTTGTATAATCCTTAGTGGTGGTCCTTATTTTTATTTCTATTTCTTGTAATTTGTATATTTTTCTTTTGTTTAGGTTTGCTCAAGGTTTATCAATTTAATCATTTCAAAGAACCAACTCTTGGCTTTCTTTTTATCTACTACTCATTTGTTTAAACCTTATTTTCTAATGTATATGTATTTAAAACTCTAAATTTTCCTCTAAGTGATGCTTTAGCTACATCCTATAAACTTCAATACATTCTCTTTTTATTATTATTCAGCTCAAAATATTTTACTTCTATTTAGAATTTTTTGCTCCATGTGATATATAGAAGTGTCTTGTTTAATTTCTAAGTATTTGGGTATTTTCTAGTTATATTTTCATTGTTGATTTCTGAGTTATATCTTTATCATTAGAAAATGTAGTTTGCATTACTTCATATCTTTAAAATTTATTGAGACTTGTTTTATGGTCCAGTATATGGTCTATGTTGGTAAATATTTCATACATTCTGAAAGGAATATGCCTTATCAGAGTATTAGTTGTAATATTCTATAAATGTCAATTAGGTTAAATTGCTTGATAGTGTTCAGTATCTTTACTGATTTTTTGTCTGTTTGATCAAACAGACAAGAAAGTAATATGAAAATTTCTAACTGTAATTATAGATTTGCCTATTTTGCTTTATGTCCTGTCGATTTTGAAGGGACATTGGTTGCATGTACATTTAACATTTTGTGTCATCTAGATGACATTATCCTTTTGTCATTTGAAATTTCCCTTTTTGCTAGTAATACTTATGTCTTGATACCTACTTTATCTCTTACTAACATAGCCATAGTGGTATTATAATTAGTGTTTGTGTGGTATATCTTTTTCCATTCTTTTACTCTCAACATATCTGTCCTTAGGTTCAAAATATGTTTTTTGTAGTCAGCATACAGTTGATTATTTTTAAAATTGTGGTAAGATACACATAACACAAAATATACCATCTAAACCAATTTTAAGTTCAGTGCTAATAGGTACATTGACTTTTTTTGTGCAACAGCTACCACCATTCATCTCTAGAATTCTTTTAATTTTGTAGAACTAAAATTCTGTATTCGTTGAACAATAATGTCCCATTCCCCCTTTTCTCAGCCCCTGGCAACCACCATTCTCCTGTCTCTATGAATCTGTCTACTCTAGTTATCTCACATTAGTGGATCATATAGTGTTTGTCTTCTTATGATGGCTTACTTCATTTAGCCTAATGTCCTCAAGGTTCATCTGTGTTGCAGCATGTGCCAGAATTGTCTTCTTTTTTAAGACTGAAATACATTCCATTGCAGGTACATACTACATTTTGTTTATCCATTCATCTGTAGTTGTACAGATGGGTTGTTTTCACCTTTTAGTTATCGTGAAGAATGCTCCTATGAACATATACAAGTATCTCTTCAAAACCTTGTTTTCAGTTCTTTTGTGTGTATACCCAGAAGTGGAATTGCTATAAGGTAATGTCATAATTATATTTTTAATTTTTTGAGGAACTGCTATATTATTTTCCCACCAATGATGTACAAGGATTTCAATTTCGCCACATCCTCATCTACACTTATTTTCTGTGTTTTTGATAGTAGCGATCCTAATGGATATGTGGGGGTATTTAACTCTGGTTTTGATTTGCATTTCTCTAGTGATTAGTAACGTTAAGCATTTTTTTATATCCTCATTGCATTTGTATATCTTTTGGAGAAGTGTTTATCCAAGTCCTTTGCCCATTATTGAATCAGATGGGGGTTTTTTTGTTGTTGAATTATGTGAGTTCTTTATATATTTTGGATATTAATCCTTTATCAGATACATGATTTGAAGATATTTTCTCCCCTTTCATCAGTTGCCTCTTCACTTGTTTATTGTGTCTTTTGATGCACAAAAGACTTAAATTTTTACGTAGGTTTTTTAAAAACATTGTTTTATAATATCTGTCTTTTACTGGCATTGTTTAATCCATTTTCTTTTTGTATAATTACTGATATGATTCAATTTAAATCCACCAATTTGCTGTCTGTGTTCTATTTGTCCGATCTGTTCTTTTTTCCTCTTTTTCTGTGTTCTTTTTATTAATCAGTCATTGACTTTTCAACTGGTTCTCCCTTTTAAAAATTGTCCCAGGGATTACAATATGCATCTTTAATTTGTAACAGTCTACCTCTAATTAACAATATACTATTTCACAAGCAACATAAGAATCTTCCAATAGTATAATTCCATTTAACCTTTTCTTCATGTTGTTTTGAAATATTTTGCTTCTATATACATAATAAACCCCATAACACTGTGTTATTTTTGTCTTAAGTAGCCAGTTGTCTTTCATATTACCCACATTTTAAATTTTTAGAAATTGAATATGTTACACGCAGTGAAATGTCCATGAACAGGTTTGTGATTCTGATAAATGTCTATGTGTGTAACCCCCACATAAACTTAGATACAATTTCCATGCCCATTTACAGAAAATTCCCTCATCCCCTTTTCAGTCATTCCTACTTGCAGAAGAACAGCTATAATGATTTCTGGTACCAAAGATTAGTTTTGTCATTTCTTAGACTTCATATCAATAAATCACATACTACTTGCCATGTGATTCCCTTCTGTGTTTTCACTGCACATAACGTTTTTAACACTTATCCATATTGTTATATACACCAATTATTCTTTTCTTATGAGTAGAATTCCATTCTACATGTATACTATAACTTGTCTATTCATTTTATTGATGGACATTTCAGATGATTACATTTTTTGATGATTATGAATGAATCTGCTATAAACATTCCTGTTCAAGTCTTTTCGTGGACACAAGATTCCTTTCTCTTGGGATTATAGGAATGGAATTGCTGGAATCATAGCGGAAGCTTATATTTATTTTACCAAAATCTGCCAGACAGACTTTAAGTTATCAGCTATACATGAGCATTCCAGTTGTTCCACACCATTATTAACACTTGGTTTGTTGGTCTTTTTTTTAGCTGTCCTGGTGGTTGTGCAGTAGTATCTCATGGTGATTTTACTTTGCATTTTCCTGATGACTAATAAGGTTGCCCATCACTGCATGAGCTTAATGACATTTGTATATCTCTGTATGAGTGTCCATTCAAGTCTTTCACAAAATCCTTGGATTATCTTTTTAATTATTTCTGACTTGAAGAAATCAGCTTTATTCTGGATGTCACACTGAAAATATTTTTTTCCAGTCTGTGATTTGCCTTTTCATTTAATTAACATTGTGTTTGATGAGCAAAAGTTTTTAATTTTGAGAAATCCTAAAGTATTTATTTTTCTTTTATGACTAATGCTTTTTATGTCCTCAATAATAGATGTCCTCACTCTACAATTGTGAAAACATTCTATTTTCTTCTAAAAATTTTATAGTTTTAGCTGTCACATTTAGATTTATGTCAATCTTGAGTTAATTTTTATGTGTACTGTGATGTAGAAATCATCGAGTTTTTTTAACTTAAAAAAATTTAATTCATGTTTAAAGTAATTGTTCCTGTGTCTGTGTGTGTGTGTGTGTGTGTGTGTGTGTGTGTGTGTGATGAAAATGAAATAAGCACTATTTCTGAAGGTCTAAAAGTCAGGGTTTCTTTCTTAGATGGTTTGGAAAAAGTCTGTCTTGGGGTTCATTTATTCTTTTGTTTGCTTAATGTGGCCTTCAAGGTGAGAGGTTTTTGTTGTTGTTGTTGTTGTTGTTGTTGTTTTAACAGATATTTAGTTACTCTAGCATCATTTATTGAAAATAAGGTGTCTTGAATTAGAAGCCCATTCAATTACATTTTCACCTCTGACAAAAATCTGTTGACCTTATTTTCATAGGTTTATTTCTAGATTCTAATATGTTCCATTGTTCTATTTTTCTGTCTATATTCATGTAATGTTACATAAGCTTTATATAACAAGGCTTGAAATCTGGGGTATTCATGTAACACTATGTAAGATTTAGGACTTCCCTGGTGGAGCAGTGGTTAAGAATCCACCTGTCAATGCAGGGGACATGGGTTCGAGCCCTGATCCAGAGAGATCCCACATGCTGTGGAGCAGCTAAGTCCCTGTGCCACAACTACTGAGCCTGTGCTCTAGAGCCCACAAGCCACAACTACTGAGCCCACATGCTGCAACTACTGAAGCCCACGTGCCTAGAGCCTGTGATCCACACCACTGAGAAGCCCATGCACCACAACAAAGAATAGCCCCTGCTCCCCACAACTAGAGAAAGCCCACTCACAGCAACAAAGGCCCAATGCAGCCAAAAAATAAATAAATAAATAAATAAATAAATAAATAAATAAATAAAAATAAATTTATTAAAAAACACTATGTAACAAGGCTTGAAATCTGGGGGTATACATCATACAACTTTCTCCTTCAAAACTGTCTTAACTATCACCGTCATTTCTGAGGGTCATTTTTTCTGCATATGCAATTATAGGTTGACAGTATTATTCTTTCAACATTTTAAAGATGTCATTCTGCTGTGCTCTGGCTCCCACTACCCAGTCATCATTCTCGTTGTCTCTCTGAATGCTACATGTCTCCCACTCCCACTCCCTGTTTTTTTAAGTTTTTTCTATTCCTTCCTTCCCCCTTTGTCCTTCCCTCCCTCCATTTCCTCCTTTCCTCTTGTCTTCCTTCTCTTTCTTCCTACTTACTTTTTAGTAGTTTGATTGTCATGTCTCTCAGTATGTTTTTTGGTTTGGTTGTTTTTTGTTTTGTTTTGTTTGTATTTTTCCTGCTTGGAGTTTTTGAACTTAATAGATACCAGATTAGTAAACAAATATTTCAGATGACTTTTGAATATAGTAACTTGACTGTACATCCGTAGAATATAGAACTTCAAAGAGATATTAAACTTCATTTAGCAGGTCTACCATTAGTAATTAGGTACTATAACTCTGAAACTATCATATGTATTTGGTTTAGAAAGCATATAAATAAATATATTAGTAATATTAGCAGATACGATTTTCAGTCTAAGAGGAAAAAAAACACAAAGCATTTGAAAGATTAAGGGGGAAAAATTGTGTTAAATTTAAATTGGAACTGCTAATATTTGGAAAATTTAAATTTCTAGCTCTGTTTATTAAAAGAGCCTAGATTCAGCGACACATCAGTAACAAAGTTCACACCTAATACCCACTTGGGTTTGTCCTGCAAAGTAAAATGAAAACCACTTCTATGTAATGAATCATAGTGAAAATGAGTTGAATTTATTTTTGATGCCTCCCTTTGTCATCACCCGATGCAGACAACCTCAAATCAAAGTGAGATTTCTTTATTACAAGTGTCAGTGTCTTTCAAGAACGTGACTGCGGGTTTCAGCTGGGAGGAACAGCAGCACCTGACACCCCTGCAGAGGACCCTGTACAGGGACATGATGCTTGAGAACTACAGCCACCCAGCATCTGTGGGTGAGGATCACTGACCTGTGCAGGCTTGACAGTGCCCTGTCGACTGATGCCTTTGCTTTCTCTTGCTGACACTATATGGGGGCAATAGGACGGGGCAGAGAACTTATGAAGGGTGTATCAAATTTGCCCTTAATTTCTCAATTTCACAATCTCCCTTTGGACACTGAATTTGTATTTCTCTCTCACTGGTAAACTTTTTTTATCTTGCTAACATGCAAAGTGGAAACTTTACTGTATGATCCTTAACACCAAGTCTGAGGTGGTTTGTCATCAACACTCACTTGATTCAGTTCCTAAATCATATATGATCTTCGAGTTGGACCAAGGAGAAGATCCAGGAATGCTTGAAGGGAAAATTCCAAGTGATCTCTGCTCCTGTGAGTATGAGTCAGACACATGCAAGAGAGAGGACTTAAAACCCCAGTGAGCAGGACTTCCCTGGAAGGTGCAGTGGTTGAGAATCCGCCTGCCAATGCAGGGGACATGGGTATGAGCCCTGGTCCAGGAAGATCCCACATGTCACGGAGCAACTAAGCCCATGAGCCACAACCACTGAAGCCTGAGCGCCTAGAGCCCGTGTTCCACAACAACAACAAGAGAAGCCACTGCAATGAGAAGCCCGTGCATTGCAATGAAGAGTAGCCCCCGCTCACTGTGAACAGAGAAAGCTCACGCACAGCAACGATGACCCAATGCAGCCAATAAATTAAAAACAAAAACAAACAAAACAAAAAAACAAAACCCAGTGAGGAAATAAGAGCAAGCTGAAATCTTGTCACATAGGCCTTGTAAGGCCGTTAGATGTGCATCTCTCCCCACAGCACTGGCTTGTCTCCTGGCTTCAGCAGCAGGTGGACACTTACCAGCACTCTATAGCTCATCTCATCCTTCCTCATCTGGTACCTTGCTTTCTTGATTTATCTTACCCCTTACCCCTGGCATACCTACTTCCTCTCCCTCACACTGTGATTTAAGATTCATCCCTTTGTGCGTCATCGAGACACTTATGGATCTGTCTTCTTTCCAAGTTACTCTGTGTGACACTCTTAATCCTTCCAGTCCCTTTTAATCCTCTCACATTTGTGTCACTATGAAATGCCTACTACTACTTGCCATCTACAGCTGGCTTCCTGTACCTGCTCTCTGGAATTACTGCTGTGAGCTTCAACATTCCTCTCTCCTCTCTGCTTCTTCATGTTTCTGTGTCTCTAATTCTTACACTTAAGGTCATCAGTGCTTTCCACTAGAGTTAATTTTGGCTGTTCATTGGTTTTAACGACCCTTCCTGAAATATCCTGTGACTTGGCTTGCTGGAATGGCCTCAATTAATTCATTGATTCATTTTCTGCTCTTCTTGAATGAAGTGTCCCAACAGCCTTATCTTTTCCTTTCTCATATTCTCCTCACATATAATCTTCCCAATGGATTAATATTTCCTGAAAATTTATACCAATTATTATCTATGGCTGATGACTACCCTATTGATATCCTCACTTTCTTTGTCTACCTTTCCTCTAGACACATACATTATTTCTAGATCAGTTCCCCTAGAATGTCACATTTTGTTTTTAGTGTGTCAGAATTATCACCACCCTCATCAGAAAATTTTCTCACTTCTGTCTTCATCAGATTCTACTATTTCCTAATTCCTTTTTTAAAAAAAAAATTATTTTAATCTCGGCAGTTTCTTTAAATTGAATGTTTTTGTGTCCCTCTTGTCAGTTCCCATTGGTATCATACAAGAGGTAATTCTTTGCCTAAAAAACTCTAATTCCAATTTGGATTTGCTGATCTCTTTGTTTGTTGTTTCTTATTATTTTTAAAATATTTATTTATTTATTTATTTATTTATTTATTTATTTATTTGGTTGTGCTGGGTCTTAGTTGCGGTATGTGGGCTCCTTAGTTGTGGCATGGGAAATCTTAGTTGTGGTATGCATTGCAGGACCTAGTTCTCTGACCAGGGATCCAACTCAGGACAGTTGGGAGCATGGAGTCTTAACCACTGCGCCATCAGGAAAGTCCCTTCTTTTTTATTCTTCTTAGATGATACAGTTGGTTTCCTTCACTGAGAACATTGTTTTATCTTGTCTTTAGACTAAAAAAATAAATAAATCAACAGTGACTCCCTAATGCCTGGCACTTTACATCTAAAATTCTGTTCTTTAAAGAATCTCTGTAATATCACCACAGGTTGTTGATACAACATTTTATGTCACTGATTTCCACATTCACTCTTTTCTATATTTTTACTATTCTGCTTCTGCTCTCCACAGACATAATATTTTTCTGAACGTGTGGGCTTTTGTTTATGGAATGTGCTGTGTAGCAATTTAAGCTTGGTTTTTATCCCCTCCTTATAACACTGCTCAATCCTTCCCATTCCATTTTGCATGCTCTTGGATCACCCACCCCACTTAATGTCTATAAGCACCATGTCTGTTTTGTACTTCTTTGGTCTGTGTTAGGTCTAAGCTTTCTATTGTCTATTAGAGCTTAATTTTTTTTAAGTACTCATATTTTAGCTTTTATTTTTCCAATACTGAGAATTTAGAGTTTCAGCGAATTACATTGGATGCTTCTTTGGGAGCTAAGCATGCGGAGGCTTTTACTGATCCTTTCAGAAGTTATGTCTAAAGGCTCAGCTTGAAGATATAAGAAATAGGAGATAAGAAATAGGAGATAAATAGGAAAACTAGGAGATCACTCCAGGAGGCCTAACATCTGAATTACAGCAATTCCAGAAAGAGAGAAGAGAGAAAATGGAGGAAGAAAACTGTTACAAAATAATTTAAGAAAATTTTCTCACTGAAAGTGTCCATTGAATGATGGCTAGCAAAGTGGATGAAAGTAAACCGACATTAATTCAGATTATAAAATTTCAGAATGCTAATTACAAAAGAATATCCAAGAAGCTTCCTAAGAGGAAGACAAAAAAACATAAGAGACATAAATAAAGCAACCAAACTGGCTTTGGCAATAAAGGAAACTAGAAGATAAAAGAGTAATACCTTCAAAAATTTGTGGGAAAATTACTTCCAACCTAGAATTTTTATACCATACAAAACTATTAATTATGTTTTAGGATAGAATAGCAACATTTTCAGACATGCATGGTCTCAAAAGAATTTATCTCCTATTCATACTTCTAGCAGGAAACTAATGCAAAAAGAACACATAGAATCAAAGTGTCAGGATGCAGCAAACAATGTAAGTGAGGGAATCCGTAGGATAAAGGAGAAGTTCGATCCCGTGGCCACAGCTGTGCAGGAGCTCTAGAGAGCATTCACTGCAGATTGGAGCAGCTCAGAACACATATCTTCGAGAATATGATACTGTCAAAATCAATGTTATTGTTAGGAATTCATGAAAAAAAAAGCCTTTGAAGGTAGTATGAGAAGGTCGGGAAAAAGTATTATTTCAGAGCATGGTATACTAATTTCTCCTGGATACATACCTCCACATACATATATTTTGAATAAGTGGGCAAGAAGAAGAAAAGCAAGCGAAGTGGTGCAGAGGGACATATATAAATACACAAACTTGCAATAAACCTGACTTTGTACAGAATAATTAGTAGTCTGATGCTACTGGAACAGAATATATTTGTGGTTACTAGTGAAATACTGTAGATAATTGGATCTGTTGGCTTAAGAGTGTTACAGATGTGGACTTCCCAGGTGGTGCAGTGATTAAGAATCCTCCTGCCAATGCAGGGGACATGGGTTCGAGCCCTGGTCCAGGAAGATTCCACATGCCACAGAGCAACTAAGCCCGTGCGCCACAACTACTGAGCCTGTGCTCTAGAGCCCGTGCTCCGCAACAGGAGAAGCGTCTGCAATGAGAAGCCCGCACACCACAACAAAGAGTAGCCTCCACTCTCTGCAGCTACAGAAAGCCTGCATGCAGCAACAAAGACCCAACACAGCCAAAAACATAAATAAATAAATTTGTTAAAAAAAAAAGTCTCATTGATTACCCAGCATATCCATGCTTATAAAGAGATAATTTTTTTTTAAAGTGTTATAGATGGGCTTTGAGCACAGGAATTACATATACAATTTGAATATGGTGACAACACAGTTTAGTTAGGTTATTATTGGTTGATTTGTTTTGTTTGTTTTGAGGAAATGAGAATAAAATTTGAGGAAAGCCTAAGTTTATAATAGTCACAGTAAGTGGAAGCCTTAAGTGTCAAGATGTACTATTAGAGTTAAAAGGAAATGTGGTTTCAGAGGCAAGACAAGAAGTATCCAGGGATGAGGACAATAGGGGGAGGAAATAATGATCAACATAGATTCAAGGAACAGGAGCTGTAATAGGATACGACACTGATGTTTTTCACAATGGCTTACTAAGCACCAACTATGCGCCAAGCCCCAGACCAGTAATCTAATTGTGGGCTGCATAGCGTGGTTTCTGTCTGCCTTTATATGTCCTGTTGAGCCACTTTTATCTTCCTTCATCTTCCTTTCAGGTGTAGAATTTAGACTTGAAACCACAAAAGTGAGAATTTCTGAAGAATATTTCTTCCCTTTTGAGATGTTGGATCATTTCACAAGGGATGATTTGCTTTGTTCCATTTTAGGAGATTGACAAATTGTGGTAAATCAAGGCCAACTTTTAAGTCAACTTAGAGGTGGTAATTTGTAACTTAGTACCCATCAGAGAAATTATACTCAGTACCTTATGAGTGTTCTAAATGTTTGAAAGCCTTCTCTCAGAAATTCACCTTGTAAGACATCTGCTAATTTATATCAGTGAGAAATCTTATGACAGCCAAAAATGTGAGAAAGCCTTTGAAAGTAAGACAGCATTCATTATCCATCAGGTGGAGATAAAACCAGTGAATGTACAGAATGTGGAAAAGGCTTTTCTCATAAGGCAGATCTCAAAACACATCAGAAAATTCACACTGGGGAGAAACCCTGTGAATGTGCTGAGCGTGGGAAAAACTTCTCATGTGAGCTAGATCTCTGCAAGGTTTGCACAATTCATACTGGAGAGAAACCCTGTGAATGTAATGAATGTGGGAAAGCTTTCAGATTGAAGCCAGAACTCATCACACATCAGAAGATTCATTCTGAGGAGAAGCCCTATGAGTGTATTGTGTACAGAGAGGCTGAGCTTTTGGTAACATAATGAGTTGTTGTTTGTTTTTTATTTTTAAATTGAGATAGAATAAATATACAAAATTATATTAGTTTTAGGTGTATGATTTAATGATTTGATATTTATACATATTGCAAAATGATCACCACAATAAGTCTAGGTAACATCAGTCACCACACATAGCTACAAAATATTTTTCTTGTGATGAGAAATTTTAAGATCTACTCTCTTAGTGACTTTCAAATGTACAATACAGTGTTATTTACTGTAGTTACCATGCTGTACACTACATGACATTTATTTTATAGCTGCAATTTTGTACCTTATGGCATCCTTCACTCACTTCACCCACCCACCCACCAACTCTCTCCTCTGGCAGTGACCAATATATTCTCTGTATCTATGAGTTCCACTTTCTTTTGGTTGTTTGTTTGTTTTTAGATTCCAGATATAAGTGAGATCATACAGTATCTTCCTCTGACTTATTTCACTTAACATAATGCCCTTAGGGTGCATCCTTGTTGTCAAAAAGGGCAAGATTTCTTTCTTTTTAGGCTGAATAATTTTCCATTGTGTATATCACATTTTCTTTACCCATTCATTATCAGTGGACACATAAATTATCTCCACATCTTGGCTATTGTAAATAAATTCTTCAGTGAACACAGGGGTGTAGATGATGTTTTCAAGTTAGTGTTTAATTTTCTTAGGATAAATACTCAGAAGTGGAATTGCTGGATCTTATGGTATTTCTATTTTCAACGTTTTGAGGAAACTCTATACTGTTTTCCATAGTGGCTGCATCAATTTACATTCCCACCAACAGTGCACAAGGGTTTCCTTGAGGATGTGGAGCAAAGGGAATCCTTGTACACTGTTGGTGGCAATGTAAATAGGTTTAGCCACTACAGATAATAGTAGGTAGGTTACTCAACAAATTAAAAATAAAACTATCGCACAGTCCAGCAATTGCACTTCTGGGTATTTATTCAAAGAAAATGAAAACAGTAATTCAAAGAGATATCTACACCCCCACATTCATTGCAACATTATTCACAATAGCCAGGATGTGGAAACAACCTGAGTATCCATCAATGGATGAATCAATATATATATATATATTTTTTTTTCAGCCATAAATAAGAAGGAAATCTTGCCATCTGCAACAACATGAATGGACTTCAAGGGCACTATATTAGGTGAAATGTCAGACAGGGAAAGACAAATACCATATGATCTCTCTCATATGTAGACTCTAAAATAAATACACACACACACACCAAGCACCAAACTGATAGATAAGAGAACATTATTGGTGGTTGCCAGAGGCAGGGGGCGGGAGGTAAGTTGTTTCTGCTTTTTGTTTTTAGCTAAAATAAATTATATATATAAATGCAATGAATGAACAGACCAATGACTATAGTATTCCTAACTTAATGGTACATAATAAATACAAATATCTGCTATTAAATTTTTAAAAACACATTTTCAGTCATCATTTATTAAATTTTCTTTTTATTTCTCCTCAGCCACAGCACAACTCACACAGGCTGTTAAACTTCAGCCTCAAATAAACATTCTCTCCAGTTTCTTCTCAATTTAGGGCAAAAGAGAGCATTTGTGCAGAAGCCTGACCAAAGGGATCCAAGACCACTAAGTGTGGGGCCCCCTCTGTCACACGGGTGGACCTGGGGATCCCTGGAACACAGTTCCTCCTGCCCAGGTAGAGCAGGAGTGAGAGAGCATTCCTGCTTTATTTCTTTGCATTAGTGTATCTAGTGCCATGTTTCTCCATCCATTTTGGTGAAATATGTGTACATGGAAAATAAAAATGTTCTTCTCTCTCAACTTTCACTGCCAGTGAATGAATTATTAAATCTTAATTTAGTATTGAAAATCTTAACTTGAATTTTTAAAGCATTTATGTCTGTTATTACCCATCAGACTGTCATGAATCTGGGTTTTTCAAATCTGAAGCATATATCATTTGGGGTCCTTTCAAGAATCTAGAAATAGGTACAAAACTGAAATATTTAGAAAACCACAACAAATTAAACATTTTTTAAAAAATCACAAAATCCAACATATGTAGTAACATTTAACTTCCTAGAACATCTAATAGTTGCCACTGTACATTGGCTGCACAACTTTTTTACCTTTTTTAAAACAACTTTATTGAGGTATTATTTACATATCATGAAATTCACCCATTTTAAGTATACAATTCAATGAATTTTAGTAACTATACCAAATTGTACAGCCATTACCACAATTCAGTTTTAGAACATTTCCATAACCCAACAAGATCTCCTTGCCCATTTGCAGGCCGTGACAACCACTCATCTATTTTCTTTCTCAACTGATTTGATTTCTGGATGTTTCATACGAATGCAGTTGTACAATATGTGGAGTCTTCTGTGTCTGGCTTCTTTCACTTATCATAGTGTTTTTGAGACTCATCCATGCTTTAGCATGTACCAGTACGTCATTCTTTTTAATTACCAAATAACATTCCATGGAATGAATATACCACATTTTGATCATCCATGCATTAGTTAATGAACACTTGTGTTGTTTTCACCTGTTGCCATTTATAAATAATAATACTGTAAACATTCAGGTACAAGTTTCTGTGTGGGTAGATATTTTCATTCTATTGCATGCAAATACCTAAGAATAGAATTGTGGGGTTATATGGTAAATTTATGGCATTTGTCTTTTATGGTGCCCCCCACATTCTACTTTTTAGTAGAATCATGTATTCCTTTGTTCTACCACTACAGCCATCTGGGAAAACCTGAAGAGCAGGAGCCAGGCTTCATTCATGGTGGTTTCCCCCACAGTGCCTTGTTTATTGTTTGGTAAATGAACAAGGGGTTCTCCCCAATCACTCTGATGCAGGAAAAACCATGTTCCTCAAGCCTGGGCTCTGGAGTGTGAGGCTGAGGCACATAACAGACCAACGAGTAGTTGAGGATCCACAAGAGGAGTGCAGGAAACTACGCTCAGTTGCATGATTGTTGTCAATTCTTCAGCCCTCCCCGTATCCCTGCTCTTTGCTGTGTGACTGTCCATGTGCTTACACTGACGGTGCAGTCTATTTCCCTGCCCCATTGATGTTGGGCTTGGTCTTATGACTTGCTCTTGCCAATGAGGTAGGCACAAGTGACAGTGTACTAGCCCTGAGCCTAAAGTTAACGGGCAATCACGTGTTTCCACTGCCCCTCCAGAAGCTTCTGCCATCACTATGACAAGAACTTGTCCTGGGTGGCCCTGTGGTCTAGGCGGAATGAGCGAGACACATGGAACAGACCTATATGTAATTTGCGCTTGGACCAGTTCCAGCCTGGACCAGCTGACCTCCAGCCATAAACCTAAGAAAGAGAATAAATGATGGTTCTGTTAAGGCAGTGAGTTTTGGAGTGTTTCATTATGCAGGATTAGTGTGGTAATTGTTGACTGATATAGAAACCAAATAAAGATTATCCCACACAGGCATAAAGCCAGGATACTTCAGACTTGGAATTCTGAATGTAGATCTCTTTGGCACAGAAGCGGAAGCTAGAAAATATGCAAACAGGAATGGATAACGACAGACTGGTTAGATACGTGCTTGTCAGCTGAAGAGACTGAGAAGGGTTTGAAAGGCCAATAATAATATTTTACATTAATAAATTATATACAATATAAATATTATTATACCAGTAGTTATCTTTCATTGATCAAAATGCACTGTGGTAGAAACTTTAGCAGACATTTTTTATTTATTGCTTACAATATTCTTGCTATTAGAAAATGAGGGTAATCTGGAATTCCCTGTCCAGTAGTTAAGACTCAGTGCTTTCACTGCCATGGCCGAGGTTCAATCCCTTGTTGGGGAACTAAGATCCTGCACATTGTAGGCTCCCCCGCGCCCTGCCAAAAATGAGGGTAACCAAGCACTGAGAGGGTTACAAATAACTACCTTTAGTCAGATACCTGGCAAAGAGCTGAATTTAAACCCAGGTCTCTGGTATTCCAAAGCCAGTGGACTAGGCTGTCTCCCTGTGTGTGTGTACACGTAAGGCAAACAGACTATTTAACTCTATACTTTAGAATGTGGGGGTATTTCTTGAAATATAGAAGATATAAATTGATACTTACCAGCCCAAGAAGGGAAGAAAGGTTTTGGTAAGTAATAAGTCCTTAATATGTTATGCAAGAAAATGAAGCTATCTGGGAAGTTAATTGAGCATTTTTGGTTTAATATCAGTAGTCTGTTCTAGGCTGGATAAACTGTCCCATGCATCCATCCTTCCACTCATCTGAGCTGTGTTCCCAAGGTGGCTGTCTAACCCAGATTTGCAGTTTTCTGGTTTTGTCAGGCACTGACATTCCCACTTCTCTTGCTTGTGCCACAAATTTGCAATATGAATTCTATAATTCCACCGCTATTATCTTCTACTCCTATTTGCTTTTATGGCCCTCCACAGACCCCTTGATACTTAACCGTTGATAGTGTAAAGAGGTTATTAAGGGTATGGGAACAATATTTGGGGTTGAGAGACAGGGGCATTTAAAATGGAATTTTAATGAGTTCCATTAGTAGCTTGGCATCTGCCACCTCGATCTTTCTTTCCTTTGAACCCTCCTCAGGCCACATTAGCAACTGGAAAATGTTGCTGACGCCTGATATCTATATTTGAAATCTTCGTTTTTCATTCACCTGCTTGGAAGCTTACATTAACATCATCTTCTTATTCTCCTTAAGGTCTGCTGTTTGGAAGATCCACAGACCTCTTTGGATTGAAAAGCTCTGCTGTGTGCTGGATAGTAGGCATTTATAAACTGCCTAGTGGGTGCAGTGGGCTGTGCTTGGTGCTATCTTCTTATAGCATAGAAGCTTAACATTTCTCTGCTTATAGCGTAGAAGCTTTAAATGTCCAGATTCTTGTCATGTAGTAATGTAAAACAAGGGAAAAAACCTTTGATCTGTGGAGGCAGCTTGCTCAAATGCACATGAACGTGTTCTTCGCTCATGATGATATGATAAATGATGCCTTGTAGCTCATAAGGGCCTTTCACAAGGTCACAGCAGGGCTTCGCAGCCTTGGTGCTATTAACACTTGGGGCCAGATAGGTTTTTGCTGGGGGAGCCGTGCTGTGCACTGCAGGATGTTTAGCAACATCCCTGGCCTCCACTCACTGAGATGTGAGCAGCACCCCCACCAACCAGCTGTGGCAACCAAAAAAGTCTCCAGACTTTGCCAAAGGCTCCTTTCCCTGGGGGATATCATCACCTCTATTTGAGAATCACCACCTCACATAATTCTCAGGACAATTGCATTTTTCTGGAAAGATGGAGTAGATGTACTTTTCCCTATTCATAGCTTTAAATATAACTAAATCCCTGGAAATTACAAATAAATCAAACATAAAAAGGCTCTGAAATGTGGGGAGAAGAAGGCAGAAGTGCAAAGGTTCTTGGGATGTAAGGAGTCTGCCCGAACTTTCAATGTGTGGGAGGTGGGGTTTCTCCACACCATCTGCAATTCTTGGACACCAGGTGGGTGTTCTACAATTCAACTCAGTTCTGACAGTATTTACCTGGAGATAGTGTCAGATTCCACAGGTTAATGGCTGTGATCCACAAGACTGCCCTTCACTTCAGATGCCAATCCCAAGTCCAAGTTGTCACCTGGGCTTCTGATTGGATATAGATTCCAATGACCCCCCTCCTTGGGTTTGATAAATTTGCTAGAGCAGCTCACAGAACTCAAGAGAAACATTTTACTGATCAGATTACCAGTTTATTATAAAAGGGTATAATTCAGAACAGCCAGATGGGAGAGATGCATAGGGCGAGGTACGGGGGACACATGAGGAGCTTCCATGCCCTCTCTAGTGGTTCCCCACCCCAGAAGCTCTCTGAACCTTGTCCTTTGGGGTTTATGGTGGCTTCATTGCATGGGCACGACTGATTAAATCACTGGCCATTGATGACTGAACTCAGTCTCCAGCCCCTCTCCACTCCCTGGAAGTTGTGGGGGGTGGGTGGAGTTTGGGGGCTGGACTGAAAATTCCAACCCTTTAATCACATGGTTGGTTCTCCTGGCAACCAGTCCTCATCCTTGGCCATTGTCCAAAAAGTCACCTTATTAACATAACAAGAGACACCTTTATCTCTCATTACAAGAGATTACACGGATTTTAGCAGCTCTGTCCCCAAAATAGGGACAAAGACGAAATATATGTTCATTACAAATCACAATATCACAGGACCCAAGGAACAAAATGGTGGCCAGTTCTTTGGGTTTTCTTTTTGCTTCGTATATCCTGGACTTAGAGCTGAAGAAACCAACCATCCAGGAATGCCAGAGGGCGCAGACAAAACAAAAAAGCCCCCCAAAAGCTCTAGTCCAAATGTTAGGGGAACCACTGACTGAACCCGCCTGCCTTGGCCAGGCACTTGCATGAGTTCTCTTACAACAGGAGGTCCTGGAAAGGAATGCAACCAGCCACCACCAACCAGAATAATTCAGGAAAGATCAACAGGGAAGAGGAGACACCAGTCCATGGGTCCTACCAACCTCCCAGAATCCTTCTGGCTGGAATCCATCTTCGCTGAGTGATGCGCACGCCAACAGAAAGGACCCTGGGTCAGAATGATTGGGCCAGAGACAACCCAGAACTAATCAAATTACCATAAAACCCGAGACTATGAGCCACGTGGCAGGGCAGTCCTCCTGGGCTCCCTCACTCTGCTGCTCTCCCTGGGGCACCCCTTCCCAATAGAGTCTCTTGCTTTGTCAGCACATGTGTCTCCTTGGACAATTCATTTCTGCATGTTAAACAAGAGCCCACTCTCGGGCCCTAGAAGGGGCCCCCCTTCTTGCTACAAAAGGGCCAGAGAAGCGAAAGCCTAGCAAGACAGAAAACTTTTAGAGAATAACCTCCCTACTCCAGCAAAATGACATAAAATACACTGTGGCTGCACCCCACCACACAAGCAAAGTCTAGACTTCTACCCTCAAATACTTTGTTATAACTCTTCAATGCAGTGTGCTGGCTTCTCATTGCAGTGGCTTCTCTTGTTGCAGAGCATGGGCTCTAGGTGAGTGGGCTTCAGTAGTTGTAGTACGTGGGCTCAGTCATTGTGGCTTGCAGGCTTAATTGCTATATGGCATGTGGGGCTTGGTTGCTCCATGGCATGTGGGATCTTCCTGGAGCATTGATCAAACCCACATTCCCTGCATTGGCAGGAGGACTCTTAACCACCGTGCCATTAAGGAAGTCCCAAATCCTTGATTAAATTTATTCTTAAATATTTTATTGGTTTTGATGCTATTGTAAATAGGTCATTTTCTGTATTTCTTTTTCATATAATTCATCATTAGTGTACAGAAATGCTACCAATTTACGTATGTTAATTTTGTACCCTGTAACTTTACTGAATTCATTGATTGGATCTAACAGTGTCTGGGTGGATACTTAGGAATTTGTCAGATAATTTGAACATTTGTTTAAACTTGGTGTTGGTGTCAGTTGAGTCTTTCCTCATTCGAGTTGTGATTTTCTTGGTTCTTGGAGTAAAGGGTGATTTTCTATTGTTAGGTGGCTTAGGTTCTGATGTGAATCTTTTATTTTAGCAGGCAGGTATCCCATTCTGTTTAGTGTACAGGTCTTAACCTCCTTTTGTGGATAGCGGTTGCACTGACAGTGTAACTTTTAGCGGCTTTGTGGTATCATGTTGGTCTGCTTTAACTGGTGCCACTGGGGCTCCCTGCTTGTGCCACCTGAGGGAATAAAAGGAGTCTTTCCAGGCTGGGATGCTGGGTCTCTCTCTGGGATGCGGGGTTTTCTGACCTCGAGAAATGAAGAGGCTTCCCTGTCCCAGAGCTTGTGGGGGAATTTCCCCTATCTTTGCACTACAGGCCACATGCTTGTCACGGTGACACATTCCTTTCTCCGCTCCCACACACACCAGCTACCCTCGCCACCCTGGTGTCTCTGGGCAGGAGAGGGAAGTCTCAGGCCAATAAGACAAGAGGCTGCCTTGTCTGGGTGCTTACGGCAGGATGCCCCCTACTGGTTACCCTCTGTAACGTCAGGCCTCTGGGAGGAAGTGCGGCTTGTTTACTGCTTGGTTTTTATTTTTTTAATAATTTATTTAATTACTGACTGTGTTGGGTGTTTGTTGCTACGCACGGGTTTTCTCTACTTGCAGAGAGCAGGGGCTACTCTTTATTGTGGCACGCAGGCTTCTCCTTGTGGTGGCTTCTCTTGTTGCAGAGCACTGGCTTCAGTAGTTGTGGCACATGGGCTTAGTTGCTCCATAGCATGTGGGATCTTCCCGGATCAGGGCTCGAACCCACGTCCCCTGCACTGGCAGGCTAATTCTTAACCACTGCACCACCAGGGAAGTCCTACTGCTTGTTGTTAGCAGAGCTCCCTTGCTGATGGTGCTGGGTTACTTGGTGTAGTTTGAGGGATTTCTGTTTGATCTGTGAGAGGAATGAACTACCTGCGGTCTCTGCTGTTGCTAGGTTGGGTCACCATCTTCTGTTGGGTGCGGAAATTTAAGACATCCTACCACTTGTGTTGTTTTTCCAGCCAGGACGTTTCAAACCAGTTCACTTCCCTCTTTATCTCCTTTGGTCACCTGCTTAGTTATTTCCATGACTTTTGGTTGCTCTTATCCAGAGGAGCAAGAAAAACAGGTCGATGCACCCTTGTACGTACCTGAAGTCTATGTTTAACATTTTAAGAAACTACTAAACTGCTTTCCAAATTAATGGCCTCGTTTTATATTTCCAACAGCAGTATATGAGAGGTCCAGTTGCTCTCACATCCTTGTCAACACACAATATGCTCAGACTTTTAACTTTTAGTCATTCTAGTGGGTATGTGATGATTCTCACTGTGGCTTTAATTTCCGTTTCCCTAATGACTAATGATGCTGAACATCACGTGCATATTTACCATTTGTATACCTTCTTTGGTGAAATCTCTTCAAATCTTTTACCAAATTAAAAAAACTGGGCGGTTTGTCTTATCATTCAGTGTAAGAGATCCCTATATATTCTAGACACAAGTTCTCTGGCAGACAGGTTCTGCAAATATTTCCTCTCAGTCTGCGGGTTGTCTTTTTATTATCTATACGTCTTTTGAAGAAGTGAAGTCTTTACTTTTCTAAGTCCAATTTACTTATATTTTCTTTCATAGTTTGTGCTTTTTGTAACCTACATAAGAAATCTTTGCCTAGCTCAGAGTTTATTACGCTCTAATAAATTATCACAAACTTAGAGGGTTAAAACAACACACATTTATTATTTCATAGAAGTTGTTACATCAGAAGTCTGGTGAACTTAGATGGTATTTTTGCCCTAAGTCTCACAAGGCCAAAGTGAAGGAACTGACTGGCTTTGCTCTTATCAGAGCCTTCTGGGAAGAATCCATTTCAAAGGTTAGGCTACTGACTGAATTTCTGTCAGGGCTCATTTCTGCTGCAGGACCGAGGTCTCTTTTTCCCTGCGATCATCTGGGGCTGACCTTAGCTCCTAGAGGCCCAGTTCTTGCACATGCGCCCCTACATCACAGAGCCAGCAACGGGAGAGCAAATCCTCATGTTTGGAGTTTATGCCTCCCCTTCTGCCAATTTCTCTTGCCTCCAGCCAGAGAAACCTCTGCTTTTAAAGGCTCCTGTGATTAGACTGGGCCCTCCCAGATAAACCAGGATAATCTCGTTAATCTTAAAGCCTATAATCTCAATCATATCTGCAAAGATGTGATCTTCAGTATGTAATATATTTAAACATTCCAGAGAATAAGGTGTGGGCATCTTTGGGGGGCTATTTTACCTACCATACAAGGTCAATAAGATTTTCATGTTTTCTTCTGAAAGTTTTATAATTTTAGCTCTTACATTTATGTTATTTATAAAAAGTTATAAAACTTTTATTGTGGTAAAATGTATTTTGTCATGTATTTGTATTTATGTTTACATTTTGATATATCGAGTCCTTTGTTTATGGAGAGGTACAGGGCAAGGCTCTGTGTGTGTGTCTATGACAATCCACCTGTTCCTGCACCATTTTGAGGAAAAGATTATCCTTTTCCCATTGACATTTTTGGCATTATTAAAAAAAAAATCAACTGAAAATACATATGTGGGTCTATTTCTGGATTCTCTATTCTGCCCTAATGATCTATTTGTTACCTTTATGCCAATTCCATAGTCTTAGTTTCATAAATCTTGTAATCAGGCTATTTAAATCCTCCGACTTTGTCCTTCTCTGTGAAAATTTGGTTCTTAAATCCCCTGCACTTCCATATAAAATTTGAAACTAGCTAGTTAATGTTATTAAAAGAAAACCCTGCTGGGATTTTGATCAGGATTACATTGAACCTATAGATCAATTTGGGAGAACTGTCGGCTTAACATTGCCATTGGATCCATAAGAATTGTTATAAACTGAGTTGTTTCCTGAAAATTCAAATGTTGAAGCTCTATGCCCACATGATTGTGTTTGGGGATAGAGCCTTTATGAAGGTAATTACGGTTAAATGAGGCCATGGGGGGTGGGGGCCTGATCCAATAGGACTAGTGTCCTGACAGGGGACACCAGGAGTTCACACACACACACAGAAGCCACGTGAGGGCACACCGAGAAGAGCCCTCAGGAGAAACCAAACCTGCAGACTTGGTGATATTGGATTCCCTGCCTCCAGAACTGTGAGAAAACAAATTTCCGTTGTTTAAGCCACCCTGTCTATGGTATTTTGTTATGGCAGGCAGCCCTAGCTGACTAATATGAACATGATGTATCTCCTTTAATTATATAGGCTTTATTATCTCTAAGCAACATTTTATAATTTTCAGAGTATAGGTACTGTACATCCTTGGTCAAATTTATCCCTGAGTATTTCATATTTTTTGATGCTATCACAAATAATTTGAAATTTTACTTTCTTCAACTTTAAAATAGTTTCAGATTTAAAGATAGTACAGTTTCCATACACCACACCAAGTTTCCCCTATCGCTAACATCTTACATTATCGTGCATGTTTCTCAATTATTGAACCAAAAACGATACAATACTGTTAACTCTATACTTTATTTGGATCTCATGAGTTTTCCCCTTTAGATTTTTTTGTTCCTGGATCACATCCTGGATACCACATCCATATTTAGCCTTTATGTCTGCTTTGTCCCCTCTGCTCTGAGTTTCAGAGATATTCCTTGTTTTTGATGACCTTGACAACTTTGGAGTTAGGTATTGGTAGGATGTCTCTCAGTTTGGGTTTGTCTCGTGTTTTTCTCATGGTTAGATTGGGGTTATAAGATCTTGGAAAGACAACAGAGGTGAAGTACCAATCTCATCAGGTCCTATCAAGAGTCTGTTATCATGACTAATGATGTTTAACCTGTCCGAGGTGTGTTTGCCAGCTTTCTAAACTAAGTTACTTCTTGCCCCCTTTATATATTCTACTCTTTTGAAGTAAGTAACAAAGTACAGCCCACTCTCAAGTTGTGGGGAGTTAGGGTATACCACCTTGACAGGGTATCTGTATGTAAATTTTTTGGAATTTTATACAGACTTGCCTCATTTCTCTCACTTATTTATTCAATCATTTATATTAGCATATACTCATGGATATTTATTTTATACTTTGGATTTTAATTCAATACTAGATTACATTTTTGTTCAAGCACTTCCAGCTTTGGCTGGAAGCTGGGAGCTCTTTCAGGTTGGCTTCTGTCCCTTTGACATTCAAAACTTTAAAAAAAATTGTTACAAGAAATACACAAAGTTTGCCAATGTAGCTATTTTTAAGGATCAAGTTTAGTATGTTAACTATATAGTCACAGTTGTGCAAAAGACCTCTAGAATGTCTCAAAACTTGCAAACTTACAAATACTCCCACTGAACAATTCCCCATTTCTCTCCCTGCAGTGTGGCAGCCACCACTCTATTCTGTTTCAATGCATTTTACTACTCTAGGCACCTCATACAAGTGGAAGCACACCATATTTGTCTTTTTGTGACTGGCTTATTTCACTTTGCTTAATGTTAATGTCTTCAAGGTTCATCCTTCTTTTTTAAGACTGAATAATATGCAATTGTATGTGTATCTTACATTTTCCTTATCCATTTCTCCCTCAGTGGACACTGGGGTTGCCCCCCTCTTGGCTATGGTGAATATCGCTGCAATGAACTTGGGTGAGCAAATGTCTCTTCAAGACCCTGCTTTCAGTCCTTTTGGATGTGTACCAGAAGGTGGCCGCTGGATCATAGGGTGGTTCTACTTTTAATTTCTGAGGGACCTCTACACTGTTTTCCATAGTGACTGCAACACTTTACACTCCCACCAACAGTGCACAAGGGTTCCAGTTCCTCTGATCCTTGCCCACACTTGTTATCTTGTGTGGTCTCCTCCAGCTTCGTGGGTCTGGATTTGAATGCACTTATTTTAGCAGCTAGAAACACACCGCCCAGAGCTCCCTTCAGGAGAATCTGATGTAGGGAGTATACACGGATGACAGCCTTGAACTACTACATTTTCAGATCAACGGATCCATTTGTCATGAGGCCACTGCCCCCCTCAGCTGCTTGAAGCCACTGACTGAGCAAGGCATGGGTCCAGAGTCGGGTCATTTCTGCCTAACTGTGGACTCTTTCTGAAGGCTTTCTCTGTCCCTGCCTTCACCTTCTCCCCTTTACCTTTTTTTTTTTTTAATTTATGTATGTATTTATTTATTGGCTGCATTGGGTCTTCATTGCTGTGCACGGGCTTTCTCTAATTGCGACGAGTGGGGCGTGGGGGGGGCGCTACTCTTCGTTGAGGTGTGCGGGCTCCTCATTGTGATGGCTTCTCTTATTGCAGAGCACAGGCTCTCGGCGCATGGGCTTCAGTAGTTGCAGCACATGGGCTCAATAGTTGTGGCTCACGGGCTGTAGAGCGCAGGCTCAGTAGTTGCAGCACACGGGCTTAGCTGCTCTGCGGCATGTGGGATCTTCCTGGAGCAGGGATCGAACCCATGTCCCCTGCATTGGCAGGCAGATTCTTAACCACTGTGCCACCAGGGAAGTCCCTCCCTTTTATCTCTTATGTGTGCTTCCCCCAATACATTCTTGCACATCTAATTTTGTCTTGGCATCTGCTTCTTTGACATAGGATTTTGGGAAAAAGTGAAATTAGATATTCAGTCTAGTGTCAATATGGAAGTCACTATTCAGTTTTTGTGTTCTTTAAAGATTGCAAATTCCAAGTTTCACTGAACTATGGGAGAATGAATTACTTCTAACATATTTATTATCTCAGAGGAAGTTTATCGTTCTGATTTACTGAAACTTAAAATACTCAATCAAATTACCGAGGAAAATCCAGGTAGCAAAAATATACAACACTGTCCATTCCTTCAAGAGATTTCAAATAAGTTTTAGAAGGCCATAGAATTATGTGTGTGTTTACACCCCCCCCCACCCGCCACACCACTTAAACAACTTCTATGTTCTATACGTAACAATTCAAGTATAGAAATATACTCTGTAGTGCTGAGGTAACACTGTAGCTTTCCTTCAACATGACTGCATAGGTATTTAAGGTTAAGTGTGAATATTACTGTGTAGTCTCAAGTCACTTGATAGATTCCATTTCAATTTTAGACCAAAAGCAGTGTATTACACATGCACCTGAAGTAAATATCTTCAATATGTCTGTGTCCATGTGTGTGTGTTGGGGGGTGGGAGGAAGGGGAGAACAGGTATATGCCAGGGAAAGGCTGACTGAATCACACAGGTAACTGAATGTTAGAAGTCTGCTGTAGTCGGTAATACAGAAACATACACAGTCTTCGTGTTCAAAGTCTTCATGGGGATTTCTTCTGTAATTTCTAGAATGGAAAGAAGAAGTGTAAATAAATCATTTCTCTACCTTTCTGGATGCATATTAAAAAAATGTTAACTGTCTGGGTAGTAAGAAATTTGGCCTCACCTTAAGAAAAGCCTAAACTTTGTCCCAGCTACTGGGGGTATTTCTGAAATCCTGGGACTTCCTGAGGGATAGGAGCAACTCTTGTTATTTACTGTGGGCCCCTGAACAAACCTGAGTTTATGCTAATGCGATGACTCAGGGTGGAGCTGGCCACACCAGAAAGACCAACCATATGAGCAATCACACCTATGTAATGAAGCCTCAATACAAACTCTGGACACCAAGGCTCAGGTGAGCTTCCCTGGTTGGTAATACACTGTACGTACTACCGTCATGTACTGAGGCTGGGAGGACGTAACGTTGTCCATGCCTCCCTGGGGAGAGATAAATCTGAAGTTACATATTTGGACCTCCTCCCACATTTGGCCCTGTGCATCTCTTCCCTTTGCCTGGTTCTAGTTTATATCCTTTCCCTATAATAAACGCAGTCATGAGTACAATAGCCTTCATGAGTTCTGTGAATCCTGCTGGCAAATTATCAAACCTGAGGGTGATCTGGGGAAACCCTTTGAACTTGCAGTTGGTGCCAGAAGTGACAATGGTCTTGTGTGAACTCTTTTGTCTGAATTTGTAGTTGGAGCCTAACTCCTTATACTTGGGGTTAGAAGTTTTGGGCAGACTTCTAGAGGACTGTGCCCTTAACCTAACTAACTCTGAGTACTATCCAAGACGTCCCCACACCTCTACCCAAACAATATTTCCTATGTCTACAGAAAAGGCCTAGAAGCGATGCTCAACAAGTAGCTCCGATCTGTGGTTTCTAAATATTAACACCCTATAATAACAGGAAAAACAGTCATTTCCAGGTTTGGGGAAGTAAGAGTACATGATAAACCTAGGACATCTTGCAATGTCAGAAAGTAAGAATTTATCAAAGACTGAAGGCTCAGGTCAAAAAATACGGAAGTCAATATGGCTAAAGATAAAAAATTTAAGTATCCAAAAGTATAACACAAATGCTATAGATCAAAACACAATGAATATATAAAAGTTCAAAGAAAGAGTGGGGTGGGGGGGAAGGGGGAAGGGAAGAAAGGGTGGGAGGGAGGAAGGAAGGGGAAAATTTTAAAAAGTTCTTTGCCTACTGTGGAGCATTTTGCTTTTAGCCAGATCTGAATTCAAAGGGAAGGACCAACTTTCTCTAAAAATGGCTCTTGCCCTAACAAGAATCCTAGGTAATAAAATACTTTCAAAAGCTGCCTCCTTCATAGATAACTACAGGAGCTGGAGATGATATTTAGAATCTAGTGGAACAAGCAAGATGGCATCGGTGAGTTTCTAACACTGTAAGCCTCATGGGATCTTTCTAAACTACCAAATTATTAGTATTTTATGAAAGACAATCTTGAGAGAAGGAATACAGTAAAAACGAGGCGAGCACTATCAGGTTGGGAGAAGATACTGGATGGGAAAGAGGAGCCGGTTTCTGGATAATCTTGGGTGTATAACAACTTTCAAGCCTTTATCTACTAAACATGCCCAGTCAGCCTTATAAAGGCAAAAAGAATGTAGTAAGACGTTATAGGTAAGATCTGGTTTGTGAATCACAGGCAGTAGTACTAACAGCTAACCCACATGGATGTAATTCTGTCCCTGATCAGTTTCAACCAGGTGCCTACACTTGCAAAGAACAAGTAAAAATCATGACACTTCTTCGTTTTCACTGCTCAACTGCACTTGGTGACCAATGGATTTGAGGGCTAAGAAAAAGAAAAATGTCTTTGAAGTTTCATACAAGCTTATCAAAACAGGAAGCTACATCCACCTGTTGATCTTGACTACCAAAACATAATGAAAGAGCCAAGTGTGTTGGAGGGAGAATGAAAAATAGTCTTCTGATAGAATGAAAGCTTCATGGACACAACTGAAAAGACAGATGAAGGCCAGAACAGGAAGGAGTCTGCGTGTCAAGCTAGATTCTGAAGCACTAGATAATGGTGAGCCTGGGGGGATCTGAGCAGGGGAACATCATCAAGTGAGGAAAGTGCATGGAGACAGTCTTGGTGGAGGAATACAGTCTGTAGACAGGCTGTCTCATTAGATGATGAGGCCCCAAAACTAGTGAGGAGTAAAGAGATAAAGGAGAGTTACTGAAAATAAATCTGAAACACAATAGTTGTGCTTCATTATAGAGAGAAATGCAAGTGGAAGAGAAGGCATTTGTTTTTAATAATGTAGCAGAAACTGTCAAAGTACAACATAAAACACTAATTTAAAAAAATAAAAAAAATAAAAAATAAATAAATAGCTAAGCAAGGAAAGAAAATGACAGAAGCCAAAATATCATGAATCCCAAGAGGCAGCTGAACATTTTCTGGTGGTCCTGGAGGCTTAAAGATTTGGCACTAAAAGGCTATGAAAGTGAGAGAAGGAAAAGCCTAGGGTCTATACAAACTGGGGAGTCCAATGAAACCCCGCCAAAAATTGAGACCTCAAATAAGGAACCCGTGGCAAAAGGGTAAATTTCGAAAAGATCCTTCACCACAGAGAAAAACAGTTAAGAGAACGTTATGGGTTTAATAATGGCCTTCCAGAAGATATGACCATGCTCTAATTCCTGGAAACTATGATTGTGACCTTTTTTGGAAAAAGGAGAAACAGAAGAGGTGGCAATGAGGCAGAGATCAAAATGATATGGCCACAAGGATGCCTGGAACCACCAGAACCTGGAAGAGGCAAAGAACAATTCTCCCCTAGAGCCTTCAAAGAGAATACAGTCCTAATGACACCTTGATTTCAGACTTCTGGCCTCCAGATCTGTGAGAGAATACATGTCTATTGTCTTAAGCAACCCAGTTTCTGGTAATTTATTGCACCAGTCACAGTAAACTAACATAGAGACTTGCCCCACTTAGCCTTGGTTTGGGGAGAGATAGACAGAACACGTCCCCATGAGAATTCTGGCCCCTTGCACAACTGGGACCAGAACTTTCTAAATACTCTCTGTGGTCCAAAATAATGGAGTTTAAAGTGTGCCTGGGTTGACAGTGTACCCAAAGAATTAAAGAAATGTTCCCTTAAACTGGACATCAACCGAAACATCACAAAACAGCCAGCCAGAATCAACTTTGTCAGAACTCTAGAAAGCAATCACATGTTTATAGCAACTAAGTGAATGCTGAATCAAGGAAAAGGCAACTTGAAAATGATAGGCAAGATTTGTGTTTTTACTTGTGCTTTACTGGCCCCCTTCTAGCTTAGTGGTGGGCTTGAAGGGAGCAGCCTGTGTTTCTAGTGTAGGACCCTGGTTCCTAGTTCCAGGAGGAACAGAGCAAAAATATTGTTTGTTCTAACCTGTCTGGGAGCTACTTGAACGGCTTACATAAGGTTCTTGTTTCTGTTTTGCCTACTTGGAACTCAGGGTGGAAAAGCGGTGGGCACTGCATGAAAACCAAAGGCAAACAAAAAGCCCACAGCTGCCTAGGACAAAAGATTATGGCTGAAACAGACAATGGATTGCTTAAGGCCTGGGAAGAAAAGTCTGGACGCTTAGGGCATTAAAAAGTGCCTCTGGTCTACTGAGTAATATAGAAAGCCACACGCGTGCCCAGGACAGTATGCATACACAGGAAAACCAGAGAAGACCCCAAGCAGTCTGATAAAGGTAAAAAGCTTTTCTGGCCAAACGTGGCTGATCTTCAGGGCTCAGTGAAAACAGGAAGAGAAGCCTGAGGCAGTGCTGTAAGCAGCCTGGTTGAGCTGAAGGAGTAGCCCAGAACAGAGCCAATCTTTAAAGACTGGGAAACGTGGGTGTTTTGTCTTTAGTTCCTGGAGATCAAGGAAATCTCTGTCAAAATAATAGCTGAGGGACTTCCCTGGTGGTCCAGTGGTAAAGATCCACCTTCCAACACAGGGGATGAGGCTTTGATCTCTGGTCAGGGAACTAAGATCCCACATGCCTTGGGGCATCTAAACCCACGTGCCACAACTAGAGAGAAGCCAGCAACAAAGACCGCCCCCCCCCCCCCAAGTAAATACATAAAACACAATTAAGAATTTATGTTTGGGGGCACATAATTACAAAAATATAATTTCTGACAATATAAATGGGGGCAGAGCCGTACAGAAGCAGAGTTTTGTATGCTACTGAAGTCAAACTGCTATCAGTTCAAGCTAGACTGTTACACATTTAGGATGTTAATTGGAATCCCCATGGTAAACACTAATACCTTAAGAAAAAAACACAAAAGGAAGTAAGAAAACAGTACACTACAAAAAATCAACTGAACACAAAAGGTGGCAGTAATGGAGGAAATGAGGACAAAAAAGAAACAAGGCTTCTAGAAAAAAATTCCCAGTAAAATGGGAGTTCTTCCTTATCAGTAACTATCTTTTTGCTTTTTAACCAGAGCCTAACTGACCCAGGGAAAGGGAAATACCCACAAAGAGGAAAACTTTTAAAGCTGAGTAATACCTGTGAAGGTCACAGCCCAGAGTCACAGGCTCACTAAAGTCTGAAAACTAATCATAAAATTATAGAACACTTCCCTCACTTCTTCTCCCCCCATACCTTACAACATCATATGGGCCCCTGAATGATAACACGGCACTGTAGCTGAAAGAATGGGCAAAGCTCTGACCATATTTAAAAAGGAATCTCTAGGGAAACCATGAGACAACAGAAGGGAATTTGAGCCTCTGGAACCTACAGCAACTGTAAACAATAAACACAGCCTAACGCCTAGCCAGATAAACATAAAACCTTACAATAAAGGCCTATTTACTCAGTTCCTTTCCCCCAATACGTCATGTGCTATCAATCAAATATTACAAGGTGTTCTAAAAAGAAAAAAACACAGTAGGAAGAGATGAAGCAAGCATCACAACCAGACTCAGATATGGTGGAGATTTTGAAATTATCAGATTGGGAATTGAAAATAACTGGGATTAATATTAAGGACGCTAACAGAAAGGGTGGACAACATGCAAGAACAGATGGGTAATATAAGCAGAGAGATGGAAATTCTAAGAATAAAAGGAAATGCTAGAAATCAAAACACTGCAACAAATGAAGAATATATTATACCAAAAAATTTACACCCAGGCTTAGTATATTCAAACTACAGAAAATCAAAAGACTAACTTTGGAAAAGATAATGTCTAGAAACTTTCCACCAGTGCTGGGAGACACAAATCTTGACTCAGAAAGTCCAATAAATCCCAGGCTGTAAGGCTATATAAATAAAAGGATGAAATGGTAAAACATTTTGAGTTAGGATGACAAGAAGGATGGTTATAAACAGAAAAAACCAGATCCCATCAAGGAAAGCTGTTTGAGGCAATGATTTCAGTGGCAGCAGCATTAAAATGAATACCCATGTGTAACAGGGAATTGATTACAGAACAGAACTCAAGGGCCGGGCTAAAATGTCAATAGAGAAGTTGTCAGAACAGCCACAGAAGCTGAAATCACAGAAGTGGATGATCTAAGTGGGAGTAAGAGAGAGAGAAAACACATCCTCAAATACACTAGCCTGTGCCTTATCCTGACTGTTTTCTGAATTATGGAACGGAGAATATGTCAACTAATGACCTAGCTCGTCACATTTTTATGCAGCTCATTGAGAAAACGTATGCTTTATAAGTTGTAAAGGAGAAGGTATAATGTCAGTTATGTTTCCTTGGAGCTGTTATTTTAAAATACTGTGATCACCGATCAGAATGGCCATCATCACAAAATCTGTAAACAACAAATGTTGGAGAGGGTGTGGAGAAAAGGGAACTCTCCTGCACTGTTGGTGGGAATGTAAGTTGGTACAGCCACTATGGAAAACAATTTGGAGGTTCCTTAAAAAACTACAAATAGGACTACCATATGATCCAGTAATCCCACTACTGGGCATATACCCAAAGAAAACCATAATCCCAAAAGAAACATATACCATAATGTTTATTGCAGCACTATTTACAATAGCCAGGACATGGAAGCAACCTAAATGCCCGTCATCAAATGAATGGATAAAGAAGATGTGGCATATATATACAATGGAATATTAGTCAGCTCTAAAAAGGGATGAGATGGAGCTATATGTAATAGGTGGATAGACCTAGAGTCTGTCATACAGAGTGAAGTAAGTCAGAAAGAGAAAGACAAATATTGTATGCTAACTCACATATATGGAATCTAAAAATGGTACTGATGAACTCAGTGACAAGACAAGAATAAGGACGCAGATACAGAGAATGGACTGGAGAACTCGAGGTTTGGGGGGGCAGGGGGTGAAGGGGAAGCTGAGACGAAGCGAGAGAGTAGCACAGACATATATATATATATACTACCAACTGTAAAATAGATAGCCAGTGGGAAGTTGTTGTATAGCAAAGGGAGTTCAACTCGAGGATGGAAGATGCCTTAGAGGACTGGGGCGGGGAGGGTGGGGGGGACTCGAGGGAGAGTGGGGGGGGAGTCGAGGGAGGGACGGAATACGGGGATATGTGTATAAAAACAGATGATTCAACTTGGTGTACCCCCCCAAAAATAATAAATAAATAAATAAAATTAAAATAAAATAGAAAAAATAAAATACTGTGATCATTTTGGTTCTCGGGGAAGAGGACAATTTTAGGACCAGCAACTATGCTAATTTACCTAGAAGCATGAATTTTAATATAGCAGTATAATTTTTAGACTTTTCCCAAAGCACAAAGTAACCATCCTTTTAATTATTATTATTTTTTAACATTTATAGTATGGCAAATTTCTGGAGAAAGATAAAAATAGATAATAGTACTATCTCTTACACATATAATCTACAAATAATCGATGACATCACAATCTATTTTCAATAAAATAAAAACAAAAATGAAAAAAAAATTAGCATGTCCTATAATCTCCTCACCTTCTGTTTGAGTCTCATTCAGGAAAAGCTTTAGCTTTCTGCTCCGCAGGCCAAACACCTTGGCTGCTTCATACAGAAGACCTTGGTGGGTGAGCCCATTCTGCCCAAGCGGATTTTCAAGCAGCAGAGTGCCTACTGTCCCCATTAAGCACTCTACAGAAGGGAAAAAAAAAGGATGAAATCCTGAGAGTTCACCCTCAGCTAGTGGACCCCTAACAGAGGTGGTGAGTAGATAGCTCTAACGGGTAAAGTTACAGGCTTTGAAAGCCAACAGTGGGTACAAGAGCAAGAGTGGAATTAACTGTACAGTCTGCAGAAACAGTCTTAAATATTTCACAGGGGGAAGAAAGGGAAGCAGAGAAAACAGCTAGTATAAACGCCAACTAGTTTAGGGAAGAGATAGTAAACAGTCAAATGAAGAGTCTGAAGACTGGAATAAATGTGCACAATGAGGACCCCAAAACATCAAGGAGAAATAAGCATCGATCTAGTCTGCTGATTAAGGCATGGACATGGACAACAGCTCTCAGAACGTTTTCCAAGGAAAAAAAAAGGGCAAAATTAAAGATTACAATGTTTTGGCATTTAAACAATTCAGCTTCATTTAGCTGTAATTTTTACCTAACTAATTTATCTCATTTCCTGACCATGTCAGATGGAAGGGTGTTTCTACATAAATACACGAAAAGAAACAAGTCATGAATATTCCCCAAAGAAGTGTGGAAGTCTGCATTTTAAATTACTAAGTTGAAGCTGACTTGAAAAATCCATATAAATCAGAGAGATTGAATATTAAAGGAAATCTTAACATCCAGCACTCCATAACCTGCCTGCTGAGGGTGTTCACAGCTCAGAGAGGCACGCACCTTGGGGGTCTGCATTCAAGAGCTGCAGGTTGATATACTGACAGAGAAGAGTACTAGGACTGTTGATCACAGAGGGAGTTGATCCTGCAGTCACACAAAGTGTTTTTCCACGAAGACTCAGTAAGTTGGTTTGGTTTTTTATTTCTAAAAATAACAACAAAAAGTCATTCTTTCCGGAGGAATAGTTCAGAGCTGAAGTCATTTACTTTTTCCTATTTAATTATTAAACTATCATGTATCTTTACAGTGATGCTTTCAATTTCTATTTATCAAAGGATACCGTCTTTTCTATAGAACCAGGCTTTAATAAGATGCAAATAGTAGGAAACCTTAATGATGCAAAATAGCATGATATTCTTAACTTCCAAGGCAAATTGTTTTTTCCCCTTTTAGTATTTATCCTCCATATTATAGCTCCTCTTAAAATTTCCTCCTCTATCAGAACCCTAGACTTTACCATGAAAAGAAGCTTTATATTAAAAAAAGAAAATTATGGGCAGAAGATAAGTTGACTAACAAACACATGTGGAAAACAGCAAGACACACAGAATACACATAGTGTAATTTCATTTATATACAACTAAACACTGCTTAGGGTAGAAGAGTAGTTACAGCCACTAAACCACTAGAAGTCAATGTGAGGGCCAGGCACTACTCAGCTTTCACAGGCTGCCGCTTGCTGGGTCAGAGGGGACAGCAAGCAGCCCACACTCCTCCTCCTGTGCTTTTCCAGCTTCTGAGCCAGGTACATGAGCCTCTTCTGCAGGTAGGTCCCCTGACTTAGTGTTAAATGTGGCTAGACAGATACGAGTTCCAGTCTGTCCTTGCTTCTTATTCTACAGCGACTTGAGACAGAGACCCAAGCTGTCCACCAACTGACTGAGCAGCTTCCCTTGGTGGATCCTGGTCAGAGACTTTTCCCTGATCCTCCAATGAACCATCCGTGTTCCAGACCTTAACTTCCCCAGTTTCCCCACATCATATTTGCTTCCCTATCCAGCCCTTAAGTGATAAAACAGCAAAGGGGTTTTCCACAGTGCTTCTATCAATTTACAGTCCAATGAATGACAGTTCGTATTACATAACATTCCTGACATCTGATACTGTGAGATTTTCTAGTTTTTGCCAATCTGGTTGCATGTGATAGTACCTCATTATGGTTTTTACTACTGAAGTTCAGCAGTTTTCCCTTTATTTATTGGCCACTTAGATTTCTTTGTTTAAGCTATTGATATTTAAAAGTTTCTGAAAACGAACATTCAGATTTGGTAAGTGAGTGTATTTGTTTCCTACGGCTGCTGAGAATCACACACTGGGGAGGGGAGTGGGGGGGAGTGGGGTGGGCGGTACAGCCTAAAACAACAGAAATTGACTGTCTCACAGTTCTCTGTAGGTGAGAAGCCCCAAATCAAGGTGTCAGCAGGGCCATGCTCCCTCTGAAGCCTGCAAGGGAATCCTCCTTTTCCTCTTCCTAGCTTTTGGAGGTGCCGAGCAATCTTTGGTGTTTCTTGGCTTTGCTGAATTCCAATTTCTGCCTTTGTCACCACATAGCCCCCTCCCTGTTTCTGTCTTCACATGGACCTCTTCTTATAAGGACACCAGTCATATGGGAGTAGTGCCCAACCCAGTATTACCTGAACTAATTACATCAGCAATGAAGGGTACTGGGGGTAAAGATAAGGACTTCAACATAACTTTTGGGGTAGAGGTGGGAGACTGGGTGGTGATATCACAATTCAACCCATGACAGTGGTAGGAAATGTACTTATAACTCTTTAAAATTTTATTTAGGCTTGTCTAATTGAGAATCTGGATTTATCAAGACAGACACTATGTTTAGTAAGTTTAAACTCAACAGGGAAGTCTCTGAAGCCTAGAATGCATCACACGGCTAACAGGAAAGATGGCAGGATTAGTACCTTCATCTCAGCAAGTCTAGTGTTCTTTCAGCCATATCACACAAAGGAGTCACAAAGAGACACTTGCAGGCAGGCACTACTGTAGAGGCTGGCCCTGACTCAGAGTCAGGAAAAAGGCAAAGGTTACACAGCATAACTGTTACCAAATTAAGATCTTCACTGGTCCACCTCATATCAAAAGACACAGGTGGATGTCCTAACTTTCCACATACCTGTTTCACCGTGGAAGACAGCCAGCTCTGTATTCTTTACACCAAAAATGCTACTAACAATACTCTTCAGCTTTAAAAGGTCCATCCTGTTATCTCCTTTTGGATTTTCCAGAAGTAGTACTCCACCTAAGAAGTCACAAATATAAGTGAAACTGAAGAAAAAAAAAGTTAAATTTGAATAAAAAGTCAAGGGAAACACATCATTTGCATATTTTCTTTGATAAATGTCTATTCTTGTCTTTCCCCATTTTCTAATTAGATTAAAAAAAAACTGCTGAGTTTTGAGAGTTATTTATATACTCTATCAGGTTTTCTTTTCATGGATTGGACTTTTGGTATCAAGCCTTAAAAACTCTCTGCATAATCCTGAATCCTAAAAATTTTCTGTTTTTTCCTAAATGTTTTATAGTCCTATACTTAAGTCTGTGGTCCCTTTAAGTTTGCTTTGTATAAGGTGTAAAACTTGGGCCTGGGACGTTGTCTGCATATGGGTATCTAACTGCCTAGTGCCATAGAATGAAAACTACTCAACTGAATTGCTTTTGCTCCTTTCTCAAAAATCATCTGGCCACATTCTGTGGTCTCCTGTGAGTGTATTTCTATGTTCCGTGTCTGTGACAATGATTTCTGTGTCTGTGACAATGATTTCTGTGTCTATTCTATGCTCATGCTACACACGTCTTCAGATAAGTCTTGAAGACGGGTAGAGTGATTTCTCCCACTATATTCTCATTTTTCAAAAGTGTTTTAGCTACTTTATTTCTTTTCTCTTTCAAGAAAATTTGGCTATATCCACAACAACATTTTTCTGAGATTCGAAAGGAATTGAGTTAAACTTGTATATTAACTGGGGGGAGATCTGACATGTTTTTTCATTGAATTTTCCAACCCATGAATATGGCATGTCTCTCCATTTATTTTGACCTTTGATTTTTTTCATCATTATTTTATAGTTTTTGGCATAAAAGTCCTGCACGTTTTATTAGATTCATACCTAAGTTATCTCTTTTTTGAGCAACTGTAAATGGTATTATATTTTAAATTTCATTCTCCATGTGTTCATTGCTAGAATATAAAACTTAAATTGATTTTTGTATGTATATCTTATATGCTGTGAATTTGATGAAAGTTTTTTCCTTTTTTTGGGGGGGGAATTTTTTTTGGTTCTCTTATTTTATTATTATTTTATTTATATTTATTTTTGGCTGCATTGGGCCTTTGTTGCTGCGCACGGGCTTTCTCTAATTGCAGAGAGTGGGGGGCTACTCTTTGTTGTGGTGCGTGGGCTTCTCTTGTGGAGAATGGGCTCTAGGCATGCGGGCCTCAGTAGTTGTGGCCTACAGGCTCTAGAGCGCAGGCTTAGTGGTTGTGGTGCATGGGTTTAGTTGCTCTGAGGCATGTGGGATCCTCCTGGACCAGGGCTCAAACCTGTGTCCCCTGTATTGGCAGGCGGATTCTTAACCACCTTAACCACCAGGGAAGCCCTAAGTTTTTTCTTTTTATAAGCAATATGATTTTTAAAAAGGTAATATGATTTTATTCAGTTACTTTGGAAACAACCCCCCCAATTAAAGCGTAAACCCAAATGGTATATAAAAGTAGCCAAAATACTTTAAAATAATAAAGATCATTTGTAGTTTTTTCCTCATAACATAAATGCTTTCAGTCAGACAGTAAATTACAAACCATATCACATCATGTTGATGTAGATGATAAACTGTGGTTGCATTCTGAAATCATTCCTGGGAAAATAATCTTGTTAGAGTTGTGAGCTCTTCCTAGTTGTTTAGTCAGTTGGCCCAGAAAGGGGCAGTACTGAAATGAGCAGATGGGGGAACTAGGCCCCATTCGTTTTGTCACTGCTCACTCTGCTGGCCCCCTGTGGCTAAAGCTGAAAATAAACCCTGGCCCTGCTGACATTTCGTATGCACATCCACTGCTCCTATGACTAATTCCTTCCACAGGATCACCTGTCTCCACCTGAGACAGGTAGAATGTTGGCAATGATGGAGCAGCTCACATGCCACACATCACTGAACTTGTGCAGCAGTGTAGAGAACCATGTACTGCCCGAGGCATCACCACAGGTCCAAAAGGACACACAAATCCTGAGAATAGCTGGTAACAGTGCCAGTGGGCAGTGCAACAGAGGGCTCCCAGGACACATCTCAGTCCGTAGATTCCTTGCAATTTTCTATGCAGACAATCATGTCATCAAATAGAAACAGTTTTATTGCTTCCCTTCTGATCTGTATGCTTTTTCTTTTTTCCCTTTTATTTTCTTGCCTCATTCCACTGGCAAGAACTTCTAGTGCAATGCTGAATAAGAGTAATGAGAACAGGTATCCTTGCCTTGGTTCTGATCTTACATAGAAAACATTCAATCTCTTCCGATTAAGTATAAAGTTAACTGTAGGTTTTTGATAGATACTCATTATCAAGCTGATGAAGCTCCTCTCCCTATTTTTCTGAGTTTTTTTTTTAAAAATCATGAATGGGTACTGAATTTTGTCAAATGCTTTTTCTATAACAACTGGTATAATCTTGTAATCTTTTAACCTGTTAATATTGTAGATTATATTGATTGGCTTTTGAATATTGAACCAGCCTTGTAACCTTGGAATAAATCTCACCTGTCATGATACATAATTCTTTGTATATACTGCTATATTCTATTTCATGATTTTTTGGTAAGAATTTTACATTTATATTCATGAGAGATATTTCTCTGCAGTTCTTTTTTATTAGTATTGTTTATATATGGTTTTGGTGTCAATACTTTATTTAGGAATAAAGTGAGTTAGGGAGTGTTCCATCCTGTTCTATTTTCTGGAAGATCTGTGTAAAACTGGTGTTTATTTTTTTAAAGTCTGGTTGAATTCTCTACCAAAACCATTTGGATCTGGAGATTTCTTGAGAATTTCATCATTTTTTTAAAAATTGCCATCTCTTTTACTTTTTCCCTCCATTTCCGTTCCTCCATTTCCCAAGACAAACATATTATGAACTTTGTTTTTCAAGTCCGTATTCTCATATTTCATAATTCTACGTTTATCTATAAACAATGTGTGATATATTTTTAAAATTTACATGAATGCTACCCTATTGTATATATAATTGTGAAACTTGTTTTTCATCAATAATACTTGATATAGAAAAATTTATACATAGAGATGTATTTCATTACTTTTAACTGGTACGTAGGAAGCCACTTTATGAATATGTCTATGTCCCTTTTTGATGGACATCTGTATTGTGCAACACCATCAGTGACAGTGTCAAACTTAACTAGAGAATCAAATTTACAATCAAATTTTCTAGAGGTTTTTTTTTTTCTAATCTTTATTTATTGGCTGAACTGGGTCTTTGTTGCTAATGCATGGTTTTTCTCTAGTTGTGGTGAGCGGGGGCTACTCTTCATTGTGGTGTGAGGGCTCCTCATTGAGGTGGCTTCTCTTGTTGCAGAGTACGCGCTCTACGCACATGGGCTTCAGTAGTTGCAGCACAAGGGCTCAGTAGTTGTGGCTCACGGGCCCTAGAGCACAGGCTCAGTAGTTGTGGCACATGGGCTTAGTTGCTTTCTGGCATGCGGGATCTTCCCGGACCAGGGACTGAACCCATGTCCCCTGCATTGGCAGGCAGATTCTTAACCACTGCACCAGCAGAGAAATCCCTCTAGGGAGTTTTAAAATTATGAATTCAATCTCCTTAATAGCTATAGGGCTACTAAATTATCTATTTCATATGAGTGAGTTGAGATAGTTCATGCTTTTTGAGAAACTGGTTCATTTCATCCCAGTTGTCAAATTTATGTGTAGAGAATTGTTCACAGTATTTGCTTATTGCTTTGATTTCTGCAGCCTGTACTGATGTCCTGTTTCATTCTCAATACTGGTAATTAGTGTTTTCTTTGTTCTGTAACAGTCTCAGTAGAGGTTTATTGATTTTATTAATTTTTTCAAAGAACCACATTTTTATTATCTTCTTTATTGTTCTGCTTTCAACTGCTTTGATTTCTACTCATTTTTATTCTCCATCTTTCTGCTTGCTTTGTTTTTTTATATTCTTAAGGTTGGAACTTAGATTATTGATTGAAACTTTCTTCTTTTCTAATGTTAGTCTTCAGAGACGTAAATTAGCTGCAAATCAAATATTGTATTTTCCTTTTCATTCAGTTTTATGCATTTCTTTTTTCCTTGACACTTTTTCCCTGATCATGGATTATTTAGAAGTATGCTCTTTAGCTTTCAAATGTGTTGAAATTTTCCTTGGATCTTAATGTTACTGATTTATAGTTTGATTCCATTGTGGTCAGAGAACATTCTCTATATGATTTCAGGTCTTTAATTTAATGAGGTTTGTTTTATGGCTCATTTATCTTGGTAAATGGGAACCTGAATAGAAGGTGTGGTCTGATCCTGTTAGGTGGGGTGTTCCATAAATACTGATTAGATTCTGATTTTCTGTCTAGCTGATCTCTCAAACTAAAATTATGGATTTTTCTATTCTCCTTTAAGGTCTAACAGCTTTTGTTTTATGTATTTTGCAACTCTGTTGTTAGGTATATAGAAATTTAGGATCATTATGTTTTCTTTTGGGTTGACACTGTATCATTATTTAACATCACTGGTAATTTTCTTTGCTATAAAGTTTATTCATTGAAATGAACACAGACATCACTGCTTTGAGTAATTCTTGCAAGGTATATCCTCTTCTAGACTTACTTTCAACCTACCAATTTTGTTATATTTAAGGACTTTCTTATACACAGCAAAAAGCTGGGTAATGTGTTTTTATCACTCTGCCAATCTATTAATTGATATATTTAGACCAATTACATTTAGTGTAATTACTGACGTTAAGTTTAAGTCCTCCATTTTATTTTCTGCTTTGTATTTATTCTTTTTTCTTTTTCCATGCTTCTTGTGGGTTACTTGAACATATTCTAGAATTCCATTTCTATTTCTCTAGTGTATTTGTATGTATCTTTTGGTGTAGGCTTTTTTAGTGGTTGCATTAGGTGGTACACTATTATATATATAACTACTAGTCCACTGGTATTGATATTTTACCAGTCTGAGCAAAGTGTAGAAATCCTACCTTCCTTTGCTCTTCCCTATTTACAACTATCTTAAAATATTCCTTACATATGCATTTTGGGGTTATACTTTTTATTGCAATCATCAAACATAATTTTAAAAATTCAGGAAGAAAAATCTGTTGAATTTACCTATATTTTGACTCTGTCCATTTTTCTTTCCTCTGTGCTAATGTCCCTAGATATCCTCTTTTATCATTTTTTTGTTTTAAGAAATTTCCTCTAGCTATTCTTTTAGGATAAGTCTTACTAGTAACGAATTCTTTTAGTTTTCCTTCATTTGAGAATGTCTTGATTATCCCTTCACCCTGAAAGAGATTTTTGCTTGATATAAAATTCTGGGTTGACAGTACTCATCTTTTAGCATTTATCACTCAAATTGTTTTTCCCCTATAAGTCAGGTATTGCAACATCTCTGTCACTACTTTCAAGATGTTTTCTTTGCCTTAAGTTTTCAGAAGTTTTACTACATTACGTCTGATGTGAATTCTTTTGGATTCATTCCGTACGATGTTTCCTAAGCGTCTGGAATCTGTAGGTTTATGTGTTTTGCCAAATTTAGGAAGTTTTCAGACATATTTCTTTGAATACTTTTTCAGTCCTGTTCTTTCTTCTCTTCTTTCCAGAATTCAGTGACAAGACTATTAAACTTTTGTTATTATCCCATAGATCCCTGAGGCTTCTGTTCATTTTTTTCAGCTTTTAACAAAAGATTTTTTGAACTCTGTTATTCAGAGTTGGTAATTTATATTGTTATTTCTTGCAGTTTATGGACTCCTTCCTGTCTCTTCTGTTGTTGAGTCCACCCATTGAGCTTTTGTATATTAATTACTGTATTTACCAGTTCTAATATTTTGATTTCTTATATCTTCTATTTGTTTGCTGAGGCTTGCTATATTTCATTTGTTTCTGTTGTGTTTGTAATTGCTGTGAAGCACTTTTATTATGGCTGCTTTAAATTCTGTCAGATAATATCAACATTTCTGTCATTTTGGTGTTCATATGTATTTTTTTGTAAAGTTACTGTATTTTTACCTTTTGTGTTTTTTTCCTTTTAAAAAGAATTTTATTGCGATACAATTGACATACAATAAACTGCACATATTTAAAGTGTATAACTTGATTTCTTTATTAGTCATCTATTTTATACATATTACTATATATATATGGCACTCTGAATCTCCCAATTCATCCCATCCCAACACCACCCCAGTTCCCCCCCTTGGAGTCCATATGTTTGTTCTCTACATCTGTGTCTCTATTTCTGCCTTGCAAACCAGTTGACCTGTACCAATTTCCTAGATTCTACATATATACGTTAATATATATTTGTTTTTCTCTTTTTGACTTACTTCACTCTGTATGACAGCCTCTAGGTCCATCCACGTCTCTACAAATGACCCAATTTTGTTCCTTTGTATGGTTGAGTAATATTCCATTGTATATATGTACCACATCTTCTTTATCCATTTGTCTGTTGATAGACATTTAGGTTGCTTCCTGGTTATTGTAAATAGTACTGCAATGAACTTTGGGGTGCATGTGTATTTTTGAATTATGGTTTCCTCTGGGTATGTGCCCAGGAGTGGGATTGCTGGGTCATATGGTAACTCTATTTTTAGTTTTATAAGGAACCTCCACACTGTTCTCCATAGTGGCTGTATCAATTTACATTCCCACCAACAGTGCAAGAGGATTCCCTTTTCTCCACGCCCTCTCCAGCATTTATAGTTTCTAGATTTTCTGATGATGCCCATTCTGATCAGTGTGAGGTGATACCCCATTTTAGTTCTGATTTGCATTTCTCTAATAATTAGTGATGTTGAGCAGCTTTTCATGTGCCTCTTGGCCATCCATATGTCTTCTCTGGAGAAATGTCTATTTAGGTCTTCTGCCCATTTTTTGATTAGGTTGTTTTTTTGATATTGAGCTGCATGAACTATTTATGTATTTTGGAGAGTAATCCTTGGTCTGTTTATTCATTTGCAAATATTTTTCTCCCATTCTGAGGGTCTTCTTATCATCTTGTTTATAGTTTCCTTTACTGTGCAAAAGCTTTGAAGTTTCATTAGGTCCCGCTTATTTATTTTTGTTTTTATTTCCATTACTCTAAGAAGTGGGCCAAAAAAGATCTTGCTGTGGTTTATGTCAAAGAGTGTTCTTCCTATGTTTTCCTCTAAGAGTTTTATAGTGTCTGGTCTTACATTTAGGTGTCTGATTCATTTTGAGTTTATTTTTGTGTATGGTGTTAGAGACTGTTCTAATTTCATTCTTTTACATGTAGCTGTTCAGTTTTCCCAGCACCACTTATTGAAGAGACTGTCTTTTCTCCATTGTATATCCTTGCCTCCTTCATCATAGATTAGTTGACCATAGGTGCTTGGGTTTACCTCTGGGCTTTCTATCCCATTCCATTGATCTGTATTTCTATTTTTGTACCAGTACCATATTATCTTGATTACTGTAGCTTTGTAGTATAATCTGAATTCAGGGAGTCTGATTTCTCCAGCTCCTTTTTTTTTCCCCCTCTCTCAAGATTGCTTTGGCTATTCAGGCTCTTTTGAGTCTCCACACAAATTTTAGGATTTTTTGCTGTAGTTCTGTGAAAAACATCATTGGCAATTTGATAGGGATTGCACTGAATCTGCAGATTGTTTTGGGTAGTATAGTCATTCACAATATTGATTCTTCCAATCCAAGAGCATGGTATATCTCTCCATCTGTTTGTGTTGCCTTTGATTTCTTTCATCAGTGTCTTATAGTTTTCTGAGTACAGGTCTTTTACCTCCTAGGTATTTTTGTTGTTGTTGTTGTTGCGATGGTGAATGGGATTATTTCCTTAATTTCTCTTTCTGATCTTTCATTGCTAGTATATAGGAATGCAAGAGATTTCTGTGTATTAATTTTGTATCCTGCAACTTTAGTAAATTCATTGATTAGCTCTAGTAGTTTTCTGGTGGCACCTTTAGGGTTTTCTGCATATAGTATCACGTTATTTACAAACAGTGACAATTTTACTTCTTTTCCAATTTGGATTCCTTTTATTTCTTCTTCTTCTCTGATTGCTGTGGCAAGGACTTCCAAAACTATGTTGAATAGTAGTGGTGAGAGTGGACATCCTTATCTAGTTCCTGACCTTAGAGGGAATGCTTTCAGTTTTTCACCATTGAGAATGATGTTAGCTGTGGGTTTCTCATATATGGGCTTTATTATGTTGAGGTAGGTTCCCTCTATGCCCACTTTCTGGAGTTTTTATCATAAATAGGTGTTGAATTTTGTCAAAAGCTTTTTCTGCACCTATTGAGATAATCATATGGTTTTTATTCTTCGATTTGTTAATATGGTGTATCACAATGACTGATTTGAGTATACTGAAGAATCCTTGCATTCCAGTTTTCGTATTTTCTTAATTTTATTTTTTATTTATTATTTTTAAAATATTGATTGTTTGGTTGCACCAAGTCTTAGTTGCAGCAGGCAGGCTCCTTAGTTGTGGCATGTGAACTCTTAGTTGCAGCATGCATGTGGGATCTAGTTCCCTGACCAGGAATGGAACCTAGGCCCCCTGCATTGGAAGAGCAAATTCTTAACCACTGTGCCACCAGGAAAGTCTCAGTGTTTGTATGTATTGATTGACTTTTTTCATTCAGTTTAAGATCTTCCCAGTTGTTGGCATAATAAGTAATTTTCAATTAAAACCTAGACATGTTAGGTATTATGAGACTCTGGTTCTTATTTACATCCTCCAATTTAGGTGACCTTGTTTGACATTACACTGGCAAGGAAAAGGGAACACTGCATCACTGCTTGGTGAGAGAAGTCCAGGATCCCTATTTAGCTTGCACTGACACTCAGGTCAGGACTCCTTGTTACTTTTGGGGCAGGGGTAGGGGTGGGGAGGGGTAGAGTGATGCGAGAAGGGAGTTCCTCTAGACGTCCACTAATACCTCTCCTGGCCACAAAGAGTAGGAATGCCCCCTTGCTGCTCCCATGTGGCCTTCACTGACATCTTGATGGGGTGGTGAGGATATGGCCTCATTAGTGCTGGGCAGGGATGCCTGTTACTTCTCAATGGGGACAGACGTTCAGGCTTTCCACATGGTTTACAATGACGCTACTGGGCAAAAGACTTCATTATTACCTAGATAGGATAAAGTCCCAACTTACTTCTTGGTCTCCTCTGATACCACCATGGCAGTGAGGGCTTGAGGCTCCTCAGCCTGTCAAAGGTCTAGACTCCCCATCTGGCTTTTGCTGGTGTGAGTGGTGGTAGAGGCTAGTTTCTTCTGTCTTATTTGGCTAGTAGATCAGTTACTGTCTAGAAGTTTTCTTGTCTTACTAGGTTGCCGCTCTCCTGGTCCCAGCTGCAGAGAGCAGGACTTTGTTGGGGTGTTTATGTCCATGCTTGTTGGCATTTCCAAGTTGCCAACTTCTTTAGCTCGAAGTCTGGGAAACATGAAGCAAAAAGAAAAACAAGGGAACTCTCCATTGTCCACTGTTTTCTTACTTGTTCCCAGGGTCCCCAGTTGGTCTGCCTTCTTCCCTTCACCATTAAGAGTCTTCTTATGCTTGATTTTATGTATCCTGTCTGGGGTGTTTAGGTGTACTTTGTGGGAGGAACAGGGAAAAGTATGTCTACTCCGTTTTCCTAGAAGTGCGAGTTCAATCCTTTACTTTTGTGGATTCATACTGATAATTAGAAAAAGTTATCCAATTTTACCAATTCTCTTGTAATAGCCTTAAAAACATTCATAGGTTTAACTAAAAAATGAAATACAAACCATGGAGTTCAATTACTCTTACCTTGCTCATTGCCATTTGTACAAATGTTAAGATTGACATATGCACAAGCAGGGCCAGGCATGGAAGATCCTTTGGTGAGTGTAATTTCCAGGTCAGACCCTTTTAACTAAGCACATGAGAACATGAGACTGGGTAACTGCAGCATCTAATCACAGTGTCATCAACTAAGATAGCAACTATTCAGTAAGAATAAGAGCTCTATACACTTCTGAGAGCATATTCGATCTCATCACTAAAACTGTCAAAAGCTACAATTTCCCCCCTCTTTTTTCCCTTTTTCCCTTGTTCTTTAAAGAAATATGCAAAATAGAAAATGAAACCATCTTGTAACTTGCCCCACTGAAAAGACAGTCACATTCAGGCCCTGCTTGTCTATTCCATTTGTCTCATACAAAGTAGAACAAGATAAGGAACATTCTATTGAATAAATGAGTAACTGATATAGAAAAGGATTTCTGTCTATCAGATATTACTGAACTATTGGCTAATATCTTTCATGTCTTGGTCAGATTTTCAGTTACATCTAAAATGTACCAGCAGGAAATGAAATTGTAATTTTATGTATAACCCACTACCATAAAAGTGGGTTATACATAACTCACTACCATAAAAGGAAACTGCTTTTCAAGTCAATTGCTCTTTACTTTTAACAGTAAGTCCCAGAATCCACAATACTGACTTTTATAGTTTTAGATAAAACAGCACCACACAGTCAACTAACCTGGCAATTCTTATGTATATCCTGGTTACCTTCCCCAAGAGAATAGCTCTAATTTCCTTTTTTCTCTTCTGGACCTTATTCACTATTCTCCAGAGCAATACTTTAGGACTGAGTACGATACTAATTGCTACCAGTGGACAGAACATCAAGATATGACTACACAAACTTAACATAAAATCTAATCCTAAATCTCTTAATAGTTCAACAGAATTCAGAACTCACCTGCATTTTTTCTTGAATAAGTATTTCATCTGATGTAGGAACTGGATATGGTTTCAAAGGAGACTTTATGGTGGCAAATATGAACTCTATGTGGCTTTTGATAACATTATTCAGATATTTTCCTTCAGATGTTGCTTTATAATAAACTGTTATTTCATCAGTTGGAACCAGACTGCACTGAAAGTACATAAAGAAAATTTAAAAGAGAAGCGCATCTGTCACTTAAAATGTAAGGTGCTGCTAAACAGGGCTGAGGATCTTACACTGCATCACTGTGGAAGGGTGTAGTATCCTGACCAACTCTCTGAAAAAAGGAGTGATAAAGAACTCACAAAGATCTGAGCCTAGGCAGAGCTCACAAGCATCCTAGTATCTGCTGGAGTGGCCACCTCAGACCCTGAACTATAGGTCTCAGAAACCTGGTCAGAGGAGGGCTTGTGGGAGCCCTCCTTGGGACAGAAGCTCCATAGCTCTCTCATCCAGGAGAGGCAGGCAATAGGTTCTGTGTACCTGCCCTGGCTCCCAGCTTCTGAATGAGGAAGAACCACCCCACCCTGTCCAGATCCAACAATCTCTCCCCTGAGCTAGGAGCCCTTCCACACTGACTGCACCTCTGCCCTTCCTCAGAGACATTTGTTGTCATCTCTGACAACCTTATGTGCCAGTCAGGAGGACTATCTATCCAGAAGATGGTTTTGTGGAAGCCCTAAGGAACTGGAAAAGGAGGACAAGGAGCACATGTTAGCTGAAAACTTCTGATAGGAGAAACAAAAGAGCCTCATTCACCTTGGGAGTGAACACGGAGGGAGAGGAAGGGGCCTACTTTTTCTAAAGAGTACAATCTGAATGAACCACAGATCAGTGACTAATTACCATTAATGAATTACTATGGTTTATATTACCTGCCTCTCCTCTCCTCCCCAACAACCAAAACAAAAAACAAACAGAAAAACAAAACTCCAAAACAGTAGCTTGTTCTTAATCTGACAAACTGACCTTTTTGCGCAGTTTCTGAATACGATTAATGACTTCCCGAGCCATTCCTTCATCCACCATTGACTGGTCAGGGGTGACGTCTAAGAGAACCAAAGCCTGTAGGAATAAGTGGTGTACACCATGACAATCAAATACAGAAAAACAGTTCTTTCAAACTCAGCAAAATGCTGTTTAAATTCTCAGAAGTCTATAATGCAGCGCTATTTAGTCACACAACTGAGCCAAAGACATAAAACTAATGTAGTTGCTTTATAGTTTGCGTCCTCCTTTGTAAACAGCTATTCCTTCATCTCTGGAGAAAAGTGCAATTTTGGATTTTTCTTCTGTAGGGTGCTGCTCACAGGAAATGTCCTGAGACAGACTTTCAAGAGTCTCCCATGTAACTCTGCTTTTTGTCTACCTAACAAATAATATCAACCCTCCTAATAAATAAAATCACCAGTAATGAAGCTTTTGCAGCAGCACAACTTTTCACAATGGCTCCACCACAAACAAGAGGACTGAAGACCTCAAAGCAGCCATCTCTGTTGTTTTCTGTAACCATGACCCTTTCCATCCTTTGGTTTGTTGGTGTGATTCAAGACACAATTTCTACAATGGGCCACAATACCTCTTTACATGGTTTAGTTTATATTGCCACGTTCTTGCCAACTTTATCTACTTTTCTATGTCATCTGTCATAAAGGTTGTCAATGATGATGTAGTAATAATGACAGGGTCGCTTCTGCTATAGAGGGGAATAGAGGTATAAAACAGGGACCTTCCCCATTTACATGTTTGAGGACAATCAATCAGAGAAGTTAACAACTTGCTTCACTTTTCATGAAGGCACAGGAGGTGAACTGGAAATGGAAAATGAGTCAGGGCAGGGCAACCATGGCCCACAATACACAAATCATGTCAAGAAACTCAGAAGCATCACAAGACAACACTTCTGTAAGTACAGACACCCTCTCATTTGGCTGTAATCAGAAAGGACTGTACCCTCTCACTGTTTACAAACCTCCTTCCCTGGTCCCAATTTCTTCTTCCTAGTTCCCTCACCTTCAGCTCCTTACCACTATCTGCCCACATGGAGTTCTGTCTACTTCATATTTAAGACTTGTTTATAGGAATTCCCTGTCAGTCCAGTGGTTAGGATTCAACGCTTTCACTGCTGGGGGCCTGTGTTCAATCCCTGGTCGGGGAATTAAGATTTTGTAAGTGACATGGCACAGCAACACCACCCCCTACCCCCCCGACAAAAGAAGAAAAAAACCCCAAACAACCCTGTGTAAAGGCTGGAGGAGGCTCGCTTGCCTCATATGAGGTACTCCTCATCTTCCTCTGTATGTGGCATATTAAGCACAGAGGGATTCCAGCTGGTCTCTCACTGTCACAATGGACATCTTACAACCTATCTGCCCGGAGAAGTCTGGTCAAGAGTGAAGAGAGATGCTGTGATCCATCACAACAAAAAAACCACAGACCCCAGAATTCAGGACTGTCTGTGCATCCCCTTCAAGGGGTGCTCTCTAACCACCCCTTCAAAGGGGTGCTCTCTAACCACTCCTTCAAAGGGTGCGCTCTAACCACTGCTACCCTAGACTTCAGATAGAAGCCCTTCTCTGTACTTACTTCTACCAGATAACTTATCAAGTAGAATAATAAGAATTGACTCACTTTTCTATCTCCATGATTGACTCTTTCCTTGAAAGGTGGGATTACATCTTACTCATTTTTGTATGACCCAATATTTAGGACAACTGCATGCATAAAGTCACAAAATATCTATTTATGTATTCATTAAAGAAATGTATATCTCAAAAAGTTATAATAGAGGAGTTTAATAAGGCCAATCTAAAATAAGTAACTGGTTTATTTTACCCTGAGACAAGCTGTCAACACTGTCAGGAGAGGCAGAGGCAAATATTTTCTCCTCTTTCTTATCTTTTGGTAAAGAAATATTCCAGGGAACAGAAAAATACCTGAGCATCCGAGTGTGCTTCAAACTGTGTTGTTCCACCTGTTGCCTGATCAAAGGTATACATGAGGCGGATATCTTCATCATGCAATTCATGGCCTTCCACAACAATGGTCCCTATGGGAAGCAATTGCCACTGTTACTCAAGCAGTACCCCACTCCTCAAGCTGCTCTGTTACCAATATATTGTGACACTCTTTAATAAAAACTTCATATCATCGAGGGACTTCCCTGGTGGCACAGTGGTTAAGAATCCGCTTGCCAATGCAGGGGACACAGGTTTGAGCCCTGGTCCAGGAAGACGCCACATGCCTCGGAGCAACTAAGTCTGTGCACCACAACTACTGAGCCTGTGCTCTAGGGCCTGCGTGCCACAACGACTGAGCCCGCACTCTGCAACAAGAGAAGCCACCGCACTGAGAAGCCCACGCACAGCAACAAAGAGTAGCCCCCACTCGCCGCAACTAGAGAAAGCTCGCGTGCAGCAATGAAGACCCAACGCAGCAAAACAAACAAAAAAACCCCCAAAACTTCGTATCATCAAGCTACAGAGTCTTCAAGAGATCATGTCCTCCTGACTCATTTCATTGTTGTAGTCAAGGATGAGATGAACGTTCCTTACACTGCTCAATGCTATCTTGAGGACATTTAAATCACCACCAATATCTACTGTTGTATACAAGCTCCTAGGTCCAAAGACATGTGCCAGGAGGCAACGAATCTCCATCATAAAAACAGGAACAACAGGCCATAACGAAGAAAGCACAGTCTGCAGAGTCAAGCTGGACTTAGGCCCACCGCTCACTGCTTGTAGGACCCTGGTGTTCTATGATCTGCCTGTCAGAGTGCAGCGAGGGTGAAAAGACGTAGACAGTGAAGCTCTGAGCATCATGCCTATTCATGGTAGGCAGAATATATAAACAGCTGAGGATGGCAACTCCCATCTTCAGGGAAGCCTACTATGGTAACTCACAAATGATCTTCTTGGTCTTTGTGTAACTGGCTGTCATTTTCACTTGTCACTGTATTCTGAAGACTACTTTGCTTTACATCAATGCAGAACAGTCCATTCAGAAACTGCAGTTAGAAACTGTAGAGTTTCAGTTTCAAATAAGGCTTATTTCATGAATTTTTAATATTTTGGCTAACTGGTGAAGCAACTTAAGATTTGTGACTTGAAGGCTGATCAAAGATTTTGTTAATTTAACAAATCAAGTTAAATTAGTACTGACTCAACTGTTAGTTGCTAGCCTCTTATGTTTCATAAATTTCTTTTAAATTAATTAATTAATTAATTTATGGCTGCATTGGGTCTTCATTGCTGCACATGGGCCTTCTCTAGTTGTGGCGAGCAGGGGCTACTCTTCATTGTGGTGTGTGCTCTCCTCACTGCGGTGGCTTCTCTTGTTGTGGAACAGGGGCTCCAGGCACGTGGGCTTCAACAGTTGTAGCACATGGGCTCAACAGTTGTGGCTCATAGGCTTAGTTGCTCCTCGGCATGTGGGACCTTCCCGGAGCAGGGATTAAACCCATGTCCCTTGCATTGGCAGGTGGATTTTTAACCACTGTGCCACCTAGGAAGTCCTATTTTATAAATTCTATCTAAAAATTTGGGGAATCTTAGGGACATTCCCCCAATTTCTATAATTAGTCATCTGATTTCTGAATCCTTAAATCTTTCCTCATGATACTTCCATGCTTATGATTTTCAACTTCAGATGGAACCCTAAGAATCAAATACCTTGTGCCCTACGGCTGCTGCAGGATGTCAAGTAGCCATAATTAGATCACATATGATTCTAATTATGGCAGAGCTGAGAACTCCGGGGCACCTGGAAAAGCTCCCTAAAGATTTCCTTCAGTGTACTTATCAAAACTATGCTTATGTCCATAAATCTTTAGTGTCTGCCAGTACCATGAGGGTAAGGACAATGTCTGTCTTACTCAACTCTATGTTCCCAGTGCCAACCAAACTGAAGGGCTTTAATAAATATTTGCTGAATGAATGACTCCAGTCTTGCTCAGCTGAGATCAACATATGTATTCTAGATATTTTAGAGAAACTGTGATATGTTCTGACCCAGCTCCCCTTTGTAAGGGAGTCTTCCAAACCTCAATCCCTTTCTCTAAAAATACTTAAGTATTCTAAAATTTAAATTTAAATTTTGACTTAAAATTAACCTAACTCTTTTCTTTTGAATATCTTCTAGTCTTCATTCTGGAACCTCTAAAAAGTCATCATCTTTTTTCTCTACAAGCAACATGTGATAACAATACACTCTATACCACTGGCTGGTGAATCTCAGGGGGCTCTGCTCTCTCTCTCACTAGGGTAGATTTTTCTAGGCCTACATTAGCATTTATAGAATTCAATGATAACTTAAGGTCCACCCATCTGATTCAGTAATTTCCATCTACAAACGCAGCCAAAAGGAATCAATTCCACAAAACATTTACACATGAAAATATTCACTGAAATTAGTGAAAGAATGGAAACAACTAAAAGTACCAACAATAAAACACTCGTTAAAAACACTATTCAGTACCCACAGGAAGGAGAATTTTTTCAGCACTTACTGAAACAGCATTTTAAAGACTAATAACACACAGAAATGTTTATAATATAAAGTGAAAATGCAAAATAAAAAAGTAAGTAAAAACAAAATAACATAAAATATAAAAATATGAGTGAAAAATGTGAAATTTAAAATTGTAATGCGATTTCCATTTTGTAAAGCTATAATTATATGATTACACATGTATCTAGGATGAACTAAATCAGAATTTTAATAGTACCCCAGCACCTAACATGACAAATACCAGGCAGTAGGTACTCAATCTACATTAAAGGGATGGGTGATAGGTTATGGGTCATTTTTATTCTCTACTTTTTTTTTACTTTTTTCCTAAGCTACCAGAATTATTCATAATAAATACTTTTATGAACAGAAAAGGCTGTGACAGTAGAAATCAAAGCGAAGCCTAAGTATGAGACACCCGTCAAGCCGAGGACACACGTGGTGCCCCAGGGGAACAGATGCCCACCAGTCTCCTGGAACTGCTCCAGCTCCTCGCTGCTCAGCTGCTTGATGGCTGTCATCACCGTCTTGAAGGCTCCCTTCAGACGCTTACCCAGGACCATGTGATCTGGCTCTGCCCTCAGGCGAATGCCATACTTGTTTTTATCTGTAGATAAGGTAACTTTTCGAACATTTAATTCCTATATTTGGTAGACAAGATGGAAAAAAAAATTGGAACAAATGAAAACATGTCCACAAAAGCTCGCACAGAAACATTCACAGCAACATTACTAACAATAACCAAAAAAGTGGAAATAACCCAAATGTGGATCAACTGTGAATGGATAAACAAAATGTGGTATATCCATATAATGGACTATTACTTAGCAATATAAAGGAATGAAGCACTCACACATGCGGTAACATGAATGACCCTTGGTGCTAAGTCACAGAAGCCAGACACAAAAGACCACATGTTGTACGATTCCATTTATAGAAAATGTCCAGAGTAGCACACAAAGAGACAGAAAACAGATTTGTGTTTGCCAGAGGATGGTGGGATATTGAGGGGAAAATGGTGCATGAATACTAATGGATACTGGGTTTCTTCTTGGGGTGATGAAAATGCTACAAAATTGTGATAGTTGCACAACTCTATAAATAATACTAAATAAATAATTGTATGGTATGAAAAAAACCTTTCCAGATCAATCAAGTTGAGCCTAACTCAACTAACAAGGACTGCAGCATTAGAAATATGGACTTCATGTCTCAGGGGTAACCGTTCTTCAAGCAATTTCAAAGCACCACAAAGTTAACTATCAATTAATCAGAAGAATCAATTAATCATAACATTTCATGTCTCCATATTATGTTAGTTAGTTAAGGACTACTAATGCAGCAGGAAATGGTGACTGCACAGTAGGAAACATGAAAATGAGATATTGGGGAACTCTCAACTGAAGCAAATTATAGGGAAATTTCTGGTTTTGCCATTATACGCTACTATATTATTTGATCTCAGAGTGATTAAGATATTCTATTTAAATATATTCCCTTTTTATCCATATCTTAAGCATTAATTATAGAATCTATAACTCTTTAGTTAGAAAATCTAAGTTTCTAAAGAGTTATAAACTCTTTAGTTTCTAATATTTGTCTGGAATTTGCAAGCAATTCAAAGCCAAATATAGAAATTAATTATTTTCTATCATAAAGATTTAAACATTACCTGTGAAAGGAATAAAAGTGACATTTGAAATATGATATATTTCTTTTTAAAACATCACAGGGTAAAGCTTTTTGGGAGGACAACTGACATAACAAAACTGAACCCAAAGCTCCACTTCTAGGAACCTATGGAACATCCATATTGTGACATATCTGCAAGTGTGCACACAACCTTTCGTTTGTAATCATAAACCTAAATTTCCAACAATACAAGAGTAATTAAATAAATTATGATGCAGCCAGAAAGTGAACACTTATGTAGCTGTTAAAAAGATCTAATAAATTAGATCTCTTAAGTTTTAAAATGGGACGTTTAGGAAATACTATAAAGTGAAAAAAAGAAATTAAAAACTACATATATGATCCTCTCTATTCACAAATAAAACCAATGATGTGTGTATGTATATATAAATGCATGTACATGTGTGTAAAATGCTAGGAGCAACCAAGCAGGCGATACCCTAGTGAACATCCTTACAAGTGGGTAATGGGACGTCAGAGAGTGACCAGGGTGAGAAGAGACTTTGCCTTGTACTCGATGCTAGTGCTTGTTTGCAACCAGTGTGTGTTTACTTGATACTTCTACAATTTGAAGGAACAAAGTTTTTTGTTTTTGTTTTTGGTTAATTACCAAAAAGTACTTTGGGGAAGAGAACTGGGTGAAAGGATAAATGATCCAACAAAGGTGAAAAATTCATTGACCTTGAAATCATTGTTAAAGAATTACAATTATATTGTAGAAATTCATAATGCACCTAAAAGCAAAGTGTAGAATTATATGGATGGCTAACTTTATGTATATACTGATACGAAAAGGAAAAGGACAGATGATACACTCAAAGTGTAGCTGACTGAAGAGTACTAATCAAAATTATCTTCCTAAGGAAAGAAGTCTGTTTGGACCAAATCGGACAAATCAACTGTCTTACCTCAATGATATAATTCTCCAAAGACTTAATTTCATTAAGAGCTTCCGGGTCCTGATGAATAACGACAATTTCTCTCAAAGGATACTAGAAAGAAAAGGGAAGGAAAGTGCACAAAGCATTCAGTCCTCTAAACTGCAGAAAAATGAATGTTAAATGTTTTATCTGAATCTCAAGCTCCAGACTAAGCAGGCTTAACTAATACTAAGTCATTCACACCACTACTGCAGAAAAGAAATTTATGTCATTGCTGGAAGCTCTTTATATTAAGCCATAATTACCTAGGTCTGTGCAATGTAAAACAGAAATAAAATCTCAAACCTTTATCGGAATAGTTTTGCGGTCTCGAATCACTCGCCCAAGTTCAATCACGGATTGCATTCTAGATACTGCACTCTCAGTTTTCTTGTCAATCAATTCCTCTCTGGTTGGTAGAGATAGGGATGTGAAAGAGATTAGATTTAAAAGGAGAAAATTCCAAAGAACAGGCATGGTTAAGTGAGGAAGAGGGTCAGGCTAGAGATATGATGGGGTAGCTGGGCTTCCCAGGCAGGCTCCTGGGAAGGACACTGCCATCGGGGCACACAGTGAGAAGCAGGCAGCCAGCGTGAGCCTGCTGCTTAGTGCCTAGCAGCTCCCCAAAGTGATCCCAACAGGCCTACCACACCCCACCTGCTATAGCTCTAAAGGGGATTCCATGCTAAGCATCCCTCCCATCTATTCTGCAGCCTGAGGAGCTCAGGAGGGAGGCAGGGCAGGGAGTGGCTGGAGCACATGAGTGTATCTCTGGCAACTCTCCTTCCCATGGCCCAGGCGAGGCTTATGTATATTTGATTCTTACCGAACGTGGGGCAGCATGAGGTAGTGGATACTGAATGTGTCCTTGTCCCAGACAGAAACGGGGTCTATCAGCGTCTTTAGATTCTGGTACATCAATTCAGTAAGAAAAGGGGTATAGGGGGCCTGTATAAGGACAGAAGGCATCGGTCATTCATATGTAGCCATCATTAACTGATCTCAGAGTAAGAAACAACAGCAAAATAAACATGTTAGAGAAATGACACAGGAATATGGATAAAAGTGGACATGAGGTTATAAAACATGCCCTATGAAAGAGAAAAGAGCTCATTTTGAACTTGGCAAGATAGACACTCGTGAAGCACAGCAGCAGGACTACAGCCAGAAGTGCCTCAAACATCTTTAAGGATTTCTGTAATAAAAACAGGAGCCCCTGACCACATGCCCATCAAGTCAATATGCAAAGGAATGAATGTCCCTAAACCTCACAAACCTCATCTGTAAACTCAGGAAACACCACCTGCTTCACAGGATGAAGAGAAATGAGGTCAGACATGAGACACCAGGCAGAGGACCTGGTACAAAGCAGGTTCTCATTCCATGTATGTTTAGAAAATAAATGGAAGGCTTATAATATTAAACTGGAATAGCAGAAATGAGATACAGGAAATTTAAAAACTGGAATTTTTACTTGTATACCATTTAATTATATTTCAATTGGTAGGAACACATCTCAAGTAAAATACTGTTTAGAATATACTTTTGTTTGGTTAGCTATTAGTCCAAGAACTTCCCCGCTACTCACAGACAATTTTATAGGGATCTACATTAAGATGAGGTATGTCACTCTTGAGTCTAGATGCAAGGACCCTGACCTGAAGTGTACTGCCAGGGGTGAAAAGAAAGAATCCAGCTTTTAAAGCCAATGTTTCTTAGTCCTTATTTGACATATATAAGCTAACGAGGATTTCTGAAAAGAAACTACAAATTCAGGTTGTTTTAAAAATTCTATTTCTATTTCTAGTGGAACAAACACAGAATAGATACAGACGGAGGTCAGCGCAGCAACCAGGCACCACAAGCAGCCCCCACGAGTTTTAGTATGGGATCAAGCATCTTACCATAAGTCTGCACAGAGAAAGCAGAACACTAAACAAGGTCTCCAGGGCCATGACACAATCCTCTACCCCGTTTTCACCCTCGTGAATAAAAAACAAACACACATTAAACTGTTAAAACCAATAGTTCACTGTAGGGAAAAAAAGATAATAAAAAGATAATTACTCAGCTATAGTTAAGTTACCAGATAACTACTTTAAACATTTTAGTGTCTGTCTTTCTAGATATATGTGCACATACACACACACATGTACATGTGTGTAATGTATTTTAACAAGAACAAAATTACTGTTTTGTTATGGGATTTTATCATGAACACACTTGAAGGCAGTACTGATGGACAGCTGTCTGCGCATCCCTCACTCCTTGTTTTCTACCATTGTTGCTTATGTACAGCTTAAGTCCTGGGACAGCACCCATGCTTCACTCATCCCATATCCCCAACAGGCTTAAGGAAGAGTCTTGTCAATAAATAACTGTCCCTCTAGAGGTAGAAGTGAGCAGGTGCCCCTCTCGAGATCACAGCTGTACCTAAAAACATTTGTAAAATGATCTGCATGAATTTACTTCAGATTTTAAGAGGTCTGCTCAGTACAGTCCTGTTTGGCCTGAGACTTTCCCTCTAATATGAATGTCCATAATTGTGTTCTGAAAATATGCAAGATGACTTTAAAACTTACAGGCTTCCCCATCCATCAAATGGCAATACAGTTAATATGCAATGTAAAAGGGAAAAGATAGCTTAAAGAAGTGAGAGCATTTGAAAGTGCTCTTTTTCCTTTTGGCTGTTCTCATTTTTCCTCAACTCTCATACTTCCTACGCTTTCTGCTCTTCCCAACAGCAGCCTGCACTTACCTTTAATCTTCTACGGTTCATCCTGACATACCAATTAGTCAGAACATCCACAAACTTGACCAGGCGAGGAACCACAGTATAGAGCCTGTAAGCTAAAAGTAACAACCAATCAGGCAGTGAGAACATGCGAGCATCTTGGGTGCTTAGGACAGGGCTAGACACAAGAAAAAGCAGCAGCCCCTGTCAGCCAAGGGCCATCACACCTGTTAGGGAGACGGAAGTACCAAAGTGAAGCAATCAAAACAACTGAGGACATACTATATGGCTGTGAAGGTGTCTAGGGGCATTCACAAACCACCCTATGAGCTACATGCAAACTCCCATCGTCAGTGAGAAAACTGGAAACCCTGTATGTGTGGCTGAGAGGCCGAGGCTGCCCACCAGATGACTCCACGAGGCACCATTCATCTGGAGCTGTACAAGGTGGCAGTACCACAAAAGCCTGACTTCTTCCATTGCGTTACCTTGGCCTTAACTCAGACAGACACAGAAAAAACTCTAATTAGACTCTGAGATGCACAGCATAGAGCAGGGCTCCTGAACCAGAGCAATCACGCCCTGCATGAGACATTGACAATGTCTGAAGAGACATGCTGGCTGTCAAAACTGAGGAGGTGGACACTCCCGGCATCTGGTGGGTGGACTCTAGGGATGCTGCTCAACAGCCTATAATGCACAGCCCAGCGTCCACCACAGAGAATGGCCCAGCTCAAACGGTTAGCAGTGCTGCCACTGAGAAACTCAGGCAGGGGCTGTGCATAGAACAGAACAGGGTTTCTAAAGGTTAAAATAGACAAGGAAAGAAAGCTAAGGGAGGTATTGGAAGCAGAGAAGAACCTTGAAGAATCAGAAAAATCTGAAGGCTCCCCAAGGAACTCAGAGGACAACAGGAAGTTAAGGGCATCTAGCCAACCTCATCTGAGGCCCATACTTATTTTCAGGATTTTTCCCATTCACCTCCCCTTTAACTGATACTCTCTGTTGCACAAAAATAAACAACAAAAACAAGGAAATTAAGACCAAAATTCATTAAAAAAACAAACAAACAAAAAACCAACCACAATTTATATTACTGAAGAGTTCAGTGACTATTAATGAGGCTCCTGGTCTAAGCTAACACAGTGGTAAGTTGCCAAGGGTAGAGCTGCTCTCTGCTGCAGTCCAAAAAGACTCAGCACTGAGGTACTGCTAGACTAGCACCTGAACCCCGGGCCAGAGGCACTAGCTGGTCACACACTTCTAGAGAGGAAATTTCTGCGATCAGAGGCCTGCTCTGTAAAAACAGAGGCCCGTCCAAGTTATTTTAGGGTTCACTACACTTTTCACCTTCTAGGAAGCCAGAGTTTCCTGTGTTCAAGAGCTTCAACTCTTAGAAGGTTAACAAAACCCATATATAATCAGCACCAATAAAAGGAAGCAGGAGCAGCTAGCACTGAGATCACTAATACTAACTGCAGGCTCTTAAAGGATGCTACCCACCAGGTTCTCAGAACTCTATCTTGATGAGGGAGACGAGGGCACAAAGCTGACAGGGTGGTGGAGCAGGAACTGAACTGGGCGAACTGGGTCTGGAGCCCCTCCCATTGGCTCACACACACCACCTAGCCCCTTGCACCTGCCCCTTCCACTCGGCAGTGTGCACAACTGCTGCTGAACCTCAGTTCCCAGGCAGACCAGGCCCCAGCCAGGCTGTAATTCTCAGGTCACAGCCACTGCTGTCTGAAGATGGCATGCGCCCCCAGGCAACAAGCCCACTCCTTTGTGTCACTTAGGAGGCAAAAATGGACATGACTATGGATAGCTGACCCAGGGAGTGTGGTGAGGACCCAAGTGCAGACGTCTGCGTCGCACACTCATTTCCGTCTTCCCTTGCGTCAATCTGCCCAATAGCTTAACATTCACATGACCCTTATTATACATGTTTAACAGAGTGGGTATAGTCCTTCAGGATGACTAATAAAGCATTCAAAATTTCCTGGACTAATACTGTGCCAAGTACTGAGGCACCAACTATTCCACGAAGAGCTATGTACCAGCTGAGGAATGGAAGACACGTGCGTGAACCACACAACACTGGCGTGCTATACCCGAACAGCAGCACCTGGCAACCACAGGATGCTGGGGGAGGCTGGTTTATGTCATGAGGGTGCACACAGAGATGCCATCTTTTCTCCCCTGCCCACAGACTTTGTCAGACTCATATACTCTCAGACCCATCTCAGGTACCCAAGTTAACAGTTTCTAGCATTTCTCACCATGACTTACGGCTGTTCTATGTCCAACTTCAAGGAAACCAACATAACCTACTTTTTCAACCTCTACCTAAAACCAAATTCGTTGTTGTTAGGTAACAGAAATGTGGGGAAATGTCAACTTCATTACTGCATTTCTGTATTTCCTAATTTTTCCAGGCTGAACGGGGACCTCTTATTTAATAAAGTAGACCTAAAAACAAATTAAAAACATATTAATAACAAGTACTTATTAAGTACCTGTTATCTGCTAGCTTATTAAGTATCTGCTATCTGCTAGCTACTGTATGTACAAAATCGCCATCTGAGCCTTAGAGTAAACCTACCAGGCATTTTTGAGAGAAAGAAACTGAGGCTCGTAGACTAGGCAATGTTTTCCCCAGGGAACAAGTGGTGCAGCTGGGTTTTGAACCCATAGGCATCCTCTACTGACACCTGTGATTCCATGGGCCTGTGCAGTGTCTGTGGAGGGGTGACACTACTAGACATCTCCCCAAGACAATCTCTAAGGCCTTGGAACAACACTTTTCTACAACTAACAAGCCTTAAAATTACATTTGAGAGGTAAAAAGAAACACTTATCTATTGTTCTGTATCTCTCAAAATTTCTATAAAATTTCCTCTATGTTTAGAGAGCCCAGAAATAAACCCACACACCTACGGTCAATTTATTATTTGCCACAAAGGAAGCAAGACTATACAATGGAGAAAAAACAGTCTCTTCAGCAAGTGGTATTGGGAAAGCTGGACAGCCATATGTAAATCAATGAAATGAGGATACTCCTTCACACCATACACAAAAATAAACTCAAAATGCCTTGGAGAAATAAGACATGACACCATAAAACTCCTAGAAGAGAACACAGGCAAAACATTCTCTGACGTAAATCATACCACTGTTTTCTCAGGTCAGTCTCCCAAGGCAACAGAAATAAAAGCAAAAACAAACAAATGGGACTTAAACATAAGCTTTCGCACAGCAAGGGAAACCATAAACAAAACGAAAAGACAACCTATGGACTAGGAGAAAATCCTCACAAACAATGTGACCAACAAGACATGCAGATGGCCAACAGGCACATGAAAGATGCTCAACATTGCTAATTATTAGAAAAATGAAAATCAAAATTACCGTGAGGTACCACTCACACAAGTCAGAATGGCCATCACTAAAAAGTCTAATGCCGGAGAGGCTGTGGAGAAAAGGGAACCCTCCCCTACACTGTTACTGGGAATGTAAATTGGTACAGCCACTATGGAAAACAGTATGGAGGTTCCTTAAGAAATTAAGACTAGAGTCGCCATATGATCCAGCAACCCCACACCTGGGCAATATCTGGAGAGAACTCTTAGCTTGAAAAGACACATGGACCCCAATGTTCACTGCAGCACTACTTACAACAGCCAAGACATGGAAGCAATCTAAATGGCCACTGACAGATGAAAAAATACACACACACACACACACACACACACACAATGGAATACTACTCAGCCATAAAAACGAATGAAATAATTCCATTTGCAACAACATGGGTGGGCCTAAAAGATTATCTCACTAAGTGAAGAAAGTCACAGAGAAACAGATACTGTATGATATCACTTTATGTGGAATCTAAAATATGATACAAATGCACTTATTTACGAAATAGAAACAGACTCAACAGACATTAAAAAACAAAAACAACAAACCAAAAAACTTATGGTTACCAAAGGGGAAAGTGGGAGGGGGGATAAATTAGGAGTCTGGGATTCACAGATACAAACCACTACAAATAAAACAGATAAACAACAAGGTCCTACTGTACAGCACACAGAACTATATTCAATATTCTACAATAAAACACAGTGGAAAGAATATGAAAAAGAAAAAAATATATATATACACATATACATTTATATATTTGAATCACTGTGCTGTATAACAAAAAGTAATGCAACACTAAGTCAACCATACTCCAAAAAAAATTTTCCTCTGTTTATAAAGAAAAACAGTTAAATATCAAAAGGACCATTATAAAGAGAAGAGTCCTTATTCCTGGGAGGAAGGCCCAAGAGAGACACACCTGCCATTTCGGTCTCAAAGAACCCAACGAGCGACTGCATAAAGGACAGGACCCACCGGTCTGTGATGTTGGTACTTTCTTTAACCATGTTCTCGTTGTAAAGGAATTCCATTTCTTCTTCCTAGGAAGTGACAATTATTGAAACATGCTGCATGCTTGGGGGAAACTACTGTAGAGAAATGAATTTTTTAAATTATTTAAACTGAAAGAACTAGCCAACAAATCAAAAACAAAACAAAACAAACAAGAAAAACACCACAAAAATCCAGACCCTACTGGCAATCTAAATTTCTGATGCTTAGCAGTATTTTCCAAGTAAGCTCTAAACTTGGAACATTAAGTCCTCAACTAATGAATTATATTTTTGAGTGAACTAAAGAGAATTTAGGAAAAAAATGATTCCTATGTACCAAATAGTAATTATGAATTAAGAAATATTCCAATATCTTGTTGTTAAGTAGAGGGTTTAGTTACTTTAAATCTGAGGAAGGAAGGACAGCAAAACTGGCTAGGACTGGACAACTGTCTATAAGTTGAAAATGAGTACTAGGAATTAACGTCTTTGCTTAAATTACTTTTTTCCCCAGAATGCTCTATTCTACCCCTGCTTTTTCCTTTGCAAATCCTCCTCGATCCTGAAGGCCCACTCAGCAGCAGCATCAGGATGGCAAGGCAGTGACGATGCTGACTCCTGCCCTTATGTAAGTACCGGATGCTGGAGCCTGCATCTTTCTGCCACGCCCAGACAAGCCCCAACTATGAGTGGCTTGACCCAGCCTGTGTTCCTGAGTCCCACACCAGCCAGAGGGCTGCAAAGCAGACCAACTTTAGGAATGCTGGCCTGAGAGGTGATGGATCAAAAAGAAAGGAACAACACCAGGGGTCTGGGGAAGACCCTGTTCTTCTTGGGAGGGTTCATGAGCAGACCAAGATGAGCCAAGGCAGCAAGAAGTGAGTGACCAGCCTGCTGGAATGTGATGCTCAAAGCTCAGCTCTCCAACCAGTTTCTCAGGAAGGAATAATATCACTTGTTTAGTCAAGAGTAGTCAATTAAGAAATTCTATCTGTAAGGTGCTGGAGATAAAAGGTGAGTGGTACCTGAGCCCTGACCCCAAGTGGAGTCCAGGAAGCATGCAAAGACACATGTGCAATGAAGCCTGCTGGCCTGAGAGCACTCAGTAGGGGCAGGGGAGGGGACTTCCCAGACAATGCCTCCCAGGCCACCAGGTACCTGCTCTGAGGCATTTTCACATACATCACAACCACTATTTTTCATCCCAGCAACCCAATGAGAACTTCTCTCACTTTCAGAGTCTCAGGCAAATGTACTCATCCAGTGGCCTTCCCTGACCACCCATCTGCAGCAGCCTTTACCAGGCACTCACTCTGATAGCAGCTGACTCTTTACTGCTCCCCCATCACCAAGCCCCCAGCACCAATTTGGCTAGCTAAATGAATATCCAATGCAACTCTTCTTCAACAGGTGAGGCCTGTGTCTTGCACAGGTGAGCATCTGCCCAAATGGCGAAGCTCCAGTCCTGTGCGCCTGGCCCCACATGAACCCCAGATACCTGTCGCACCTTCATCTATGCCCCCCATAAAGTCCCCACCCATGGGGCCTGCTGGCTCCTGTCTCCCATGCAGCTCCACTTTACAGCTCGCCCCTATCTTTCGCAAACCCAGCTCAATGAGACAGACCCCACCCCACAACACTGCAACCCACACCTTCTGTAGCCTCAGGACATTCTGGATGAAGAAGCGATAGGCGTTGTACCAAGGGAGCAGCACATCCTTCAGGACATCTCGGACACCTTCCTCCTTAAAGCGGAGGTTTTCTGCTCTCACCACAGGGGAGTTAATCAAGTACAATCTGGAAGAGCAGAAAAATTACATGGAAAAGGAACATAACAGGAAACCCAGTATCACTAAGATGTTGACAGGGCAATACCCAAATCAGCACTTTTTCTACAAAAGTGGAGAATTATAAATATTCTTCTAATAGTCAATTTAAAACTGACACAGTTCTTATTTTGTGTAAGAGAACTAGCAAATTATAAAAGGAAGACCAAAAGTGCCACACCAAAACATGGCACTGGACTAACCTAGAAGCATGCCCTGCACTGGTCCCAGCACAGGCCTCAGGCAGTACAGCAACACCAGCAGAAGTGGCCAGGCCCTCCTCCCAGGACAAATGTGCAGGCATCAGGGATTCACAAGGAACAGCCACATGTGCTCTGCCAGCACAGAGGGACTCGGGGGCAGAGGCCAGGGATGCTGCTAAACATCCTACAGGACAGCCTTCAACACTAAGAATTATCAGGCCCAAGCTGTCAGCTATGCCCAGGTAAGTCTCACAGATACCTGGGGGTTGCAGGACATCCCGCTACTGGCTCCTGGACAACACAGCAACCATGAATGTGCCTGCCCACAGTCCCTGCGTGTGGGTCTCGGTGTTCGTAGCAAGAGGATGCTGAACAAGATCTCTGTGGTTCCCTTTAACCTGAGCACTCAACGTTTATGACTATGACTATTTCAAGCAGTCTCACATTTCTCTAAAAACTTTTCAGTGTTTTTATTTGCTCTAGCATAAATGTACCTCATATGGCTATCTGAGGAATAAGTACAAAATTGAAATAAATGATATAAGAGAACTCTAATATCAACAAGACAGGAAACCTACAGAAGAAGTGAGGCAGAGGAACCAGCAACTGGCTTGGGAGTATCTGTGCTACTCAATAAAATGCAACACAGAGCCTCATCTTCCAAAAGACCTCTAGATTTATAAACATCTTTACCATTTAGAAAACCACCTTGGGGATTGAAAGTCAACACCATACCAGACTTTCCTGGGGGTGCAGTGATTAAGAATCTGCCTGCCAATGCAGGGGATACGGGTTCAATCCTTGGTCCAGGAAGATCCAACATGCTGTGGAGCAACTGAGCCTGTGTGCCAAAACTACTGAGCCCATGTGCTGCAACTACTGAAGTCTGTGCGCCTAGAGTCGAGGCTCCGCAACAAGAGAAACCAGCGCAATGAGAAGCCCATGCACTACAATTTAGAGTAGCCCCCGCTCACCACACCTAGAGAAAGCCCACGCACAGCAACTAGAGAAAGCCTGCACAAGCAACGAAGACCCAACGAAGCCAAAACAATAAATAAAAATAAATTTATAAAAAAATAAAAAAAATAAAGTCAACACCATACCAATGTAATTCTCCATGCAACAGAGGTGCATTTAAAAAAGAAAAGCTATATAAACCAAATTAATAGAATGATCAATATCACTGAAAACATGATTAATAGAATGTAAGATGCTTACATAAGAAATGACAAACACACACAAGGCAGAGCACCAGTTTGTACCTGAGGGCATCAGCACCATATTTATGAATGATTGAAAGTGGATCTGGATAATTCTTCTTGCGTTTGCTCATTTTTTGGCCATCACTTGAAAAACAAAAGGGAAATGCCAATTAAATAAGTCAACATTACAGTTTATACATGGTTACAGATTATCTATGAATTGGAATACATAAGTGCAAATGGGACACAAGCTACTATTAAGCACAACGATAACTTTTGTTAAAATGTGTTTAAGCCTCTTTTTGAATACTGTAGTGAGTCAATGGAGAAGTTTCAGGATAAACTGCAGCAGGAAGATACCAGAGTGTAACAGTTAAAAATCACAGCCTTGGCATTTATCCTAGAGAAATGAAAACTTATATTTACACAAAACCTATAAAGTTCACAGCTTTATTCATAGTCAGCAAACACTGGAAACAATCTCAATGACTTCCAGCAGGTGAAAGGTCAAACTGTGGGTCACTACGGAACACTGCTCAGCAATGAGAGAGACTATGGATACATCCAACCACCAGAGGAATCTCCAGGGAATTACAGTGAGCAAAAAAGGCCATTTTTATAACACACTTGAAACGACAAAATTACAGAGATGGGGAATAGATTAGTGGTTGCCAGGGGCTGGGGATTAGGGTTGAAGGCTGACGCGGTGGGGTGTGAAGGGGTGGGGTGGGTGTGATTATAAAAGGGCAACAGAGGCATCCTGTGATGTTGAGACAGGCCCATTATCCTGACTGTGCTTGTAGATACAGGAACCTATACACAAGACAATGATGCAGCAGCAAGTGACTAAATGACTAAACCGAGGAAGTCTGAGTAAGATTTGTGGATTGAATCAACAACCTGATTGCAACAATGTGCTACAGCTTCAAAAAACGTGACCACTGGGGAAACCAGGCAAAGCACACAAGGGGTCTCTATTAATTTTCACAACTATAACTCCATAAGATTGTCAATTAAAAAAAAAAGAAGTACAGACTGTAGAGCCAGACTGCCTGGGTACAGAACTAGAATTTATCACTCTTTTGCTGTATGACCTTAATTTTTCTGCACCTCAAATTCCTCAAATGTCAAAGTGGACAGTGAAAGGACCCATTTCAAACAGTTCTGGAGATAAATAAGTGAAGATATGTAAATGCTCAAAACAGGGTCTGGCACAGTGCTAGGTGTCATCCCCTGCCTTGAACAGCACACGACGCAAGCTATCTAGGTATCAAGATTTTATTTTCTTATTTTTATTTGTTTTTACTTTTAATGACTAGAGGCAATAGAAGCAAAGGAAAAAATAAGACTCCTTATTATAATAAGCCTCTAGAACTAATAGCTTCTTCATATATTAAAAAGAGGACAGCAAAAATTTAAAGGACCAGTGTACAGATTAAATAAGAGCTATAAGCAAAAGTACTTTAGAAAATTCTGAATGACAAATGTTATTTTATCACTAGTAGTACCATGGGATGACACATGTCCTCCCCTCCGTTCTCCTCCATTAGGCTCAGCTCTTAATACAGCCCTTCTCCTAAGATAGAGGAATATGCAGAGACAGACCGTTACAGGTTGAGAAGGGCACAAGACAGGAGTTGGGTGAAAAGGGAGAGCAGGGAGAAGTATAAAGGCAGAAGGAAGGAAAAGAATAAGAACAGAGCTGGGCCATTCCTAAATTCCTCTATTCAAAAAGAATGGTTAGGTCCAACCAGAACATGCTGCGAGAATGAAGATCAGGAACCGGAACTCATCATTTACACAAGGGAGTGCACCTGCCTTGCCAGGACGAGTCCATTCACAATCACATTTTTGAATGGCGGCCGTCCAAAGAGAGCTGTGGCCAGCACCAGCAGGGTGTAAAACCTGGAAAAGGAAACCCACAAAGAAAGAAAGAGCTCAATCAAATAAGAAACCGAATTCAAGCATTGGAAAGAAAACTGTGTTTACTTATTGGACTGAATTTCTCTTTTAGGTAAGTTACACTTCTCGATAATCACTTAAAGCAATGGTTCTTAATTCGGGTGATACGTCAGAATCATCTGGCAAGCACTGAAAAATTAGGCATGGGACCCACTGCAGACCACTCATATTAGAGCTTCTCACTAGAAAAAAATAAAATGACCTTTACTTAAAGCAAATAAAGCCCTAGAGTGAGGTACTGGCCCCCTGCTGGAGACAGTACTATCACCCTCCTGGGGGGCTAGCTGGACAGCCACAAGGCAGAGCAGGGCAGCACTGGGTGGCCTCTGAGGACCTCACAGAAATGCCAGGCTGAAAATCCAAAGATGTGTGTTGCCTTCAACACAAGGTCATATGGGACAGTCTGATGACAGAAGATGCAAAGAGCACTCTCATCCAAAAGATAAAAGGTAGACTACATGAATATTAAAAAATGTTTTTATTCTATCAGGTATCATGCATGTCTTTTATCTGCTAGGTAGATTGTTCCCTACAAGAACTATATCACATCCACATAAGCTGTCCCAGTAAGTAATGCACTTCTGTCATCTCCGACCTGATTTTGCACCCCAAGAACATCACCAGACACAGCTGATGAGGACAGAGATCAGACCCCTTGCCTAACGTGAATACCTGACCAGATATCCCTTCCTCTGAAGGCAGATCAGGGGGACACTGGTTCTTATGAGATGCAGCCCATGCCTGACAAAAGGGGAAGGAGGCAATGTGCACATGGGGACCCATGTGAGGGCTTTCAACAGTTGCCAGACATGGCAGCACCGCAGAGAAACAACTTATTGGTGAATCATCTGGCCCCTCCTACGAACAGCAGTTTGTACGTGGTAGCTGTTCCTATAGAAAAAGGATTGGAAGCTGAAAACATTAAGAACACTAAGGCTGGAATTTCGTCAGTTTGTGATGACAAGTTGTAAAGATAGAAAATGACATAAACATTTCTTAAACATTTCTGCAGAAACATTACTAAGTATAATTAGAATCTGTGTCAGCCAAGCTCATCCATGAAGAGAAGGTAATTCACCTTTTTCCAATTAAGAGGATGAAGGTGCTGCTTTAGATAAGGCACCAGGTAAAACCAATGCCAACATCCTCATCACTATGCTTTTTTTTTTTTCTTTTTTCAAAATTTTAAATCTGGACTTTTTAGAATGTTATGAGGCTAGCCTTAACATCTGAGTACATTTTCAACTATCTCTCAAATCCGTAGCACCCACCCGAGCATTTGAGTAAATGATTTAAAGTAAACAAACTAAGGACACACATTGTTTTGTATCACTTAATCTTCCAATATACCAAATCTCTGTATTCTAAAATGTCAAAGGTATAATTAAAACTCTAAAACTACAGCCTTAATATAGTGAGAGATTCCTGCTCAAAAGACCCTTTTATGGTATGTTTGGTGGTGAGGGGCAGAGGGCAAGAGCAGAGCCTGTCTTGTTTGATACAATCTCCCCAGCACCCAGCTGATAAATGCTAAATGCTCAGTAAAATATCTGCTAAATCAATAAAACACTTTAAAGAACAAGGAACATACCATCCTCTGGTTTGGTCAATGCCTTCAGCAATGAAGTCTGCAGGGAATGCATCCTCAAACTCCCTCTTGTTTTCAAATGGATAATGAATTTGAGCATAGGGCATGCTGCCACTCTCGAACCAACAGTCAAAAACTTCAGAGATACGATGCAACAATCCCTTCCCACAGCGTGAAGGAATAGTCAGATGGTCAATGCTAGTAAACAAAGAAGTAGCCACATCTATTAATTTTAAGCAAAACAGAACTTACAGTTAATTGCCAAGAGGAAACACAATGCCCTCACAGCTCTTTCATATGTATCTGCAAACAGAAATATTGGCAGTTATCACAGGCTTTCAGAGAGCACCATCAGTGCTCAAGCTGGAAGGTTATATACTAAAGTCTCCTGACATCCAATTTAAGGACAAAAGGCCACGTTCCCTCAATATGACACGAATCATCAATAACAAAGTAGCAAACTAGCTGATTTCTACATGTAGCTCTGTGATCTATTACAGAGACACCCAGCCCAATACTCTCTGAATGACAGAACTGAAGTGAACCAAATATTCAGAAACTGACCTCTCTCTGTGGAGATCTGAGATCTTTGCTCCTGACAGTTCTTCCAGTTCTGCCACCGACCCAACACATACTACCTGTCAAAACAAAATTAAAAGGCCTCAGAGGCAAAGACCACACAGAGTAAATTTATGTAACTTTCATGTGCAGGTTTAGAAAACTCTGACCTTTAAGACAGTTATCATCCATGTGGCTTACCTCATGAAACACTACAGGTCACTGCCTGAATAGGTGAGCAGACTTCCTTCTTTGCTGCCTACCCTTGTATCAGAGGGATTCCCTACATGGAGAGAATTTCACAGCCACAATCTCAACAAGTATTTCTTGAGGGTTTACTATGCCCAAGTCTCTGCCAAAAATAACCAGCATAAATGAAATGCCTAGATTATTACTCTAAGGCATCTTAGTTTGTTCCTGGCACTTGCATTTGGCTCTGTAATCTGAAATCTTCTCAAGTCAAAGCTGGAACTAATTTACTGTGCATGAACTGGACCAAATAATCAGGTTGCAACATATTAGGGTTACGCTCATATAACAAGCCTGGGAAGTGGGCCCAGCAGGTGCATTCGGAACAGGGGGAGCCATCTACCAGGGGCTGTGCAGTCAGGCTGCACCAGCAGGAGCTGCTGTGGGTTCAAACCCAGAGGTCACCTGCTACCTAAGAAGCACTCATAGCCCCGTTATCTGCCCTTTCTGTTCAGTCCTGAAAAGTCCTCTGATTCAGCTACTTCACTGTTGCCTTTCAGGTCCCTACTAGAGATTTACTGAGGTCCCTGGGCTGCTGTTGCACATGACCTTCTGTCAGCACTGCACAGAAGGAATACATCTATATACCTATGTATGTATTTATTTAGACACACACACACACGTCTGATTTTATAAATTAAAGGTCTGCAGTGCTTTGGTAATTTTTTTTAAGTCGTCCTTTTTGAATCACTATAAGGCTGTTTTAATATGCTGTGACTTAGTGTAGTGGGTGGAGTCTCTGTTCATCAAAAACTCAAAAGCAGAAAACGAGATCTGAGCAACACAAGATAAACAATATGAGGACTTCCTGAGAAAAATACAAATTGCAGTCTTCACTTTTACACAGAGGGAAATTTAAAACTGTATTTAAAGTAAAAATAAAGTCAAAATGAATACAAATCTTAAAAATATATTTATGTCATGATTCTAGGAAGGAATAAAGAAGAAAAAAGTAATGAAATGAGAAAGGGGCAAATAAAATAAGAAAAGATATTCTTTACCCCATGTTGAGATGCATGAATAAAGAGCTTCAGCAAAAATCAACACAAGGAAACGCTACCCTGCCTCACCTCCTCGAAGTCACTGCTGACCCACAGTGGGATAGGAGTGCCCCAGTATCTATTTCTGGAAATTGCCCAGTCACGTGCATCTTTTAGCCAATTTCCAAATCGCTTTTCTCGCACAAACTCTGGAACCCTGCAATAAAGAGGTCAGATAACCAATCACATAAAAACATTAGTAAGTAAACATATAAATTAGATCCGCATAAGCCTTTGTATAATACTTTGTGAACATAATGATCTGGAAACACTGAGGTCACTCCTAGGAGAATGTCTTCTGAATGGACAGCACCAGAAGACCCACATAAGCTGTTTCTGCTATGAATTCATCCCAGGAAAGATGCTCTGCAATATGAAACCCCACAGCACACAAGCTTCCCTGTCCTGCTCTCCGACCACAGGACTGTCGCAATCTTATGACAATAGCTAGCCTGATCCTACTTAGATCTAGTATTTAGGTCATCCACACAATAGCTCTTTTACTGAAACTCATTAGCAAGGGCTCTTAGTCACCTACAAAGTAAGAGTCTGAACAGGTGGGGCTATTTGTAGCTGGTGGGAAGCTGCCTCTCCAGGCTCACCTACAGTTCCCCTGCCACTGCATTTTAGGCTCCAGTAATAAGGCAAGTTCCTTAGGATGCAGCTTCCTAGCTCACTGACTTTGCCCATGCCATCCCCCCACTTTGATAACCTTCACCCTGCCCCCCTCCTTCCCTCAGCCACCCCCACACCCAAGGCTCTTATGGCTTCTGACTGGTAAATGACTCCTTATTCTTTAAGGTTTAGCTTCTTTAAGGAAATCTTGCCAAGCTCAAGGCTGAGTTAAGGCACTCCCTGGCTCCAAAACACTCCAGCCTCTCAGGTGCTGCAATTACCATCCTAGGTCATTTTATAGGCCTGCACCACACTCCCCCTCCACCCCAGTAAGACAGCCATACTAATATTACATACTCAGCACTCCACTAGGAAACTAAAGAGCTTCTTAGGTATAAAAATGAAAAAACTACTTTCTCTTGAGAAATCAGGGTCACTCTGCTAAGAAATATAGAAAGCTACAGTTTCCTTTTACTCCCCTGAGATTCTCCCCATTCTTCCAAAATCAAATGCACTATTTCTTACTTCCCCCAAGAACCCAACTTAAAGTCAAGTAGGGTACTTGGGGGAAGTAAGAAATAGTGATTACCCTCAAAACTCTCAGTGAAAACCATTCTTCTGGAATACATAGATTTAGTTTTATATCATTTTTGCACCTACAGGTTTAAGTACAGTAGGCTCCCCTTATCTGTGGTTTCAGTTACCTACAGTCAACCATGGTCCAAAAATATTAAAAGGAAAATTCCAGGAATAGAAAATTCACAGGTTTTAAACTACACACTGTTCTGGGTAGCACAATGAAGTGCTGTGCCCTCGCACTCCATCCTGCCTGGGAACACTGTCTTTAGTGTATCCAGGCTGTATATGTTAGCCACCCATTAATTACTTAGCAGCCACCTTGGCTACCACATCAAGTGTTGATTATCTCAGCACTTGTGTTCAAATAACCCTTATTTTTACTTAATAATGGCCCCAAAGCACAAGAGCAGTGATGCTGGCAATTTGGATATTCTCTTACTGTGCCTAATTTATCAATTAAACTTCACCAAGGTATGTATGAATAGGAAAAACAGTATATACGTATAGGGTTTGGTACTATCTGCATTTTCAGGTATCCACTGGGGGTCATGGAACATATCCCCTATGGAAAAAGGGAGGGACTACTGTGACATCTCTCTGCACTTTAGATATTAGCTGAGGAGAGAAAGCCTTCTGTCCCTGAAGTGTTTATCCATGAAGCCAGTGTGCACAAAACATCACCATATTTTAGGAACTCAACAAATGTCAAAAATATTAAGAATAATAGAGATTGGTTCAAGATGGCAAAGTAGCAGAACATGTGCTCACTCCCTCTTATGAGAGCACCAGAATCACAACTAACTGCTGAACAATCATGGACAGGAAGACACTGGAACTCACCAAAAAAGATATCCCACATCCAGAGACAAAGGAGAGCCGCAATAAGATAGTAGTAGGGACGCATAAAATCAAATCCCATAATCGCTGGGTGGGCGATTCACAAACTGGAGAATAGTTATAGCACAGAAGTCCACCCACTGGAGTGAAGGTTCTGAGCCCTACACCAGGCTTCTCAAACTGAGGGTCTGGCAACAGGAGGAGGAATCCCCAGAGAATCAGACTTTGAAGGCCAGCAGGATCTGACTGCAGGACCTCCACAGGACTGGGCGAACACAGACTCCACTCTTGGAGGGCACACACAAAGTAGTGTGTGCACCAGGACCCAGAGGGAAGGAGCAGTGACTCCATAGAAAAGTGAGGAAAACTTACCTGCTAGTGTTGGAGGGTCTCCTACAGAGGCAGGGGGAGGTTGTGGCTCACTGAGGGGACAAGAACACTGGCAGCAGAGGTTCTAGGAAGTACTCATTGCCATGAGTCTGACAACAGCCCCCAAAAAGAGCCTGTAGGTTCCAGTGCTGGGTTGCCTCAGGCCAAACAACCAAAAGGGAGGGACCTCAACCCCACCCATCAGCACACAAGAGAATTAAAGTTTTACTGAGCTCTGCCCACCAGAGTATCACTCAGCTCTACCCACCACCAGTCCCTCCCATCAGAAAACATGCACAAGCCTCTTAGATAGCCTCATCCACCAGAGGGCAGACAGCAGGAGCAAGAACTATAATCCTGCAGCCTGCAGACAAAAACCACAGCCACAGAAAGATAAAGAAAACGAAAAGGAAGAGGACTTTGTAACAGATGAGGGAACAAGATAAAACTGCAGAAAAACGACTAAATAAAGTGGAGATAGAAAACCTTCCAGAAAAAGAATTCATGATAATGATAGTGAAGATGATCCAGGACCTTGGAAATAGAATGGATGCAGAGATTGAAAAGATGCAAGAAATGTTTAATAAAGACCTAGAATTAAAGAACAGAGATAAGCAATACAATAACTGAAATGAAAAATACACTGGAAAGAATCAACAGTGGATAACTGAGGCAGAAGAACGGATAAGTGACCTGGAAGACAGAATGGAGGAAATCACTGCTGCAACATAGAAAAAAGAATGAAGAGAAATGAAGGCAGTTTAGAGACCTCTGGGAAAACGTTAAATGCACCAACATTTGCATTATAGGGGTCCCAGAAGGAGAAGAAAGAGAGAAATGACTCAAGAAAATATTTGAAGAGATTACAGTCGAAAAATTCTCTAATATGGGAAAGGAAATAGTCAGCCAAGTCCAACAAGCACAAAGTCATGGGCAGGATAAACCCAAGGAGAAACACACCAAGATACATAGTTGTCAAACTGACAAAAATTAAAGACAAAGAAAAATTAAAAGCAACAAGGGAAAAACAACAAATAATATACAAGGGAACTCCCATAAGGTTAACAGCTGATTTCTCAGCAGAAACACTGCAGGCCAGAAGGGAGTGCCACAATATTTTTAAAGTGATGAAAGGGAAGAACCTACAGCAAGGATCTCATTCAGATTGGACAGAGAAATCAAAAGCTTTACAGACAAGCAAAAGCTAAGAGAACTCAGCACCACCAAACCAGCCCTATAACAAATGCTAAAGGAACTTCTCTAAGGGGGAAATACAAGAGAAGAAAAGGACCTACAAAAACAAACCCAAAACAATTAAGAAAATAGTAATAGGAACATACATATTGATAATTACCTTGAATGTAAATGGATTAAATGCTCCAACCAAAAGACAAAGACTGGCTGAAACAAGACCCATATATATGCTGTCTACAAGAGACCCACTTCAGACCTAGGGACACACAGACTGAAAGTGAGGGGATGGAAAATGATATTCCATGCAAATGGAAATCAAAAGAAAGCTGGAGTAGCAATACTCATATCAAATAAAATAGACTTTAAAATAAAGAAAGAATATTGCAAAAGACAAAAAGGGCACTACATAATGATCAAGGGATCAATCCAAGAAGAGGATATAACAATTATAAATACATATGCACCCAACACAGGAGCACCTCAACACATAAGGCAAATGCCAACAACTATAAAAGAGGAAATGGACAGTAACACAATAATAGTGGGGGACTTTAACACCCCACTTACACCAATGGACAGATCATCCAGACAGAAAATTAATAAGCAAAGACAAGCTTTAAATGACACAACAGACCATAAAGATTTAATTGATATTTATAGGACACTCCATCCCAAAATAGCAGATTACACTTTCTCCTCAAGTACACACAGAACATGTTCCAGGATAGATCACATCTTGGGTCATAAATCAAGCCTTGGTAAATTTAAGAAAATTGAAATTGTATCAAGCATCTTTTCTGACCACAATGCTATGAGATAAGAAATCAATTACAGGAAAAAAAACCGAAAAACACAAGCACATGGAGGCTAAATAATACACTACTAAATAACCAAGAGATCACTGAAGAAATCAAACTGGAAATCAAAAAATACCTAGAGACAAATGACAATGAAAACACAATGATCCAAAATCTATGGGATGCAGCAAAAGCAGTTCTAAGGAAGTTCATAGCATTACAATCCTACCTCAAGAAACAAGAAAAATCCCAAATAAACAATCTAATCTTACACCTAAAGAAAATAGAGAAAGAAGAACAAACAAAACCCAAAGTTACTAAAAGCAAAGAAATCATAAAGATCAGAGCAGAAATAAGTGAAATAGAAACAAAGAAAACAATAGCAAACATCAATAAAACTAAAAGCTGGTTCTTGGATAAGATAAACAAAATTGATAAATCTTTAGCCAGACTTATCAAGAAAAAAAGGGAGAGGACTCGAATAAAATTAGAAATGAAACAGGAGAAGTTACAACGGACACCGCAGAAATAAAAAACATCAATAAAAGACAAGCAACTATATGCCAAAAAAAGGGACAACGTGGAAGAAATGGACAAATTCTTAGAAAGGTATAACCTTCCAGGACTGAATCAGGAGGAAATAGAAAATATGAAGAGACCAATCACAAGTAATGAAATTGAAACTGTGATTCAAAATCTTACAACAAACAAAAGTCCAGGAACAGATGGTTTCATAGGTGAATTCTATCATTTAGAGAAGAGCTAACACCCATCCTTCTCAAACTCTTCCAAAACACTGCAGGGGAAGCAACACTCCCAAACTCATTCTATGAGGCCACCGTCACCTTGATACCAAAACCAGACATTGATATTACAAAAAAGAAACTTACAAAAAAAAAAAAAAAAGGAAGAAAGAAACTTAACAGAAGAATATCATTGATGAATATAGACACAAAAATCTTCAACAAAATACTAGCAAACAGAATCCAACAACACATCAAAAGGATCATACACCATGATCAGGTGTGATTTATCCCAAGGATGCAAGGATTCTTCAATATACACAAGTCAACCAATGTGATGCACCATATGAACAAACTGAAGAATAAAAACCATACGATCATCTCCATAAATACAGAAAAAGCTTTTGATAAAATACAACACCCATTTATGATAAAAACTCTCCAGAAAATGGGCACAGAGGGAACCTACCTCAACATAATAAAGGCCATATATGACAAACCCACAGCAAACATCACCCTCAATGGTTAAAAACTGAAAGCATTTCCTCTAATTCAGCACAGTTTTGGAAGTTTTAGCCACGGCTATCAGAGAAGCAAAACAAATAAAAGAAATTCAAATTGGATAAGAAGTAAAACTGTCACTGTTTGCAGATGACATGAGAGTATACATAAAAAATCCAAAGATGCCACCAGAAAACTACTAGAGCTAATCAACGAATTTGGTAAAGTTGCAGGATGCAAAATTAATGCACAGAAATCTCTTGCATCCCTATATACTAATAATGAAAGATAATAAAGAGAAATTAAGGAAATAATCCCATTCACCACTGCAACAAAAAGAATAAAATACCTAGGAATAAACCTACCTAAGGAGGTAAAAGACCTGTATTCTGAAAACTATAAGAATCTGATGAAAGAAATCAAAGATGACACAAACAGGGGCTTCCCTGGTGGCGCAGTGGTTAAGAATCTGCCTCCCAATGCAGGGGACATGGGTTCATGCCCTGGTCTGGGAAGATCCCACATGCCGAGGAGCAACTAAGCCCATGTGCTACAACTACTAAGCCTGTGTTCTAGAGCCTGTGAGCCACAAATACTGAGCCTGCGTGCTGCAACTACTGAAGCCCATGTGCCTAGGGACCATGCTCCACAACAAGAGAAGCCACTGCAATGAGAAGCCTGCATAGTGCAATGAAGAGTAGTCCTTGCTTGCTGCAACTACAGAAAGCCCATACACACAGCAATGAAGACCCAATGCAGCCAGAAAAAAACAACAAAAAAAATGACACAAACAGATGGAGAGGTATACAACGCTCTTGGACTGGCAGAATCAATATTGTGAAAATGACTATACGACCCAAAGCAATCTATAGAGTCAATGCAATCCCTATCAAATTACCAATGGCATTTTTCACAGAACTAGAACAAGAAATCTTAAAATTTCTATGGAGACAAAAAAGACCCCAAACAGCCAAAGCAATCTTGAGAAAGAAAAACAGAGCCAGAGGAATCATACTCTCTGACTTCAGACTATACTCCAAAGCTACAGTAATCAAGACAATATGGTACTGGCACAAAAACAGAGATATAGATCAATGGAACAGGATAGAGAGCCCAGAGATAAACCCACGCACTTATGGTCAACTAATTTATGACAAAAGAGGCAAGGATATACAATGGAGGAAAGACAGTCTCTTCAATAAGTGGTGCTGGGTGAACTGGACAGCTACATGTAAAAGAATGAAATTGGAACACTCCCTAACACCATACACAAAAATAAACTCAATATGGATTAAAGACCTAAATGTAAGGCCAGACACTATAAAACTCCTAGAGGAAAACATAGGAAGAACACACTTTGATATAAATCACAGCAAGATCTCTTTTGACCCACCTCCTAGAGTAATGGAAATAAAAACAAAAATAAATAAGTGGGACCTAATGAAACTTCAAAGCCTTTGCACAGCAAAGGAAACTATAAACAAGATGAAAAAAAGACCCTCAGAATGGGAGAAAACATCTGCATACAAATCATCAAAGGATTAATCTCCAAAATATATAAACAGTTCATGCAGCTCAATATCAAGAAAACAACAACCCAATCAAAAAATGGGCAGAAGACCTAAATAGGCATTTCTCCAAAGAAGACATACAGATGGCCAAAAGGCACATGAAAAGATGCTGAACATCACCAATTATTAGAGGAATGCAAATCAGAACTACAATGAGGCATTTCCTCACACCAGTTAGAATGGGCATCATCAGAAAATCTACAAACAGTAAATGGTGGAGAGGGTGTGGAGAAAAGGGAACACTCTTGCACTGTTGGTGGGAATGTAAATTGACACAGTCACTACCCAGAAAAAAACCATAATTCAAAAAGACACAGGCACCCCAATGATCATTGCAGCACTATTTACAATAGCCAGGTCATGGAAGCAACCTAAATGTCCATCCACAGATGAATGGATAAAGAAGATGTGGTACATATATACAATGGAATATTACTCAGCCATAAAAAGGAACAAAATCAGGTCATTTGCAGAGATGTCAATGGACCTAGAGATTGTCATACAGAGTGAAGTAAGTCAGAAAGAAAAATACTGTATATTAATGCATACATGTGGAACCTAGAAAAATGGTATCCATGAACCAGTCTGCAAGACAGAAATAGAGACACAGATGTAGAGAACAAATATATGGATACCAAAGGGGGAAAGTGGGTGGTGGGAGGGGGGTGGGGTTGGGGTTGAGTTGGGATGGATTGGGAGATTGGATTGCCATACATACATTAATACGTATAAAGTAGATGACTAATAAGAAAAAGTATCAAATTGTAGACTTTAAATATATGCAGTTTATGTCAGTTATATTTCAATAAAACTCTTTTTAAAAGGAAAAAAAAAGTGTAAATGGCTTTTGCAGGTATATCCAAAAATAAATGTTTATTCTGAAAATGACTATTGTTTAAAGTTTATGGACTGAGAATACAGCCAGTTTTCCAGTCATTCCATTCTTTAAATCAAATAAATGGTAATTTCTCATCTCCACTGGGTTTTATAAAGAAAAATGTTCCTCTATACAAGGGATGCTACTTCTGTTATATAATATTATTTAAATTATTTTGCATTCCTGAATAAACAGAACAAAAAATAGCTAATATTACAATATACAATAAAAGGTAGCTTTTCTAATTATTATAACTTGAGGGAAATGTAAACCAATACTAACTACATGACAAAGGACATTATGAAGACACACATCTTACTGCTCACCAATAACACAGGTCATTGTTCCTCAGCAGATGGTCCACCATGTGCTCCACCCGAACGAACCAGCTAGGCACTGCTTTGTAAATGAGGGGAGTGTCTGACCTGGGCAAGCAAAAATGCAGAACATGGCTTGTCAGACCAAGGTCTGCAGGGGCCTAGGGTAAGACTGACCTTTAGTTTCTTACTGATATCACCACCACCTATTAGGCCTTCTACTGATATTTATTTCTATTGCAAATACTAATGTCTATGTCATCTCCCTCCACAATACAAAGAAGGTGAAAGCTAATAAGAGAACAAGGAAAAACACAGTTCTGCTTGTGTGACACTTGTCTAAGAAATGATGTTAACCTCAGCAAAGAGGAAACATGGAAACAAAACATAAGGCCATTGAAAATTCCATTTTCACCCACATCTTTATAGTATGATGTTGTATTAAAAAATGCATCACATTATATTTCTTACCAAATTCCACTAGAAAATTTTAGAGATATATCTCACCTAGAGAAATGTGATGCCAAAACAAAACATATTTGTACATGTCTGTTTCTTACACTCAAGGAACGAAATAGCTATATATATATATATATATATATATATATATATATGAATTCATAAAATTCTCCTTAAAACAAGAATGAAATTTTCAAATGCTAACTCTAAAGGATACAAATGATATGGGAACCATGATGGAATAGGCACACACATCAAATGTACCCACAAATCTGAAGCTCTAGCTACGTTCCATCTCACCTCCAGCAGAAAGGGTAGCTATGGGTGTAGGTGCTGGCAACAACAAGTCGACCTTGTTCCTTTAGGGTCCTGATGATATTTTTGTCAGCATCCTATTTTGAAAAAATTAAAATCTAGCCATTAAAATATCCTGCGGTACTTAGTAATACAATATAATATATTACTAAAGTCTGTTATTTTGATACCTTTACTATGAATAAAAGGCACAAATAACAAATGTACTATAAAAATACTTGGCCTACATTTTAGTCACTGTACAACTCTGAGCGCTTTTAAAGTACGTTCCGGACCATTTAATGTAGTGAAGTTTTCAATTAGTAATGATTACCCCAAGGTCACAAAGCTGTTTCTGGAGCCGCAAACCAGAGCCCATTTTCTCTGATTCCTACCCTTTAAATTACAGCATGCTTGCTCTGAAGATACTAGACCCTTGGAAAGCAGCTGATAATATGTCTATTTTTACTGATTTTATGTGCTGAAACAGAACAAAATCAACTTCCTGGAAAAAAAAATCCCAGATATGGAAGTTATCCAACAAAAATGATTAATGAAAGAAGTACAATGAAACTGACACCTTTCTAAGCCACAGAGATACAGACCTTCACATATTGTCCTGCAAAATCCGTCACTTCCGCTGTGAAACAGCCTGAAGCATCCACAGGGCAAATAGGGGGAGAGTCTTTCTGAATGATGCTGAAGTCCATACAGACCCGATAATCATCCTACAGGGAAAAGGAGAAAGGTGGAGGGAAGAATAAAACAGTTAAGGCTGGGTGTGGCAGGAGAGGCGCATAGAGGTGAGAGACTTATAGAATTCTTTGGTATTCTGACATATAGATGTAACCAACTTTCAACATCCTCTCAACTGAAGTTAACTCAAGGATCACTCAGAGCCCTACAGCAGGGTAGGCACTAGACCAGTCTTCCCAGCCATTACTTCACAAACCCTTAATACAGCAGAGTATCCACTGAGAAGATGACACTTGTGAATATGAACAAAATCGAATTTGGTTTACAACAGCATCGTGTATATACACACGTATGCACAAAGCAGAAAGACGTGTATACAGGTGAAAGGCATGAACCATTTCCTATTGCACAGTGCTTGATGTGCATCTGGATTTGCATCCTGTCAAGGAGCGCCTGAAAGGATGGCAACAGTGATCTAAATTCACGTTATTCATTTTACAGGAACTCACTGGCTGTCCAGTAGTTAGAACTCAGTGCTTTCACTGCTGGAACCTCGATTCAACCCCCGCTCAGGGAACTAAGATCCCACAAGCTGGGTGGTGCAGCATGTATAAATAAATAAATAAATAAATTTTAAAAATAAATTAATTAAATAAAACAAATAAACAACCCCCCTCCCCTCAAACTATTTACTTTACAAATAAGTAACATGGGCCCCAGGCAGCCTGGGTACACCATGATGCTTCATGCTACATTTTGAGCAATGCTAACAATAATCAGGGCAAACACTTATAGAGTGCTGTATCAGACAGTGCTCTCAGCACCTGACTACATCACAGCAGCTCATTCAGCCTTTATAGCGAGCCTGTGAGGAAGGCAGATCGGTGTACAGGTCTTCATCGTGTGTTCCCCTCAGACAAACCAGCAAGTATCTCCATTTTATGGATGAAGAAGCTGAGGCACAAAGAAATAACTCAGCTGCTAAGTGGCAATAATCACATTCAAAACCAAACAGCCTGGCTGCAGAGTCCAAGGTCTTTACCTCTGTGCTATGCTGCTTGAATCTAAAATTAAAGGGACTGTCTTAGACTAAATAGTGAAACCATATCTGGTTTGACTCCAAGATAAGCTGGAAAGCCAGTGTGCTTCCACCTGGGCCTATGTTCAACTCTCGCTGTGCTGAGGGCTCCCTAGTATGATCTGCCACGTGGGTGTGCTAACAGCAAGGGCAATGACAGCCTGGTCAGGAAGCAAGACCCTGAAATAAATAGTCAGCAACACAGATAGGACAAGCCCCAAAGTCCAGCAACTTGAACCATTCGGGGTAGAGCAAACAGCCCTATCCAATCCGACTGGCTAAGAGCAGCGCTCCTGATGGAGCCAGGGTAACAGGTGATGCTCAACATGGTCATGCAGAAGCGCAGACTCTGTGGAGAGATCGCACAGCACAGCGTCCAGCAAAGCCACAGCATGGACGGCCTCTTGGAAAACGTCTACCAAGTGGGGTTCAAGGCTGAAATGTAAAGACCTGATCTTCTACAACATTAACCTGCCTGGCATTCAGTTCAGGACAGATACATACCAAGACGTTATCTTTTCATTACTTATTATCAATGGAACAACCATACCAGCTGACATTAAATTATGAATAACTGAAATCTGACTAGTTCCTAAAACTCAATAAACAGTATTATCAAGAATGCTTCCTTTCCATCTAACTTGAATATTGACCAGGTATTAGGTGATATTAAGCAACTGTTAATTTTATTATGTATAATGGCGTGGTGACTGTGAAAAATAAAAATCCTCATCATTCAGCGATGCATATAGAAGTATTTGCAGATGAAAGATACAATGTTGAAGATTTGCCATAAAACCCTCCAGCCAAAATAAAAACGGTTTTGGGGAAGGGAATAGCGAACGAGATAGATGAAACAGAAATTCCAAAATGTTAGTAATTAAAGCAGTTGGATGATGTGACCATAAGGAATTATTATATTTTATCTGTACATGTTTGAAGATTTCCAAAATAAAATTCCTGGAAAGGTTAAGTATGGAAAAAAAATGACTACCAGAGACAGACTAGCATCGCTGCCTCTCTCACTGACAAAATGATCAAGCCGAGAGGCATCTGTATGTCCCCAGTGACTACACGCACTGACAGTGTCAGGCACTGTGCTACACACTCCATATGGATGGCTCCATTTAGTCCTTGCGCTTACACAGACAGGCAGGTACTATCCCCTAGGCCACAGAGGAGGAAAAGGAAGTCCAGACGGGCCAGGTTACTTACCCAGGGATGGCCTGTTAGTGGCAGGGCTATGACCTAAGGTGAGGTCTGGTTCTAAATGTGTGCACTTAATCCCTATGCTCTTCAGTTTTATTCATATGCAAATTACATTAAAAGGATTACATTGTTAGAAAAATTACTCTGGGCAAAACTTAAAATTAATCACACTGCATAGCTTTGAGGAAAGAGGTCAAATTCTCCATTCTGATCATTCAGTATTTAGTCAAGAACATAGCAGAGGTGATGGAAGCTTTCTGCATTTTGATGGTTGTGGTGACTGTATGACTCTAGGCCCTTGTTGAGACTCCCAGAGCTGTATATCATAAAGAGCAAAGTGTATAGCAAGTAAATAATGAATGAATGAAAACAAAGCACGCCTTTTGGAAAGACTAAATGCCCAGCAATACTCAGGATTTAGCCCACCATTTTCAAAAATCACCTCAGGGTGAAAAGAAACTGCAGATGCAAAATTTATAATGTATCTTTGGGGGCAGTGAGCCTGAAAAGAGGTTGACTCCATAGTTTGAACAACAGTGAGAAACCTCTCTCTCTCTCTCTCTCTCTCTCTCTCTCACACACACACACAGACACAACTCAGTGGCCACTGACGTTTACTGCTCATAAACACATCTGCAAGACTTATACTACTCACAGCGCCAAAGTAAGGAGCTTGGTGTACAACCCCAGTGCCTTCTTCCTCCTTCACATAGTCGTCAACAAGCACAGTAAAAGCACCATTCTCTTTACACTGGAAAAGAAAGGTTATCAGATTTCAAGAATAAAACAATACCATATCATAATGTTAATTTAATAACAGCTTTTGGTAAGAGCCTGAAAAATCTTGTAACATGCAAAATTATTTTCAGAAATAGAAGACAGAATAATTCAGACTGGGAAGAAACATGCTAATTCAACACATTTTTTCCATGAATAATGGTTCATCACTTATAAATGAAGTAATTATTTGAAGACTTGCAGAGAAAAATTTCTAACTTCCTTAGCCACAAAGCTGTGCTTTTTCATCAGTTCTTCCAACCTCACCCTGCCCCAAAATGCAGTTTATCAGGAAAATGTCTCAGAAGACGTGCTCCCTTAGCTATTCCTCTCCTGGTATATTTTCAATCACTGCATATGCTTTGCTGGTCCTTTTCCTTTCAGTCCGGCTCAGGTTACTCAGTAATAAAAGGCAAACCTTGGAAGAATCGGGATGGGAGCCAAGTTACAAGTCCTAGGTATAGGTACTCCACCTACTTAACACTGAGGGGAAGTGTTTTCAGTTCGATTTTCTTTGTAACACCAATAAAATCAGGTTCATACATATAGAACTGCAGACCTATTTTTTCTACCTTCATCTCTTAGTATTTCTTTTCACGTACCCTTTGCTTCAGCCAAACTGACCCTTTGCTTTCTTACCTTCCTGCCTTTGTAAAAAGTACTTTCAGAAATGATCTTCACATTTATTCCCATAATCCTGTGAAAAAGGCATTAGCAGTTCCATGTTTTAAAAATATTCTGTGCCACAACGAATGAAGCCTGCGTGCCTAGAGCCTGTGCTCTGCAACAAGAAAAGCACCACAATGAGAAGCCCGCACAGCAACGAAGAGTAGCCCCTGCTCGCCACTAGAGAAAGCCTGCAAGCAGCAACGAAGACCCAAAGCAGCCCCACCCCTAAAAAAATTCTAGTTGTATTTGAATTTCACAGATAAACAAACTCTGAACAAAGATGAAATGGTTTGCCCAAATCATGCAAGTAGTAATGATGAAGCCAAGACCTAAAAGGTCTTCTGGTTCTAAGTGCAATTTTATTTTCAACTACATCACAGCTCTTTAATTCCTTGGCATTCACTTAAAACTAAACTTGAAAAATAACTATGAAATTTTAATTGCTATAACCCAAATCACCTGAAATATTTTTGGTGTGGTATGATAGACACCAAAAGGTGTGTCTTCAGTAGTTTAAACATGGAAAGATAATAATATGTGTGTCCTTAGAATCAGATGTAAGAACAGGGAATGCAAAGGTGTCTTACTGTTTCTAACTGTAGAGAGTTTCTAACAAAAAAACCCTGCATTGCATTCCTATCCCTCAAAGTCCAGTTTTAGCTCCTGCCCCTGCCAAGGCTGAGGTGGGTCAGCACTCACACAGAGAACTACCGTGCTGCCCTGCACAGACAGCATCTACTCTCACAGCTCCCACTTAATATTTCATAACATGTGTACTTTAGGTATACACCAGATGACTTTTGTCTTAAGTCAAAGAATCTGCAGCATCTTTCTAAAACTCACCAAACGTTCTAGAAATTTCAGGATGCTAACTGAATGGATAGGTGTTATTTAATTTTATTTTTTTAAGTTTTGATATTTTATTTTTTTTTCTTTGGCTGCATTGGGTCTTTGTTGCTGCATGCAGGCTTTCTCTAGTTGCGTGGTGAGCGGGGGCTACTGTTTGTTGTGGTGCGCAGGCTTCTCATTGCTGTGGCTTCTCTTGTTGCAGAGCATGGGCTCTAGGCTTCAGAAGTTGTGGCACACAGGCTCAGTAGTTGTGACTCACGGGCTCTAGAGCACAGGCTCAGTAGTTGTGGCACACGGGCTTATGTGCTCTGCGTGAAACTAAGATCCCATGTGGGATCTTCCCAGATGAGGGATCGAACTCGTGTCCCCTGCACTGGCAGGCAGATTCTTAACGACTGCGCCACCAAGGAAGTCCCAGATAGGTGTTATTCTTAAATAACTTAAACTAGTATGAAGTGAGTGCATATTCTAGACAGACTTCTGATTTACCTCAAAGTTCCTATCTATTGTGTCCATGTGCATTTTCTGAGAGGGTTGAACTTCCCTTCGGTTCTCAATAGGATCTCTAATTTAGAAAGGTCACTGATCTAGTATAAGAGTTTTAAGACAAATAAAAACAAATACAATATAAAACAAAACATGTTAAGATACAGAAGAGAAGAATGTATTTTTGATATTTTTCAGAGGGACAAACCAAAGAAGTATTTCAGAAAATGCTTTTTTGTTTTCAGATTGTTTCTGAGTTTAGCCTTGAAGAATGTCAAGCTGATATGACATTAAAGAAAGGTGAGGATTTTTTTAAAAAGAGGAGGAAAACTTAATAAAAACCAAGGCAGGGAGGGAAGAAAAAGAAAGGGCCAGTTTGATGAAAGCAATGGATATGTTTAAATCAACATTAGGGGATGTGATTAGGGAGCAGGACTGCCTTGTGTCAAGTGGAGAACAGCCAGTGAGGAATGTGTTGGCAAATGACTGCAGGCTCACAGGGAGGGACCAGACCAGGTAAAGTGTTCAGAAATCCATCTGTAGCAACATGGAATGAGGAAAAATGCCATTAGTTAGGAGATAAGAAAAATGGGAAAACAGGTGCACAAAAATGCAGAGACAGATGTGATGTTGTGGACAGAGCCCACATGACAGAGGTCACCTGCATTAGCCAGACTCTATCTCTACACTGAACCAGAACAGAGGTAAGCAAATATTTCATCCTGTGCTGTGAGGTAAGGTCTTGCTGGCTAATGCTACATCTGACTGAATATAATTTCCACATAATGTGTAAAACCAAGTCTGAGAGTGTTGCTCATTAGTTCACTCCAAGACCTATAAATAAAAATGAACAGGAAATTCTTTTGTTGTTGGGGGTGAGGTTTACAACTACAGCTGTGGATTCTGTTGCCAGAAAATGGAAAACCACACGAAATAGCTTTGTGACTCTCATGAAAACTAAGTTACTAAATGTCTGAGCTTAAAGCACCCCCTTGTCAATTCCCTGAAATGATCTCTATTTACTTTTTACACATACAGTTTTATTCTAGCACTATCTTAAATTTGTAAAAACAAAACCCAAAAAACAAAAAGCACCTCAATGACTTCCCTGGGTGATGTGTATACTATAAACAATACAAATATATACATATAAATCTTATCAATGTAACTGATTCCTTATATAATTTGAGAAAAGTATTTAAAAATTCCTATAGGATTTTAAGTACTAAAACAAGAAGGCAATACAAACAGAATTTAATTTTTGTAATACTAAAACAGGTTTTTGGATTCAGGCACACTTATACAAACAATATAACAATAAGAACACGAATACCACTCCAGTTATCAAATGCATGGGTTGTGGAGAGCTCCTGTGGTAAAGGTACCTAAGCTCACCTTTATAAAATAGTCAAACAGGGGCCTGTATTTCTTGCCTTTGAGATAGGCACCAGGAAATCTAGAAAAAAGAGAAAGGCAAACACAATTAAAATCATCAAAGAAATGAGGCTAAAGCCACATCCTTTCTTGTTCCTAAGTCGTTAGTGCTGAAATGTGTGACCTGAATGTACTTGGTATTAGTACTTAAAACTAAACTTGAATACAGCATTTGGGCAATAACGTATCTCATTTTTTAAAGCTAAAGATACACACATGCACGCACACACATGCACAGATGCACAAATGTACAAATCAATGATTTGTATATTCACCTTTCAAGGATCTCATAGTCACTCTCCAACTTATACAGGGCTGACAATCTGGCTTCCATTAAAATGTATAAGTTTCCTCTGATGGCATCTACGAGAGAAAGGGAAAAAGTGGACTTCAATAATATTCAGGCTTTGGCTTACTCTAAAGACAGGCATCAGCATGCTTTTCCCTCCAGGGGCTCCCATATACCTGCATCCAATGCGCTCAGCACTGACAGGGGAACACCACAAAGAATGCTAGGGCACACTTGCTTCCCAAATACAAAAAAGACAAAAACATCAACTGCTATTAAGGCAGCTCATCAGTTGTGGTTAACTGCACCTCTATTTATTTTATGTAAATTAATCTTTATTTTCTCCTACCAAAAGGAATATATGTGAATGTTTAAAATTCATAACATTAGCGAACCAAGAAGATCAAAAAGTGAAAGTTTCCCAAAATCTTATACTCCCCAACCCCCCCACCTTAGCACTATCATTCCAGTGTCTAGTCCTCCAAGTGTTTTTCTATGTGTATCTTAACATGCATATTATGTAAACGTGTGACTTAATAATTATGTGACATAACAGTACAGTTCTGCAATTTGTTTTCACAGAAAACATTGTGAACATTTTCTCATCTATTACCACATACAGATCTTTCTCATTCTTTTAAATAGCTCTATAATGCTCCATCTTATGGAGGTACAAATTATTTTTAACATATCAGTTAATGCTAGACAGTTAAACTGTTTTCAAATTGTTACTACTATGGACACTGAGATAATGAATACCCTTATGCATATTTGGTACCCATACTGGAGATGTTTCTGGAGGATACTATCCTAGGAAGAGGAAAGCTGAAACAAATGCATGAACATTTAAAATTTACTAGATACTGACAAATTCCCTTACGAATATTTAGGCTAATTTAAATGCCCATATGTAAAGTATGACAGATCCAAGAATATATTCAATCTTATGACATACATCCAGTATAAGAAAAATGAGAATCCATGGATCACTGTGAAGGCCTTTGCAATTCACTGAAAAACTACCGCAAACAACGCTGCTACCCACCAGTTCTGTGAGCTTCATTATAAGCGGAGGGTATATTTTCTGAATAAAACACAGAACATATGGTCTGCCAAGTACAAGAGCTGTATGCAGGCAGATGAATGACATGACTGAAATCTCAGCCAGGTGGCCTTTAAGGCTCTCTACGAATGGCCATGACCCACAGGCCGCACAGGAAACTTCGCCTGTTTCAAAGTTTCAAAACAGACAGAAACGCACTTGCTGGGAGAAGCAGCCTTAGACACCAGAGCCAGGCTCTATGTAGAAACAGTTCCTTCCCTGTAGCTATCATTAGAAACCAACTCTTGGTCTTAGCTACTCCTAAGGAATAGCTAAAAAATGATAAAAATATCTCTTTTCTGACTCCCAATCCTTTCCCATCCCTTTCTCAATATTCTTCCCTTGATAGCACAAGCTATTGTGAATTAAGTTAATTGTCTTTTAAGACAGATTCTTTTTCTGGCTATGAGTTTTTCTTTTCTTCTCCTGACTTCCCCCTGATCCCCATAACCTATTGAAACCTGAAGGTACCAATCTTCTTTTTTTCATATAAAGCTCTATGGAAAGGGCTTCATTGACACCATGGTTAACCCCATACCAGGGAATATTTGAAAAGTACAAAGTTCTCAAGTTCTGGTACCAATTCTATGATACTATGAACTATAATAAGAAATATACATTTTGTCTTAATCCCCATTCTGGCAGAGCTCTTAAAACCCTTGGAACTTCCTAAGTGATGGGAGCCACAAAGATGTCTTTTGTTATGTTACTGGGGTGACTGTTGTAAAACCCCTAGGTAACAGGTGGAGGGTGAATCAACCACAGGGCTACAGGGTTGGAACTTTCATACTCCACCTCCAGCCCTCTCTGGGGATGAGAGAGGGGTCAGAGACTGAGTTCAGTCACCAATAGCTAATGACTTAATCAACTGTGTCCATGTAATAACGCCTCCATAAAAACCCAAAAGGATGGGGTTTGCAGATTTTCCAGGTTAGTGAATGCATCCACATGCTATGAGAACAGCCCACCCCACTGCAGTTCTAGGGACAGAAACTCCTGTGCTTGCGACCCTTCCAGATCTCACCCTATGCACTTCTTCATCTGGCTGTTCATGTGTATCCTTTACAATCTCCTTTTATAATAAACTCGTAATCTAGTAAGTACAATATTCCTCTGAGTTCTGTGAATTGCTCTTCGGACTCAAAGAAGAGGTTGGTTAGAAGCTCAGGTGACAATTGGAACTTGTAACTGACCTCTGAAGGGGCGGTGCAGTGGCAGAGAGCAGTCTTGTAGGACTAAGCTCTTAATCTGTGCTATCCGACTCTAGCTCTGATAGCTAGTACTTGAATTGATTTAAATGCTTGGTGGTGTGGAGAAAACACATACTGGAGATTCTTAGTAGCAATGATACACCACCTCTTTGAATCTCAGGTTCTTCATCTGTAATAGGGGCATGATGTATAAAAGTATTATAATATGAAAATTATATGGGATTTTTACTTTTTATATCTCTGTATAATGTTAATTTTAATTCTAATTTTTTGTGTTAATTTTTCATTCAGAAATGAAAATACTCTTAGAGGTTATTTTTCAGATTAAGTCTAATACATTTTCAAAAACTTCTATATTTACTCCAAAAAGAAATGTAACTTTTTTTTCCTTTTTAACCACTGTATCAAAAAGAATAAAATACCTAAAAATAAACCTACCTAAGGAGGGAAAAGACCTGTACTCTGAAAACTACAAGACGCTGGTGAAAGAAATCGAAGACGACACAGATGGACAGATATACTATGTTCTTGGACTGGAATAATCAATATGGTCAAAATGACTATACTACCCAAAGCATTCTACAGATTCAATGCAATCCCTATTAATTACTAATGGCATTTTTTTCAGATCTAGAACAAAAAATCTTAAAATTCATATGGAAACACAAAAGATCTCAAATAGCCAAAGCAATATTGAGAAACAAAAACAGAGCTGGAGGAATCAGGCTCCCTGACTTCAGACTATACCATAAAGCTACAGTAATCAAAACAGCATGATACCGGCACAAAGACAGACTTATAGATCAATGGAACAGGATAGAAAGCCCAGAAATAAACCCATGCACCTACGGTCAATTAATCTACAAGAAAAGAGGCAAGAATATACAATGGAGAAAAAAGACAGTCTCTTTCTAAGTGGTGCTGGGAAAACTGGACAGCCACAAGTAAAAAAATGAAATCAGAACATTCTATAACACCATACATAAAAATAAACTCAAAATGGATTAAAGACCTAAGTGTAAGACCAGATACTATAAAACTCTTAGAGGAAAACATAGGTAAAACACTCATCGACATACACTGCAGCAATATATTTCTGGATGCACTTCCCAGAGTAATGAAAATAAAAACAAAACAAGCAAATGGGATCTAATTAAACTTAAAAGCTTTTGCACAGCAAAGGAAACCACAAACAAAAGGAAAAGACAACACAGAAAGGGAGAAAATATTTGCAAGCAAAGCGACTGCCAGGGGATTAATCTCCAAAATACTAACAGCTCATGCAGCTCTATATCAAAAAAACAAAGACAGACAAAAACAAAACAAAACAAAACAAAAAGAAATCAAAAATGAGCATAAGATCTACACAGACATTTCTCCAAAGACATACAGATGGCCAAAAAGCATATAAAAAGATGCTCAACATCACTAATTATCAGAGAAATGCAAAGCAAAACTACAATGAGGTATCACCTCACACGGGTCAGAATAGCCAGCATCAAAAACTCTACAGACAATAAATGCTGGAGAGGGTGTGGAGAAAAGGGAACCCTCCTGCACTGTTGGTGGGAGTGTAAACTGGTGCAGCCATTATGGAGAACAGTATGGTGGTTCCTTCAAAAGCTAAAAACAGACCTACCATATGATCCTGCAATCCCACTCCTGGGCATATACCTGGAGAAAAACATAGTTCAGAAGGATACATGTATCCCAATGTTCACTGCAGCACTGTTTACATAGCCAAAAGATGGAAGCAAGCTAAATGTCCATCAACAGATGAATAAAGAAGATATGGTACTATATATACAATGGAATATTATTCAGCCATAAAAAAAGAACAAAACAATGCCATTTGCAGCAACATGAACGGACCTAGATGTTATCATACTAAGTGAAAAGTCATCCACAGAAAGACAAATATCACAATCCACAACAGACTTACGTTTCAAGAAGTTTGTGTGAGATGGGTACTGAAACAACTCACAGATGAGCATAAACAGAAGCGTTTGGATATCTGCAAACAAAATCTGGACCAATACTCTAAGGAAGCTGAAAGTTTCTTAGAGAATCATTACCGGTGACAAAACATGGATTCATCACTATGAGCCTGGGAGTAAACGGCAGAGTATGGAATGGAAACATCCTCAATCGCCGACCAAGAAAAAGTTCAAAAGTCAACCATCAGCTGGAAAATTGATGCTTACAGTTTTCTGGGATTCTCAAGTGCCAGTATTGGAACATTATCAGGAAAAAGGTTCAACAACCAACAGTGCTCATTACAGTGAGATGCTTGTTGAAGAGCTGAAGCCTAAACTTCGGATTAAACGCAGAGGACTGCTAATCCAAGGGCGATGTGATGTTGCATGACAATACACGTCTGCACATTTCTGCTCACACTGTCAACATTCTACAAAAACTTCATTTTGAGGTGTTAAAGCATCCTCCCTATAGTCCTAATCTTGCTCCATTGGATTTTCTCCTGTTTGGTCACCTGAAAGCAGCCCTATGAGAACAGATTCACTTCTCATGAAGTGAAGACAGCAGTTCATTTGTGGCTTACAGCTCAGCCTAAAATATTTTTTAATGAGGGAATATGAAAGCTCGTTGACAGATGGACAATGGATATTAAAAGGCAAGGAGATTATGTCAAACAATGATGTATTTGTCTTTTCTAAAATTTAATTAAAATACATTCTACAGCTAGAGTGAGGATAATTTTTGACTCACCCTTGTAAAATAGATAATCAACAAGGACCTACTATATATAGCACAGGGAAGTCTACTTGATACTTTGTAATAACCTATATGGGAAAAGAATCTGAAAAAGAATAGATATATGTATATGTATAACTGAATCACTTCGCTGTACACCTGAAACTAACACAACATTGTAAACAACTATACTCAAATATAAAATAAAAATTAAATAAAAAAACTAAACTAAGAAAAAAAATAAGCAATATTTACTTCTACACTGGACCAAGCAGAAAACTCTGGGTAAAAAAATAGCCTTTTTCCTAGGCCAGGGGAAACAAAGTAGATAAACTAGTTGCTTGGACATGCAGAAGAAGGTAGGAGGAATCAGTAAACTAAGACATGTTTCATATGTCTTTGTATACTGTTTTTCTCTAAACTCCTAAAAATACACTCCTTGCCCTTCACTCTGTCCACTTCTTATATTTGCCTTTCTGCATCCCTTGCCTCAAGTCTTGTAATTCAGCAACACGAAAACAGGCATGGTTCTCCTTTCAGGAGGCCCAAGAAGGAGTCATTATTTCCAGCTTCAGAAGTATTGGGTTGGCCAAAAAGTTCATTTGGGGTTAGCCATAAAGTTTGTTCAGGTTTTTCTGTAACATCTCATGGAAAAACCCAAATGAACATTTTGGCCAACCCAATACACTGGAACCTAACTGGCTTTGCTGTGCTGTTTGAAACTCATTATCAGATTCTCCTTCCAAAACATATCTCGCTACATTGCACCATACCTATGTATTCACCACTAGAAAATTATTTCTTAGAGGCTTTCTGGGTTTCCAAGAAATTTATTAAAATGCAAACTTCCCCAGGGTTATTAGCACATGACTGATTATGACATACCTAAGAAAAGATTCCCAAACAATAAATCATAAGACATGACCAGAGAGTACATGCTACCTCCCAGTGCCAACAGCTTTACTGATTTTAGTAAATATACTTATTTTTCATATAATTAGTAACAAGTTTATTAAGTTGTATGTAGAAACTATGTCCTGATTACTAATACTGATGTCTACTTAAACATCAAAGTAAAGAACATTTTAAAAATAATATTTAGGTACATATTAAGTAATTTTCTGAGAAAATTTCAGACATTATCTAATATTGTATCCAACTCAGTTTTCCTTAATGAATTAACTGTGTTCTATTTCTACTGTGGCCCCTCTATTGTCTATTTACTTCCCCCTATCTAGCGTGGTAAGATTTTATAAGCTTTCATTCACTGAATACTTATTTTGTTGTAGGTAATGGGTTATAAAGGAATAGCCCTAAACAATACATATCCAGGCCATGCCTTCCACAAGTCCAAAGAATTAGAGATTTTTTTGTTACTTGCTAATAACAACATCCTTGGGAATTCCCTGGTGGTCCAGTGGTTAGGACTTCATGCTTCCACTGCCACAAGCTCAAGCTCAATCCCTGGTTAGGGAATGAAGATCCTGCAAGTCGTGTGGGGTGGCCAAAAAACAAACAAACAAAAAGACAAAAAAACCCCAACCTTATCCTGATAATCTCTCTTTGTAGCTAGATAAAATTGTTGTAATAACTTCTACTAAAAATGCCTTTCTTAGAGGGAATATACTTCAATATACTAAAGGCCATATATGAAGCCCACAGCTAACATCATATTGATTGGATGAAAAGCTGAAAGCTTTTCCTCTAATATCAAGAACAAGATATATATGCCCACTCTCACCACTTTTATTCAACATAGTATTGGAAATCCTAGCCAAAACAATTAGGTAAAAAAGAGAAATAAAAGATATCCAAATTAAAAAGAAGTAAAGCTCACTATTTGCAGATGACATGACAATACATATAGAAAACTCAAGAATCCACCAAAAACTTAGAACTAAAGAATAAATGTAGGGACTTCCCTAGTGGTCAACTGGTTAAGAATCTGTCTTGCACTCCACTCTTGGAGGATACACAAAAAAGTGTGCTCACCAGGACCCAGGGGGAAGGAGCAGTGACCCCATAGGAGACTGAACCAGACTTACCTGCTGGTGTTGGAGGGTTGCCTGCAGAGGTGGGGGGCAGCTGTGGCTCACTGAGGAGACAGGGGCACTGGCAGCAGGGGTTCTGAGAAGTGCTCACTGGCATGAGCCTTTCCAGAGTCCACCATTAGCTCCACCAAAGAGCCCATAAGCTCCAGGGCTGGGCCGCCTCAGGCCAAATGACCACCAGGGTGGGAACACAGCCCCACCCACTGGCAGACAAGCAGATTAAAGTGTCACTGAGCTCCAACCACCAAATGAGATTAAAGTTTTACCGAGCTCCACCCACCCAGCCCAACCCACCATCAGTCCCTCCCATCAGGAAGCACCCACAAGCCTCCTAGAAAGCTTCCTCCACGAGAGGGCAGACAGCAGAATTAAGCAGTATCAGCACTATTTCATTTTGTGGAACTGAAAATCACAGTTAAAATGTCCATACTACTCAAGTAAGTCTACAGATTCAGTGCAATTCCTATCAAAATTTCAATGGCATGTTTCACAAAAATAGAATAAACAATTTAAAAATTTATATGGACCCATAAAATACCCTGAATAGTCCATGTAATCTTCAGCAAGAAGAACAAAGCTGGAGGCACAACACTCCTTGATTTCAAACTATATTACAAAGCTCCAGTAATCAAAATAGTATGGTACTGGCATAAAAACAGACAGAGAGAGCCCAGAAATAAACTCACATATATATAGACAATTAATTTACAACAAAGGAGCCAAGAACATACAATGGGGAAAGGAGAATCTCTTTAATAAATGGTGTTGGGAGAACTGGACCACTCTCTTATGCCATGCACAGAAATTAATGCAAACTGATTAAAGACTTGAACATAAGACCTAAAACTGTAAGATTCCTAGATGAAAACATAGCTGATAAACTTCTTGACACTGGTCCTGGTAATGCTTTTTTGTTTTGTTTTGTTTTTTGCTCTGACAACATAAGCAAAGGAAACGGAAGGAAAAAAAAATGTGGGACTACATCACACTAAAGCTTCTGCACAGCAAAAGTAATCAACAAAATGAAAAGGCAACCATGTGAATGAGAGAAAATATTTGCAAATCATATAGCTGATAAGGGGCTAATATCCAAAATATATAAAGAACTCATACAACTTGACAGCAAAAAAAAAAAAACAAAAATTAAATTTTTAAAAGTGGGTAGATGATCTGAATAGACATTTTTCCAAAGACAAACAGATGTCCAACAGGTACATGAGAAGATGCTCAAGTGATGCAAGGATGTAGAGACGAGAGAATCTTTGTGTAAGGTTGATAGAAATGTAAATTGGTGCAGCCCTATGGAAAACAGCATGGTGGTTCCTCAAAAAATTAAAAATACAACCATATATGATCCAGTAATTTTACTTCTAGGTATTTATACAAAGAAAATGAAAACACTGGAGCCTCCTACATAGCTTCCTCCACAAGAGGGCAGACAGCAGTATCAAGCAGTATCAGCAGTATTTCGTCTTGTGGAACTGAAAACCACAGCCACAGAAGATAGAGAAAATGAAAAAGCAGAGGACTTTGTACAAATGAAGGGACATGATAAAACCCCAGAAAAACAACTAAATGAAGAGAAGATAGGCACCCTTCCAGAAAAAGAATTCAGAATAATGATGGTGAAGATGATCCAAGACTTTGAAAAAAAAATGGATGCAAAGATCGAAAAGTTTACCAAAGACCTAGAAGAATTAAAGAGCAATCAAACAGAGATATGCAACACAATCACTGAAATGAAAAATACAATAGAAGGAACCAATAGCAGATTGGCGAATAAGTGACCTGGAAGACAGAATGGTGATCATCACTGATGCAGAAAAGAATAAAGAAAAAATAATGAAAAGAACTGAAGACAGCCTAAGAGACCTCTGGGACAATGTTAAACGCACCAACATTCGCATTATAGGGGTCCCAGAAGGAGACGAGAGAGAGAAAGGACCTGAGAAAATACTGGAAGAGATCATAGTTGAAAACTTCCCTAACATGGGAGAGGAAACAGCTACCCAAGTCCAGGAAGTGCAGAGAGTCCCAGGCAGGATAAACCCAAGGAGAAACACGACAAGACATATAGTAGTCAAATGGACAAAAATTAAAGACAGAAAAAAGTTATTAAAAGCAACAGGGGAAAAACGACAAATAACATACAAGGGAATTCCCATCAGGTTAACAGCGGATTTCTCAGCAGAAACTCTGCAAGCCAGAAGGGAGTGGCATGATATATTTCAAGTGATGAAAGGGAAGAACTTACAACCAAGAATACTCTATCCAGCAAGGATCTCATTCAGATTCCACAGAGAAATCAAAAGCTTTACAGACAAGCAACAGCTAAGAGAATTCAGCACCACCAAACCAGCCCTACAACAAACGCTAAAGGAACTTCTCTAAGCGGAAAACAGAAGAAAAGGACCTACAAAAACAAAAACAAAACAATTAAGAAAATGGTAAAAGGAACATACATATAGATAATTACCTTGAATGTAAATGGACTAAATGCACCAACCAAAAGACACAGACTGGCTGAATGGATACAAAAACAAGACCCATATATATACTGTGTACAACAGACCCACTTCAGACCTAGGGACACATACAGACTGAAAGTGAGGGGATGGAAAAAGATATTCCATGCAAATGGAAATTAAAAGACAGCTGGAGTAGCAATACTCATATCAGATAAAATACACTTTAAAATAAAAAATGTTACAAAAGACAAGAAAGGACATTACCTAAAGATCAAGGGATCAATCCAAGAAGAGGAGATAACCATTATAAACATAGATGCACCCAATATAGGAGGCACTGCAATACATAAGACAAATGCTAACAACTAAGAAAGAGGAAATGCAAGACAGAAATAGAGACACAGATGTAGAGCATAAACATATGGACACCAAGTGGGGAAAGCAGGGAGGGTTGGGGGGAATGAATTGGGAGACTGGGATACCAAATTGTACACTCTAAATATATGCTGTTTATTGTCCGTTAACTGTATCTCAATAAAAGTCCTTAAAAAAACAATCATACAAAAAAAAAAAGAAAGAAAGAAAATGAAAACACTAACTTGAAAAGATATCTGCACCCCATGTTCACTGCAGCATTATTTATAATAGCCAAGCTATGGAAACAACCTGTGTCCATCAATGGATGGATGGATGAAGAAAATATGGTATGTATATGTACAATGGAATGCTATCTGGCTGTAAGATAGAATGAAATTTTGCTGTTTAAAACATCATGTGCCAGATCAGGAAAAAGATGGCGGCGAAGTAGAGAGACGTGGAGTGCATCCCTCTCCACAGATGCATTGGGAGTGCACGGAAGGACGCAGTCATTCCCACAGAGAACCAGCTGAACACCAGCAGACAGCCTCGGACACCAGAAAGGGCTGCGGGGAGCCCGACATAGCCGGTAGGGAGGCATCTACGACGGCTCAAAGAGGGTGAAGCGGCGGAGCTGTGGCAGACGGGAGGGAGTGAGAAACATGCGGAGGGTCCGCAGCGCAGCTCAGCGTTCCCGGACCGAGACATCGATCCGTGGCTGAACGGAGGGTCCAGGAGCGGGAGCGTGGGAACCGGAGAGCTGGTTCAGGGTGAGAAACATTGTTGCCGGTAGGGTGGCGAACCGAGAGGACAGGAGGGAGGAGGTCCGCGGAGAGGAGTGCCGGTCCCTGGGAGCTGCCCGGCCATGATGGCGGCTGGAGGCTGCAGGCTCCCGGGCGGGGGGGAGGAGCCCCACGCATAGCCTCTCCCTCTCTTTCGGTGCCTCTGCAACAGGCAGTGGAGAGACGCCCTGCGGGCCACCTAAGGCGCTCAGGGATAACAAGCACTCTCAGGTGCTCGGGCGGGGCTAGATTAAAACTCCTTGCAACGCCAGCAGCAGGGAGGCTGCCGAGAGAAAAAAAAAAACCAGCATCAAAAAGAAAAAACCCCGAGAGAGGCCCAACTCTAAGACTTTCTGTGTACGCCTGAGCCACCAGCGCCCTCTGCAACAGGCACCTCCAAGCCTGACTGAAACAACAGTGCGCCACTGCTCACTCACTCCCAGGAGAAGGAGCCACTATTGTACCCTCTCCCTCCCCACACACCGAGGCTTACAGACGAACAATAAAGGAACCTCTGCTGGTCACAGAATAATGCAAAAAAAAAAAAACCCAAGGCAAGGAGAAGGACACTTACAGCTGAGACGCTAAGGAAACAGAAATAGTAGTATCAATACCTATTGAACTGGTCCATTCTGGGATCAGTTCTGGATTCTTTTTCTTTCTCTCTCTCTCTTTTTTTTTTTTTTTTTTTTTGATTTATTAAATATGATCTTAGCCCTAAGGGATCTACAAGTTTTACAACATAATTTTTTAAGGATATTTTTTATTCTTTTTTTTTTTTTTTTTTTTTTGCCTTTTTATATACTTCTATATCTAGCTAAGTTTTTGGTATTACGGACAAAATATCTTTCATACTTTCCTTTCATCCCTTTCTTTTATACACTTCTATTCCTTTCTTTTTCTTTGCATATTTCCAACCACATTACGCTCTTCTGTTCCCCTTTCTTCCAGCCATTTTAAGTGTATTTTATCTTAACATACTTATAAGCAACACTATCGGTCTGCTCAGACTCCTTGCTCTATTCTCCAGATGATGCACTGCGTTGGTATTAATATTAGGCTTTTGTCTTTATCTTAGTTCTTAGTACAGTTGTCTAATTACATTCTGAGAAACTCCATTCTCTCTGGTGGTACTCCAGCTCATTTCTATATTTGATCCTAGCTTACAAAATCTCCCTGGATTGATGTTTGTATGTGTAGGGTGTTATTTGTTGTTTGTTTGCTCTTGCTTTTGTCTCTGATTTGTTCTGTTTCAGTTGTCAATTTCTGCTGGGTTTCTCTTTGAATATCTGATAGCACACTGGGGTTCTGTCAGGTCTTTCTAGAGCCTTATGTCCTAACAGATTCAATAATTGTGTGTCATATACATGTATGTGTTTCCTAGACTGAATATTCATCTAATCCAATACTTGGACATTAGTCTGAGGCTTGGACAGTCTTCTATAAACACCTCTATCACCAGGACAAGCAACCCCAAAAGCTTGGACAACCATGAGGAAACAAAGAAACCCCATGCAGGCAAAGGAGCAGGAAAAAAACCCACAAGACCAAATAAATGAGGAGGAAATAGGAAAAATGCCTGAAAAAGAATTTAGAGTAATGATAGTAAAAATGATACAAAATCTTGATAACAAAATAGAGAAAGTACAAGAAACAGTTCATAAGAACTCAGAAAAACAAATAGCAATGGATAACAAAATAACTGAAATTAAAAATACTCTAGATGCTATAACCAGCAGAATGACTGAGGCAGAAGAACGAATAAGTGAGTTGGAAGATAGAATGGGAGAAATAAACGCCACAGAGCAGGAAAAAGAAAAAAAAATAAAAAGACTAGAAGACAGCCTCAGAGACTTCAGTGATAACCTTAAACGTACCAACATTCGAATTATAGGCATCCCAGAAGAAGAAGAAAACAAGAAAGGGTCTGAGAAAATATTTGAAGAGGTTCTAGTGGAAAACTTCCCCAACATGGGAAAGGAAATAATTCACCAAGTCCAAGAAGCACAGAGAGTCCCATACAGAATAAACCCAAGGAGAAATACACCAAGGCACATATTAACCAAACTAACGACAATTAAACAGAAAGAAAAAATATTAAAAGCAGCAAGAGAAAAGCAACAAACAACATATAAGGGAAAACCCATCAGGATAACAGCTGACCTTTCTACAGAAACTCTGCAGGCCAGAAGGGAATGGCAGGATATACTGAAAGTCCTGAAAGAGAGAAACCTACAGCCAAGAATACTCTACCCAGCAAGAATCTCATTCAGATTTGAGGGAGAAATCCAAAGCTTTCCAGACAAGCAAAAGTTAAGAGAATTCAGCACCACCAAACCAGCCTTACAACAAGTGCTAAAGGAACTTCTCTAAGTAGGAAACACAAGAAAAGGAAAACACCTACAAATACAAACCCAAAACAATTAAGAACATGGTAATTGGAACACACATGTCAATAATCACTTTAAATGTAAATGGATTAAATGCTCCAACCAAAAGACACAGAGTGGCTGAATGGATACAAAAACAAGACCCTTCTATATGCTGCCTACAAGAAACCCACTTCAGACCAAGGGATACATATAGACTGAAAGTGAAGGGATGGAAAAAGATATTCCATGCAAATGGAAGTCAACAGAAAGCTGGAGTAGCAATACTCATATCAGACAAATTAGACTTGAAAGTAAAGACTATTAAAAGAGACAAGGAAGGGCACTACATAATGATCAAGGGATCCATCCAAGAAGAACATATCACAATGGTAAATATCTATGCCCCCAATATAGGAGCACCTCAATACATAAGGCAAATGCTAACAGCTATAAAAGGGGACATCGACAGTAACACAATTATAGTGGGAGACTTGAACACCCCACTTACATCAATGGACAGATCATCCAAACAGAAAATAAATAAAGACACACAAGCTTTAAATGACACATTAGACCATCTCGACTTAATTGATATTTATAGGACATTCCATCCAAAAACGACAGACTACACTTTCTTCTCAAGTGCACATGGAACATTTTCCAGGATAGATCACATCTTGGGTCACAAATCAAACCTCAGCAAATTCAAGAAAATTGAAATCATATCAAGCATCTTCTCAGACCACAACGCCATGAGACTAGATATCAATTACAGGAAAAATACTGCAAAAAATACAAACACATGGAGGCTAAACAATTCACTCTTAAACAACCAAGGAATCACTACAGAAATCAAAGAGGAAATCAAAAAATATCTAGAAACAAATGACAACGAAAACACAACAACCCAAAACCTATGGGACGCAGCAAAAGCAGTTCTAAGAGGGAAGTTTATAGCAATACAGTCCTACCTTAAGAAACAAGAAAAGGATCGAATAAACAACCTAACCTTACACCTCAAACAACTAGAGAAAGAAGAACAAAGAAACCCCAAAGTGAGCAGAAGGAAAGAAATCATAAAGATCAGAGCAGAAATAAATGAAAAAGAAAGGAAAGAAACCATAAGAAAAATAAATGAAACTAAAAGCTGGTTCTTTGAGAAGATTAACAAAATTGATAAACCATTAGCCAGACTCATCAAGAAAAAAAGGGAGAAGATGCAAATCAACAGAATTAGAAATGAAAAAGGAGAAGTCACAACGGACACCTCAGAAATACAAAACATCATGAGAGACTACTACAAGCAACTATATGCCAATCAATTGGATAACCTGGAAGAAATGGATACATTCTTAGAAAAATACAATCTTCCAAGACTGAACCAGGAAGAAATAGAAACCATGAACAGACCAATCACAAGTACAGAAATTGAGGCAGTGATTAAAAATCTCCCAATAATAATAATAATAATAATAATAATAAAAAAACAAAAAAAACAAAAAAAAACATCATGTGCCAATGAGACTTCCCTGGTGGTCCAGTGGTTAACAATCCACCTTCCAATGCGGGGGATGCGGGTTCAATCCCTGGTGAGAGAACTAAGATCCCACATGCCATGTGGCAACTAAGCCTGACAGCTGTAACTACGGAGCCCGCACGCTCTGGAGCCCCCACACAACTAGAGATAAGCCCATATGCTGCAACAAAAGATCCCATATGCTGCAACAAAGATCCCATGTACTGCAATTAAGACCTGATGCCGCCAAATAAAAAAACTAAATTAAAATAAATAAAATAAACAACAGTTATTAAAAAAAAATCTTGGCTGGATCTTGAGGGCATTAGGCTAAGTGAAATAAGTCAAAGAAAGACACATAATGTATTATCTCATTTATATGTGGAATAAACACAAAACCAAAATAACAAAAATAAACCTGATGGATACAGAGAACAGACTGGTGGTTGCCAGAAGCAGGAGTGTGTGGGGGGAGAGGTATGGGGGGTGGGAGGTGGATGGAATGGGTAAAGGGAATTAAAAGTTGCAAACTTCCAATTGTAAAATAAGGAATGGGATATAATTTATAGCATGGCAACTATAGTTAATACTGTATTACATATTTGAAAGTTACTGAGAGAGTATATCTTAAAAGGTCTCATCACAAGAAAAAAATTCTGTAAATACGTATGATGATGGATGTTAACTAGACTTACTGTGGTGTTTATTTCACAATGTATACAAATGTTTAATTATTTTGTTGTAAACCTGAAACTAATACAGTGTATGTCAATAAAAAAGTTAAAAAAAAAAAAAGGAAGAAATGTAAGCTTTAACGTTCTTTCCCAAAATTCATTAAAATTATTTTGTTCACACCAACCATGAGTAACCAGTCTCACACTTACCTTTAATCTTCACATATTGCAAATCTGGGTTAACACACAGGGCAAGGTTACTAGGTAGAGTCCAGGGAGTAGTTGTCCAGGCAACCAAAGAGATACTTTCATCTTCCTCCAAAGGGAAAGTTACAAATACTGACGGATCTTGAACATCCTGAAATAAAATGAGATAAAATATTCTTTTACAAATTCCATAACAGTAGACACGGAAGAAAAAGGAACTGATCCTAAAGAACAGAATAAATTGATTTTCAGAATAAACTGAGCTTAAAAAAAAAAATCTGCCACGTTTGTAAAAAAGAAAATTCAAAGCAGGAAATTCCAAATTTTTTTTATATAAAGAAAATGCTTTAATAATTACCTTAGTAATCACAAATAAAACATTTATAGTGTATCAAGAGGGATACATAATGGAGATTTCATTATTACAAGTGATCTATTTTATAATTAAGTCCATAAAGAGTTAAGTCAATAAAACAACTATTTTGGAAAACAGAGTTATTCTTTATTTGAATTGAAGTGTATATGAGAATTTTTTTCAACTTTTCAGGAAGTCTGAAATTATGTCAAAAATTAAAAACAAAAACAATCCTTAGTACACAATCATAGCATGGCCGAAGTGAAAAATGATAGAAAATACTAAGGGTTGGCAAGGATGCAGTGTAATCAGAACTGTCTAGTGGAAGTATAAGTCAGTATAACCTCTTTCAGGTTAAAATGAGAGGCAGTGAACCATGGTCCATGGGTCAAATCTGGTCGTTACCTGTTTTTATACAGCCTAAGAGCTAAAAATGGTTTTGACAGGATTGACAGACAATCTGGCCCACAAAGTCTAAAACAGTTACTATCTGGCCCTTTACAAAATGTGCCAACTCTTGTACTAGAGCTAAATGTAAGTATACCTTATGATTCAATAATTCCACTACTGGGAATATAGCCAACAGAAATGTGTATATATGCTCCCAAAAGACAAGTTGCAGAATGTTCACAGTAGTACTACTGATAAGAGCCAAAAACTGGATATTACCCAATATCTATCAACATTAGAATGGATAAGTTAAATACTAGACAGTAATAAAAATGATGATCTACAACTACACACAACATGCATGACTTTCACAAACATAATCTTGAGTAAGAGAAGCCAGACACAAAAAAAGAACAAACTGTACAATTCATTTATATTTAGTACAGAATCAGCAAACAATGAGGTTGGAAATGAAGACAGTGGTTACTATAGAGTGGGGGGATACATGCTAAACTGAAGGGACCATAAGAAGGGAGAGCTTTTGATAGGTTAAGCTTCTTTTTAAACTTTATCTGGGTGCTGGCTTCACATATATATTCATTTTGTGCAAGTATATGGAATAGAGCAAGTAAAATGGAGGAGCAAAAATATGTTGTCTTATTAAGCCAGGAAATAGGTACTAAGATATAAAAATTATTAATTTTAGTCTGCATAGTAATGAACATAAAAAATTAATAAGCCACTAAAGGGAAATCCAAATAAAACATTAACAGTGATTTCCTTTGGGTACTGGGATTATAATTTTTTCCTTCTTCTTTATGCCCCTATGGTTTCTAAATTTTCCACAATGAGCATAAGCCTCGTAAATAATTACATCAACCAGACTTCTAAAAACCAAAAATTTAGACAGTATAAAAAAATAAATATTTTTATATACTACAAGTTGGTTTATCTTTTGGAAAAGTTGGAAGGATTTTCTTCTATAACTCAATTTACTTTTGTACAGGTTGCTCTTTCCCAATAAGAGAATGTATTTATTTACTTACAGAAGAGTATAAACTTTGAAAACTCTAGGACCTAACAAGCTATTAGGGGGGTCTAACATGTTAAAATTTAGTTATGAAAGAAAACTACAGCATAGTACACAAGGATTTATATTACAAACTGTTTAGAGCAACATTGATTGTTACCATTTAAGTTAAAAAAAATTAAAAAAAAAAAAGGCTATGCTCTCTGAACACCTCAAATATCTATCAAAAGAATGAACAGATAAATTGCAATCTATTTGTTACATGAAACACTATGCCGCAGTTAAAAATAAAGCTACATGTGTCAATATGAAGAAACTTTAAAACATAATGTTTAGCATAAAAGGCAAAATGCAGAAGTACAATGAGTGAGATTTAAAAACATGCAGAACAACACTAAATACAGTATATGGATACTTATACAGATAGCAAAAATATAAAAATATGCATGAAAAAGAAACACCAAATTCAATACAGTGGTTACCTAGCAGGATGTGAAGAAGGAAATGGAAAACAGAAAGGTGCCATAAATAAATAAACTGTGGTATAGTCACATACACAGAAATCAGAACAAAAGATCCACAACTACCCACAACGTGGATGACTACCACAAACAATGCTAGGTGAGAAAAGCCAGAAATAGAAGAATACATAGTGGATCTTTCCATTTCTTCAAAGTACATAGTCACACAACACTACTCAACGGCTACATGTGATATTTGATGTATCTGAAAAAAGCAACAGATAAATTTAGCGAAATCCATTTTTAAAAAAAATTTTTTGGTCACACCACAAGGCTTGCAGGATCTTAGTGCCCCAACCAGGGACTGAACCTGCACCCTTGGCAGTGAAAGCACAGAGTCCTAATCATTGGACCACTAGGGAATTCCCCTAGTGAAAGCCATTAAATGGTATACTTAAGATCAGTGCACTGAATTATATGTAAAATTTAACCCACCAAAAAACCATAAACAAATACTGACCTCTATTATAGATGCTCAAGGGAAAAAACAGACATGAAGATGAAGTACTTATTTTTATAAAATGCAGAGGACAGAGAAAATGTTAAATTAGACTATGGAGATGTAATCATGAAAACTCAGACTGTGGGAAACTCTACAAGATAATACCTGTTTCCCAAACAACGATTTGCAAGGGGGAAAAAAAAAAGGAAAAAAAAAGAAAACGGTACTTCCCTGGTGGCACTGTGGATAAGACCCTGCACTCCCAATGCAGGTGGCCTGGGTTCGATCCCTGGCTAGGGAACTAGATCCCACATGCATCTCACAACTTAGAGTTCGCATGCCACAACTAAGGAGCTCACCTGCTGCAACTAAGACCCAGCACAACTAAATAAATGAATAAATATTGACAAATAAATAAATAAATATTGGTGGGGGGAAGAAAAGGAAAAACACAGAAAGAGAAATGGGGACCTACGCAGTAAAATAGATCTGAAAGACAGCTATTACCATGTATGAACCTTCCTTAGATCTGGATTACAAAACAACAACAACAACAACAACAAAACCGAACAGCAACAACAAATAGAAATAACCTGAAGGAACAAAAAAAGGATGCTATTTATAAGACAAATGGAAATGTGAACACTGATAATATTCATCACATAAACAATTACAGAATATTAAAAATTAAGAATGTTAAAAAAGCTTGAGGATGACTTTTTAAGATGTGATAATGGTACTATGGTAACCTTAACGACATATAATGGGACTTCCCTGGTGGTGCAGTGGTGAAGAATCCGCCTGCCAATGCAGAGGGTACGGAATCAATCCCTGGTCTGGGAAGATCCCACATGCTGTGGAGCAACTAAGCCCGTGAGCTACAACTACTGAGCCTGAGCTCTAGAGCCCATGAACCACAACTACTGAGCCTGCGTGCCTAGAGCCCATGCTCCAAGAGAGAAGCCACCACAGTGAGAAGCCTGCACACTGCAAGGAGAGTAGCCCCTGCTCCCCGCAACTAGAGAAAGATCATACATAGCAATGAAGACCCAATACAGCCAAAAATAAATAAAATTTAAAAAATATATATTTAAAGATACATAATTTATTACATTGATAAAATGATATGTCTAGGGAAAAAAGATGGTGGCGAAGTAGAGGGACGTGGAATGCATCCCTCTCCACAGATGCATTGGGAACGCACCAAAAGACGCAATAAATCCCACAGAGAACCAACTGAACACCAGCAGATGACCTTGGACACCAGAAAGTACCGCAAGGATCCCAACAGAACCGGTAGGGAGGCATCTACGATGGTTCAAAGAGGGTGAAGCGGCTGAACTGTGGCAGACGGAAGGGAGTGAGAAAACACGGAGGGTCCGCACCACTGCTCAGTGTTCCTGGACTGAGACATCGATTCACAGCTGAACAGAGGGTCCGGGAGTGGGAGCGTGGGAACCAGACAGCTGGTTCAGGGTGAGAACAATTGTTGCCAGTAAGGTGACGGACTGAGAGGACAGGAGGGAAGAGGTCCACGGCAAGGAGTGCCTGCCCCTGAGAGCTGCCCGGCCATGATGGCAGCTGGATGCTGCAGGCTCATGGGCAGGGGGGAGGAGCCGCGGGCATAGCCTCACTCTCTTTTGGCACCTGCAGTGGGCACTGAAGGGACCTCTGTGGGCCACCTAAGGCACTCAGGAATAACAGGGACCCTCAGGCCCTCGGGTGGGGCTAGCTTAAAACCCCTTGGAACGCCGGCAGCAGGGAGGTTGCCGAGAACAAAGAAGCCCGGAGAGAGGCCCAAATCTGAAACATTCTGTTTACACCTGAGCCATCCACGCCCCTCTGCAACAGGCACCTCCAAGTCCAACTGAAACGACAGAGCGCCACTGCTTACTCACTCCCAGGGGAAGGAGCCACTATTGTATTCTCTCCCTCCCCACACACCAACGCTTACAGACGAACAATAAAGGAAACTCTGCTGATCACAGAATAATACAAAAATCCCAAGGCAAGTAGAAGGACACTTACAGCTGAGACTCTAAAGAAACAGAAATATTAGTATCAATTCTATTGAACTGGTCCATTCTGGGATCAGTTCTGGTTTTTTTTTTTTAATTAATTACGACCTTAGTCCTAAGGGATCTACAAGTTTTATAACATATTTTTCATTCTATTTTTTATTCAATTTTTATTTTTAGCCTTTTTATATACTTCTATTTCCAGCTAAGTTTTAGGTAGTACAGACTATATATCTCTCCTACCTTCCTTTCATCTTTATCCTTCATACATTTCTATTCTTCTTTTTATTTACGTATTTCCAGGCATACTACGATCTTCTGTTCCCGTCTTCCAACCATTTTTAGATTATTTTATCTTAACATATAAACAACACTATCTCTGCTCAGACTCCTTGCTCTATTCTCCAGATGACACACCACCTTGGTATTTAATATTAGGTTTCTGTCTTTATCTTAGTTCTTAGTACAATTGTCTAATTTTATTCTGAGAATCTCCATTCTGTCTGGTAGTACTCTAGCTCTCTTTTATATTCGATTCTAGCTTTCAGTATCTCCCTGGATTTGTGTTTGTAGGTGTAAGGTGTTATTTGTTTGTTTGTTTTTGCTTTTGTTTCTGTTTTGTTCTGTTTTGGTTTTCAATTTCTGTTGGGTTTCTCTGAATATCTGATAGCATACTGGGGTTCTTCTGTCAGGTATTTCCAGAGCCTTATGTCCTAATGGATTCAGTAACTGTGTGTCTCATACAGGTATCTTTCCTAGACTTAGTATTTGTTTAACCCAACACTCGGACATTAGTCTGAGGCTTGGACAGTCTTCTATAAACCCCTCTATCGCCAGGACAAGCAACCTCAGAAGTTTGGACTACCATGAGGAAACAAAGAAACACCATGCAGACAAAAGAACAGGAAAAAAACCCACAAGACCAAATACATGAAGAGGAAATAGGAAAAATGCCTGAAAAAGAATTCAGAGGAATGATAGTAAAAATGATACAAAATCTCGATAACAAAGTAGAGAAAGTACAAGATACAGTTCATAAGAACTCAGAAAAATAAACAGCAATGGATAACAAAATAACTGAAATTAAAAATATTCTAGATGGTATAACCAGCAGAATGACTGAGACAGAAGAACGAATAAGTGAGTTGGAAGATAGAATGGGGGAAATAACTGCCACAGAGCAGGAAAAAGAAAAAAGAATAAAAAGAATGGAAGACAATCTCTGACACCTCAGTGATAACATTAAGCATACCAACATTCAAATCACAGGCATCCCAGAAGAAGAAAAAAGAAAAGGGTCTGAGAAAATATTTGAAGAGGTTATACTGGAAAACTTGCCCAACATGTGAAAGGAAATAATTAACCAAGTCCAAGAAGCACAGAGAGTCCGTACAGAATAAACCCAAGGAGAAATACTCCAAGGCACATATTAACCAAACTAACGACAATTAAACAGAAAGAAAAAATATTAAAAGCAGCAAGAGAAAAGCAACAAATAACATATAAGGGCAAACCCATAAGGATAACAGCTGATCTTTCTGCAGAAACTCTGCAGGCCAGAAGGGAATGGCAGGATATACTGAAAGTCCTGAAGGAGAAAAACCTACAGCCAATAATATTCTACCCAGCAAGAATCTCATTCAGATTCAATGGAGAAATCAAAAGCTTTCCAGACAAGCAAAAGTTAAGAGAATTCAGCACCACCAACCCAGCCTTACAACAAGTGCTAAAGGAACTTCTCTAAGTAGAAAACACAAGAAAAGGAAAACACCTACAAATACAAACCCAAAACAATTAAGAACATGGTAATCGGAACACACATGTCAATAATCACCTTAAATGTCAATGGATTAAATGCTCCAACCAAAAGACACAGAGTGGCTGAATGGATACAAAAACAAGACCCTTCTATATGCTGCCTACAAGAAACCCACTTCAGACCAAGGGATACATATAGACTGAAAGTAAAGGGATAGAAAAAGATATTCCATGCAAATGGAAGTCAACAGAAAGCTGGAGTAGCAATACTCATATCAGACAAATTAGACTTGAAAGTAAAAACTATTACAAGAGACAAGGAAGGACACTACATAATGATCAAGGGATCCATCCAAGAAGAACATATCACAATGGTAAATATCTATGCCCCCAACATAGGAGCACCTCAATACATAAGGCAAATGCTAACAGCCATAAAAGGGAAAATCAACAGTAACACAATAACAGTGGGAGTCTTGAACACCCCACTTACATCAATGGACAGATCATCCAAACAGAAAATAAATAAAGACACACAAGCTTTAAATGACACATTAGACCATCTCGACTTAATTGATACTTGTAGGACATTCCATCCAAAAACGACAGAATATACTTTCTTCTCAAGTGCACATGGAACATTCTCCAGGATAGATCACATCTTGGTTCACAAACCAAACCTTGGCAAATTCAAGAAAACTGAAATCATATCAAGCATCTTCTCAGACCACAACGCCATGAGACTAGATATCAATTACAGGAAAAAAACTGCAAAAAATACAATCACATGGAGGCTAAACAATTCATTATGAAACAACCAAGAAATCACTAAAGAAATCAAAGAGGAAATCAAGAAATATCTAGAAACAAAAGACAATGAAGACACAACAACCCAAAACCTATGGGATGCAGCAAAAGCAGTTCTAAGAAGGAAGTTTTTAGCAATACAGTACTACCTTAAGAAACAAGAAAAATATTGAATAAACAACCTAACCTTACACCTCAAGCAATTAGGAAAAGAAGAACAAAGAAACCCCAAAGTGAGCAGAAGGAAAGAAATCATAAAGATCAGAGCAGAAATAAATGAAAAAGAAAGGAAGGAAGCAATAGCAAAAATTAATAAAACTAAAAGCTGGTTCTTGGAGAAGATAAACAAAGTTGATAAACCATTAGCCAGACTCATCAGGAAAAAAAGGGAGATGATGCAAATCAACAGAATTAGAAATGAAAAAGGAGAAGTAACAACGGACACCTCAGAAATACAAAAGATCATGAGAGACTACTACAAGCAACTCTATGCCAATAAATTGGATAACCAGGAAGAAATGGATAAATTCTTAGAAAAATACAATCTTCCAAGACTGAACCAGGAAGAAATAGAAACTATGAACAGACCAATCACAAGTATGGAAATTGAGACTGTGATTAAAAATCTCCCAACACACAAAAGCCCAGGACCAGATGGATTCACAGGCGAATTCTATCAAACATTTAGAGAAGAGCTAACACCTAGCCTTCTCAAACTCTTCCAAAATATCGCAGAAGGAGGAACACTCTCAAACTCATTCTACGAGGCCACCATCACCCTGATACCAAAACCAGGCAAAGATGTCACAAAAAAAGAAAATTACAGACCAATATCACTGATGAATATAGATGCAAAAATCCTCAACAAAATACTAGCTAACAGACTCCAACAGCGCATTAAAAAAATCATACACCATGATCAAGTGGGGTTTATCCCTGGGATGCAAGGATTCTTCAATATACGAAAATCAATCAACGTGATACATCATATCAACAAATTGAAGGATAAAAACCATATGATCATCTCAAAAGATGAAGAAAAAGCTTTTGACAAAGTTCAACATCCATTTATGATAAACCTCTCCAAAAAATGGGCATAGAAGGAAACTACCTCAACATAATAAAAGCCATATGTGAGAAACCAAAAGCCAACATTGTTCTACATGGTGAAAAACTGAAAGAATTCCCTCTTAGAATAGGAACAAGACAAGGGTGTCCACTCTCACCATTACTATTCAACATAGTTTTGGAAGTGTTAGTCACAGCAATCAGAGAAGAAAATGAAATAAAAGGAATCCAAATTGGAAAAGAAGTAAATTTTTCACTCTTTGCAGATGACATGATAGTATACATAGAAAACCTGAAAGACTCTACCAGAAAACTGCTAGCACTAATTGATGAATTTAGTAAAGTAGCAGGATACAAAATTAATGCACAGAAATCTCTTGCATTCCTATACACTAACAACGGAAGAGCAGAAAGAGAAATTAAGGAAGCTCTCCCATTTACCATTGCAACAAAAAGAATAAAATACCTAGGAATAAACCTGCCTAAGGAGGCAAAAGATCTGTATGCAGAAAACTTTAAGACACTGATGAAAGCAATCAAAGACAACACGAACAGATGGAGAGACATACCATGTTCTTGGATTGGAAGAATCAACATTGTTTAAATGACTGTACTACCCAAAGCAATTTACAGATTCAATGCAATCCCGATCAAATTACCAATGGCATTTTTCACAGAAATAGAACAAGAAATCTTACGATTTGTATGGAAACACAAAAGACCCCGAATAGCCAAAGCAATCTTGAGAAAGAAAAATTGTGTTGGTGGAATCAGGCTTCCTGACTTCAAACTATACTACAAGGCCATAGTGATCAAGACAGTATGGTACTGGCACAAAAACAGAAAGGAAGATCAATGGAATAGAATAGAGAGAACTCAGAGGTAAGCCCAAACACATATGGGCACCTTATCTTTGACAAAGGAGACAAGAATATACAATGGAAAAAAGACAGCCTCTTCAATAAGTGGTGCTGGGAAAACTGGACAGCTACATGGAAAAGAATGAAATTAGAACACTTCCTAACACCATACACAAACTCAAAAGGGATTAAAGACCTAAATGTAAGGCCAGACACTATAAAACTCCTAGAGGAAAACATAGGCAGAACACTCTATGACATCCATCAAAGCAAGATCCTTTTTGAACCACCTCCTAGAATCATGGAAATAAAATTGAGAATAAACAAATGGGACCTCATAAAACTTAAAAGCTTTTGCACAGTGAAAGAAACCATAAACAAGACAAGAAGGCAACCCTCCGAATGGGAAAAAATAGTTGCTAAAGAAACAACGGACAAAGGATTAACCTCCAAAATATACAAACAGCTCCTGCAGCTTAATACCAAAACAACAAGTAACCCAATCCACAAATGGGCAGAAGACCTAAATAGACCTTTCTCCAAAGAAGACATACAGAAGGCCAATAAACACATGAAAAGATGTTCAACACCACTGATTATCAGAGAAATGCAAGTCAAAGCCACAATGAGGTATCACCTCACACCAATCAGAATGGCCATCATCACAAAATCTGGAAATAACAAATACTGGAGAGGGTGTGGAGAAAAGGGAACTCTCCTGAACTGTTGGTGAGAATGTAAGTTGGTACAGCCACTATGGAAAACAATTTGGAGGTTCCTTAAAAAACTACAAATAGAACTACCATATGATCCAGTAATCCCACTACGGGGCATATTCCCAGAGAGAACCATAATCCCAAAAGAAACATGTACCATAATGTTTATTGCAGCACTATTTACAATAGCCAGGACATGGAAGCAACCTAAATGCCCATCAACAAATGAATGGATAAAGAAGATGTGGCATATATATACAATAGAATATTACTCAGCTATAAAAAGGAATGAGATGGAGTTATATGTAATAAGGTGGATAGACCTAGAGTCTGTCATACAGAGTGAAGTAAGTCAGAAAGAGAAAGACAAATATTGTATGCTAACTCACATATACGGAATCTAAAAATGGTACTGATGAACTCAGTGACAAGACAAGAATAAGGACGCAGATGCAGAGAATGGACTGGAGATCTCGAGGTTTGGGGGGTGGGGGGTGAAGGGGAAGCTGAGACGAAGTGAGAGAGTAGCATAGACATATATATACTACCAACTGTAAAATAGATAGCCAGTGGGAAGTTACTGTATAACAAAGGGAGTTCAACTCAAGGATGGATGATGCCTTGGAGGACTGGGATGGGGAGGGTGGGGGGGATACGAGGGAGGGAGGGGACATGGGGATATGTGTATAAATACAGATGATTGACCTTGGTGTACCTCAAAAACTGGTACAAGAGTATAAAGCAATTATATTCCAATAAAAATAAATTAATTAATTTAAAAAAATGATATGTCTAAAATTTGCTTTTGAAAAAGGATCTGGAAGAAGTAAGTGGAGTGTGTAGATGTGGCAGCACTGGCCATAGAGATTACTGGGTATACATGATAGGACATGGGAGTTAATTATTCTGTTAATTATTCTGTCTACTTTTGTGTATGCTTGAAATTCTCCATGTTAAAATGTTTTTAAAAAGTAAGCAAATACAGCAATATATTAAGATTTGAAAAAGCTTAAGCCTTTGGTACTCAATAGTTAGCATATTATTCTCTACATTTTTACATGCTTAAAATACTTTAAAAACACATAATAACATGAGCAATACCATGGAAGGGTATTTAGAAGACAACAGGAATCATTATGCCCACCTCACAAGGATATGCAATGATCCAATGGGATGTTGAAAGCATTGTATAAGATGAAAAGTGCTTTTGAAATGCAAGTTTTAATAAAATGATTTCCAAATCTGAGCCATGAAATAAGAATTCCAAACAAATCAACGTCCTTTAAAAACAAAGAGGGTTAGATAAACTCAGAAATAAAAACACCCCCTGAATATACACACATGAGAACAGACAGTTCTTGTCTCTGAAGACTTACAGTCTTTACTCTCTGTGGATAAGGTAAAGCAGGACACTTTGTAAGCATCAGACAAGTTTAAACTCTTATACCAATGACAGCAAGCTATTCCATTCATCAAAGGAAAGAACGTAACACATTACCAATCGCAAATCAGATTTTCCTCCAAATACTTTTAACAAATACATGATATTACAAAGTCTCAGATGAGACATAAAAACACCCTAAGCAATAACCTTTATGAAACAGTGACTGGAGGAAAACAGAGCAGAGCTGGACTTATTAAACAAAGTGAGGCATAAAAATATGGTTAAAACAAGCAAAACTTATCACATTAAGACATCATTTACATCTCTCCGCAGGCTAACATTCCCCATTGAGACTAAATACCGTGATCACCGCAACCATTTAACTTCTGAATACATAACTTAATGCCCAATGACGTCTCGCATACCTTGTAATTCTGGTGAGATTCAAAGTTGGAAAGTGGAGTACTGCATGCAGTTGAGAAGGGCATGACTTTCACACCTCTGTAAACAAGGCCTTTATCATAGAGTTGTTTGAAGATCCACCTGGCAAGTAAAGAGACAGAACTTTACAATTACATAACCAAAATTCTGTTTTCCCAAATGCGAACATTTATGCCAGTTTCTGTTTGTAGGGTTTCTGACACCAAAGATGTGTAAACACAATGCCTGTCAACTGGTGAATAGCTGGTAAATTACAACAGATCAGTATCATGACATATTATGTAAACATTAAAAGTGCTAATATCCGTTGACAGGGAAAGATGTTCATGACTTGATGTTGACTGAGAAAAGCAATTGACACCATACTGTACAATGAGGTACAATTACATAAAACTGTACACACCAGTATACATATTTACATTTTTAGAGATGCTATAAATATAGATTTTCACCAATATGTTAACTATGGTTGGGATTTCAGACTTTTCATTTCTCTTAATAGTTTTCTGGTATACTGATTAAATTTCACTACAATGGACAGTTCTACAAAGGCAGTTTAAAAATTATAAACCACTGGGATTAGAATCAGATATCTCTTTTAGAGTCAGTCAAAAACTTTTATTAAACACTTAAACATGTTGCTCTAAGCTAAATGCAGCAAGACACTGCAAAACAGTCATCCTAGGTTCTCCTGTGGTGACTACTCATCTTTCCCAATTGGATGCCAGAATTCATTTGGTGGGAATCCTTACTTAATTCCGTTTTTATTAAACTCATTTTTATAGTTCGATTCCTATGTACTTGGCACAATAAATGAATTAAATGCACTCTCATTTGCTAAAATGCATTTTTTAAGAAAAACTCTGCATATATTTTCACGGTATTCCTTTGGCTTTGAAAAAAGCCTAAAAGGTGATATCATGTAAAAATTTTCCCAAGTTTAAACTCAATCTTAAATTATATACTCTGATGCAAGGACATCCACAGGAGAACAGAGAACAGTGTCAGATTCGACATCATGAGATCCAGATTCAAGCCTAGGAGCCACATAATTAGCTGAGTGATCTCAAGCAAGTCACAACTACTTGTCTTTAGCTCGGAGTCCTAACCCAATTCACAGGGCTTTCTGGATCATCTGGGAAAATTCATGTGGAAGTACATTATATACTCAAAAGCACCAACTCAGTCTAAATTATATCATTAAATTAATGTCATTTAAATGCAACTCCTACTATTTTTTTTTTATATTCACCCTAGGTCTATATGTGCCTTATTTATATGTCAACATGTTGCTTAGGAATAACTAACATTCTAATACCAAGAGGCTTTGAAAATGGTTTTCCCCCGATTCAAGTATGTTTTATGTAAACTAAGAAGTCTGATGTAGTGCTATATTGTCCAACATGGTAGCACTAGCCACGTGTGCTCATTTAAATTTATTAAAATTAGAAATTCAGTTTTTCGATCATACTAACCACATTTAAGTGCCAAACAGTCCTGATTTAGAGCATAAAGAGTATCTTCTTTTTCAGAAGTTTAACAGAAACCCTGTGTTTTAGAATGCCCAAATTATGAGAACTCCAACTACTCAGTAAAATGGGAAGTCCCACGTCCAAAGTTTCTGCCATGTCAGAGAATTTAATCAGCTTCCACCCTTGGGTACATGGGTCTGGAGACGCACCCACGGGGCACATCAGTGTCAGAGGGTCTGAGAACTGTCCCAAGGTATCTAGCTCCTCAAAGGCAAAGGCAGGTGCCAAGCATGTGCAACAGATCTCTCTCTCTTTATTTCTTTTTTGGCCGTGCTGTGCAGCATGCGGGATCTTTGTTCCCTGACCAGGGATTGAACCCATGCCCGCTGCATTGCGAGTGTACAGTCTTAATCACTGGATCACCAGGGAAGTCCTGATCCTGACTAACAGAAATGTAATCAGGTAGACAGGAAGACAGTAAGAAGCACAAGCACCTATAGCACAGTGCAAAAAAAAACAAACAAAAAACCTATATCCTAAAAAAGAGCTTTGCAACTCACTTGTAATCATGCATAATTTATCAAAAGTAGGACTTCCTCAAGGTCTGAGTTATGTACACAGGGCATTCTGCAACCACCCTAACTGTTTGCCCATTATCGATATGTAATGATTCTCAGACTACTATAGGAGGCTCAAGTTAAATCACCTATCAAGACTAGCATAGCGACAGTTGTCTTATAACAGTAAAAGGAAGCAAGTTTCATTCTGAAACCATTATGAAACGGTAACTGCATATACAACTTCTCTTAGTAAAAAATTCAAGTACACATCTCTTAGACGTAAGTCTTTCTAACAAAACCCATTCCTATAACCTAATTTTCCTAAAATTTGACCAAAAAACCTGTAACTGACATCGGGCCATTTACATTCTTCACTTATTTCACTTAGTGTGAATAATTATATGTTCTGTTACAGAAATACTAATGAAACTGATTACAAGTTGCTGCTCAATCTGCCAGGGCCATTATACTATATAACATATGGATAACCTCTCACCTTTCTAGAATGCAAAATTTACTAAATTCAAAAGTAAATCTAGTGGTGGAAGGGATGCATAGGTGGAGTACAGTGGAATTTTAGGGCAATGCAAATATTCTGTATGATACTAGAATTATGGATATATGTCATGTATTTGTCTAAATCCACAGAATGTACAAGAGTGAACCCTAATGTAAACTCTGGACTCTGGGTGATTATGATGTGTCAATTTAGGCTCATGAATTGTAACAAATGTACCACTCTGGTGGGGGATGCTGATAATAGAGGGGGCTACGTATGTGTGGAGGCACAGGGTATATGGGAAATCTCTGTAACCTCCTCTTTTACTTTTTTAGAGCATTTTTGGGTTCACAGCAAGATTAAGTCTTTAAAAACAAAACAAATCCATCCCCTAAGATTTCAAATAATTGTGGACCTGAAAAACAAGCTGATTCATGCTAGAGCATCTCTCTGCTAATTAACATAAAAAATAGCCATTATATTTCAACTAGAAATAAACTTACCAGACAGATTCCATGAATTGTGGATAGAGAGTTTTGTAGTCATTGTCAAAGTCAATCCATCGGCCAAGTCTGGTAATAGTAGACTTAAAAAATACGAATATTAGAGTTTTTAGACAACGGTATTTGTTATTGTATAGCAATTTGTTTTACTTCTATTATCACTACTTATGATGATTTTGGAAAAACAGAACAATCAATGGTTCAAGTAAATGTATATTGTAAACAACACATTATAAGGTTAAGTTTTTTTGGCATTCATCCTATATGTAGGTAACGTTATTTATAAGTATTAATATTCTTTTATAAAAGTCTACCAAAATTACCATTTGGCAAACACTGCAGGTCTAACTGTTGCTGGCATGAATCATCAATTGTTGCTAAAATTAATGAGTCACAGTATGATAAGAAACAGGGTACTTACTAATTACGAAGGAAAAACTACAACCATACAATGGAGAAACCTGACAGAATCACTTTAGTGAACAAACTTAACACCAATGAAACATATCAACATCATGGGCCTTCTGATATGACAGACTGAGAAGGGGATGATGTTACTTCTGTGGCATTCTTGCCAAAAACATATAATCTACACTGAACCATGAGGAAACATCAGACATTGAGGGACTTCCTACAAAAGAGCTGGTCTGTATTCTTTAAAAGTGAGAAAGCAATGAAAGACAAAAACTGAGGGAAGGTTTCAGACTGGAGGAGACTGAGGATGTGTGACAACTAAATGCAATCTGGCTCCTAGATTGGATCTTGCATCAGAAATAAAAATTAATGGGACAACCGGTTAAATCTGAATAAGGTGTATAATGTATCAATGTTAATTTCCCACTCTGGATAATTATACTACAGTTATTAAAGGTGTTAGCTTTTAGGAAGTGGGTGGTGGGTATAGAGGCTCTTCATACCATTTTTGGAAGAAGAAAAACAAAAACAAAAACAAAGCCCATATGTATATTATAATCACCAGAATTTCCCCCTATTGGTGACCAGGCAAGAAAGGTAGATTAAAGAAAGTCAGGTTAGGAGAAAACTGAGGAGCTTTGATTTTTAGGTTGATGAAATCAGATTTCATTCAACAATGAAGAAAAGTATTGAGCGTGAAGAGCACAATGAACAGTCTTGAGAAAAATAACTTGGCAGGCTAAGAGGAAAGAACATCAGCAAGAGACCAATCAGCAGATTGTTATACAAATGAAGACAATGGTAGGTGAGAGACTAGGTCTAGGAATGAAAAGAAATGTCTAGATAGGAGATACTAAGAGGCTTGATAGGATTTGACATTTAAATTGGTCATAATGATTGAAGTTTGAAGTCTGGTACCATTGACAGAAGAAGGAATTCTGAAGAACCACAAATTTGACAAAGTGCTAAGATGGAAGCAAAGATGGAAAAAAATAAAAGCCAGACTTTAGTTGTAGAGATATATTAACCTGAGAGCCAGGATGGAAAGTGGGAGCTGAGGAGCTTTGTTCCTAAGCACATCAGAATAAGAAAGCACAAGAGCTCGCCAGCACCTGACAGTTACTAAAATGTACCAGGTGTGGGAGCCCTATTACTAAGAGAAGCAGAGGCAAGAAGGGAGTCAATATAAAACAAAGAGTCCAAATGTGAATTGTTTTTTTAAACATCTGAACTTTTTTATTGCAACATTCAAGTTAGCACAGCATGATTCCTGTCATATACTGTGGGTAGGTAGATTAAATATGGAAGACCAATCAAACACACAGAAATCAGAAAAGAGAGGGTTCAGTTTAAGCTAACGGTTTAAGTAATGGAGTTGAAGATGGAAGCGAAATACTCCTTTAAAGAGGATGGTCAACCCCTCTTTTGTTACACTTTTGGGCACGTCATAAAAAAGCACAAAGGACCATAAAACATTTCAACCCCCATTTAAAAACTAGAGTTTCTTTTCCTTCTACTTAAAATAACCAAGCATACCTTCCACTCAGTAGAATATCGCATCACAATTGCTCGGCACTGACTGTTATACTCTGCAATCCCCAATTTGGCTACATCCTCTGGTCCTCTGATTCCCAGTGTCTTATCAATCTCATATTCCTGAAAATTTGCAATAAAACTGTTAACATCCCTGCCCTACGAAACAAATGAAATTCAACAAAACTAGAAAATAAAACATTAAAAAAAATTAGTTTTCAGAAAATCTACTGAGAAAACAAACTGTAAATATATTATAGAAATGAAGAAAGTCTGATTATAGTAAAAATGCATACTTTAACATATTATATAATGAAATCTAATGCTTATTAAAAATCAAAACATTATAAGGCTGGTGACTCAAACATACCACAGGTAAACCGTGACAATCCCATCCAAATCTTCTGTCAACATGAAACCCACTCTGGTGAGCATATCTTGTAACTATATCTTTAATTGTCCCTGCAAGTATATGTCCATAGTGAGGCAGTCCAGTTGCAAAAGGAGGTCCATCATAGAAGGTAAATCTAAAAGGTAATAAAAATACATTAAGTTACTTTAAAACAGCAAAAATTTAGGACAGCTTTATTCTATAGATAGCTCCTGTAACTGTAGAGCCTTCAGGGAGAAGAAAAGCTGTGAGGCTAGGAAACTTAGACAACTGATTAGGTATCTACTGGAGGCCCTGCCTTCAAAAGAGCTAATCATGACAGAGCTGGAGAGACCTGCATTGGACCATCCATCCTTCATTTATCAGTTCCGTGACATAAGGGAAATTATTCACCCTGATCCCGAGTTACTTAATATGTAAAACAGGGCAACAAACACCTATCATAGTTTTTGAGCACAGGAGACACATGATGAAAACAGTAATTAAAGAAAGGACTGGTCTTTAGGTGAATGAAGACTAGAGGCAGGAAGTACCCCAAGAGAAGGCTACTACACTACTAGCCTAAATGCTTAAATGACGGTGGTAGTAATGAGAAAAGTGGAAAGGAAGAGAGTGATATATAAATTCTATTTGGAAGACCTCTTAAACTGAACCTACCCTGGTAATTAAGAACTCATTCATTCAATATATATCTACTACTGAGATATAGAGAGAAGTAGGAGAATCTGGGAATACAATGTGAATAAAGAGTTTCTGCCATAATGGAACTCAGTGTAGGAAACGATTATTCTTAAAGACTACCTTTACCAAAGAAATTCACATACTTTGGCCTATGTTTTGATTGCTTTAAGCATTCCTGAAAACAATTAAAGTCGGACCAAAACTGCAAGATTTTCTCTTCTTCAGCAGGAAAATTGATGTTTTCTGGAACTTGTTGAACCATTTTGTTACTGCAAGAGAAATCAAATTTATTATTCTCAAAAGAGAAGTCTAGAAATAACAGAGTATCATGCATTAAAATAAATGTACCTATCATTAGCCATGATACTACATGGTACTTAAAAAAAATTACAGCTTTTTTTAAGGTGACATTAACATACCATAAAGTCCACCCTTTTAAAGTGTACAATTTGGGACGTCCCTCGTGGTCCAGTGGCTAAGACTCCGCTCCAAATGCAGGTGGCCCGGGTTCGATTCCTGGTCAGGGAACTAGATCCCACATACTGCAACTAAAGATCCCATGGACCACAACTTTAAAAAAAAAAAAAAAAAAACTGCATGCCGCGACTAAAAAAAGATCCCACATGCCGCAATGAAGATCCCACACTTGGCAACAAAGATCCTGCTGGCGCAGCCAAATAAATAAACAAATAAATATTAAAAAAAAATAAAGTGTACAATTCATTTTTTTAAATTTTATTTATTATTTTTTTGGGGGTACACCAAGTTTAATCATCTGTTTTTATACACATATCCCTGTATTCCCTCCCTTCCTTGACTCCCCCCCACTCGAGTCCCCCCCACCCTCCCTGCCCCAGTCCTCTAAGGCATCTTCCATCCTGGAGTTGGACTCCCTTTGTTATACAACAACTTCCCACTGACTATCTATATTACAGTTGGTAGTATATATATGTCTGTGCTACTCTCTCGCTTCATCTCAATTCATTTTTAACATTTTTTTTTAAAGTATATTCACAAGGTTGGGCAACCACTACCACTCTCTAATTCCAGAACATTTTCATCACTATTCCCTCTTCTGCCCTCCAAAAACCTGTACACATTAGCAGTCACTCTATTCTCCTCTTCCCCAGCCTCCTGGTGACCATTAATCTTCCTACCTCTCTAGATTTTCCTACTCTGGACATTTCACATAAATGAAATTATGTATATATAGCCTATTGTGTCTGGCTTCTTACAATTATGTTTTCGAGGTTCATTCGTGTTGTAATATGTACTGACACTTCATTGCTTTTCATGGCTGAACAATACCTCATTGTATGCATATGCCACTTCAGTTCACAGACATTAGCATTGTTTCCACTTTTGGACAGCGCTGTTATGAATATGCATGTATAAGTTTTTATGTGGACATATGTTTTCAGCTTTCTTAGGTAAATACCTAGGAGTACCACTGTAGGGTAATATGGTAACTGTGTTTAACTTTTTGAGAAACTGCCAAGGTGTTTTCCAAAGCTGCTGTGTCATTTTACATTCTCCCAGCAGAGAATGAGATTCCAGTTTTTCTACATCCTCATTCCTTACTGTCCATCTGTGGATTACAGGAAATCCTAGAGGGTGTAAAGTGGCACCTCACTGTGGTTTTGACTTTCATTTCCCTAATGATTAGTGATGTTGAGCTTACTGGCCATTTTATACCTTCTCTGGAGAAATGTCTGTCTATTCACCCTCTGCCCATTGTTTAATTGGGTTCTCTTTTTACTGTTGAGTTGTAAGAGTTCTTTATATAATCTAGACAAAATCCCATTATCAGTTACGAGATTTGCAAAAAAATTTTTCCCATTCCATGGCTTGTTTCTTATTTTCTTTATGGTATATTCTTTGAAGCACAAACACTTTTAATTTTGGTAAAGTGCAGCTTAATTATTAGCTTTGCTTCTTGAACTTTTGGTGTCATATCTAGGAAACCACTACAGACAACAAGGTTGTGAAGTTTCAGCTCTTATATTTAGGCCACTGATACATCTTGAGTTATTTTTGTATAAGGTATGAAGTAGAAATATATGGTACTTTTACATTTATTTCAAAATTTGTGTCCAATTCACACTCTTTACTTATTCTTCAACTACAGTATAACATTTAGTAATTGCAGACAACATGCTTTAAAAAAAAAAAAAAGAAAGAAAGAAAAGAAAATCTTGGCTATTTTATCTAATGACACTAAAAATTCATTAATAATCTGAAAAAATAAATCTCAAAGTAGGTAAAGATTCTTATCTACATTCACAAGACAGAAAGCACTTCTGTTGAATCAACCTAATCTTTTTGAGGAAAACAGGCAAAACCAAAAATAAATTTTAAAGTTAAAAAGATGAGAATCACATTCAAATAATCCCTAGCTCATTCTAATTTTACATTTTATCACTTCTGTTGCTTACTCATGATTTTTGTAAAGGACAAACTTTATATCTCTCTGATTTAGTGCCTAGTGAGAGAAGTCTTAAAGTGTCTTTTTCAGAAGTTTGTTAATAACCTCCTTCAGAAACACTTGATCAGCCCGGGCTTAACTATCTAGTGAGCATCCTCGAGCCCATTCCTCCTCAAAGCCTATTTATTCTCACTTTATATTCTAATAAGGTTGGTGACCAGATTTCCAAGCCAAAATCAGATTAGAAGGGGACAGGATTGCTAATAATGAGAAAACAACAGAGAAGGTGGAAAACCTTAAGAGCTCAAGAACTATAACAGTCTGGGATAATTGACTCTAGGAGCAAAGAGACATATACTTCAACCAATTCTGAAAACATCAAAGCCTGAGTGTAGCAATTGACCCAAGCCATCAAATAAGTTATTTTTATAAAAAATAAATCTATGTACAAAAAGCAATGCTAGAAATTATGGAATTTCAGAGACAAATATAGTCCAAACTCTGTTAACTCATTTCTGTTCTATTTTATTTGACAGAGAATGTGAAGAGACTAACCAAAAGATTAACCATGAAATGGCAAAAACATAAATTGATTAAAAATACAATTAGGGGATCAAAAAATTATATGGAAATTCAGGATCAGGAAAAATTTAAATCACACAGCTCCTATGCTCTTATCAATTAGCAACACTGATTCAAATATGACTGTGAGCTTCCTAGCAGCCAAGACAAGGGTAAAAAGTCAAAAGGATATCAATTTTGCACGCAAGTGAAAAATCTGTAAAAAATGAGACTTATGCCACCGAGGTCTGAGTCACACATGGAAATGAGTGATCTGTTTACATTTTTAACATCAGTTTGTTACAAGCAGTGTCTCTCCTTTTCTCCCCGTGTCATTTATTTCTGAGATGTGAGAGTGCCTTTGAGTTTTATATAGGAAAAAAATAAGGAAAGAACAGGTGGGCCATTTAACTCAACTATCCATTTCTGATTAGAGTGCGCCATTAAATGTTACTAAATAGAAGCTGAAAGGCATTTTGGATCTTCAGTTCTTCTTACAACCTCCAGCCTTTCAAGGATGGAGAGAGGTGTTAGTCTAGTACGAGTCCTACTGGCTCAGTGACAACCTTGTTAGAGGCCAACTGAAACTTAAGGGGTTACATCTGAAGACTAACAGATCTTTAGATATCAACATATTTATTTCTGTCACCCCTGTTTGTCAAGGCTAGTCCTATGATTGCCAGCATCTATGGGGGTTGATTAGAACAGACCCACCAGCCCCATCTCGGACTGAGGAGTCCAAACCTGCTTTTTAACAAGATCCTAGGGGATTAGCATGCACTCAAAATTTTAAGTCATTCTCTTAAACTGTTCTGACCATTATTCTGGAATAGCTCTCTGAACTTTATTTATTTATTTATTTATTTGAGAAAACGAGATTTAAGCTTTCTGTGAAGACGGCTTTTAACTTTTACAAAATTTCCTAGAGAGCCTCTACTCCTCCACTGACTAAGAACTACTTCACTATTAGGCCAAACACAAAGACCCTATGTAATGGCATTGACTGTTCCAGGAAGAGCCATGTATCAGTGACCGGGCTATGGTGGCTGCTGAGGAGAAACGGCCCCCATGCATAAATCACAGGATTGCTCTGGCCCCTCACATCCACTGGAGAGCTGTACCTGCACAACAGCATCCAGTAACCACAGGGCTCTTGGGGGAAAGGGGGAGCAGAAAGAGGAGGGAGATTAACCTTACGAAGTCACACTCAGGGAAGCAATCTCCTCTTCTTCCCTTTAACTATAATCCAAGGCCTCCACTATCTTCCTTATTTCATGACTCCTTCAGACCTCTTTAGCCTCAACTTCCTGTTCAGGAATTTCTAGATACTCTCCTTGACTTTTACTTGTATTTACCTCAACAGATCTTGGAAAAGCATACCAAAAACATTTTTGTTTAAAATAAACCTCATGATCTTCCTTGCCGCACCTGTTCCCATTTAATTCCACTGTGCTAGCAGTTCCACTATTCCTTCCCATTACCTGAAATTTCTGAGTCACCCTTAATACTACCAGATGATCCCCACATCCAACTGATCACCAAGTTACGTGGGTTTGACTTCTAAGTCTATTTCTCTATTCCCTCTTCCTCATTCCCAGGTCTTCATAACCCGTTACATTAAGTCAAATTTAACCCAAGGCAGGGGGTCCAACTCCAGCCTTTTGACAGACTACTCATATCCTGTTAACATATAACCCAGAGATATACTTACACAAATGTATAAAATATGTACAAAAATATCAACTGAAGCATTTCTATAGGCAAACATCTGAAAACAACTTAAATATCTAGGAATAGATAACAAGCTAAAATAAATTATGGTACATCAATACCATGCAGACATTAAAAACAATAAGTCATAAATCATCATATATATATTCCTTATATATACTGAAAAAGAAAAACAGCAAGTCACAAAGCAATTTATATAATATTTTCAAGAGATTAAAAATATAAATACATAAAGCCTATGTTTAAGTAACTGTGTATTTAATTCAGAAGGCTACCCACCAAACTTAACAATGGCTACCACCAGAGAACAGAATTAGACAAGGAAGGTGTGAAACAACAGATTTTCATTTACTTATTACTATTGTTTTGTTTTGAGTATGTAGTAATTTGACCATAAAAAATTTAAAAAGAAAAAGAAAAATAAATAGTATACATACTACATACCACCTTCCTAATGGAAAAGTTCTGAAAGTATCACTTCTGTATTAAAAAAATAACCAAAAAACAATGGTTCCTCACTCCCAATGGTTTCTGTACAGACTTTTCAGTGGGACACCATGATCTTACCCACAATTACTACTTCTGACCTTACAAAACTCAAGGTCCAACTACATCACTTTCTTGGACACTGCTGAGAAACAAAACTGCTTTGCTGACATACTGCTTTCCTGCTTCAGGCCCTTTCTCCAAACACTACAGCACTACGTAGCTTAAATGTACGCTCCTCTACGAGGCTTTTACCAATCTCCCTTTTTCAAAACTAATATCCCCTTCCCCAGAATCTGTTCCTCTCCTACACATCATGGTTTATTTGTATTGCATGTCCCATGTCTCTCCAATTCAACTGTAAACTTGTTGCTGGCAAAAGCATTTTACCATTTAACCTCTATCTTATCATGTGCTTACACATGGTAGGTGCTCAAAAATGTTTGAACGAATCCCTCTGTCAGCATGTCTAGTTTCCATCAGTGATACTCCTTCACCTGCCTTTCCAGTCTATTCCACTGCATGAGCTCCTCTCGGCAAGGATAATGGTAAAGATGGCTGGCTTTGGAATTTGACAGTTTTGGTCCCACAACTTAGTATGTGACTTATAGGAAAAGTTACTCAACCTTTAAACCTCAATTCTGCCATCTGTAAAATAAAGTTGGTAAATACTCACAATGCTAATTTAACATTAAGTGAAATAACGGCTATCACAGCAATCACATGTCATCTATGGAAACTATTATCATTATTTCTTTGTCCACAAATTCTACTCTATTGCCTTTGCCCAGCCCCTATATCATCTTTCCAAAAACATTTAAAGAGTGCAATCTACATTTAGCTGCCTTCTCTTCCTTATAATTCACTCTTTAATCACTTATGAAGAGGATATATTGTCGACCATTTTACTGATAATTTACTTTTTAAAAGTTCATCATATTACTAGAAATGCATAAATCAACTGCTTTGCCTCTAGTTTCATACTTCCTGACCTCTCTGCAACACCTGAATGAATGCTAAAAGTAACACTGTCCCACCTAATAAAAAACTCATCCTCCCTTCTGGATTCATTTCAAACATCACTTCATTCACGAAGAAAACCATAAATTCAAGAGGCTGGAAGCGAAGCGTCATCTCCCACTTGCTCCTCACATGAAGCTGCAGTGACTGCAGCAACTCCCCATCTCCTGAATCACACACATTTTAAAACCCTACTATGCATTACACTACGGTCCCCTGCACCACATCCCCAAGCTCCAACTTATCTATCTTCAAGGCCCCAAACCCACTGCAGTTCTTGAGCAGCCTTCTCCTGCTCCCACCGTCTTCCTCCTCTGTGCACTTGGAATCCTGTATTATTAGACTCTGCCAAAACCGAGGACGGGGGACTCTGCTTACTTCCCTCTAACCCCAGGAACCCAGCAATAAATGCCCATTCATGGGAGTCTGACTTGATTCGTTCTGATGAATACCTAGACTTTCAATTAATTTCGTCACCTTCGGAACTTCTCCAGTAAGCTCGATCACAGCAAATTCTCAGAACCACCCAACGGTTTAAGTGTTACCAAAATCCCAGGCTGATGCTGAGGAACTTCCAAAGGTTCTAATCCTCGGCCCGACAGGCAAGCCAGGACTGGTACCTGGTTCTGAGTTCTTTCTCCCACTTAGACTGCCTCCCAATCTTTTCCTTGGAAAAAGATATGCACGTAACGAACCCACAGCCCCCCAAAAAAATTAAAAAAAAAAAAAATTTCTGTACCCGAGGGGGCCGTGGATCCCAGTGGGCAGGAAGGGTCGTACCTGAGGAGCCCCGCGGGCGAAATGGGGAGTATCTGAGAGGCCCGGCGAGGAGGACCGGGTATGCCTGAGGGGCCTCCGAGCCTGCGTACCTGGGAAGACCCAGCGTCCACGCCTTGGTCGGGAGGCCTGGGGTGATGCAACACCAGACAGCGTGAGGCTAAGAGGAAGGGGCCTGGTTTGCACCGGCCAATCAGCGCCCGTCGTTTGACACCCGTCAACAAGACAGGGGCCAATTGGCCGTGTGGGGCCCCGGTCCCGCCCACCCGACCGTGCCCTGCGGTGTGCGCTGGGAAGGCGGAGGGGCGGCGGCGCACTGCGCCCTTCACGGAGCTAGGGTGACAGTGGCGGGCACGACCATTTTGTGGCCTGACTGGGAGGGGCGCAGAGAGGCAGATGATGTGCCTCCTGACTGGGCGCTGTTACACAGGTGTTCACCTCACTGTACGGGACGTAAGTGCAATTCACCAAAGGTAAACCAAATCCAGCGATGCACTGTCTGTAATTATGCGCAGTAATTGTGCTTTGGGGCCGCGAGTGCACAGTCTCGCGGCTGCTTCACCCGGTGACAGATAAGGAGAGCATCCTTAGGCACCGGGGCTGTTTTTTAGTGTAGTGGAGACCTGCACCAAACCACCTTGGAGTCTGCAAAAAAGCGGAGTCCTGGGGCACGGACTAGGCCTACTGAGTCTATGGAGGTGAGTTACAAAAACATGCATTTGAACACGCATCCTGATAATTCTGCTGCACACGCCTATCTGAAGACACCCTCCTGTTTCTCGGAAATGCAGAGGCCACAGGACGGTCTGAGAGGAGCTGAGACACTGCTCAGTGGTGTTCACGGAAACCTCTCCTGTGTCCTTCAGTGCCACCTCCAGAGTTCTCATGAATTTTACTGCAGAAATTATGGTAAACAGCCATGTGGAGAGAGAACAAAAAGGAAGGAGATGCCTGACAACCAGCTTTAGAATTATTGCATCTTAATGTTTCCTGTATTGAAAACAAAGTTATTTGCATATTAGTCTGCTTACTTACATATTTATTATCACTGCTCTGAGTCTGAGGATCTGCTGGTTGAAAACCAAAGGGAATCCAGAGCCATGCAAAGGACAGTAGACCTCAGCATTGGCACCAGAGACTGAAGGAAATTTTAGCCCTTGGCAAATTGAGAGTGATTCTGTATGTAACTGCTTAGTGTATCCAATAGAAGGATAGAAAAAAACCTGATGTGACTGAGAATATGTATAAGGCATTCCTTGATAAATTTAAGAACATTTTGATAGTCTGTGTAGCATTCATTCAAGTCATATATGGTTTAGGAACAACTAAAGGGATTAGAGTAAGGGGTTTTACATCCTTGCCCAAAGGGGTAACTCTCCATTCAATAACTTAACTTACTTGAACACATATATTTAGTAGTGTGTCTTTACCTTATTAACTAAAACTATTTGGAATGTGTTTTCATTTTCACATTCCTCAAGTTGCCACCTTGTTCAGTTTTTTTTTTTTTTTAATATTTTGGCTGTGTTGGGTCTTTGTTGCTGTGCACTGGCTTTCTCTAGCTGTGGAGAGCAGGGGCTACCCTTCATTGCAGTGCATGGGCTTCTCATGGTGGTGGCTTCTCTTGCTGTGGAGCATGTCAGTTCATTTCTATCATCTGTCCAGACAGCCCAGATTATAGCAGGACAGAGGGCTTCCAGACAGATATGTCCAGGGGAAAAAAAGGTGGAGATGATAGATAGGTCTAATTATTTTTAAATGTCTGATGTCTAAAACTGAAAAACCAAGAAATCACAGCATAAGCATGTTAGGTAGAAATTCAGAGGTAAATATCAGAGGAAACAGATAAAATTTTTGAAGGTGGTTATATCTGGGGAGCAGGAACTAGGGATACACAAGCCTACTTGATGTTACTTATCTGTCTTCTCTGGAGATGGAGGGTGTAACAGACTTAAACATGGCCAAAAATTCTAGACACTCTTCGCACTGAGAGGTGAGGAACTATGTCCTCTCACTTTGAGTCTGGGTGGGCCCAGTGTCTGTTTTAACCTGTAGAATATAGTGGAAATAACTCAGCCAATTTCTGGACTAGGTCATAAGAGACAGGCAGCATCTGCTTCCTACTCCTGAAACCTAGTTGCCATGCTGTGAGGAAACCAGTGGATAGGCACTGAGAGAGCAGGCCACTTTAGAAGTGGGTCCTTTAGCCCCAGCTGGGCCACTCCCATGATACTACATGGAGTAGAAATGAGCAGTCCCCACTGAGTCCTCACCAACTTACTTATTTGTGAGGAAAATGAATAACTGTTAATGGGATGGCTTGTTATGCAGCAACAGATTAAGAAGCTGTTAATATAATCAACATCAAGAGAAGGTGGAATGGGACTTCCATGGTGGCGCAGTGGTTAAGAATCCGCCTGCCAATGCGGATCCGTGGTCTGGGAAGATTCCCACATGCCGTGGAGCACCTAAGCCCGTGTGCCGTGAACTACTGAAGCCCACAGGTCTAAAGCCAGTGCTCCACAAGAGAAGCCACTGCAAATGAGAAGCCTGCACACCGCAATGAAGATGCAATGCAGCCAAAAATAATTTAAAAAATTAAGAAAAAAAAAAGGTGGAATATTTGGATTATTTATCCTGCTGAGTGGTGGTTTCCTTTTTTCACCAAGTCTGTAGTCTTGGAAACAGGAATCTCAAATGACTCTTCAGCTACTTATTTCCTTGGACCCTGTTTACTGAGCACCCACTTAGTGCTAGACATAGGTCTAGACAGTGTGGACATAATGTTTAAGAAACCAGGTGATATCCCAGCCCTCACAGAGTTTATATTTGATCAAGATGTAAATCAATAAATACTTAATTTCAGATATACACACTATGACTCAACGATAATCCCTTGGGACTTTATATAAAGCATAGTTTTGTACAGAGCCCAGTTTGATAGAGGCTTATCTGTCTTGAATCCTATCCACGTTGATTTAATGAGGTATTAAATCTGCTTCCCTGTCTGGACCCAGGGTCCTGACTCCTAACTGTGACTATGTATCTTTCAGATGCTTGGATTTTTCAAAAACCTCTAGTCTAACTAGAATTTTGGGATTGATGGGCCTGCCTCCATCAATTCATGGAGGCCAAGGATAGGAAAACTTTGCATTTGGCATCCTTTTTTGGTCCTCACAGAACTCTCCCACGTTGGCCTGAAATGTGCGTTTCAGTTAGCTTATTCATCAGGACACAAGTACAGAACTAAAGGCTGACTTGTATGCAACCTCTTAAACAAACAAAAGAAACCCCACAAAATGGAGGTAAGGTGTATTTGATAAAATCAGAAATATTTCAAGTATAATTCACACAAAACAGAACTTGGAAAATACAAGTGCTCTGATCCATATATTTTAAAAGGCTTTATGTAAACTCTGTGTCAGAAGATGGCGATTAGTTACTGAAAATGGAAGGCAAAGAAATTATATATATCAAAAGTATTTTGAGGGGCTATCTTGTGGTTCATTTAAAAAAATGTTCAGGTTAATTGTTTGAAATACTTAGTTAGGAACAAACACAGAGGAAATCTACAGAAAAAGAAAGCAACCAGAATGATGTCCACCAGATAGGATTCTGAATATTCCTTCACTCTGAACTCTTCTTTGTTAGCTAAAATTATTTTCTACATGACCCCAATTTCCACAGGTGAACCTTGTTTACATTCAGTATCAAAACTAATGATGACATTTATTATTTTGGTTTCACTCTCCTTTTGGCATCTTTATGTTTCTTCCGACAGTCCTAGAAAAACATAAAACCAAAACCCTTTGTTAAAAATAAAGGTAAAAATAAAGGTAAATAATTTTCAAGGTGTTTAGTAACTATAAAGTAAAATTTAGGTTACTCAGTGTCAGGGTTGTAAGAACCATTTTGGAAGTGCTCACTTGGAATGTACAGGGAATATTCAAACTTTTGGCTTTAAGTGTTTAAAAAGGAAACTGTAATTCAGTCTTTCAAAAATCTCATGATTTCCTCTTACTTAATAAGCATGACCAGAACTAGTTCCAGTCACTCAATGGGGCCACTCTTCAGTCTCCTTACTGCACCATGGGTTGACTGAATTAAACAACTTAAAACTTCTCTTCCAGCAGTTTAATTCTGAGCATTTAAGTCCTGTTCTGAGTTATCTTAACTTTCATGCCTTCCTATAGGCAAATATTAGCACAAAGATGACACCATATCTTTTTAATTAACATGGAGACAATTAACATGGAGATAGAACCGCTCACCATACGCAAGCTGTTTGTTCTGGCCTCCCAAGAATTCCTGCTAATATTACTTCCCACTCCTCTCCAGAATAAGTCAGAACCTAGAAGGGAAAAATAAAGAAGGACAAGGCAGCACATTAATATTAAAACAGACAATATTCTAGTGCTGGCATTATCAAGGTCTTCAATTCTAGTTAAGACCAACCCCACCCCCCAATTTATGTTAATTTTCAAAATTATTTTGTTTTCTTTACAAAATGAAAATGTAGAATTGCTGGGATTTTACTGTTTCTAAACCATTTACTGTTACGTAACTTGGGTTCTGTTTGTGTTAGGCTTAAGAAATAAGTTCAACAGCCTTAGAGTTTTCATGTGAACTTTTTTTTTCTATTTTTTTTATTAAGGTATCATGTGTTAGTTTCATATGTACAGTTAAAGTGCTTCAGTTATACATATATGTTCTTTTTCAGATTCTTTTCCATTATAAGTTATTACAAAATATTGAGTACAGTTCATGTGAACTTTTTAGGGTACTAAAAACTTAGAAGTTTTTTATGTCTAGCATCTCAGCAAGCCCCTGGAACAAAACAAGCCCTTGTTGAGGACAGTGAACAAGTGAGGGAGGTGGTGAGTTGGAGCTTTCCGTTTTCCAGAGCTCTGCAAGTCATGCATCTATGTAACAGACAACATGCACCTGTCTAACAGAGGGGGCTACAGCACATGACATTGCAAAGGATTAGAATTGTTCCCAATCAGTTCTTACTTGGAGAACTTACATGTTAGTATATCAGAATGCACTATGGTGAGAGCTGTATTATTACCTGTTCTATACCATTTAATCAAAAAACTGACTTACCGTGAAGTCTTTCATCATTCTTAGAGAAAAAGAAAAATCTAGTGGTCTCCTTCTCAGGTAATGATACTTCTCTGAAGTGAGAGAGAAAGAGAGAATTGGCCACTTAATTTCAGTATTAAAGAAATGTTCACACTGTAAATATAAATGAACTATTCCTTAAATATATGTGCTTTTTCTTTTGCTCATTTTTTTCCCTGAGTTAAAGTGATACCACCCCTTCTCTATTCAACATTCTTCTCTTCTACCTGAAACTTTGGTAACAAAAACTTAAGTACAAGCTCTACCTTCCGTGTGCTGATTGTTGATACTCTCACCCCACCAGTGCTACCCAATTTGCCAGTGTTTCCCATGGGGTAGCAGCTAACAAGCTGAAGCATCCTCTTTCCAGGCCAGAGACTTCAGTGGCAGGCTTTCTTCTCTGTGCATGTCATATCCCCCACCCAGTGCTATCCAAACCTCAAGGAAAAGGAAACCTGCTTCCAGTTACAAAAAGGCTACAGAACTCTCTAAAGCAGCCAAAAAAAGAAAATTGTCTTGAGAAGCTAAGCTTAGATACTTCTATAACATTTCTAAAGCATGTCTAATTCAGATTTTATAAATTATGAAATATGGGGACTTCCCTGGTGGCGCAGTGGTTAAGAATCTTCCTGCCAATGCAGGGGACATGGGTTTGATCCCTGGTCTGGAAAGATCCCACACGCCGAGGAGCAGCTAAGTCCGTGCACCACAACTACTGAGCCTGTGTTCGAAAGCCTGCAAGCCACAATTACTGAAGCTCAAGCGCCTAGAACCTGAGGTCTGCAACAAGGGAAGCCACCACACTGAGAAGCCAGAGCACCGCAACAAAGAGCAGCCCCAGCTCGCCACAACTAGAGAAAGCCTGCATGTAGCATCAAAGACCCCACACAGCCAATAAATTAAAAAATAATAAAAATAAAAAATTAAGAGAATTAAAAAATCAACCAACCAACCAACCAACCAAGCTGGACGGAAACACCTTACTTACCCAGGGCTGGGGTTTTTGTCATCTGTTTCTTCAGTAACATCTTCCTCTTCTGAACTGCTGTCTTGGAAACGAGGGTCTCCCTGCCAGGCAATCTTCCCAGGTTTCACTGCCTCAACTCTATAGGTCTCTATATCATCATGACAATGAAAGATAACAGAATTGTAACCTAACGACTAAGTATTTGTGGACACACTCATTTGTTTACTTTCACTATGCACACATATTTTGAAATTTCAAATATCTTAATTGTTAATTCAAAATATATAGTATCTTTTCAGATTTTCAAGTATTGAGAGAAGGTATTATATTTTTTGGCATTGCCAGGGTGATCTGATAAGGAATATAGTAACACTATAAAAAGGTATAAAAACTAAAGGTTTACAAATGAGCAGCACAATTTAAAAGAAAAAACAAAATATGCACGGCACCTGTGCTAAAATGAGAAGCCTAAACTATAACACGATGCAGTGAAACCAGGTTGCCTTCCTGCTTATTCATAAATGAGAAAAGAAACATCTTTACATTTTAAATTCCCCAAACCTCTTTCTAAAACTGCTGAAAAAGCTTCTGCTCTAGGATATGGATGATCACCTCACAAGTCCTCATAATTTCCTAAGTACATAAAACACATCTCCCAGGTTGCTGAGGTGTCTTAATACTTATTTCAAGGACAATTTCTCACACTTGGCTCTCAAAATTAGAAGAATTAAAGACAATATCTATATCATACCAACTCTGTTCAACAGTTTAGAACTGACCTTGGTACTCAAATGGACAACACAGGCAAGAGAATGAAGTGGGCAGAGCAATGATATATTGTGTTTTATTGAGAACAATTTTGGAAAAACTACTATATTGTTGTACCTCCTTTTGAAGCACCACAAAGCTGGCATTTAATACTTATCTACTAAACACATGGATGCTATTTTAACTGCTGATCTTTAAAGTAGAACTTATTGTTAGGTGTGCATGTATTCTCTTGTAGAGGTATATCTTGCTTTTTACAATGAACTTCCAGAAAAGCTACAGTTCCTTCTTAAACACTATGTGAAGAGCAACTTCCTAAGGAATAGGTGTTTTTAACTTTTGGACTATGTAGGACTTTAGAGGTAAACCTCCTGAAATGGAATGCAAAATTGTATATACTGGTGCTGATTCTTTTCTCTAGGTTCTGGCAAATCTCCAAGGATAAAGTTTGAAACAACTGGTATATTGATGACATAGCATATTTGTAGAGAGCCAGGCTTACCTATTTTTTCCCCTCCCCTACCATATAGCACTGGCTTTCCTGAAGTCATGGCTTCTCCAACTGCATCTAAGATACAAAGCTATTTAAATACATGACTTCTTATACTTCTTTACGACTGTGTCTACTCAGCAGAAGAAGGGATGCTTCTTCACACACATTATTCTCTGGCTTCCCTTCATATGGCAGCTGTCCAGAAGGTTGCTTCTAAATGCAAGAACAATTTCTTACTTTGTGAAACACAGATCTAGGCACATTACCTTTATGGCCACGTCATGCTGACTGTAATACTGTTTATCTAGATAGAAGAAAGAATCCTTTCTTCAGCTAATGTTAAAGCATTACACTTATAGTAGTTTCAATCAATTAATTTAAAACTGCGTGAAATAAAAAAGTTAAAAAAAATGTACCTTTCTTTACATTTTTAGCATCTGAATCAAAAAAAGAGAATGTGAACCCGCCAGGCTGTTCATCTCCAGTAGTCAGAGCTGTAGGGTCCTGGACCACCTTGGCTTTCTCTCCATCAGAGTCCTCATTCCAAGATGTGTTGTCTTCCTTTTCAGTGGTATCTTTTGTAGTTTGGAATATTTGTTTTAAATCTGTAGCAATGTTATAATACATTTCTTTAGATACCTCAGGTAGCTTCTCAGCTTCCTCCCTTTTCTTCTTTCGTTTTGTTTTACTGCATTGACATATGTAGAGAGACATGCATCACAAAAAACAGTCAGTTTGGGGAAAATTTCCAGAAATCAGGAAAAAAAAACACCTTGGATAATGTTAGTCCCATTCTTTCAGCAACCAAGATAATCCACATATAAAACTCAAAGGCAGAACCTTAACCAAAAACCTTTATGTAAACACAACTATTTCAAACAGCTCCAGTTATTAAATATGAATCATATTTTCCTATCTCATCCTCTGAACTACATTTCACAAGTTATACCTAAGATATTAGCTATGAGTAAGAAAATCACTTAACTGCAATGGGTCTCTCCTCATTTGCAAAATGAACCATGTTAAACCACATGACTTATAAGACTCTTTCAAATTCTAAAATTCTGTGAGCTTTATGACACTGGCATTAAAGGATTTAGTCATAATTCTGTTTTAGAAATGCATTATAAATGTGCTAAGTCTAGTCTATTTTGGAATGAAATTTTTCTATTACTATCAACCTGCTCTATAACATCAACAATATGTTTTTCTCTTTGATCTTAAACCACAGTTACATAGCAGTCTCCAATATTGAGTTTTTAGCTAGTAAAAGATTAAAATCCTTTTTTCTGTTAGAATCTACTCTATTAGGCCAAATATTCTAACTATATTACCTAAAATAGTAATGTCCTAAATGATCATCTTATTGGTGGAGACTACATCACAGAGAGATACTGTTAATACTTCATTAAATAAACCATTGGTTAGAATTTAAGGCAGATTTGCCTCCTATGAAACCAGGCTTCATAAAAAATGGGGTTCTTTAGACAGGTCCAAGTGATTATCACTGAACCATGATGTAGTGGTTTTAAAAGTGGTCCAAAGGTCCTTTGATACTTCTTTAAGAGGTGGAAGTTAATTCCCCCATCCCTTGAGTGTGGGCTATACTTACTGACCACTTTTAAGGAACAGAATAAGGCAGATGTGATGGTGTGTGACTACTGAAACTAGGGTTATAGAATGCATTGTGGCTTTCCTTGCTCTCTCCCCGTTCTGGATCACTGGCTTTGGGAGAAGCCATATGCTATCTTGTAAGGGCACTCAGCCAAAACGAGAGGACAACAAGGCAAGGAACTGATGCTTCCTGCCAACAGCCAAGTATGTGAGCCATCTTACAAGGAGATGTCAAGCTTTCAGAGACTACAGCCCTAGGTGACATCTTGACTGCAACCTCTTGAGAACCCCAAACCAGAAGTACCTGGTGAAGTGCTCCCAAATTCCTGACCCACAGATATTGGGACCTAATAAAAATTTAGTTTCGAGCTCTGAGTTTTGGGAAAATTTTTTACACAGCAATACCTAACTGATACATATTTTGGTACCTGAAAGTGGGGTAATGCTATAAAAGCCCAAAATGTAGGAGTGACTTCAGAGCCCAAGCAATAGGCAGAGGTTGGAAGGTCAGTGAGGAGGGTGTTAGCAAAAGCCTGAAGAGCCCTAAAGAAACTGTCAGTAGAAACTATATGGCCAGTGAGGCTTCAGGTAAGGACTTGCAGAAAAGTGAGGTAAATGCTATTGGAAAATGGAAGAAAGGAGGTTATTGCTACATAGTGGCACAAAGTTTAGCAATATTGGCACTTCTATCAACTGGGAAGTAAAAATGTACCTAATGAATGGGTGCTCTAGCTAAAGAGATGTCCAGGAAGGTGCTGAAGCTATTTTATGATTTCTTCCTGTTTACAGTAAAACATGAGCAGAGATAATGAAATTAAAGGAAAAAAATTTTTTTTATAAGGAGCTAGGACCTCATGGTTTTGAAGACTCCTACTATCTAGAAGGCAAATGACATGAAATTTAAGAAATGTCTTCTAAGCAAAGAACAAACTCTCAGGAAAATATGGTGTAGAGCAGGTATTGGCAAAGTACAGCCCATGGATCAGATCCAAGCTGCTGCCTATTTATGTATGGACTGCAAGTTAAGAATGATTTTTAAAGTTTGAAATGATTAGAAAAACTATAAAAAGATGACTTCATAACACGTACAAATTACATGAAGGGCAAATTTCAGTGTCCTACTAATAGCTTTATTGGAACACAGCCTCCCTTATTTGCTTTATGTATTGTCTGTGGCTGCTTTTCTGCTACAAAGGCAGTGCAGAGTCACTGCCACAGAGACCATCTGGCCTGCAAAGCCTAATATATTTACTACTGGACTCTGAAGAGGAAAATCTGTAAACCAGTTTAAATATAAAATAAAATCCTTTGCTAAGATCCTAGACGTAGCTCAGAAACTTCAATTGTTCACATAAGAGGGCTTCTTAGGAGTTTGATTCTCAGCAGTCTCAGCAGGACCCCACAGTAAAAAAAAGGCTTATCTTACAGTGATCTGTGGGTGTGGCTTTTGTCTAACGGAGTGAACCCCAAGAAGATTTACAGGAAACCCACAAATATTTTAAGAGAATTATATTAACAGAAACACTACTAGGTTGGACTGATAGGTACAGAGGCATTTCACAATGAAGAGGCTTTTAGACTCCTACATTTCTACAAGCAAAGCAGGCTGAGAAAATTACTCAGCTGCAAACGTGGGCTACCATTCATAAAAAAGGAAGGATAAGTCAAAAGGCAGAGGCAAGAACCGTGCAGCATTATTCCCAGGCTTTCAGTTCTAATCAAAGAACTCCCAATGTTTGCCTGTCTAGATTTCAGAACTACCATGGACCAGTGACTCCTCTGTGCTTCCTGTTTTCCTCCACTGAATAGTGTTTACAGTGACTACCCTTTGCTGTCCCACCGCTATGTTGGGGGAGGGGCAGATAACTATCCCCTTAGTTCAGAGGTATTCTGATGAAAAAGAACTGTACTCAAGAAACTACAACATATAAGCCTCATCTACACCTAATCTGATTTGGATGACACCATCCTACATTTTGAACTGACACTGTAAAAAGGTGAGACTTCTGGGGAGTCTAGGGCAGGGCTGAGCATATTCTGCGTGTGGCAGGAATATAAAACAATTTTCAAATGGAGCACAGGTTGTGGTAGTTTTAAATATGTCCACCAATTCCTCAACACCTCTCTCTTCAATAAGTAGTGCTTACCATACACAAAAATAAACTCAAAATGGATTAAAGACCTAAATGTAAGGCCAGACACTATAAAACTCCTAGAGGAACACATAGGAAGAACACTCTTCGACGTATATAACAGCAAGATCTTTTTTGATCCACCCCCTAGAGTAATGGAAATAAAAACAAAAATAAATTAAGTGGGACCTAATGAAACTTCAAAGTTTCTGCTCAGCAAAGGAAACTATAAGCAAGATGAAAAGACAACCCTCAGAATGGGAGAAAATATTTGCAAACGAATCAACAGACAAAGGATTAATCTGCAAAATATATAAGCAGTTCATCCAGCTCAATATCAAAAAAACAAACAACTCAATCAAAAAATGGGCAGAAGACCTAAACAGGCATTTCCCCAAAGAAGACATACAGATGGCCAAGAGGCACATGAAAAGCTCAACATCACTAATTATTAGAGAAATGCAAATCAAAACTACAATGAGGTATCACCTCACACCAATTAGAATGGGAATCATCAGAAAATCTACAAACAGTAAATGCTGGAAAGGGTGTGCAGAAAAGGGAACTCTCTTGCACTGTTGGTGGGAATGTAAATTGATACAGCCACTATGGAGAACAGTATGGAGGTTCCTTGCAAAACGAAAAACAGAACTACCATATGACCCAGAAATCCCACTGCTGGGCATATACCCAGATAACACCAGAATTCAAAAAGACACATGCACTCCAATGTTCACTGCAGCACTATTTACAATAGCCAGGACATGGAAGCAACCTAAATGTCCATCAACAGATGAATGGATAAAGAAGAGGTGGTACATATATACAATGGAATATTACTGTAAAAAACAATGAAACTGGGACATTTGTAGCGACATGGATGGACCTAGGGACAGTCATACAGAGTGAAGTGAGTCAGAAAGAGAAAAACAAATATCATATTAACAGATATATGTGGAATATGGAAAAATGGTACAAATCAACTGGTTTGCAAGGCAGAAATAGAGACAGGTGTAGAGAACAAGCATATGGACACCAAGTGGGGAAAGGGGGGAGGGTTAAGGGGGAATGAATTGGGAAATTGGGATACCAAATAGTACACTCTAAATATATGCAGTTTATTATGTTAACTGTATCTCAATAAAAGTTCTTTAAAAAAAAAAAAAAAAAAAAAGAGTGCTTAATTCCCCCTCCCCCCATAAAAGTATGCATTCGATGTAGTGACTTGTTTTAAGAAAACTGAATAAGGCAGATGTGTCAGCGTGTGACTTCTAAGACTAGGTCATAAAATACCCTGTGGCTTCCTCCTTCTATTTCTCTTTTGGGTCAGTGTTATGAGAACACTTAAGCAGCCTAATGGAGAAGCCAACAAGGTGAGGAACTGGCCAATGGCTATGTAAGTGAGCCATCTTGGAAGCAATATCACCCAGGCTCAGTCAGGCCTTCGGAGACTGACGCCCCAGGCAACATTTTGACTGCAACCTCTCCAGAGACTCTACCCAGAATCACATTGCAATATGGAATCCTACATTGCAGGGAATATTTATGTTACTTCTACTTTGGTCTGGAATGCGATTCTTTTTAAAAGAAACCTTTAATTTTGGAATAATTTTAGATTTATAGAAAAACTGGAAACTGTTCCCAAATAACCCTCACCTAGTTTCCCCTCATGGCAGCATCTCACATGAATATGACACAATTGTCAAAACTAAAAGATTAACACTGGTACATTACTATTAACTAAATACAGCCTCTGTTCTCATTTCACCAGTTTCTCTACGAGTGTCTTTTTTGTCCCAGGACCTAATTCAGGATACCACATTGCCTTTAGTAATTTTAAATAGAAGGAAAAAGAAGGAATTAAATCAGGCAAAGTTACTGGTTGCTCCATATATTTGCCATATTTATAAAACTGACAGCTTATCTATAAGAAATAGACATTCCTACCATACTGCAATAGTGCAGTGGATTGAATGGTTGCCCCCAGAAAAATATGTCCGGGCCCTAATTCCTGGAACACGTGAATATTTCCTTATTTTGAAAAAACAGTCTTTGTAATAAAGTTAGGGACTTTGCAATGAAGAGATTATCCAGGCAGGCCTTAAATGGAATCACAAGTGTCCTTATAACAGACACAAAGACACAAATAGAAAAGAGAAGGCCACGTGAAGATGGAGGCAGACTGGAGGAATATAGTCACCAGCCAAGGAATACCACAGACTGCTGGCAGTCACCTGAAGCTAAGAGAGAGGTGTGAAATGGATTTTCTTCCCCCCGAGTCCCCAGAGGGAACACAGCTCTTCCAATAAACTGGATTTCAGACCCCTGGCCTCCAGAACTATGAGAAAAATTTTTGTGGTTTAAGTCACCAATCTGTTACCGCAGCAACAGGAAACTAATATAAGTAGGAGACACCTCCTAGAGAAGGGGCACACATCATCATTTCCATGCATGAGATTCCTCTGTCAAAAGTAAGACTCTCTCTACCCCATCAATAACTCCTCTCTTTCCCTCCTCCCCATTCTTAAACTAAATACAACGGGGACCAATGGATGTGACATTGGTTACTCTTTACTTTTCTCACTGTCTGAAACGAGATTAATTTATATGAGCCTGCTACTAAAAGTAGCAGCTTAATTTACCTTTCTTTTGGTTTATCATCTCTCTTTCTTTCATAAGTGGCATGGTCATGCCTTGTTGGATCGTAACGTATGATGTCCCTATTAAAAAAAGGAGAATGATGACTTAGAAGAGACAAATCAAAACATTAATGTAAAACACTGATAGCAAATTGTAATGCAATACCAGGGCAATTCCACTTTTGAGCAAGACAAAGCCATATAACATCAAAGAAGTGTATTAGGAGCTCCTTAGAAGCAATCATATTTTAAATTATTTAGTTTTGACTTTTCCTGGATCTTCATAAATATTTAGTATTATTTTAAGCATACATGGATAAAATGATATGTTATTGGGATTTGCATAAAATATTTGAGTGGGGAAAGTAGAGGAAGTGAGTAAAGGTATGGAAGAGAAAAGTGGTCACATGTTGGTGATTGTAAAAGCTGGGTGATGGTATACAGGGGTTTCATTACACTAGTCTCAAGTTATATGTTTGAAAGTTTCCATAGTGAACAGTTACATTTATTATTATTTAAACAGTTGTCCAATTTTTCACTAATAATAAATGCAGAAATAATTTAAGATTAGTTTCTTGAAGTGAATCACTAGGTCAAAGGTAAGTATAATTTTAAGGGTCTAATACATATTGCTAACTGCTCTCCGTAGGAGTTTAAAATAGCCTAGTTTTGTGGCAAAGGAAAAGAAGGTGACATGGGGTGAAACATAAACCATACTTAAATTTCTTAGCAGCTACTGATCCTTTGCTTGTAGAATTGCTTAAGCTGATGTGCAAAACACTATGCACGACATTCAGGGCTTTCAGCTTTTCTGCAGCAAGCTCTTCTTCCTCAGCAGTTTTCTTTTCATTTATTTCTTAGAGGGAAGAGGATAGTTAGTAATCTCTTGGCAAACATAACTTGAGAAATCTCAATAATCAAATATTTATCAAGCACCTAAACATGTGCAAAGCACATTAAGATAGGAAGAAGAAAAGTTAAACCTTGTTTTGCTAACCTCCCTAATCCCTAATATCCCCAGTGTCACAGTGAATCCAGAAATTGCATGACCAGCAAACAAAATTCACATTTCTATTTGATTATAAAAATGAAATCTGAATTTCATGGCTTTCAGTGGCAATTCTAAAAGTTTTTAAGGTAAAGATTGACAAATGTAACTGAGCAAGATACTAATTACAAAACTAAAGTGATTAGAGATTCTTTTTTTCTTTAACTTTCTAAAAATTAATCTAAATTACATGTAAATCTAAAAAGAAAGATAGTGAAAGATGGTAATTTTACTGACTATTAATATGATATGTTAGTAGACAGTTACTTTAGCATTTAGGTTCAGTAATAAACATTGCAGGAAGAGAGCCTACACACAGGCATTGTGGAACGCTATAAACTGTTTTCTTTAACTACTAGAAACAGACAAATATTAGAGAACAAAGTTAAACATTTAACAGCTCGTTTGGATTATAGATAGAAATACAAAAGAAGTCTAAGCCTTAAAGATCTTTTCAAATTATTGTAGGAGATTAACCACCAAGTAACAGAAATAAACAGAAAAAAATGCTGATTTGACTTAAGTTCTCTATGGAGATGACCCAAAAGTGCTAAGGGTTCAAAAGAGGCAGAGATTATGTTCAACTGGATTAAGCAATGTTTTATAAACCAGGTGGAGTCTAAGGTAGGAAAGACAAAGTAGATCCCCTGAGGAGGGAGGAAAGCATGCCAGGCAAGGGAAAAAATGAACACATACATTGAAATAAGACAGTGCTAAGAGTTTACATTGCATTACGTTAAACCATATGAAACTGCTAATATTTAACAATTTTTGACTTCACAAAATGGCAATTTCAATTTATCCTAATATTGACCATTAGGAAGTAGAACACAGCGCTAGAAAGGGCTCAGTATATTTGCGGACTGGCTGCAAGGTATTCATAGGCTGCTGACCTGAAGGACAGTCTTTGTGAAACTCACAAAAAATTCAGCCTCAAAAGTTGCGAAGGAAAGAAACAAAAGACAGAGATTCTATGTCTGACTGCCCTAAGAATGGACGTACCATCAATAGAAACAGAAGGGTCCAGAGAAGCTGACAGAGTAAATTCAGTTCGGGATTTGCTGAGTTTTAACACGGGTTCAGGGACGCTTGTGAGAATTATCCATCAGGCATTGAGAAAAGAATAATTGGGAGCTCAGCAGAATAGTCAGGAGCAAAGATGACCCAGATTTGGAAAATACTCATGTACAAAAGAAGGCTAAAGCCACAGGGACTTACAGAACCTTGGGAAGAGCCTATATCTAAAGGTAAAGGGAAAATTAGGAACCAAGAATTAAGAAGAAGACAAGGAAGTTATAGTGCAGTGGAAGCCAAGGGAAGAGAACAGTTCAAGAAGGATGAGCAACAGTTACAAATGCTACAGGCAGGCTGAACAGGGTGGAGCCTGGGAAGGTGCCACTACATCTCGGGAACCAGGTACCATATACAGGGAACACATACTAAAGAGCTGTAAAGAGACAGACAAAAGTGGTAGAAGTTAGAAAGTAACCTCTATAAACAGCTGCTAGGCTACTTCCAAGGTTCTGTCCATTCCTGTGTTTTCAACATGGAATTCTGAGTGAGAAGCTCTGAAACATAAGTTGGTATGAATCCTGGAGAATTTACTCTCTGAACACTCATTTTCAGAAATGTACAATATATATAATAATCACCTCAAAGAACTGAGAGCATCATATCCAGAGATTGAATTTTCAATAAAAAGCCAACTACTTCTAAATTAGGTGCAATTTATTTTTTTCATTTCAGGTTTAGAACTGAAAAATGGAGTTAGCAACTTGAAAACTGGCAGTGTTGAAGAAATGGCTTTTTGAGCCTGTGAGACCTAACTATGTCTGTAGAAAGAGGAAAGAGATGAAAGGGAAAGTATGAAGATGCAGGTGAGAAAGGAGGTAACAGGAGGTATGAATGGGAAAGATTAAGATACAGACTAGATTAACTCAGGAAAGAGGAAAAAAGTAAGGACACAGTAGTTCTGAGATTGGAAAGGACAGCAGGGAGCTCATTTGAGGTGGTCATCCTCTTGGTCAAGTAGGAGGGTCTTTTGCAAAGGATAAGAGTAGAAGGTCTTGTAGAGAAAGTTTGGAACCACCGCTGTGAAAAACACTATCGGAAGTAAAAGAGTAGAATCAGGAAGCTTTTGAGTAGAATCAGGAAGCTTTTGATAGCATCATTGCTGTTAGATATATTCAATAAGGATGAAGTACAGGGACATTTAATGGTACATTTTTTTAAAAACCTGCAGCCAACAATGCACACTGGAGGGACGACAAACACTTTCTTTAAGTAAGCCAAGTGGGATATAACTGTCTTCAACAGCCTCACGAGGACCTGCTGATCTACTGCCAGGCAGAGTCCTTGCCTTCTCTCTAATGCCAGGGACAGAATGAGGGAAGATGGTACGTTTGGTGGATGCTAACGATTCATGTCTTTTCTGGCAGCTTCTGGTAATTAAAATTGTACAAATTAGTATGTACAAACTCAAGAAGTACTGAGTAGGCTAATTACTGGATTACAAGCTCCATGTGTTAAGTGAAGAAGCTACAAGAGATGACTTCTCAGGGTCCCCCAGCTCTGACATCAGGGCTGTTTGTTTGGACAGTAAGGAACTTACCTCCCTGTTCCTCTTCATTATCGCTTTCTAGAAATCGGGAGTCCATGCGAAATCTGTCATCAGTGCCAAAGTGGGACTGCAAACCCATGAGCTACAAAACACAAAGACAACTGACAGCCATATTCCCAAGAAATTACTTTATAAACAGGACCCTCCAAATATACCTTCATGCCATGAAATTCCCTACATTAATGTTTGCATAACCTCACCTACCCATGAACGCGTTAGAGAGGGTCACAGAGGACTCACTATCAAAACAAACACTTTAACCCTGGAGTGTGGGTCAACCTGCCTGCATTAACCTAGATTTAAGGACTATGTTGAAAAATAAGGATGTATTGCAAGTTTTATTATTTTCAGTCTTCACTAACCTTCTGTCCAGCCCTGCCCTCAAACTGAGGTTTAATTCTGAACCTGTTGCTGTCATCTTCGGAACCAGATTCCTCATCATCGCTGCTGTCAAAGAGCTTCCCAGAGGACTCCTGTTACATAGGTGAAGACAGAAGTGTTTATTAATAACCAAGACAATCAGTGTTTCCTTCATTATGTCATCTTCCTCCTCACATTTATGAAACAACAACCCAGACGCATCTCCCAGGAAAGGGTGGATGGTGATTAGAATGGAAACTCCTAACTCACTGATTATCTACTTGGCTCCTTGGGTCACTAGATCCAGAGGCTCCCAATGCAGCCTGGAATGGAGGGAGTTATTAATGTGAGAACACTTTCTGCAAGGTTTCACTAACATTGATGTCACTTTGCAGATGATGTGGAGGATAGATTTCCATGGGGGAAAATCTCTAAGGCCCCTGTTGTATCCATGCGTGGTGGTCTGGGGGGCCCTGGGTTTCACTGTGGCTCCCAGAGGATTTTATGTTGAGCCCAGCAGTTGTGTGCAGGTCTAGGTATGCAACTTACAAAAATGGGTCTGCGAAAGTATAGGAATGCTCACGTGGACATCCTAAGTTTCTTACTTTTACCAGTTTCTCTCCTGGATGGCTTTGCTCACGAGTGGATGTCTCCTCTGCTTCACTTTCACTGCTGGAACCAAAGACGATGTGTGTTGGCTTGTCCTCTGGATGACCATCCTAGAGTGGTCATCAAAAGCATTATCCTTAAGATGACCCCTCCTCTCTTCCCCAGAGCGAGTCTATTTCCCACCCTACTTTCGTGTCTAGTGAATGCGGCCAGCATCCCAAGATAGAAACTTCTCTTTCTCTCCATTTCCAGGTGATCACCAAGTCCCATCAGTTGGAGCTTCTCGCTATTTTAGAAATATATTCCCACTTTCACTGGCTTGGTTCTGCCTCAAGACCTCCCAAAGGCTGTACCATTTGATTTGCTGTTCTATGTCCTGAACCATCTTTCCCAAACAGAAGCCAGCAAACTTTTCCTGTCAAGGGCCAGAGAGCCAATACTTTAGGCTTTGCAAGCCACATATAGTTTTGATTCTGTACTCTTCTTTGTAAAACCCTTTAAAAATGTAAAAACCATTCTTAGCTTGGAGGCTCTTCCAAAATAGGCCATGGGCTAGATGGCTTGGGAGCCCAGTTTGCCAACTCCCGTTCCAATATATACACAACTAATCTTCATTCCCTTGCTTCACATTCTTTAGTCTTTTCACAGCCTTAAGAATAAAGTCCAACCCCTGTAGCCTCTTCACAACTCACCCCCAGTTATCTCTCTCATCTCATTTCTCATCACCTTGTTCTCTGTAAGTGTAGTCACACTGACTGCAAATACTCACTTCTGTACAAACTGCTCCTTTATCTTGGAATGCCTTTCTTCTCTCTTCCTACCTTTTTACTTCTGCCAGACCAATTCCCACTGATCCTTTCATACTAGACTCAGTTCAGCTGAGGAAGCACCCACTCCCCCCACCAACCCCCAGCCAACAAACTGGTATGCCTCCTGTGTGCTGTCAGGGCACACAGACATACTTCTTCCTCAACTCATGGAACTGAACCGTGACCCTCTGTCCACCAGACTGTGAGCCAATACCGCCAGACAGTGATCCTCTCTGTAAATCTAGCACTTGCTGTGAAGGCCTGTAACTTCTTAGGTATTTAACAATTGTTCAGAGAATGAATAAAGACTCATTATAGTAAATCTTGGTAAGATATGAATCACTTGGCAAGTGATTTCTATGTAAATTCAGATGTAATAGGACACATCACTTAACTGTATCAGTTACAGCTTCTAGAGCGATGTCTGGATATACTAAAGACACAAGGACACAAAACACAGACATTCAACTCTGAAGGGGCCTGCCTACCTTCGTGGGAAAGAAAAGTTGGACTTGGAGAGAGCTCTTGTTAAATCTCTAGACTGAAAATACACTCACCAAATTTGCCAGAGCACTGTGAACCAGCTTCTTCTGTGCTTCCTTTGCTTTCTGCCTCGCCTCTACGGCTGCCAGGCGCTTCTGGTTATCTTCAGCATGCTTATCCTTAGCATGCTTGTCTGATGAACTATTAACAGAAAGGGGGACGTCAGTTTTGCTTCCCTGAGGGTCGCTTCCAGAGACCTCTGGTGATGGCTCAGGGGCCTTGCAGCTGCACAGATCACACCTCTTTTCGGAGCTCTCTCCTAACTTTCCAGTCCAGTCTTCATCAAAACCTCTCCTGGGAGTCTTGACACCAAGACTTAAAGATTTCTTATCTTTTAGTGGCAACGGACTAGAAACAGGATTTCCATTTCGCTTTTCGGAACTGCTAGGGAACACTACCTTGTGGCCCTGGCTCTCAAAAGTAGACTGTCCCTCTTGAGGCTGAATTTGGTTTGAGTCATTTGCCTTCTTTGCATGTTGGAAAGGAGACAGTTTACTTGATGGGCCATTAGCATTCAGGGACAGTTTTCCCATGGACGTGTTCCTGGGATCCTCAAGTTTCAAAGAATTACGATCTTTACTAATATTGTTAGAGGCAACACTCTCTTTCAAGGATTTTTTCACCGATTCCTTTCCATAGAGACAGCCCACTCCCTTGAAAGCCTGGAATTTTGGTTTTAAAGTATTTTCCTTTGCTCTCTGTTTTCCATGTGTGTCCTCTTCTCCTTCTAAAAGGGAAGCCACAATCTCCTCAGGATGAATACACTGTTGGACTTTGTGGAGGCCACCCAGAGTCCTGTGCCTCTTGGAGGCCCTGTCACACTTGGTGGTGGTTTCCTGGCCACTGCTCTCAGTATCTTCTTTTGGCACCTCCTGGTTACTGCCAGCCAACTGTTCCAAATCAGCTAAAGTGAGACTCACATGGAGACAGTTTTTCATCATGGTGTTATACTCTGTATCTCCTTCAGACTCAGTTGATTCTGATACAGAATCAGCATCTTCACTGCTACTGGACTCAATCAGAGATTTACGATTAAGAGGCCTAACTGCATGACTGAGGGCTATCTCTACTTTGTTTTTTCTTTTTTGTACTTTAATACAATCATCAGAAAGATCACACTTTTCCCCATTTTTCAAATAAGTTTTCTTGTGCACATACTTTTCCGTTTGTGAAAATTCTATACTGTTTTTGATCTTACCAGAATGTTTTTTCATTGCAATGATTTCATCTGTATCTCCTGAATCAGAGTCACAATCGTTTCCCATAATATTATCTTTACTAGTGAGGCAAGAGACATTATTTTTGATGCCTAAACCTGTTGAAGTATGAAATCTGTGAAAATCTGATTTAAAATCATCTCTGACAACTTCAAAGGGATCATTTTCAGATTCATTTACTGAGGACCATGTAGTTTTCTCTAAGTTTTCCTCTCTTGCAATCATTAGTCTTAATTCGTCTTCAGAATCAATATCATCATCAGACATGCTATTTCTGTTTTCGGTAGTTTCTAATCCAAAAGTCTGAAAAAATACATTTTTAAGTTTCTGACTATCAGAATCAGGTACACGGGGTGATTTAGGAGTAATGGGCTCATGAAGTGTTTTTTGTGCAGTCCGTTGTAGTAAGTGTGGACTCTCCATTATGCTACTAGGTTTTGGACTCAAAGCCAGAGATGCGGCGGAACCCTCATTTTTCTGCACTTTTATTATCTTCTTGGCAGGGCTGTGAAAGTCAGAGAATTCTCCTCGCCGTTTCTTACTCATTGGATCACTCCCTCCTTCCAATTCCCAAGTGAGGCTGGATACAGGGATAGCATCTGTGAAATCCTCCCCTATCTTCTTTAAGTTGTGGCAGTATTTTGAGGGATCATACTTTATGATGTCACCAGTAGTCAAGGAACAAAACAAAGGCACTAGGTTTTAGAAAACCCTATCAATCTGGTAGAGCAAAAAGAATACTGTTTAATCCTGAGCAAGTCATTGACTCATCTTACCCTCAGTTTCCTATCAAACAAAATAAGGACTTCATTAGGTGTCTCAGGGTCTTTGAAACTCACATGTCCATGGCACATCCGGAGTGAAAACCAAGCACCATCACTATTAATTGGCAGAAATTATTTCTGTTGTATATGTATATTACAGCAAACCGATTCAGATTATATTCTAGGTACAAGAGGCCACAAGACTTTCCTCTAAGTCTGAGAAATCTATCCACTGAGCTAACACCATAAAGCAGAGTATAGAGGGGAACCCAGAAGGGGCACAGCTGGATACTGAGTGTTGGTATCTGAAAATTGAGACTCAAAGATTCTCAAACTTTTTGGCCACTCCTGTCTTCTCAATGCTGGCTCATCCTAGACCTGATTCGCTTAGCTCAATAACATCCATTTCACATTTTACTCACTCTCTGCATCTTGTAGGTCTTTCTTAGAAGGCTAATTAATTCTTTACCAGGTCTGTTTTGTTGCTGACATTGTCCAGAAAGATTCCAGTTAATGTCACTATGCTGTAGTGACAGCTAGCATTTTCTGATTTCCTAAAACACATGAATAGGCAAGTATAAACTGCTTTAATCTATCACTCCTGAAAAGTCCCGTTGTTCATTTAGTAACTACTGAACACATGGCCAATTACATGTGAAGTGTGCCAAACAGTGTCTGTTGTCTCTTGGCTTTACACTGTTCTTCTAAATCCTCCTCTTTGCTGTCAGTGGTACCACTGGGGGGAAGCTGGAAGGTGAAGAAGTATTTCCCTGACTTTAGTGCCACTGGCAGGGAGAGTGGAACCAGCAGCTGTGGCCAGGGCTCCAGGGGCCTCAGTGGCACAGTAGCCATAAACAATGAGGACACACCTCTCTAATTCTCTAGCCCCAGGATGGTAGTGATTTGCTGTGGTCATCAATCTTTGGACAACCTGACCATCAGCTTCTTATTCCTCCAGGACTTTATAAACCTATTGCATGTATTACATTCTCTCTGTTTGAAATACTTGAAATTGCTTCTGCTTCCCCTGACACACAGGGTGAGCTAAAAGAACACACAAAACACCCCCTGCCTAGAGGTCCACAACACTACTAAGAATTCAGGGTCTTACACAATCTGACCTCAATTCCTCAGGGGTGCGGGCACCTGAATTTGCACATCCTGGGCTCCACACTGTGTCTCCATCTACCATTCTTCTGCCTGTCTACACATTTGTTTTTTTTTCTTTCTTTCTTTTTTTAATTAACTAATTAATTTATTTTTGGCTGCGCTGAGTCTTGCTGCTGCATGTGGGCTTTCTCCAGTTGCAGAGAGCAGGGGCTTCTCTTTGTTGTGGTGCACACGCTTCTCATTCCAGTGGCTTCTCTTGTTCTGGAGCACAGGCTCAGTAGTTGTGGTGCACAGGCTTAGTTGCTCCAAAGCATGTGGGATCTGCCTGGACCAGGGATCGAACCCGTGTCCCCTGCATTGGTAGGCAGATTCTTAACCACTGCGCCACCAGGGAAGTCCCTATCTACACACTTCTACCTACTATTTTCGTCTCTCCTAGACTCCTTCCTATCTCTCTTCTACTAATGTAAAACCTATCTCATTTCCTCTAAAGCCTTCTTTAATGATTGAGGCTGTGTTCCCCTGCCCTTCTTTGGTTCCTTTGGCAATGGCTTTAAATCCATGTCAAAGGAGAGGAACAATGTTTAAATTAGTAAGTCATTATGCTTCTTTAACAATCATCATCTGTATCACTTACTTTTCTAAAACCTCATTACATTTTCTCATTATCCTATTTCATACATATAGGTAGATGGGTCTTACTTTACTTAGAAACTGGGAACATAAAAACTGTTACACAAACATCTAAAGATTTACTGACAGAGGCAGTGAAATTCTAAAGGTATGAAGTAAACTTTTGCAAGTATCCATTATTGTAGTAAACAATAATTCTCTGAAAGGCCAATTGCTAAGGATATTTTACGTTTATATTGATTCTTCAGGTGAAGGACAGGTAAGACTCTTCCAAATTTACTCACAACCCAATTCTAAAAGAAAAAAAAAAACATATTTACTATATTTGTCACAAATGGAAAAGATTAACCACACTGCATAAATATAACAAGAAAAATTTGAACACACAGTGGACCGTGATTACTATTGGGTTTCATTTTCTGATAATGAAACACGAGTGCTCAAAAAAGTGTATGAGGAAAGGAAAAAGAAAGAAGGAAAATTGGGGCAGTTGTTGATCCCATATAAACCATATAGGATGCTAAAGAAATAACAGCCATTAAAAAGGCAAACTTGGGACCTGCCTGCACTCCTCACTACCTATGCCCCCTGGGAGACCTGCCTGCACTTGGGTTTTGATTTCTCTTTCTAAAATGGGGGAAAACTGTGCTTTCCCAAGAGTTTTAAATGCACTTTGAAGACCATAAAGCACTACTTATGTTAACTGCTTCAAAGCAAGATAAAAGGGCAATTGCTTTAAAACATGATGCTCATGGTCACTTGGTCTCGGGAATCAGTTCCTGGGCTACTCTGGCTACCAGAGGAGACTCACTTTGTGCCCTGGTACTTCTGTCCCTGGCACAGCTTTCACATGGAAATCCACCACTCCCATCTTTTCTAACGAGTTGGTGTTGCCTGTTGTTGATTTTCCTTTCTTTGCTTTTGCCTCTTCTCTCTCTTGGGCCAACCTGAATCAAAGAGAAAATATCAATAAAAGTTAAAATAACCAACCACACGATTAACAGTGCTTCTGGTTTTTTTGTTTGTTTTTAACTAATTTATCTATTTATTTTTTTATGGCTGCTTTGGGTCTTCATTGCTGTGCGTGGGCTTTCTCTAGTTGCGGCGAATGGGGGCTACTCTTCGTTATGGTGCACAGGGTTCTTGTAGTGATGGCTTCTCTTGTTGTGGAGCATGGGCTCTAGGCACGCAGGCTTCAGTAGCTGTGGCACACGGGCTCAGCTGCTCCGAAGCAGGGGGGATCTTTCTGGACCAGGGATTGAACCCATGTCCACTGCATTAACAGGCGGATTCTTAACCACTGCCCCACCAGGGAAGTCCAGTATATATTTTTATAGGTCAAAATATATGTATATAAGAGCATTACATTATCTTCTTTAGTGGCATATGAGGTCACAGGGAGTCATAGTTAAGCATTTTAGCTCTACTTATAATGCATAAATTTGCTAAAACTATAATAATATATTTGATAGTTTCAAATCAATTAAGTGAACATATAAAACCACTTACAATATAAAAAAATTGGGTTAAATTATGCAGAGCAAATCTTACCTGTGCAAAAAGCTTTCCTTTGCCAGCTGAATCTGTAGTGTTCCACCTTTCCATTTTGTTTTATTTAAAATAGACATACCTATAAAACAAAGAATTAGTACACAAGTATATGGCAATGGAAAAATATATTTCAGCATGTGCTTTTACTAGTTAGTACCAAAAATAGAAAACTTGTCTATCACAAAGACGCAGAGGAAATAGAATAAAGAAAATGAGACCTGGAAAGAGAAGGCTTAGGTCCCATTCTCATCTTGGCCATGTATTAGATCCTTACACTCCCAGTCTCCCCGTGTAACTGGAAGATTGGAATGAGGCAAATGTGTAAACCATAAAGCAAAATTTGTCATTTGTTTATAAAGTAATGTCAGGAATCTCTGGCGAATGGCTGGTATTTATTTACCATTTCATTGTTATTTCCCACATTAAAACTATAAAACATTAATGTAATTTTCTGAGAGTGAATCAGAGGACACTGGAATCCTGCAGCACTTCACTTTTATTTATCACCTCATACTAATTATCACTGTGTAACTTGCAAATGTATTAACTGCAAGCAACTAAACTGTGTTTGAACTACTCTGCCCTAGGAGTTGATTTTTCTCAATATCTGCTATCAGCTTCCTTAATAATTACCGCTAACAGAAATTTCTATGAGGTGTACTATGCTAAGTACAAAGGTATTATTAAATTTTTTTTTTTTGGTATTATTCAATTTTAATCTTCACGTAATATTATGAGACAAGCAGTATCTTGGTCATGCCTCAGATAAGCAAACTGGATCTTCCAGTTTAAATAAACTGCTAGGTCACACAGCAAAAACTAATGTCTTCTTAACTGCAACCTACTTGTCATATCTATTTCCTAATTGAACAAATCAATTTTTTTGCAAATGAAATCGCAAAAGGCCAGTGGCCCTGTTCAGGGTCTTTTGACTTTTTAGTCTCCAAATAATTAGAATGCATTACTACATCAGTGGCAGCATGAATTATCTCCTCTCTGTAGTCACTGAAGGCCACAGTTGGCCCTCAGCTTTACTAAACTTATCAACAGAGATTTCATAATTTCAAAGATATCATCTTTTAAGGGTATATTCTAAAGCCCTCTCCTAACAACATTTAACAACGAGAATTAGTTGCCTGAAAAATGAACACACTGGGAAGCAGGGTTATTTCATAATATCCAGTGGGATATGTGTAACAGACAGTTTCTATGGTCCCTTGTACAAAATATTTGAAAATGCCACTTTTGAGAGAACTCATTGGCAATGTGCTACCATATGTCACTCATAATGGAATGAACCTAAACCTCCTGAATTGTAGGATATCAAAATTCTCTTGACCGTGATTGTCCCTTTGGATGACTTAAAGGTGGATGTTTAGATTTAGAACCAAAGTTAATCCAAATTACAAGGTGACGTGAACTGATAAACAGTATAGAAAACATTCATTACACTTTTTCAGGTCTGCTTCTGCTACTCTGATGTTGATATATGCAAAGACTTTCTGTGGGTTTCCTAGAAAAAAAAAAGAAAAAAGAAATTTAAATTCTTTCCCAGAGGACAATGTAAAAATCATTAAGTTTCTAAATTTAAAAATGTGCTCTTAGACACTTTTTTTTTTTTTGAAACTTAATTCTTTCAAAGAAAAACGCTATTTTTCATTGGACACAAAGATTGCATTTTTTTAAGTACGATTATCTAAATATTCCAAAAGAAAATATGTAAGAAAAATGTCTGTCAAATACTCAGTTAAAGAAACATTTTGCGTGTTTGTATGTTAGTGATAAATCTATTTAACAAGACACTTACTAATTATTAGAATTTTAGCTCTGAAAACTTAAAGCTGCATGTTCAGAAACTGGATGTTTGGGAATTCCCTGGAAATCCAGTGATTAGGTCTCTGCACTTCCACTGCCAAGGGCCTGGGTTCAATCCCTGGCTGGAGAACTAAGATCCCCACGAGCCGTGCGGCAAAAAAATAAAAAATATAAAAAACAACTAAAATCAAAACCAAAAAACAGATGTTTAGGAATTTCGAATTTTTTTAATTTCAGAAACGTAATTATGGGCAAGTCACAGGTCATATATAACACCTCCAGGTCATAGGTGGGGGATGGGGGTTGGGAGGTTGCTACAACAGTATCATGTAATGAAATACATATCACTTCCCGTGTTCAGGACTAACATTCACCTCTGGGAGTTGCTTTATTTTGTGATATTTGACTTAAATTATATTTGCCTTTACCCATGAAGAACTATAAATTTACCTTGGTCATCTTTCCGAGTGATGATCTCCACATCAGAAACTTCTCCAAATCTGCTGAACTGATTCTGTAGGTCTGCCTCAGAAATATTCCGGCTAAGGCCACCCACAAAAAGGCGCTTCGTTTCTCTGTCGGCTTTCATCAAGGCTGAGCACACAGTATGTTCTAGTGGAAAAAATAATTATCTACAGAGAAGAGTTCTTTCCCTTAAATCTTTTCAAATCTAAAACAAAACAAAACAAACAAAACCCTCAACTCCTTTCCCTGAATCTTCTATGCAAACTGGTTGCCTGGAGCTATGTTTCACTTTCTATTGTATTGTTCCAAATTTTATAGCTGGAGACTCAGTTTAAAGCCTACCTCCAAATTCTTCTGCATTTTGGAACAGCACCTCTGCACACAGACATAGGTACAGGCGGATACTTTCCCTCTAAATGACCACAATATTATACTTTACTCCTCCCAGTTTTACTTATCCATATTGTTAGGTGTTTCCCCTTTATTCTTTCACTTTAACAAACGCTGACAGAAACGGGAGGGGGCAGGTTAACACACGAATAGATAAAACTCTCCATCCTCAACCTCCTCACAGTCACATGAGAAGTAAGCAAATGCTGCAACTGCAATACTATGTCACAACAGAAATATCTACAAAGTGCTGTTCAGGTACAAAAAGAGCAACTGATATCATAGCTAACACAGACTTTTTAAAAACACGATGTGCCAGCGTTGTACGAAGTCGTTTGCAGGCATCTTTTTTCAGATTAGCAGGAGAGGTGAAGTCACTTTCCCAATGCCATTTAGAAAATTAGCGATGAAGCCAAGATTATAACCCAAATCTAATTTCAGAACCTGCAATTCTTAAAACTATACTAGGGAGGTTGCTGGATTAGAAAAGACTCAGGAAAACTCTTCCAGAGCTACTGAGATTTGAGGCCTATCATGAGATCTTTAATCCCGTCTAGCAACCAGCTAGCGCTCAGCTCCCAATGTGCCCCTCCCGGAAAACTGGCAGACTCCTCCTACGCGCGACCCCAAAACAACGCCAAAAGCCCTGAGCATCGCTCCTGATCTAGACGTGAGCCACAACCTACATCTTCCTGGTAGCTTTCTCCGCTCCCAACCTACCCACGCTAGCCTTCTTCCTCTGAGAGAACTCAAAGACAAGAAGGGAGAAAGTAGGCCAATTGGCCCCGGCACATTCCACGCCCCAAACCCAGTCCTCACCACGCCGTTTCCTACATCCGGCTCAATTTAGGTCCCTGATTTCTCGTCACGTGTCCCGACAAGTGCCGTCTCTCTTCCTTCCTACTGGATTTCCAACCCAGCATCCTAAGGTTCCATTACCACGCTTAGTTCCCAGTGCTCGTTATTTCGTTTCCAGTCTTCTGGATGACCGCGATGCCTCCGTCCCCTGTCTCAATATCAGTAGAAGACCCCAAACTAAAATTCCCTAATTCATACTGAAGAGGGTTATCACCTCTCGTTCTCCGGGATAAGATCGGCGGAAGTGAAGGAGGGGAAGAAAAATAAAGGGACTCCCCCTTCAACTGCTCCCGGAACCTCCTCTTCTGTGACTTATTCGTCCTGGTTGCTCCAAGGAGCCACTAGGTAGGGGTGGGTAGCTGCGCCCTTGGACTTCGGGTTTGGGGGAGTCAACTGTCTTGAAGCGTAGGGACTACTGGGGGACAGCTGTGAAAAAGTGCGCACGGATGGCAACGAGCCCGGGGTGCTGGCGAGCGCGGGTTATAAACGCGGGAATCGCGCGTCGTTCCCCTGCCTCCCCCGCCGCTTTCCGGGATGGTTCGCGCCAAGCGCGCGAGGCTTGAAGTGCCGGACGTGGGCGCGCTTCTGTCAGGCAGCTTGTCTGCGCCGCACCATGGATTCTCAGCTGGCGGAGGCTCACGCCCTGGAAGGCGAGATCACTGCCTTGAGGCGGGCGTGCGTGGAGCCGCCGGCGCCCCGGGAGGGCTCCTCCCGAGTTCGGTATGTGGCCTTCCTCAGGCCCGGTGGGAAGGGTGATCTCTACTCCAGGCGCCCCGGACTCCCCCCTCCCCCGCCCCCCCCAGACTTTCCCCGAGCACCAGACGTGGGCTGGAACTCATTATCTGTTTGTTAACAACAGCGCTAAGAGTGATGAGTACATGCGGGGACCTCGTTGTAAACATATGATCGTATATTAACTGATTTAATCGCAGTCAGGGGGTGGTGTTTCATTTCACTTCATTTCAAGGTGTTCTTTCTCTTGCTCGTAACTAGCAAGGTGAAAGTCTTGCTTATCTCCTTGGCAGCCTTGCCTTTAGTGGGCAGCAGTATCTAGTTGGGATTTAATAACTCTGGTTTCATGGCATTTGTTTTTACGAGTCACCTAACTGTAGAAAGTGATACTGATTTTTCGCTTATGGTAGTGATATGAAATTTCCTTTAAGAAATGATTTAGGTAAAAGAGTAAGTTTTGATATAAAGAAGAGTAGATAATGTAGTCTATAGGAGAATTTGGCAAAAGCTGCGAAAGTGATTGTCAAATGCCTGCAGGAGGGGAAGCATCCCTGGAAAGCTGCGTTCCCCAACCTTTTTGGCACCAGGGACCGGTTTCCTGGAAGATAAATTTTCAATGGACGGTGTGTGTGTTGGGGGCGGGGGGTGTTTCAGGCAGTAATGCCTGCAATGGGGAGCAGCAGATGAAGCTTTGCTACCTCCGCTGCTGCTCACCTCCTGCTGTGCGGCCGGTTCCTAACAGTCCATGGACTGGTACAGGTCTGCCGCCAGGGGGTTGGGGACCACTGCTGTAAAGGAAGTGAGGGAACTCCCTGTTTAAAGGCGAACAGAGCCATATGCACTAATAGGTAGAAATAACTGAAGAGTGCTGTCTGCCACAGAGCGGTGGCATCATAACGTCTTTGTTACTACCAATAGCCAAGGTCTATCGACTACTTACTAAGTGCCAGACTGAGAGATGCAGACGTCTTTACGTGTAGCATCTCTTTTAATACCTATGACAATCCTCCGAGTCAGGTGCTGTTGTTAACCCCTTTTTAAAATTAGGAAACTGAGGCTCAGAGAAGTTAAGTTGCTTGCCTGAAGTCTCAGAGAAGGTAAGTGTTAGAGCTGGATTTGAGCCCAAAAATCAAACTTCAAAGCCCAAGCACTTTGCCTAACTGAAGAAGGAGAGAGAAAGGGTCTATGACAATTAATTATGTACCTATTGTCTCAGACTTGCAAGCTGCTTGAAAGCAGAAACTATCTTCATTTTTCAGTCAATTCTAAGTTGACATAGATGCAGAGAGGATAAGATTTTCCTGAACGAACTGGACAAGAGTTGGTAGAAATTGGGAAGGAGGAGTTCTGAAGAAAATGTTTGCATGCATGTTGGATGGAATCAGGAAGGTAGAGGAAGTAAACTAATAAAAGGGAGAGGGAAATAGGTGAACAGGGAACAAATGTGTTCCTCCACAAGTGAAGGATTAGCAGTTAATGTATTAGAACAAGTTAATGTATTAGAACGTTTGCTACTCCAGGGGTGCTCCACAGGTTGCAAGTATTAGCATCACTTGGGTTGAAGAGAAATACAGATTTCAGCCCAGGCTTGAGTCAGAATCTGCTTTTTAACAAGACCTTTAATGATTGTATGCACTTTAGAAAGTTTGAGGAAACACCATGATGAAAGATGACTTCTTTACTGGCCACAATATGTCATTTTTAGCTCAGGACAGTGTATAGACTCTCCATGTAATCTGAGCTTCCTCAGTGATCAAGCTGAGAAAGTCCAAGATGTTTGGATTTAATGCTTCTTTTCACTGTGACAGAGAAGGAAGTTTAGGACCCGTGTGCCAAACTTTTTTTTTTTTAGTTTGAGTAAAATACATATAAATGTATCATCTTAACCATTTTTCATTGTACGTATCAGTGGTATAACATTCATAATATTGTGCAACTATTACCTTCATCTCTTTCCGTAACTCTTTGCATCTTGTAAAACTGAAACTCCATACCCGTTAAACAATAACTTCCCACTTCCCAACTCCCCTTAGCCTCTGACAACCACCATTCTATTTTGTGCCTCCTGAAGTTGACTTCTCTATTGCCTCATGTAAATGGAATCATACACATTTATCTTTTTGTGACTGGCTTATTTCACTTAGCATAATATCCTTAAGTTTCACCATATTGTAATATATTGCAAAATTTCCTTTCCTTTTCAGGTTGAATAGTATTTTCTTGTCTGTATATGCCACATTTGACTTATGCATTCATCTGTCAATAGATACTTGGGTTCCTTCCATGTTTTAGCTATTGTGAATAATACCGGTATGAACATGGGTGTACAGATATCTCTTTGTGACCCTGCTTTCAGTTCTTTGGATGTATACCAAGAAGTGGAGTTACTGGACCATATGTTAATTCTATTTTTAATTTTCTGAGGAGCCACTATACTGATTCCCACAGTGGGTCTACCATTTTACATTCCCATTAATGGTCTACAAAGGTTCCAGATTCTCTACATCTATATCAACACTTGTTATCTCTTTTGATAGTAGCCATCCTAGTGGGTATGAAGTGGTACCTCACTGTTGTTTTGTCTTGCCTTTACCTAATGATAGGTGATGTTGAGTGTCTTTTCATGTACTTATTGGCTATTTGTATATCTTCTTTGGAGAAATGTTTATTTAAGTCCTTTGCACATTTTTGAATTAGGTTGTTTGGGGTTTTGTTGTTGAGTTTTAGGAGTTCTCTATATATTTTGCATATTGATCTCTAATCAGATAATCAACAAATATTTTCTCCCATTCTGTGAGTTGCCTTTTTACTGTGTTGGCAGTGTCTTGATGTACAATTTAAGATTTTTTTCATGAATTTTTTCTTTTGTTGCCTGTGCCTCTGGTATCGAATATATCCATGAAATCATTGCCAAATCCAATGTCATGAAGCTTTTTTCTTACATTTTCTTCCAAGAGGTTTATTGTTTAGGTCTTATATTTACATCTTTGATCCAATTTGAATTAGTTTTTGTGTATGTCAGGTAATGCTCTAATTTTATTATTTTGCATGTGGCTATCCAGTTTTCCGAGCACAATCTGAATAGTATTGGCATGCTAGTCAAAAATTATGTGACCGTATATGTGAAGGTTTATTTCTGGCTTCTCTACATATTCCATTCCATTGATTTGTATGTCTGTCTTTATTCTAATACTACCCTGTTTTGATCACTGTACCTTTTGAGATATGCTTTGAAATTGGGCGATATGAATCCTTCAGTTTTGTTCTTTTTCAAGATTGTTTTGCTATTTGGAATCCCTTGAGGTTCCATATGAATCTTAGGATGGCGTTTTCTATTTTCGCAAAAAAACAAAACAAACAAACAAACAAAACCTCATTGGGATTTTGATAGGGATTGCATTGAACCTGTAGATTGCTTTGGGTAATGTTGACATTTTATAACATTATTTCCTAATCCATGAACCTGAGATGTGTTTCCATTTATTTATATCTTCTTTAATTTCTTTCAGTGATGTTTTGTAGTTTTCATTGTACAAATCTTTTACCTTCTTGATTAATTCCTGTGTATTTTTTTGATGGTATTGTAAATGGAATTGTTTTTGTAGTTTCCTTTTCCGATTGTTCATTGTGGTATAGAAATGCATCTGATTTTTATGTGATGACTTGTTATCCTGCTACTTTGCTGAATTCATTTATTAGTTCTAACAGATTTTTGTAGAATCTTTAGGATTTTTTTGCATTTACCACAGATGGTAGTCTGCGGAGATAATTTTAATTCTTCCTTTCCAATTTAGATGCCTTTTATTTCTTTTTCTTACCTAATTGCTCTACCTAGAATTTTCATTATTATGTTGAATTGAAGTAGTGAAAGCTGCACCCTAATCTTACAGGAAAAGCTTTCAGTCTTTCGCCATGAAGTATGATGTTTGTAGTGGGTTGTCCGTATATGGTTTTTATTATGTTGAGATACTTGATTTCTGTTCCTAGTTTTTTGAGTGTTTTTTATTATGAAAATTTCAAATACAGGTTCCCCCCCACTATCCGAAAATAGAGCATTCCTGTGAAACCTTTTGTAAGTCAAAATGGTGTAAAGCAAAGAAGCAGTTACCTCAGGACACATTTTGCTAGCAGATGTACAAAGTAAATCAAGATACAGCACAGATGCTCACACAGTTCAAAGCTATGGTGGCTTGATGCTGAGTGCAGTTTCTGGGGTAGGAGCTTGGTGGTGCCGCGCTCGCTGCTCAGGGTGTGTGTTGCCTCTATGATGGCTCCCTGCAGAACAAGCCCTGAACACTATTTTCACTTCTCACATTTCTTCATAAAAGTGAAAATTCTTTTCAGATTTTATTTCAAAGAGCCAATTTTTAGTTTCATTGAATTTTTTCTGTTTCTTAATGTTTATTTCATTGATCTCTGTTCTAATCTTTATCACTTCCTTCCTTTTACTAGCTTTAGGTTCGGTTTATCTTTTTCTAGTTTCTTAAGTTTTACCATTAAGTTGTTCATTTGAGATCTTTCTTGTTTTTTTAATTTGTGTTTATAGCTGCAAATGTTCTTAGTGCTCTGTTTGCCATGTCTCTTGTTTTGATATGTTGTGTTTCCATTTTCATTGGTCTTTAAATATTTTCTCATTTCCCTTGTAATTTCTTCTTTATTATTGGTAATAAATACACTTATTTAAAAGTGTGTTGTTTAATTTCACAATTTTGTGAATTTTTCGGTTTTCCTTCTGTTACTGATTTCTAACTTCAGCTGACTGTGGTTGGGGAAAATACTTTGTCGAATACTTGTCTTTTAAAATCCATTGAGACTCAATTTGTTGCCCAGTATATGATTTACCCTGGAAAATGTCCCACCTGCACTTGAGAATAATTTGTGTTCTCTTGTGTAGAGTGTTCTGTGTGTGTCTCTTAGATCTAATTGATGTATTGTGGTGTTTAAGTTTTCTATCCCTTACTTATTATCTGTCTGGTTTTTCTATCCATCATTGTAAGTAGGGGATTGAAGTCTCCAACTGTTATTTTGTTTTCTATTGAGCTATAATTGGCATATAACATTATTTTAGTTTCAGGCATACAATATGATGCTTTCACGTTTGTATATAACAAAAAATGATCACAAGAAATTCTTAAGTTTCGTCCTCATTAATAGTTACAAAAATTGTTTGTGATGAGAACTTTGAAGATTTACTCTCTTAGCAACTTTCAAATATGCAGTACAGTGTTATTAACTATAGTCACCATGCTATACCTTAGATCCCCATGACTTGCTTATTTTATAAATGGAGGTTTGTACCTTTTGACCACCTTCACCCATTTCCCTCACCCCCACCCACTCCCTTGCCTCTGACAACCACCAATCTATTCTCTGTATCTGTGAACTTGTTTGTTTTTGTTGTTTCTTAGATTCCACATATAAGTGAGATCATACGGTATTTGTCCTTCTTTGTCTTAGCATAATGCCCTCAAGGTCCATCCATGATGTCACAAATGGCAAGAGTTCATTCATTTTATGGCTGAATAATATTCCATGTATATACAGCCCACATTTTCTTTATCCATTTGTCAATCAGTGGACACTTAGTTTGTTTCCATGTCTTGGCTATTGTAAATAATGCTGCAGTGAACATTAGGGTGCATATATCTTTTCGAGTTAGTGTTTTTGTTTCCTTTGGATAAATACACAGCAGTACAATTGTTGATCATATGGTAATTCAATTTTTTAACTTTCTGAGGAGCCTCCATACTGTTTTCCATAGTGGTTGCACCAATTTAAATTGCCACCAACAGTGCACAAGTATTCTTATTTCTCCACATCTTCACCCACAACTTGTTATTTCTTGCCTTTTTGATAATAATCAATCTAACAAGTGTGAGGTTGTATCTCATTATAGTTTTTTTTTTATAAATTTATTTTATTTATTGGCTGCGTTGGGTTTTTGTTGCTGCACACGGGCGTTCTCTAGTTGCTAAAGCGGGGGCTACTCTTGACTGTGGTGCATGGGCTTCTCATTGCGGTGGCTTCATTGTTGTGAAGCACGGGCTCCAGGTGTGTGGACTTCAATAGTTGTGGCACATGGGCTTAGTTGCTCTATGACATGTGGGATCTTCCCAGAGCAGGGCTTGAACTTGTGTCCCCTGCATTGGTAGGTGGACTCTTAACCACTGCACCACCTAGGAAGTCCCTCATTATAGTTTTGATTTGCATTTCCCTGATGATTAATGATGCTGAGCACCTTTTCATGTACCTGTTGGTCTCTGTATGTCTTCTTTGGAAAAATGTCTATTGAAATTCTTTGCTTGTATTAAATTGTATGGGGATTTTTGCTATTCAAAAATTGTATTGCTATTCAAAAGTTGTATGAGTTCGTTATACATTTTGGATATTGACCCCTCATGAGATAAATGATTTGCAAATATTTTTTTACATTCCATAGGTTGTGTTTTCACTTTGTTGATAGTTTCTTTTGCTGTCTAGAAGCTTTTTAATTTAATGTAGTGCCACCTGTTTATTTTTGCTTTTATTGCCTTAATTTTTGGTGGCAAATCCAAAAAATTATTGACAGGACCAATGTCAGGGAGTTCAGTACTTATGTTTTCTTCTAAGATGTTTATTGTTTCAGGTCTTTAATCCATTCTAAGTTAACTTTTGTGAATGGTGTAAGATAGTGGTTCCATTTCATTCTTTTGCTTGTGGCTGTCCAGTTTTCCTAACCCATTTATTGAAGAAACTGTCCTTTCTCCATTGTGTAGTCTTGGCTTCTTTGTCATAAATTAATTGACCATATATGAATGGGTTTGTTTCTGGCCTCTTTTTTTCTCTTCTGTTGATCTATGTGTCTGTTTTTATGCCAATACAATATTGCTTTGATTACTATAGTTTTGTAGTCTAGTTTGAAATCAAAACATGTGATACCTCCAGTATTGTTCTTTCTCAAAAGTTCTTTGGCTATTCCAGGTCTTTTGTGGTTCCATACAAATAATAGGATTTTTTTTTTTTTTTATTTCTGTGAAAAATGCTATTGGAATTTTGTTAGGGATTATATTGAATCTGGTGATTGCATTGGGTAGTATGGACATTTTTAACGATATTCTTTCTATCTGTGAGCATGGAATATCTTTTCAAATATTAATATTTTGTCAGTTTCTTTCATCAGTGTCTTATAATTTTCAGTTTATAGATCTTTTACCTCCTTTGTTAAGTTTATTCCTAGGTATTTTTTCTTGATGCAGTTATAAATGGGATTGGTTTCTTTTTTTTCTTTTTCTGATAGTTTGTTATTAGTGCATAGAAACACAGCAGATTTTTGTATTGATTTTGTATCCTGCAACTTTACTAGTTTGTTTACTGGTTTTAACAGCTTTATGGTAGAGTCTTTGGGGTTTTCTCTAAATAATATCATGTCTTCTGCAAATAGTGACAATGTTACTTCTTCCTTTCTTATTTGAATGCCTTTCTTTTTTTTCTTCTGTTCTGGTTAGTATTTCCATTACTATGTTGAATAAATGTAGTGAAAGTGGACATCCTTTGTCTTGTTCCTGAACTCAGAGGGAAAACTTTCAGCTTTTCACTTTTGAGTATGATGATGTTAGCTGTGGATTTGTCATGTAGCCTTTGTTATTTTGAGGTATGTTTCCTCTATACCCACTTTGTTGAGAGTTTTGATTATAAATGGATGTTGAATTTTGTCAGACTTTTTTCTGCATCTATTGAGATGATCACATGGTTTTTATCCTTCATTTTGTTAATGGGGTGTATCATTTTGATTTTGCAGATTTGAACCATTCTTGCATCCCTGGACTAAATCCCACTTGATCCTGGTGTATGTTCCTTAATGTATTGCTGAATTAGCTTTGCTAATGGTTTGTTGAGGATTTACGTTTATGTTCATCAGGGATATTGGCCTCGAAATTTTCTTTTCTTGTAGTGTTCATGTCTGAGTTTGGTATCAGGGTAATGGCCTCATAAAATGAGTTTGTAAGTTTTCCCTTCTTCTGTTTTTTGGAAAGGTTTGAGAAGGATTGGTTTGCTTCTTTAAATATTTGGTAGAATTCACAAGTGAAGCCATCTGGTCCTGGACTTTTGTTTGTAGGCAGGATTTTAAATACTAATTCAATCTCCTCCTTATTAATTGGTCTGTTCAGTTTTTCTGTTTCTTCGTGATTCAGTCTTGTTCTGCGATTCTAGAAGTTTTTCTGTTTTTTCTAGGTTGTCCAGTTTGTTGGCATATAAGTTTTCATACTTTATTATGATGTAAGCGGTTTCCTTTGTATTTCTGTGGTGTCAGTTGTAATGTCTCTTCTTTCATTTTGATTTTGTGTCTTCTCCCTCTCTCTCTTTTTTGAGTATTCTAGCTAAAGTTTTGTCTATTTTGTTTACCTTTTTAACTAACCAGCTCTTGGTTTCCTTGATCTTTTCTATCACCTTTTTAGTCTGTATCTCATTCTTTTCTTTCTCTGGTCTTTGCTGTTTCCCTCTACTAACTTTGGGCTTCATTTGTTCTTCGTTTTCTACTTCCTTAGGTGTAAAGTTAGATTTTTTTATTTGAGATTTTTTTGTTACTGCTTTTTAACATAGGCAGTTATTGCTATGAATGTCCCTCTGAGAATGACTTTTGCTATAACCCATAGTTTGGTGTGTTTTATTTCTGTTTTCATTTGTCTCATGGTATTTTTTTTACTTTGTTTTGATTTTTCTTTTGACGCATTGTCATGTTCAGTAGAATGTTGTTTAATCTCCATATATTTGTGGATGTTTTATTTTCTTGTAATTGGTTTCTAGTATAATACCATTGTGGTTGGAAAAGATGCGTGATATAATTTCAATCTTCTTAAATTTATTAAGACTTTATTTTTGTTTTGTGTTAAGCCATGCATTTTGTGGCTTAGCATATGACCTATCCTGGAGAATGTTCCTTGTGTGCTAGGGAAGAGTGTGTATTCTTTCTTTTAAGTGGAATAGTCTGTATATGTCTGTTAAGTTCTTAGGGTCTAAATGTGTTCTTTAAGACCAATATTTCCTTATTGATTTTCTCTCCGGATGATCTACACGTTGGTGTGAGTAGTGTGCTAAAATCTCCTAGTATTGTATCTATTTCTCTCTTTAGGGTCTGTTAATATTTGTTTTATATATTTAGGTGCTCCTGTATTGGGTGCATAAATATTTACTAGTGTGTCCTCCTGTTGGATTAACCCCTTTATCGATATATAACGACCATCTTTGTCTCTTATTACAACTTTGTCTTAAAGCCTTTTTTTCTGATATAAATATGCTACTTTAGCTTTCTTTTAGTTTCCATATGCATGGAATATCTTTTCCATCCCTTCACTTTCAGTGTATATGTGCTTACATCTGAAGTGAGCATCTTGTAGGCCACATGATGGGTCTTTGTTTGTTTTTAAATCTAGTCAACCACTCTATGCTTTTTGATTGGAGAATTTAGTCCATTTCCATTTAAAGTAATTTTTGATAGGTGTGTGGTTATTGCCATTTTATTTTCTGGAAGTTTTGTAATTCCTTTGCTCCTTTCTTCCTCTCTTGCTCTCTCCTTTTGTGATTTGGTGGTTTTCTGTAGTGGTATGCTTAGATTCCTTTCTTTTTTTCTTTTTTGTATCTACTGTAGCTTTTTTGCTCTGTGGGTACCATGAGGGTTACATAAATCATGTTTATAACTGTTTAAGTTAACAATAACTTAAGTTCTAACACATTCTAAAGCTCTGCATTTTTACTCCCTCCCCCCAATGTTTTATGTTTTTGATGTCACAATTTAGATCTTCTTATATTGTGTATACCATAACAAACTGTTGTAGTTATTGTTATTTTTACTACTTTTGTTTTTTAACCTTCATATTAGCTTTTAGGTGATTAACCCACCATCAATGCACCATTAGATTATTCTGAATTCTTCTATATATTTACCTTTACCAGTGAGAACTATACTTTCTTGTTTCCTGCTTCTACTTATTGACCTTTTGTTTCAGAGAAGTTCTTTTACTATTTCTTGTAAGACCTATCTGGTGGGGATGCACTCCTTTAGCCTTTGGTTGTCTGGAAATCTCTCTCTGCTTTAAATCTGAAGGACCACTATGCCAGTAGGGTGTTATTGGTTGGCAGTTTTTGTCTGTCAGCCTTTGAATGTATCATGCCACTTCCTTCTGGCCTGCAAAGTTGCTGCTGAAAAATCTGTTAGTCTCTTGGGGTTCCCTTGTACATAACAAGTTGTTTTTCCCTTGCTGCTTTTAAGAGTCTCTCATCTGTCTTGATGTGGGTCTCTTTGGGTTCCTCTTATTTGGTACTCTCTATGCTTCCTGGATCTGATGTCTGTTTCTTTCCCCAGGTTAGTTAAGTTTACTGCAGTTATTTTTTCAAATAAGTTTTCTGCTCCTTTCTTTCTCTCCTCTTCTTCTAAGGACCCCTATAATTTGAATGTTGATCCATTTGTTGTTGCCCTATAAGTCTTTTAAGCTATTATAGCTTTTTTTTTCATTCTTTTTCCTTTTTGCTGCTCTGATTGGATAACTTATATTGCCTAATTTCAAGTTCACTGATCCTTTTTACTGTTTCATCTAGTCTGATGTTGAACCTCTGTATTGAATTTTCCAGTTCAGTTTTGTAGTCTTCAGGCCTATGACTTCTACTTGATATTTTCTTATAGTTTCTGACTCTGTTGAAATTCTCATTTTGCTCATCCATAGTTCTCCTGAGCTCTGCGAGCATCTTTATGATCATTATTTTGAACTGCTTATAAGGTAAATCACTGATCTCCATTTCATTAAGGTCTTTTCTTGAGCCTTATCTTGTCCTTTCATTTGGAACATATTCCTGTGTTTCTTCATATTCTTGACTCTCTGTGTTGGTTTATATGTATTAGGTAAAGCAGCCCTCTCCTACAGTCTTGAAAGAGTGACCTTGTGTAGTAGATGAACTTCATTGTTCAAATCTGCCCTTGGTCTTGATTTTCTCTGAAACCTTGGTATTGTCCAAGCAGCCTACTTTATTCTTAGCTGCTCCCAGTAGTTGAGAGTATGCCAAGACTTGTCAGTGTCCCAAAGGAGAGGTTCTCAGTCAGCAGGTAGATTCAGGTTGATTGGCAAGAAGACCCTCAGGGAGGAACTTTTAAAATATACAAATAGAACTTCCCTGGTTGCACAGTGGCTAAGAATCCACCTGCCAATACAGGGGACACAAGTTCAATCACTGGTCCAGAAATGTCCCACATAATGCGGGGCAACTAAGCCCATGTGCCACAACTACTGAGCCTGCACTCTAGAGCCTGTGAGCCACAATTATTGAGCCCACATGCCATAACTACTGAAGCCCACGTGCCTAGAGCCTGTGCTTTGCAACAAGAGAAGCCTCCACAATGAGAAGCTCATGCACCACAACAAAGAGTAGCCCCCACTCACTGCAACTAGAGAGAGCCCACGTGCAGCAGCAGAGACCCAATACAGCCAATAAATAAATAAATATTTAAAAAATAAGTAAAATAAAGTCTACAAATATACCTCTTTAAGGGAAGACTGCTCCCTCTGCCCTGAGCCCTGGTAATAGCAAGGTGAGAAGTGCTTCTTCGGTCGTTACTTTTCTTTTGAACTCACGAACACAAGCCCTTCTGGCCACTAGAGCCAGGCTATAAAGGGATATGTCCTCTGGACAGCATCCACAACACTTGGGGGTGCATAAGCCCCTGTTTTGGAGAGACACTGATGACTTGGCCCTGGTCAGATGGAAAGCATGAAGGTAACATCCTCAGACCTCCTCAGTCTCTGCAGAGGATTGTAATTGGGCTCTGAATGTGTGTTTAATGACAAGCCTGCCACTCAGGCCCCAGTTCTGAAGATAAGCTTATCTGTCTCTTTCACAGTAAGACTAGGAGTGCATTTTAGTCTGCTGTGCCCTGGGGCCATTAGTCATTTAAGAAATGTTTCTCCCTTTCTTACAGTGCTAGGGGACTCACCATAAGTTCTGCTGTAAGTTCTGTTGGCTGCCAGAGCCCGGTGAACAAGAGGTGTGCTGCTAGGTGGCAGCCATAAAAATCAGGGTTCCAGAGAGCACACAAACTCCTTTCCAGGAGGTACTGGTGATGTGGAGAGAGAGAGTACAAAGATGATGTTCACTGGCCTCTGTCTTTGGAGGTATTTCAGTAGGCTCTTGTATGATGTTTAATTAGAAGCCTTCAGGCCAAAGCCTTAAGATAAGAAAATAGGCCTCTTAAACAGAAACGCTGGTTGCTTTTTTGTCAACTGCCTCTATGCTGAGTTCGGAGGTAAGTGAGTCTGCGTGCGTGGGCCCTTTAAGAACTGTTTCTGGATTCCCTTTAGCCTTGTGAGTCTCATGGACCCAAGGCTCTTTGGCTTTCAAAGCTAGATATTTTAGGGACTCACCTCTCATATGCTGGTCTTAAAACTTGGGGTGCCAACTGTGGTGTTCACAAGTTTCAGTCCTCAGAGGGCAGCTCGGGGTTGTTAGTCCCTCTTGACTGCAGGTTGCTGTGCAGCAGATGGCTTTTATGTGGATTGTGTCTCAGCCTCTGCCATTCATTTCAGTATGGGCTTTTTCTCATCTGCCTGATGTGGAGGGGTTGCCCAGCTAGTTTTGGGGTTTCTTTCAGAGAAAATCGTTTCATATGTAGGTATAGATTTGGTATGACTATGGGAGGAGGTGAATTCAGGATCCTCTTATGTAGCCATTTTGAACTGGTTACATAGAACTATTTCTCCCTTCAATTCTCTCAGTTTTTGCTTCAAAACATAGTCAAGCCTGTATCTGCAGGTTCCATATCCGCAGGTTCTGCATCCATAGATTTTGGTATTTGTGGTGAGTCCAGGAACCAGTACACTGCAGGTACTGAAGCACTACTGTATTTTGATAGTCTGTCATTAGGTTTGTAAACGTTTATAATTTTTATGTCTTGCTGTATTGAACCTTTTACTAATATATATATTTTTCTTTGTCTCCTATAACCTTTTTTGACTTTAAAGTCTGTTTTGTTTGATATTAGTGTCCCCAGGCCTGCTCTCTTTTAGTTACTTTTTTCATGGAATATCTTTTCTCATCTTTCACTTGTAGTCTTTGTATCTGAAGTGATTCTCTTATAGACAGCATATGGTTGAAGCCTGTGGTTTTATCAATTCTTCGAAATTCAGTCCTTTGTTTGGAGCCTTTAACCCCTTTACATTTAAATAAGTACTTACAAGGAGAGACTTACTTCTGTCATTTTGTTGTTTGTACTTTTTATGCCCTTAAGTTTCTTTGTCCCTCATTTCCTACATTTCTGTCTTCTTTTGAGTAGTTGAATTTTTGGAGTGAAATGCTTAAATTTTTCTCATTTTCTTTGATGTGTATTCTTTAGCTATTTTCTTTGTGGTTATCAGAGGGATTATAAATAATATGCTAAAGTTACAACACTTGATTTAAATTTATACCCACCTCATTTCAATAACAGAAAAATTCTGCCTTTTTATAGCTCCATCCCCACTGGTTTGTTTTTTGTTTGTTTGTTTTTGTTTTTGTTTACGTCACAGAATTATATCTTTATACATTTTGTGACTCCAAACATAAACTAATAATTCTTTAAAATTCATTCATTTCTTAAATTTTGTAGAAAACATGATTTGAAGTCACAGATGAAAGTTATATTAATAGTACCTTTAGACTAATAATTTTTTAAAACGTTATATCATGTAGGAAAAAAAGTTCAGTTACAAGCCATTGTTACAGTACTGCTAGATTTTATATGCCCATGTACTATTTTTATTGAGATCTTTATTTTTCCACATGGCTTCACGTTACTGTCTAGTGTACTTTTATTTTACTTTACAGGACTCTCTTGAACATTTTTTTTCTTTTTCTTTTCTTAAAGCTCTTTATTGGAATATAATAGCTTTACACTGTTGTGCCAGTTTTTGCTGTACAACAAAGTGAATCAGCTATATTTATACATATATCCCCATAACCCCTCCCTCTTGAGCCTCCCTCCCACCCCCCGATCCCACTCCTCTAGGTCATCACCAATCGACGAGTTGATCTCCTTGTGTGACGCAGCAGCTTCCCATCTGGCTATCTACTTTCCATTTCGTAGTATATATATTGTCAATGCTACTCTCTCACTTCATCCTGGCTTCCCTTTCACCTCCCCCTGCCCCGTGTCCTCAAGTCTGTTCTCTACATCTGCATATTTATTGTTACCCTGTCCCTGGGTTCATCTGTACCCTTTTTTTAGATTCCATGTATGAGTTAGCATACGGTATTTGTTTTTCTCTTTCTGGCTTACTTCACTCTGTATGACAGGCTCTAGGTCCATTCACCTGACTACAGATAACTCAGTTTCATTCCTTTTTATGGCTGAGTAATATTCCATTGTATATATGTGCCACATCTTTATCCATTCATCTGTTGATGGGCATTTCAGTTGCTTCCATGTCCTGGCTATTGTAAATAGTGCTGCAGTGAACATGGTGGTACATATTTTTTTTGGGATTATGGTTTTCTCAGGGTATATGCCCAGTAGTGGGATAGCTGGGTCATATGGTAGTTCTACTTTTATTTTTTTAAGGAACCTCCAAACTGTTTTCCATAGTGGCTGTACCAATTTACATTCCCACCAACAGTGCAGGAGGGTTCCCTTTTGTCCGCACGCTCTCCAGCATTTATTGTTTGTAGATTTTTTGATGATGGCCGTTCTGACTGGTGTGAGGTGATACCTCATTGTGCCTTTGACTTGCATTTCTTTAATGATTAGTGATGTTGAGCATCTTTTCATGTGTTTGTTAGCATGTCTTCTTTGGAGAAATGTCTGTTTAGGTCTTCCGCCCATTTGTGGATTGGGTTATTTGATTTTTTGGTATTAAGGTGCATGAGCTGCTTGTATATTTTGGAGATTAATCCTTTGTCAGTTGCTTCATTGACAAATATTTTCTCCCATTCCTTGAGCATTTCTTGGAGGGCATGTCTAGTGGTAACAAACTCTAGTGGTAACAAAGAGTTCCTCAGCTTTTGTTTTCTTATTGTTTGTTTGTTTAAGAACTTTTATTGAGATATAATTGGCAATAAACTGCATATATTTAAAGTGTACAATTTGGTATTTTTTTTCTTATTATAATGTATTTATGGCAATCCCAACTCCCAATTCATCGCTCCCCCCCTCCCACTTCCCCCCATAGTGTCTATATGTTTGCTGTCTACATCTGTGTCTCTATTTCTGCCTGCAAACCAGTTGATCTGTACCATTTTTCTATATTCTGCATATATCCTCAGCTTTTGTTTATTTGAAAATGTGTTGATTTCTTCCTCACTTTTGAAAGAAAATTATGCCAAAAAGATTGTTGATTGATGGTTTTTTTCTTTTAGCACTTTGAATATATAGGCCCACTGTTTTCTGGCCTCCAGTTTCTGATGAGAAATCTGCTCATATGTTATTGAGGATCCCTTGTATATGATGATTTGCTTTTCTCTTGCTGCTTACAAAATCTCTCTTTATCCTTGGTTTATGAAAATATGATTATGTCTCATTGTGACCCTCTTTGAGTTCATCCTATTTAGAGTTAGTTGAACTTCTTGAATTTTAGTATTCAAGTCTTTTACCAAGTTTGGGGCTTTTTTACCATTATTTCTTCAAATAGTTTCTCTTCCCCTTTTCCTCTTGCTTTTCCTCCTGGTACTCCCACAGTGCATACATTGGTCCTTGTGGTTGTGTCCCAGTGGTCCCTTGGGCTCTGTTAGCTTTTCTTCAGTGTTCTTTCTTTCTGTCCCTCAGCCTCTGTTTCCAGTGTCTTATCTTCAAGTTCACTGATTCATTCTTCTCTCTGCTCAAATCTGGCTTTGAATTCCTCTGGTGAATTTTTCATCTTAGTTATTGTACTTTTCAGCTCCAGAGTTTCTTTTTGGTTTCTTTTTAGGTTTTCTGTCTTTACTGATGTTTCCATTTTGTTCACACATCATTTTCTTAAGTTTCTCCACACCTTCCTTTATTTCTGTGAGCATCTTTAAGACTTCTGTTTTAAAATCTTTGATATATCTGCCATTAAGTCTTTTTCAGGGACAGAGTCTTTTGAATATTTTTTTTCCTTTGAATGGGCCATACTTTTCTGGGTTTTTTTGTATGCCTTCTGATATTTTGTTGAACAGTGGACATTTTACTTTAATAAAGTGGTGACTCTGGCAATCAGATTCTCCCTCTCTTCCTCAGTGTTTGCACTTTTTTGTTGTTGTTTTAGGTTTTGTTGTTGTTGTTATTGTTGTTGTTGTTGTAGGCTCTTTGCTGAGGATCAGCCTGAGGTATAAACTCAGTGTCTAATTATGTCTTTTCTGAGCTTTTCCTTGGGTATGTGCAATCATTTTCTAATTTTCCCCCATATATTTAGTTTGATTTTGCATGTCCTAGGCTTTAATGTCTGACTTCTGAAAAGGAAAAGGCAAAAATGATGGTGGGAAACAAAAAGTGACAGCTCTTTAAATATCCTTAAAGTTACCTCAGCCGAAGGGGAGGGACTTGCAACAATGACTGCCCACCTCTTTGTCTGCATCTCTGTGATCAGAAGCAGCAGTCAGCAATTGGAGCACAGATACCCAGTATTTGGGAGGCAAAGTCCTTTTTGCCCACCCTTGCTCCCCTAAGCTGTGTGCATGCTGCTCCAAGAACATGTGCACAGCTGCTTGCCATGTTGTTGGAGTGGGCGTGGGTAGCTACTACTGTGCTAAGAGCTGAAATTGCCCAAAATTTACTGTAGTTTACATTTCAGCCTTCTCCATGAAGTTGTCAGCCTTCAGCAGTCTCCAGAGTTCAAAAAAAAAAGTTATATCAGACAGATTCTGCCACTGCAATTGATGCCTAGTTGGGGAAATAGATTCCTGGTGCTTCCTACTCTGCCATCTTCATAGAATCCTACGTCATTGAATTTTAAACTCAAGTCTTGTGTAGATTTGCTTTAAAAGGAAAAAAACAAATACTGTATGCTAACACATATATACGGAACCAAAAAAAATGCTACTGATGAACTCAGTGGCAGGGCAAGAATAAAGATGCAGATGCAGAGAACAGACTTGAGGACATAGAGTGGAGGGGGGAGGGGGGAAGCTAGGAAAAAGTGAGATAATAACATTGACACTAAATGTAAAATAGATAGCTGGTGGGAAGCTGCTGCATAACACAGGGAGATCAACTCATGATGGGTGATGACCTAGAGGGGTGGGGCAGGGAGGGTGGGAAGGAGTCACGGGAGGGAGGGGATATGGGGATATATGTATAAGTGCAGCTGATTCGCTTTGTTGTACAGCAGAAACTGGCACAACAGTGTAAAGCAATTATACTCCAATAAAGATCTGGGAAAAAAATGGAAAAAAAATTCTTGTGAACATCTAATTTTGAAACAAAAAATATATGCTACTAAGATGAATTTGCAAATAACAAATAAAACTACAAAACCATAAATGCATAACCCCCATTCATTCAAAATAACATCATTAATTGTAATGGACCAATGATATTTTGCTCAAAGTAAATTACTGCTGTGAATGAGAATTTGCGTGTTATCTTTTTATTTTGTACTAATAGATACATAACATAAAACTTACCATTTTAACCCTTTTAAAGTATGTAGTTTAGTTCACATTGTTTTACAGCCATCATTGTTATCCATCTCTAAAATGATTTCATTGTCCCAAAGAGAAACTTTGTGCCCATTAAACAGTAACTCCCCATTTTTCCCTTTCTCAGCCACAGGTTCTTTCTTGAGTTCTGCATATCTATCTTTTAATGTGATTACTTAGTTCTGTTATCAGTTTGCTCTGTTGGAAATACCTTGAAATTTTCATTTGTAGTTTGCTGTGACATTGTTTAGTATTCACTTCAAAGAAACTCATTTATATGAAGATTATCTCTGTTTTTTTATTAGCTTTATCTATTTAATTTTCAGAAGTCAAACCATGCTAGCACATACAAAAGAGCATGTTGTCTCTCAGATGACATAGAACATACTTATAGTGATATTTTTTTTCCATTTTACGGGTTGTGTGTGGTTTTTTTTTCCAGCTCTTTATTGGAGTATAATTGCTTTAGTGTTTTGCGAGTTTCTGCTGTGCAACAAAGTAAATCAGCTGTATTTATTATAGTGATATTTTAAATTAGCATTAAAACAAAGTTTAAAAAATTTCTACAGGCTTCATACAAATTTTGAATTACCAGTGTGAAGATACAGTTAGGTTATTCTTTATAGACATGATGTAAGATCATAAGAACATAGGCGAATGTAGTGGAATTAGAAATAGAAAAGGAGGGATAGCTATGTGGGGGAGCAGAAAAGATGACCTTCGGTCCAGATGTGAGAGGAGTAATAGAGCCAAGGGTGGCCCTGAAGAAATGAAGCCTGCTATATCAGGGGACAGATTTTATCACTAACGAAAGGGAAATTTGAAGGAAAAGCTAATTTGAGGAAGAAAACCTTTGATGGTTTATTTTAGGAGTTGCTGGCATAAAAGAACCAAGATTAATCATCAGGTATTCTTCTAGAATGAGAGAATGCATATTTAGAAGAGCAGAGGCAAGAGTGTTAGGGTTTTCTTCTAACATTGGAGACAAAAAGCAGGGACAGTGGAAGACCCAAGATGTAAAATGAGAATCAGGATAATCATGCTGCAGAAGGCAAGGAAAGCATGTTTTAAGATCGTGGAAGTCAGCAGTGTAGAATGTGGCTGCTAGCATGATGGCAGTAAAGGATTACAAAAAGTAAAATACCATTTAGCGCGATCATTTGCTGAGGTTTTACCTTTTTCAAGGAAAATACAGCTGTATGTTCTCAACGAAGAAAATCTGATTACAGTGTGGATTATGCTCTTATTCGTTCGGAATTTTTTACCTCAATACTCTTCAATTTCCCAAGAATCTCTTCCTTAATATAAAATGCTCTATGATACTTCGCTTGTTGTAGAAGTTGAAGCTAGCTGATTTATTTTGTTTTTAATTTCATCATATCTTTTAAAATAGTTTGAGATGTCTTGGGATATCAGACAGTTAGGTTGGAACAGTTTAAATATTCCAACCTAAAGAGACATTTTAATTTCACAAAGTACTCCTTTTATAATTTATTTTATAGTTGTCTCCAGTATGTAGAAATATGGTAGTATAACTTGGTAAGGTTTGTTTTGTATTAAGATTAATGATTGTAGTGTTAGTAGCCACACTGGTTTTAAGAAAAATTATACTAGTTTTCATGGAAAGAGAGTAAGAAGGATAAAATGGGAATAGTTTGAAGAAATTTATAGATATTAGTTGAATCATTAGTTAGTGGTTTCTTAATTGGAGTAATTATTTGTGGTATTTGCTTCTTAGAAAATCATTTCAAGAAAAATGCCAATCAAATTCTGAAGGATGGGAATTGTCAAAAGATCTGAGACGTCGTCTTGGGCATTTAGAATCAGAACTTCAATTTCTAAGTACGCTTACTGGCATCAGTATAAGAAATTACTCCAAGAAGACAGAGGACCTAACAAGCACTGAGATGACAGAAAAGAGTAAGCATTAATTGTTTTTTTGGTTTTTGGGGTTTTTTTTTTTGCCATGCCAAGTGGCTTGTGAGATCTTAGTTTCCCGATCAGTGATTGAACCTGGGCCCTTGGCAGTGAAAGTGCCGAGTCTTAACCACTGGGCCACCAGGGAATTTCCAGAGTAAGCATTAATTTCAATCTAGAAGTGGTATTGAAGTTTACCTTATTATACATAGGAAATTGGTTGTCCTATCATTGAATTAAAATTCTGCCAGGTAACGATTTGAACGTGTAGTTGTGGTAAACTTGTTTTGTCAAGCGTCTATTGAACATCACAGTGTGTGTAATACTCTTAAAAGCTTCCTAAGGTAGATATCAAAGAAGACAAGGTTTCTGTCATTAAGTAATTTAACAGTCAAGTAACAGAGATAAGTGATTTTAAGAACAGCAGCAGCATTAATTTGTAAATCTTAGCCCTTGTTCACTTCTGACATGAGAGCTGCATCATCTATGGTGCTGTGCTCCTAATGAACACGGCCTTGTGGCCAAGATAAATATTTCAAGAGCTGGACAATTTGACAGAGGACGGTTTCTGGTCCCAGTGACTTACGTTTTATTACCAAGGACGTGTGATGCACTAACAAGTAAGGGGAAGCTAATTCAGCTGTTCAGTTGGATGCTGGGGACTTTGTTTAGAAGAAGGAATCATTTCAGGAAATGCTTCCTGATTTTTCCACCAAAACAACCCTCATGACTAGGGAGAGGAAGAGTGACCCTCAGAAGGTCGCGAACATGGGAATTCCCTGGTGGTGCAGTGGTTAAGAATCTGCCTGCCAGTGCAGGGGGCATGGGTTTGATCCCTGCGCCAGGAAGATCCCACATAATGCAGAGCAACTAAGTCTGTGTGCCACAACTACTAAGCCTGTGCTGTAGAGCCTGGGAGCCACAACTACTGAACCCATGTGCCACAACTGCTGAGCCCCCTGCCAAGACCAGCTCGGCGACTCAAGGCGAGTGATGGGTGCTGCAAGCTTAAAGAAAACACAGACACAGATTTAAGAGAAAGATGGGACCAGGGGACTCAAGACCTCTAGGATCAAGAGCCTCGCTGATTGATCCCAGGTTGCTTTTATTGAGTTCTTGGCATAGCCTAAGGGTCTAACACTGCCAGTTTAGTCCCCAAAACAAGGTTATCTTTGAAGTAAACAAACAAAGGCCTCACATTTACGGGGGCAATGATCTTTGTTTGCCTCCTAGGTCCAATTTGTGCTGGGTGTGGATTTGAGCTGGGCATGGATTTGAGCTGGGCGTGGAGACCAAAGCAGCCCTGGGGGCAGGAGACGTCTCTCAAAAGGAGTAAGGGTCTGTGCCCCACCCCTGTTGGCCCCTCTGCGACTGTGCCTGTCTTAGGTTGTTCCTCCCCTGAGGAATCTTACCGGTCTCTGGCTAACCAGCCATCCTCCAGGGCCAAACAGGGTGATATGAGGTGTGCAAGTGGGAAAGGGGCTGCGCCCCCAGAGGGGGTCAATATTCTGTTTCCACGGTAGCCTATGCCCCCATGGTCTCCACGCCCAGCACCCTTAGTTCCTCCGCTGCTCAAGCAGGACATCCTGCATCCAGTTGCTCGGCCCACATACTTTAATTACTTTTAATAACATTTTCAAGGTTTCAGAAAGGCTTCTGAATGTTTTCCCACAGCCCACGCGTGTAGAGCCTGTGTTCCACCACAAAAGAAGCCACCACACTGAGAAGCCTGCACATTGCAACAAAGAGTAGCCCCCACTCGTGAGCAGCGATGAAGATCCAACACAGCCAATAAATAAATAAATTAATTAATTAAAAAAAAAGAAGGTTGTGGACAGCTCACCTCAGTGGAAATTTGAATTACACGTAGAAATGAGTAATGAAATTTAGACACTTCAGGTACTTGAAAGGAATAGATGGAATCCAGAAAGTATGGAAAATGAAATTTTCCTGTGCAGATGTCTCAGTCTTTCTATTTTGAGCCCCAGGTTTACCCCATCTGTAGAGGTACTTGGTGGTGCCCATTCAGAATGCCTTCTGGGCTTGATTCTCACCTGTCTCCATTGCTGGCTTAGGTTTTAATTTTCCTGGATCTGCCAGGTTAGTTCCACTTTTTCATGTAGTATCTAGCTTATCCATCTGATTTTCAGCCTCTAAAATTAGGCTACTCTTATCTTTTTCTCTTTATCCTTGTAGAATTGTGCCCTTCTAGGGGAGGGGTAATATAGATGTAGATTAAGAGGTGTAAATTATTAGGTGTAAAATAAGCTACAAGGATATATTATACAACATGGGGAATATAGCCATTATTTTGTAATAACTATAAATAGAGTATAACCTTTAAAAATTGTGAATAACTATATTGTCCATCTGTAATGTGTATATATTGTACAGCGTCTATACTTCAGTTCAAAAAGAAGAGAACTGTGCCTTTCAAAAAATACCTTCATTAGCAAAAGTAGATGGTAATAAAGTCAGAATAATGGTTCTCTCTTGTGGGGGCATAGCGTATAGCCTGGAAAGGGCATGAGGAAACTTTATGGGGTACTTTAAATTTTCTGTATCTTGATCTTGGTGGTGGTTACATGGGAAACACTTGTTTAAAAAAATGCATATATATGTATATATCATGCTGTATACTTAAGAATTGGGCACTTTATGCATTTGAGTGTGTGCATGTTATACCTAAAAAAAATACTTCTGCTGTCATTTTAGTAAAGTTTTGAGAGTAACTGAGATAAATACATAGATTTAATTTATTGTCTAACTAGAACCAGATAATGTTGAAGAAATGAAAAATATCTAACAGCTATCATGATTCAAATTTGTCTAGGGTCATACTAGCATATTTCTATTTCTTATCTTAATCTTTGGTATAATCGATAACTAGAAAGTACAAGTTGTCTTTCATCTTATTTCACAAAGGTAATCAATTTGGTATACATTCTCCTAAGTATTTTCAATGCAAATACTGATATACACTCTCACGCATATACCCATGTGTATTGCGATATCCACACAAAATTAAATGATAGATATTTAAAGAAAATTGTTATTTGCAAACAAATATTTGTTTTTCTCGTTTACAGATATAAAGAAAGTTCTGCAGAGACACAGATTATCAGGAAATTGCCACATGATTACGTTTCAACTTGAATTTCAGATTCTGGAAATCCAGGTAAATTAGGAAATATGTTGTGATAGATAACACAAATTCTGAGGCTATGAAATAAAGAACCCCCACACCCCAGGCTGTAGCAGTGGCTGAGTTGAGGCGATGTTCTTGAGCTAGGGCCCCCTTGTAGCACATTTGTGCAGTGGTACCATTAAAAAAAAAATTTTTTTTTTAAGTATGACTACCCCAGCAACTGCGTACAGTAGGATTGTTGCTGAGAGCATAGTGCTTTATTAGAGGGCAGGTAGTGAGATGTTCCTGGGCTTTCAGTTCGAGCCTCGAGGTCATGGGAACAGTCTTGGATGCCCTCAGTAGTCAGCTGATATCTCAGTCATCTATTATCTATTAGTTATCTATTGCTGCTTAGCATTTTCTTCCAAATTGAGCAGCTTAAAACAACAAAAAACACTTATTATCTCACCATTTTCTGGGGATCAGTTATTTGGGAGAAGCGCACTTGGTGTTCTTGCTCAGGGCCTCTCCTATAGTTGTGGTCATCTGGGACCACTGCAATCTGAAGACTGCTCAGAACTGGAGGGTTAGACTTCAAGGTGGTTCATGGTTATACCAACAAGTTATATAGGACTGCTGAGACACATAAATCATAAAGCAGAATTTTTCAGATAAAATCATTAAGCAGACAGAATGTTAACGTGCAGCCCCTGGCCAGGATAGGGCAGCACAAGACTCAGACACCTTCAAAGTCTGGCTCCAAGAAGAATGGGATCCAGGCATAATTTTGAGAACTGACCAAGTCTGGGCATGTGTTTTGATAGCAGAAAGCAATTTCAACCAGTTGGTTTTATGAGTTTGGGCCCACAGGGAGAATGTGTAGAGGAGAGGAACAGGGAAGGGCAGGCAAGCTGCCTTGGCCTCAGTCCCTCAGATAACTAAAGTGGATGTAGACCAGTTGTCACAAGGAAGTCATGGATAAGCTGCTTGCTTACACGCACAGCCGTGTGCCTGGATTCCTCAAGCTTATCCTCAGCCACAGAAACAGCTCCAAGTTGTCCCCTTTTGTGTGCAATAGGTGTTAATGTCAGGTATCAGAAGTTACAGCCAGCTGACTCAAGAGTGGTTGGGTCCAGGGATCTGGGCCAGAGGTTTTACTTCCTAAGAACTCTGTGCAGTCTATGTCCCCCGTTGTCACCACTGATGCTGGCAGGTTGAGAACTGACTGAGGGATATCTAGGCCTCTACATCTGATGACAGAGCTTCCAGCTTGCTCCCGCCACAGAGTATCCCCCTTTAGTCTGTCACAGTGACCAAGAACATCCACAGTGTGGCGTTGCGAAAAGTCGGTTGAGTAGGATGTCAGGGACATGGGCGATGAGTGTCCCTAGGGGAGGTACACTATTCCCAGGTTGGCACCAGCCTGGGAGCCATGCAAAGTCACCAAGATGATACTATAGTTCTTCATGACCTCAGAGATAATCTGCTGAAATCTAAAACAGAGTATGGACCCAAATGGATTGATCTCATTTAGGATGAGCAGCCCATGCCAGGACTCAGACTTCTTTGTTGTGGTCCAGGAATTCCTGGATGTTGTCCCATTGCATAAGGATGCATAGTTGGACCAACTGCCTTTTTCTCTGTGGATAATGTGATCCTAAACCCAGAGTGGTGAGATACCAAATGCTTACCTGCATTCTGGCCTCCGTTAATGGTGAGGCCTATAGTCTGTGTCAGGTTGTCAGAATCAGAGGTCTGAGGTATAGTTCCATGTCTGAGAACATCTGCACTATCAGTGTATGCATTGTCCAGGAAACTTCTCAGGGCCATCCTAGTAGCCTTGGGGTCCTACAGGCTTTTTCTGCTGTTGGCATTCATCTTTGTTATAGTCACTCCCTGGGTTATCTGGAGAGAAACTAGACTGCTAGCAAATCAGTCTCATTCTTGGGAGGCTGTCCACAAGTTCAACTGAAAAAAGAAAAACCATCCTCTGAAGTTGAGGTGAATGAGCTGCTCAGTGGAGCTGTAGATTCCAGAATAGGTTGTAGCCAAGGATTGATTGGGTGCTCATTAGTGGGGCTTTGGCCTGAGAGATGAAGCCAACTGGAATATGTTAATTTCATTTTATTGAAGTTGCATACTGTGGTCACCTTAAGCCTCTGAAGGAAAGCATCAAGTGGTAATTTGATCACATCATGAGTTAGATCAAGGATGAGTTTCAGTTTGGGGACATTTTTTATAATGTGACATGCTTCCGAAGAATGACTATTACCTGACCAAAGGCATTCCCAGCATGAACTGGCACTGGGTCCCTGCAGCTCCCACACTTGCTTGGCTTGCTGGTCCTGGGTGGCCACCATGAAGCCGCATAGACAGGACCAGAGCCATTTTTTGGTCCCTGCCATACAAGACCTGCTACCTCTGCTATACTGGCTGTACTCCCTATCTCCTACCAGGCAGTAGTGGCACCAGCCCACACCTCACCTCCCTATCAACAGTATTTTAAGCTAGTATTCTGATCCTCATACCACCAAAGCATGATTGAACATTTTGTAACCATTTAGTAATGGTCTAAAGTTATACTGTTAGCTCACATGCTGAACTAATTAGAATTAGTTGAGCTGCACATAACAGAAAACTTAAAAATAAGGAAGGTTCAAAGTACTAGAAGTTTATTTCTCTGTTGCTTAAACAAAATTTCAGGATCTGTTTTCAAGGGCTAGTATGGTGGTTTCATGATCATCAGGCTCTGCCGTCACCCATGTGGCTTTCAAATCGTGGTACAGTTGTCACTTTAGCATTTCAGACATCAGGAAAGGGCTGGGCAAACAAGGGCTCACCTTTTCCACTGAAGGACACTTTTCAGAAGTTGCAACCCCCATCATTTTCACCTACATTCTAATGGCCAGTAAATTAGTGCAAAGGAGACTGGAAATTTAGTCTTCATTATGCAAGTTCATGTGGCCAGTGAAAAAATTGGGGCAAGAAAGAAGTATAAATATTGGGGACTACCAGCAGTTTCTAGCCCACATGTTTTAGGGGATGCAGGGAAAAAATATCTAAGGATAGGAACAATTTATATTCTTTGAAAGACATAGAACATAGCAATTACTGAATCTCTAAAGGGACATAAGTTGTCATTATATACATTTTAAAGTGTGTAGGTGCTTTTGAACTGCTTGGTTTTACCTAATTTGCTACATAAAGAGCATACTGTCCCAGGCTACGTTAAGAACACTCCCTTTTTCTCTGCACCTTTCCAATTTTATGATTTTTATTTTTTAATGGTAAACCCTCACATATTCTAGACCTGCTTGGGTACGTATACTTTTAGAACTGTATCTTTAGTAGAATTGCCAGGTTAAAGGAGTTGTACTCTGATTGATAGTACCAAACTGCCTTCTAAAATAGTTTTACAATTTTACATTTTGAGCAGATTTTTATAGTTGAGATGATAGAAAAAAAGCAGTCGTAAAGAAGCAGCAACTTCTGTGTTCTAAAACATTTTTTAAAACAAAATTTCCACTAGAGGGAGATGTTTAACTATCAGAAAATTAAAAAGTAACCTAAATAATAAAACTGTCTTACTTATAGAATACTGTTACAATAAAATCACGGTAGTACAATTTTAGAAACCAAAAGTGACCTAAAATCATATTAATAGAATGCTGGGACCAAAAATGACCGTATAGATTACCTAGGTCAGCCCATGTATAGGGAAATACACCCAGAAAGTTTGGATGGTTACACACGTTGGCACAGCTGTTATTGGAGACGCAGTTGGAGCATTCAGCTTTTTCCCTGGATTTACTGTCTGGCGTTGTTAGTGTTATCGTACTGTTTGTGAGGAGCTACAAGAACATTAGAATTAACATGTATCAGCATTCATAATCCATGCAGCATAATAAATCAAATAGGTGTCACTTTCTGGGGGAAGTGACAGATTAAGTGTAAAATTTTTAAATTAAAAAGAATATTTGGCCTTGGCACAACTTCAACTACTGGCAGCTATAAAAAATAAAACGGGGGACTTCCCTGGTGGCTCAGTGGTTAAGAATCCACCTGCCAATGCAGGGGACATGGGTTCGTGCCCTGGTCTAGGAAGATCCCACATGCCACGAAGCACCTAAGCCTGTGCACTACAACTACTGAGCCTGCACTCTAGAGCCTGTGTGCCACAACTACTGAAACCCACACGCCTAGAGCTTGTGCTCCGCATCAAGAGAAGCCACCACAATGAGAAGCCAAGCAACGCAACGAAGAGTAGCCCCCACTCGCTGCAACTAGAGGAAGCCCACGCATATGCAGCAACAAAAACCCAACGCAGCCAAAAATAAGTAAATAAATTTTTAAAAATAAATACATAAAATCAAATCAAATCGGCAGCTTGGATAATCACAAAGGTTTGAGAGACAACCAAGAACTAGGGCAGTGTTGAACAATAAGGTTTATCTCCTACACAAGGCCAGTCCTTCAAGACTGGAGAGGTGGCTGTTTCATCTAATGCATAGAAACCAACATAGATAATCAAGTAAAATGAGGAAACAGAGGAATATATTTGAAACAAGATAAAACCTCAGGAAAAATACCTTAACAAAATAGAGATAAGTAACTTACCTGATAAAAAGTTCAAAGTAATAGTCATTAATATGCTAACCAAACTCAGGAGAAGAATGGATGAACACATTGAGAACTTCAGCAAAGATATGGAAAATGTAAGAACGTTCCAAACAGAAGTCTCAGAGCTAAAGAATACAATAACTGAACTGAAAAATGCATTAAAGAGGTTCAACAGCAGACAACGTGAGACAGAAGAAAAGATCAGTGAACTCAAAGACAGGGTACTGGAACTCACCAAATCAAAGCAGTAAAAAGGAAAAAAGAATGAAAAAAAGTGAAGTTAGCTTAGGGTACTTATGGGAAAACGTAAAGCATGCCAACCTTCGTGTTATGAAGGAGAACAGAAAGGATCTGAAAACATATTTGAAGAAATGATGGTAGAAAACTTCCCTAAACTGTAAAAAAAACAGTTCTCAAGATCTAGGAACCCCAAAGAGTTCCAAATAAGAGGAACCCCCAAAACCCCTCACCAAGACACATTAAAATTAAAATACCAAAATTTGAAAACGAGGAGAGACTCTTAAAAGCAGCAAGAGAAAAACAACTGTTATGTGCAAGGGAATTCCCTAAAGACTTTCAGCAGATTTTTCAGCAGAAATTTGCAAATCAGACAAGAGTGGCATGATGTATTCAAAGTGCTGAAAGAAAAATAATTTCCAACGAAGAATAATCAATGTGGCAAAGTTATCATTCAGAATCAAAGGAGAGAGAAAAGAGTTTTGCAAATAAGCAAAAGCTAAAGGAGTTCATCACCACTAAACCAGCCTTAAAAGAAATGTTAAAGGGATTTCTTTAAGCTGAAAAGAAGGAGCACTAATTCGTAACAGGAAAACATGAAAGTATAAATGTCACTGGTAAATGTAAATATGTAGTATATTGTATAGGTAGTGAATTAATCACTTATAAAGCTAGTATGAAGGTTAAAATACAAAAAGTAGTAAAAACAACTAATTACAATAATTATTGAAGGGATATACATGATAAAAATATGTAAAATGTAAAATCAAGAACATAAAACATTGAGGAAGAGAGTAAACATGTAGAGCTTTGGAATGTGTTTAAGTTATCAACTTTAAAAGTAGACTGTTATATATGTAAGTTGTTATTTGTAAGCCTCATGGTAACCATAAAGCTGAAACCTATAGTAGATACACAAAAGGTAATGAGAAAGGAATATAAGCACACCACTAAGGAAAGTCATTCGACCACAGAGGAAGAGAGCAAGAGAAGAAGAAAGAACAGAGAAACTACAAAACATCAGAAAACAATTAACAAAGTGGCATTAAGTACATACATATCAATAATTACTTTAAATGTGAATGGACTAAATTCTCCAATCAAAAGAAGTAGAGTGGATGAACAAATAAAAAACAAGACACATCTATCTATATGCTGCCTACAGGAGACTTACTTCAGCAGTAAGAGCACACACAGGCTGAAAGTGAAGGGATGGAAAAATATATTCCATGCAAATGAAAACCAAAAGAAATCTGTGGTAGCTATAAGTATAGCGTATATCAGACAAAATAGACTTTAAAACAAAGGCTGTAATAAGAAATAGAAGGGCATTACATAGTGATAAAGGGGTCAATCCAACAAGAGGATATAACATTTATAAATATTTATGCACCCAGCAGAGGAGCACCTACACATGTATAAAGTAGATATTAACAGACCTAATGGGAGAAATAAACAGAAATACAGTAATAATAGTGGACTTTAAATTGATCACACATCAGTTGATAGATCATCCAGGGAGAAAATCAATAAGAAAAAAGTGACCTTAAAGAACATGTTAGACCAGGTTGACTTATCAGATGTATGCAGAACATTCCTTCCAAAAGCAACAGAATACACATTCTTTTCAGGTATATATGGATCATTCTCTAGGATAGAACATATATTCTTAACTTATATGTTATAAGTCTTAAATATAAGAAGGTTGAAATGATGTCAAGCATCTTTTCCAACCATGATGGTATGATTAGAAATCAGTTACAAGAAGAATATTGGAAATTTCACAAGTATGTAGAGATTAAAAACATGCTACTGAACAACCAATGGGTCAAAAAGAAGCAAAATAACAAAATACCTTGAGACTAATGAAAATGGAAATATAGCATACCAAAACTTATGGGCTGCAGTAAAAGCAGTTCTGAAAGGGAAGACCATAGCAATATACACCTACCTGAAGAAACAAGAAAAATTTCAAAAAAACCTAACTTTATACCTCAAGGAACCTCAAGGAACTGAGGTATAAAGATAAAGAAGAACAAATGAATCCCAAAGTTACCAGAGGAAGAGAATAACTTGGAGTTCCCCAGTGGGCCAGTGGTTGGAACTCCATGCTGTCACTGCTGAGGGCCAGGGTTCAATCCCTGCTCTAAGAACTAAGATCCTGCAAGTCACATGGTGCGGCCAAAAACAAACAAACAAACAAACAAATAAAAAACCTGTGAGCATAGATCAGAGCAGAAACAAATGAAATAGAGACTAAAAAGACATCAGAAAAGATCAGTGAAACTAAGAGCAGGTTCTTTGAAAGGATAATCAAAATTGATAAACCTTTAGCTAGACTCACCAAGAAGAAAAAAAAGACTCAAATAAAATCAGAAATGAAAGAGGAGTCATTACAGCTGCTATCATAAGAATACAAAGGATCATAAGAGACTACTATGAACAATTATACAACAACAAATGCATGAACTCCCAAAAACAACCTTCTAAGACTGAATCAGGAAGAAATAGAAAATCTGAACAGACCAGTCACTAGTAGGGAGATTGAATCAGTAATTTAAAACCTCCCAACTAACTAAAATCCAGGACCAGGTGGCTTCACTGGTGACTGCTACCAAACATTTAAAGAAGAATCAGCATCAGTGCTTCTCAGACTCTTCCAAAAAGTAGAGGAGGACCACTTCTGAACTCACTTTACAAGGCCAGCATTACCCTGATACCCCAAACAGACAGGCGCCCAAGAAAGAATATTATAAGTCAATATCCCTGGTGAACATAGATGCAAAAATCTTCAACAAAATCTTAGCAGACTAAATTCAGCAATACATTAAAACAATCATTCATGATGATCAAGTGGAATTTATTCCAGGGATGCAAGGATAGTTCAACATTTGCAAATAATTGTGCTATACCACATTAACAAAAAAAGATACAAAATCTTATGAGTATCTCAATAGATGCAGAAAAAGCATTTGCTAAAATTCAACAACCATTTATGGTAATAACCTCAACAAAGTGGGTATAGAGGAAATATACCTCAAAATAATAAAGGACATGTATGATAAGCTCACAGCATACTTCATACATAGTGAAAAGCTGAAAGCTTTAACTGTAAGATCTAGAATAAGACAAAGGATGCCCACTCTTACCATGTTTACCCAACACAGTATCGGAAGTCTTAGCCAGATCAGTTAAATTAAAAAAAGAAATAAAATGCATCTAAATCACAAAGAAAGAAGTAATACTGTCACTATTCATAGATGACATTATTTATAGAAAATCCTAAAGGTTCCACAAAAACAACAACAAAAAACTGTTTGAATGAACAAATTCAGTTAAGTTGCAGGATACAGAATCAATAAATCTGGTACATTTCTGTGTATAATAACAAACTGTCAGAGAAATTAAGGAAACAATTTCATTTACAATAGCATCAAAAAGAATAAAACACCTACAAATAGGTTTAACCAAGGAGGTGAAAGGGCTGTGCACTGAAAACTGTAAGACATTTATAGAAGTTTATAACACAAATAAATAGAAAGATATTCAATGCTTGTGGACAGGACAAATTAATATGGTTAAACTGTCCACACTGACGAAAGCTATCTACAAATTCAGTGCAATCCCTACCAAAATCCCAATGTTGTTTTTCACAGAAATAGAAGAAACTCCTAAAACTTTTTTGGCATTGCAATAGATCCCAAATAGTCAAAGCAATCTTGAGAAAGAAGAACAAATGTGGAGCCATTACACCTCTTGATTTCAAACTATGTTACAAAGTTATAGTGATCTAAACAATATTGTGTTGGCATAAAGTGGACACATATGTCACTGGACCAGAATAGAGAACCCAAGAAATAAACCCATGCATATATGGTCAATTAATTTATGTCAAAAGAGCCAAGACTATAGAAGGGGGAAAGGATAGTCTCTTCAGTAAATGGTGTTGGGAAAACTGCATAGCCACATGCAGAAAGATGAAACTGGACTGCTCTTACATCATACACAAAACCTAACTCAAAATGGATTAAAGGTCTGAATGTAAGACCTGAAACCATAAGACTCTGAGAAGAAAACCTAGGCAGTGAGCTCCTTGACATCATTCTGACAGTGATTTTTTGGATTTGACACCAAAGGCAAAAAAACAAAGAAGTAGAACTACATGAAACTAAAAAGCTTCTGCACAGCAAAGGAAACCATCAACAAAATGACAAGGCTGAATGGGAAAAAATATTTGCAAATCATATCTGATAAGGTGTTAATATCCAGAATATATAAAGAACTCATAAAATTCAATAGTGAAAAAAACCATCTGATTAAAAATGGGCAGAGGATTTGAGTAGACATTTTTCCAGAGAAGACATACAGACCAGCAGGTACATGCAAAGGTGCTCAACATTACACTAGTCATCGAGGAAATGTAAATCAAAACCACAATGAGATATAACCTCACACCTGTTAGAATGTGTAATGTAAAAAAGATAAGAAATAACAAGTGTTGGTGAGGATGTAGAGAAATGGGAATTCTTGTCTACTGTTGGTCACAATGTTAATTGGTGCAGCCACTATGGAAAACAGCATGGAGGCTCCTCGGAAAGTTAAAAATATAACTGTCATATGATCCAGCAATTCTACTGAGTATTCAGAGGAAACAAAAACACTAACTCAAAAAGATGTATGCACCCCCATATTCATTGCAGCATTATTTAGAATAACCCGGACATGGAAACAAATTGTGTCCATCGGTGGATGAATGGATAAAGAAAATGTGGTCTGTATATAAATGGAATATTATTCAGCCATAAAATGAATGAAATCTTGCCATTTGTGACAACATGGAAGGACCTCGAGGGCATTATGCTAAGTGAACTCAGACAGAGAAGGACAAGTACTGTATGATCTCACTTACATGTGGAATCTAGGAAACAGTGTAAACAAAAAGAAAAGCAAGCTTATAGTTGCAGAGAATAGATTGGTGGTTGCCAGGAGTGGGGGCTGGGGGAAATGGGTGACAGTGGTCAAAAGGTACAGACCTCCAGTTAGAAAATAAATAAGTCACAGAGATCTAATGTACAGCATGGCAACTATAGTTAATAATACTTTATTGCATTTTTGAAAGTTGCTAAGAGAGTAAATCTTCAAATCATTACAAAAAACAACTTCTGTAATTATGTGTGGTGTTGAGTATTAAGTTGGCCTATGTGATCACAACAAATACAAATATGGAATCATGATTTTGTATACCTGAAACTAATATAGTGTTTTATGTCAATTATACCTCAAAATTTTTTTTTAAAAAGAATATAACCCCATATCACAGGCTCCAAAGAAAATTTACCTGATGTGATGGCATTCAAACCCAAATGAAAGAAAACACTAAAGGCTGCTATAGGGTATTTTGTGACGTTAACAGGACCCTTTTCTTGAATGTCTCTACCCACAATCCTTAAGTTGTGGAGAAGAATGAGAAATGCGGAATTAAATTGACTGTGGTAACAAGGAATGTGCTGCTGAGACTCGTGCAGGGTCTTTGAGGTCAGGTTGTTTATAAGGTCCTTCACTTGTTTGCCAACTGGGGTGGGTTGACCTGGTTAGCAGTATGACTCGCAAGGAGAGAGATGGAGAAAAAATATCTTGAAGAATCCACAATACAAAAAATAAAAAATAAAAAAAGGAGGGGCCATAGGCTTTATTGCTGACAGGATAATTTGCCTATTCTAATGGGTGAAAGGCCAAAATCCAAAACACACACACATACTCAAACAAGACAAGACATTCCTCTGAGATTTTTTTTCCCTTTTTTTTTGTTATAACAGCTATATTGAGACGTAGTTCACATACCATATAATTCATCCATTTAAAGTATACATTCAGCAGTTTTAAATTTATTCAGATTTGTGCAACCATCACCACATCAATTTTAGAACTTTTTTTCACCTCAAAGAGAAACGCCGTGCTCTTTATCTGCCCAGACCTCATTTGCCTTTCTTCTGCCCAGACCTAACTTATCTTTTATCTGTATGGATTGGGCTATTCTGGGTATTTCATAAAAATGGAATCATATAATTTGTGGTCTTTTTTGACTTGTTTCCTTCACTTAGCACAGTGTTTTCAGGGTTCATTGTTGTAGCATGTATCATTACTTTATTCTTTTTTTCAATTTTTTTTTTTTTGGCTGCATTGTGAAGATGTATCACATTTTGTTTATTCATTCATCAGCTAAGAAACATTTCACTTGTTTTCACCTTTTGGCTGTTATGGATAACATTTCTGAAGATATTCATGTATAAGTTTTTAAGTGGACGTATATTTTCATTTTTCTTGTATAAACTAGGTAGAGAATTACCAGGTCAGATGGAAATACTAGATTATGATTAGTATGTTGAGTGGCTTTTCACAAGCTTATCGGCCATTTGTATATTTTCTTTAATGAAATGTCTGTTGAGATCCATTGCCCAGTTTTTAATTGGCTTGTCTTTTTGTGTAAGAATGTTCTGGAATTTGGTTTTGATTAGGTATGGTGGTAGATGCCCATAGACAGTCTACTTTAACTACAGATGCTCCTAACAATTCCCACTATATTCTTGAGCAGATGAAAAAACTAAAAAGAGATTATAAGCCATTATTATCCATTTCTCCAGCAGCAGAAAATACCGAAAGACAAATCAGATAGTACCCAGACAAATGGGGAAGAGTCAAGTATTGTCTACTCACTCTGTATCCTTAGGAAATAGCAGAGATTGCTAGATTTACTTCTGTTAACAAATAAGATCCACAGAGTACAGAGCACAAAGATTGGACAGAGTTTGTTCATCATCATTTAGGATCCTTGTCATGAAAGGAATTAGCAAATGGAGATAAATTCTCTTTAAAAGAATTAATCCAGGAAATAGAACATGCTGTATTATAACTTTGCTTTCAAAAGAAACCACTCAAAGAAAATTGAATAAGAGGGAAAGAGAGCTGAGAGAAAGAAAGAACAGAAAGAGAAGAAAGAAAGAAAGAAAGAAAGAAAGAAAGAAAGAAAGAAAGAAAGAAAGAAAGAAAGGAAGAAAGGAAGAAGGAAGGAAGGAAGGAAAGGAAGAAAGGGAGAGAGAGAGAGAAAGAAGAAAAGAAAAAAATGATTATAGTGCTGAAAACTAATTTAGAAGTAGCTAGGGGTAGAATATGCAGGATAGGCTTGAGAAAAATCACCTACAAGTACAACTGTAAAGAAGAAAAATCTGGAAGACAGACAATGAAGATTCATATGATTTTTCCAAAAAAGAGAAAAAAATGAAAGAGAAATTATAGGTAAATATATAATAGAAGAAAATTTACTAGGGTAAAGGAGAAAACCTTGATTTTGCAGATCAAAATATTTAACAGTTTATTTAGTAATCCCCATTATTGAATATAGAGTTGTTTCAGCTTTTTGTAGTAAGGAACTATTAGTATTTGTCTTGATTTCTTGTTTCTTTATGATATATTCTTAGAATTCAAATTTTTGAGACAGAGAATATAAGCATTTTAAGTTATGCATTGTCAAAACAATGTTATAGGTAAAAATGTCATCTCATTGTTTTAATTTACATTTATCTTATTACTTGTCAGAGCAAATGTTTTTTTTCCATGGAACTTGTCTTTTACCTCTGAGTTTTAGTTTTCATATCTCCTTGTCATTTTTATAGTACAAATTGTCCTCTGTTTATTTCTTTTCTTTTAGTTATTAAAGTCATTTCATGTTGATAGTTTGTGTTTTCATATGTAATCATACTTTCTTTTTGGTTGTTGTTATTATTTGCTTAGAAAGTTCTTTCTCACTGAGTAATCACTAATCAGTTAAATGTCTGTATTCCCTCATATTTTATGATTTCAGTTTTTACATTTAAGTAAGTAATTCGTTTGGAATTCATTTTAGTTTTTGGTTTGGAGTAAGGATCTGATTTCATTCTTTTAAGAAGTAATCCATTTGCACAGCAAAGGAAACCATAAACAAAACGAAAAGACAACTCATAGAATGGGAGAAAATATTTGCCAGTGGAGCAACTGACAAGGGATTAATCTCCAAAATACACAAACAGTGCATGCAGCTCAATATCAAAACACAAACAACCCAATCAAAAAATGGGCAGAAGATCTAAATAGACATTTCTCCAAAGAAGACATACATATGGTCAAAAGGCATGTGAAAAATGCTCAACATCACTAATTATTAGAGAATTGCAAATCAGAACCACAATGAGGTATTACCTCACACCGGCCAGAATGGCCATCATCAAAAAATCTACAAACAATAAATGCTGGAGAGGGTATGGAGAAAAGGGAACCCTTCTATACTGTTGGTGTGAGTATAAATTGGTCCAACCATTATGGAGAACAGTATGGGGATTCCTTAAAAAACTAAAAATAGAGTTACCATATGTTCCAACAGTCCCACTCCTGGTCATTATACCTGGAGAAAACCACAATCTGAAAAGATACATGCACCCCAATGTTCATTGCAGCACTATTTACAAGAGCCAAAACAACCTAAATGGAAGCAACCTAAATGTCCATCCACAGAGGAATGGATAAAGAAGACATGGTACATATATACAATGGAACATTACTCAGCCATAAAAAAGAATGAAATAATGCCACATGCAGCAACATGGATGGACCTAGAGATTGTCATACTGAGTGAAGTAAGTCAGACAAAGAAAGACAAATATATGATATTGCTTATAATGAGGAATCTAAATAAATGGTACAAATGAACTTAGTTACAAAACAGAAGTAGAGTCACAGAAGTAAAAAGCAAACTTATGGTCACCAGGGGCAAAGGAGGGGGAAGAGATAAATTGGGAGATTGGGATTGACATGTACAGACTACCATATATAAAATAGGTAACTAATAAGGACATATAGCACAAGGAACTCTACTCAATACTCTGTAATGACCTACAAGGGAAAGAATATAAAAAAGAGTGGATATCTGTATATGTATAACTGATTCACTTTGCTGTATACCTGAAACTAATACAACGTTGTAAATCAACTATACTCCAATAAAAATTAAAAAAAAAAAAAACTCATAGTTGCAGTACTTTTTCTTGGTTACTTTTTCTATTACTTGGTGAAAATTTCATTTTGCATATTTTGAAAGTATTTTTGTCTCTATTTTGTTTAAAAGTTGACCGTGCTTTGATACAAAAAAGTTTTTTTGTCCTTATTTTAGAATAAGGAGAGTTTATCTTCTGTTATTACTGACCTCAGCATAATAATGGAGCCCACTGAATATTCAGAATTAAGTGAATTTGTGTCCAGGTAAGATAAGATATTTTACTTTTTTTTTTTTTTTTTTTAGGGATTTCTTTCAGTTTAAAATTTTAAGTTTACCTGTTCTTTTTTCTTTTTGTTTTATTTATTTATTTATTTATTTATTTATTTATTTATTTATTTATTTATTTTGACTGGCTGTGTTGAATGGTCTTAGTTGCTTGTGCAGGCTTTCTCTAATTGCAGAGAGCGGGGGTCACTCTGTTGCGATGCACGGGCTTCTCATTGTGGTGGCTTCTCGTTGCAGAGCATGGGCTCTAGGCACATGAGCTTCAGTAGTTGTGGAGCATGGGCTCATTAGTTGTGGCTTGCAGGTTCTAGAATGCAGGCTCAGTAGTTGTGGCACACGGGCTTAGTTGTTTCGCAGCGTGTTGGATCTTCCTGGACCAGGGATCTAACCTGTGTCCCCTGCACTGGCAGGCGGATTCTTAACCACTGTGTTACCAAGATAGCCCTGTTCTTTTTTCTTGATAAGTAAATATCAAAATATCTCTGAGAGCATAACACCATTATTGTGGCTCATATTTAAGCCTGTATTTTCTATGTCTCTCATTCATTCAATTAAAATTTATTTTACATTCACCATATGCCAGGCATTAAAATGAAATGTAAGCAAAACCAGATATAATCCTTGATCCTCATGGAATTTATAGCCTAATAGAGAAGTCAGATTAAATAACTGCAGGAATAAATCTAAAATTATGGCTGTGGCAAATGCTGCAAATAAGAGTTACACTGTGCTGTTGAAGCATGTATCAGGAATTTGACTTTCAGGGAGAACATAGAATAATTTCCTGAAACTTGAGTTGATATCTGAAAAATGAGCAGGTGTTCACTAACAAAAGAGGTCCTCAATGGCATAGCTTATACCTAGGCACTGTGCTGGGGGAACATGACATCTGTGAGCAACTGACAGGAGGCCAGAGTGACTGGGGGAGGGCAAGAGCAGTGGAGTGTGGTATAAGATGAGGTTAGCAATATATGTAAAGTCCACACTATCGATTTTGGTATAAGGAGTTTGATCATAGTCCTAAGACCCATGTGAAGCTATTGAATGATTTTAAGCAGAGCCTAAGGAAGGCAGAAGTGTGACGTCCTGGAAAGAATTATTTGTAATGTTGCAGAGAGGAGGGATTTCAGGGGTGCAAAATTGGATACATGAGGGTCAGTGACTAGCCTATTGAAACAGTTCAGGGGAACAGAAGTTTGTAGTTTGAACTAGAGTAATGGTGGTTGAGATGGAGGGCTGAATGGATTTGGGGGATATTTAGGAAGCATAACTGAATAGGCATGGTGTTGGTTGAATTAGAGGGGTCAGGAGTCACTGACAGGTGGTAACTCCTTGATGATGGTCATTGTGTTTGTTGAGATAGGACGAGTTGGAAGAAGACCATGTCACATGAGATTGTGACTTCAGTTTGGACATGTTGAACGAAAGTGTCTTTGAAACACTGAAGTGAAAATAAGAAGTAGGCAGCTAAGAAGAGGCGTAGGTAGGAGATATAAACACTGGGGTTATCTGCCGGTGGGTAAAGTTAAAACTTTGAGCAGGAATGAGATTGCCTTTGGAGAGAATATGGAGTGAAAACAGGAAAAGGACTGACACTGAACCTTGAGGAATTCTAAAATGTACTGCCGAATAGAATTGAAGAATCATGCAAAGAAATTAGAAAACTGAGAGATGGGAGGAAAACCAGGAATGTGTTGTTGACCATTGACAATTGTATTGGCAGTTTTTCTTTCACATCTTTAAAGCAGTCCTTCCAGTGTCTACTGAAGTACATAGGTTGTGAAAGGAAGTCTGCTATGTTGTTTTTGTTTGTGTGTGCCTTTTTTTGGGCAGCTTTCAAACCTTTCTATTAATTTTGGTTTTTGACAGCTTGTGCTATTTCTAGGGTGTGTTTATGTGAAAATTCCCAACCACTTCTTTTCAGATACTTTTTCTGTCTTGTTCTCTTTCTTCTCCTCCAACTCTGATTACCCATATGTTAGAACATTTGATATATTGTCTCCGTGCTTGGATGCTCTGTTCTATTTTTTTATTGGGTCGGGGGCACTGTGTTGGGTCTTTGTTGCTGTGCTGTGTACTGGCTTTCTCTAGTTGTGGTGAGCAGGGACTACTCTTTGTTGCCGTGTGGGGGCTTCTCAATGTAGTCGCTTCTCTTTTTGTGGAGCATGGGCTCTAGGCACATGGGCTTCAGTAGTTGCACTACACGGGCTCAGTAGTTGTGGCATGCAGACCCTAGAGCTCGCAGGCTTCAGTAGTTGTGGCGCGCAGGATTAGTTGCTCCGCGGCATGTGGGATCTTCCCGGACTGAGGGTCGAAGCTGTGTCCCCTGCATTGGCAGGCGAATACTAAACTACTGCACCACCAGGGAAGCCCTGTTCTATTTCTTTCACTTTTTTTTTCTTTGCATTTCATTTTGGATAATTTTTATTACCCTATCTTCAAATTCACAGATTCTTTCCTTAGCTGAAGTCCAGTCTGCCAGTGAGCCCACTGAAGGAATTCTTCATCTCTAATGTAATGTTTGTTTCTAATGTTTTCATTTGATTCTTAATTTTTCTCTCTGCTGAAATTCCCCATTTGTTTGTAAATGTTATCTACCTTTTTTTACTAGATCTTTTAACTTGTTAATCATAGTTATTTTTTTCTTTAATGTCTTATTATGGAAATTTTCAAATATAGGTTCCCCCCCATCCAAAAATAGAGCATTCCTATGAAAGCTTTTGTAAGCCAGAATGGTGTTAAGCGAAGAAGCAGTTACCTCAGGACACATTTTGCTAACAGATGTGCAAAATAAATCAAGATACAGCACAGATGCTCACAGACACAGTTCAAAGCTATGGTGGCTTGATGCTCAGTGCGGTTTCTGGGGTAGGAGCTTGGTGGTGCCGCTCTCGCTGCTCAGGGTGCACGTTGCCTCTATGATGCTTGCTGCAGAGCAAGCCCTAAACGCTATTTTCACTTTTTGCCTTTTTTTGTAAAAGTGAAAGTTATTTTCGGATATCTTTCGATTAGCAGAAAGAGGTAATAATGTAGGGTTTTGGTAAAAGTGAAGTGGTGTGAATTGAACTTTTGAAAAGTGGAGGATACATGGATATGTAAAAATAATAGTGTAATTAACCTACAGGTACCCATTAGGCACCATCAACAATTATCAATATTTTGCCAATTGTATTTCCTCTGTTTTAAACTTTCAATTTGGAGGTAATTATAGACTCAAAAGAAGTTGCAATAAAAACAACATACAAGGAGATTCTATACACCCTTCATCCAGGTTCTGAGAATGATAACATCTTCCATTTAGGTTCTATCAAAGCTAGAAAATTGATATTAGTAAAATCTAGAGAGCTTTTGCAGATTTTACGAGTTTTGCAAGCACTTGTTTGTGTATGTGTTTAACATTATACTATTATATATTATGTATATAATATATATAACCTTTTTAACCATTTTTAAATGTACAGTTCAGTGTATTAAATACATCCATAATGTTGCACAACCATCACCACCATCTATCTCCATGACTCCTTTCATCTTGTAAAACTGAAACTCCATACCTGTTAAACAATAGCTCCCCATTTCCTTATTTGCTCAGCTCCTAGCAACCACAATTCTTATTTCTGTCTATATGATTTTTAACCATAGTTATTTTAAAGCCCATGTCTGATATTACCAACATTTGAATCATCTTTGAGTTCAATTCTGGAGATTAGTCTACAATAGATTTTTCCTTGAGTTTTTGTGTTTCATAATTTTTTATTAAGTAATGGGCATTGTCTGTGGAAAACAGTAGAGACTGAAACAAATAGTATTTATGCCCAGAAATGGGCACATTTTTTTAATCAGGCTGTTAGTATGGGGTTTAATTCAAGGTAGCAGTTGAGCTGGGTTTGGGATTTTTGTTTTTTGTATTAACTTTAGGCACCAAACGCTTCAAATTCTTCCAGCAGTGAATTCAGACTCAACTTCAAATTCATTTCTTCCTTATGCTTAGAATAGGGTTTGGGGAGCTGGAGGGTTTTCATTGGTGTTCCAGCTTCACTCTCAACTTTTATTATTCCCTATACGTTGGCATCTCAGAGAGGAGTGCATCTCCCTGCACTTGGCACTCCCTCAGCGTAGGTGTTGCTGTTTGTTACTTGGTGCTAGGCTCGCGGTGGGAACAAAGGGAGATCTGTGTGCCATGGTCCATCCTTAGTATTGGGCAGCTCCTGTAGACCTGCGCCTCAGGGGTTGGCAACACCAGCTTTCCTGCTGCTCCTCCCCAGTGCAGCCAAACTCAGCCTGGGTCTGGGGTTGGTCTTAGGTGGGAGAGAGTTCCTCTCCCTGCCCCCCCTCCCCCGCCCCCATGGTAGCAGGGTTATGCTTGGTTTTGGTGTAGGATCAGGCACCCAAAGTGTTTCATACCCCTCCCATGGAACAGAACGATTTAACTTCTGTCCCTCTTTCCAAAGCAGTGGCTCTTTCTCTTGGTAGCAGGAGTGTTTTCTGCCCCTCTCCCAGAGTCAAATGGGTTTGACTTTTACTCCTCCCTTGGAAGCAAGGAATTTTTTTCTTGCATTGCTTGCTGCTGCTGCCTTAGCAACTTAGGGTTTTTGCTTCCTACCAGAGAAAAGTTCTGGATTCATTTTGTTTCCCAGCAGGAGCTGATCACCTCTTTGTGCCTGTGCCATTGAGAGGAGGTCTCTCTGGGCTCCTGCCAGGATCTTTCTGGTGGAGTCCCTTTGTGTCTGGGGTTCCCATCTGTACCAAAATGACATTCACCCCACATTTGTCCTTTAAGAATTTGTTGGAATTTTAGCTTTCTTGTTACCCATTTGTATTGTGGCTGCTTCCCTCCCCTATGTGTAACCAAGGGTAAATAGTTTGTGTGTCCTGTTTTTCCTTAGAGGTAGAAAAATTTTTATTTATTTGGTTGCCTTGTGATCTCAGGTCTTTGATGGGCTCAAGAAACTGTGATTTTGTAGACTATTCAGATTTTCCATGATGTTAGGTTCCACTTTAGTAGAAGTAGAATGCTTTCTTGATTTTCTCTGATTCTCATTCTGGAAATTGGGACATTATGTTTTTATCTTCTGCATGCATCTTACCCTTTCTTTATATTTTCTATCTCTTCATGTCTTTGTACTTATTCCTGATTGTTCCTCAGATCTGTATTTCAGTTCAGTTAATTATTTCTTCATTTTCTGACTAATCTGCTTTAAAAAATTTTTTTAATTAAAAAAAATTTTATTGGCATATAGTCGATTTATGATATTGTGTTACTTTCAGGAGTACAGCAAAGTGGATCAGTTATACATATACATATATCAACTCTTTTTTTAGATTCTTTTCCCATATAGGCCATTACAGAGTACTGAGTAGAGTTCCCTGTGCTACACAGTAGGTCCTTATCTGTTTTATATATAGTAGTGTGTATATGTCAATCCCAGTCTCCCATAATCTGCTTTTAAACGCCTATCCATTGTGTCTTTTGTTTTAATTGAAGTATAGTTGATTTACAGTGTTGTGCCAATCTCTGCTATACGGCAAAATGACTCAGTTATACACATATCTACATTCTTTTTTTATATCCTTTTCTGTTATGGTTTATCACAGGATGTTGAATATAGTTTCCTGTGCTATACATTAGGACCTTGCTTATCCATTCTAAATATAATAGTTTGCATCTACCAACCCCAAGCTCCCAGTCCGTCCCTCTGCCTCTCCCCCTTCCCCTTGGCAACCTCAAGTCAGTTCTCTATATCTGTGAATCTGTTTCTGTTTTGTAGATAGGTTCATTTATGCCATACTTTAGATTCCACTTATAAGTGATATCATATGGTATTTGTCTTTCTCTTTCTGATTTACTTCACTTAGTATGATAATCTCTAGTTGCATCCATGTTGCTGCAAATGGCATTATTTCATTCTTTTTTATGGCTGAGTAGTATTCCATTATATATATATATATATATGTACCACATCTTTATCCGTTCATCTGTCGATGGACATTTAGGTTGTTTCCCTGTTTTGGCTATTGTGAATAGTGCTGCTATGAACATAAGGGTGCATGTATCTCTTTTTTTTTTTTAATATTTATTTCTTTATTTATTGGCTGCATTGGGTCTTCTTTGCTGCATCTGGGCTTTCTCTAGTTGCAGTGAGTGGGAGCTACTCTTCGTTGTGGTGCGTGGGCTTCTCATTGCAGTGGCTTCTCTTGTTTCAGAGCAGGGGCTCTAGGCACGCAGGCTTCAGTAGTTGTGGCATGTAGGCTCAATAGTTGTAGCTCATGGGATCTAGAGCACAGGTTCAGTAGTTGTGGCGCCTGGGCTTAGTTGCTCCACGGCATGTGGGATCTTCCTGGCTCAGGGATTGAACCCATGTCCCCTGCATTAATAGGTGGATTCTTAACCACTGTGCCACCAGGGCAGCCCCCATATATCTTTTTGAATTATAGTTTTGTCCAGGTATATTTCTCAGAGTGGGATTGCTGCATCATATGGTAGTTCTAGTTTTAGTTTTCTGAGGAAACTCCATATTACATAGTGGCTGAACCAACTTACAGTCCCACCAACAGTATAGGAGGGTTACCTTTTCTCCACACCCTCTCCAGCATTTTTTATTTGTAGACTTTTTAATGATGGCCATTCTGACTGGTGTGAGGTGGTACCTCATTGTAGTTTTAATTTGCATTTCTCTAATAATTAGTGATGTTGAGCATCTTTTCATGTGCCTGCTGGCCATCTGTATGTCTTCTTTGGAGAAATGTCTATTAAGGTGTTCTGCCCATTTTTCAATTGGGTTGTTTGTTTCTTTGTTGTTGAGTAGTATGAGCAGTTTGTGTATTTTGGAGATTAAGCCCTTGCCTGTTACATCATTTGCAAATACTTTCTCCCATTCCATAGGTTGTCTTTTTGTGTTCTTTATGATTTCCTTTGCTGTGCAAAAGCTTGTAAGTTTGATTAGGTCCCATTGAGTCTTAAATTTCACTGACAGTACTTGTCATCTGTAAAAGTTCTGTGTGTCTTATTTTCAAATTTTCTTGTCTTTTCTTAAAAACAAAGAATCTTTTCTTAACGTTTGCTTTTCCATGTAATTAGATTATCTCCTTAGATGTATATTTCAGTAAAGGATAAGTATTGCTTCAAATTGTATCTAATCAGGTATTCAACCCATCCATTGATCTTTCTACCTCACTGTCAGGACTGGTCATTCCTAAGTTCTCTGTGTGACCTCTTTTGTAATTTACCTCTTTTCTTTTCTCTTCTTTCTGTTCTTTTTTTCTTTCATTTCTTCCTTCATTTTTCTTTCCTTTCTCTCTTCTCCTTCCCTTCCCTTCCCTTCCCTCTTTCATGATTTTGTATATGTTTACATTAACATACAATAAAATTGACTTTTTTGTCATAGAAGTCATATTAATTTAACACAAATATAAATTCACATAACTACCCCTATAATCAGAATGGAGAACAACTCCATAATACTACAAAACTCTCTCCTGCTGACCCCTACTGCCAATGACAGTCATTGGTATGTTTGTCACCAGTCGAGTTTTGCCTTTTCCAGATGGAATCACATGGCATGTAAAGTTTCAAGACTAGTGTCTTTCACTCAAGATAATTCCTTTGAGATTCATCCATGTTTTTGCAAGTATCAGTAGGTTTTTTTTTTTTTCCTTTTCATTACTGAGTAGTATTTTATTACATGGATATTACACAGTTTGTTTTTCCATTTACCCATTGAAGCACATTTGGGTTGTTTTTAGTTTTTTGCTCTTATGAATAGAGGTGCTCTAAACATTTGTGTTGTGGGTTTTGTGTGAGCGTAAGTTATCATTCCTCTTAGGCAGTGATGGGCAAACTTTGATTCACAGACCAGCTGCTTATTTTTATAAAAGAAGTTTTATTGAAACACAGTCATGCCCATTCCTTAAGTACTGTCTATAGTTGCTTTCATTGTTAAATGGCAGAGTGAAGTAATTTTACAGTATTATAATACAGACCACATAGCCTGCAAGCCTGATGTATTTACTGTCTGACCTTTAAGGAAAGTTTACTGACTTCTGCTCTACGATGAATACTTGGGAATTGGACTGTTGGGTCATGTGGTAAGCACATGTTTTTCTTTCTGTTTTTTTCTTTTTTCTTCTTTAATTTATTTATTTATTATTATTTATTGGCTGCATTGGGTCTTCGTTGCTGTGCACAGGCTTTTCTTTAGCTGTGGCGAGCAGGGACTACTCTTCGTTATGGTGCACGTTGCGGAGCATGGGCTCTAGGCGTGTAGGCTTCAGTAGTTGCAGCACACGGGCTCAGTAGTTGTCGTGTGCAGGCTCAGTAGTTGCGGCACACAGGCTTAGTTGCTCCACGGCATGTGGGATCTTCCTGGACCAGGGCTCAAACCCATGTCCCCTGCATTGGTAGGCGGATTCTTAACCACTGCACCACTAGGGAAGTCCCCACATGTTTTTTTTTATAAGTAATTGCCAAGCTTACAGCATTGTAAATCAACTATACTTCAATTAAAAAAAAAAAAAGAAAGAAAAGAAAGAAATCACCAAGCCACTTTCCAGAGAGTTTTATCATTTTGCATTTCCACCAGCAATATATGAGAGTTCCTATTGCTCTACATGATCTCCAGGACTTTGTATGTGTGTATTTTTGAATTCATCCAGTCTAGTACAAGTGTAGTATAATCTCATTTTCCTAATGGTTAATAATGTGAGCATCTTTACATGAGCTCAGTTGCCATCTATTTGTCCTTTTTGGTGAAGCTTTTGTGCTTTTACTTATTGCTTCTTTAGGTTGTTTTCTCACTGTTGTTTTGCGAGTTTTTTATATGTTCTGCATACAAGTTCTTTGTCATATATGCAATTTCCAAATATTTCTCCGATTATATAGCTTGTCTTTTCATTTTCTTAACAGTATCTTTCAAAAAACAAAATTTTTTTTTTGTTTCAAGATCATAGTTCACCCTTTTTCTTTTTTGTTAAGCTCATGTTTTTGGTATGATGTCTGAGAACTTTTTGTCTAAACTCAGGTCGTGAAGGTTATCTACAAAATTTTTAGAAATTTTTATAATTTTAACTTTTACATTTAGATCTTTGATTTATTTGCATTTAATGTAATTGTTGACCTGTTTGGATTGAGATCTACCCACCTAGCAGTTTTTATTCTCTCTGTTTTTTTCTTCTGTTTTCCCCTTTCATGTCTTTTCTGGATTCTTTGAATACTTTTTAAAATTCCACTTTCATTTGATTTTTTCCTGTATCTATTACATATTACATAAATATATGTATTATAATAATATATCTAAATATGTATTATGTGTGTAATACATATGTTACTGGTTGCTTTAGGGATCACAGTCTACTTAGAATTAATATTTTTCCACTTCATTTAGAAACTTTATACTAAATAGATCCCTTTACCCTCATCTCTTCATATTATAGTCATCATATACTTCTACATACATTGTAACCCCATCAGATAATGTTATAATTCTTACTTTCTGTGTTTTAACATATTTTAAGGAACTTGAGAAGAATAGTCTGATACAGCTATGCAGATTTTTACCATTTTGGTTGTTTTTCCTTTATTCTGATATTACCGATTTCCCTTCAGCCTCATTTCCTTATCATCTGAAGAACTTTCTTTAGCATTTCTTTTTGAGTAGATTCACTTGGACAGATTCTTTTAGTTTTCTTTCATTTGTGAATGTCATTATTATACCTTCATTTTTTTTAAGATATTTTCACTGGATATTGAATTCTGGGTTGTTGGTTCTTGTCGTGCAGTGCTTTAAAAATGTTGTTTTACTTCCTTCTGGCCTCCATAGTTTCTTTTGAGAAATGTACTGTCTTTGAATCCTTATTCCTCTATATGATATGTGTCTGTTTTCTTCTGATTCAGGAAGTTTTCTTTTTCTTCAATTTTCAGTAGTTTGATTATGATATGTTTAAGTATAGATTTCTCTGAGTTTATCCTCTCTGGGATTTTCTGAGCTTCTTAAATTTATAAGTTTATGTCTTTTTACCTAATTTGGCAACTTTTCAGCCATTATTTCTCCAAATATTTTTTTTCATTCAACACTTTTTCTTCTTTGCTTCTGGGTCTCTGATGACATGAATGCAAATCTTTTGGTATTGTCCTACATGTCCCTGTGGCTCCATTCATTTTATTCAGTTTTTTCCTTCTGTGTTATTCTGATTAGATGGTTTCTATGTACTCACCACTACAATCAGGGTATTAAACAGTTCCATCAATGCAAAAAATCCCTTATACCCTCTCCCCACTCTTAACCCGTGGCAAAACCTGCTCTGCTCTTCATTGCTGGAATTTTTCCTTTTATGAAGTGTCAAATAAATGAACTCACACAGTGTGTAACCTTTTGAGACTGGCTTCTTTACTTAGCATGATGTCTTTGAGATTCATCTGTCTTTTTCTTTTTCTTTTTATAAATTATTTATTTATTTGTTTGTTTATTTTATTTTTGGCTATGTTGGGTCTTCGTTGCTGCACGCAGGCCTTCTCTAATTGTGCGGGGGCTACTCTGTTGTGGTGCAAGGACTTCTCAGTGTGGTGACTTTTCTTGTTGTGGAGCATGGGCTCTAGGGGAGCAAGCTTCAGTAGTTGCAGCATGCAGGCCCAGTAATAGTGGCATGCAGGCCCTAGAGCACAGGGGCCTCAATAGTTGCAGCACTTGGACTCAGTAACTGTGGCACACGGGCTCTAGAGTGCAGGCTCAATGTTTGTGGCGCACGGGCTTAGTTGCTCTGTGATATGTAGGATCTTCCTGGACCAGGGCTCGAACCTGTGACTTCCGCATTGGCAGGCGGATTCTTAACCACTGCACCACCAGGGAAGACCCATCTGTCTTTTCATTTCTGAGTAGTATTCCATTGTATGGATAATAGTTTGTTTATCCATTCACCTATTAGAGGACATTCAGGTTATTTCCAGTTTTCGTGATTATGAATAGGGCTGCTCAATAGAGGTTTTTATGTGAATTTAATTTTTCTTTTCTCTGCGGTAATAACCAGAAGTGGGGTTGCTGGGTCATATGATAAGAATATGTTTAAATTTATTATAAACTGCTAAACTGTTTACCAGAGTGACCATACCATTTTGCATTCCCACTAGCAGTGTGAGAGCAAGTGATAATATTTTAGTGAATTAACTTCTGATAGTCATTTGATTTCAGACCTATTATTCCTAGAAATTTATTTTATTTTATTTTATTTTTTCTTTTAAGAACTTCTATTGAGATAGAGTTAACAGACAATAAACAGCATATATTTAGAGTGTACAATTTGGTATGCCAATCTCCCAGTTCATTCCCCCCCAACCCTCCCCACTTTCCCCACTTGGTGTCCATATGTTTGTTCTCTACATATGTGTCTCTATTTCTGCCTTGCAAACGAGTTGTTTTGTACCATTTTTCTATAGTCCACATATATGTGTTGGTATACGATATTTGTTTTTCTCTTTCTGACTCATTTCACTCTGTACAACAGTCTCTAGGTCCATCCATGTCTCTACAAATGTCCCAGTTTGTCTACTAACTTTGGGTTTTGTTTGCTTTTCTTTCTCTAGTTTCTTTAGGTGTAAGGTTAGATTGTTTATTTGGGATTTTTCTTGTTTCTTGAGATAGGATTGTATTGCTATAAACTTCCCTCTTAGAACTGCCTTTACTGCATCCCATAGGTTTAGGATCGTTGTGTTTTCATTGTCATTTGTCTCTAGGTATTTTTTGATTTCCTCTTTGATTTCTTCAGTGATCTGTTGGTTATTTAGTAGCATATTGTTTAGCCTCCATGTGTTTATGTTTTTTACAGTTTTTTTTTCCAGTAATTGATTTCTAATCTCATAGCATTGTGGTCGGAAAAGATGCTTGATACGATTTCAATTTTCTTGAATTTACCAAGGCTTGATTTATAACCCAAAATGTGATCTATCCTGGAGAATGTTCCATGTGCACTTGAGAGGAATGTATAATCTGCTGTTTTTGAATGTAATGTCCTATAGATATCTATTAAATCCCGCTGATTTATTGTGTCAATTAAAGCTTGTGTTTCCTTATTAATTTTCTGTGTGGATGATCTGTCCGTTGGTGTAAGTGGGGTGTTGTGTTACTATTGTGTTACTGTCAGTTTCCTCTTTCGTAGTTGTTAGCATTTGCCTTATGTATTGAGGTGCTCCTATATTGGGTGCATATATATTTATAATTGTTATCTCTTCTTCTTGGATTGATCCCTTTATCTTTATATGATGTCCTTTCTTGTCTCTTGTAACATTCTTTATTTTAAAGTCTATTTTATCTGATATGAGTATTGCTACTCCGGCTTTCTTTGGATTTCCATTTGCATGGAATATTGTTTTCCAGCCCTTCACTTTCAGTCTGTATGTGTCCGTAGGTCTGAAGTGGATCTCTTGTAGACAGCATATATATGGGTTTTGTTTTTGTATCCATTCAGCCAGTCTGTGTCTTTTGGTTGGTGCATTTAGTCCATTTACATTCAAGGTAATTATCGAGATGTATATTCCTTTTACCATTTTCTTAATTGCTTTGTTTTTGTTTTTGTAGGTCCTTTTCTTCTCTTATGTTTTCTGCTTAGAGAAGTTCCTTTAGCATTTGTTGTAGGGCTGGTTTGGTGGTGCTGAATTCTCTTAGCTGTTGCTTGTCTGTAAAGCTTTTGATTTCTCTGTGGAATCTGAATGAGATCCTTACTGGGTAGAGTATTCTTGGTTGTAGGTTCTTCCCTTTCATCCCTTTAAATATATCATGCCACTCCCTTCTGGCTTGTAGAGTTTCTGCTGAGAAATCAGCTGTTACCCTTATGGGAGTTCCCTTGTATGTTATTTGTCGTTTTTCCCTTGTTGCTTTTAATAACTTTTCTCTGTCTTTAATTTTTGTCCATTTGACTACTATATGTCTTGTCGTGTTTCTCGTTGGGTTTATCCTGCCTGGGACTCTCTGCGCTTCCTGGACTTGGGTAGCTATTTCCTTTACCATGTTAGGGAAGTTTTCAACTATAATCTCTTCCAGTATTTTCTCAGGTCCCTTCTCTCTCTGGTCTCCTTCTGGGACCCCTATAATGCGAATGTTGGTGCGTTTAACATTGTCCCAGAGGTCTTTTAGTCTGTTTTCAGTTCTTTTCATTCTTTTTTCTTTATTCTTTTCCGCAACAGTGATTATCACCATTCTGTCTTCCAGGTCACTTATTCGCATTTCTGCCTCAGTTAATCTGCTATTGGTTCCTTCCAGTGTATTTTTCATTTCCGTTATTGTGTTGCATATCTCTGTTTGACTGCTCTTTAATTCTTCTAGGTCTTTGGTAAACTTTTCGATCTTTGCATCCAGTCTTTTTTCAAAGTCCTGGATCATCTTCACCATCATTATTCTGAATTCATTTTCTGGAAGGGTGCCTATCTTCTCTTCATTTAGTTGTTTTTCTGGGGTTTTATCCTGTCCCTTCATCTGGTACAAAGTCCTCTGCTTTTTCATTTTCTCTATCTTCTGTGGCTGTGGTTTTCAGTTCCACAAGATGAAATACTGCTGATACTGCTTGATATTGCTTGATACTGCTGTCTGCCCTCTTGTGGAGGAAGCTATCTAGGAGGCTCGTGGATGCTTCCTGATGGGAGGGAGGGATGGTGGGTAGAGCTGGGTGGGCGGAGCTCAGTAAAATTTTAATCTGCTTGTCTGCCAATGGATGGGGCTGTGTTCCCATCCTGTTGGTCATTTGGCCTGAGGCCACCTAGCCCTGGAGCCCACAGGCTCTTTGGTGTGGCCAATGAGCACTTCCCAGAACCCCTGCCACCAGTGCCCCTGTCTCCTGGGTGAGCCACAGCCACTCCCCACCTCCGCAGGCAAGCCACCAACACCAGCAGATAGGTCTGGTTCAGTCTCCTATGGGGTGACTGCTCCTTCCCCCTGGGTCCTGGTGAGCACACTTTTTTGTGTGCCCTCCAAGAGTGGAGTCTCTGTTTCCCATAGTCCTATGGAGGTCCTGCAATCAAATCCCACTGGCTTTCAAAGTCTGATTCTCTGGGGATTCCTCCCCATTGCTGGACTCCCAGGTTGGGAAGCTTGACGTGGGGTTCAGAACCCTCACTTTAGTGGGTGGACTTCTGTGGTATAACTGTTCTCCAGTTTGTGAGTCACCCACCCAGCATTTATGGGATTTCGTTTTAATGCGATTGCGCCCCTCCTACCATCTCTTTGCGGCTTCTCCTTTGTCTCTGAATGTGGGGTGTCTTTTTTGGTGAGTTCCAGAGTCTTTCTGTCGATGATTGTTCTGCAGTTGGTTGTAATTCCAGTGCTCTTGCAAGAGGGAGTGAGTGCACCGTCCTCCTACTCCGCCATCTTGATCCTATCTGAAATTTATTTTTTAAATAAAATTTAGAATTGTTATTCCAAATTTCTCTTTATGCTTTGCTTTATCCTTCAGAAAGAGACATTTGGAGTTACTTTACTTTTTTGTAATTGAAATGTGCCACTGCCAGCATTTGTGAAGGAAATCCATAACATCTGTTTTACATTTAGTGAAGTTTGAACTATGCTTGGGAAAAATAGATAAGTTGCAGTCATGCTTATAGTTAAGAGTCAACACACACACACACTCTCACTCTCTCTTTCTCACACACACACACACACTCTCTCTCACACACACACACACACACACACACACACACACACACACACTTTCTATAATGCAAAACTATGGAAATATGAATGGTAGTGAAGGAATTGTGACTTAACTTTTAAATATAATTCTTTTTAAAAAGTTACGTAAGAGAACAGTCTTTTTCTTTCTCCCCTTTCTCTGGGTGCCTGTTGTGTGCTTGTGCGTGTGTGTGTAAACTTTGGCCATTGTAGTTTTTAAGATTTATTTCTTGGCTCACTCCCCCATCACATGATTAAGAGCTTATCTTTTGCTCCCTTGTTTGATGGAGATTAAAACATCTTGTCATTTTGGCCTTGTAAACACTAGTGAAGTAACTACTGCTCTTTATAGACCTATATTCTTTGGAGAGTAATTTCTTCTCTCAGACATTAGAAAATTATTATTGTTTGTTTGCTTGTTTTTTAATTTTTATTGGCTGCTGGAGGGATTTCAACTACATAAGCTAACTTTAACAGTCTACTTAGATTTAATACTTTACCACTACAGGTATAGTCTGGGAATCCTTATAACCGTATAGATCCCTTTCTCTCCCTGCTTCACATTGTAGTTTTTATATGAATTACATTCATATGTAGGCACTGAAAACCCCATCAGACAGTTATGGTGTTTTACTTTCAACCATGATACATAACTTAAAGAACTTAGGAGTGAGTGATAGATTGTTATATTTACCCAGATTTTTAACCATTCCTATTGTTCTTCCTGATGCATATATCATGCCTGTGTTCTCCTAGATACTATGCTGTACAATCTAAGAGCAGAGGTATTCTCTTATAGACATTGATATAATACTTTTATCTACTTTGCCATCCATGTTCCAATGTGGTTAGTTGATCTAATAATGTCCTTTATTGTATTTTCTTTTCCTCTACAGTACATGATCCAGTCTAGAGTCAAGTATTGCATTTAGTTGTCATGTCTTATAGATTTCTTTAATCTGGAACAATTCCAGAGCCTTTTATGACTTTGCCATCTTTAAAAATACAGTGCTTCCACCTCCCCCTCCCTGCCACTCATAAAATGTTTTTAATTTTGTCTTTGATTTTTTTCTCATCATCAATTACTGTTATATATTCTTAGGCAAAATATCACTATGTAGGTGATATTTTGTCCTTCTCAGATATCCATCCCTCACAGGTGATGTTAATTTTGATCATCAGTCAGACTGTTGCCTGCTTCTCCACTGTATCATCACTGCTTTTTTTCCTCCCTTGCAGCTAATAGGCAGTGTATGGAGACACTTTATGACCAAGCAGGTACTGCTCTTCATTAAAGTTTCTGCCTATATTTAGCACCCCTTGGCAATTTATATCTGATCTACTCCTTACTGCAATGGTTGCAAAATGATGATTTTTCAACTCCAGCACTTCCCTTTACATCTCTCAATAGGCATTAGACCTTGTGCTTAAGAAATAGATCTCCCTTCACCCCTACGTCTTGTATGTGTGTATATGTGTACATATCTATTTACTATAGATATGGTATCATTCCTTCTTTTTTTTTTCCAAAGATTTATAATTCTTTACTCTTCTTATATTTTTGAGCACTTCCTTATATTCTGGCATAAAAAGACTTTCCAGGCTTGAAATATACCTCTCCTACCCCAGTATGAAAATTTAAAAATAAATAAATAAGTAAGCATTTTTCTGTTCTTTGCACTGTACCAGTCTCTAAGAATGTAACTGAACAAAAGGTACACGGTTTCTGGCTTCATGAAGCTGACAGACTGGTAAATGAGCAAAGCCAGTAATGTGTGGTGAATGATGATGGGATAAATGCTGTATATAAATACATACCTATTATGTGGCAAATGTTGTATGTGCTTAATATGTAGCAATGAACAAAACAAAACATCTCTGCCTCCATAAACTTATTTTCTAGGAAGGGGAAAAGGCAATAAATAAACTGATATGTAAAATGAATAGTATATTAGGTAGAGATAAGTGATATGGGGGCAAATAAAGTGGGATGGGAAATAGGTAATGTACAGGATGAGGGAGGGGTATCCTTTTTTTTTTTTTTTTGAGGGGTATCCATTTTTAAACAGCATGGTCAGAAAAGGCCTCATTGAGCGGGTAAGTCAGGGAGCTAACCTTGCCTAATTGTACCCAGCTGGTTATCAACTCTAGGTACTCTCTAAAAATGAATCCTCTTTTGCCTTGTATTATAATCACTTAGTATACGTATCTTATCCTTAGAGTGAATTACAAATAAGTGATAACAAGGATAGTGTACCTTCATACAACACATTTTGTTGGGTTTTTTCCTTTAAACTAACGACTAACACCACTAAATTAGGAAAGATATTTAAACTCTGTGGAACTCTATTTGCAAGGTGAAGAAACTGGATAAATTATTTGCAAGCTTCTGCCCCATTCCAAAAGTTTATGTGAAGGATAACAAATCAAAGAATAGAAATATTTCTGAGAAATAATGGAACTTATTGGAATTGGAATAACAGAGCTAGTGGAAGAACACCCGTGAGCTAGTTCTCCCCTTTGCAACATGGAGCGAGTGCCAGTATTTGGGGAATGCTTCTCAGCATAACTGGATCTACAAAGCACTGTTCCTCTGGGCCACCCACTATACATGGAATTACTTCATCTTACATATTGCCTATTGTTTGATACCGCTTGTGGCACAGATTCCTGAACTCCTTCAGTAAGAATATATGCCCACCACTGTTTACAATTTACTCAACTGATCGAGTTACAAGGATTCTCTGAGAATGAATTTTATATGCCAGATGCTTTCTTCACTATTTTTGTTGTTGTTTTTGGAAAAAAAAAAAAAAAAAAAGGCATAAAATGCTATAACTAGAAGCAATTTAGGACGAAACTACTCCTCAGATTAATCATTATATGGGTAAGCTGAATGAGTATTACACAAACATGCCCATTTTTCATATGTCTGAGGCCATTTTAGGTCATTTTCCAAGAACCACAATTCAATTAATCCCTGTACTGGCTTCCACAAGTTACTTACTCCGGAGTTACTTACTATTCTGAGTTCTAGTAAGTTCACCAAGATTAGCTTCAAAGAGCCATTTACTCAGTGATTAGGAACTGCACCAAATTGTGTTTTTTAAATGCCCTATTCCCACCTCTTCTTTATAGAAATATCACTATCACTTCCATGAAGACTCATTTGCTGAGATCTCTCTGAGAAGCAGTTCCAATGAGTTTATTAACTCATGGTTACAGGACCATTTGGCTGAGTGACCAAGTATGGAGAGAATAAACCTCACCACTGCTGTTTATGTGTTCTGGGGTATTCTTTTTGCTACTTGCAGGAATCAGCAGCTGACATGTGAAATAAACATCTATATACTACCTGGCTAATGTTTAAAAGTTAGTAATAAGTGTATGGGAACCTATTTTATTAGGGTTTTTTTAAAATTATTTGAGTATGATAAGGACGATTACCATTGAAAAGATAGTGTGTTACTCATGGTTCCTAAGAGGGAGGGGTACATCATTTCACTGGGGGCCACAGGGAGAAGCACTAGAGTAGGTCAGGAGACAGAGAGAGGGGGGAAACTGGTTAAGAGCCTTTACTGTGGTTTCTGAGGTAAGGAATAGGTGAGTCAGGTGAGCAGGCTTAGCTTGGCTAGTTTGAATAATTTCAGGAGGCTCTGGGTCATAGGGGCCGTCGCTAGGTGACTCTGGTACCTAGCCCTGGGCAAGTGGATAGGGGAATAGTGAATATAAAGGAGGTGGCTGAGATATGGGTTCTGGACTGGTTGTCTCACGTTAGAAAAGCACACACAGGAGTAAGTTATTTACTATCTCTAGGAATGGGCTAATCTTGGGAGGCACAGTTCCTTCAGGCTCAGCAAGGCCCCAGATGTCAAAGCATCAGAATACAGAAAATAAAAGACAAGATTAATACAGAGCCCTCTCTGAGTCCTTTTAAAATTCAAGGCATAAATGTCAGTGAAACTAGCAGAGTAAGTAAGTACCTTTGAAGATTCTGTCCTCCGTGTAAGCAACAAGAAAACTGGCCAAAACTGTCAGAATCAAATTTTTTGGAATTCTAGAAATGAACCAAAGGCTTTTAGCAATCCAGGGAGCATTTATTCAGGAAAAACGGCAGAATCTTGATAAGAAGAGTGAGCTTTGTGTTTTCTAAATGCCCTATTCCCATCTCTTCTTTACCAGCTGTGTGTTAGCCTTGGCAACAAAAAGCCTGTAATCCTGGTGATAACTGGCAAGCCTGGCAGCCACCAGAGGGAGCAGAATAGACTCAGATTCCTTCAAAGCCATTCCCAGTGAATTGTCATTAGTTGACATGTTTCTTCATTCTCTGGAAGATCTCATGTTCAAGGCTGTGTTTATTTGACCTGACTCAGAACTAATCTAGTGTGAAAGGCTTTTCTCTGGGAGCATTTGTTGAAGATATTTGGAGGCTTTTTTTTTTTTTTCCTTTGGCCACATCACGCAGCTTATAGGATCTGAGTTCCCTGACCAGGGATCATCAAACCCAGGCCCCAGCAGTGAAAATGCTGAGTCCTAACCACTGGATCACCAGGGAATTTCCTGGTGGCAGTTTTTAAACTTCATGGGTGCCTGAGGTGGTGGATAACAGTTGGGTCGATTAATAGGTTAATGAAAACACTTAAAAGAAAAGCTGTAGAATGCAGCGGTTATATCCCGGGAATCCAAGGTCCTGCCCATGTGTTGGGTTGTGCATGCACGTGTGCCAAGGGTTATGTGCAAGCCTAGGAAAGACCTGAGATGGCCTGAGTTCTCACTACTGGCTGACCACGCGGCTATGCAAAAGCAGGAAGTGAAAGCTAAGGTAGTATTATCAGTTGCCTTGCTGAATATTGAAGGTGTGCCCAACAGAAAGAGCCCCTTGGCAAAGACTTGGGGACATGGCTTCAAGGTGTTTAAGTAAATCTGTGTTCAAATATTAGCTAATTGAGCAGAGATTTTAAGTAATCCCACACAGCATAGAATAGACTCTATAGATTTGTTCAGAAAAGTCACTAAACAAACATAAAGTAAACCCTGAGGAGAGGGGGAATCTGATTCTAGGAATGGCCACACTATAGTGTTTAAAATGTTCAGTTTTCAACAAAAATTACAAAACAGGCAAAACAAGAAAGCATGGCCCATGCACAGGGCAAAAAAGCAATCAGTCAATAGAAGCTGTCCCCGAGGAAGCCCAGAGTTTGGATTTATTAGACAAGGGCTTTAGATCAACTGTTTAAAATATGCTCAAGGAGTTAAAGGAAACTAAGTGGAACGTTGGCTCTGGCAGCAAGTTTTCTTCATTTTCTTCATGTGAGAGTGTCTTTACTTTCATTCCTGAGGAAGATTCTTTCTGGATACAGAATTCTAGTTTGACAGTTCTATAATCTTTCAGCACTTAAAAAGTGTTGTGCCACTTGCTTCTGGCCTCCATGGTTTTTGATGAGAAATAGTTATTCAAATCATTGTTCCTGCATTTGTAAGGCCTCATTTCTTTGTGCCTGCTTTCAAGAACTTTCTTTGTCTTTAATTTTTAGAAATGTGATCATCATTTCTCTGGGCTTAGACATCTTTGGGAATCTGTAGGTATACTTTTTTAGTCAAATTTGGGAAGTACTCAGTCCTTATTTCTTCAAATATTTTTTTGGTCCTAGACCCTTTCTGCTCTCCTTCTGAGACTGATGACATGAAGATTAAACCTTTTGTTATTATTTCGCAACTCTCTGGGGTCTCTTACCTTTTTTTCCCCAATCTTTTTTTCTCTCTGTTGGTTACTTTCTATTGATGTATCTTTAAGTTTCTTTCCCCTGCCATGTCCATTCTGCTATAGAACCCTTTTGATGAGATTTGTATTTAAGTTATTGTATTTTGCAGTTCTAAAGTATTCAGTTCTTCTTTTTATCTTTTATTTCTTTGTTGATATTTTCTATTTTTGTATTTCTTTAAATCATGTTCATGATAGCTTGTTGCAACATTTTTATGATTTTTACGTTGAGTTTTAAGAGTTCTCTCTATATTCTGGGTTCTAGACCCTTATCAGGTGTATATTTTGCAAATACCACTATGTAGTTTGTCTTTTCACTCTCTTGATAATGTCATTTGATGCACAGTTTTAATTTTTATGATGTCTACATTATCTATATTTTGATGTTTATGACTTTATTGTCATATTTGAGAAACCATAGCCAAATCTCAGGTCAAATATTTTCCTTTATGTTTTCTTCTGAGAATTTATAGTTGTAGCTTTTATATTTAGGTCATTGATCCATTTAAAGTTTAGAGCATATGGTGCAGAGTAGGCGCCACACCATCCTTTTGCATTTGGATATCTGGTTTTCCCAGTACCAGTTTCTGAAGAGACTGTTCTTACCCCTGTTGAATGGTTCTGGCTCTCTTGTTGAAAATAGGTGGCTGTAGATGTATGATTTTATTTCTGGACTCTTAGTTCTATTTCCTTGATCCCTGTGCTTATGCTTTTGCTTCTTACCAGCAGTACTAGGTGGGATTGGGAGGGTTTAGGGACACAGCGCCTCTTTGGCATTAGGGTTCTGTACTGGATGGTTTCCCTTATCTCATCTTTTTTTTTTTTTTAACTGCATCACAAATTTTATTGCCTAATTTTTGAAAACTTTTGCTATTAAGTAATAAACCACAAAAGAAAATTTATTAATATTATCTCCAGTAGATTAAATTGCATGATTTTGAACATTGTGGGGTTTTTTCTATAGGAGTGTAGTTGACATATAACATATATGACATATAACATATGACATATAATACATTTGTTTCATGTATACAATATAATGACTAGATATATGTATATATGGTGAAATGATCATTACAGTTACTCTAGTTAACACATATAGTTTTACCTTTTCTATAGCCACACATAGTTACTTTTTTTCCCTAATAAGAACTTTTAACATTTACTCTTCTAGCAACTTTCAAATATACAATCCAGTATTATTAGCTACAGTCACCATGGTGTACATTACATCCCCATGACTTATTTTATAACTAGAAGTTTGTACCTTTTCACCACCTTCACCCATTTTGCTCACCTCATACCCCCTGCCTCTGGCAACTACCAGTGTGTTCTCTGCATCTGAGTTTGTTTTTTGTTTGTTTGCTTTTTAGATTCCACATACAAGTGAGATCATACAGAATTTGTCTTTCTGTCTCTGACTTATTTTACTTAGCATAATGCCCTCAAGATCCATCCATGTTGTTGCAAATATCAGGATTTCCTTCTTCTTATGGATGAATAATATTCTATCACATAGATAAATAGAAAGAAAGAAAGAAAAAGAAAGATAGATAGAGCTATGTATCTCTATCTATCTATCTATCTATCTATCTATCTATCTATCTGTCTATCTATCGAGGGAAATTAGAAGTGATATTCTAGTGAACACACGAATAAGAAAGTGAAAAGCTTTATTGCTCTATGGAGGAAGTTTTAGTGGTCTGGATAGAAGATCAAACCAGTCACAACATTTCCTTAAACAAAGCCTAATCCAGATCAGTTAGGGCCCTAACTTTCTTCAATTCTATGAAGGCTGCGAAAAAGGCTGCGAAAGGTAAGGAAGCTACAGAAGAAAAGCTTGAAGCTAGCAGAGGTTGGCTCATGAGGTTTAAGGAAAGAAGCTGTCTGCATAACATAATAGTGCAAAGTGAAGCAGCAAGTGCTGATGTAGAAGCTGCAGCAAGTTATCCAGAAGATACAGCTGAGAAAATCCATGAAGGTGGCTACACTAAACATCAGATTTTCAGTGTGGATGAAACAGCCTTATGTCGGAAGAAGATATTATCTAGGACTTTCATAGCTAAACAGGAGAAGTCGATGCCTGGCTTCAAAGCTTCAAAGGACAGGCTGACTCTTGTTGGGGGCTAATGCCATTGGTAACTTTAAGTTGAAGCTAGCGTTCATGCATCATTCCGAAGTTCCTAGGGCCCTTAAGAATTACTCTCAGTCCACTCTGCTTGTGCTCTATAAATGGAACAACAAAGCCTGGATGACAGCACATCTGTTTACAACATAGTTTACTAAATATTTGTAGCCCACTTAGGGACTACTGCTTAGAAACAAGCTTCCTTTCAAAATAATATTGCTCACTGACAACGCACTTGGCCGCGCAAGAGCTCTGAGGGAGATGTACAGTGAGATTAATGTTGTTTTCATGCCTGCTAACACAACATCCATTTTGCAGCCCATGGATCAAGGAATCATTTTAACTTTCAAATCTTATCATTTAAGAAATATATTTTATGAGGCTGTAGCTGCCATAGATCATGAATTCTTCCGATGAATCTGGGCAAAGTCAGTTGAAAACTTGGAAGGGATTCACCATTCTAGATGCCTTTAAGAACATTCATGATTCATGGGAAGAGGTGAAAAGATCAACATTAACAGGAGCTTGGAAGAAGTTGATTCTACCCCTCATGGATGATTTTGAGGGATTCATGACTTCAGTGGAGGAAGTAACTGCAAATTTGGTGAAAATAGCAAGAGACCTGGAATTAGAAGTGGAGCCTGAAAATGTGACTGAATTACTGCAATCTCATGACAAAACTTTAATGGTTGAGAAGTTGCTTCTTATGGATGAGGAAAAAGAAAGTGGTGTCTTGAGATGGAATCTACTCCTAGTGAAGATGCTGTGAAGATTGTTGAAATGACAACGAAGGATTTAGGCTATGACATAAACCTGGTTGATAAAGCAGTGTCAGGGTTTGAGAAAATTGACTCCAGTTTTGAAAGAAGTTCTGGGTAAAAAGCTATAAACAGCATTGCTGCTACAGAGAAATTGTTCGTGGAAGGAAGAGTGAAGTGATGGGTCAAGCTTTATCATTGTCTTATTTGAAGCATAAGGGTGGTGGTTGCCACAGCCACAGCAACTTTTAGTAACCATGCCTCATCCATCAGCATCCATCAATTTCGAGGCGAGACCCTCCACCAGCAAAAAGATTTGCTGAATGCTCAGATGATGGATAGCAGTTTTTAGCAATAGAGTGATTTTTTTTCTTGTGAACTTTTTCTTCTTTATTGTGCACATTAGATCAGTTTAACATTCAGGAGTCTTCAATCAGACATGGACTGATTGGGTCCAAAAATATAGCAAATGTATTTATATCTTATAGAAACTTAAAGTTGAAATGTAGTTGACATACAACATTATGTTAGTTTTGGGTGTACTGCATAGTGATTTGACATTTTCATACATTATGGAATGATCACCCATGGTAAGTCTAGTAACCATCCATTCCATACGAAGTTATTACAATATTATTGGCCATATTCCTTATGCTGTATATAACATCTCCATGGCTTATTTATTTTATAACTGGAAGTTTGTTCACTTCACCTGTTTCTGCCCCACTCCTAAAGTATTTTTTAATTAAGATATGTAACTTTTTTTTTAAAGAAATAATGCTATAGTGTAAACATAACTTCAATATGCGGGAAACTAAAAACAAATCTGTGTGACACGCTTTATTGCAATATTTGCTTTATTGTGGTGGTCCGGAACTGAACCTACAATATCTCTGAGGTATGCCTTTATACAGATCCTCTGCTCATTTTATCTGATTGTTTGGGTTCTTTTGCTGTTGGGTTATGTGAGTTCTTTATATATTTTGCATATTAACCCCTATCAGATATTATGGTTTGCAAACATTTTGTCCCATGCGCCAGGTTGCCTTTTCATTTTGTTGATGGTTTCCTTTACTGTGCAGAAACTTTTTAGTCTGGTGTAGTCCCTTATTTATTTTTGCTTTGTTGCCCTAGCTTTTGGCGTCAATTCCAACTAGTCATCACTAAGACCAGTGTCTTCACTCTTCTCATCTTGCATGACCTCTGCTGGCTAGAAGGAGCAGTCTTTCCCTGGGCCTTTTTGTTTGTTTTTGTTTTAATTGCAGTCTGCTCTAGCGTCTGGCTTGGAATGTACAGGAGGTAAAAATAAACCCCAAGGAACTCATTACCTGGTGTTCCCTTAATTCCTGAAGTCTCTACCCATGTTGCCTTCTTCTGTCCACATTTCAGAATCTTCCAATATTTGCTTTATGTGTTATTTCCATGTTCCTAAATTGCAATTAATGGGAGCGTTCAGGTAGAATGTTCTTACCCATTCATGACTAGAATGGGAACTCTACTCCCACAGTCATTTATTGAATGAATGATTAAATGAATAACATGCATCTTGCCTCCTAGCACATCAGTGTGTTCATGAACCTGGAAGTGCCACTGAGTCTTGCTCTCCAGAAGTTTTATTGGTGTTACCTTACATAGGCATCATTGATTAAATGATTGGCAGTATGATTTAACTCCTCCAGCTCCCCTCTCTTCCCTGGAGGACTGGTGGGCCCAGAGTTCCAGCCTTTTAATCATGTGGTTGGTCTTTCTGGTGACCAGTCCTCATCCTGAGGCTACCTAGGGACCATCCTGAGTCACCTTATTAGCATAAAAAAAGGCACTCTTGTTACTCAGGAATTCCAAGAGTGTTTGAAGCTCTGTGCTAGGAACCAGTGACAAAGACCAGATGTATTCTTTATTATACCACAGGTCATCAAATGAGATATCAAGGAGAATGTGGCATTTGTGTGATATCTTGAAAGATGGGTAGGATTTAAATATTTGAAGATGGAGAAAAGGGAATTCCAGTCTGAGAAATCACCCAGGGACACATACTGAAAAGGGCAGAGTTCAGTATATAGAAATATATCAAGTACTTTTTTAGCTTTAGGGTTGGATCTATAAAAAGCAACAATAAGATAAAGCCAGATGGAGAAGGGTTTAAATGAATGGTAATAAATGATACTTATTAATCATAGAGTCTTTTATTTCTACAGAGTAGAAGAAAGAAGAGATCTGTTTATGTTTTTCCGAAGCCTGCACTTCTTTGTGGGATGGTGTGAATATCGTAAGCGCACGTTTAAACGTTTCAAGGTAGAGTCTAAAGTCTTTTAATTTAAACAAATATGGAAAGTGAAGCCGATGTTAATTTGGGGGATTACGAAAACATTCTTAAAGTGTTCAAACAATAGAAAATGTGTTTATTGGCTTCTGGAATTTGCAATTATTTGGAATAAATGAAGGAGGAATGCTTCTGTACAAGTCAGTGAACCATTTATGTTGAAAGAAGAACAGTTATAGTCTTCTTTATTTTACAATTCACATTTTGAAAAATTAATCTACCAAGGATGCTTGAAGTAAAATGCCAAATGCTAATAAAGAATATAGGCATAGCAGCCTCGTAACATCACAGTATAACCTTCACTTCCTGAGCCACACTCTGTATTTTGAGCTTCTTATTTATTGTATATTTCAAGTTTAAATATTGAAATCTGATTCTTGCAAAGTAATGCTTCTTAGGTCTGATACAGAGACAGTCAAAGATTTTTTAAATTCCCTTTGTTTATTGTTATAACTAGAATTATATTTGGCTGCATGGCAATCCTCCAGGTCCTACTTAGTTGGATAGTATCAAATTATTGACATCAGTGATCCACACAGAAACCAGTTCTGAAAGAGTTAACGTAAATAATATCTCTAGGTTCAGGTGCCCTCAAAATCCTGAGTCACAACTGTTGTGTTTTATGACCGGCACTAACTTGCATTTATTTTGGATGTTTTTCATCATCATTGCCGTCATTATTTGCATTTTATTTGGTTGAGCTAATAAAATCTGTCAGGCGTAAGATCTTCTTTAGAACGAGGCGTGTCGGTACCTGTTCTATGCGTGTACTGTGGTCCCTTGAGGAGTTCTCATGCTTATGTTGTTTACTGGCAGGTGCTCTTGCACCAGAACAGTTACATAGCTCTTCTTCAGAATCCGTGAAACACAGTAATGATTGAGGAGGATGTTGGCAGTTATGGTGATGAACTGCCTAATGTGGCCATTTACTTATACATTAGAACGGGTTGTGGGAAATGTGAGCACCAGTCCCATTTTTAAACTGATTTCCTCTAGGTGCTTTTAAGGCAAGTATAGAAGTATAATGGGTGTGTTTTTCCTATAGACGATGATGTGCTTCTTTGAGCTGGTCTTTGCTGGTGACAAGGTTACTGGAATGGAAAGAAACAGTCACGTTGTTGTGCAACCATCAGCAGTATTTACCTACAGAACGTTTTAATTATCCCAAACTGAAACTCTGTCCCCATTAAACGCCAGTTTGCTATTCCTCCCTCCCCCCAGTTCTGGGAACCACCATTCTATTTTCCGTTTCTATGAATTTGACTAAGTATCTTGTTTAAGCAGAATCATAAAATTTGTTCTTTATGCCTGGCTTGTTTCACTTAGCATAATGTCCTCGGGTTCATCCATGTTGTAGCATGTGCCAGAATTTCATTCCTTTTTAAGGCTGGATAATATTCCATTGTATGTGTTCACCACACTTTGTTTATTCACTCATTTGATGGACACTTGGTTGTTTTCACCTTTTGGCTATTGTGAATAGTCCTTCTCTGGCCATTAGTGTACAAATAGCTATTCGAATCCCTGTTTCAATTCTTTTAAGTATATACCTGTAAGTGGAATTGCTGGATTGTGTAGTAATTCTGTGTTTCATCTTTTGAAGAACTGCATATTCTTTTCCATAGTGGCTTGCACCATTTTACACTCCCAACAGCAGTGCATGAGGCTTCCAGTTTCTTCACTCCTTGCCAACATTGTCTGGGTTTTTGCTTTGTTTTTGTTGCATTTTGTTGTAGCCAACCTATTGGGTGTGAATTGGTATCTCTTTCTGGCTTTGATTTGCATTTCCCTCTTTAATGATTAGTGACTTTATCTTTTCATGTGCTAATTGGCCATTTGTATATCTCCTTTGGAGAAATGTCTATTCAAGTCCTTTTCCCCCTTTTGTTGTTGAGTTGTAGGAGTTCTTTATATATTTCCCTCATCAGATATATGATTGGCAAATATTTCTCCCATTCACTGAATTGCCTTTTCATTCTCTTGATAGTGTCCTTCAGTGCATAGAAATTTTTAATTTTGATGAAGTCCAGTTTACTTTTTTTTTATTTTGTAGCCTGAGTTTTGGTGTCATATCCAGAAAATCATTGCAAAATTCAATGTCATAAAGAATTTTTCTCTTTATTTTTTCCTAAGAGTTTTACAGTTTAGCTCTTAAGTGTTTAATCCAGTTTGAATTAATTTTTGTATATGTTGTAAGCTAACAGTCCAGCTTCATTCATATACATGTGGACATCCAGTTTTCCTAGCACCACTTGCTGAAGAGACTGTCCTTTCCTGAGTGGTCTTGACACATTTGTCAAACATCATTTGACTGTATATACAAAGGTTTGTTTCTGGGCTTACTGTTCTGTTCTTTTAGTCTGTACATCTGTCCTTTTCCAGTTCTTCAAAAAATGTCACTAGGAGTTTGATAGGGATTACTTTGAATCTGTATGTTGTTTTGGGTAGTGTTGACATTATTAACTATTCAGTCTTCCATTCATGAACACAAAATGTCTTTCCATTTATGCATATCTTCTTTAGTTTCTTTCAGGGATGTTTGTAGGGGTAAAATATTTTTAATTTTAATCCTCTGTTTCTTTCATTATCGGTGTCAAGAATGAAGCAATATCTATTTAAGATAATGGGGGTCAGCATATCTTTTTTACTTTCGTTATTTTATTTGTGTCTCAAGGATATATATAAGGTTGTCAGGTACCTAGGTTCATATCTTCTTATCTAGAAGTCTCAAAAATATTTTTTAAGATAATTCCGTAATTCAGACCTTTTAACCACTGCTCTTTCCTAATTGCTATTTTATATAAACCACTGGCTTTTAAATTCTCTAAAATTTGAGAGTTATTTTATGGTGCTTTTTCTCTTTTAGTAATGTAAAGAACATAGGAATACATTATTATTCTGACGTCTGGTAATGGGAAGGAAGTCTCCACTGACCTCTTTCCCCAGTGTTGGTTCCACCACTCAGGAATCCTTTGTTGTGTTTATTTTTCCAGATAAAGTTGTAATTTACATGTATTGATTTATTCAAGATTGTGATAGTTTAAATACTCTATTTTTATGAATAAAACAGAGCCCTTCTGTTTAAATGAATTTTATTTTGCACTATTTACTGTATATTCAATTTAGATGAGCACACTATTATGCTAGGCACTTTGAATGCATAAAGGGAATGTTGGATGTTTTCAGTGCGCTCAGTGAGCTTTCAGTCACAGAGAAATGAGACACACACACAAAATGAGAAAGCAGTATAATAGTTATTATTGTCAGTTTCCAAAATAAAATCAGTAAATGCGTTAATAAGTGTTATAGCAGTAATTATTGTGGCCTTAAGAGATCACAGGTATTTTAGTGAAAAAAATTTCCTCTTGGGGTCAACCTTGACATATGGGAAAACTGAAAAACAGGAGGTCCTTCTAGGTATGGAAGAAAGAGAAGCAAATGAAAAAATACCAATCGTGTTTGTTCTGGGAATAGTATACAGAGACCAACTTGATTCTAATATTTATGTTGGAAACAGTGTTGGTAAATTTTATATACACAGTTCAGACTCTTGTTTCTAAAGCACTGATAATTTTATATGCAACCCCAAAGCAGTGTGGAAACGAAGACTTTTGAGTGGCGTTTGTGTAAAAGGAACGTAATTTTAGGAACTTTAATCTGGCAGCATTGCATCATCATTAGATTGGAGATGAATTCGTATCTTTAAACATAGTTAATCATGGGTCTTTAGAAAATGTTACTGAGATGCTTTCTTGTGAATGTATGGTCTGTTTTCAAGAACATAGATGTGTATGGGTGGTTGGGAAGGTGGTGTGCAGTAGTTAACACCACAGAATTCACTTTGTTTTCATGTCTTACATGTGGACAACTTTATTGATGAGATTCTCATTCCTATAGTGTAAAAAGAAAATATGTTGCAGTATGTATCATAATTGAAAGCCTTTACAGTGGAGAACTTTATGGCTGTGCTCTGAGAAACAGGATGCACTTTCAGGTTTTTTTAATAAACATACTGATTTTGATGTGCTTGGCTTCCTAAAATGTTTTATGGTGGACTTAGAATGTTAATATTTAGATTAAAGAAAATTTTGTACTATTTTTCTAAAGCCTTTAATTGTGTGACCACAAAGCAGAATAAAGGAACATTACCATACTAGCTTTTTATCAGAGAGTAAAATTATGCTTTATTTGGAAAGTTTTGCCTAGGTATGAGACTATAGCCTATTTCTGAGGCTAAGTAAAAATATAGTAGCTGCCGTAATAGAAGAAAACAGAGTTCCTACTTCATAATGAATAATGTATGAATCATAAAAGAAAAGTAAGAGATCCCTAGAAATATTTAGCTTTTCAAAGTTTTTAGAACATATGCTTTAAATGTTTTAGGGACAGTAGAAGCCAGGAAAGACAAACAGTTGAAAGTTTCTTAGACCTATCCTCTCACTTCATAATACTTCTTAAATTTGGGTATTTATATAAATATACCTTTTAAAATGGTAGTCTAGTATAAGCTACAGGGATTTTGTAATGCTGTTCAAATATTTTCACATTACTTTGTTTTGAACTTAGAGATTCAGTCTTACTTTTTACTTGTTATATGTAAGGTTTTTTGAACATCCTTGCTTAAAACATAAGTTCCTTCATAGTAGGATACAAAATTAATATTAAATATTTATGCTCTTTTAGACATTGTTGAGACAGATTGTAAGTATCTGTGTACTTTAGCTTATATGCTGCATTGATAGTAGTTAAATGTATGACCCTACAGGCAATCTTTTTAAGCAGATAAAACTGTTGGGATGTTTTCCCAGGATGATGGGGTTGCCCTCCAAGCGTATCTCTTCAATGCGGTCCCGAATATAACTGGTGTCATTAGCCTTGCAGAATGTATCATCTGTAATTGAAGTTATGTTGTTAAACTGGAAAATAAAAGGGAAAAATTGTTTAGAAACCCAAAATCATTCTTTTGTATTCGGTGTACTGAGATCTCACAGAATATTTTATCTCAAAATTGATTTTTAAAATATTGTACATACTGTGTATCTATCTTCATGGTAATAAAAACCCTCTCTGAGCAATTTGAGCCTCCCTTTTTAAAGTCTACAGTATTACTTTGCAAAAGCAGACTACTTGCTATTTCTAAGAGTAAAAGCCATATAACATAAATTTCTGAGTATAAACAAAATTATAGTAGCTGGGATAAGTATACTATTCCAGAGTGTCAGCTCAGAATGGGTTTCCTTAAATATACTTTAAAGAAGTAAAAAGAACAAATGGAAATTCTTGTGTTGGTGAAAGACCACTTTTAGTTTACTTTTATTCCCTCTTCACTTTTCTGTTACCCTAAGTTGATGTTGGACAATAAAGTCAGCTGGGAAGTCTCCAAAAGCAAGTGTTTACTGCTATTTGGAGAAAGAAACATAAACCACAGGTCTTAGTGTCCCCTAACTTCAAATCCACATGTCAGATTAACTAGGAGATGCCAAGTGCACACCTGGAGACAAACCCTACTATAAGAGCAGATCTCACACCTACTGTTACTGGTCCTTTGGTTGTGCTCTGGTTAGAACTGGGGCTTCTGGGCAGGAGAGATCATTGGCTAAATAGTAATAATTTTGATGGTCAAAATTTATGTGTGAATAAGTAAGCTTCCTAATGAATTGTAAGATTGACCCATAATAATTTGAATTAAAGTCAGATATTGTGAAAGGAGCAATCATACCTGAAGATGAATTACACGCAGACTCTCCGGTAAGTTAAGAGGCACAGATTCCAGGGCATTGTGGTCCAAGTAGAGAAAGGAGAGTTTATTCAATTTCTGTAAAGAAAAGGTGCTTTTGCTTGAGTGTTATTGAGGTCATTGCATTTCTTCACATGATTCGTGTGTGCTATATACACACATACATGTACATATGTATAAACATATAGATATAGATAATAGACACTTATCAGTACTATTAATCATTGGTATGGTAGTTTTAGGTTTGGTGGGATTTTTTTGTTTTGTTTTTTTGTTGGTGGTGGTGGTGGCTGGTGTTTTTTTGGTCCTTTTTGAAGGGCAGTAGAGCATCCTGATGCATACACACATGTGTCCACTCATCTCACCACTGAATACCTACTCATATCCAGCCTCAGCCCTCACACCAATTTCTGGGGCCCTTTAAATTTGTCTTGGGAGCAGGTTAATTCTTATGCAGGATTGTATTTGGATCCTGGTACTGCCGTAACCTCTTTTGAACCTCCAGAACTTTCCGTTTCAGCTCCACCAATTTGTAGTAAAATGAACATTCGTAAGAGATGTGTGTATCTGTTAGTAAGATGTCTCCAAAAGCAGTTTATTAAATATGTAGCTGGGTATGATTTTTTTTAACCCTCTAAGGGGCTCTACGTCGGATTACTCTTCAGGATCAGTAACCCATTATTGTGTATAATTTTATAATATGATTTCAAGATGTAGTTTCCCCTGACAATAATCTTTTACCTTACCTTTGATAATCTATCCTGTGGCAGAATTTGGTAATTTTTTTTGTTTTTTCTTTAGAATTAATTTGCTGTTATTTTAATCCTTTCTTAAGCATCCTACAGTCCACCATATGGCCACCAAGCTCCTGTCTTCCCCAGTTGGTCTCTTTACATGGATTAGAGTAACCTGATTTTACCAGTGGCTTTGGCAGCCTAGGACCTTATGCAAAACGAGGAAATAGCTGAATTTATCATTTTCATGCCAACTTGTCATGAATCCTTTCTGTAATCCATGTGTAAAATCCAAAATATTCAAACATTCTTTTTGTGAAATGTTGATCAGCTCCTCTAGGTCTTTAACATGCCAGTTACTCAAAGGTTTACCTGCTCAAATTGCATATCTCCAAATTTTTTTTGTTTTTAAAGTGAGTCCGGTTTTTAAAAGTCCCCTAAGAGTCTCTTAACTTCTGAGGAACTGCTAGGAGCTGTCCTAAGGAGCTGCAGACCTTCCTTTTGAACGAGGTCTTCTGTTGCCAGCAGTAGCGCGCTAGTCTCATCTTTTTATCCGGGGTTTCTTCCAGGACTGGGAGTGAGTACATCAGAGCTATAGAAATCCTGGGCTGAGGTGACTGATTCTCTGTAGACGGTGCATTTTGAGACCACCTGGCTACCTAAATCAGAGTAAATCACCTTCCCTTTACCTGTGCATTTATTTTCTTGAATTCCTAAATTAAGAAATGTATGTAATTTTTACTACATACAAAATTTTGTGTTAGGTGCCATCATGGAATTCAAAAGGATGTCTACCTACAGAATTCTATGGTCTAATGCTTTTAAGTATTAAAAATAAAATTCAGTGTTTACTTTAGAACATGATTTTTTCTGGTGTTTGTAAATTACTAATATTGTAAGGAAAAAGAAACGCAGGAACACTCCCATTTTGAGGTTTTGTAGATTGTTGGTGCCATGACTTCATGGCACAAACCTTGTCTGTATAAATATTTGCTGTGTGAACAAGGGGAAAAGATGTGACCCCAGGTAGTCCCATGAAATAAGATTAAGGTATTTTAAGTGAGGTACAGTCATAAGCTAAACTGAATAAGCCTGATAGTATCACTATTATGTAAATAATGTCTTCATTTATTACATTAAAATAGTTTTAAAACAAAATTCTAGACCATAGTTTCTTTTTCTTTTATCATGTTATTATTGGCTGTGTAACTGATATTATATTATGCTCAGTCATACAGTCATACTGTAAAATACTTACTTTGAATGCATTTGCTTTGATTCCTCTACTCTTGATTTTGTTGTATTTTGCATTAAATAAAGTAAGCTTGGGAGGGAGAACTGGAAGTTTCAGTAGTTGATTATCAGCTAGTGTAAGTTCTTCTAACAGAGAAAGTTTTGAAAAAGTACCATCTTCTATATCTTCAATCAAATTTCCCGTAAAATCAAGTCGTCTTAAGTTAGCTTGAAGGAAAAATACACAAAATATAAGAAAAATTTTTAAAAATATATGAAGTTAAATTCTTAATTGTCTGGACTGAGGAAAAGCATTTGTTTAACAAGTCATTCAAACGTCTTTTATTTTTAGTGCCTAGGAGAGCTTCTACAATTAGTAGCTCAGTAAGTTTTATTGAATGAATACTGAGCATCTATTCTGCGCTTGACACTGATGGTCTTTCTCACTGGAGTTCTAGAATCTCAGGTTTGGAAGGGAACTTAAAGTTAATAGAGTTCTTCCATCCTTTTTTGTTTGAATCCCTTAATGTTCAAGGAGTTTGAAAGAAATTCTTTGTTGCAAAGTGTGGAAAGTAAGCATTACATCTGATTGAATAGAATCACGTAAATATTTTTGGATTTTTTGCCAGCCTGTTGCAGTGTGATTGTGGGTATATTACTTAATCCCTCCGTGCCTTATTGCTTAACAACGAAAAAAGACAACAATGTTCCCTAATTTGTTAATGTGGTGCGCACTAAGAGATAGAGAAATTCAGTGTGTGTTTTTGTGTGCATCACTTTTTTCCGTCTGGGATGATTAGGCAATATGGTTGCTTCTTACTATTCAAGGTAGTCATATCAATAAAGTCGACGCAAACGCTGAATCAGTGAATGTGGAACCATTGCTCCTAGGGAGCATACAGGGTTCAAGCCTTTCCTCACACATTTTCATCAACCAATCAGTGGAAAATTTTATGTGTTTCTTTTTAAAGACATCTTATTCAGAATACATTATTGATACATTAACATTGAACTCAGCCATCAGCACTGTAACTCACACTTAAGTAAAGATTACCTAACGTGTTTTCTCTGTAAGGCACAGTACAGCCTTCTTGCAGTTAGGAACACTAGACAGCTCTTCAGCACTATACTTAATACTTAGGGAGCATTTTAAACAGCAAAAAGCACAAAAATGTGAAAATGTGGCACTAAGTAGACTGTAAGCAGGATACTTGTTTACAGTATAAAAGCTGAAACAAAGGGCGGAGCATCTCCTTCAGCCTATCCTGGATGGCTCAGGTTTTTTGCCACTGTGCACATTTCTGCAAATGACCGTGAAAGTGCCAGAAGTATTGATTTTGGGGTTATAAATAAATTTTATCAAGGAGGTGAGTTTGAATACATGGAAGCCACAAATAATGAGAAACAACTGTATTCAGTCAGTTTGGAGCTACCAGTGACAGCATGAATTCAGTTATCGTTAATCTTGTAAATGTGTGGTGGGACCAGTGTGTGTTTCTTCATGTGACTTTCTTCAGAAGCCCTTGACAACAATGGAATCTAGAAAATTTATGACGGATTAGTGATCGGACAGACTAGTACTTGGACTTGATGCTGCGGACGTAGGGGATTTTGGTGTGCTCATGGCAGCACCCTCCTGGCAGCTGTTTGGACACTAGAAGTCCAAGATTTTTAAAGACCTGGGAAGGAGTTAAATGGCACTGCTCTCACCACTATTTCCATATTAGAATCATCTGAGGAGTATGGTTGTGGTTAATGACAATACCTGGACCTCTAAATTTAGAGACCTAAATTAGAACCTCTGGGGACTAGGACCTTGTCTCAAAAATACTTTAATATGCAGCTAGATTTAAGAACCATGCGTAAAGTAAAAAAAAAAAAAAGCAGTTTCTATGTTTTTATAGTGAAGGTAGAAAATAAAACATTGTCATTGGAGAAATATCCTGATTATATTTGTACTGCTGACTGGCTGAGATAAATGGGTCCTGAAATATTGGGGTTGAGAATATATGGTTGTCCATATGTTAGATGGGCTGTCAACATAGACTCTGAAGTCACCAGTAAAAAAAGATGACAGGGAACATCTGAATGGAAAGGAGATTCACCAGCACACCAGTGGATTTTTATGAAGTGTGGTGGATACTTAAAATACTCCAACAGTCACTACCTTACGTGTGATAGGCCACGGGTACCTGGAAACTTGTGTTTATATGAGTTAAATACTAACATGAGTTAACACCAGTATCTTATTTAAAATTAACTTACGTATGTCTGCAAAATCTTTGGCAGTCAACTTTTTAATTTTGTTGAATCGTGCATAAAGATAGGCTGATTCCTTTGGCAAGGGTGGTACAGCATCAATGTCAACTTCTTCACAGTATACAGAGCCACTTAAACAAACACACAACAGGCATGTGGGCATTTCTAAATGGGGAAACAAAATTGCAAAAATCAGTAGTTTAAAAATATATGACCTCCAGTGTTAAAATTCTTGCTGTCATGAATGTTATTACTAATTTGAAAAGATAACTTTACAGAATTATGGATGATAACAGGAAAGATGTTATGGCCGTGATAGCTAGTGATCTGTATTGTATCTGATAACTCACCAGAATTGTATTTTAAATTCTGTAATCCACAGTCTCTTATTCTCCTGTCCATTTTAACAGTGATCGCTTAATTGCTGAACTGATTGAGTTACATTTCTTCATTTGAATATCAAAAATCATAAAGCAGGACTTAAGGTAAATATAAGCTTGATTTATCACCTGAGTGGTGCAAACACATTTCTAGTGAGCTTAGAAACCACTTAGTTAAATAAGCAAACTATGAGCGTAAAAATTGGAGTCATCAAGGACACTGTTAGAATCCCCATCGCACCCTGTGTCATTCATTGCGTTACTTGTCATGCGTCTTTCATTTCCTTCAACCTGGATCAGTTCCTTAGTCTTTGTTTTTCATACCATTTACTGTTTGGGAAATTTTTGAATTTTTAGAAAATTTTATTTTCAAGGTATTTATTTTGCAGAATGTCTTTCAATTATGGTTTATATGAGTTTCCTCATTTTTGGACAGGAATGCCATGGAAATAAAGTTGCATCCTCAGTGTCATGTATCTGTCTCATTCCTATGATGCTGTCTTTGGTCACTTGGTTCAGTTGGTGTCTGCTGTGGGTCTTAGTAAAGTTACCAGTTTTCACTTTGTAGTTAATAAGTACCTTCTAGAGAAGTACTTTGAGATTCTAAATATCAGGTTTGTCATCAGACTTTCACCCTCTAGTTTTATCATCTGTTGAAGATTCTTACTTGAATCATTTATCACTAGGATAATTGCCAAATAATGATTTTCTAATTCCATCATTTTCTTCTACATTGTTAGCTGGCATTCTGATATAAGGTGGAACATTCCCTTCTTGTTTATTTCTGTCAGTATGAATTTATGAATTCCTCACCCCATGGGTCATAATACATTACTGTCTTATTTATTTTGATAATCAAGTTGTCACAGATTAGTCAGTCTTAAACTCTGTTTTATCCTCCCACAGCCTTCTTATGGTTCAGTGATATACAATAAGTTGCACATATTTGATTTGTATAATTTATAAGTTTGGACATATATATTTGAAACCCTCACACAATCAAGATAATTAACATATCCATCACTCCAAAAGTTTCCTCATGACCTTTGGTAATTTCTCCCTCCCAGCAACCACTAATCTCCTTTCTGTCATTATATGTTAGTTTGCATTTTTGAAAGTTTTGTTTCAAAAGAATCATGCAGTATATACTCTTTTGTCTGGTTTCTTTCACTCTGCGTAATTATTTTGAGATTCACCTATTTTTACACGTATCAGTAATTTGTTCCTGTTTGTTACTGAGTTCATTCTGATTTATTCCACTGTGTCAATAAACACAGTTTATACAGTCATCTCTTACGAACATTCGGATTGTTTCCAGTTTTTGGCTATTTCAGAGAAAGCTGCTATGAACATTTATGTGTGGATTTAATGCTTTCATTTCTCTAGGATAAATATCTAAGAGTAGAATGGCTGGGTCTTATTATACATATATATTTTACCTTTTGAAGAAAGTCCTAAACTGTTTTCCAAAGTGGTTGTGCCATTTTACATCCTCGTTAGCAATGAAAGTTCCAGTTGCTCCACATTCTTATCAACATTTGGTATGTGTGGTTGGACTTTTTTATTTTAGCCTTTCAAGTAAGGTTTACTGTGGTATCTTGTGTTTTAATTTATATTTTCCTAATAACTAATGTACTAAGCATCTTTTTATGTACTTATTTGCCATCCAAATATTTTTTTGTGGTGAAGTGTCTATTCATATTTTTTGCTTTTTTTTTAATGGGCTTGTATTATTATTTTTGAATTCTAAAAGTATATTTTGTAGATATAAGTCATTTGTCAGATTTATGTTTTGTAAATGTTTCCTCCAGTCTTTGGCTTGTCTCTTTATTTTCTTATAATGTCTCATGAAGAGTAAACATTTGCGGACTTCCCAGGCAGTATGGTGGTTAAAACTCCACGTTTCCACTGCAGGGGGTGCATGTTTGACCCCTGGTCCCAACATGCCGCAAGGTGCGGCCAAAAAAAAAAAAAGAGCAAACATTTTTTATTTTAATGAATAATAATTGATCCCTTTATAGTTCATGCTTTTTGTGCTGTATTTAAGCAAATCTTTTCCAACCACTAAATTTTTATCCTATGTTTTCTTTTAAAAGTTGTATAGTTTAAGCTCTTTATATTTAGGTATCGAGTCTATTTTGAATTTTTTATATATGATGTCAGGAAGGGTCAAAGTTCATTTTTTTCTTATTTCCTATATCTATCTGATTCTTTCAGCACCATTTTTTGAAAAGATTATCCTTTCCCCATTGACTTGCATTGCATCATTGTAAGAAACAAGTTGACCATATTGTGTAAGTGTATTTCTGGACTCTATTCTGTTCTCTTGATCTATTTATTTTTATGCTAAAACCATAAGTCTTAATTCTTCCAGCTTTATAATAAATCTTGATATCAGGTAGTGTAACTTTTCCAGCTTTATTCTTCTTCAATATGTTATGATTCTCCTAGGTTCTTTGCATTTTCATATAAATTTTAGAGTCAGTTTGTTAATTTCAAAAAGCCTGCTAGGATTTTAGTTGAGATTGCAGTGAATCTGCAGATGAATTTGGGAAAAATTGACATCTTAATGATACTGAGTCTTCTGGTCCTTGAATACAATGTATCTATCCATATATTTAGATCTTTTAAAATTTCTCTCAGCATTATTGTCTGGATTTCAGTGAACTGGTCTTGTACATCTTTTACACATTTATACCTATGTATTTTTAATATTTTGATTAATTAAAAAAATTAAATGTCCCCACTATTCTTTGAGAACTTATTTTCTGGCATGCTAAGATATCCCAGACCAATTTTGCCCTTTCCCTGCCCCAGGCCTGAAATCAGCTATTACTTCAAAGAGTATTGGTCCCTTTTAGTGCAGAATGGTATTTAGAAACCAAGATTTGGGTGTGGATGTGCTCGTTGCTACTGGAATATCATTGCTTCTGGGCTCTTTCAGCAAAGAGGGCTGGGAAATATATGCATTTTTATTTGGCTCTCTCTTCATATATAATATACATCCATATGCACAGTTATATGTATATAGACATGGACATAATAATACACATGTACACACATGTAGACATACATATGTACATGTATATATGCACCATATACTCATATGAAAACATAAACACACCACATGCATATATACACTTAGACACTCATACAGGGAGGCAAACCCATCTATATCTATTTCTGTATCTCTGTATACAGACGAGGAGTTGATGCTGATACCTTTCATTTCACTCCATTCCACTCCATCTCCACAGTGTTCATTCTAGCCTTGCCCCTTACCATATTTGTAACATCCTTCTCTGACAGTGAGAAACCTGGCTCTCATGATCCACTGTGTATTTACTTTGCTCAGTCCTAGAACACACATTATGTAGTTTCATTTTTGCTAGCCTATAATACTATGGAAAACAAACCTACCCATTGGAATTTTAGTATTTGCCTATTTTGTTTTTAGCCTGACAGTATACAGTCAAAATACTGTGTTTAAGGGTTACTTTGATTAGATCTTTTCCCCTGTAGTGTTATTGATTTGAAATGCAATTAAGTTTCTGTTTTTCTGTTTGACAATTTGGGTTCTTTTTATCTTATCCTTGTTGGTTTATTTATAAGTGTATTTGTTTGCTTATGTGAATATAACATTCTGAAATCAGATCTACACAAAAAGTGTATACTCAGAGAAGTTCTACCACCTTCTCCCAGTACCCCTAGTTCCCATCTCCTCCTCCTTTCCACCCCTAGTCCCATCTGTAACCTATAGGTAACTAGTCTCAGATTTTTAATTACCCTTCTTGAATTTCTTTTCACAGAAGTGAGCTGATGTATGTATATTCTCTTACATCCCCTTCATTCTTAGGTGAAAGACAGCATACTGTAGATACTCTTTTTGCACTTTGGTTTTTTTCACATAATCTCTTCTGGAAATCACTCCATATTAGTTATAGAGCTCATCCTCATTCATTTTTACAACTGCATAGTATTCCCCTGGGTGGATGTACCATACTTTATTCAGCCACTCTTCAATGTATGGATAATTAGGTTGTTTCCAATATTTTGCAGTTGCAAGCAATGCTTCAGAGATTTTACGTATGTATTTTCTTACTTTTGGAGGTATGTCTTTAGGGTAAATTCCTAGAAGTCAATTGCTGGTTCACAAAGTAAATGTGTATTAGGTTTCATTAGATATTATCAAATTTCTGTCCATTCTACCAATTTGCCTTACCACCAGCAATGTATATCAGGGTCTGATATGCTGCAGTTTTGCCAGTGGAATATATTAATATATTTGTCAGATAGGTTAAAAAACTTTATCTCAACGTAATTTAAACTTACATGTGATATTGAACATCTTTTATGTTTTATATAATTTTGTGAATTGTCTGTTTATATCTCTTGCCCATTTTTCAAATGGATTTTAATCAATTTCTTTTTCCTGGATTTTTACTTGTTCTTTATAAATTAGAGATATTAACTCTTTATCAGTGATATATATTACAGATATTTTTCTCACTGTTCAGTTGTCTTTGGCTTTATTTATAATGGTTTTTGCCATGCAAATGTTTCATTTATGGAGTCAAATTTATTGATCTTTTCTATTATCATCTCTGGATTTTGAGATACTCCACACCCAGCTTATCTTCTACTATTTGTATGGTTTCACTTTTTACATTTAGACCCTAACTTATTTGGAGTTTTTCTGTGTAAGATAGGGATCTAATTGTATCCCTTTTCAGTTGACTACTTGTTGTCCTAGCCCCAAGTTTTTGTTTTTGTTTTTAAATTTATTTATTTATTTTATTGGCTGTGTTGGGTCTTTTTTGCTGTGCGCGGGCTTTCTTTTTTAGTTGCAGTGAGTAGGGGCTACTCTTCGTTGTGGTGTGCGGTCTCCTCATTGCCGTGGCTTCTCTTGTTGCAGAGCACAGGCTCTAGGCGCATGGGCTTCAGTAGTTGCAGCACATGGGCTCAATAGTTGTGGCTCACAGGCTCTAAAGCTCAGGCTCAATAGTTGTGGTGCATGGGCTAGTTGCTCCGCGGCATGTGGGACCTTCCCGGAGCAGGGATCGAACCGTGTCTCCTGCATTGGCAGGGGGATTCTCAACCACTGTGCCACCTAGAAAGCCCTAGCCCCAAGTTTTTAAAATATCATCTTTGCTTCAGTGATTAAATATGCTACCTTTATTATTTACTAAATTTCTACATGTATTTCTGTCTGTGGACTTTCATTCATGCCCCAGTATTACACTTGTTTTAAGTGTGGAGACTTTAAAGTATGTTCTGATAGGTGATTTCATGCAGGTTTGATTTTCCTTCTGAACTTGAGGATCAACCTTACCAGCTCTTTAAAGAAGTTCACTATTGTAAATTTAGGGAGAACTGACATCTTTGTGATAGTAAATCATCCTATTCAAGAGCAAGGAATGTATTTCCATTTCTTCAGGTTTATTTTCACCATGATAATTCTCAAATTTCTTAAGATATATTTTCTGTTTTGTCCACTTTAATTTTATTGTAGCAATATAGAGATTAGTGTGTGATTTTTTTCATATTGTCAAGTGAAGTAATGTTCTGTGATAGAGCAAGAATAAACCAAATAGAAACTAGTAAGTAGGACTTTGTGATTTGTTATTTGATGTTTTATGTTGTTTTAACTGAAAAGAACATTATATTTATTTATGTATATAACCATCTCTCTCTTCTACGAATTTCTTATAGGCAAGAATTATATTTTATTTACTTTATCCTCAGGCTACATAGTATTTGCAAATAATTGGTGTTTAACAAGTATTTCTCGAATTGATTCATATAGACAGAAGCACACACTTTGTAGAGGCTAAGCTTAGACTAAAGTTTGGCTGTTCTTGAATGTTCCTATTCCATGTTTCTCACTCATAACGTGGGTTGGCAAATGATAAAAACTCACAATATACCTGTTTGACTTTATCATTGGAGATAAAATTCCGCTGTTTGGATTTACCATATCCTGATGCAATTTTTGACTACTATCAGGAATAAAGTTCCATTATAAGCTGTTTTTTAAAGCTCCTTTAAAAAGGTTTGACGATAGGGTATTCATACTTACCATCGCTTTCTTTCTTGGGGGGTGATGGTGTTATACGTGCATCTTTTTGTAATTGGAAACTCTGCTCATCGGGTATTATTATCATAGTTTCTTTTTCCTATTGGAAAAATAAACATTTATTATCAGGTGTGATAGAGACCGATTTGGACTGTAACACTGAGGGATTACAGACAACATTGTCGCGTAAGTGTTCTGGTTGAACAGCCCTTCCACTCTCCATTTGCCTATTAAGTGCGGTTGAACTCTACTCCATAAATACCTTGGCCCCTGCATTTGTATTAAGATAGAGAGACTTCTAAAGCAATGTAAAGATAAGAAGCAGAGAACTTTTTACTCACTACTTTTTAGGGACCAGGAGATTTTGAAAGTATTCTTTAAACTGATTGATAGATTCAAATCAGCCATGTGAGCCAACAACTTGTTATGATGGGCCTTTTTTTTCTTAAGCTATAACTGTATACACCTATATTATATATATGTGATAATAATAACACTAGCATAGTAACCAACTCCACTGAAAGAAACTATAGTGTTCACATATGCTCATCTGTACTAAAAAAAAAAAGAAAAAAGCAGTTATAACTGTTCACTCTTAAAATCTTTGTCATCTTATTTATAGTGGAGAACTTTTGAAGCAATCAACATTGTTATATATGTGGCTGCATTTCTCATTTTCCATTTCTGTATGTGTGTGTGTGTGTGTGCGTGTAAGAGAGAGACACACATACAGGCACACGGTAGGCAGGCAACATATACTTATGTGCTGTATTAACTTTTTCCTTTCCCAGTATTCATTTCTGTGTGCCAGTAAAACCACAAGTAATTACTTAGCTCCCGTACAAGTAGAATATGAAAGATGTGGTATGAAAGTCTTACTTGTAGACAATGACAGTTACAGTTACTTGGTAAAATGAAAGAGTCTAAATTGTTGAAACCGATTAAAAATTAAGCTCCATATTAAGTAGTTTTCATTTTTTGATACTGTGTAGTTAACATATGTGAATTATTGTGAAATGCTGTAGGTTCAAAATAAGCAGTACTCTTCTATTTATTTCCTTGAACCACTTCTTCCTAAAACAATAAACCTTAAGCTGGTGATTCATTTTTATTTCTCCTAATACACATTTCTCCTATTTTATTTTAACATGCATATATAGGATATTATGTAAGATTACTTAACATTATAAACATCAACTAGTCAGAGATCATCTTAAAGTTTAATTTTCCTTAAATTTTATGTTTTAAATTTTAATTTTCCTTAAATTTTCAGTGTTGGTTGCTATAGATATTGTTTGGTTATCATAGCATCTATTTATTAATTTGGGAAGCATGCATACTTTAAAAATATAATCTTAGGGACAGTTATTTTGAATTATTTTGAATCGTTGAAAGTGCTTTTCCTTTCCCCTTGCCTTATCAGACACATTCAGAAAAAACAAAAACATGCATTTAAATGGGCGACTATTTTAGAAGTTAAATTTAGAGTTGAAATAAAATACCTTAATACTTTTTCCATCCAGGGATTTATCCTCATAATCTTGGCTAAATAAGGTTTCTTCAAAATTATCTGTTCCATAATCATAGATAATGCGTGAATCTTGCTGAGATGGTGGTGCTGGCTTTACCAGAGGCACAAACAGGAGCAGGAGAAGTGTAGATTGCAGAGTCTTCATTTTAGCAAAAATTAAGGTGATTGGAAGTTAATAAGCTAGTGGCCTGCTGACTGTGGGACAATACTCTCTCTTTCCCTGGAAATAAAAACGCAGACCATCTAAGCAATATTTAAAAGCTTAGAGGACTTTTGGCAGGGTGTACGCAGTAGGGGCCAGAGAACAAGTATTTAACCCTTAGTGATCTTTAATTAGATGCTAAAAGTTTTTATATATCGGTAACATTCTGAAAAATGGTTTCAGAAAATGGTTTTCTTTTTCTATCAAAAATCCAAGCAATGTTGATAATTTCAGTTTTTTAATAGTTAGGTGCCTTGAGCAAAGGTACTTGTACGCAATTGAAGTCCTCTTAGAATACCTGTAATATAAACAGTTAAAATGAAGACCCATGATTCTGTCTCATGTGAGTTAAAAATATCATATTTCAACTTTGCTACTTTATAAGAACTCTTGATTTGTATCGGTATGAGCAGAAACAAGTTCCAGGAACAGTTTTAAAATTTAAACTTTAGCATTATGAAAAGTAGTCATTAACACTTACTTTTAGGTGGTACAGAATATTGGAAAAGCCATAATTTAAATTTTCTTAGTTTTATAATCTTTATAGATATAATTTCTTTTAGTTAATAGCATTTATTTTAAAATTTAAACTACGAAAAATGCAAACATAATATTGCAGACTAGAAAAAATACAGAACTTTAATCAAAACTTTAATCAAAGATTTAGAGGGAATGAAATAGGAAAGATTCTTTTAGGCTCACTACTGGATTTTATCTGGTGGTTCATATTTTACCCTTTTTCTTAAGTAACCTCAGACAGAATCACTGAAAGTTGCTGGTGCATTGTAGATACCAGTTTGTCAAAAATCAGTGGTTTAAAATTAAGAGTAACATGGTTTTATGACCTTTGCAGCACCCTGTTCTTGCCTGAGTGGACATTAAAGTTATCCAATGATATATACTTAGGTGCTTGTTAAAAAAATAATTGTTCAAGATAACTGAAACTTAAAAAAATTAAAGATGGCCTTTACATTTACTAAGATTGTTAGATGTCACATTTTAACAAATGATATTTAAAATAATACGTGAAAAAGAGCCTACCGTTGTAGCTGTTTTGAAGTTTTTTGTGGTTTTCCTCAATAGATGATCATGGCTTGCATTATCCCCAAGTGGGAGGGTGAATGAGAAAAGCTGTGGATTGATTTCAAACTGCTGAATAGAATTTCAGGGCCCAACAGCTTTAAAAGCAGTTTCCATGTGGTAAAGATCTTTGCCAGCATTCTTTCTCTAGGGTGAAATGTAGTGTGTTGCACTAGAGAACTGTGCTCAAAATATTTGTAACTGCTGTACTCAGATTGCTTCTACTGATTACCATAAACTTGTGTTATTTTTACCTTGTGTAATACATACTCATGTTTTTGCGAATATTAGTTCATGAAGATGACATAGTTTAAAAACCATGCTTTTCATTTTAATGCTTTCCCAGGAGATGAAACATGAAATAAAACACCAAACTAAAGCATAATCTGTGCTCTTAATTTTATGAGGAGCAAAAATGTTGTTCTAGTACTTTAATTAGTATAATATAGCCAAAAAATTTCCAGTATAGAAATTAGTTTTAGCACAAACTGTTTTTTAGTTTAGTCCTTTGGGGCTCGCCTCCCCTTTATTTTGTTACATATAATAAAAACTAAAGTGTCAGAGTTAGCTTCTTAAAAATAAATTTTATTTATAATTTGGGGTTTGATAGTAAAAGATATTTTTGTTTACTAAATGAAGGAAACGGTATTTATTTTAATATTAAATTTGATTTTTTTTTAAGTTAAAGTGGTATTTAGATAACTATGTGAACATCTTTAAAGATCTGTTTTAATTTTATCATTCTTTGGTACTTTTAACAATCAAGGTAACATTTCTTTCTCCTCAAAGTAAAAATTCAATAAATATGGATATGGATAATTATTTTATTAAAAAGTAGAAAGTGAAAGATACTCTGTTTTCTGTTCAAAATTGGCTTTAGAGCTTTTCGAATTAAAGCTTGGATAAACTAAGACTTAAATACTCATGTTTTTATTTGAATGTGAATTATTTTAAATTTAGTTGTGATATTCTCTGGTTTTGGTTGATATAGTCAATTTTAGGGCTTTAAAGTCTTTGAAAATATCTAATAATGAAAAGCAGATATTGATTTGTTTTCTGTTGTGTGGCAGGTTTAGTGGGATGTGCGAAGTGAACTGGATAGTTGTTAAATAGATTTAGAGGATCTTAGAGATTCAAAGTTTACTAATGGTAAACTAAATATAAACACAGTTTGATACTGTGTACTATAGAAAATTTTTTTCTTGAAAAATTATGACCATAAACATAGTTTTATTGGCATTCATTCACTTAGTAGAAGTTTATTGGCGCTATTTGTCTGCCAGTACTACAGAAAAATAAACTCAGACAAGCAAAACTCATTTTCTCCCCTCAAAAAAGAAGGGTTTATAAGTTAGCAAGAAGGGCAGTAAACAAGGGACAGAATGCACAGTGAGAGACTTGCTAACCAGAAATGCACACAGGGTTCTGCAGTGGCCTGGGAAAGGGTGAGGCCACGGATGCTGCACCAGACTGACTTCTATAGAGAAAATGAGGGGGCAGGGAGGGAGGAGGTGAGGGAGAAGTGCTCTAGGAATGGGAGCGGCTCACAGATCCGGAGGATAGAGCATTAAGAAAATGTATAATTAGTTGTATATGGCTGGAGCTTGGAGGTAGACAGAGAAGAGGTGAGGGGGCTGGTGCATATTAAGAGATCAGACAGCGGACTAGAGGTCAGATTAAGGAGAATTTTATTTTCATTTTAGAAATATACCTGTAATGGTGCATTTCTGAAGAATACCGCTACTTATCTATTTTATTGGTTATTTATTACAAGTTTAGTGGTCTAAAATAAGACACATTTATTCTCTCAGTTTCTGTGGGTCAGGAGTCCAGGCATGGCTTTGCTTGTATCTCACCTGAAAGCAGCAATCAAGGTGTTGACTAGGGCTGCACCCTCATTTCAAGGGTCAAGTAAGGTAAAGGTGTGTGAGCCCATGTGGTTGTTGGCCACAGTTCCACGCAGAGTGCGGGACTAAGGGCCTCAGTTTCCTGTTGGATGTTGGGTGAAGACCACCCTCAGTTATTTGTAATGTGAACTCCACCATTGGGCAGCTCATAATATGGCAGGTTGCTTCTTCACAGCCAGCAAGGGAGATTAGTGTTCCAGTAAGATGCGCAGTACAGTCTTTGTAGCAGTCATGCATCCATAATAGTATATATGCCATCTCTGCAATATTCTGCTCATTAGCAGCAAGTCAGAGGTGATAACCACGCTTGAAGGGGAGATGACTACACAAGGCAAGATTCTAGAAATATTCAGAATTCACTGGAAAATACGTATGTTCTCGCCCAGAGTTAGCAAACTTTAAAGTTTGAGACCACAGCCCCCAGAACCATCCTCATTTCTTATATGAACTGCAAGTTTAGGGGGTTCCCAAAACCACCCTCACATTTGGAACTCCCTGAAGGCCATTATATTGATGGTTATGGTTTATCACAAGGAAAGGATACACATTAAGTATCAGCCAAAGGAAGAGATGCATCGGGCAGAGTCTGGGAGGGTTCCAAGTGCAGAGCTTCCATTGTTCTCAGGACGTGTTACCCCCACCCTGGTGCTGAGGTATGGCAGGGCACATGGGAATTGCCAACCAGGAAAGTATTACTGAGCCTCACAGTGCAGCTTTTACTGGGGCTTCATTACAGAGGCGTGATTAGTTGATTATCCCACATGGTTGAACTCTGCCCCCAGGTTGACTGATGCTACATGACCCACCCTAAATCCCATGGTTGTCTATCTGGCATGGCCAACCTAAGACTACTATTGGGTATGGCCGGTCCCACCCTGAGATCTGGTGTGATAACCCCCCTTCTAAACAAAGATACAGATTACCTCCCAGAAATTGACAGCAAAGCCCAGACTCCTCTTTGGGGTCAAATTCTTTACTACACAGTTTCCAGTATAAAATATATTTCAAACTTAGATAGTTTTCTACTCCAGAAGGAACTATTATACCCTAGTAGAAAGCTGTTTTAACTTTTACTGCACAGTAATAAAAGATGAAAGCTGTCTAAGGCTCAAGAGCAGACATTTATCCAAAATTGAGAGGGTTATCTCTGTGGAATTCTTTTTGGTGACCCTACCACTTTATCCTTGGTATTTTTTTTTAGGGTTTTATATCTTTGAAGGTGTCCCAGAGTTTTGTCTTGTGTAGTCATCTCCCCTTCAGTGTGGGAGTGACCTCTGACTTGTTTCTAATCAGCATTCTAGGATTTGATGGGAAGTCTGTGATTTGAATCTTCCTGTCTCAAATCTCTGCTTATGCCTGAAGCCTAGTCGGTTAGTCAAATGAGATAAAGATGTGAACCCAAGTACTTCCCGGACTAAAGGCTAAAATTTAAAGGGAGAGGAATTATGACTCAGTGTAAAAGAAGGGTTAATGTTAAAAATGTATCGTATTTGTGATTTTAATTTTTCTGAGTAGTACATAAGTCTACACATAATAAATTTGCAACCTAAACATGCAGTGACAGACATATCCATAAATGCCATAATATTTACTTGTTAGGCATAGAAGGTTATATTTATTTAGGACATTGGAACATATAAGAAACTTTGGGTTTTTAGCTGTTGTGATTTAATTTTGTTTCCAGCTGCTGTTATTCTTTATTTCCAAGATTTAGAAAAGATGGATTTAGAATCAGGAAATTGGGGTTTTAGTTCTAGCTTTCCTTGAGTCATATGAATCCTTTGGTACAGGAAAAGTAAACAGAAGAGACAGATTTATTTCTTCTGTTTTTCCCCATCGAATTGGTTAAATATGTTACATGATACACATACATCTGCATTTTGGTTTGGTGGTTCCAACTTGAGGAATAAAGTAAATATCTGTAGTTTTCAGGTAATATTTAAACACATGCTAAACGTTCTCAACCGGTATTATTGTAAGCAAATTTATTAAGGATCCTTTTATTTTTACTTCCTTTCTAATGTGTTTGTTAATTAAGCTTGGGTTGATGATGTGATTTATTTGTTAGTGGTCACAAACACACACAGTTCAGCCTCAGAGCTAATATAGCTAATACTTTGAAGTGTAATGAGAAAATTGATGAATTTTCATCTTTCTCTTTGCTGATATAAATATATCAACTGGTTTTGTTTGCAGCTCTGGTAGGAGGTAGAACTTTATTCTTCAGTTCTAGGGAAAGCATCCGTGGTTATTTGTTTTGTTTTCTTTTTAATGAGAAATACTTGGGGTGGGTATGAGTTCCTCTGGGCATTTTTGAATAACAAAAGATGGTTGTTAACCTACCTCCTTACTGGGCCCTGCAGCTGGAGGACATTTTATGATGTGTTTATATATACATGCCTTTGAAGGAAGGTCAGAGTTGACCTCTTCTTCCTAAGACAGGAACTGAGTTTGACTTCACTCTGGCCAGAGGAGCCAGGCAGCCAAGTGCCCCGTGAGCGGTGGAGGGAACTCTGCCCCTGACCCTGTGGGCCATCTAGAGGTGCTTTGGAAAGCTGAGCCATCAAATAATGACATGGAAGGTGTTTGTTGTGGGCAAATGACTTAAGTTCCCTCCTCTCTCTCTCTCTCTCTCTCTAATGAAATCTTTAGTAAATTCTCTGTGTTTACTAATCTTTTGTACAAGTGGGACTCTGCAAGGAACCTGAAAGATGCTAAGTCCGTTCTGGAGGGTCCCAAGAGAGCACCAAGGCATGAGACGGACAGCTGATGACTGGGGGTACATAGATCCAGTGGGCTGCTGGGCAGGACATGCTGCAATAATTACTGCTTAATAATAATTACTGTAACTGGCATGCACTTTGTTAAATGCTTTGGTATGTACATTATCTCCACCTGTCCTTAAAACAGCCCTATGAGAACCACCTTCCTTACAGAAATACAGAAAAGGAAGCTTCAGGAAGTAACTTACTTAGAGTCATCTTGCTTAGTTACAAGTGTGAAGTCAGGTATATCTGGTTTCAAATTCCTTGTGATGAACTGCTAAACTGCAGTTTTTTTCTTTGCTAAGACTATTCCTTGAAGATTAAAATGTATTTTCTTTTGTCAATTTAGGAGGACATAAAAATAGGTCCTCCAGAATTCTGAAAATTTGGAGGGTTTTAACTGTGCAAGAGGTGAAATAAGTAATTACTACATCTTTATATTAACCTCACCTTGGGACCTTGTTTTCCTCACTCTTGCCATCAGTCCCTACTCAAGTACCACCTCTTACTTGAAACCTTCAACTGCTTCACCACATCCTGGTCAGAAGTAAAGTTAGTATATCTGTGTTCACATTGTGTTTCAGTTACTGCCACATTTTATTTCTTTCTTCCCTTTTTTGAATGAGTTATTAGATCTTGTTTTCTACGTTAAATTTTTGAATGACAGCTTTATTGAAATAATTCACATCTCATGCAATGCATTTTTTAAAGTGTACAATTCAGTACTTTTTAGTATTTTCAAACTTGTACAATCATTAATCAATTTCAGAATATTTTCATAACCCTCAAAAGAAGCACTCTATCCATTGTCAGTCACTCCCCAGTTTCCCTCTGTTCTGCCCCTCAACCCCAGGCAGCCAATAATCTTTCTGTCTCTATACATTTGCGTGCTCTAGACATTTCATATGAATGGAATCATACAATAGGTGGTCTTCTGTGACTGACTTTTCACTAGCATAATGTTTTCATGGTTCATAAATGTTGTAACATGTATCAGTATGTCATTCCTTCTTTTGGCTGAATAGCACTCCATTGTGTGGATATATCATATTTTGTTTATCCTGTCATCAGCTGAAGGACACTTGGGTGGTTTCCACTTTTTGGCTATTAATGGATAATACTGCTATGAACATTTGTGTACATGTTTTTGTGCGAACATATGTGTTCAGTTCTCTTAGGTATATATCTATGAGTGGAGTTGTTGGATCACAGGTAACTAACTTTTTGAAGAACTGCTAGACTGCTTTCCAAAGCAGCTGTACTGTTTGACTTCCTCACCAGCGGATTCCACTTTCTGCACCTCCTGACTAATACTTATTATTTGTTTGCCTGTTAGATTATAGCCATCCAGTGAATGTAAAGGAGTATTTTGTTGTGGTTTTGATTTGCATTTTCCTGATGGCTCCTCATTAAATTTTAAATTGTTCTGTGTAAGAAATAGTCTTCTCTTTCTTATCTCCTAAAACACCCACAGTGTTTTCCACATATTAGCTCATAATAAATGTTTAAATTTATAACCCTGTTTTTTAAAATTCCAATAAAGGGGGAGGTTGTCCTTAAAGCTTTTTACCTCATTTGAAAATGTGCTTTATCCACATCACTAATGTTTTGCTCTTACCTTTACCTTCGCACCTGTATCTTACAGTGTAACAGGTGCACATATGTATGCTGTTTGCTAACTCTCATTGCTATGCCCTGCACACCAAACGACTTGGTGAATGGTAATTAAATGATTGAATAAATGGAGTATTGTTCATGTTCATTCTGGATTGTTGAGCTTGTCTCTGGAGACACGTGGGTGGCCTGTTTCTGCTACATGCTAATAACCTACTCAAAGACATAATGAGCATTAGAGGCTTCATTTTAAACTGCCACGTCCAGAAAAATAGACTCACCACTAGAAAACTGCTTCTAAAATATAGTTTTAATTGTCTGGTCTTTTTGCATACTGTTTAAATTGTTACTGTTTATATGAGGGGTTTCCTGTATAAGCAGTTCCAGATTTATATTCATTACTTATCTGAGGAATTCTATGAAATATTAGCCTGGTGAATCAAGAAAGTTCATCATAGAAGTTATACTTCATTATAAGGGATACTTACAGTGCTTCAAAATGATATGTGATTTTTAAGGCTTTAAAGAAGATATCAAAGCCTGTCATTCAAATTTCAAAGGAACTCTATTCAACTTTAGCACGGTGTAAATAAACATTGGCTGATGTGCATATATGTTTCTAATATATTATGCTAAGGAAAAAAAGTGCTTAATTATGTTGATATACTTTCTTGTGCTAACATTAACTTAACCTTGTGAACAGAACAGTTATCTATTAGCAAATCTTTATGTACCTAAAACCTTTCTCTAGTGGATTTACTATAAAAACACTGGAACACAGTCAAGATTGTTTTGTACAATTGCTAAAATTTGCTAAAATATGAATTGTGCTAAGATAATTTGGTGTTTTTAGGTATCCAAATATAGGGTTTAAACTTTTGTTGCTTTGGTGCTCTGAGAGAAAAACAGGACTAGTGATTTAATAAATTTGTGTGCCTTGGATACTTAGTAGGATAGCCTCTTTTGAAAATCAAAACTACCATTCTGTGCTCTAAGTGGTGGGGGGGGGGGACGGGGAGGGCAGTGCTTGCTGTCATGGTGATGATATCCAAATACAAGTGTGAAACCTTTTCTGAAGATTAAGTCAAAGAAAAGAGTCTGTTCCTTAAATGAATAGCTGCTGTTACCTCATGGCATTTAAACACTATGCTCACAGTGTTTTAAAGCACATGGCTTACAGTTCTTAGCTTCTAACGCTGCTTCTTTCATCATTATTACAAAAATTACTATTCATAGAAATACGCATACTTGCTTTTCTTCTCAACATGATGGAAATTTTATGTTCAGAGTGTAGTTTTTGATTCCCACTTGTCATTATAATTTACATTTCTAGAGACTTGTATCACTAAATTCTAATCCTATGTAATGATGCAGATGTTATCAACAACCTAAATTCAATCTGTTCTCATACTGGTAAACAATTCCAGGTATATTACTGCGAGCTATGCATAGTTAGTTAAATTTATATTGAATAATGAGATTTTGTGAAGTAATAAATGTATACCTATATAGTTCCTTGCCACTCTTGACTTCCATAATAGTGAGGGTCAACGTTTTCTTCTGTTCCTCCTTCTTCTGGGCTTTCATGATGATCATCTTGGTCTTCACTATCAGCATCATCTTGAAATCTCCTGAAAACTTGGGTCTTCAGTCGTATTGTTTGACCATTATTGCTTCTTTGTTCACCATAATAAATAGTGTGTATATGAGGGAAGCAGAGGAAAATGTATGAGCTTATTGGCTGTTTTAGCTTATTTTGATCTATGCGAATGTATGTTAAATGATGGTAATGTAGTAGGTCAACAGATGGACACATCAGTGTGACATTGATATCTGAAAAATACAAATTAAAAATTAGTCCTGCTGTATTACATCCATAATCCTATATTGGATTTTATGAAAATGTTTATGGGGTATCATTTTATTAATTAAAATACTTATAAGTGGAATTAGGTTTAATTATGTTTTTACAGTAATCAAATAATAAAATGAAGGAAATGAAACTATAAATGAATTTTATATTATCAAAATAAATGATGGCTTCATTGGTTATTAAGTAATTATTTAAGTATTAAATAAATTAAGTAATAAATTCTTAGTAGAAACAATCTCAAAAAGAAAAAAGTGAAAATCACCTATAGTTCCACTGCTCAGGATCTCATATTTCTTTGTATATTCTACAGTACTAATTCTCAATGTTCAAGGTGATAACATTTAATAGAAAAAACTGTAAACCTCAGAGTAAACCTTTCTCTGCGGCCAATTTCTGCCATTTCCGTAGACAGCTTCTAAGCGACCATTTTCAGCAATGTGCAAAGCATAGATATTTTAAAGATTTGTTCTTTAAAAGGTCAAAATGCTGTTCTTTCCGTCTTTAAAAGACGATGATGCTCATAAATGAATTCATTAAAGTTGCAGGATATAAAATTAATACACAGAAATCTGTTGTTTCTATACACTAACAATGAAAGTTCAGAAAGAGAAATTAAATAAACAATCCCACTTACTATCACATCAAAAAGAATAAAATAGCTAGGAATAAACCTAGCTAAGGAGACAAGAGACCTGTACTCCAAAAACTGTAAGACATGGATGAAAGAAATTGAAGATGACACGATTGGGAAGATATACCATGTTCTTGGATTGGAAGAATCAGTATTGTGAAAATGACTGTACTACCCAAGGCAATCTACAGATTCAGTGCAATCCTCATCAAATTACCAATGGCATTTTTCACAGAACTAGAACAAAAAAATCTAACAATTTGTATGGAAACATAAAAGACCCTAAATATCCAAAGCAGTCTTGAGAAACAAAAACGAAGCTGGAGGAATCAGACTTCCTGACTTCAAGCTATACTAAAAAGCTACAGTAATCAAGACAGTATGGTGCTGGCACAAAAACAGAATTATAGATTAGTAGAACAGGATAGAAAGCCCAGAGATAAACCCACACACCTATGGTCCCCTTAACTTTGACAAAGGAGGCAAGAATATGCAATGGAGGAAAGACAGTGTCTTCAATAAGTGGTGCTGGGAAGACTGGACAGCTACATGTAACAAAATGAAATTAGAACATTTAACACCATACACAAAAATAAAATAAACTCAAAATGGATTAAAGACCTAGATGTAAGACCGACACTATAAAACTCTTAAGAGGAAAACATAGGAAGAACATTCTTTGACATAAACCATAGCAAGATCTTTTTTGACCCACCTCCTAGACTAATGGAAATAAAAAACAAAAATAAACAGATGGAACCCAGTGACACTTCAAAGATTTCGCACAGCAAAGGGAACTATAAATAAGACAAAAAATCAACCCTCAGAATGGTAGAAAATATTTGCAAATGATGTGATCAACAAAGGATTAGTTTCCAGAATTACAGACGGCTCATGCAGCTCAATATCCAAAAAACAACTCAATCAAAAATGGGCAGAAGACCTAAATTAGACATTTCTCCAAAGACAACACACAGATGGCCAAGAGGCACATGGAAAGATGCTCAACATCACTAATCATTAGAGAAATGCAAATCAAAACTATAATGAGACATCACCTCACACCAGTCAGAATGGCCATCAGCAAAAAATCTACAAACAGTAAATGCTGGAGAGGTTGTGCAGAAAAGGGAACCCTCCTACCCTGTTGGTGGGAATGTAAATTGATACAGCCGCTATGGAGGACAGTATGGAAGTTCCTTAAGAAACTAAAAATAGAGTTACCATATGATCCAGCAATCCCACTCCTGGGCATACATCCAGAGAAATCCATGGTTCGAAAGGGTACAGGCACCCCAGTGGTCATTTCAGCATTGTTTACAATAGCCAAGAAATGGAAACAACCTAAATGTCCATGGATAGAGGAATGGATAAAGAAGATGTGGTACATGTGTACAGTGGAATATTTCATAGCCATTAAAATAGAATGAAATAATGCCATTTGCAGGAGCATGGATGGACCTGGAGATTATCATACTAAGTGAAGTCAGACAGAGAAAGACAAATATATATCACTTATATGCAGAATCTTTAAAAAAAATTGTGCAAATGAACTTATTTACAAAACAGAAACAGACTTATAGACTTAGAGAACAAACTTATGGTTCACCATGGGGGAAAAGTTGGGGGGAGGGATAGATTGGGAGTTTGGGACTATGTACAACAAGGACCTACTGTATAGCACAGGAAATGCTGCTCAATATTCTGTAATAACCTAAATGGGGAAAAAAATTTGAAAAAGAATATATATGTGTATATGTATAACTGAATCACTTTGCTGTACACCTGAAACTAACACAACACTCAATCAACTGTGCTCCACTATGAAATATAAATTAAAATTAAATATGTAAATAGATAATAATAAAAATAAAAACAATACACATACACACAAAAAATGAAATTTTACATACTTTCAATTTCATTATTTTCTAGGTATAGGTGTTGTAAGTTTCTTGGAATATAGAATGCTTGCTTCAGTTTGTTGTGTCCAACGTTGAGCTCTATAAGATTGGAAAGATTAAAAATATTATATGGGATGTCTTGTAGTTCGTTGTGTGACATTCTTAGAGCATGAAGTTTTGGAAGTTCATTGAAGTAATTTTCTGGTATAGAAGATATTGAATTATTTTCTAAAGACAGATACATAAGTGAAGAAGGCAAACCAGGAGGCATTGATTCTAATCTGTTATTACAGAGGTTGAGCTGCATTAGTTTTTCCATTTTGGCAAGGACTTTTTCTTGTAATGTAGAATCATCGATTTGATTATAACAGAGATCGAGCATGGTCAAGTTTACTAGGCCATTCACAGCATTTGTCTGCAGTCTGGAGATCTCATTGTGACCGAGAAGAATCCTTTCCAAAGACTTAGGAAGAGGAAATGGAAAGTCTTCTAAATTGTTGTGCTGTAGGTGAAGTTGTAGTAGATTTGACAATTTAGCAAACACACCATGATCAATCTTTTGAGATTTAATTTTGTTGTGGCTGAGGTTGATTTCTTTAAGATGAGTGGCATTGATGAATGAATCTGCAGTCACAGCCTCAATTTCATTGAACTGAAGATAGACTTGCTGAATGTATGCTGGAATATTTGGAATAGTCTTCAGTTTGCGATTATCACAGTACATTGATGAAGGAAAGTTGGGTGGACAGAAGCATTCACTGGCACAACGTGAAGTATGCTGATGAAATGGAACTCCATAGTCTACATTCTGATGAAACTGGAATTCTGGTTGGTAGACATCATCTGGTTCTTGGTCATAATCTTCATCCCATTGATAACTTTCATACTGGCAATGTACTTTGACTCCAAGAAAGAAGAGAAGGACACATACTGGACTAGAAAAGCCCATGTTCCTTTTTTGTCCTGTTACAAGGCAAAAAGGAAATATATTGTGGGAAAAGTGAGTAAAACTTAGAATAATTCTTATATAAATTGACAGTTATATAAAATGCATAATATCTATATCTGTTTTGAAATATATAAAAGAATGTCCAGAATTAATTGGTGCCGCTGAGACCAAAATTAATATATAAGGTGGTATTTTTGAAAAAGTCACATACTGCATTGAATCAGACTAAGTAACCATCTTTTAGGAGAATCTCGATTTGTCTTGCTTACTAGACTATAGATTTACAGTGATAGCATGACCTCTCTCCACCCCAAAGCCAAGTGCTGCTTCCATATAAATGCTGCATGTTCTCACTGACTGTTTGGCCCCTTCAGTGATGTTCACTGCCTATGAGAAGAGGGACTCTGTGTTTTAGTTACTTAGGAGATTAACCAGATTTTCCCACTGCAGCTTTTAGTTACTTAGGAGATTAACCCAAATTTTCCCACTGCAGCTTTGTTTGCTGATGTTCTTTTCTGCTCTTTGGAAAAACACAGAACACTCCATTTTATGTGAAGGCTTGAGATATTAAAAATAACCATCATGTTTCCTCTTAGTGTTCTCTGTCCAAGCCTAACCTGTGACTGCAAATTTTCCCTGTGAAAGAGTTTCCAGAATCCAATTATTTTGTATCTGACTTTACTTGAATAACTACTTCAAATCCCAGATACACACAATATTTACGTTCTATGAAATTTTAGTTTCTAATTGGTTATTCTATACATTTTTCCTATTAACCTTCCTAGCTTCTTTCTTTCCACTAATATTTTTGAGTTAATTTATAGATACACAGATATTAAAAACACACTGTCGTCTGCCCGCAGTTTAGGTCTAATGGAGAATCAAACATGCAGTACAGTGAGTAGGAGCATGTGTGTGGGGTAGGATTATAAAATAGGGAGTGCTCAGATTTAAGAAAGAGAGACAGTTAACAATAGTTTTGCTGAAACTTGAGGTTGTAGTGAAATGGTGGATTATGTGTACTGGGTGAGGCTCCTGAAAGTCTTCATTTCAGTCCTCTCACTTATGGTGGTCAAGTCACTTATATATGCCTGTTGCCTCATCAGTAAAATAAGAACTGTAATTGCTTCCCTGCTTATCTCACCTGGTAATTTTTAGGATCATAAATGCATATGAGGTATGCATGTAAAAGTGCTTTGCAAATTAGAAAGTGATCCAGATGGAATAAGTATGTTATTTAGGAAAAGGTTAAAAAAAAAAAATTGTACCTCTTATTTTGTGGTCAATTTTCTCTACCCTTCTCATCCATGGTTTCATGAGAGAATTCGTATCCTACTACATCATTGTATGTAATGAGGTGACTTACCTCCTATTCATCTAGAATGGTACTATTTTTCATCATTGGGATAAATGAAAAAATAGTTACTTAAATCATTTTCTCTGACAGAACCCTGTTTGAGAAAGGCTGACCTAGACCCTAACATCTTAGTTTCTTTTTTCTTTTCTTGTCAGAAACTAAAAAGTATAGAATGTAAATATTACGTGTATTTGGTATTGGAAGTAGTTATTCAAGTGGAGCCAGAGACCGTGAACCTTTTTTTCCTGGATGATGTTTCCTCCAGTCTTCCACACCGTTCCCTCCTTTGTACCCACATAAAGGGCCTTATCATTACAGGTGCTGCAACTGCTTCACATGCTGACCACTATCTCCTATCTTTATAACTTACTTCATGTAGTAACTCCTACTGCAATAATTCTTCAGTTTCAGTGGGACCTAAAATATATTGATCCTACTGTTTTTTCACTGTCGCTCATCATACCTCTCAATATACTTAGGTCCTTACCAACCTAGACCCCATAGTGCATCATGGCCATACCCCTTTGCACATGCCCTAAATTTGCTGGCCCTTTATATCCTCATAGTCCAACCCTGGTTACTTTAATTCTCCATCTACTCATGGCCTGACTCATGCAGCTGAATACAATGAGAGATAATAGGACAATGCCAACTGGTCTCACTCTAAAGCCATGACCACGCAAGTGCTGCCCAGTGATATCTCCTTAGTCCATTCCTTTTCCCCTTCTCCTACACAAGCCTCTAAAACCTTATTTTGGTTTTGGATGATGACCCCGCTTCCTTTTTCACCAAGCAGATAGAATAGACAGTCATTTACTCTAATATATTGATTTCTGTTTATTCTTATCCCTTCCTATAGAAAATGCCAAAATAGTAATGGTTTGATCTTTTTAAACAATTTTGATTTTGAAATTCATAAAGTTTCCTTTTGCAAATCTAAATAAAGTCCATCCGCAGTTCCTTCTTATCTATGTGATTCATGAAGGACATGGCATTGGAATTAGACTTTGAAGGAATATGAGGGTTCTCACAGAGGAAAATAGGGAAGAAGATTTGCAGATAGAAGAGATGAGCAGAAACATGTAAGCAGCAGAGGGTGAGATGTCTGGGATGTGGGCTGACTTGTTGAAGGAGCAGAATAAGACTGTTACAGCCGATCTCAGCCAGAATCTAGAGGCCTACATTGTGACCTCAGGAATCTGTACTCTGGGAACAAACACCTAGCTTAATTCATTAATAAAGTTGGGCCATGATCTTCATACTGCAGTGTTCATGCCTCAAGTAAGTCCTGGCAAGAGAAGTGAAAGCGTGTGGTCTCATCCCAAAGGGCAGTGTTCGGTGCTGGCTGGCCCAGACAGGGCTCTGGGAAACTCCCAGTGGGTGTGATTAGGAGTGCTCTTTCACCTGTGGTAACTAGCGAACCTGTACTAGATGCTGTGTGGGCGTGATTAGAAAAGCACCTTGCAAATATTGCTAGTGAGTTATTTTGATTGGGTTACTTGATGATTGTCTTGAAGCACTGTGCTTGGTAGGAAACACAGAAGTGAAGAAGACATGAAGACCCAGTCCCTTCTATAAAGAGCATACAATTTACTGGACAAGAGAGAGAGATACCAGTGCTGTGGGAGCCAGTGGCTTAACCCTGCTTGAGCGAGACAGGGAAACCTTTGCAGACATCATTTGGCCAAGACTTTGGGAGATTAGCAGGAATGGGTTTAGAACATCCTATACATATTACTCTCTAGTTGATAATATTTTATGTATAAAATTACAGTATTTTATTATACTCATTATACTATAGCATATCAACTTTTTAAAAAGTACTTGTCATATTTCATTTAAAGTACTGCACCATAGGGCTTCCTGGGTGGCTCAGTGGTTAAGAATCCGCCTGCCAATGCAGGGGACACAGGTTCGATCCCTGCTCCAGGAAGATCCCACATGCCACGGAGCAGCTAAGCCCGTGCACCACAACTATTGAGCCTGCGCTTTAGAGCCCATGAGCCACAACTATTGAGCCCATGTGCTGCAACTATTGAAGCCCACGCGCCTAGAGCGTGTGCTCCGCAACAAGAGAAGCCACCAAAATGAGGAGCCCACACACCACAACGAAGAGTAGCCCCCACTCACTGCAACTAAAGAAAGCCCATGCACAACACAGCCAATAAAATAAATAAATAAATAAACCAACGCAGCCAATAAAGTAAATAAATTAATTAAAAATAAAATAAAATAAAGACCCAACACAGCCAATAAAATTAATTAATTAATTAAAAATAAAATAAAATAAAGTACTGCACCATAGAGTTAAGAAGAAAGTAGAGGCAGAGAGGCAGAGACATGCAGCTGCACAGCATCAGATCCGTAGGGGGTCTCAGAAGCTGACTGCTACACAGTTGAACTTTGAAAAGTGTACTACTCATCAGAACTCTGAATTTTATCCTTGTGTTAAGAACATCAGATAATAACCTTACATTTGAGAATTAAAGTCATGACTGTTCAACAATTGTGAGAAAATATTGGGAAAAAAGACTTGGATGATACTTTTGGTTCAGCACTTACCTTTGCCTTGGAATCAAGACCTCCTGATGGGGGCCTCTCTGAAAATAAAGGGATTCTTTTTTTTTTTTTTTTTTTTTTTTAATAAAGGGATTCTTAGTATTATCTGCTTTTGGTCTTCCTGGCCACTTGAGAAGAGTCTTTCCGAGGACGGTTTCTCCTCTGAAGCTGAGCTCATCATCATCGTCCTCAACCATTGAGGACCTTGGCCCTGTAGCTCAACCTTGTCCCACTCCCTTTTGAGTAAGTGCAGTTTTCTGGTCTGAAATCCATTCTGTCTCCATTGATATACCCATTATTTCCTATTCCTCTTACTCTTCAACTTCACTGCTGATCATTTTCCCTGTTACAGTGATCTCGTTTCTTTTTACTCAAATTTTTCATTCAGTTCATCTTTCACCAGCCATTTGATAAGCATATTTTTATTACTTCTGCCTTTAATGTTTGGCAATCTATGCCTTGTTTCCTATAGGCTGACCCATAGCAAAACATCATAACTCACTGTCAAGGATCTCATTTCTCAACCTCTAATTTTTGACAGACTCTAGTACAATGCACAGTTTGTAAGTGCTCACAGATTTTTGGAATCAATGATTAATTTATTGTTATAGATTACATCTTGTTAGTGACGTTTATTGCTACTAATGTTGATTATTTCTAGGCATTTATTTCACCACAGTGATTTCTTTAAATGAACACAATCACAGAGAACCTGGCTGTTTTCTTTTGAATATTTCTTTGTCACAATATACTGTATTCACTTTCCTATTACCTTGTTTAGTAGAAAAAAAACAAATGTGGAAAAGAAAGTTTAAAGCAAAGTGAAATATGTTACCAGGTTTTTAAATTATTCAATAATGTGAATTTTTCATATTATAGCTAAAAAAGTTTCTATGTCATAACACTTCTCTTACCTGGAAAAAAGGACTTGTGCTTTCATCAGGAGAGTTCTAATTTAAATTGCTAATCAAAATGAGATGGAACTTTGTTCTGGAAAATTTAAAGTAATTGGAAAGTTTCATAGCATTTTATTATTTTAGACTTAATTGTTTTATTGGTATGCCATAGAAACTAAAATGTAAGAAACCAAGTATTAGTATGAGTCAGAATTTTTTCCAAAGCAGTTTTAAATTTAACTCTGTAAAAGTAAAGTTGTGTACATCACTATCACACACAAGGCCTAAGGAAGTAAGACTCTTTTGCCCTTAAAAATATGAAAGTCTCAAAATTATTTTTAGCTATAATACATTTGAGTCTTAATTAACTGAAACCCAAGAAACTAGATCTTTCAGTGCTAGATAGAGTACTTGTATTTCCTCTTTGAAGAAGAGGCAAACACATTGTAATATCATGGATTTGGTTAATAGAGAAATTTTGAGAAAATTTCTAGTGAAATTTGTACAAATACTGTAACATTGCCCAAATGCATGGCTCACAGGCATTTGCCGGGTTTTTGTCACTTGAAGTTGAGACAGAGAGAGAGAGGGAGAGAGAAACAAAATTATTCCATTAACCTGAGAATCTTTCACTCAAAGTAAAAAAAAAAAAAATCTAAACAAAGGTCATTTGTTGGGTAAATCTTAAGTTAGAAAATTAAATTCACTATATTACTTATTTCCCTGAATATTTTGGCTAATCAAATTTTAAGTAGCTTTTACCAGGCATTGCTTACAAAAATTGTTCATTTATGATGGCTACAATCTATTTTAATGTTAAATCAGATATATTTTTAACAGTAGGAATATTTTCTTTAAAAATTGAAAATTATTTTATCATCATACCTGTTGAGTTTGCTTTAGTTTTCAGGGGCTGATGAATTTGTAAATCCTGTAAATGAATCAGAAATTCCTAAATTCTTAAACTGAGTCTCTTAAAAATCCACAGTAACTGTGTGTCCAGGCAGGGCTGTCCCTTGAATTGCTATAGCAATTTAAGCAAACATAATCTGTTTGGAAAATACTTGGGTTGGATTAAAATTATGTATTTCTTTTCATTATCCAAAACTTTGTGGACTCAAATTAAAATGCTTGTGTTCCTGGTAAGATTAATGTGGCTTACTTCTTTCTTTTCCCCTTAATTTTGGTTTGAGGTATGGCAAGAATTTCCTCTAATATGAAAGGCAAGCAGAACTAAATGAAACAGCATGTACTGATTACTGTTTTTATTTTCATTTTCATGCCAAAGAATTCTTCAAATTAAGGTCCACTGTAACATGGAGCTCAGTGTCTTGGCATTTTAAGGTGGAACTCAGAGTCATCTTGAGACCTCAGTTGTCTGATAACCTTGTGTTCACACCAGTGCTTCCCTTTATTAAGACGAGGAACCAGGATTAGAAACATATAGCATTTCACATCTAGTTTATTTTTAAAATGAAATAGATTGTCATTGGTGACACAGATCAAATATATTACTTTTCCATACAAAGAATTATACCTTCTTTTCTATCACCCATCCCCTTTCTCACCTTCCTCCCAAGTATATCCACTAGCATGCTTTCTAATAACCTTAGAGATAAAATTAATCTCTTAAAGAATTCACTCAGAAGGTATATCTCTGATTTATCTATTTTTATTAGTACAAAAATAATTTTATATTATTGAATAAGATGGAATTAGGAACTTCTGTTGACCATTATTGCCTTTATTTTGCAGATGTAGAAAATTTACAAATTTCACTGAGCTGTCTCTCCAGAAGAGTAGCAGTTAACTACTTAAATGCTGTATTTTTATGCTAGTGTTTTTGTATTTTAAACAGAGAGTTAACTTGTATCTCTTGGCAGTGAACTTTGAGTTCATTCTTTGGGAGATTTTTTTCAAGCTTGTACAGACTAATAAGGTAAAGTGATTCCTGGAATTTGTTTTTATTTCCTCAAGATAGTATTTTCCATTAGGTTTTTAAAAAGAACTCACAAGATTTATTTTGTTATACTTCGGATTTTTAAAAAGTATACAGTGTTTCAAGAGATGTTTTGGCAATATTGTAAAAATCTCATCTATTATTTGAGACACTGGTATGTAAAACGTGGCAGACCATATTTGAGCCAAGTTTTCATCTTGTTACTGATCTCTTCCATATGTTTCCTTTTAGTATTTGTTCTTAAACCTCAGCCTTCCACACCAAGCAAAAGAGCAAATCAGTGTACTTTTTCCAAAAATCATTCTATATGGCCTCAGTTAATTTAAAATTAACAGTTTAACTTTTATTAAATTCTTCATTTAACTCTGTGATTTGAACTTATGATAGTGATTATGTTGTTCATGTTCCTAACAAATGTGAAAATATTTATCAATAGATAGCTAGAACACTCAGAATTAAAAGTGTCTAGGAAATTTAAATAAGGTTGATGGTGTCCAGGAGGTTTAGGTTGGCAGGGGGTGGGAGGGGTGGTTTGAGTCAGGCCTTAGAGGAAAACTGGAAGCTGCGAGGGATTGTGATAATTCACTGTGTCAGCTGGTGGTTATTTTTTATTATTATTATTTTTATTTTTTTAAATTTATTTATTTATTTTTTACTGTGCTGCGCGGCTTGTGGAATCTTAGTTCCCCGACCAGGGACTGAACCTTTGCCCTCGGTAGTGAAAGCTCGGAGCCTTAACCACTGGACAACCAGGGAATTCCCTCGGTGGTTATAACTGTAGCAATTAAGGAGAGAAGTCAGCTGAATTGGTGAAAGTGTAAATTATATTCTATGATTATAATTTGATTGAAGTAGATACAATATCTCAGCGGCAAATAACTAGTGCTGGCTAGGAAAGGTCTGACTGAGACCTGGTAATTATGGTAATAAACCCTAATAAAGATTTCTAATTCATTTATTCATCCAGCTAATATCTGTTGAACATCTGCTTTGTACAAGGCAGTTTTAGGTGCTGAGGACCCAGCAGTAAAATTCCCTGTTATCATGGAAGAGGAAGACAGATAATAAACACATATCAGGTGGTGTAGAGTGCAATGGAGAAGAACAAAGCACGGCAGAGGGGTAAAAATGAATGAGCACAGGGATTTAAGTCAGTAGTTCTGACACTACAGTGATGTAGGCTGAAAGGAGTGGTTATGTAACTCCGGCGAATGGGGGAGCCAGATGTCTCACTGCTGGAGGGAGGTTACAGTTACAGGTAAGCAAGTGGAGGTAATGGGAATGAGAGGCTACAGTTGCTTTAGATCTCAGTCATACTTGACATTATCTAACTTCCCCCCTATTTATAGGTATATGATGGTATTGCCTGTGATTTTAATTTCCATTTCCCTGATTACTAAAGAGGTTGAACACTGTGTCACGTGTTTTTCAGCCATTTGGATTTTCTTTTCTGAGATATGCCTGTTAATGTTTTTTGCTCATTTTTCTATTGTGGTATTTGTCTTTTTCTGATTGATTTTTCAGGGTTTTTTTTTTTTTTTTTAATACATTGTGGATACCCATCTTTTGTTATGTGTGTGGCCATGTCATCATTTTTCAGTTGATTCTCTTGGGGTTTTCGGGTACATATGAATCATATGCAAATGAGACTGTACCTTCTTTCTAATTGTTTTTGAGGGAATAGCTCTTATTTCAAGAAGACATTTTGCAAATCTTTACTACTCAGACAATTGGACTGTTGGTTTGTGTTTGTCCCAATTAACTCCTAAGTGAACCACACGAGATAAAAGTACAGTTCAAATCAGTAAGCCACATGATAACCAAACTGTGAGACGTCATGGAAACCTTATCAAACAAGGAGGTATGGAAAGAAGAATTTAAAAAGACCAGCATACTGCCAGGCATGGATGGCAGAGAGAGAGCAAGGGAGCACTAAAGGCTCATGGAGCAGTCAGTACTCTCCACCCTCACAGAGTTAAGTTCCAAGATTATATAGACAGTTAAAAAGTAGTTGTCTAATCCATTAAATTTTTTTTCACTGACTGGGACTGACACAGGCTACAACATGAATGAACCTTGAAAACCTTATGATAAGTGGAAGAAGCCCATCACAAAAGACCACATATTATATGGTACCATTTATATGAAATGTCCAGAATAGGCAAATCGATAAAGCAGTGGATTTGTGGTTACCTGAGGCTGGGAGTACATGAGGAGTGATGTTAATCAGGACAGGGTTTCTTTTTGGTGTGGTAAAAAAATATTCTGAAATTGATTGTGGTGACGGCTGCTAAGCTGGAATAGAGTTAAAAACCTTTGAACTGTATACTTTAAATGGTAAATTGTACAGGATGTGAATTATACCCCCAGTAAAGCTGTTATTAAAAATAATAGTGATGGGAGTGTAAATGAATAATGGCTTAAGTTAAAAACTAAGTCAGAAGTATGTGAAAGTTTATTGTAGTGTTTTGTCTACTTTTACTTCTATTGTAAATTTTCCTTAATACAAAGGAAATCTCCAGTACTCAAACTGCAGGTTTTAATGTTAGGAATTCATGGAACTGCACCCTCCGTGTAGAGCTGGGCATGGTACAGGCTTTTGCCCCTTGGCCTAATTTGTCCTTGTGTTTCTGCTTCTTCCAGCCTCTGTAACCTCCTCCCCTGTCTGTGGAAGGGCTTGTTTTCAAGGGTCCTCAGTAAGCTCTTTCCCTGTCTTTAGAAGGTCTCATTTTAAAGCCCTCTGTAAGCTCTTCTCCCTGACTATGGAAGGGCTCATTTTAAAGCAGTTATCTTTATTTTCATGCTGTTATTTCACCAAGGAAGAAATATCACTGCTGGGAATGCGTACCTTGTTACAGCACTAGTCAGAGCTGATTAGGTGGGAGGATCTGTTTTAGAGCTCCCCAAAGCCTGTGATAGAAACTGTAATAAATCCCTTTAATAACTGAGTGCATTGGGAAAAAATGCCATCTGCCCCTGCTTCAGAGTACTGTGGCACACACAGTATATCTGCATCAAGTGAGTATAGGTCTATGGGAGAGCTGGAGAGCGGGAGGGGGAGCTACTAGGATGATGAAAGAAAGATATGTAGGATAAAAAACACATTGCCTTGTGAGAATGAGGATAGAGGCTTTTTTTTTCCCCTCAGTAAGCACCCTTTGCTGATTTAATCCAGCAGCATGTTTTGAGTGAAGGAAGTGTGCTCACTTTTGGGGGGGGAGAAAAAAGGGATACAAAGATGACTAAAACACAGTGCTTACAATCAAGATATCTAGAATCCTCCAGCGAATGTGAAGAAAAAACCCATATATAAATAACTGTAATAAGTTAGATTGTGATAAGTGCAAAAGAGGAGCACGTCAAAATACTGGGACGATTTTGGGGGTGGGGTGCAAGAAGCCACATCTGTTTATGGGAGGATGGTGAAGATGAACTGAGATGGGTGACCCTTGACACGGACATTTGAGGTTGGATAAGATTTTGATAGATGCAAAGGACGGCTTTAATAAAGGACACAGAAGCCAGAAAATACAAAGCAGTTTGAGAAATAGCAAGTAATCTTCAGCTGGAGTATAAAAAGAAGTAAACATGAAATAAAAAGTTCAAAAAACATTACTTAAATGTAGATCATGAAAGTCTTGATAGGTGAGTTAAGCACTTTTTGTAATTTAGTATCAGTGGGAACTGTTACAGTCTTTTGATGAGGGGAAGGACTGACATAATCCAGACAGCACATAGTTGTGTTTGGTTAGTCATGATAGAGTTGGGTTGGCAAAATGAGGCCAGGAACTTATTTTGATGTTCCAAATAGAAAATAAAGTGATTGTGCTGTCGTGAGTGAGAGTAAAAGGAAGGAATGGTGCAAGCAACGTGGGAGGGAGAGCAGGAATGGCACTTGCGGAAGTTTAGAACCAGAAGGGCTAAGGGAAAGAAAAGGTCAAGAGGGTCAGGGTGGGTTTGAAAGAAATTGTTTTTGATGTTGATTTTGATATGGCTCCAAATGTTTGGGTTTACTTTTGAGAGTTTCTTACTCCCATCAAGGTCTGCTTTTGAGAGGTGAATTTCAGAGGCCTTCACCTGAGACATTATGGCTAATGTTTAGAAATGAACGAGATTACCAGGGGCAAAGTGAAAAGGCCAAAACAATATTGAGGAACACTAGCCATTAAAGAGCAACCCAAAAGGCATGATATGTGGAAACCAAGTAAGCGAAGAATCTCCAGGAGGAAGCACTGTCTATAACGTTGATCACTGCCTAAAAAGTTAGTGTGTCATCATGGTTAAAAGTATGGAGCTAGATTGCTGGGATCAAATCCTAGATCTGCCACAAGGTATTGAACCTTTGTTTTCCCGTTTTCACCCCCTTTCTGCAAATACGTATAAGTAAAGGTAGCTGCCTCATAGGGCTATTGTGAGGATTAAGTGGATAAATGCAAGTAAGGTATTTGGAAGAATGTCTGAAAATGTTCTTTACATACCACCTGTTACTGTTTAGTATTATTCACATGGGACAATTTGGAGAAAGTAAATTCGGGAGAATTGTTCTGTCAGTTGCAGCAGGTTAAGGACCATGTGAGTAGAGAAGTAATTAATGCCAAGGTAAGAGTTCTTTTATCAAAAGATGGAATTACAAAGGAAAGAAAAAAAATGCAGTAGTTTAAGGAGGAACAAAATTGATTTTTTTTTTTTTAAAGCTTTAGTTTCAGTGACTCCAAGTGATTTTCTAAAAGTATTTGTTTCATGAATTCAGTGATCATTTTTATTGTAGTATTTGGGAGGAAATAAGGATAGATGATCACTGAGTTTTTTTTTTCTACCTTGAAGTCCTTAATAAATCCAGTAAATTGTAGTAATTCGTTTCCAAACTTTAATGGATTTCAAGTGGGTGATATTTTGTATTTACCATAAAATGGGATTATGGCAGAAAACTTTAATGCAGTTTTGGTTGTTTATGATTTTTATTAGTGATTTGTTTTTTGCAAACTTATAACCAAAGATGGTAACCAGCTGTGGGGTGAAAAACACAAACATAAATACTGGAAATTAATTGCAGTGATTTCAGGAATCGTTTCCAGTATTTAAAACTTTTTGCTGTCTCTTCCTTTTAGAAAAGGTTAATTTTGCTACTTTAAGCTTCTCTATTTAGATCAGTCTAATCTGTTTAGATGATTCTAACCTTAGCACTAACCTTATGAATTTAATTATTAATTTCAAGAACTGGATTCTTGCAATTTCAGTGAACAGTTCACTTCTACTTATGTTCTTTTAACTAGCATGGTGTCACAATTTTATCTTTATGATATATTGTAGAAAAATGAATTTAAAAAAAAGAAAAATGAAATTTATTAAAACTATGAGAAGCTTAGGACATTTTAATTTTAAGATGATTATCATTGTTAGATATTCTTTTGTTTTTGAAGGACTTCATAATCTCTAATTTTTCTTGTCAGTAAATTATTGTCCAGTATAATAGTTATGCATGTTTCATGAATCTTTATGGTTTACAAAAAAGCATTTTTACATACACTTTTTCATTCAGTTCTTATAGCAACCTATTTGATCAGTATTGTCATCCCTACCCTTTATAGATGAGAAGACAGGTTCAAAGAGATTGTGATTTGCCCAAGACTATAAATGGAACTGGATTTCTGGGTATGTTTTTCCAACTCAGAGCTGCATCCGTGGGCTCTTTCTGTTATATCGCTACTGGTGGTATTATTATAATCACACTTTGATCTTCCCCCTACAGTTTTTCCAAACAAAAATAGTAAGTATTTTGTTTCAGGTTTCCAAACCTGTGTCAGAAATTAGAAATTAAGTAAATTTTCTATAAAGCAGTAGTTCTCAACCAGCTGCAATTTGGCTCCACCCCCTCCTCCTGGGACATTGGCGTTTTTTTGGAGAAATTGTTGATTGTCACGCTGTGGGGCCTGACTGCAAGTGCTATGGCATCTAAGGGGTAGAGACCAGGGAGCTGCCAGACATTCTGCAAAGGACAGGATGGCATCCCCCACAGAGAAGGGTCCAGCCTAGAATGTCTGCAGTGCCAGTGCTGGGGAGCCTCACTAGGAAGAACAAGACCCGTGTACCCACTCTTGACCTGATGTCCGGACCCCTACCCCTTTTTACATATCTGTAATGTGCTGCTCTCCCCCACGTTATTTAAAGTCTAGGTTTTGAGGTAGTTTACCATAAAAGTGATAATCTTTCATGGCACAGGTATAATTTGGGATATTTCAGTACTATTATTAAGAATAAGCTTTAACACTTTACTAGAAATGTTTTAGTAAAAATATAAGAGTTTTATGAAAAATAGTTTATGTTCCTAGGTTGGAGAAGAAAAATTAAACCAAAGCAAAGTATTTTATTTCAAACCAATATTTTAATGTTTCCTTATTTTCTAGTTTTACTTATGTTGAACACAAACAAAAATATATGTAAGTACTCTTAATTTTTATACAGAGCTTTTAGTTTCTTTGAATTCTGTTTAAAGCTCCTTCTGTTCAGTTATACTAGGTGTGTTTTTCAGAGTTATCCAGTCTGTGCATATTTAAGGAGACACTTTGGTGTAGAGTTGATAGCATCCAGTCTCTTCCAACAAAGATCTTACAAAGGGACATCTCAAAAATATTCCTTATCATTGAGGTGACCATGTTAATATAAGCTAACAATTGACACACTGTTAAAAGCTTATAATAACTGTGATAATAAAAAGTGTGAGATTTTATATAAACACTCACTATGCATTTCTATAGAGGTTTTATAATTAGGTAATAATAATTACAAAGAAAAGCACGTGCTACAGCTTGAAAAAAGCTGTTATGAATCGCATCTGTTGAGTGGGTAATAAACACTTACCGAAGGCTTTGTTATAAGGAGTTCTAAACATAAAGACAGTAAGTCTCTAAGACATGAGAATTTGAATAAGATTATATCAAACCATACTTCAACATTATTAGAAATATTACAGCAATACCCAAGTTCCTAAAGACAGAATAAGAATAGTATAATGTACTCTTTATATAACCGTACTTGTCAATTTTCTTTTTCTAATAGCAAATGAAAAAGCACAAATTTTGCTAAGTCAAGCACTCCTTTTACAGTACAGTTCTGTTTTAAATGCACTTGATAACAAAGTGTTAAATACTGAATGTCTTATTTTTTGTTACTGAGAAAGAATGTTCAAGCATGAGATTTATGCACAATCACTTATATGTAAAAGGAAACTGCAATAGACACTTATTTCCTTTAATCCTGATGTATCAATAGTTTCTGCAAAATTCTGTTGAAATTTTTTGTCGTACAGTAAGTCAGTGGACTTACCACATGGGAATACATTTTTGCTTGTGTGTATAATACCACCGTTTTTAATAGAGTTCAAGTATTCCAAATGTAACAATTTCTGAATGTTATATTAAATCGATATCACTGATTACTAATTATTACTTTCTGAAGTTCCCAAGCTGAACACTCATTCTGCCCAAAACACAACGAAATGTTGCAGGTTGTACTTCCCAATATTTCACCGGGTTGTTGAATAAACTTATTGCACTGTACAAAGACTTCTTCATCTTTGGCACTGTTGGGCAGAAGTCATTCACTCCCACTTTGGTAATTGAATTAGAATGAAGGAAGATTATCTGTTGTAGTGGGGAAAAGAGTAGATTAAAAATACATGATCAATGTAAAAAGAAGGTATTCTGTTCATAGTCAGCATTTGTTCATAGGTTTGTCTCTTTACTTTACACTGATTTGAATATGTTTCTCTTAAAATATATGTGCTCATTTATGCCTGTTAAATCCTTATTACAAGGGCTCAGACTCCTGTGTTATACACAAAAGTGCTCTATATGTGAAATGTGGTACAGGACTCATGCCAATGCCCAGGGCACACTGCCACTCTCCTCTGTCTCTGTCTCTCTCTTTCAGTCACTGACTCTCTGTCTCTGTCTGTCTGTGTCTCTCTCTATACACACACACACGTATGGGATGTATGTGTGTGTGTATGGGTACTTCAGTGCCATATTTACAATAATGTATTTTAAAAGTATTACAGACGAGCGGAAGAATAATATTTAATGCTCTGAGAATTAGACTTGAAATATGAATGTGAAGAATTTTTAGCTAGCATTTTCTGTGGTCAAAGGGAGAAGTGTAGAGCTGCTTTTTTGTAAATTTGACAGAAAACTACATCTGTTGACATCTTAAATGCATATCTGTAAGACAGCATCACTAGTTGAATCTTTATTTGCACCAATGGATAAAATACAATTTTGTAGGCTGTGCATATGTCTTATTAAGTTAATACTCAGAAAGAATGAACAATGTAGGACCTTCCTTTCATTCCTTTTAATTGCCCTTTAAATTCCTTCTTTGGACTTTTTTGGCAACTGAGATTTCTGGGAAGTAAAAACAATCTACTTAATTAACAATGTTTTGGCATATTAAAAAGAAGGAGCCTTTTGCTGGCAAGGCTAAGATACCAGTTCCAGCTGTTGTTAACTCTAGATTTTGCCTTGATGAAATTGATCTGAGCTGGTCATGAGAACTGTAGGCACGGCTAAAACCTCTAAGTTGTCTGTTGGGAGTCCTGCTGCCCTCAGTTAATCTTGGGGATTTTGTGACAGATGCTTTATATGGTTTCCTGGCAGCTCAGCAGTAGTGCAAGATGTAGTTTCCCACAGCACTGACCTCACTGGGAATGGGGAACAGTGCTGGACGTGGGTGTGTTTGCTTTGTGGACATACGTTGAATTGTGTCCTTATAACTATGTTTGTGTTATAATTCTGTTCATTTTTTAAAATGCTAGCAATATCATGGATAGATTTAAGATGCCCAGAAGCTGGGATCAGTGTTCTGGAGTAAAGTACTCAAAGACAGGACAGCTTGAGGGAGGAAAGACTCCAGTTGTGCTCACTGGTTAAAATAAACATTTAAAAGCAGCATTTTAAAAAATCAAAGCAAAAGTCGTAATCTTGAAATGAGCACCTGCCTATAGCACATCCATTTTGATGGCTTCTATCTTGTGTAGTGAATAAAACTTGTTTAAAGAAAAATTAGGAAGAAAATCTGGAAGGAGGTGGCTCCAGGCCCAGCTTTGTTCTCAATGTGTTTTCCCGTGGAAGATGAAGAATTGTATATAAAGAAAGCACATGAGAAAAATGGACTAAGGTGACATGAGATTAAGTAGGGATTCTTAGTTTGAGGTCCATAGATGGGAATCAGGAAGATCTGTGAAACTCCTAAAATTATGTGAAAATACTGTCTTCATTTTTATTCTTGGGAGTATCTAAAGCTTTATCAGATGTTCCAGCAATTCTGTGGCCCCTCCCAGCTAGTCAAGAGTTGCCAGATTAGAAGGAAAAGTTTTCTAATAATGAAGAACAACAAATGTGAGCCCTTAATGTTCCAAATACTGACTTTTGATTATATATTCTGGCCTGAGTTTTTAAAAAAGCATGTACACTTGTAATCTGGGGCACCACATCAATAGTAAAACTGCTGGGACTTCATCCACATGCTCTGCCTTCATGAAATCTTTGCAGAGTGAAAGGTTATGTAATTGTACTCGATTTCCTCCTGACCAGTCCTGCCTTTGTGTAGCCACTGCCACCCCGGAAACCTGAAATTAGCTGTTTCAGTACCTTTGCCACAATGGCCTTAGCAGTTTCAGGAGAAGAAACTGAGGGTCGAAAGTGGGTACCTGAGTGTTTTAGCTGATATCTCAATAGAAACCGGTCTTCTAACACTCTCCTAACTGCATAAAACACCTCAGGCAACCTAGAAGGTCTTTAAGATGTGAATTACCCTTGCTACTTGACTGATCTTTGCTTCAGATACTAATGTGTTTCATAAAAACAAAGAAAAGTACTAATATCTACAAAACACAAGTAGGATGTTTTACCTGGAGGTATTTCAACTCTTGTAATCCTGAAGGGATTTTCTTTAGTTTATTGTTTTCCAAGTGTATTTCTCTCACATGTGGTATGTTAGCAAGACTTCCATTTTCAATATCTGTGATTTTGTTGTTTCCTAGACCCAGCCTAAAAATGATATAAAATGCATCAACTCTTGAGCAGATGGTATGATACAGTTAGCTGAAAACACCACAACCAAGTTAGAAATATTTGTATATATTTTCAGAGAAAGGTATTTCATGGTTTCCTGTAATAACCTATTTCAGGATGTAACAGCCCTCCTCCACTGTCAGAAAATTTTCTACCTAACCTATATGCAACAAAAGGGACATTTGGAAAGCGTCCTTTTTCTCATTCCACTTGCTGTCCCTCTTCTGTTACTGAGACAGAATGATAGCAGATCCTTCGAGTTTTCCCTTAATTTTGAGTATGTTCCTGTGCACGTTCTCCAAGAAGTTTCATTTCTGTCTTCATCATATGGACTACCACTTCCAAATTAGGATTTGGGGGATGTTTACCTTTGCAGGTCTTTGTATCTTTTAAAATCCTCAAGTTCCACAGTTGAAATTTTATTATAATCTAAATGTAGCTCCAGTAAAGTTGAAGGTAGGCCTAGGGATAAGAAGAGACAATTGTATGTTAGATCAGATTAAGACCAAGCCCTGTTGATTATTTGTTTACTTGTGAAGTTTCACATTATAGACTTAGGCAGTTTTGGAGGATCTGCTTTTTAAAAAATTTTTTATTATGGGTAATTTCAAACATATTCAAAAATAATATTATGGGATACCACGTTGTTGCCCAGCTTCAACAATTATCTCCATTTTTCCAGTCTTGTTTCATCTACCCCAATAGTTATTTATTATTGATTTGTTTATTGATTTGTTTTTATTTATTCATTTCTATTTTTGCTGGAGTACTTAAAACCAAATTTCACATGTAATGTCATTTCACCTGCCAAGACTTCACTAGACATCTCTCACCCATAAGGTCATCTTTTTTTTTCCTTATATAACCATCATGTTAGTATCACATCTAACAAAAATAGCAACAATTCTTTACTGTCATCTAATATGCATCTCTCTAATGACCTCAAATGTATACCCAGTTGATTTGTTCAAGTCAGGATCCAAATAAAGTTTACAGGATACATTTGGGTCTTATATCTCTTTAAATCTCTTCTATTACTCTCTCCTTTTTCTCTTTTTTCTGTTGATTTGTTTCAGGTATTAATTTGTTTGAGATACTCATTTGTAGATTGAGCTGATGGCCTCCACATAACATAGTTTATCATGATTTCTAGCCTCTTTCTTTGTTATGACCTAATAGTTAGATATAGAGACCAAATTAGATTCAGCAAATCACTCTTTCATCTGATGGTCTTCATCCTCATTCATTGATTACTGCTACCTAGATTTATTATTTCATTAAGAATGAGAAAATGGTGATTTTCTGATTTTGTCATTCATTATGCATTTATTAGGTGAGATTCTTCTCTGAAGTATTTTCCTTCATTAATTATTTAGTTACTTTATAATACAGTTTTTATAGAAAAAGCAGCATAAATGCTTGATTTTTTTTCAAGTAATGAATTGGTGCAATGCCCAAAGGTGACCAATGAATTTTTTCTTATATCATTATGAGCACATGGATTTTTTCCCCCTGTTTTATATGTTTGATCCACTGCAGTATTTATTCTTTTCAATTAGTAGTAGTGTCTGCATAAGTTAAGAGGAGCATCTTCAGTGCCACTTGGCACGTGGCAGGTGCCTTGTGAATGTTTTCACCTTCTCTTATCACACCTACATGTTCTGACCCCAGCCCTCCCCAGATTGATTAAAGCTGGAGTGAAAGAGACTAACAAGAAAATTCAGTCAGATCTCAGTTTATTAATCCTACACATAAGATATTATTTTTCAACCAAAAGTTCTTATTGGCTAGCTAGGAAATACACTATCTTTTTCAACTATTGCTGAAACATTTCCTTACTTTATTAGTAGTAAAAACTGTTGAAGATAATTGAAGCATCCTTACGTATAGGAATACTCATCATGGCTGAATTTATGTTGATTTCATAATGTACTTTTAATTTTAAAAGTAAATAAACTACAGAGCAGGAAAATTCTAAACTGAGAGCGTTCTAACTTGAATTCTGATCGGTTTAGCTTAATTACATTTATGGAATGACTGTACTCGTTTTAATATGTAAAGGAAAAGGTTCTATCTTCAAAGATCTTAAAAACGAATTGAGCAAGTCTATTGTATATGCAAAAATCACTAGAAAAATATTATCGAGTGTGCCAGTCTATTCTAGAATATGCTGTAGCAAGTCAAAGAGGAGAAGAATCTCTCTTCATGTTGAGTCAGGAAAACTTCTTGGAAGAGGGTTTGTAGAATTTAAGGGGACTGTCCTCTCATGTGGATTTGGGTAGTTCAGTGACTGCCAACAAATGTAATATACTTTCATACAGATATTTCTATACCTACCCTATCTTCAGACAGGTCTCTCCTCCCCTCCACACAATGCTATTGTGTAACAGAATTTTCCAGATGAATAGGAAGGAAAACATTTTTCACTCTTCTTATGTTAACTTGTTGGGTCTGGTAAGAACCCTCTGGCCCTCTGCCTAATTCATCCTGTCCCAATGGGCAGTGATGATTGAATGATAACATTTAGGCAGTCCGCCTTAACATTTGAGCAAATAAGTCATAAAGACAAAAAGTGGCTTTTGAATGTCATAAGGATCTTAAAGCAGTAGTTATGTGAATTAAGAGGCTTGAAATTTAAATCTCTAAAGACATAAAATGTTCCTTTAGACTTTGGAAGAATCTTGAGAACTTCATGAGGAGTCAAAACTTCATTTTTAAGATACAGTTTGAAACTTAAAAGAAAATTACTCTCAGGATGTTTTGTAGTGCAAGAAAGCTGCTGGTGTAGATGTAAAGAGCAGTGATAACTTGGGGACCTCTGAGCCACAGCTCTGGGGTGGTGCCCTACCCTTCTGCTCCAGTACATCCTCGTAGCCTCTATCTCCACTCGGTCCTGTCCTGTTCCTCTTTCCCTTCACTCCATGTCAGCTTCCACCTTATGAAAGGGATTTACTTAACTTGTTAGGTTCAGTATGTATTTTTGTTGTTGTTGTTCTAAAGATTAGAAGGTAAATGTAACATTTTAGGTTTCTTATAGAAAAACAGCCACCTCCTTGAAAACTAAATTAAGGTTGTTTTTAATTGTGTAGCTCTGAGTTAAATTGATTTTTTTTTATGCTAAAAGAAATTCCACTTTTACTTTAGATGATTTTTCTCCTAAATGAAAGATTAATAACAGCGTTGCTTGATTAATAATAGCAGCTTTGGTAGGTCTTTTAAATTATCAGCATATGTTTGTTTTGTTAATCTTCTGGATCAGCTGAGTAGTAGAAAGGGGCTTATGGTAAAATAGAAGAAAAGAGGTTACTGCTGCTTTTACTGTGGATACTGAAAGACAGGGCTGTTTGAAAGGAAAATATGTTATTAATCATAGGAGTTATTTCTGATCTAGGTGTTAGCATAGAAGAGACAGAACTTGTCAGGGAGGAGGGAAGCAAGACTTTGAGCACGGGTTCAGAGAAAGGCAAATCCTATTTAATTAATCATCAGCCTGGCAGCTTGAAAGTAATACATTAGAAAACTGGTCCGGTGACAAAATTAGGAAGCATTTTACTTTGAGGCACCAGCTTCAGTTCACATGATAGAGCACTGTGCTCATTCTGGTATTGGTTATGTCATGAGAGAATGTTTACTATGTGCCTAACATTGTCTTCAGACCTTTCTGTGCGTTAGCCCACTAATCTGCACAGCACCCCTGTGGAAAAAAAAATGAGGTGTAGAGTGCCTCACCCAGAGTATATACCCATCCCTGCCAGAGCCAGCGTCTGCCCCAGTCCCTCCTCACAAGCCCCACCCTGAACCACTGGTGCAAGGCTGGGAGAAAGGTCTCTGGCCCTGTGCATCTTCCTCTGTTTTCTTCTCTACAGAATTCTTACCTCTAACAGACACTTCACAGAATGACAAGTATAGATGATTAAATGTTATGAAAGAGACAGAAGATAAAAAAGGTCATTGCTTCTTAATGTTTTCCTCGCTGGGGAAAAAAAGATTCTGGCTTCATACTGTCAAAAAAAAGAAAAAAGCACTACATATGGCTCTTTATGTGTACATGAGAAAACACTGAATTTCATACTACACTGGCCAGATATGCTGGTGGAAAGGATTCTAATTACAGTGTGGTTTTGACAATGTGTACAGTTTACAACATTACATTTAATGGTCATTTGAAAATGACAATTTAAAAAATACTGTGTAAATACAAACCTTTAGGAATTGAGGTCAGTTTTGCTTCTGCAATTCTGATATGGAACGCTGTTACCCCTTCAAATGCCCCTGGTTCAATCCCATTATTATCAAGAGGGTTTGCACTCATTTCTGTGGGGGGAAATTATATAATTTTAGCATACATATGTTGTATATGACAGAAACTCACAGTGCAGAGATGCCCATCCCAAGAAAATTCTAAGAAGTTTGAGCATTATCCTTCAGACTGTTCTTCACTCAGTATCTGTTTCTGTGTCTGTCTACTCTCCTTTCTGTTAGTCTCAGAAGCAGACTGCTTTGTATTACATAGGCTGGAATATATAACAGCTTTACTATTTTGCTTTGAATTACTAAGCCAATAACTTATCATTTTTTCTCAACCATAAGCACGATCAAGGTTTCATTTTAGTAATATTACAGTAGGAAAAAAGACCATCCGTCACATAATTCAAAACCTTTGTGTTTTCCAGTGTACATTTATTTATTTGTCAACTAAACTTTTAAAATTGTAAGTCGATTAGAAATTATATGATTAACAGAGGAAGTGCCAGAAAGTGAGGCTGTTTGGTAAGTGCCAGGCACTTGGTTGAATTAAATGAGTACATAAATGAATGAGAATATTGGCTAGGAATTTTGAATGGATATTGTAGGGGAAGATGGCATGGTTATACCATGGGTGCTAGAAGTAAAATAGTGTCTAGAATTGGAAGTATACAATAAAAATGCCTTAGATGAATTATCCTAAAGTGGATAATGAAAAGTTAGATGTACACTCCAAATAATATCTGAATTAATGTTGTAGGCTGTATTTGAGTAGTTTTTATAATACATTAAAAATGATACCTTTAAATTAAATAAGAATTACAGATTTTAACCAATTAAGTGCAGTCAGAAAACAGAAACAACACTAGGAGATTCTTAAGAGTGCATGTGTATTTATATTACAAGAGGTGTATTTCTTTAAGTGCTATAAGTTTTGATACTTTGATTTATGAATGGCTTATCTAAGTAAAGCTTATTAGATTAAAAAAATTAATTTTGGAAATCATCAGTCCTAAAGTTGTTAATGATGATAGAGCTCTACATCTGCATATTGCTTATAATTTCAAAATGTTCCATTTATTTGCAAAAACTTACCTAGAACATGTAAAGCATTCATTCCTTTGAACGTCTCCTTGTGTATTTTCTTAACTTTATTGTCATGAATTCTGAGTTCTGCTAACGATTTGGGAAGATTAAGAGGTATTTCACTTAGTTGATTGTGAGACAAATATAGCCTTCGCAACTTCTTTGTGGTTAGAAAGGCTTTGGGGTGAATCTTTGTTAGCTTGTTGTTGTTCAGAATCAAAGCCTAGATAAAGCATAAAAAGTTACAACGTATCAGGAAGTGGATTCGATTTACCAGTATTCTACAGTGATTAGTCACTCATGGAAATCAAGGCAAATTATGTCATTCATATACTTTATTAACCATGTAAATAATTCTCCAGCCCAATCTAAACCATATACACACACACACCCACACCCACACACACACACACACACACACACACACACAAACTACTGAGTTGGAACAGTGCAAAGCTTTGACAATTGGTTTCATGACTTTGGTTTGTCTTTGAGTAGGTGAGGTGTTCACGTGTTTAAGGCACCCCTCTCCCATTTCTCTTCATGAAAGTGATGGATGGTATTATCTTTATCTTATCTTAAAACCTCTTCACTCGACAAAATTAAGTTCAGTACACAACAAATACATTTTTGCATCTACTCTTAAAACCTCACTTCTGTCTTGTTTACTAATATGTACCATTTTCCCCCAGGATAGAGGCCTGTAAGAATAAATTCCTACAAAGTGTCCTTAGCATGTTGACATATTTTAGACACTGGGTGGGGGGGGGGGGTGTGGTAGTAGGTTCTGGGGAATGACTCAACCCCTCCTCAGTTCTGTGGCTGTTTCTCAGTGCAGCATGGCAGCACCCTTCAGAGGAGACACAACCCCAGACAGTGAAAGAGCTTCTAGCAGCCTGAATCTGCTTTCCCCACTGCCAGGCCCTTTGTGCCATGTTGAGGGTTCTGACTGCAGCCATCTGCTGGGAACTTCAGAACCCAGAACTGGGAAAGTCCTTGGTAACCAGGGCTTGCCAGTCACCTAGTAACTATTTTCAAAATGTGCCAGATTTTGCAGAAAGAATTTTCAGTGTGTCCCAAGGGCAATGGCAGATGGTTTAGCATTCCTAGGACTTGCTGTACCTCTCTGCTAACCTGGATCCTCTCATTCTTTCTGGGAGCAGCTGTAGATTCTTTCATTTTATGACTTCTGTCCCCGGTCCCATTCTACAACAATCTTTCCATTGTTTCCAGACTGACTTAATACGCCTTTCTGGTGTTATTCACATTGTTGTTTCACAGAAGAAACACAAATACTTGGGCAGTTAAACTCCCTTTATTGTTGTATTTACTGGTTTCACTGTAGACCCTTAGTGTCTCCTTTTTCTTACCTTCCTTTGAGACACATCACTACTTTTAACAATTTCAGCTGAGAAAGGTTAAGCCTAGAAGAATTTAAACTACATTTTTGTTACCAATTGGTAAAATATACTCCTTCCTGTGTGCTGCCAATTTAGAATTTGTTCTCTTTTCGTTTGGTTATACTGAAAAAAGTGAGGGAACAGGGGATATTTAAGAACTTGGCAAGCTCTCACTCAACCCCATGAGGTAAATTTAGCAGAAATTATTTCTCTCCTCTTAGTGATGAGGCAGTTGGCACAGTGAAGAAAAGCGACTTGCCTCCTGCTGGGCCCCGCCCCTCTGCCCCCCATGCTTCACTCTTCCTCTTGTGCACGTCCTGTGGGCTGCCACTGTCAGGAGCCCCAAAGGGAATGTGTGCCTCAGTTAGATCCAACTATGATGAACGGGGTTTTGTTTTTTTTCCCCTGGTTAAGACATGCAAAAGTCAGAGCTGCATGAAAGGAAGTATAAATAATACAAAATGGGGTAAGAGTTTTAACCCCATCAAATGCTGCCCCAGCAGGTTCGGTTAGCACAGCGTCTCCAGTTAAGCAGTACTTTCAGTGTTGGCTTTCACATGAAAATTTCAAAAGTAGCAGTCACAGAGTCCCAAACAGTGTGGTTATGTGTAAGGACACAGAATGAGAAAAGTATAATCTTTCAGCGGTAGGACAATAAGTCTTCATGATGAATGTGGCTGTAATAATGGGCTGGAAGTGAACTGGGAGAGAGTGTGTGTGTGTAATGCTTTCACTTAGCCTGTAACACTGGATTGCTCTTTGTGTAAGAACCAGAATGCCAAACAAGCAGCTAAAACATAATATAGAGAATTTATAGGATATCTGAAAAGAAAAAATTCTGATTATCTTTAAAAACAAGTACCATATGAGATGATACTATAATTAAATAAATGTTTTGAAATACACAACATGCTCACAATTCAAGTATAAAGTGTGTGCTTTGAAAAGTGCTTTACACTCATACGTTGGCCAGTCTGGAAACACTAGGCTGGTGGCAATAGTAGTTAACAGTTGGACTCTGAGCACCTTACATGCATTCACTTGTCTAAATCACCACTCTGAATTCCATGCTATTATTACACCTCTTTTACAGCTGAAGAAGGTTGGACTTACAGAAGTAAGCCACCTTCGCAATACTTCCACTTCTGGTGGAACTAAGATTCCAGCTCAGGACTGCTGAGCTCCAGAACACTCACTTCCAACACAGTGCCATCTAAAAACTGACTGAAAGGAAGTTAAGGAGGCCTAAGACAGCTCCTGACACCTTTTAGATTCTCATTTCTCAGTGAATAACAGGAGTGCATATGGACTAAGTCCCTGGAATACTCCTAAAATGTAACAAAATAATATGACAAATTAAAAATTCTTCATGACTTCAGTATTAAATATGACATTAATTATTGTGGTTGCATAGATAAATATAGATTGAAGAAGTTGTAGAAGCATTCATAGGCTATATTTCCAGCTTCCGAAGGTGAAATAGTGGCCTTGCTATCCTCTAAGAGTCTGTGTGGTCTGAAGTTAGTGGTGTAGACTGCATGGATTCTCGGTGTGGACACCACTGTGCTATTTCTGATTGTCTTAATATTTAAGTGAGGCCTCAGTTATAAGGTAAATATATGCTCTTCCATTTGCGCTTTTTTTTTTTTTTTAACATGGAAGCTTTATTATATATGGAACCTAACCAAATCCACACAGTACATTTGAAAGGAAAGGGACAATCAAGGCCCCATGAGCCCCACCACCTGTCAGTGCAGGGAAGAATGTGGCTTTCCAGGGAGGGTGACCTGGGTTTCTCTGGGCCCAGGCCTTGGCAAAGGGGATTTAGCAAGAGAGCTTAAGTAAAAAGCACCTTGCATGGTGCCTGGCACATAATCATCCAGCTGACAGGTAGGCACAGGTTTCATGATGGAACTTGGGAGCCCCTTTCCCTGCTGGCTGGGATGGCTCAGCAGGGTTCATGCAGGTAGGGTGGCCTCAAGCCTCTCAGATGTAGGAAGAGAACAGGCCTGCAGGGATGGCAGCAAGAGACTGTTGTGGTCATGATATCTCTACCTTTTCCTCCTAGTGCCTTGCAGATAATGGTTTACATTTCTTCTCTCCAGCACAGCATGAAAATGTGGAAAAATGGCCTGGAGGAGCAGTATTATCTTACCCACCAGAGCCTAGTGCAGAAAAGGGGCTGCCCCACTCTAACGCCACTCTGAGGGAAAGAGATGACACCCCATGTCTGTGACAGTGTGCAATCAGGCTCTCCCTCAAACCCGATTTCAGATAGAATTAGAAATTTTACCTGCTAAAATCTAAAGGCTCAAAATGTTAAATAGAAAAATAAAAATGTTTTAAATCTTAGACAATTAAAATATTTTAATGAATATAGTACGGAAAAGTTCTTTTTCGTCTTTAGAGATCTAGAAAAAAGCCATATTAGTCAATTACGTATATTGCACGTGCTGCTGTTAGAGCTTCGTGGTTTCTTAAGACAAGGCGGTGGGTTTGGGTACTGCTTTTCTTACATTGTACACTAATGAGTTCCTGGAAATAACCATAGTTTTATTATATTAGTGTATAGTGACTGATTACCTACATAGATCATAAGCTCATCTAAGGACCACTTATTTGAATTCTTAGCCCACTGCCTTTCACCTGGCTGTTATTCAGTAAACATCAGTTGAATTAAATTATTAATTGAATTAAATCTATAGTTTTTCATTAACTAGAACACTGATGAAAAACAGGAATTTTGTCTCGCATCACACACAGAAAAGTAAGACTTGTTTACGCAAACACAAATACAAGTAATCAGTTTAGCAGTGATAGAGATTTTCACTTAAATATTTGAAAATACAAGCATGTATTCTTACATAAAGTGAGATGAGTCCTTTAAAATCATTTTCTTTGATTTCCTTAATTTTATTGTTTTGAAGGTCAACCATTCGAGTATCAAATGGAATGTTGCTTGGGACGGAGGACAAACCTGAGAAATAAACAAACACATTGCATACATGTTACATGCTAAAGATGAGATTGCTGGTGTGACAGAAATGTGCCTTTTTAAAAATTCATGGTGGGGCTTCCTAGGTGGCGCAGTGGTTAAGAATCCACCTGCCAATGCAGAGGTTACGGGTTCGATCCCAGCTCCAGGAAGATCCCACATGCCGCGGAGCAACTAAGCCCGTGTGCCACAAAAAAAAAAAAAAAAAAAAATTCATGGTTACCATTAAGTAATAGATGACTTAACATGTAACAGATGACAAAAACATTGTTCTTTAGAAAGGCCTAAAGATCTTATCAAGTAACTTTATTGTTACAAGGTGTCTAGCTGGGTCTTGCCATCACTGTCAGTCTGCTGCAAGGTGACATTAAATGGAGCTAAGCTGCCGGGTTCTAATATGACTGCAAGGAGGAGACCTACGTACAGCACAGCTGCGGCTGATGCACTTTTGACTGAAGAATATTAACATTCTCTGCAGATTTTCAGGCAGCTGTGTGCTGAATTGGAGCCTGTGGGTTTTGATCATTTTAAGAAACATCAGCATTTTAAAAAGCTTAGAAAATAGATAAGTTAGATTATTTTCATGTACACAATCAAAAACTTTACCACCCATTTCCTTTAATAGTGAGCTCCTCTAATTAGTCGTAAATTACCTGGTTTACAAAAAATCATTCATCCATAACATATCATTAACATCTAGGTGTGTGGTATACCTTTACTGGATTTGTCATCCACAGCGTCAGTTCTTTTCTAGCCACGTACTCTAGTGAGAGTGTTCTTTTCTGTCAGCTCAGCAGCTGTATCCTCCTTTTTGTGTAGGCATTCAGTAAATGTTAATTAGATCATTTAAAGACTTAAATGTGTTTTTCCTCTCTTAAAGAAGCGGAAAATTGCCAGGTGCTGTACTGGTGCATTTCTTCCTTTCCTTGCTTTGCCTAAATGGCTGAACATGTGCACCTCTGATTGTTGTCACACATTTCATACGATAATTATGCTTGATGAGCAAGGGGGCTCCTTGGTTTTCCCCAACATTTTATTATTGAAATGTTCAAACATACAGAAAAGTTTAAAGAATTTTACAGTGAAAACTCATATTCCTTTTTCTCCCATCAACATTTTACTATACTATACTCACTGTCCACCATCAGTTGATCTTTTTTATGTATTTTAAAGTGAGTTTCAGATATTACTACACTTTTAGTGGAGCCATCCTTACTCCTTAAGAGTAGTATTATATTTAATGGCCCCAGATTGAAGAATTTAATATTTAAATACTGTGAATATATCAACATTCCACTTGACAACCTTCAGTACTTCCCCCTTTATACTTTAAAAATGACAATTCTTTTAAGAAGTTTGACATAGACGGAAAGAGGGAATGGGGGTAACTTGATTGGTTACCAAAGTCTTACCCCGAACCAACCAGTTTACATCCAGCAGTTTTGTTAAGAGACTACTTTGGTTTTCGAAAATGAAGTGGAAGATCTTATAGGAAGGTAGAGGTTCTGCAGACAGGATCTTGTAACATAGACTTTGACAAATCTTCCCCTTCCCTACCCGTGATGAATTTGGAAGCTCTGAAAAGAATTTCACTTCCTGAGGGAAAAAGAATGTTAAGTGTCCTTTTAATTTTCAGTTGTCATGGGGGAGGCGATGTTTACGCTGCTAACAGTGCCATGCTATTTTAAAGGTATGTGTCAGACTGTTACAGATATTCTTGAGTGAATTTTATTTAGATTTTTTTCAAAGCTAAATATTCAAGAGACCATGTAAGTAAAACACTATTTGCAATCAACTGACTGTCATGAGGCAGTTCAGGTTATCTCAGTTCTTTGATGGCAGTCACATACTGGAGCAGAGCTATGCAATGTTTCCTTCAAGATGTTTAAGTTGAAGTAGATGACTTTGTGCTGGAGCGAATATGAAGGCCATCACACGAGGATGGTGTGTGCTAAAGGTGAACATCTCCTAAGTCAAAGTCTTACCCTGAACCAACCAATTTACATCCAGCAGTATCAAAGTAGGTACATATATATTTACCCTGATCTTTGTTTAGCAAAGTGTTTTCTTATGCTTCAACTCTATAATTGATAGTGGAGTTTTTTTCCTGCATGGGATGCATCTTAAAAATGACAGTACCAAAAGAAGAAAAAAAAAAAAAAAAAGACCTTCTGGTATTCCCTGATCTAACCTTCTCTTACACCAGGGTCTGTTTCAGCTTCTACATTTCTCCTTTCTGCTGCTCTTCCCACAGTCATCCTTGCATGTGCTTCCAGACCAGCTTTTCTCAAACACTGTTTGCATCTTGTCATCTCTTTCTTACAACAATGCCAAATGTTAAGCTTAAAGCTTTTTCCTGGCCTGTGTATTTCATTAAGACTTTCCCAGTGATTCTAGCTGATAATAATATCCTCTTTTTCTGGATGTTCTTTGTTCACCTTTCTCATTATGTCCCATAATGACACATTTTTTCAAAGTCTCTGCAGTTCACTGTAACAAGCTTTGACTGTTGCCACGAATGCTGTGGCAGTAGGAAATGAATCTAAAGCTTGCAGAGGCACTATCTGCTCATATGCACTCAGGAAGTGGCCTTAATGGGCCTCCAAGTCCAGAATGGGAGGTGTGTGCCATGCTTTTGACTTCCTCCAAGTGGGTCAAGTCTGAGCCATCCCCTCTTTTGAAAATAGCTGAGTACGACAGTTCTTAATGTGCATTCCTGTTACACCTCTCCCTGAGTATGCCCTTCTATTTGAGAACACCTTCATTAGGAGTATTAAAAGAATAAAATATACATTTTTAAGAGACTAGAAAGTGGTTTTTAGTTCAGCCATTTCTTTTCTAGGTAGTTTTAAACCCAAGTCATAAATGTCTAGATTAGAGATTTCACAAGCTCTATAACCTATTTATTATTCTGGACAGGCAACTTGTTATTGTAGAATTTTGCTAGGAAGCAGAGTTTCAACCAGCTGACATGCGATAAGATGAAACCACAGTGACATCCATTGTCTCTGACGGAAATTAAAATGAGGTACTGATTCTGACTTGGAAAGAGAAGGAAGTTCTGTATATGAAATTTCCATTGTTTTCCTCTGAATTTTCTGGATATTAAAAATAAGCTTGGATATACTTTGGGATTCGTTATACTTTTCAGAAATTTAAATGAAAAATTCCTTTACAATATGCTGATTTTTTGAAACTTCAGTGAGGTCTTTCCCTATTCTTCAAATTTTGCCAGAATGACATTACTCTTCAAAACCAGTGGACGTGTTCTTACCTAGATCAGAACAGTGCACAACTCTCGAGTAGCACTGGCATCCAAACGGACATGTTGGGAACAGATCAAATGGGAAGAAGGGGTTAACTGGCTCTCTCGTTGGAAAAAGAGAGTTGTCAGCATCTCCGTCACCTTCATCCTCCATGTCCTTCAGCATCATATTCTTCAGTGCCATGTATGAAGGGCGAAATGAGGGTTTGGCAGAGCACAAAGTCAAGAACAGTAGGATTACATACTCCTTCATGTTGTCCTGGGTAGGGGACCAATCTAGAACTAAGTAGACATTGAAGATTAAGTTAAAGTTTAAATCAGTACAGTTCCTGCTGCTGTACATTTCTCAGAGCTGACGAGTACAATGAAATGGCATTCTTATTTGTTACCAGTGTGAGAATAAGTTTATTTAAAGTTTTTGGAAAGCAATTAAGCAATATGCCTTGGAAGCTTTATAAATATCTTTATTTTTCATCTAGTAACTCTACCTTTGGCATCTGGTCTCAGGAAACAATTCTAACGTGCATAAAAGTGTTCATCACAGAATTATATATAATAGCAAAAAAGTTAAAGATAGATTTTACAGTGAAAACTCATATTCCTTTTTCTCCCATCAACATTTTACTATACTATACTCACTGTCCACCATCAGTTGATCTTTTTTATGTATTTTAAAGTGAGTTTCAGATATTACTACACTTTTAGTGGAGCCATCCTTACTCCTTAAGAGTAGTATTATATTTAATGGCCCCAGATTGAAGAATTTAATATTTAAATACTGTGAATATATCAACATTCCACTTGACAACCTTCAGTACTTCCCCCTTTATACTTTAAAAATGACAATTCTTTTAAGAAGTTTGACATAGACGGAAAGAGGGAATGGGGGTAACTTGATTGGTTACCAAAGTCTTACCCCGAACCAACCAGTTTACATCCAGCAGTTTTGTTAAGAGACTACTTTGGTTTTCGAAAATGAAGTGGAAGATCTTATAGGAAGGTAGAGGTATAGGGAAACAGGAAAATAAAATAGGGTGTATATATTCCATGAAATACTTTGGAACTCACAGAATGTTTGCAAAGATAGTTAAAAATATGAAATACTGTTTTTTGAAATAAAAGAAAATATAAAAAATTTATACATCATATACTTACAAACACACACACAAAAAAACCTGGCACAAATATACCTAATTAAAGATAATATCTGGGTGATAGAGTCATGAATTACTTGTGTCTTTTTTTCCTTCTTTCATTTCTATACTGAGCAATAATAACTACATTTATACTTAGGAAACTATAAATGTTTTTAGAAACAAAAACAGATTATCATACCTGACTCTATGCCTAAAATCCTTCCATTGCCTTAATATCTATGTCACTTTTAAAGTAAAATCCTTCATGTCCCTTTAGCACATCTGAAAGTTTTCTTTTACTTCTCTCCCACCATCCTCCAGCCTCACTCTCAGAGCTGGCTATTTTTTCCACAGTGTTATTGGATTTCTTCCTTCCAAGCTATTCCATTATCTAATACCTGATCCAAAGCATCTGAGATCCAGGCTATTCTTTCTTACTCATCTTTCCCCTGAGTTCCTTTTGTTTTACTTTTTTTTGGGGGGTGGTGATGCTATCAGTAGTATTTTTTAAAGCCCACACAAAACTGGAATGTAAAGTGAGAAGCTTCTGAGAATAGATTTGTCATCATCTGATGGCGGATATTCCTACAGGTATGTTTACATATCATGGTTTCTTAACTGTCGACTGTGAAACATATATTCTTTGTAATTTTCAAAGATTAAAAGCATTATGATATCATCTGAAACAGACTTATGCCTGTCTTCCCCGTGGGGCATGCGGTGAGCTGCACATAATGCCCATTGATGAGTCTGTATCCTGACAGAGGGAGTCCATACCCAGCCAGGTCACCCAGCAGTGTGTCTGTCCTGCTGTTCCTGAGCACCAGACAGCACGTTAGCCACAACGGGCTTGTAGCATCAGTCAGAACTGGTCCAGCCTCAGGAAGACCTGGCCCCCCAAATCCTTGAATTATGCCAGCTTTTTACAATTTTCTGGAACCCTGAAATCAGCTTTAATGTCTCTCCACAGCCTTGCTTTTTCTGGACTTAAGAATCAGAATGGAACTAATGAACTTAAAATATTGATTTGTATATGTATATCTTTTAATCATCAGAGAAAGCTTTTAAAAAAAGAACCCTACTGTCATCAGTGATTAATCTGATAATTAACATTGTTTAACTCTTAGAAATCTATATGGCAACATGCACATTTTGCCCACTGGGTGGCTGGACATCACCAGCCTTACCAGGTTTCCCTATGATAACTCACACTCCATTGTACTAGGAAAGGGGAGACAACAGGACACAGAACAGCAGAAAATATTTATATTTTTATAATCTTACTCTGACTCCCACCTTAGAACCAGCTCTGGCCTCCCATCTCTACACTGCCATGTGGAATTGTCAATTCAATTTATTCTAGACCTATCTGTCACATTAACCAGGAGCAGTGGGAGATACAGGTAGCTTCAGTGGCTTCCCCAAGGCCACATGACCAAATCGAACTAGAATTCGAGTTGGAGCTTATGTGTCTCAACCCATCCTTTGCATCTTCTGCTGCAACCCACCAGGACCACTCTCCTTTATCTTCTTTTACCTAGTGGCTTCTGTCATCTCCTTTCTAGCCAGTCCACATGTTGCTGTCTGATATACATCTGTACATAAAGGAGTGCACTTACAGCTTTTGGAGGGTGGAAATGGGATTGGTAGTGTGGGCAGACTTGTATGGTGCAGAGAGGCATTGTGCTGGCAACTCAAGGCCCAGCAGCTTCTTCTAGCTGGCCCTGGGGACAGGCAGGTTACTATTCCAGTCACCCGGGAGTCCTGGCACAGGCACCCGGTTATGGTCACCTGGCCTCCATTTCCAGCATCACTCTGGCACATCATTTCTGCTCTTGGCTGCCTGCCTAACTTTGCTCCATTATGTTTCTTGACCATAGGCCTCTTTGTGGTTCCTGGCTCCTTAATGCTTGGTGCCCTGCCTTGCCTTGACTTCCAGAATTCTCATTCTTGAGCGAATTTAGCTCTTGGTCCTTAGCAAAACCAAAGCTTGTCCCTGGTACCAATTTATTCTTTAAGACTGTTCTGCATCGCAGCTCTATCTTCTAGGTCCATAGCTGCCCCTGACCTTACTTGACCTTGATAGAGAAGTTAGTGAACTGAATGTCATTTGAGATCCTATCTCTGGCTTTCTTTGAGGTTGCTGGAGTTTCTCGTTGGGCATTTATCAAGTACCCACTCTGTACCAAGTACAGTGTTAAGATACAGCATCCATGAAGTAGAACATGTTTGGATGCTTTCAACGGGCATGCCTCTCCCTATCCACCTCTCTCATGCTTCCTTGCTCAAAAAACAACACCACAGCTCCTAATCCACTGCTCTCAAGTCAGTGTGTGATTATTGTAAAAGTTAATACTTGAATGTCAGGTGCGCTAAGAGGAAAACTAAAAAATAAATGCTCAAGTTAGTAAATAGAACTAAATCGCAGGTGGTCAGTGCTGACTGTGTACACTGTGGCTCTAACATTTTGAAGAATCTCCAGGTGTGTGGTCCCCAGACTCTGAAAGTGAAATTCTTCACCATAAGTGTGCGTGCTCCTCATAACGCTCAGTTTACTCTATGAGACCAATAGAAATAAAGACATCTATAAAAGGTACATATGTGAAAAAAGGTTGGAATAGAAGACCCAAACCTAATAAGAGGGATGGTGGGATTATGAGTGAAGGCTTATTTTCTTGTCTATGGTACGTATTTTTCAAATTATTATTTTGCTTTTATTTTAAATGGCAATCTGCCAAAAAAAAAATTGTCTTTGCTCTGGTCCTCCATATACTTTTGCCTTTTCTTACCACTTTTAGAAGCATTCGGCAGCACAATTAAAGGTTTCCCGTACCCTGCCCCCTCAAAAGTCAACCAACAGTGCCTACCTTCAGGACAGTCTAGAGCCACGATTTCATGAGGGCTAGCACCATTTACTCAGGTCCATGGGAGATAAAAGAGTTTTAATAAGAAGTTATTTTTGAGTTGGTTGGTTGTTTGAGTTTCATCATGTTTTGTAGAAACTTAGGGATAAATGGGCTGTAGCTTCCCCATCTAGACCAGAAAAATCTACCCTAACACATAATATACCAGAAATATAGCCCTAAGAAAACCATAAAACTTTAAAAAAAATACATTTAACAAGAGGAATATGTTGGAGATCCAAAGTGGGAAGCCAGGACGTGACATCTTGGCTTTCCCTGTGGCCTGGCAGCAGGGCCAGGGACTTGCCTTCACTCCTTCTGCACACCCCATTTCCTGCTGCAGTTGTGTTGCCCTATGATGTAGGAGAGCCCTGGAGCAGGGTGCAGACTGGGATGAAGGCCTTTGAGACTTTGCTAACATGCTCTCTTTTATAGCAGAAGAAGCTGAAGGTGGCCTCCTCACTCCTGCATTTGTGACAGACTTAGAGGGATGCTGGTGTGAGGAGCAGAGCTAAAAGGACACACTGAAGCCGGGTGCACAGATGAAGGAGAGGAAGAGCGCGAGGCCTGGGGGAGGGAGCTTATTTCTCTTCCATGTCCCCTCCCAAAGGGCTGCTGATCAGCCTACCTGTGGGGTCAGGAGGAGCATCAGCCAGTGTCCCTTCCTTCCCCTCTCTTCTTTCTTCCACTGATAACCTACGTGAGTTCCTCCCTGCCTCAGATGGGATGGCTACTCTGGCTTGCTAGGTTAGACAGTGGCTTGTCTCTGACAGTTGGGAAGCTTTCCAGTTGCTGGCTGGTGGGGGCAGTCACCTGCTGTGCCTTCCTGGACCCTTCCCTGATGAGTGAGTGTGGAGATATGTGGAAGCAGGAAATCTCGTTTAGTTGAAACTCCCTCCCAGTGTTGAAGTTTCCTCCATAGCATTGTGGACCAGATGGCATGTCTGCTCTCTGATTGCATGACTCCAGTGAGAGGACTCAGGGAGTACACCACCTCAAGAGGCATCCAGTTCCACTGCTGTCCATCTGTGGTTGATAGGAAATTCTTCATGTTGAGACCAAAAATGCCTGCTGTCACATTCTTCTCTCTGTGCTACTTCTGTCTTCTGTTAGTCATGTGAAATTAACCTGATGTTTTTGCATTCTCTTATCCCTGGTTACTTGAAAAGAGAAGTCAGGAGAACCTTGATTCCATGAGGAATTCGCCATTTTTATTCCCTTCATTTGAGATGACAAAGCCTTGATTAAAAAAACCAGTGATTATAGACCCCAAACCTCACCCTATTCTAGTTAAGCAATTTTTTATCGGTAGAAAAATATTGATATGTCCAAGAGGGAACACTAAATAGCAGTGATTTTTCCCTATTGCTCAGAAAGTGTAGAGAATATTGTTTCTCATTTAAATGATGTGACTTTTAGGTGTTTGTCTTATTTTTAAATTTTGAGTTTATTAATATGGCTCAAGCTCTTATTTGTTTAGTTTTGACAGTATTTAGATTATGTTATTTTTAAAACCTTTAAAAATGTTTATGTCTTGTTCTCAAGAAAGCTCAGTGTTTCCCTGATTTAGACCAGTTTTGCCTGAGTTTCTTATTCGTGGAAAGCTTTGAATTTTGGTTTCAAATTTCTCAGTCTGAATAATTTGTGAAATATTATCTCAGTGCTACTGCTGTTATTACTAAGCCGTGGCACGTTAGAGCCAGAAGAGGCCTTTGAGACCTTGCTACCATGCCCTCTTTTATAGCAGAAGCTGAAGCTGGCCTCCTCACTCCTGCATTATCTGCCCTCTGCTTGGCCTTCTCTAAATGGGTCTTATTCCCACAGTGACTTCCAGACAGTAACCAGACTCTCTTTGGAGAGGATGGGTAGAGAGGTTTGGCCAAGTTCTCAGGACTGGAAATGTAGCTGAGAAGTGTCTTTCTGAATTTACATAAGCTTCTATTTTCCGCTTAAGTGTTCCACAAACTTAGAATGGAAAATTTGTCTAAGTGAAATGGTATTTCCTCTCAGACACTATTACTAGGAAAATAAGTCACTGTGCTTTTAAATCCTATGCTTTAAGGTCCGTGTGGCTGAAATATTGCTGTCGATTCACAAGTACCAATAATAATTTTCAGCATATAAATGTGACATAACATGCTCTGTGTATTCACATAAGAAATCTAGACTAAATTCAGGTGTGATCAAGGCACAGCCTTGTAAATGAACAGGTAAGTTAAATGTCCAAACATGCATTTGGAAACTTATTCACAGTATCTTTTGGTCATGGAAACTGATACTTTTAAAGCCTTTGTTTTCCTTAAAGAAATACTTAACTTTACTTGAAAGTATGAATAGCAGCTGATTGAGGAACTTGCTGGCTGCTTTTCTTTTATATGTTTTGTCCTTTATCAGTGTTTCAGTGCATCTAGCAACCTAGCTGCTGTCTTTAAAAACAAAAAACCCCTACCTCTTCATTTTTCTTTTGTTTCCTATACTTCCTTAAAACTTGTGCCTGTAAAGTTAACCTGTTTTGTCGCAAACCTCAGGTCAGATATGTGAATGTTCTTTCTTAATGTAGTAGTTGTAACAGAAGACTGCATGTCCCCTCTTCTTTCCACCACTACCCTATATTGCTAAATACTAAAAACATCAGGATGCTTTTACACGTGTGTGGGCTTATGATTTTTTTTTTAAACAACTCAATTCTTGGTGGTATTTTTTAATTCTTTATTTTTAGAGAGATATAGACCCCTGATTTCTTTGTGATTTAATCATATACCATGTGGCTACTGTTTATGGCTGCCACACCTCCAAATAGATTAACAAGAAAGAGTGCTGTGCTGTATTAGGTTGCAAGGGAGTAGAATATCAAATACATTGTTTAATTTTTTAAAATCTAATGTTTAATAAAAAATTTACTTTGGGAGGGGACAAAGGAAATCTTTGTTTTATATTCTGACTGGATTTTATGAAAAGAAGTTTCTAATCTTGCATATTGAATATAGGGCTGATTAAACTGTTGCTAATAAAAAATTCTTTCTTAGAGTTATGTGGCTCTTCATTTTAACTGTCCAGTGCCATTTTATTACCTAAGAATGAGGAAGACATTTATCAAGGAAAAATATGAATATTCAAATGTGTAAGTAAAAACATTTGAATAACTCGTATAGTTTTAAAATACCTTAGAAAATATCATAGTTTCACATTTTGAAAAAATTTTTTTACTGTTTTCACTTAGTGTATTTGCAATATCCCCAAACTTTCTTATCATTAATTATTAAGGTAATGTTATATTCTTAAAAGAACATATTCACAAGATATTTGTTTAAATGATTTTAAAAATCAGTCATGTTAACTTTTATGGTAACGCATAATGACAGTTTATCATTTAGCTATTTTAAAAAGTCACAATTATAGTAAAAGTAAATCCATTATATATAAAACATTAAAAAAAGCTAGAGTAATTTTAGATATGTATTTAAGTGCTGTTTTTTAAGAAATTATACAGATAAACTTTAAACTATATTATATAATTTACAAGATTTATGTTAATAATATAAATGTCCTCTTCATATTGACTAAAACAATTGTACACTAGTACATGAAAAAAAGACATGAAAACATACCTTGTAAGAAGAGAGTAAGTTCTCTTGAAAGTAGAATTTTTCACCATGTACTACTGTCTACAACATAAATGTTCTCAGCTTCTATTTAAGAAGAAAATATGAGAAGGTATTACATTGAAAAGAAACCCTTCTGCAGAGCCTGGTGTGGCTGCACCCTGGGTGACACTGGAATAAGCTGCTCCCACAGATTAGCCCATGTTAGTACTGAGAAGCGAGATTAAAACTTGTTACTGCTCATATGTTTTCCATCACTGTTTGTATCGTAGCCAAGACTTCTAGCTAAACTCTAGACGTCTACTGGAAGATTCTGAAGAAAAAAGAGAGAGAGTTTAATAATTCATGGCAACTGGCCATTGAAAGTGCGGTCAAAGTCATTCAAGAAATACTTGATTTGAAAAAAAATACTTTATGAAATTCTTAAATGAATGAATACTTATAAATAACCAATTTAAAAATCACTTACTCTATATAGACTAACAAAATATTTATCAATTTTAGGAAGGAGTACTGAAAAAGTACATTATTGAAATATAAACCCAATCTCCAGATGTCCCTAAGAAAGGAGCCATGCTGTTAATTTTCTTCTGATGACTGAAGCTATTACATCAAGCATACGTCTCAAGATGTTCTTTAAAAGCTTTTAGCCCTGCCATAGGCATATCAGGGGATCTGCAGACCAGGCCATATATAATGCTTCTGGACCCAGCCTAGATGCTGTGATGCAGACATTGATGCAAGGATACAGGTGAAGCCTGCTTGGACATTCACTTTTCAAGAGAATGTCACCTATGACCACATAGCATTTAGGGAGGACATGGGAGCAGGAAGACAACATTCTCAGTTACCCCTGAGAGAATGCCCAATTCCCACATCAATTAAGACATCATCCTTCAAGAGGACATTTGTCTGTCTGGGTACCTAAGTACTAGGTAACACCAAACTAGCATCTTCATGACGTGCAGAATTGAGGGGCAGCCTATTTGCAAAGCATGTTTCCAGTAGGTTAGCAGAGTCTGATCTCTCCTGCTACAAAGAATCTGACTGTCATTTGTTCCCAATTCCCAGAGAAATGGCACGTGTTGAAGCAGGCCATAGAAGAAGTGCTGTGCCTCCAATGTGCAGGGGGGCCAGCGCCCACTTAAATAAAATCTATTTCTGTGGCCCTCAGCGGACAGTCCTGTATGCTGGCCTCTGCAGAGCTTTAGGCCTGCCCTGGGTGCAGTGCCTGAGGTTTGGTAGGCCTCCTGTTTGGTTATAATGCTCATGTCCCCATTTATTCAGTTATGTTTAGTTCAAAACATTTGTCTGTTACCTTGATGAATTGGGACATCGTGAAGGTTGAAATGGATTTTATTCACCTGAGTTCCTTCAGAGCAGTGGCCATAAATGGGAAGCTCCTTGGGCCAAAATCTGTGTCCTTCACAGTGTTTTGTTTCATTTTTTTAACTTTTAACTAAAAGTATACATTACAAAAAAATAAGCATCGTAATGGTACAGCCCAGTTAATTTTCACAAACGCCTAATCAAGAAACCCCAGCACTCCCCGACCCCTCCTTGGAATCACTTCCTCTTCAGAGGAGGCTGCTGCTGGCTGACTTCAGAAGCCAGAGCCTTCTGAAGTTTATGTACACGGTGCATTCTTTCTCGAGTCTGGCTTTCTTCATTCGACAGTATGTTTTAGAGATCCATCCAGGTCACTGTGGTTAGCTTGTTCATTCTCATTATAAGCATACTTTGTTGTATCGCGCTTTGCTTTATTGCATTTCACAGTTACGGTGTTTTTTACAAACTGAAGGTTTGTGGCAACCCTGTGTCAAGCAAGTCTATTGGTGCCACTTTTCCAACAGCATTTGCTCCCTTGATGTCTCTGTGTCACATTTTGGTAATATGCAGTGTTTCAAACTTTTCCTTTGTTATTATATTTGTTATGGTGGTCTGTGATCAGTGGTCTTTGATGTTACTACTACAGCTTGCAGAGGCTTAGATGAGGGTTAGCAATTTTTAGCAACAAAATCTTTTTAATTAAGGTATGTTCTTTTTTTGAAAGACATTATTAAGTATGTGGTCTATTAAGTATGCAGTAATGGTATTGCATACTTAATAGATCACAGTGTAGTGCACTGGGAAACCCATAAATTCATGTAACTTACTTTATTGATATATTCACTTTATCACAGTGGTCTGGAACCAAACCTGCAGTATCTCCAAGGTATACCTGTGTTATATGATATTCTATTGTATGAATATGTCAGAAATTATATATTTTATATTTATATACATATATACACACACACATTCAACTGGGTTAATTTCCATTTGGAGTATAGCTATGAACTTTTGAGCATTCCTTAATCTGTCATTTGAGACTCATGTGTGTGTGTTTTTGTCAGGTAGGATTGCTCTATATTTAAACATTATGAAGTTTCAACTTCTCTTGAAAAGTAAAGCCTTGCCACTGGGTGACTCCTGTTTTTGCATGGCAACGCTTGGCTGGGCCTGAGAGGCAGCTCCTCCTCTCAGTGGGATGCGTGCCTCCCACTCTCTACCTTTGCCTGTGTCCACACAGTGTCCCTCTCCCAGCCTCTCCTCACTTCTCCTCAGTCATGGCATTTGCCCCGCCACCACCCTTCTAGGCAAGAGTCTGATCTCTGGTTCTGCCACCTGGTCTAGAGAGCTGGGAGGCACTTCCTATGGGATTGTTTTTCTAAAGATGTGTTGCAGCCTCTCTCCTCTCCTCACTTGTGAGCCCTGAGCTTGTCTTCCTTCAGCATGTTGCTGTGATCTTTAGTCAGAAGGCTTAGGGAAAGAAATAGGCCCTGGAGTATAATGCCAAGATGCACGTGGTCTTACTCACCCTATTTTGCTGACATTGTGACTGGAGGTACAGCCCAAGGCCCAAAACCCCTCCCACAGTCTTGGACCTGCAGGAGGGAAACTTTACCGCACAAGTGCTGAGATAGCCCAGTGTGCACGAACACACCATTTGGATATAAACTGGAGTTTTTTCCCCATACCTTTGCAGGTTGTCATTCCAGACACATCAGTGTACCTCCTCTTCCCTAAAATATTGTGAGGAGAAAATCTTCCATTTTTGGTTCCTATAAGGGTCCTATGAAGGGGGCCTAATTCTTTTCTACATATTTGTTTTTTTATTGTTTGGGTTTTGCCTCATCAAGCCTTGGTCTAAATATTGGAGAATTAGTGTTACTATATCAAAATGTCTTTAGGAATCATGAATAACCTGCACATTATTATGTTATAAACAAGATAAATTTCAAATTTAGAAAAGTAATATTCACTTCACTGACATTTTATGAGCAGAAGCATTGATTGCATAAAAGGAACGTCAACACAAATTTCTTGAGCGGCCAAATATATTCCAGTCCTGATGAAAATAAAAGTAAATTGCTTAAGCCAAGATCACGCATAATTTTTAAGACCCTTTCCTGACCTTCTGCTAATGTAGAAATGGAGAACAGTGGTCAAAGTCCAAACAGATGAGAACCGCAAAGGACCTTAGAAATCATCTCATGCAAATTAAAACTCCAGTGTGTGGAGTAGGGGTGAGTGTGGCCACGTGAGACACCTTCCTGAGCTCAAGTATCACTAGGACGATTGAGTTTTATGATGTTTGTCAGCCAGTATGTGGTGTTTCCTCCCCTGTTTACCTTAACCTTCTGAGTACGTTTGAATGGATTGTATAACAATCTTTCATAGTAGAAGTTACAAGGAGAATTTTGTCCATCAGTTTATTCAGAGAATGGTGTTGAGTGCCATGAAGAAAAGCAAAATGGTGTGGGGGATTGTCAGGAAAGCCCTGAGGGATGTGAGGGGATGAGCCTTGCAAATACCTAGTTTAAGAATGTTCTAGTCCATCAAATCCTAGAATGTAAATAATGGGTGGTCTTTATGCATAGCAGAGGTTGTATACAGTAGGCACTCACAAAGGCTTCTGAAAGAAGTGAATTCATGGGTTTGATATGGTTTTATGGGTTGTTTTGAACGTTCAGACGCCCCTCATGGTGGACTAGGCTCTATGGTTATAATGAATTGACTTTATATAGTAGATATGACCCCTGGGCAGTAGTCAGCCCACAGAAATGGTTTGTTTGGAGCATATGGTATTTTTTAAAACCAGGAAGTTTTATATCAAAGTCCAAATTTACAATATCTTAAGAACTCAATTTGACAAAGCGAGCCCTGAATTTTCGTGCAGTTCCAGCAGTTGGCTGAGCTCATGGCAACAGCCTCCTTCAGATGCGCTCTGGTCCCTGGTCCTCAGCTGCCATTCTTCTACACCCTGGACTGGTGAGGACTTGCTTTTGCAACCTGCAGGCTGAACTCCTGTCATCATCCTGTTGGATGTTTGCTCTGAAAATGAATTAATGCCATAAATTGTCATTTAAAATGAATTGAGCTGAATTTATAAAGATGTGGGTATTAAGTATTTTTAAGTAATGCCTCAAAGTGCTTTCGGGAATGGTGCAAGTAATGGTTTTGTTTTAAATAAATTTCCTAGTTCTTTCCACTGAGAAGACCTAAAAGCAGTGAGTGCATCTAATGTCCAGATCTGTGTTTCTAAGGACTGTTTTTCATTAGAAGAAGCAAGGCTCCTGAGAAAAATGTCAAGTAATCAGGGCCAGGGAGTCTTTAAAGTATGCCTGAAATATTTCATCATACGAACAGACACAAAAGCACTCAGAGATTACTGCAGATTGTGAACAGAACATAGACGCTAGGGTGAAGGCACAGTTTGAGTACCTCAAAGAATAAAGATGGCAATGGGTTTTAACACATCAAATGCACAATCCTTTTTATAATAAGGAGGAAAGAGGATCAAAAGGGTCACAGCTTTTTCTATAGAGGAATGCCAACTAATGAGTACAGAAGGAATCATAGAGTTAGAAAATCACCACTGTGAAGCCTCCAACGTAGTCACTGATTAAGGCAAAGATAATCAGTGGGAGCTAAAACCACTAAGTGAAAGGTTATTGGATGGCAAGATATTCACACAGACCTATAATCTTACCATGCAGGATATTTCTTAATTACAAGGAGATGAAGATGCCACCTCAACCAAATGTCTCAGCATCACCAATAACAGGCCAGCCTGACATTTTGTGCTTCCTGATATGATACTGAAAGAAGTACATGACATCACCTATGAGGGATTCTTGGCAAAAATGTCTCGCCTAAATATAATCGTAAGGAAACAATCAGACAAATGCATATCAGGGGACATTCTACATGGTAGTTGGCTTGGACCCTTCAAAAAAGCGAAGGGGTGAAACACATAGGCAGAGAATTGCTGCTTTAGATCACAGGACACTGAAGGCAAGTGAGCTCTGATTAGATTTTGAGCCCACATGTACACATACCACACACACAGCAGTTTAGGACACTGTTGGGACAGCTGGGGAAATCTGAATATGGACTGTATGTGGATACTGAATCAATGTTAAATTTCTGGGGTTTGATAATGTGAGAGAATGTGATCATTGTCCCATGGTTATGTAAGAAAATGCCCTTGTTCTTAGGAGGCTCATGCTAAAGTACTGGGGTGACGTGTCATGATATCTGCAACGTGCATTCAATTGGTCCAGCCCCTGTACCCCACAAGCACACTCTTTCCATAGAGTGAAAAAGATAAAACGAAGGTGACTAAATATTAATTGGTGAATGTAGGTGAAGAATATGTACATGTTCATTGTATTCTTTCAGATTTTCTATGGCCATAAAAATATTGCTAAATAAATGGGGGGATAAATGCTAAATAGTTGTGGGAAATAAGGCAGTTTGCCTTAATTTTAACTCTTTGATTTATCCTTAACTCTAGTGAAATATTTACACATAAAATTTAAGTTAATTAAGGGGGTACTCTATGTAGGGATTCTTAGCTATGGTACAAGAATCCCTAGAGGATTTAGAATCGGTTTTGTGAGTCTTTTGATACATGCCAAGTGTTTGTAAGTGTGTATTTTTCTGCATAGAAGGTCCATCATAGCTTCCATCATAGCCTCAAAGGGGTCCATCCTTCAAATAGTTGAGAACTACTGACCTAGAATAGAATACAATTTATAATGCATTCTTTATTCTGAGTATCACATACTAGTTAGCATTTCAGACAGTTCCTGCATAAATTTGGTAATTGTGAATGTGATTCTCAACTTATGTAAAGCAAGTGAACCTTCAGCATATTCCAATTTATAAAAAGATTTGCTTGTAGCAGCTGATAGTTTAATGTAAGTTTATTTGACCACAGAGATTCTGTTACTTGGAAACACACCATGACATTCTAATAACATGATGTATTCCTTTTCTTTTCCAAACTAATATGTGTTTAGTGCAATCACATGTTATTTTTAATACAGCCTGCTTTCCCTTGTGTGGATTCACATTCTTCACATTTTTTTGTGCGAAGGGAAAAATATACTAGACTGTAGGTTTTTTAATCCATTTTCATATAGAAAGGGAAACATGTCAAAGACGAAAGAGTCATGCCTCTATTTTTTAGTTGTGTAATCACTAAGCTCTATTAATCTAGTTAGAAACATTCGCCTCTTTGCAAATAACAGTGTATAACAGACTAAATTCCAACATGACTGAAAGTTTCAGCTGTTCCTGTTCAGCATGTTGAAGCAAAGATGTGTGAGTGATGTTAGAATACGCCAAAGTATTGTTTAAGACACACAGGATGACATGTATACTAACACGTAACTGTGCTGTTTACAGTAGATTTTAGTTCCTCTGGAAATCTTTCACAAATGCCTCTGGGTCTGTTGGAGTAGGTTTAACCAGAGTTGAGGTTCACAAGATAGTAAATATGTCAGCTCCCCAGGAGAACCATCTGCCCAGATCCTGCTGCACCTGGCCAAGGCTTGCTGTACCCTGTAGCCCCACTTGTGGGTTATCTCTGAGGTAGGAATCCATCTGCAGGACAGGTTTATTGATCAAATATTCTTCTAGTTTGGCTATTTTAAGTACAGTTTTTCTCCCCTTTTGGTGTTATATTTTTACAGTGAATCACACTTATAAGTCAAAATTACTTTTCTTTCCTATAATCAGGATTTTTTTTTTTAATCTGCTTCTAAACTACTCCCATATCTATGACAATAAGTAATTTCGATTCTTGGAGTCCTAGTTTCACTCTGCGTTTATAAGAGCTCTTGCTCAGGCATGTTCTAAGCTGGTTTCATTCTGTTCTTTGTGATGGATGTGAGCACGCAGCGGCACCGCGCAAAGGCCGCCAAGCTCAAGAGAGACGCTGACACGGCTGCAGGGTCCCACTGGAGCCCAGCCCTCTACAGAGAGCATTTGCTGCCCCTGCCCTGCTGTCACAGGCCCAGTCCTTTTGCCCTGTGTATCACAATCTAAGGAATCAATTTCCTTTAATAATTCATATCTACCATATTATGAGACTTGGCAGCCTTGAGCATGTCACTGAACCTTCCTACCTGCTGGTTTCCCAGTGCTTGTCCATGAAGGAATGGACACTCATCTGATGTCCACCCTGTGCTCAGTACTGTCATGGGCATCACCGTGTTTAACCTTCCCAGCAGCCTTGGTAGGCAGATACTCTCCTGAAGTTCACAGGCAAGGAAGCTGAGTCTTAAGGAACTTGACCAAGTCCACAGCTAGTAAGGACTTCCAGTTCAGATCCAAGATACTCATTCTTGTTTTTTCATTTCAAGAGATGGACCTCATGTTTCATAGACTTCTAGGGTTTCAGGGCCCCTGGAGTCATCTAGTGTAGGTTAGAGCTGGCCAGAAACCTCTATTTTCGAAAGTACTTTTAATATTTTTGAATTTTGAGTTGACTGAGAGTCTGAATTCACATTCAGCTATGGACAGATGGATAATTCAGTCATCACCAATTTGTAAATACTTCTCCTATGAGGAAATGTTCTGTTTTCTAAATAAGGGAAAGAGGTGGAATAGATGTCGTAGAGGGTTTTACCCAGCCCTTTGAGGTTTCACTTAAACAGCAGAACTAGAGTATTTCATTCTTTTATGTCAGCATCTATGAACCTAGTAATTCATGTTGTTTAAATGATGGCTTTGGAAAACATGGTCAATGTTGCTGTTATGGAGAACAATCAGTTGATTACTAAGTATTACCAGTTGTCAAAGTATGACTTAATTTTTTATAAAATATACTCTGTGCCTTCTAATGTCCACATCGGGAAATATTAATAAGAGAAATTATTCCTTATTAATTGTATGACCCTATATAAATCTTTCTCACTTTTCCTTTAAAAATCCTTAAATTTTGCAGATTTCTTTTTGTTTCGTTTAGGAGTAATATTAATATCAACCTTGGACAACTCATGAGCTGATCGTTTAGACAGGAATCCGATAGTCATTTCAGTACCTACTTTGTACACAGGATGCAGGGATCCAAGAAAGGAATTGTCTCTCTTCTTCTAAGTTTTACAGTCTTTGGGGGAAAACAAGATACACCTCCTGGGGCTTCCCTGGTGGTGCAGTGGTTGGGAATCCGCCTGCCAATGCAGGGGACACGAGTTCGAGCCCTGGGCCAGGAGAATCCCACATTCCGGGGAGCACCTGAGCCCGTACACCACAGCTACTGAGCCTGCGCTCTAGACCCTGTGAGCCACGGCTACTGAGCCCACATGCCACAACTGCTGAAGCCCACGCACCTGGAGCCTGTGCCCCACGAGACAAGCCACCGCAATGAGAAGCCTGCGTACCACAACGAAGACCCAACACAGCCAATAAATAAAAATAATTAATTAATTTTTAAAAAAGAAAAGAAACACAGTGTGATAGTTAAAAGAAAAAGAAAAAAGATACACCTCCTATTCATCTACTGTACAATACTCCATGTGCAAAGAAATAATCAACGCAGACCCAACTCATAATACCAGAGCTGTCTGTCACAAGGTTGGTGGATCAGATGCCAAGTGCCAAAGGGAGGGAGCACTTCCCAAGAAGCTGAGCTTCTAGGCAGAGCTTGTCTTGTGCCTTGGAAGTTCCTTGAGGCCAGATCATATGGCTCAAGTCAGACGAGGACTTATGTGAACTTACTGCCCTTGAAATTAGAAGTCAGTCCCCATTAGGGTTCAGCTCCCCTGCCCTTCTCTTCACCTGACCCTCAGTGTGTATTGTTTCCTTCAAATTCCACTCCAGCTGGGGTGCATTCCCATCCTCCTGCCAGAATTCCATGGTGACCCCGACCCCTAGCTTCAGCATATTCTCATCTAAACTGTCCCTTTATCACACACTGAGACTCAGAGCAGTTCTCCTTTTTGTCTCCTTTTCTTTGTGTCCCTTGCATGGTAGATCACTATCCACTAGTACTTCTTCTCTTTTCTTTTATTCTTCCTTCCTTCCTTCCTTTCTTTTTCTTTCTTTCTTTCTTTCTTTCTTTCTTTCTTTCTTTCTTTCTTTCTTTCTTTCTTTCTTTCTTTCTTTCTTTCCTCTTTCTTTCTTTCTTTTTCTTTCTTTCTTTCTTTCTTTCTTTCTTTCTTTCTTTCTTTCTTTCTTTCTTTCTTTCTTTTTCTTTCTTTCTTTCTTTCTTTCTTTCTTTCTTTCTTTCTTTCTTTCTTTCTTTCTCTTTCTTTCTTTTTACATTCAACCAGTTCATTTTATTTTTAATATATTCTCAGTTATTCGTGGCTCATAATGTGCTTCTGAGATTGAGCCCCTCAGAAGACCACAAATGGTCACTAATTATATGGCAAGCTTGCCCTCAGACTTAATCTCCAGTGATGAAAATATAGATGTTTTTCTTTCTTTCTTTCAAAGTCTCTGTCATGCGTATTCCTGTTTCTGCTTGTTCCTCCTGTCACCTGCGCTGTGTGGGTCCCCCTTACTCTGTTTCTAGATTACTACAGCGGTGGCTCTTTTTCCTTCCTAAACCATTGCTTTCATGACGTGCTCCTCCCTTCAGAGATTTTCAGTGGTGCTGTACATTCTTCATCACAGTAAGTCTGGTCTGCTCTTGCTGGCCTTCCAAGCGCACCCGGCCTCTTATTTCCTGTATAGTTTCTCCTCCACTGGTGAACCTCAGCTATGCCTGGCTTGTGCCTCTTTCAGTCAGTCAGTCCTTCCCCCTCAACTGATTCAAATCCTATTTCAAGGCCCAGCTCAAGCGTATTGATCTTTTCTTCTCCAAACTCAGTGCTAGTTATTTCCCATATCATATGTACCACAGGCTTCCTTTATTACTACTGATCTAAATTTGTCAATGCAGGGAAGCCATTTTTGCCTATAGCACACAACATTATGCTTAAGGTAACATGTGGCACCAGTAAAAATTTGGGATTTTATCCTTTACCTATATACATCACCTGTGGCTTAAATTCCCACATACTCACCAAATGTAAAATTATCTTGAAACAAGCATTATAAGTTATTAACACTTCCCAATGAATTTAAAGGTTTACACTACATAGTCTGGACAGTTATTGGACAGAATATTTGGACAGAATAATCACATTCTCATGTGTGAATGGGGTAATCATCCTCACTGCTCTTAGTGGTGTCCATGTGGACCAGAGGCAGATTTCAACTAGTGTAGTGGATGGTGTCTTCCATGTTAATAAAAGCAGTCACTCCTAAGAGTAGTTAACTTTAACCTCACAAGCCCGGCTCCTAAGAGATGTGTGTAGAGTCGTTTGACAATACAAGCCCAAGGAGAGAGTGTTGTATCTTCTCGCTGCTGTTGGCAGCACCTGCCAAACCAGGTGCCGTGCACCCTCAGATTTAGAGGTGCGCCACACCCACTCTCAGGTGTCCAGACTTTGCGCTTTGGGGACTTCCTTCAGAAATGCATGTTAGGTCCAGACTCAGACACATGCTCCCTGTGCCACACACTCACGCTGGGGATGTAGGGGGCATCGCCTGCCTGCTCCGTAGGGAGTCACCCCGTCTGGCAGAGATGAGGATGTGAGCCCAGTCTGTGTGCGCTGCAGCACTGTGCCCTGTTGTGCCCATGCTGTAGAACATGCACTCACGCTGACTGAATTTCAGCGTGTTTGAGGTCAAAGGTCAGCAGTTTTTGCTTGTGGCAGAGGTGCTCAGGGCTGATCCCACCCTATGGTGCTGGAGCTCCAAAGGAACAAACACATCTACTAAACTCCCTTGCCCCAGCTTACTCAGAGATGGGCTGTGTCCAGGCAGCTGTACTCTGCGTACCTGAGAAGCATTTCTTCAGGCCAGAGCTCTCCAGTGAAGTTCTCTGAAAGTGTAGGAGGAGGTGAGCAGAGTATAAGGACCAGGGACTTTGGCTGAATGTTCTCTATGATTCTTAAAACTTGATGTGTGGTTTATATAGTACCTTGTGTATTGGTTTCAAGAAAATAAGGGGGGTTGCGGAGGCAGGCAGGGGCAGTGGCAGCTAACCCTTTTTGATGGTAGCAAAGCTGTTTTGTCTGAAGGGAGTCTGTGTACTTCTTCAGAGACACTTCCACCCCAGGGCAGCATGAACTCCTAATGAGCCAGGCTTAAAAACCACTGATGTGTTCCAAGCGTGCTATTTTATAATTGAATCAGGTAATCTCAGAAAAGTCAAATGACTGCATAATTATTGGAGACCAAGATGGACACCCAGGTGTCCTGATTCCCTGTATAATTATTTCCTGATGATTCTAGGCTACTTGTTTCTTTAACCACATCATATCTTTAATGCTTTTTGATATATTTTTTATTTTAATTTTTATTGTTATTTTCTTTTTGATACATTTTAATTTACAGTAAGCCAAATCTCATAACTGAGAAGTTAGTTAATACTCCTTGTACATATGTTCAAAGATAACACACCATTAACATTAACAGGCCATGGCTGGGCCGGGGTTTCCTTAGTGTACATATGTGTAAGTAATTACAGCATATTTCTGAAGCCAAACAGAATGCCTCTTTGTTTTGTTTTTTTGTTTTTGTTTTTTTAGCTCTTTATTTTAGTATAATTGCTTTACACTGTTGTGCCAGTTTCTGCTGTACAACAAAGTGAATCGGCTGTATTTATACATATATCCCTATACCCCCTCCCTCCCGTGACTCTTTCCCACCCTCCGTGTCCCACCCCTCTAGGTCATTGCCCATCATCTAGTTGATCTCCCTGTGTTATGCAGCAGCTTCCCACTAGGTATCTATTTTACATTTGGTAGTGTATGTATGTCAGTGCTGCTCTCTCACTTCGTCCCAGCTTCCCCTTTGCCCCCCCACCCCCACCCCATGTCCTCAAGTCTGTTTTCTACATCTGCATCTTTATTCTTGCGCTGTCACTGGGTTCATCAGTACCATTTTTTTAGATTCCATATAATTGTGTTAGCATATTTTGTTTTTCTCTTTCTGGCTTACTTCGCTCTGTATGACAGACTCTAGGTCCATCCACCTCACTACAAATAACTCAATTTCATTTCTTTTTATAGCTGAGTAATAGTCCATTGTATATATGTGCCACATCTTCTTTATCCATTCATCTGTTGATGGGCATTTAGGTTGCTTCCATGTCCTGGCTGTTGTAAATAGTGCTGCAGTGAACATGGTGGTACATGTTTCTTTTGGGATTATGGTTTTCTCAGGGTATATGCCCAGTAATGAGATTACTGGATCATATGGTAGTTCTATTTTTAGTTTTTTAAGGAACCTCCAAACTGTTTTCCATAGTGGCTGTACCAACTTACATTCCCACCAACAGTGCAGGAGGGTTCCCTTTTCTCTGCACCCTCTCCAACATTTTACTGTTTGTAGATTTTTTGATGATGGCCGTTCTGACTGGTGTGAGGTGATACCTCATTGTGCCTTTGACTTGCATTTCTCTAATGATTGGTGATGTTGAGCATCTTTTCATGTGTTTGTCAGCCATCTGCATGTCTTCTTCGGAGAAATGTCTATTTAGGTCTTCCGCCCATTTTTGGATTGGATTATTTGCTTTTTTGATATTGAGCTGCATGAGCTGCTTGTATATTTTGGAGATTAATCCTTTGTCAGAACTATTGAAAGATTTAAAAGCTGAAGTTTGAAAAATTAGAGTAACCTGCCCAAGGGGTCAAGGCAAGAATTTAAGTTACTAATCTGGTGTTTCTTCAAGATACAAAACTGAGAGTAACAAGGAAAGTCAACATGGTTTCTATGTGTGTCTTTTACAAATTATTTTAGAAATAAAAAGATCATTACATAATGAAAATTTTAATGTGTTATATGGTTTTGTTAGGGTCTAGTACATAGTAAATACTAATAGTTTTATATTAAACAGAACTGAGTAAAAGGATACATTTGAGCAAATTAGGGCAAAGAAAAGAGGCGCTAACAATGACCAGAGGAGCAAAAATTTTTTTAAGTTTATGCATTAGATTTACATTTACAAGCTTTAGTCGAGGATAATTAACTTGTATTTTAAGCAAACTCCACTGCTTTTCATAAAATCTTTTGATCTTGGGCAAAGAATAATGAGGGTGATCTTAAAATACTGTTAAACTTTTTAGACTTACAAAGAAATTTTAGGCTTACAGAAAAATTGCAAAAATGATCTAGAATTCACACATACCCTTCCCCCAGCTTCCCCTAATGTTAATAACCACATCCTTAACCATAGTACAATTCTCAAAACCAGGAAATTAACTTTATAGTAGTGTTTTAATTCCACATGTGAAATTAATAAAAGAAACTAAAGCTAAGCCAGTAATTAAGCTTATTTATACCAGTAATTGTATCATAGGGTCTTATAGAAAATTAATAAATTATTGCTTTAACAGTAGAATAATAAAACACTTGTTCATAAATTCTACCTATTACTTTTTTCCTGCCATCCACTTCTTGGTCTCGACCATAACATACATAACTTTTAAAAGGACTTAGGGAGTTCTTAACTAATAGCAACACTAGGATCTGTTGTAAAGGACATGCTTATTTTGTTCCAGATTCTCCCAGCCTAGTTCAGTAGAACACAACACCCTATTCTCATGAGAAAACTGTAGTGAGATGGCTTCTTTCTAGAGTGTGAAACTGAAGCCTTCTCTAAAACTCTAGAAGGCTAAACATTGTAGATAGTTTTTGGTTGTTCTGTGCATTGATTGGTGAATCAGGTTGACTAGCATAATGATACTAAGTATAACATGACATTATATCTCTCTTATTGGTGAAAATGCTGCTAAAACAGATATGTGAGCATAATTTACATCTGAGAAAGAAAAACGTGGAATTACTTGGTATTTTGTGGTTTAAGAACGACACTTGAATATGATCTTATGCATGAAAATGCATAGGATGATATTTCTCTTGTTTTAATATAGTTGTTTTCAAGATGAAGATGTTCCAGGCTTGAATCATCATCTTCTTCAGCATTGCAAATTTGTTCTGGAAGAATATTCCTAAGGAAAAATAGACATGCAAGTTATAAATGATCCAAGCAGTATTCTGCCTTCATAATTCAGGAGTTAAATTTTACATTTGTTTAAAAAAAAGAACTCTTGTTTTTAAAATAAAATTGGATCCTTTTCTTATACATCAGAAAAAATTTCAAATATGTCAAAGATCTACGTGTGAAAAAAAGAAGAGGCCATAGAAGTAGTAGAATAAAGCATGGCCATATCCTGGGAGTGGGGGAAATATCTTCCTATGTATGACTCAAAAACCAGATGCACTAACAGAAAAGATTAATAAATTGACTACAGGGTTGTTGTTGTTGTTTTTTTAATGCAAAGTTAAAAGACAAATCACAAACTAGGAGAAAGTGTTTGCAGCTCATATTACAGGTAAAGGGCTAATATACAAATATCTAAAAACCTAGGAAGAGAGGGAAATGGGGAAAAAAAAGAAAAGGAAGATACCTGGGTAACCAGTTTACAGAAGGGAAAAGGAAATGACATGTAAACAAGAAAGGATGCTTAATTTCATTCATGATAGGAAAAATGTAAATTGAAATGATACTGGCATACCACTCTCACTTACCAGATTTGCTCCCACCCCCCCAAAAAAATATCCAAGAGCTCATTAACATATTCACACAATGAGGCTGATCAAACATCATTGAAGGGAATTCAAAACAGTATAGCCCCATGTATAGGAATTTGGCAGTAGCTAGCAAAATTTCATGTGTATTTTATACCTTTCACTCAACAATCCCATTTCTAGGGATATATCCCATAGTTAGATTGGAAAAATACAAAATTACATTTGAACAGAGTTATACGTTGTGGCATTATTTATAGTATAAAAAATGGAAGCAATCAAATGTCTATCAGTAAGGAACTGTTTGAATAAAATAAAATGTCCACATAGTAGAATACTATTCAGTTGTAAAAAGGAATGAGGAAATTCTCTACATACTGATATGAAGTGATATCCAGGATATACTGATAATTCTTAAAAGGTGAAGAATAGAAAATATATACACTTGAGAGAGAGAGAGAAAATAATCCTTCTATGTAATAATCTGTATAATAATTGTAAAGGGGTGGGGAATATGAATGTGTGTATGTATGCTTATATTTTCAAAACAATAACACTGGGGTCATCAATGGAAAATTAAATTAAAAATTTAACCTGTGGGGAAGGATGGAATATGGTATAAGGGAGAGGCAATGAAAAAATGTATAGAAAGTAGCAATTCCTAAAAACCAAAGCAAACTAAAGACCTGTCTGAATATTAAGTTGTTGATATGTTACAGAGAAAACTACTATATTTAAGCTATACATTCTTCATGGAACATATTCTGAGGACAAACAGCACTATCAAAAACTTAAATACTTTTGTTGTTAGTTGTAATAATGGTATTATCATTTTGAGACTATTGTTTATATATATTGTAAGACTGTAAATGTAAGTTATTGTTGGGAGCCTAGATTTTCAGTGTAAGAAAAACAAGTTTAAAACAGAAGGAAGTCTCTGTAACATTAAATTTGACTTGGGAATATCAGTATAAACTCATTTTTTTTTTCTTTACAAAATACACATTTCTGGCCGTCCACTGAAAGGTCTTGAAACAACAACACATTTGAAAGAAAGATGCCTGGTGCCCAGACTGGGGCCTCTGAACACTGTTCCCCAGTTAGAGGAGCTGGGGCTCTTTGGAAGAAGACTGGTATAGGTCTGTAGTGGGGAACAAAAAGTGAGCCATCCAAGATCTACAGAGGCCTGTCCAAGAACACAGGAACCAACCTAAAGGGCTACCATTGGCTAAAGGTGGGACAGTTTAAGAACAATAATTGCAACTGATTGAAACATTCTTAATATATAAAGCCATAAGTTCATATTGATTCTCCAGAGAAAGAAAGAAAGCCAAGAACAAAATAATAAAGCAAAAATATTTAGGCAACTTCTTTCTTTTTTCCCCTGAGACAGGAAGGAAGGACAGGACAAGAAGAAGAATCAACTTCTTTCTTTTTTTTTTCCTGAGACAGCCACTATTAAAATTTTAATATATTTTATAGTCTTTTTCATTCATGTTTAATGCATATATATAATTTTTTCCATTTTTAAGTAGATAAAATAAGCGTAACACTGTATTCGTTTAAAGTGTGCAACCTAATGATTGACATGTGTGTATGTGGTTAAAATGATCATCACCGTAAGTTGAGCTAACATCCATCACCTCACATAATTAAAAATTTGTAACCAACTTCTTACTCTGATGGGCAGTTTAAAGGAAAGAACTGAGCATTTATGCTACCTTTCAGAGTAACAAAGTTGCCCTAGTTGATAAGAAAATATTCTTTACAGAGGAATTCCAGCTATCAAATGTGGAAAGAATGACAAAAATTGAAATTCACAATTTTGTTACCGCTAAGGAAATAACAGATGCAAGCAACAGGCATCTGTGAATGAAAAAAACATTTGTTCAGTTGTGGAAGAGAAGGGTTGTAATGGAGATATCAGGCCATGACCACCTGAATCCCACCAGAAGTGGGACAAATATTGTATGCCTCCTGATGCAATGCAATAGGAAGCATATAGCACGACCTAGGAATTATTTTAGCCAAAAAATTTTGACTCTGAATCTTTAAAGCCTTCCCCATCCCCACCTCTTCCCCTGTAAACTCTTGACTCTTTGTTTTATATTTTAGGAGTTTGTGTTTGGAATTTTAGAGATAGGTAAAAGAGTTAAGCGGTATAACCTTCAAGGACAGGACCACAGAGCTCTGGGATCTGCTTCCCTTTTTGGCTGCACTAACAAAGTGTTCCAGGTTAATTCTTGAGACATTCATACTTTCTAGGCAGGGGTGATGACTTGGTCAGCCGTTGGAACACATACAGAAAAATATGTCCTCAGAAGTGAGGGAGCTGAGTCTCAGTAAATTTATTTAGAATTTTGTCTTTAGAAAAATCTAGATAGAATTTTAATTTTAGCATATACTTAGGTTTTGTGCTCTATAGATTACAGTGTTTGAAATTACACACGGAGGTGGGATTAGCACCATAGTCTACTGCCTTGAAGCCTCACTTGAACATGCCTCGAAGGTTCTAGGTATTATGTACTTATACTCTGTTTTTAAAATTTTTTCTGTGGAAGTTTGCACACGTACAAAAGTAGAAAAAAACTATGATGAATCCTTATGTACCTATTATCATCCGACTTCAACAGTCATTAACATGTGCCAGCCTTGTTTAATGCAACCTCTTGTCCCTTTTTTTCTTTAAATTCCAGACATCGTCGTGGTTGTTTAATCCTATATTTTGTCACCCATGACAGTTTAAATGGATACTTGAAAAAGGCCAGACTTTACCGTATCTTGTTGTTGTTCAATCTCAGAAAATGTAGTGCTTTCATTTCTTGGACCCCAGGTGGTATAGATTTTAATTGATTATGATCCAGAAACAGCTCTCGCAGAGAATGATAAGCCCCATAGAAGGAGACTCGGTCTATGCCATCATCCACAAGTTTGTTAAATGACAGGTACAGGTATTCCAGGCCTGGTTCCATGTGGCCAAACACATAGCCAGGGATACGCTCAATCTGGTTCCCAATGAGCACCAGGTGCAGCAGCGACTTGGGTAGATAGGAGGGGACATGGTAGAGCTTGTTGTAGGAGAGGTCAATTGATTCTAGATTTCTAGGAAAGAGAAAACAGAGTGGAGACATCAGGGCAGTGACTGTAAGCTCAAAGTCAGTCAGGATGCTTGTCCACTTTCCTGGCAGCACTCAGTTTGCAATGTTGATTCCCACTGCAAGCGTGGCTGTATGGTGGTCTGGCTGCAAGGCTTCTCCTCTTACCCCGGTACCACACAGCTACTTGAGTTCCTCTCTAATAGAGGAGCACCAGACTTCAGAGAGAAAACCCATATCCCAGGGGTAATGCTGAGACCCAAAGAGGTCCCCCAAATATCTCTAAGGTCAAACTTGTATCCAAAATGAAGTCCAGAATCCTAACTGAAGTCAAACTGCCTAACCCTAAGATCATCTCTAGTTCCAGCAAGGAAGTAGCAGTGTTAAGGGGGTTTTGCATTCTCGCTCCACATTGGATCTGATGACCTGGGATCTAGGTCTTGGGGTGAGAATGAGAGATCTAGGAAAGGTTGTTAATTAGCCAGCAGATCTGGGAAATGTGGTGAGCTACCTGGCTTTTTTCAGAGCCTCATCTGCAGCTTCTGCCCACCCCATGAAGACTTTTCCCCCCATGAAGACTCATTTGCCCTGGCACTGCCACATCCTGCTGAACCTAACTGGCCCTCAAGGCCTCTTTTCATCTCTGTCCTGCTTCTGAAAGATGCCTGTCCCCATGGGGCACTCAGATCGCTCATTCCCTCACCACATGACTCCAGATCTGCTCTGATGCACCTGCTGCCAGGGCCTGACCCTGCTTCCCTGTGTAGCTAATCCTCTCTCTCCTGACACTTTGGCCCTCCCTGAGGGCTACAGCCTAGGGCCGCTGATTCCTTTCCAGGAAGATGGGCTCTGCTTTTTGCTTCTGCTATGAGGTCACACATTCTTTAGTCTATTTTGTAAGACTTGAAGCAGAGAAATAGTTTGAAGGAATGAAGACAGTTTGGTATAGAACAGTGAATCCTGGTGCTTCCACCTAATGGTGAGGGAGGAGAAGGGGGGTGGAGGGCAGCTTCCTTCTCACTGTGGGTAGGGGATTATCTCATTTAAACTTCATGACCGCCTGTGAGGTCAGCAGAGAGCAGCACAGTGATCAGACCTCAAGTCACGCTGCTTGGGCTCAGCACTTGCACACTGTAGGGTGTCCACAGCAGCACTGAACCTGGCCATCCTAACATCAGTCATATCGTGAACAGTTTGAACTCTATGCAGATAGCCAAGTTTCAGGTAGAGGGAGGTTCACTAAGAAAGAATGCTGTCACCTCCCTCACTCGCCCATGTTTGTAACCTGTTTAGTAGTGGCAAAGGAAAGAAATCATCTAAGAAAGTCAAATTGTAGCATGTACTTACTCTTGATTTATCCAGGCTAAAGGAGCAATTCTATTTTCTTCAATTTTATTATAACGTAATACAATGACATTGATCTTTCTGGTATGATTAAAAGAAATTTCAGTTATTTCTTCAATTTGGTTATTTTCTAGGTATAATTCCTATAATTAAGAGAAGAGACTTATTTTTTTCATATTAGTTGATAAATATATTCAATCTCACAGAATTAAAATCATGTTATAGACTTATCACTAGTGTTAGCTAAAGAAAGAGTCTTGCAGCTCTTCCAAATGAGTTCATTTTTTAAGTTGTCACATTTTCTAACTAGTAAAATAAAATGTACTATCTGTCATGGTTATGGAGTTAAATGAATTTTATTTAATTATTTTTAACCATAAAACGATATAAGATATAGCATACCATAATAATTGTATAAAGCTTTCTAATTTACAAAACTTATTCACATAAATTATTTCATTTGGGCTTCAAGATCCTGGAAACTAGAAAACAGGTAGAAATTATCCCCATTTAGCAGTGGAGTAACTCAGGCCTGGAGAGGTGGCAAGGCGTGTGCAAGGTTTCACAGCTAATACATGAGGGAGACTCATGCAGGCTAGCCCCAGCTTAGGTCAGCCTGCTTCCTACCCGTCCATGATGTCTGGAATATTTTTAGGCTCACATTTTGTAGATTTGTTTGTATTATAATTACTTTAATTAAAAGTTAATTAAGAGCCTTCATTTAACCTCAGGGTGAAGTTTGCTAGAACTATTAGTAAGTTTTCAACAGCTAGCTGCCTTCAAGTTAAATTCATTTGGCATTATAAGGAATTTTACACTCAGGGCTTTTGTTGGAATTCAGAAGTACAATTGGTATATATATTCAGAGTAACTTTCTATTCCTATTGTATAATTTCCCCCTTTTGTCATTTAATTTTGGTATTCTTGGAAGTGGGTAAAGTGAGTTTTAGCTTTTTGCTTTTACCTTCATGCATATTTAGGGGTGAACTAGATCAGTGGTTCCTAAACTTGATTGTATGTTAGAATCACTCATGAGCTTTTTAAAGTATAAATTCCAACCTAAATCAGAGCACAATCATTTATACATTGAAACTGCAGCTATGAAGTAGTGCGTTGGAAGGATTCAGAGCACAGGTACCTGCACGGACAGCGCCTCCCAAGAAGCTAGTGAGAGGGTCTTTGGAAAGAGAAACCAGGGATGGGAGGATAGTATGTGAAATAGAGACACATTGCTCTTTTGTACTATCTAAGTGTTGTGTGTGTTTTACTGTGTACATTATCTATATAAAATGTTAATTTAAAAAAAAATTATAAATTGTGGACCCCATTCTCCAAAGAACCTGATTTAGCATATCTGGGATAGGTCCAGGAATCTATATTTCTTTAGAATCCAAGTGATTCTGAAGTACAGCCAAGTTATGGAACTTCAATCTTTACAATTTTGATAAATTCTGAAGGTCTGTCTTAATCTGCAAATAGGAGGAAGAGGAAGCATGGTAGCTGTGGTAGCGACAGTATCAGGTCAAGATGGATGGACCTTTCTTGGCTCACTGGGTCCGGAGCCATGGGAAGCTTGGTCCTGCTGGCTGATTGTGTATGTGGCAGAAACAGAGCTCAGAGGAGGTGGCCTAGGAGTCAGCTGGGTCTGCCAGACCTCTGCTCTTAATGCAGCAAGTTGGGGTGTATACTCAGTAGGGACGGCCCCCCAGAGTCCCCCCTTAGTTAAGTGTGTTCCTTGTTGTAGCAAGGGAGACCACGCACTTGGGCAGCAGGGAGTGTCTCCAGAGGGGATGGAGACAGGACAATGCCTGGGCCCTTGGCAGGAGCTAGTCAGAACTCATAAGCTGTGGGAAGGGGGTGGGGGTGGCACTGCTGGCACAGTCAGCAGCCTTCTCTGCAAATCTTGTCCATCCTCACAGTGTCACTGCTAGTCCATGTGGAACTCTGGGTGGAGCAGACTGGAGTGAACATCACAGTTCCAGTTTGGGACAGTTTAAACTACTTTGCAAGTCAAGGTGCTTTTTTGCAAGTTGTCGTTTCTGTTTGAATCCTCAGTTCATCGTCCCTATTCTTTCTCCAAGAGCTGTCAGCAGAACCAGTTTTCACTTTATCAGAATTCTCTACTAGTAGTTATAATTTTGATTCATAATTTTGTATTGTTTGAAAACAGTGCTCAAATTATAGTAAATTCTGTATATAGCACCAAAACTACTGGGTTTAATATACACCACAATAATCTAAAATGTATTGTTTGTTTTGTAATAGTGTGCTGTATTTAAAATATAAAACATTATAAGGAAGATATTGGTACCTCAACAGAAGCAGGAAGACCCTGTGGTATAATTCTAAATTTATTTCTTCCCAGACGCAGGTAGGATAGGCTCTTCAAAGGTTTGAAAGCTAAAGAATTGACATTAGTTTCACTGAGATTGTTTCCTTCCAATTCCAAGGTGACCAATTGGTTTAAGTCTATAAAAAAAATAAAGTTATTGTGATATGAGGAGTATTAAAAAACATATAATTTCTGTAGGCTTTCAAAATGTCATGGGAAATGTTCAGTTTATTTGGAGGCCTGATGTTGAGCTTCTTTCTTTGTATCCCCCACTTAGGGCCTTTTCCCAAGTACTTTGCGCAACCCAGATGCTCAGTTTAGCCAGGACTCAATGCTGAATGCATGGTCCAGGAGAGGCAGACCTGTAGAGAAATCATTGTTGTGCTGTATGATAACCCTCATACAAAAACTGAAAACACCACAAAGAAAAGAAAAGAAAAAGAAAATTATAGGCAAATATCATTGAAGAATGTATATGCAAAAAACCTCAACAAAATATTGGCAAATCAAATTCAAAGGATCAAGTGGGCTTTATCCCAGGAATGCAAGGATGGTTTAATAGCCACAAAAAAAATCAGTGTGATACACTGCATTAACAAATTGAACAATAAAAGTCATATGATCACCTCAGTGGATGCAGAAAAAGCGTTTGACAAAATTCAACATCCATTTATGATAAAAACTCTCAACAAAGTGGGTATAGAGGGAACATACATCAACATATATGACAAACCTACAGCCAATATCATACTGAACAATGAAAAGCTGAAAGCATTTCCTCGAAGATCAGGAATAAGACAAGGATGCCCAAGCTCACCACTTTTATTCAACACAGTTTTGGAAGTCCTAGCCATAGCAATCAGACAAGGAAAAGAAGTTGAAAGGAATCCAAGTTGGAAAAGAAGAAGTAAAACTGTCACTGCAGACAACATGATACTATATATAGAAAATCCTAAAGACTGCCACCAAAAAACTTAGAACTAGTACATGAATTCAGTAAAGTTGCAGGATATAAAATTAATATACAGAAATCTGTTGAGTTTCTATACACTAACAACAAACTATCAGAAAGAGAAATTAAGAAAACAATTCCATTTCCAATTGCATCAAAAAAAGAATAAAAACCTAGGAATAAATCTAAACAAAGCAGTAAAAGATCTATACTCAGAAAACCATGAAACATTCATGAAAAAAACTGATAGAAGGCAACACAAACAAATGGAAAGATATATCGTTTGCATGGACTGGAAGGATTAATACTGTTAAGGTGACCATACTCCCAAAGGCAGTCACAGATTCAGTTCAATCCTTCTCAAAATACCCATGGCATTTTTCATAGAACTAGAACAAATAATTCTAAAATTTGTATGGAAATGTAGAAGACCCCAAATAGCCAAAACAATCTTGAGAAAGAAGAATGAAGCTGGAGATACCACACTCCCTGGTTTCAAGCTATGGTACAAAGCTACAGTAATTGAAGCCATGTGGTACTGGCACAAAAACAGACCCATAGATCAGTGGGAGAAAATAGAGAGCCCAGAAATAAACCCATGCATTTATGGTCAATTAATCTATGTCAAAGGGAGTCAAGAATGTACAGTATGGAAAGGAAAGTTTCTATAAGGAACAGAAGCCAGAGGAGGGAGGTTGGGGGGGCAGGCATCCCATAGAGGCAGCAATGGCCAAGCAGCGACTTGGAATGCAGGCGGATAAGAAGTAGAAGATTGTAGAAGGTCATTCTATTTGCAAAGACAGATAGGTATGAAATGGCAGCATAACCAAGGATGTATGGGGAGTGTGATGCAATGGGTAGTTCCTTCTTCCAGGACACAGAAGGAGTCCTCTGCCTGGCAAACCCTCAGTCTCTGAACAAGGGAGTTACAGCTGTGAATTCCCATCACAGTGTTCACTTCCTGGCAGAGAGTGCAGCCAGATGGATGTTTTGAAAGGAGAATGATAAAAAATTCTCCACACATTCAGAATGAGCTACCAAGAAAGGCCTTTGTATAAACAAGTTTTTTCTAAATTGTTTCTACTAGTCTCAGGAGTGGTATGACCAAATCAACTGGAAACTTAAAGGAGAATGGATAGCTCAGCAGTGGTGATACCCAGAGGCATTTGAGTCAGACATTCAGGGTGTAACTTTGGAGTTTGTTCAGTGGCCAAAATTTTCTGAATAGGGGATGTTTTCATATTCAACTCATGTCAGATACTGCACTGAAATGCTCTGTGCAACTCAGATCCTACTCAGGCATGTCAGAGAAGTAAGACATAGTCTAAGCATAAACAAAAGATACTACCGTCAGGAGTACAGATCATAGATTCTAGAAGATGGCAAGGAGGATGTGGCAGTGTAGACTTCAGTGGTACAAAAGTGTGAGTGGGGCCAGGTTCTTAAGATAAAAAGATGTAGGTAGAAATGGAGCGTGAGGCAGCCAAGTGAAACCATGGAGGTACGAACCCACGTGGGTGTGCTCTGGTGTAGGAAAGTGACCAGCCTTGGAGTGGCCCATGTGCAAGAGGGGATGAAGGTCATTGAGAGGGCAGAGGTGGGCTGTAAAGGGCCTTTGTACACCAGAAAATAAGGTCTGACTTTCCTTCTCCAGGCAACGAGGAGCCTCTACAGGGAAGAGCATGACAAAGTATTAATCTGCTCGCGTTTATCATCAGCTGAAGGGCAGAGAGGAAGTACAGAGGCCAGCTAGTAAATTATAAGTGATACTATTTCCTCATATAACCAAAACTCTTTAATTTTAACAACTAAAGATCCTGAGACTCCAGCATACTTATCTAGTACATAGTTGAGGTTTTGGAATGTAGCAGAAGTTTTTCAGAGAAAAATAGATAATAGAATAGACTAATAGTCATTGCATGATCTCACAAGAGAGAGAAACAAAACACAACAATGTAAGTTAATGATATTATGCATTTACAGTTATTCTCTAGCATATGTGTATATTGAATGTGTAAGAAACACAGATAGTATGTACGTTTCTATATGTAACAGGCAACAGGATGGAGGTAGAGAAGGTTCTTGCAGGTTAGACTTGGGGCAGAAAGAGGATTTTATAGTCTGGAAGTTGGTAGAAGTCCCTCCCATTGTGGGTAGGGAGCTACATGACAGGTTATAAACCCGGACAGACTTTTGTGAGAACTTGATCTCACAGGTATTCTGAGTAGATAGCCACACACCATCATTGCTAGAAAGGATGCTGCGATCCTGGATTTTTGTTTGTTCTCATCACTAATGAAGACGGGAACTTTTAGAAGTCCAGTCTTCTCCTGCTGTCCCTCCCTTCTATCTTCTTACCTTCCCTTCATTGTTAAGGCCTCCCTTTTCTCTGTAGTGGGTGTGCAGGTCTCTCAATGGGCCCTAGGTGAGCTCCCAGCCCTCGGCATAGCATGTGCAGCTCCCTGTTGTGTGCTTCCTTCCCACCTTTTCTCGTCACCTTTGTTCTTCACTCCCCATCACACCCTGCTTCCGAGATTCATGAAACTGCGTGCATTTCCCATAGCATCCAGATTGTTTTGTTTCTTCACACTGCTTCTCTCCCTGGAGTGCCCTTCTTCCCCACTTTTCTGGAACTATATGTATAAAACCTGAAGGGTCATGAGGGAGATCACAGAAGTACTGCAGGCCACTGATTGTCAAGCCAGGGGCTTCCACCCAGAAGAGTAGTGTCACAGCACTGGCAATGGCCTGTGCTTGGGCTTGCTTTGCTCACTGCCAGCCAACCTGACCATCCACAGCAGTGGGACTCACAGGAACTGAGCAGCCCCACTGGCTGCAGCAGTCGAGGGAGAACCCAGTACCTGCGGGGCCAGCACTGGAGCAGGACTAAGAACACTGACCAAACAGAAGAAGAGCCTTCAGGCCACACAAAGACTATAGGAGCCTCTCTGGACAAGGTGACAGTGCAGAGCCTCCCCGCTGGCCGCCTGCGCAGGACCGAGGCCTGTGAGGTGCGCAGACTGTGGAGGTGGGCGGGGGATGGAGGAATAGGCCAGTTCACCCTGGAACACAGTCAACCCTCTGGGAATCTGGAAATTTTTTCATGAGGGAGAAGTGCGTGTGGAGAAGCAGTTGTAGGAATGTGTGAGAGCACCTTCCAAATAAGGATTTATAACATGTCATTTTGATAACACTGCTAGAAATACCATCTCACATGTAGTTCACATATAGCCCATTAGTACACTTGTCCTAAATTACGTGTTCCTTTGGTCTGTTTCACCTAGCAGTTAGAAACTGAACTTTCTAATGTCTTTTCCATATGACAGTGGCCCTTCAAAATTTGTTTATTAATGTTTTTCATGTGTACCCTGAAATCCATCTGGAAATAGAGTATTTCCATAACTCTGTAATCCTCAGATTTGGCAGTTCTCATTATTGGTTTTTTTTGTTTGTTTTTTTTTTTGCCATCACTGGAAGTGTTTTGTCCTTATGAAGTTTTTTAAGGCATGAAAGGAAATAATGGAATTGTTTTATTCCTTTAAAGGCTTGGTTATCAACATAAACATAATAAATACTTTCCAAATCAAATAAACAAAAAATGTTAAGCACTATACCTCAAGAGCTACACTAGACTATTCGGAAGATAAAAAGAAAAATTAGGCAGTCTTTGTCTTAAAGAAACATATAATCTGATCAAAGACATTAGCTAGAATTCGCGAATGGTTAATGAAGTAGTGCCTCTCTTACACTAAGTTCATAATATGACAATTCCAGTTGTACAGTTCAGTCCTGAAACAGTCTTAAGATGAGTAAATTACAGTTGTACCAAATGTACAGAATGTGGGGCACCTTCACTAAAGCCTATCCATGGGAAAGCCAGGCTGTCATGGCAACCATACACCCATGGACGTCATTGGTTTTGCCCTGTGGGGTGCATGTACCGCATTGACACACAAGTGCCAGAAGTGCCAGAGCAGCTCTCAGGAAACAGGACTGTCAAAGCCAAAGTGACTGCCACATAGAATGTGTGTGCTAAAGTTTATGTACTTTGTTTGTAGAATAATCCCTCAGCCTCACATAGTATGCCCATTTACTTATATTTTATACATAATTCTCATGTGCCAAAACATGACACGTTAACATAGCAAAGTGTTCAGAGGCAGCTGGGAGTTGTGGATGGGGTGTAGGGAGCATCTAAGGGTGATTAAAGTAGACCTGTTTGGCAAGCCATGGTACTGCGTTATCACCACTAATACCAAAAACATCAGTACAAACACAGCACCAGAACAGATGTCTGTGTGGGGATGTTAGTGTAACTCTTAGGATATTATGGATTTGTAATTCAGTTCCTGTATTGTGAATTATGCAAACCTGAAATCATTGAAAGTTTATTTGTAAAGTACATTTTTAAGACAATGGGCAGTTTAAAATACATTTTTTAAAGTTTCACCAGTCAATAGTTAAAATAAGTTTTATCAACTTAAATGGTAACATGACCTAAAAAAAATTTTTCTAGCTATTCATTTAGGAATGTTGCAAATAAAATTTCCACACAACTACAGAAGAAAGGTTATTAAGGACATGTCATAAAGTCAAATGTTAAATACCTGATAAACTTTCTTCATCGATAACCTGAAGATTGTTCTCATTGATTTTAAGTTCCTCTAATGTAGATGGTAGTTCTGAAGGAATCGCTACCAAATTGTTTCCATCCATATTCAGGCGGATTAAATTCTTTAGAAGCTTGAAAGGCAAATCTCAAAATTACTTTTTTTTATCTTGTCACGGATGTACAGTCATATATGTCATTTAATGGTCAGTTTGTAGTAGTTTCTAAATTTTCACAAACCCTCAGTTACTCAGGCTTAGACAAAAATCCCCATATTCCCCCCTGCCACATAGATGTTGGTCCTGTTAATAGCATTTATTCCCTGGTATTTTCAGCAAACTACATTGGTGATTTTGTATCACACTCACTCATATTTTTATGGTAACTTTAGTAAGCAAGAGAAAGTTCCTATCACCACTGGACTAGTCCTGCTTTCCTAGATCTTCGATTTTCACCTGCCCAGCAGTAGACACAAAGTTAATTAAATCATGCAGTAATCTGAATCTGTTACAGATACTAAGAAGACAGCAATTTGAATCCTTTCAGTGTGTGTGTAAACTCAGTTTTCTATCTATACTAAGGAGAAACAGTCATAAAATAGCACTATCTATTGTGGAAATTCTTCAAAATTAAATGCTACAAATATCACAAACTCTTTCTATATGGTACCCAAACAGTTTTCACTGTCTGAAGAGTGTATGTCCACATTTGTAAGTTACATGTTTATTGGCCAAACTGGCCTACACTACCAAAGTTACAGGATGATTTACTTCAGTGGTGCTCAGAGTCAATTTCAGCAGTTTGGAAATGGGACAGAGAATCCCAAAACAAGAAAAAGGTAATTTCCTACAGTGTCTTCTTTTTGACCAAATACAGGAAATGCACCAGTCCCAGCTGCTGTTCTAGCAGAAGCACGGCTAGCATGAGGCAGGACTCCAGGTCTTTCACATGAACATGGATACCAGGTGTCTGGAGCACTCTCATCTGCAGCCCAGAATCTAAATGAGAACCAGGAACTGAGCTCATAGGAGGCCAGTGATTTGTCCAAAGAGTGGATGGAAGACCATCCAAGAGGATAAAGTTTGACCTCCTGGCATGTAACTTGTTTTACTTGGACTTCTTTACGCACACACAATTATGAGCATTTGTTTACACACACAAGCCCCTCCTTTCTTCTGCCTTTGTTTTTTTGAAAGTCCTTGATACTCTTTTCTCCTTTTTAGAAAAATTTTTAATTAAATCTGATTCTTTCAAAGGTTTACTGCATGCTTTTCTCTCTTCCTCTTTCCCTAACCTATCCCCCTGCTAATCTTCATCTGAGTCCATTTGTTTTTCTAGGACCCCCTCCTGCTGTGAAGTATCCTTTATCAGATTTTGCAGAAAGCACAAAATAAGGAAGCTTTGTCTTGCTGGCCTGAAATAGTTTCCAGATAAGCTCTCCTTTTTTTCCCAGAACTACCTCATATACTAAGAGACCACATTTCAACATGTTTTCAGCTACCTGGGAGAAACTCCTCTATAAATTCAAAACATTAGTTTTGTCATTCATGCTGTTGTGGGTGCTTTAAGTATAAAGCACAGAAAAACAGCTAGAAACCTGTAAAACAACATACTATATTCAAGATAAAACTTGAATACAGTTTAGAGACATCAGAGAGGAAACTTTCTTTGGAGAAATCTCCAGTAAAACATTTTGCTTTTCCTTCCTTCTGCATCTCCACCCACTGCCAGTACAAGTCATGAGAAAGCCATCCAAATGGACTGTTACAAATCAGAGCATGTGTTTACCTTGAATGCTTTTGGACCTATGCCCGAAGAGCTGATATTATTTTTGCTCAGATCAAGCCTTTCCAAATTCGGTAATCCATTAAATGCTCCATCCGGAATGGAGGTGATAGAATTGCCTAGGACACATAGCAATTGTGTTTTAGGCTTCTGTGCCTATAAATACACGTATACCTGCACATGCGTAGATAGGAAAACACAGTACTTACAGCAAGGACCATGTGTATTATATAAGAAAATGAGTGTTTAGGGAAGAAAAAACAAGACTGGGACTAGATTATTTCACGTGGTCAAAATTTTCACTCTACGGACTTATGCTCTAGTATATCACGTTTTAGATGAAGCTGCTTAAAACAGCCCGAATATGGTTTGCTAGACAATTCTGGTGGCATTATGCATTTTACAACAAAGCTGTGTTTATGGAAGGTGCTATAGAAACTGATTTTTATACTTCTTCATATTTTCCTATTGATGTCTCCTAGACCCTGGACCAGAAATATACTTTTTTTTTTTCAATGAAATCTTGGGTGTATGACTTGCCTTCTCTGAGCATCAGTTTCCTCTAAATTAGAAGCTTGGGGAGATAATCTCTCAGATTGTCTCCAGATCTGATGTTATAATTCTGTGACTTCAATCTATAAAAGTTCCTGCATGCTTTAATTTACGGGGTTTTGGTTTGGCATTTAGTTAAGTACAGTAGTCAGTGATTTTTAAACCCAGAAAATGAGCTTACCAGAAATGGTGAGTACTATAAAAACCATGTGGTGACCTTATAAAACCAAGATACTGTGACTGAGCACAGGTCATTCATCTTTCATAAGACTTTAGACTTTCACAAATTGTGGTTTTGTTTTTTTTATTTTAATGCCAGGCAGAGCACACCTGGCATGCAGGCTGCAGAAGGAGGGGGCGTTGTTGGAGCAGGACACTCGGGGCATGAGAAGAATTCCTTAGGGAAGAGCATGTGAACGTGGTATCAGGAAGGCCGTAACACCAGAAGTGTCCTATTGCAGACCAGCTGTCCTGATTAAAGGGGTCAGGCTGTGACTATTGAGTATTAATTTATATGATCATTTTTTATTTCTGTTACTTTCCCCAAGACACATCTGAAACCCCACTCAGATTCTCTCACCCCTGCATCTTCAGAGCCATCCCCAGCATGGGCCTTACCACCAGACTCATCTACTGTCCCAGTCTTCCCGGCCAGCCAGCCTCACACACGCATCTGCCCTGCCATTCCTCCACTCAGAGCCCTTCCTGGTCCTATAAGAACATGGGCAAAAAGTCTGGACCACTCCGTGCCTACCACAATGGCTAAAACAAGGGGGGAACAACAGGAACTGTCTGATATTGCTGGAAGGAGTGTCACAACCATTTTAAAGAACTGTTTGGTAGCTTCTTATAAAGTTAAATATGCTTTTACCATGTCACTCAGCAATCCCACTCCTGGGTATATACCCTAGGAAAAAGGAAACTTAGGTCCACACAGTCATCCGTATGTGGATGTTTATAGCAACTGTATGCACAATTGCCCCAAAGTGAAAATAACCCAGATGTCCTTCAGCTGATACCTGTGGTCCATCCGAACAGTGGAACACCACTCAGAAGTAAGGAGCAGCGAGCAGCTGATAAATGCAACAACCTGGATAGCCCTCAGGAGCATTACGATAAGAGAAAGAAGTCCAGCTGAAAAGGCTGCACACTGTATGATTCCATTTCTATGATATCCTAAAAAAGGTACTCTAGGGACAGAAAACATCAGGGCTGGTGAAAGGAGGGACGTGACAGAATTTGGTGAGGTGATGGAAGTGTTTTATCTTAATTGTGGTAGTGATTATATTGTGGTAGTGGTATATCTTGATGTGGTAGTGACTGTATGCATTTGTCAAAACTCGAAGAATAACAGGGACTTCCCTGGCGGTCCAGTGGTTAAGACTTCGCCTTCCAATACACGGGGTGCAAGTTCGATCCCTGGTTGGGGAGTTGGGATCCCACATGCCTCGCAACCAAAAAAACCACAACATAAAACAGAAGAAATACTGTAACAAACTCAATAAAGACTTTAAAAACAGTCCACATAAAAAAAATCTTAAAAAACTCAAAGAATAATATACTAATAACAAGTTTGACTATATATAAATTATACCTTATAAAGCTGACTTTAGAAGAAAGTCAGTGGGAAGTTGGGATTTGATTTGGAGGAATTTGCTCTATACCTGACAGTGCTATTCTGCCAGTAAACACCTATCTCTTTTGCAAAGTTTTTATGTTTGAAGATTGTGAAATTAATCTGTTTTGGGGTCAACTTATATTATGAAATTAAAATATAACTTTCATAGGGCAATGGGAGTTAACCACAAAATCAAGCAGACGTCAATATCTCTTACCTATGAGCTCCAGACTTGTTATCTCTGGTGCTGTTAGCGGTGGAATTTGTGTGAGATCGGCGCTGATACAGGAGATGGTTTTGTAGGACAGAGAGCACCTGCTGGGCAGAGGTGGTATGCCTCTGCGGGTAGCTGGGACTGGGAGTCGAGAGGGCGTCCTGAACATATCTCCTCTGACGGCGTCGTAGTCGTCCTCGTCCTCATCCTCGCCCTCGTCCTCGCCCTCGCCCTCATCCTCGTCCTCGTCCTCGCCCTCATCCTCCCTTGCTGGGTTTCTGTGCTGATGGGCCTGCCTCCCCGCTTCTCCAGGTGTCTGCTCTCCCCCTTCTTTGCTCTGTCCCTCATTGGGAAGTCTCCCCCAGTCTCCAGGTCTAGGGGTCTTTTTCTTTTGCTCACTATCTTCATATTGTTTCACTTCTTCTCCATCCTCCTCAAATTGAAGTTCCTCTTTTTTCAGTGCTTGATCCATTTCCACCCAAGGAGGTGGCTCTTGCTTATGAGGTAAACTGGTAGGTTCTCTTTGTTCTGAAGAATCACCAGAAAATTCAGTTCTGTCATTGAATGCTATACCATTGAGTAGCAAATAGGAGGCAACTGACCATGTGAGGAGAAGACAGCAGAGGCAAGTTGTGGTATTAATAAAAGGAAAAAATCATAGTGACAATTAGGTTAGTAAATATTATTCCCTCCAGGTATATGAGTGCAGTTTAAACATGAAATGCATCTTGAAATTTTTGCTTGAATAGTTTTAATAGAAATAAATAAACTTTATTTCTGTTTTGGAAGAAGTTATAGGTAATTCTTGTTTTGCTTGTGAGCCTTAATACTTGTTTTTACTAAAGTATCATGCTATCTGATGCGTAAAGAGGGAATAATATTAGCATATGTTGCAAAATGGTAAGCAGTCCTATTGTGAGATTGTAATATAATCAGATGTGATACCTTTATAATAGATACTGTTCAGTTAATTGGGGTTATTGATAAGGTAAGACTCGATACACTATCAGACATAAAAAAATGAAACAGATATACATTTTACTTGCTTATGGTGGTGAAATTGGCTTTTATTTATAGATTTATTATATTTGTCCAATTTTCTTTCAGCTCCATGGGCCTAAAAGCATCCTCTGAAATTTAGAGTTATAGAAAATTCTCTTCTATTTTCCTCCCAGATTCTGTATTTAAATCATTTTTACTGCTTGAGACCTATGGAAGTTATCCTGGACTTAAATGATGTTTTCTTAACCTAGACATATGCACAAGAGTATTTTTCATTATTCCATGATGATGAGAGCATAATATACAATAGTAGTAAGTTTATCTACATTTATTTAGCTGTTAATATCTTTGGCAGAAAGTGAGGAAGACTTGACGAAGACCAGACTTCAGGCTCACCCTCTGAATGAACAGTTTTAGGGAAAAGTGAACTCAGTACATAGATTTTCTTTAATCAAAATATAAAAATTTACTTAATCATTTCCATGACTTTATTTAATGTCATACATAAATCATCTCAAAAAAGGACTCAAAATATAATTATTTGAAGGAATTACTTGAGATTTCAATTCAGTATATATTATAAAGTCTGTGAGTTATTTTCTTCACACATCTGACAGAACATGCAGAAGGAGAACAGGAAAAAATTAGCAAAAGGAAACTAAAGCTATCATATTTAAACATATCATATTTAAACATTTAAATTCTTTCCTGTATATCCAAGTTTATTTTTCCAAAATAACCACAGCATTTCAAGAATAATAAAGTCCTTTGAAAAATGTCTGAGAATTTCTGGATCTTGCCTTCTTAAATCTTGTGTTTCATCTCCTCAGGAGTCAGTTTCATTAAACACTTTTATTTTCTAACATTTTTTAGTCATAATATCTTAGGAAAATAATTGGTAGTATACACCAAAATACATTTCCTAAATGTTCTGGAGTTCTTCCTGGGAGGAGACTTTTGTAGGTAACCACCCTGTAATCATCCTGTGTGTGTGGAAACAACCAAACAACCTACCTTGATCATAGGCAACAGAAAACATCTTTATCCCTTCCCATCAAATTATTTAACACACATTTATTTCATAAGCTATTTGCCAGGCTTTTCTTGGAGGAGCCCTGAGCCTCCTTCCCAAGAGTCCTCTACTCCATCAGCCTCATAGGATAAGGAGCAGTGAGCAGCCAACAAATCCTCACAGTGTGATCTTTCTGTGCACAGCAGGGCCACAAAAGAAAGCCGTTACTCCAGGGCCGTGGCCGTATTTCCCTAGGATTACTGGAGCAGTAATGACTGCACATCGACTGGGAGAACTGGGTTTTATTCTCTCTAGATGCAAACCCCTCCTCCCTTTGTTCACCATGAGTTCTTCATCTTCATTTGGGTGGATAACTAAACACGTTGAGTTGAATTAAGTAGGATAATGCATGTAAGGAACTAAGCAGAGCTCTTCACACACACGAAGAACGTGGGAGATGTTTGCTGTGTAAGCTCTGTCACTACATCTGTAATGCTGAGAGTGAAATGTGGAATGTGATCTGGTCCGAGTTTACTCGTTCTAACACAGCTACAACTCTAAAGCCAAGATCTTTTATTTCTCTCCCCGTCATACAGTGTCCCAAATAACTTCCATGTTTATCATCATTGTGCCAGTATTTAAGTATCCTAATGTTGAGTTTATCATAATTTAAAATTTAAGGTAGTGACAAAATAAAAACAAATGGAAGTTAAAGACTAAATTACGTGTGATACTTTGGGCTAAATATTTGTACCAGTATCAGAGCAGACGGGGCAGCATTCTCCTTCAGGTGTAACTGTTTGGGGGCACATCTGAGGGTGGCACTTGGTCTCATCACAAAGGACTCTTCCATTCGAGCAGAGGCAGGTGGTGCAGGGCTCGGGGGACCATACAGCTTTGTTATACATGGTCATCCCATTTGCCAAACAGTGTCCTTTCTTTCCTAGAAGAGAACAGTAACATTTAAATTCCTTGTGTGATTACTAGCACCTATGAATGGAAGTGAGCCCAGTGTGAAGCCCAATGTGCTAGGGCCACACAAGAATAACATTCTGTGTTTATGCATGCATAGGGTAAAAGTATGTTACAGATGTAACCCTCTGAAATGCTTTCCATGTGCTCTATTTTCAACCCCTCTTACTTAGGCTCTGAGAATGCCCTCCTCATGGTACCGTGACTCTGAATCATGTTTACATCCTGTATCTGTCAGGATGGCTGAGGTATACAACAACAAACAACCCCCAAATCTCAGTTATTTCTTGTTCGTGCTGTGTGTCCAATGTAGATATTGTTTGTCAGGACAAAAAATTGGCTTCATCTCCGAGCCGGCTGCCCTGATGGCCACAGCAGTGGGAATGTGAGGTTGCAAATAAGACAAGCTCTAAACTTGTCTAATTACATTGACCAAGGCAAATGATATGGCAGTGTCTCACTTCAGAAGAGAAAAAGCTGTGTCATTCCATCCCATGCCAGAAAGCAGAGAGCTGGAACAGCACTAACGATGAACAAGCCCACATTGTACCCTTCCTGATGTGTGGATAGAGAGGTGAAATCAGACTATGCTTGTGGTGCTTCTGACACTGAATTCTCAAGGAGACATTGCAGCGATCTCTTTTTTTAGAATTGTTGTGTTATTGAAATACAATTCAAATACCCTTTTAAAGTACACAGTACAGTGAGTTTTAGTATATTGTTTTCTCTGCATGCAAGGTTATAGATACATGGATAAGTGTGTCGACTAAACAGGCCATTAGGCAATCAATCTGAATGTTAGAGGGGATGTGTTCCTTCCAATCCTAGTGTTATTCCTGATGACTCTTCTCCATCTGATGAGCTACTGTGCCCACAAATGAGCTCTCACATTTGTCCCCTTCTTTCCCTCACCACTGTATCAGCCCTATTCAGGCCCTACCCATCTCTCATTTGGATACTTGCAGTAAACTAATCCCACCCATCCAATTTCTCCCCTGGGAAAACAAAAGATATAATCAGGAGTTTTCTCCTGATTATAATAGTACTATACTGTATCAAAATTCTAACAGCCTTTTTTGCAGAAATGGAAAAGTTAATCCTCAAATTCATAAGGAATTACAAGGGGCCCCAAATAGCCCAAAAAAAAATATTGAAAGAAAAAAAAAAAAGAACAAAGTTTGAGGACTCACACTTCCAGATTTCAAAACTTACTACAAAGCTAATGGCATAAGGATAAACATATAGACCAGTGGAATATTGAGAGTCCAGAAATAAATCCATACATCTATGGCCAATTGATTTTTGACAAAGGTGCCAAGCCCATTCAATGGTGAAAAAAATTGTCTCTTCAACAGATGGTGCTGGGATAACTGTATATCCATATGCAAAAGAATGAAGTTAAAAATTAACTGAAAATGGATCAAAAACCTAAATATAAGATCTAAAACTGTAATATTCATAAAATAAAGCATGACCTTGGATTTGGCAATGTATTTTTAGATATGATTCCAAAAGCACAAGCAATAAAAGAAAAAATAGATGAATTGGACTGTATCAAAATTAAAAATTTGGTCCATCATAGGACATTGTCAAGAAAGTGAAAGGATAGCGTTTACACAATGGGAGAAAATATTTGCAAATCATATCTGAAAATATTTGCAAAAATAACTGATATTATAAATATCTGATATTTGGAATATACATAAAAATCTCTTATAACTCAACAATAGAAAGCCAACCCAATTCATAAATGGGCAAAGGACTTGAATTAACATTTCTTCAAAGAAGATATACAGTGAACAATAAGCACATAAAAAGATTCTCAACGTCATTAGTCATTAGGGAAATACAAATTAAACCACAGTGTGATACCACTTCACATCCACAAAAATGGCTATATTTTTAAAATGGAAAATAATGGCAAGGATGTGGAGAAATTGGAATCCTTGTACCTTGCTGGTGGATATATAAAATGATGTAGCTTCTGTTGGGAACATTTGGCAATTTCTCAATAAATTAAACGTATAATTACCACATGGCTCAGCTCCTAGGTACCTGATATTCCACTTCTAAGTGTATACCCAGTGGAACTGAAAACAGAAATTCAGATAGATAGCAACTTGTACACAAACGTTCGTAGCTGTGCTATTCACAATAGCCAAAAGGTGGAAGCAATGCAATTATCCATCAATGGATGAAAGGATAAACAAAACATGGTATCTCTCTGCAATGAGATATTATTTAGCCATAAAAAATAATAAGGTACTGGTACACACTACAATGTGAGTGAACCTTGAAAATACAATGCCAGATGAAAGAAATCAGACCCAAAAGGCCACATCTTATAGGACTTCTTTTATGTTAAATAGAATAGGCAAATTCATGGGGACAGAAAGATTAGTGGTTGCCAAGAACTGGGGGGGTAGGAGAAAGTGGGGAGTAAGTGCTTAATATGTATGTAGTTCCCTTTTTAGGGTGAAGAAAGTGTTCAGGAACTAGATAGTGGTAATAGTTGCACAATATTGTGAATATGCTAAATGCCACTGAATTGTACACTTTAAAATGGTCAAATGGTAAGTTTTATGTGTATTTTACCCACAGTTAAAAAAAAAAGTACTGTAAGACCACTGGAAAACATTTTAGGACAATTTAGAAATCTTTAGTATACATCTTCTATACCTTTTAATGTACATCACCCTATATTGCATATTTTTAAAAACAGATTTGAGATCACATTATGCATACTACTTTTCAACCTTTTTATTTTCTGTTATTATAAATTGGATATCTTTCCAGTTAATTAAGGAAATTGACTTCATTGTTCTTTAAGAGTTATGGGTACCCTGTAATTATCATTTTAAATTGCCTGCCTCCAGTCTCTTTTTTCTCTCAGTCATGTTGTAAATGTGACCTAAATTGTTTATTTTCACGGTAATTGTATGTTATTTCTGTTAACTTCGTGGAAATAACATCATTTAGAAGCATTTGGTTTTCTTGAGACAATATATGAAGTATTGGTCACAGAACATTATGTGGTGATAGTTTCGTCTTTTAAAAGTTTTATGTAATGGTAACGTATGTAGAATATAATTACTTTTTCCTTCCAAAGCTGGAAAAATGTGGACCATTAAATATTAGTGTTTAAAAATGCCTAGTTAAAATCTTTGGAAGAATTTCAAAGATCTTTTCAAACTTTAAAAATTCAGTAGTTTGGTCTATATAAAATAAATTCCATGGTTTAACTACATGTTTGGTTGAAAATATTTAATAGCCATGAGTTCATAGACTCATCTGGATCATTTATTTCTATATCCTAGATGATCCATCATGATAAATGACATGTATATTACTATATTATGATTACAACTGTTCTAAGTACATGGTATAGTAAACAGACCAGAAATAATAAACCAAAATTGTAACTATGATTTTATAAATATAGTTATAGGGTAATATTTTTTCTGTTTGCCAATAATTTTGTATTGTAAGTATATTCTATAAATGATTTTTTCAATTATTTCAAAATTTATCTTCTTAGATTAAACCAAAAGATAATATAATAACTTGAATTCTTTGAAAATTTTCTTTATGGAGTTTCTCTCTGTTCCTCTCAACTACTATTTTCTTACCTGGTAACACATCATAGCTTGATTCTACCCCAGGAACATTTAAAAAGGATTCAAACTTTTCCTCCGCACTGTAATCCAAGTTCACCACGGGAATTGTTGCTGCTGGTGTACCTGTCCTCATTTGCTGAATTCCAAGCTGTCTGCTGGACCTGCGGGCGGGCAAGGAACTTTTTCTTAGTCTTCTGTAATACATCTTCCTTCTTTGCTTCCTAGAAGTTTCTTCATTTTGTCCAAAGTCAGTTTGAAAACTGAGAAGCAGAAGAAAACAATACAAGCTTGAAAACTTCATGCTTGCTTTTTTCACTATTTGATTCCTAGGATGAGAATGAAACAGAATTTCAGAGTTAATGATTAAATATTTACCTCTGAAAATTGGCTTATAATTGCCTATATCCCTCAGCAGCAAGTCTTTGAGAAATAACACATATGATATATGGGCTCTTTGCTATAGCATTACTGCCAGTCAGAATTTAGAATTTTTCTGCCCAAATCAAAGAATTTTTAGTATTTTATCTTTATTGCTAGACCAGGTGTGAGCAAACTTTTTCTGTAAAGAACCAGGTAGTAAATATTTTAGGTTTTACAGGCCACACATTTTTTGTTGTAACTACTCCACTCAACCCTTGTAACATGAAGGTAGACAGTATGTACACAAATGGGTGTGGCTGTGTTCCAAAACAGGCAGTGGGTCAGACTTAGCCCCAGGCCATAGTTTGCCGACCCCTCTCTGGACCACTGGGGTGTAGGTTTTCAGAGGTTACTTAGGAGGTTTCTCTCCACCTGTCTGCCACGTCATTCTGTGACTAATATCATCCACAACTCATATTCCCAGCTCTTCTATTTTATTCTTTCATTCTCTAGTGTTATAATTTTCTTTGTTAGGGGTAAGGAGCATAATTGCACCAAATAAAAATAACAGAAAACTAGTATCATTTGTAAAGAGGTAAGAGCACATGGTCTCAGCTGGTCTCAAGAGCAGCGCAGGGCCCTGCACATGGTGAAGCTGAAAAACATATTTGAGAAGTGAATATCTTTTCAAACCTTAAACATGAAGTAGCACAGAACAGAAGTCCCTAAGAGGGGGAAATTCCAAGTTGAGCTCCTGCTCACTGCCTGGAGGGAGTTCCTTCCCAGGCTGAAACCCAGGGCAAGGACCCAGGCAGAGCCCAACAATCTCCCTGAATTGAAAAACAAAACCTGGGGTCCTGGGGATGCCAGAGAGGAAAGAGTTTGCAGAGCAGAGCACAGGGAGGTGGGAGCTACCCTGAGAAAAACCTCCAAAGATATCAAGTCTTCAGCTGAGTACTGATTAGCACATTTGTATGAATAAACTACTCAACACTGTAGAAAGAACTACCATGAAGGACAAAAAGAAAAAATCCTTTGGACAAGAAAAGGCTCAGCAGACTGTGTGTGTCCACCAGTCGTAGTAGAGAACCTTTACTGCAGAGGGCATCAGGCATAGTGCTCAGAAGTGCACTGGCACATCAGAGAAAACAATTTACCCTAGACTAATGGCTGGTCTGATCCCATTCAACAGAACTGAACGGCAAGCCTCCCGGAAAGGACCAAACTGTGTGCAACAATTTAACGATGTCCCAGAGCACCCAACAAGTGCTGGGAAATCCAGCAAAAATTTACCAGGCACACAAAGAAACAGGAATTGTTGACCCATAATGATGAGAAAAATCAATCTACTGAAACCCATCCATAGCACAGCTGACATAATTATTAAGTAGGTCATTAGAAGTTATTAAAACTATAATCTGTGTTCAAGAAGATAGAGGAAAGATATTTAAAGAAATCCAAATTGAACTCTTAAAGATGTAAACTACAAGATGAGAGAGAAAAACTATACTGCAAGGCATAAATAGCACATTGGAGAGTACAGGAAAAAATTAGTAAACTTGAAAACACAGTCATAGAAATGATCCAAAATGCAACACACACACACACACACTCACACACACACACACACACACACACACACACAAGACCAGTGAAAAACATGAGCAGAGCATCATCAAACTGTGGGACAACTTCAAGTGATCAATTTATATCCAGTTCCAGTCCCTGAAGGACTAGGGAGGCACAAAAATATTTGAAGAAATAAAGACTGGTCATTTTCCAAATTTGATGAAAACTGTAAATCCACATATACAAAATCAATAAACCCGCAAAAAAAGAAATATGAACAAAATTATGTCAAATATTCATCATAATCAAATTGCTTTAAAACCAGTAATAAGGAGACCATCTTAAAAGTGAGCAGAGAAAAAGGCACAAAGTTAACAATAGAATATAAGATTTCTCATTCAAAACAGTACAAGCCAATTCAACACCCATTTATGATGAAAACTCTCCAGAAAGTGGACACAGAGGCCTCAACATAATAAAGGCCATATATGACAAACCCACAGCAAACATTATTCTCGATAGTGAAAAATTGAAAGCATTTCCTCTAAGAACAGGAGCAAGACAAGAGTGTCCACTCTCACCACTGTTATTCAACATAGTTTTGGAAGTCCTAGCCACGGCAATCAGTGAAGAAAAAATAAAAGGAATCCAAATTGGAAAAGAAGTAAAACTGTCACTGTTTGCAGATTACATGGTACTATACATAGGAAACCCTAAAGATGCCACCAGAAAACTACTAGAGTTAATCAATGAATTTGGTAAAGTTGCACAATAGAAAATTAATACACAAAAATTTCTTGCATTGCTATACACTAACAATGAAAGGGCGGAAAGAGAAGTTAAGAAAAGTCTCATTTACCATTGCAACAAAAAGAATAAAATATCTAGAAATAAACCTACCTAAGGAGGCAAAAGACCTGTACTCAGAAAACTGTAAGAACTGATGAAAAAAATCTAAGATGACATAAACAGATAGAGAGATATACCATGTTCTTGGATTGGAAGAATCAATACTGTGAAAATGACTATACTACCCAAAGCAATCTACAGATTCAATGCAATCCTCATCAAATTACCAATGGCATTTTTCACAGAACTAGAATAAAAATCTAACAATTTGTATGGAAACATAAAAGACCCCAAATAGCCAAAGCAGTCTTGAGAAACAAAAACGAAGCTGGAGGAATCAGACTCCCTGACTTCAAACTATACTACAAAGCTATAGTAATCAAGACAATATGGTGCTGGCACAAAAACAGAATTATAGATCAATAGAACGGGACAGAAAGCCCAGAGATAAACCCACACACCTATGGTCCCCTTAACTTTGACAAAGGAGGCAAGAATATACAATGGAGAAAAGACAGCCTCTTCAATAAATGGTGCTGGGAAAATTGGACAGCTACATGTAAAAGAATGAAATTAGAACACTCCTGAACACCATACACAAAAATAAACTCAAAATGGATTAAAGACCTAAATGTAAGACTGGACACTATAAAACTCTTAGAGGAAAACATAGGAAGAACACTCTTTGACATAAATCACAGCAAGATCTTTTTTGACCCACCTCCTAGAATAATGGAAATAAAAACAAAAATAAACAAATGGGACCCAATGAAACTTCAAGGCTTTTGCACAGCAAAGAAAACTATAAACAAGATGAAAAGACAGCCCTCAGAATGGGAGAAAATATTTGCAAATGCTGTGACCAACAAGGGCTTGGTCTCCAAAATCTACAAATAGCTCATGTGGCTCAATATCCAAAAAACAAACAATCCCATCCAAAAATGGGCAGAAGACCTAAATAGACATTTCTCCTGAAAGACATACAGATGGCCAACAAACACATGAGAAGATGCTCAGCATCACTAATTATTAGAGAAATGCAAATCAAAACTACAATGAGATATCACCTCACACCAGCCACAATGGCCATTATCAGAAAACCTACAAATAATAAATGCTGGAGAGAGTGTGGAGAAAAGGGAACCCTTCTATACTGTTGCTGGGAATGTAAATTGGTACAACCATTATGGAGAACAGTATGGAGTTTCCTTAAAAACCTAAAAATAGAGCTACCCTATCATCCAGCAGTCCCACTCCCGGTTATATACCTGGAGAAAACCATAATTTGAAAAGATATAGGCACCCCATATTCATTGCAGCACTGTTTACAATAGCCAGAACATGGAAGCAACCTAAATGTCCATCAGCAGAGGAATGGATAAAGAAGATGTGGTACATATATACAACGGAATATTATTCAGCCATAAAAAGGAACAAAATTAGGTCATTTGTAGAGACATGGATGGACCTAGAGAGTGTCATACATACAGAGTAAAGTAAGGGAGGGAAAAGCAAATATTGTATAGTAACACATATTTTTGGAATCTAGAAGAATGGTATAGATGATCCAATTTGCAAAGCAGAGATAGAGACATAGACGTAGAGAACAAATGTATGGATACCAAGGGGGAAAGGGGTGGGGAGAGAGGAATTGGGAGACTGGGATTGACATATATACATTTTTTATACTATGTATAAAATAGACAGCTGATGGGAAGATAGTGTTTAGCACAGGGAACTCTACCCAATGCACTGTGGTGACCTAAATGGAGGGAAGACCAAAAGGGAGGGGATATCTATATGTGTATGGCTGATTCATTTTGTTGTGCAGTGGAGGCTAACGCAACATTGTAAAGCAACCATCCTCCAGTAAAAAAGAAACAATACAAGCCAGAAGACAATGGAGCAACAACTTTAAGGTACTGAAAAAAAAAATCAACTTAGAATTCTATACTCAGTGAAAATGTCTTTCAGAAACAGGCAAAATAAAGACTTTTTCAGATATAGAAAAGCTGAAGGAATTAATCACTAGCAAAATTGCACTATAAGAAATGCTAAAGTGGAAGGAAAATTATATCAGATAGAATTATGGATATACCAAAGGAATGGAGACCACAGGAAATAGCATATATGTAGATAAATACTCTTTTATTTTTAAATCTCTTTAAAAGATGATTAATACAGTCATCTGTTTAACAGTTGTGTTAATACAATAGTACTGTATCTTGGGGTTTCTACCTTAAGCGAAAGTAGAATGTATGACAACAGAAGCAGAAAGGAGGAAGTGTAGATACACTGTTGTAATATTCAGATACTATAAGCAAGGTGGAATATCAGTTGTAGGTAAATTGTAGTAAGTTAAAGATGCATACTATATGCCCTAACCCAGTACACACAAAAAAAAAGTTATAGTTATCAAGCCAATAAAGGTGATAAAGTGGAATAATAAAAATATCCAAAACATAGTACCTGTAAATCATATTAAATGTGAATTCATTAACTGTCACAATTAAAAGGCAGAGACTGTCCAGAGAGAATTTTTAAAAATTAAAACCCAGCTCTTATGCTGACTGTAAGAAACCCATGCTAAACAAAGTTACAAATGGGTTAAAACTAAAAAGGATGGGAAAATATATACCTTGGTAACACTAATCAAAAGAAAACTAAATGGCTATATTAATGTAAGATGAAGAGGAGCAAGAGTAATTAGGTAATGACAAAAGGATCTATTCTTCAGGAGGCTATAATAATTCTAAGCCTTTACGTACCGAACAATACAGGTTCAAATTACATGAAGAAAAAAACTGATATAGCTACAAGAAGAAAGAGGCAAATCCATAGTTATCATCCAGAATTTCTACTTACTTCTCCCAAATATGGATTTCTAAAATAGCAGACAGATCACAAGCTTAAACAGCAAGATAGCACTGTACACCTGTTAGAATGGCCAAAATCACAAACACTGACAAATTGTGAGTTGAGAGTGTGTAGCAACGGGAACTCTTTGATTTGTTGCCAGTGGGAATACAGAACCATACAGCCAATTTGTAAGACCGTTTGGCAGTTTCTAAAAAACTAAACATACTCTTACCCTGCCATTCAGCAATCATGTTTCCCCATGAGCTGAAAACTTATATCCACACAAAAACCTGCACGTGGATGTTTACAGCAGCTGTCTTCATAATTGTCAAGGCTTGGGAACAACCAAGACATCCTTAAGTAGGTGAATGGAAAAATGAGCTGTGTTGCAGACAAACTGGAATATCATTCAGTGCTAAAAAGAAATACGCCTTCAAACCATGAAAAGACATGGAAGAATCTTAAATGCTTATTACTAAGTGGAAGAGGCCAATCTGAAAAGGCTAGTACTGTGTGACTGCAACTATATGTTATTCTGGAGAAGACAAAACTGTGGAGACAGTACAGACATACTTCATTATTACTGTATTATTTTTCATTATTACATACTTTTCCATTATTACCGTATTACTATCTTTGTTATGGTGATCTGTCATCAGGGAGCTTTGATGTTACTGTTGCAAAAAGATTACTACCCTCTGAAGGCTCAGATGATGGTTAGCATTTTTTTTTTAGCAATAAAGTATTTTTTAAATTAAGGTACATGGTTTATTTTTTTAGACATAATGCTATCGAACACTTTATAGACTACACTATACTGTAAACATAGCTTTTATATGCACTGGGAAACCAAGAAAAATTGTGTGATTCCCTGTATTACGGTATTAGCTTTATTGTGGTGGTCTGTAACCAAATACACATCTCTGTGGCATGCCTGTATGTGCGTTTAGTCAGAATTGCATGTTCCTTGATTTATGATCCTACTTTCAGTGTGTGTTTTCGTTGGAGCCAGGTGTTGCTTTTGTTTCCTGGCAGTCTATGTCATTTATAACGGTGCTTCATTGCGTAGAAATCAAATTTTGAATGAATCTTTGAAGTCATCTGCTTTTCCAGTAATGGAAAATTCTTTATCTTCCATGTTCAGACAGACCTGTCAGAAAACTCTTTCTTAGATGGAGATACAATTTGTTGTTCACATCATGGCCCATAAGAGATTTAAAGATAAAAGCCATATTCACACAGTTTTCTTTCTCCTAAGTTCTTAATCTTTTTTTATCAGTGCTCTTTAAGATGTGTTTAAGTTTCTAAAAATAGTACATAATTTTTAAAAACTCAAAATGATACATAGGCATAAAAGACAAGTTACCTTAACCATAAATCATAGTTTAGTTCAAGGGTAGGCATACTTTTTCTTCAGTGTCCAGAGAGTAAATATTTTTAGCTTTGCAGGACAACAATCTCTGTTGAAACTTTGTTATCATGGGCAAAAGTAGCCATAGACAAGAAGTCAGCGGGTGGCCACAGCGGTGTTCTGATGGCACTTTGAAAACAGGATTGTGCCTGTGGGCCATAGTTGCCCAACCCCTAGTTTAAGTGTATCTTTCATGATGCCTTCTAAACATATATGAACATATATATTTAAGCAGAAATGGAATTGTGCAATATACTGCAACCTGTTTTCTTTCCATTCAGTAATGAACTGTGGCCATATAGACATATATGTCAATGTATGTAACTCCATCTGGTCTACGCAGTCTATTTTCATACCATAAGTTCTGTAACAAACAATTTGGTGATGGATATTTAATTTTTCCTCTGTTGTAAACACTCTTGTGGGAATTCCCTGGTGGTCCAGTTGTTGGGATTCTGTGCTTTCACTGCCAAGGGCCCGAGTTCAATCCCTGATCGGGCAACTAGGATCCCACAAGCCGCACAGTGCAGCCAACAAAACAAAACAAAACAAAACACTCTTGTGCATATATCTTCTGGAAATATTTTTTATGTTCTTTTCTTTTTTTTTGATTGAACTATAGTTGATTTACGATGTGCCAATCTCTGCTGTACAGCAAAGTGACTCAAGTATACATATATCTACATTCTTTTTTCATATTCTTTTCCATTATGGTTTATCATAAAATATTGAGTATAGTTCCCTGTGCTACACATTAGGACCTTGTTGTTTATCCATTCTAAATATAATAGTTTGCATCTACCAACCCCAAACTCCCACTCCATCCCTTTCCCTCCCCTCCTCCCCCTTGGCAACAACAAATCTGTTCTCTATGTAAAAATATGGAATGCGTCACAAATTTGCAGGTCATCCTTGTGCGGGGGCCATGCCAGTCTTCCTCTATCCTTCCAATTTTAGTATACGTGCTGCCAAAATGAGCACTTTTATGTTCTTAATTATAATTTTTAATTTACAAATAATGTAATAATAGATTTTCTATTGTTTTTAACTTTATTGTCTTGGGTGGATGTAATTTAATATTTATAAGTCATCTGATCATATTTATTAATATATTTTAAGGCCATGGTATACCTATATACACATTTAGAATTGTTATGTATTTCTGGTGCTTTTATCATTAGGTACTTGCTGTATCTCTGGTAGTGTGTTTTGTCGTAAGACCTACTTTGTCTAACGTAGCTGCTTTCTTTTTGTTAGTGCCTGCTTAATATATTTTTTGCATCATTTTACTTTCAGCCTTTTATATTTTCAATATGCTTTCTATCAGCATGTCATTTTTAGTGCATCTTTCAATTGAAATAGTCTTTCAATTTTTATCTTTCAATTGAAAGAGTCTATTTGTATTTAATGTAACACTTGATGTGTTTGGATTTAAATCTGTTTGCTTTCTATTTGTTCTTCCTGTTCTGTGTGTGTGTATGTGTGTTTTCCATTCTTGCTTGATTTTTAATTCATTGCTTCATTTTTATTATTCCATTAGTAATTATATATTTTTTGCTATTATGTTCTTTATAGAGATTACCACATAACATCATTTACTTATCAAGTCTAATATAAATTAGTAGCTGGACAACTTACTTATCAAGTCTAATATAAATTAGTACCTGGACAAATTAGTACCTGGACAACTTTAACTTTACTCACCTCATCCTGGCACATATACTATATTTTAATTTTGTCTATATTTTGTCTATATTTTAATTCTTAAACCCTCAAAAGATTATTATTGTTGTTATATTTATTTTATGCTAAAAGTTCATTTAGATCGGGCTCTCTCAACCTCAGCACTGTTAACATTTGGGTCAGATAATTCTTTTTTGTGGAGGGGCTGGCTTACACCCAATAGATACCACTAGCACCTTCCTCTCAGTTATAACAACCAAAAATGTCTTCAGATATTACCAGATGTGTCTTGGGAGATGGAAGGAATCAGCCTGCCTCCAGTTAAGAACCACCAATTTACAACAGCCTGAACATTTGTCCTTTCTCTTTCTACTCTTTCTTTCTTCCTGCATCTCCAGTCTTCTCTAAAGATTATTTCCTTCCTAAAAGAATACCTTTTAGTAATTTCTTTAGTGCAGGATTGCTGATGACCAGTTCTTTTGTTTGTTTGTCATATGAAAATGTTTATAGCTGTGTTCATTCTGAAAGGATTTATTAGGTGGGCCAAAAAGTGCCTTTGGTTTTTTAAGTAAAAATAAAAGATATTTTTCATTTTCACCAAGAACTTTATTGGAAAACGTATTCACCCTTTTGTTTCCACTACCTTCTGCCATTTTTCAGGCAACTTCATAACTCCATTTTCCCAAAACTTTTTATCTTTTTGAGCAAAGAACTTTTCTGGGTACCTTTTGTAGTCTTCCAGGGAATTGAAGTTTTTTCCATTAAGAGAATTTTGTAAAGACTGAAATAAATGGAAATCTGAAGGTGCAATATCTGGTAAATATGGCAGACGAATCAGAACTTCCCAGCCAAGCTGTAACAGTTTTTGCCTGGTCATCAAAGAAACATGCAGTCTTGCGTTATCCTGATGGAAGATTATACGTTTTCTGTTGACTAACTCCAGACGCTTTTTGTCGAGTGCCACTTTCAGTTGGTCTAATTGGGAGCAGTACTTGTTGGAATTAATTGTTTGGTTTTCTAGAAGTAGCTCATAATAGGGGACTCCCTTCCAATCCCACTATATACACACCTTCTTTGGATGGAGACTGGCCTTTGGTATGGTTGGTGATGGTTCATTTCTCTTGCCCCACCATCTCTTCCATTCCACATTGTTGTACAGTATCCACTTTTCATCGCCCATCACAATTTATGTTACGTAACATTTTCATTACATTTCAGTACAGAATTGCACCCGAAAATGTGGTCAAGAAGATTTTTTTCACTTATGTGGAACCCAAACATCAGAGTGATTCACACAACCAAACTGGTGCAAATAATTTTCAACACTTGATGTGGATATTTTGAGTATGTCAGCTGTCTCCCACGTGGTATAACATTGATTGTTCTCAATTAATGTCTCGATTGGATCACTGTCAACTTCAGCTGGTCTCCCTGACCGTGGAGCATTGTCCAGCAAGAAATCTCCAGCAGGAAACTTCGCAAACCACTTTTTTTTTTATAAATTTATTTTTATTTACTTATTTAATTTATTTATTGGCTGTGTTGGGTCTTCATTGCTACACACGGGCTTTCTCTAGTTGTTGCGAGTGGGGGCTACTCTTCATTGTGGTGCGCAGGCTCCTCACTGTAGTGGCTTCTCTTGTTGTGCAGCATGGGCCCTAGGCGTGTGAGCTTCACTAGTTGTGGCACATGGGCTCAGTAGTTGTGACTCATGGGCTCTAGAGCACAGGCTCAATAGTTGTGGCGCACAGGCTTAGTTGCTCCATGGCATGTGGAATCTTCCCAGGGCAGGGCTCGAACCTGTGTCCCCTGCGCTGGCAGGCAGATTCTTTACCACTGCGCCACCTAGGAAGTCCCGCAAACCACTTTTGACACATTCGATCAGTCATAGCGTCTTCTCTATATACTGCACAAATCTTTTTGTGCATTTCAGTTGCGTTTTTACCTTTTTTGAAACAATAAAGCATAACATGCCAAAAATGTTGCTTTTTTTTCCATCTTCAATATTAAAATGGCTACACAAAAAATCACCAATTTTGATGTCTTTTTTTAAATGCATGCTGATATGACAGCTGTCACATACAATCTAACAAAATTGTTTCAAATGAAGTTAAAGACAACTAAGTGCTACTAGAGCCATCTTACAGAAAAAAACAAGTGAATGTTTTGGCCCACCTAGTATTTGCTAGATATGGAATTCTAGATTGTTTTCATTCAGTATTTGGAAGATTTTATTCCAATGTCTTATTGTTTCCATATTTTGTAGTGAGTAGTCATCTGTCAATCTAAGTATTTCTGCTTTAAAAGTAACTTTTGGGGCTACTTTTAAGAAATTCTCTTTGGCTTTGGTTTCCAGCTGTTTTACTCTATTGTACATATATATGATTTTCTTGTTTTTATCCTATTTGAGATTCAGAGTACTTCTTAAATCTGTGGCCTGATATTCATCAAATTTGGAAACTTCTTAGCCCTTACCTCTTCAAATAATGCTTTCCTACTTCTCTCTCCTCTTTCTTTTTAGAACTACACTGACATGTATGATAGCCTTCTCATTGTGTCTTTAATGTCACTTTCCCTCTTTCTTATTTTTCATCCTTCTCTCATCCTCTGATTGATCCTGATTATACCACTAACCTCCTGTCCATTCACTAATTATCTGTTCAGCTGTGGTTTATGTGCTATTAAATCCATCCATTGACTACCTTGTTTCTGTTATTGTGGTTTTTTAGTTTTTTGGATTTTCAGTGGGTTCATATTGTTTCTGAGTCTCTACTGAAATTTTCAATCTTGTATTTTACGTTTTGAACATACTAAACACATTCATTTAAGTCTGAGTCTGAAACCTCCATTTTGGGATCCTCTGTATGTCTATTTCTATTGTCTGTTCTTTCTTTTTAGGATTTTAGCCGTTTTCTTCTGTTTCTTCCTATGCCTGATGGCTATGCCTATGCCTATTGCCAGCCATTGTATATGAAAAACTATGAAAATACTTTGAAGCCTAGAAAGATGTATTTATTATTTATCCTAAAAGGATTTACATTCAGACATGAGGCTAAGGGCACTATCTATCATAAATTGAATGATTTGAAGCTGAGCTTCACTATGTCTAATTAATAATTGTACTTTAGGTCCCAAACCAAAGATTGGTGATTTCATCAACATCACTTTTCCCTGCCACCCCTGCTGCTTGGTTGGCCCCATTCCTTGAGTTTTGTTTCTGTCTTGACTTGAGAGGCTGTTTTAAAGCTATTCTAAGCTTCTCAGTCAACCCTTTTGGTTCCACAGATGCCTCCAGAAGAAAAGCTGTTCCAGTCCTCTTCAGATTCCAGTCCTATCCCAGATATTGGCCATGTTATTTTTCCTATTTTTTTTCTAATTACTCTCAGCATGCTGAATGATCTGAGTTGCCTAGTTTGCCATTATGAGAAGCATGAGTTCCCTCAGATTAGTTTTATTTCCCTGAAATATATCCTTTCTCTTAAGACAGTGTTTTGGGTTGTAAAAAATTTTGAATTCTTATATGTCAGAAAATATCATTTTGCTTAGTTGGAAATAGAATTATGATTTTAAAATAATTTTCCTTTAATCCTTTATAGGTATTGTTCCATTTGTTTCTTATATCTGTTGCTGATGAAAAGTTTAACTTGAATCTGATTCTCATCTCTTTTTTCCTCTCTCTGTAGAATTTTTTTTTCTTTCAGATTTTGAACTCATTTTTAATATTCAGAAGTTTTACTATAATGTACAGGTTATTATTTTTTTTTCTTAATGTATCCTCCCTGGGATCTTTTACTCTAATGACTTCTTTCTTTTCCACACAAGTTCTTTTTACACAGTTCTCTCCTATACCTATTCAAGGCTATGTTTTTCCTCTTTAAATTTGTTCCCATCTTCTCTCTGTATTTGAAGGATTCCTCACAGTTTCTGTCTCACCAGAAGCTTCCTTTCTTATTTCACTACTGCAGCTGTATGTCCATGTGTGTATTTGTTTGTAATATATCTTCTCTTATTTCTAGGTAGTTGGTAATAGGAAAAGAGTGGTATCTGCTGAGTTTGCCCTCTTGAATCTCAGGGTTTTTTTTACAACTTCATCCACCAGAATTATCCTCCTCTAGTCAGGTTGTACTTGGATCCTATGCTGACTTGTCACAAGTTTACCTTAGCTCAACAAATAGCAGCCTCTAAGTTATTTTCATGCTGACTAACCTCAGCATGCAATCTTTTTTTTCAGTATATATGTACATTAATTACTACAGCCGTTTCAGATCCTTTACTGTAGGTCATTGAAATGAAACTATATTAGAACAACTTTTCATAATCTACATTAGTTTTAGAAAAACTAACATGCAAAATGTAAGGGAGGAGCAAATCGCCTAGCTGATTGGTGGCTGAAGTTGTCAAAGTCAATTCAGAGAGCAAGCTAATATGTTGGAAAGAAATAGCAAGAGCAGCAGGGGGAAAGCAATATAAAAAGTTGGACTGTGAGACAGGGTAGAAGTAGAATTTGCTGAGTGTCAGGGAAAGTGAGCTCTTACAGAGAGCATAAGTTCTGTGCTTTACATAAAACCTGTACATGGAGATTTTCTTGCTTTGACAGACATATATGTGACTCTCCATCCTGTGGTGGGTGAGAGTTATGAAGAGTCAGGCCCTGGATCTAAGGGTTCTGGAGATAAACTTCCATGAGGGTCTCAGGCATTGTTTTGTCCCTGAGCCTCTTACTTAGCAGGGCATTGCCGTATCTCCCATTATCCCCATCCCTCTTTGTCTTTCTCCCCCCCTTCCCAAATTGGCTCTCTTTTACTTATCCAGAAATCTAAATAGATAAGTACACAAATAAATTTACAGAGCTGTCTTAATTTTAACAAAATCAGAATCTAAATAGTCTCATTGAAATGTTTAAATAATTTTTATGAAGTGGCCTCTTGATACTAATTTTATCATTGATGCCTAGACCTTTGTTGTTTTCAGTGATTTATAGAATTTCACATTGCATTTAATATTTACTCTAAAAACAACTTTATAATTGAATGAATATGTTTCTAGCGGTAAACTTTTATGACACAGTAGGTCTAAATCACTGTAGGTATTATTTTGATCAAGTAAAATTTTCTTTCTTTTTAGAATTTATTGTGTTTATCCCAACATTAAATATCATCTGTAAATCTTGATTAACTTATTGTTTTTTTCTATTAAAGTTGTTCATCTGCTGTCTTAAGTAAGCTTTAAACGGGTTTAAATTAAATTTTAAACTTCTGCACAAAGCCATGAGAAGGCTATTATCCCTTTTAACTTCACTCAATAGGCTTAAAACTGAAAAACATTTTAAATTAATCCTTTATGCTCTTTTAGGACTTAAAAAGAGAAAAGAATGACATTTTCAAACCAACTTATACTTCTATTGAGTATGTAATTCTATTTAAACACAAAAATATATTTAATCCTAATTTCATAAAGTTTTAAATACGTCGGAAGTAGTCATCCTGAAAAAAATAAGTAAACAAAATAATGTACACTTTAAACTTTTAAAGTCTATTAATAAGAGCTAATTTCCTCAAGTGTTAAACATATTTGCAACATAAAACACCCAAATATTAAAACCATTTCACATGCTTTAGTAGAAACTTAAAATTTAAAACATTTTACCTGGAAATCTAAACTAAGTAGGCTTTGCTTGGTGTCATTTAAGTCTCCAGATGAAAATGAAACAAAACCAGAGCTTTCTTTAAAACAAAGAAGGGAATGTTGAAAAATGTTAACTGACTTCTTTGCAAAATCTAAAATAACTGCTTCCCTTGGGGATACATGCCTTTCGGTTCTTTGTGCAGAAAATCAGCCAAGCGAGTAACCAGGGAAAATGGTTACCAAGGCAAATATTTGTTCTAAATTACAGGAAAAGTGGAAAGCAGCAGCGGGGGAGGAAAGCATTAGTCTGTAGGCTGAGAAGGCGGAGTTTGAAGTACAAAAGTAGGGCTGGATTAAGAAATGTGTGATTTTCATAGACTAACTGCATTAAAAATCTTAACATTCATACTAGCCTGCATATCACTTGAGCTTTATCAGACTGCAGAGATGCCATTGTTGCCAAGTTGGAGGACTCTGCGTTCCTGGGATGCCTTTAATTAGGTTAATGTTATTTAGCTCTCCCATTGGCTCTCTGCTGGCCACAACAATCTCACACTGCAATATTGTTAACAAAACAGAAAGCTGTTACATATTAATGTCATTGAAATTATGTAACTTCCAACTTTAAAAAATAACAAGAAAATATGCAAGGGAGCTATGGGTCTTCTGATTAAGGTAACTGGCAAATTAGTTATCTACCTCTACCTCAGGTTCTTCATCTGTAAATCAGCAGGTCAGAGACAGATCAAGTTTCCTGGCCAACAGTGCTCCTTATGGAGACCCTGGGTGAGTTACTGCTGTTTGTGACCAAAGTTTATTCTTTGTACATCTGGGATGCTATACATATCTTTCAAATTTTTGCGCAAATAGAATGAATGGCATATACAAAATGCCTGTCATAGACTAGGTAATTATAATATCTATTTTTTTAATTCTTACTTACCTCAAGGGTCTAAAATATTAGACCTAGAAGAGCTACATTTTTGTTTTTCCAAGCTCTTAACATGACCTGGAGAGATCAAATCAACATGATGGACTGAGCAAATGGGCCAACCCAAATTTCTAAAAATAACAGAAACTGTGTTTGCTTTTAAAAATTTAACGGTGCACTACCAAGTAATTAGTACTATTAGAAGACAAGAAATTTTGAGAAATTCCTTAAAGACTGAAGGCACACAGGCTTTGTCTGACAGACGACACCACAATCCAAAACATGTGTGAGACAAGAACTGTGTGGGTGTTCCAGGGTTAGAAATTATGGATGCTGGGAATGAGATTTGTTGGGAAACTGCACTCAGAAGCAGGACTTATGACCCCAGCCCTCCTGATGTCTCCATCATTTGTTCCAAGTTTTAGGCATTTGCCCCCAAATTGAACCCATGTTTTCATCCACTTGGCCTTGGGTGTCTGGTAGAAAAGGGAACCCCCATTTTCAGAATCCAGACTAGTTCAACCCAGTACAAGCACAAAGTTGACAATCTCCACCCACACATTCAGAGCTTTTGTTCAGTATTTTTAACATAAGCAGATAGCCCAGAATTACCAAACATTTGCAAGTATTCTAACATTAGAGATGGGAGTTCCCCTCATCTCCCTCCCAGAATACCTACCCACAATCAGAAAAGAGCTTTGGAAATTAAGTCAAGAATGAGAAGCCACTACACACCTATTAGAATTGCAAAAATCAAAACACTGATAATACCAAATGTGGGTGAGGATGTGCAGCAACAGGAATTCTCATTCATTGCTGGTGGGAATACAAAATGGTACAGCCACTTTGGAAGGTAGTTTGGTGGTTTCCTAGAATAGTTCAGCAGTCACACTCCTTGGTATTTATCCAAATAAGTTGAAAACTTATGTCCAAACAAAACTGTGCAGACATGTTGACAGCAGCTTTATTCATCACTGCCAAAACTTGGAAGCAACCAAGATGTCCTTCAGTAGGTGAATGGATAAACTGTGGCTCATCCTGCAGTGGAATATTATTCAGTGCTAAAAAGAAATGGGCTATTAAGCCATGAAAGGACATGGAGGAACCTTAAATGCATATTACTAAGTGAAAAAACCATTCTGAATGGCTATGTACTATGTGATTCCAGCTATGTAACATTCTGGAAAAGGCAAATCTATGAAGACAAAAAAAGTTCAGTGGTTGCCAGGGTTGGTGGTGGGGAAGAATGAATAGGTGGGACATAGAGGGTTTTTAGGGCAAGTGGAAATATTCTGTATAATATCATAATGATGGTTGCAATGTCTTTATACAGTTTTCTAAGCTCATAGAATGTGCACACCAAGAGTGAACCCTAATGTAACCAAAGACTTGGGTGGTTATGATGCCTCAGTATAGGTTCATCAGTTGTAACAAATGCACCACTCAGGTGGGAGATGTTGATAATCAGGGAGGCTGTGTGATGAGGGAACTAGGGATGTATGGGAAACCTCTGTGCCTTCCTCTCAATTTTTCTGTGCGTCTGAAACTGCTCTAAAAATAATAGTCTTTAAAAACAAAATGTGGCCTGATTTGAAATGTATACATTGTTTTAGGAGGAAAAAAATGTGGATGACATGCAGTGTTGGACACATTGCTTAGGGCAAACAGAAACTCATATTCTTTTTTTTTTTTTTTTTTAATTTTTATTTTATATTGGAGTATAGCTATTAACAGTGTTGTGATAGTTTCAGGTGCACAGCAGAGCGACTCAGCCATACATATACATGTAACCATTCTCCCCCAGACTCCCCTCCCATCCAAGCCATCACCTAACATTGAGCAGAGTTCCCTGTGCTCTACAGTAGGTCCTTGTTGGTTATCCATTTTAAATATAGCAGTATGTACATGTCAATCCCAAACTCCCTAACTATCCCTTCCCCTCAGCCTTCCCCCATGGTAACCATAAGTTTGTTCTCTTAAGTCTGTGAGTCTGAGAAACTCTTCTGTAATGGATTCCTAGAAGTGAAATGCTGGGACAGAGAAAGCTATTGTTTAATTGTCCTCAAAAGAAACAGGACAGAGACTCCCCTGGTGGTCCAATGGGTAAGACTCTGCGCTCCCAATGCAGGGGGCCCGGGTTCAATCCCTGGTCAGGGAACTAGATCCCACATGCCTCAACAAATATCTTTGTGCCACAACTGAGACCTGGAGCAGCCAAATAAATAAATAAGTAAGAAACAGGACAACTTAACAGTAGCTATACTCTGTCCCAGCATTTCACTTCTAGGAATCCATTATAGAAATGCATCTTTCTCTGCACAAGTGTGCCTCTAGGAAAGTACTTTGAAGCATTGTACTCAAGAGGGGAGGGGATTTAACAGTTAAATACTGATAGGGAACAGTGGGATGCCATAAAGCTATGTAGAGAGTAACTGTTACACAGACATGCAAAGTTTTCCACAATATACTAAGAGGAAGAAAGAAATTTTAAAACAGTACTTGTGCTGTTATGTTACCTTCTTTTAATGTATACAATTCAGCATCTTCTTTAGAGAACAAATTGGAAGAAATAAACAACAAACTGTTAGTGGTTATCTTTGAGTGATGGAATTACGGGAGGATTTTAGTAGGTAATTCTCTATTTTTTAATGTTTTGAGCTTTTCATAACCAGATCAGAAAAAAAAAAAGAATAACTTTTTTTTAAAAAACTTTAAACAGTCAGAGAAACAAGAAACTTAAATAGCAGCATAGAGCCAAGATTATCATACCAAGATTGGCAAAGTTGCAGAGAACCAGATTATACAGTCTCTGAGGTCCCTGCTCTGAAATCTTGTGGGTAAATGGACTGTTACATGAGTCCTTCTGCTGAAATTATGTTAACCACAGTGATACATGGAAAATGCTGGTATTAGTGTTCCCTTCCTGTTTATTATTGAAGCCATAACTATGTTCTAAAGCTGGCTCTGACAGCCACTCTGAAAAGTTTGGTGTTGGTCACCAGACAGGATGTCAACAGGTCCCTCAGTGCCCAGGCTACAAGCACGGCCAGTGCAGGTTCCAATACCAAAACATGTGTTTGAGTAAAGTCATCTTTTCAGTATTTTTACTGAAAGTGGTATAAAGTACCAATGAGTTAGTTTTTCTTTTAAGGATGTAGTTGCTTATGCCAATTTTGTAGATAACACACAGATAAAGCTAAATTTTGAAAATTTTAAGTAGGGCCTCTCTTGGAAATGGGAGTCTTATCTTGCTTCAGGCCTATGCTGTATCCCTTCCTAGTGTCATAGTTAAATGCCTTTTCAGCTAACTTACACTGAAGTGTGACAGTTGCTTCATTTGCTTTCATTGAATTTACCCTCTCAAAGGAATATTTACATTTAAGTGAAGTACTGATGTTTAAATATGCCATGATACATTCCCCTATCAGTAGACATTTGAATTTTTCCCTTCTTTGAGTTTTGGTGCATTTTTCCAGATTGCTCCCCATAAAGATTCTAGTAATGTCCACTCCCACCAGAAATATGTAAAATGTCCATTTACCTGCCACTATTTTTAAATGATTTTCACATTTTTGAATAGGTAATATATATAAGTGGCATAAATTTTTTAAATACACAGTTAAAATTTTCAGTTTTCTATATCTAATACTGGAGGATTGGATGATTCTACCAACCTTCCCATCAAAGACAACTAAAAAAACTTGATCACTATTAAAAAACATCTTAAAATCATCAATGAGGTTAAAAAAAGACCATAAGGAGCCACTGGGCTTAGATCTGAGAGGGTCCATGAGCACCTTTTTGCCCTGGCAGTGTTTGTCAAAAATATTAAAGAGCAAAAATGTCAATGAAAGAGGATATTATGAACAATTCTTGCCAGCAAATTTAGACAATGTGGATAATTCCTAGAAAAAGACAATTTAATAAAACTGTCAGAAGAAGAAATAGAACATCTGAGTTGTCTATAACTATTGAATCCATAATTTCAAGCCTTCCCACAAACAATACTACAGGCCTATATTAATCAACAAATTCTACCAAACAATTCTTTAAGGTCAACATAACCATACTACAACCTGACAAGGACATTACAAAAAAGGAAAATTATAGATCAGTCTTACCAATGAACATAGATTAAAAAAACCTAAAATATCAGCAAACCAAATCTAGCAGTATATAAATAGGATAATAAATCATGACTACACTAGGTTTAGTCAAGAAATACTTAGTCGAGGGACTTCCCTGGTGGTCCAGTGGTAAAGAATCTGCCTTCCAATGCAGGGAATGTGGGTTCGATCCCTGGTCAGAGAACTAAGATCCCACATGCCGTGGGACAACTAAGCCTGTGTGCCACAACTACTGAGCTCATGCACCTTAACTAGAGAATCTGTGTGCTGCAAACTACAGAGCCCATGTGCCCTGGTACCTGCACACCACAACTACAGAGCCCACACACCCAGGAGCCTGCGCGCCACAACTAGAGAAGCGAAAACTCGCATGCATAACTAAAGAGAAACCTGTGCGCCGCAACAAAAGATCCTGCCTGCCTCAATGAAGATAGCGTTTGCCACAACTAAGACCTGACACAGCCATAAATAAATAAATAAATAAATAAATAAATAAATAAGAAATACCTGGTTTAAAAAAAAAAGAAAAAGAAAAAATAAATACCTGGTTGATTTAAGGATAAAATCCAAACATTGTATGATGACCTTCATGTTTAAAAAAGGAAGTGAGAAAAAGCTTTTACCATACTAGAAATAGAAGGGAACTCCTTAGTCTGTCAGAGTATCTATAAAACGCAACATACTTCCACTCCTAGCTGTACACCCAGGAGAAGTAGAAACATAAATCCACGTGGAAATTGTACATGAACTTTGAATTGTGTAGCTACACTATTCATAACAGCCAAAATGTGGAAACAACTCAAATATCCATCAGCTGATGAATGAATAAAGTGTGGTCTATTTCTGCAATGGAATATTACTCAGCAATAAAAAGGAATGAAGCACTGATACACGCTACAACATGGATAAACCTCAAACTCATTATGTTCAGTGCAAGAAGCCAGTCACAAGAGGCCACATAGTGTATGACTCTTTTATATGAAATGTCCAAAACAGGCAGATGGCTGCTAACTATGAAAATACTAAAAACACTAAATTGTATATTTTTAAAGGGTGGATTTAATGATATATACGTTATATCTCAGAAAAGCTATTATTAAAAAATGCTAACTGTTGAAATGCTTCCTGTTCTGGGAACAAGACAAGCAGGCCCACTGAAGGTCCTTGCCAGTGCAGTAAAGCAAGGAAAAGGAAAAAGAAAATTTAAAGGTGTAAGTTGAAAACTGGGAATTCCCTGGTGGTCCAGTGGTTGGAACTTGGCATTTTTACTACCAGAGGTTTGGGTTTGATCCCTGGTTGGGGAACTGAGATCCAGCAAGTCACATGACCCAGCCAAAAAAAAAGGTATAAGAAAATTAAGTACAGGAAGGAAAAAATTTTTATTAGCTCAGGTGAAATAGTTGTATATGTAGAAAATCTAAAATGGGGGGTGGGGGTGGGGAGGGTGAAATGAGAAAAGGGGCTCAGCTGTACGGTGACAGATGGAAAATAAATTTTCAGTGGTGAGCACATTGCAGGGTATACAGAAGTAGAAATATAATGTTGTACACATGAGACTTATATAATGTGACAAATCAGTGTTATCGCAATAAAAAAAAGAAAAAAATTCTGAAATAACTTTCAGAAAAATTATTAAATCATCTAACATGTCTTCCAGATACACAGTTAATAAATAAAAGGCAATTGGCTCTATCTACAGTTAGAGAATTAAATCAAGGAAAAGACATATTTCCTTTTTTTTTGTAATTAAACTTGACAAATTCTAAAATGTATATGGAAATTCAAAGGCCAAAGAATAGCCAAACCATTCTTGAAGAAGAACAAGGCTAAAGGACTCTCTGTCCTAAATATCAAGTCTTATTACAAGAAGCTACAGTAATTAAGACAGTTTGGTAATAACACAAGAAAAACAATAGACCAGTGGAATAGAAAGCAGCACAAGGAGTCATTCACATTTGGCTACTTGATTTATGACAGAAGGGGCCTTGCCGGGTGAATATAGAGGGACTGAGGAGCAAAGACAGAAGAGACTGCAGATATTAAAACAGGCCATGAACTTACCATTATGCTGCAGAGACCAGAACCAGAATCAATGTACAGAGGATACAGACAGACTGGTTTGGGCTGAGTTTAAAAAACAAACAAAAGCCCTTTCTCATAACTAGAAGTATCCAACTGAGTTACCTACTGAGATGCTGAGTCCACTAGACTGAAAGGATTCTAGTAGAAACCAGACGACATTCCATTGGAAATGCTGCAGAAGGGACTTCTCAGACACTGGATTTGATGATATCATTTTTTTTTTTTCTGGGCTTGGGGATTTTATTTTATTTTTTATGTTTAAAATTTTTATGTTATGTTGGCACATACTTTATTAACAAATGTGTTAGTTTCAGGTGTACAGCAAAGTGATTTAGTTATAAATGCACATGTATCTATTTGTTTTCAAATTCTTTTCCCATTTAGGTTATTACAGAATTCTTTTTTTTTTTGGCCTGCGCCAGGTTGCAGCACATGGGATCTTTGTTGCAGCATGCATCATCTTTAGTTGGGGCGTGTGGGATCTTTAGTGTGGCATACAGGATCTAGTTCCCTGAGCAGGGATTGAAACTGGGCCTCCTGCATTGGGAATGCGGAATCTTAACCACTGGACCACCAGAATATTGAGCAGCATTCCCTGTGCTATACAGTAGGCCCTTGTTATCTGTTTTAAATATAGCAGTGTGTACATGTCAATCCCAAACTGCCAATCTATCCCTCCCCGCCTACTCTTCCTCCCTGGTAACGATAAATTGGTTCTTGAAGTCTGAGAGTCTGCTTCTGTTTTGTAAATCAGTTCATTTGTATCTTTTTTTTTAGATTCCACATATAAGTGATATCATATGATATTTGTCTTTCTCTGTCTGACTTACTTCACTTAGTATGATAATCTCCAGGTCCATCCATGTTGCTGCAAATGGCAATATTTCATTCCTTTTTAATGGCTGGGTAATACTCCATTGTATATATGTACCACATCTTTTTTTTTCTCTTTTTTCTTTTTTTGTTTTTTAATTTTATTATTTTTGTCTACATTGGGTCTTCGTTGCAGTGCACGGACTTCTCATTGCTGTGGCTTCTCTTGTTGGGGAGCATGGGCTCTAGGCACATGGGCTTCAGTAGTTGCAGCACATGGGCTCAGTAGTTGTGGCACACGGGCTTGGTTGCTCCACAGCATGTGGGATCTTCCTGGACCAGGGATCGAACCCATGTTCCCTGCATTGGCAGACAGATTCTTGACCACTGCACCACCAGGGAAGTCCCTGCCACATCTTCTTTATCTGCTCATCTGTTGATGGACATTTAGGTTGCTTCCATGTCTTGGTGATTGTATATAACACTCAGTGAATACTGGGGTGCCCACATCCTTTCAATCCATGCATTTCTCCAGATATATGCCCAGGACTGGGATTGCTGGATCATATGGTAATTTTTAGTTTCTTAAGGAATCTCCATACTGTTCTCCATAGTGGCTTCTTGTGCTTCTTGGCCATCTGTATGTCTTTGGAGAAATATCTATTTAGGCCCATTTTTTGATTGCATTATTTGTTTTTTGTATATTCAACTGCATGAGCTATTTGTAAATTTTGGAGACTAATCCCTTATCAGTCACATTCCTTGCAAATATTTTCTCCCATTCTGTGGGTTGTCTTTTCATTTTGTCAGTGGTTTCCTTTGTGGTGCAAAAGCTTTTGAGTTTAATTAGGCCCCGTTTATTTATTTTTGCTTTTATTTCCATTACTCTAGGAGATGGCTCAGAAAATATATTGCTGCAATTTATGTCAAAGACTGTTCTGCCTATGTTTTCCTCTAAGAGTTTTACAGCATCCAGTCTTACATTTAGGTCTTTAATCCATTTTGAGTTTACTTTTGTGTATGGCATTAAAGAATGTTCTAATTTCATTTTTTTTTACAAGTAGCTGTTGAGTATTCCCAGCACCATTTATTAAAAACAATGTCTTTTCTCCATTGTATAATCTTGCCTTCTTTGTCAGATTAGTTGACCACAGCTGTCTGGGTTTATTTCTGGGCTTTCTATCCTGTTCCATTGATTTATATTTCTGTTTTTGTGCTCATAACATACTGTTTGATGACTGTAGCTTTGTAGTATAATCTGAAGCCAGGGAGCCTGATTCCTCCAGCTCCAGTTTTCTTTCTCAAGATTGATTTGGCTATTTGGGGATTTTGGTGTCTCCATACAAATTATTTCTTCTAGGTCTGTGAACACTGCTATTGGTAATTTGAAAGGGGTTGCATTGAATCTGTAGATTGCCTTGGTTAATATAGTTATTTTGACAATATTGATTCTTCCAATCTAAGAACATGGTATATCTTTTCCACTGTTTGTGTCATCTTCAATTTCTTTCATCAGTGTCTCATAGTTTTTAGAGTACTGGTCTTTTGTCTCCTTAGGTATGTTTATTCCTAGGTATTTTATTCTTTTTGATGTGATGGTAAATAGGATTGTTTCTTTAATTTCTCTTTCTGATCTTTTGTTGTTAGTGTATAGAAATTCAGTAGAGTTCTGTGTATTAATTTTGTATCCTTCAACTTTACCAAATTCATTGATGAGCTCTAGTAGTTTTCTGGTGGCATCTTTAGGATTTTCTGTGTATAGTGTCATGTCATCTGCAGACCTACCTAGGGAGGTAAAAGACCTGCACTCAGAAAACTACAAGACACTGAAGAAAGAAATCAGAGATGACAAGAACAGATGGAGAGATATACCATGTTCTTGGATTAGAAGAATCAATATTGTGAAAATGTCTATACTACCCAAAGCAATCTATAGATTCAGTGCAATCCCTATCAAATTACCAATGGCATTTTTTACAGAACTAGAACAAAAAATCCTAAAATTTGTATGGAGACACAAAAGACCCCAGATAGCCAAAGCAATCTTGAGAAGAAAAAAAAAAAAAAAAACAGAGCTGGAGGAATCAGGTTCCCTGACTTCAGACTATACTACAAAGCTACAGTAATCAGGACAATATGGTACTGGCACAAAAACAGAAATATAGATCAATGGAACAGGATAGAAAGCCGAGAGATAAACTATGGTCAACTAAGCTATGACAAAGGAGGCAAGGATATACAATGGAGAAGAGACAGCCTTTTCAATAAGTGGTGCTGGGAAAACTGGAGAGTTACATGTAAAAGAATGAAATTAGAACACTCTCTAACACCATATACAAAAATAAACTGAAAATGAACTAAAGACCTAAATGTAAGGCCAGATACTATAAAACGCTTAGAGGAAAACATAGGAAAAACACTCTTTGACATAAATCACAGCAAGATCTTTTCTGACCCACCTCCTGGAGTAATGGAAATAAAAACAAAAATAAACAAGTGGGACCTAATGAAACAAAAACTTTTGCATAGCAAACTATAAACAAGACGAAAAGACAACTCTCAGAATGGGAGAAAATAATTGCAAATGAATCAACAAACAAAGGATTAATCTCCAAAATATATAAACAGTTCATGCAACTCAATATCAAAAAAACAAACAACCTAATCAGAAAATGGCCAGAAGACCTAAATAGGCATCTCCCCAAAGAAGACATACAGATATGGCCAAGAGGCACATGAAAAGATGCTCAACATCACTAATTATTAGGGAAATGCAAATCAAAACTACAATGAGGTATCACCTCACACCAGTTAGAATGGGCATCATCAGAAAATCTACGAACAACAAATACTGGAGTGGGTATGGAGAAAAGGGAACCCTCTTGCATTGTTGGTAGAAATGTAAATTGATACAGCCACTATGGAGAACAGTATCGAGGTTTCTTAAAAAACTAAAAGTGGAATTACTATATGACCCAGAAATCCCACTACTGGGCATATACCCAGAGAAAACCATAACTCAAAAAGACACATGCACCTCATTGTTCATTGCAGCACTGTTTACAATAGCCAGGTCATGGAACCAACCTAAACGTCCATCAACAGATGAATGGATTAAGATGTGGCATATATATACAGTGTAATATTACTTAGCCATAAAAAGGAATGAAATTGGACATTTGTAGAGGCATGAATGGACCTAGAGACTGTTACAGAGTGAAGTAAGCCAGAACGGGAAAAACAAATATCGTATATTAATGTATATATGCAGAGTTTAGAAAAATGGTACAGATCAACTGGTTTGCAAGGCAGAAATAGAGACACAGATATAGAGAACAAACATATGGACACCAAGAGGGGAAAATGGGGGGGGGGGGGGGGGGAGTTGGGATGGGATGAATTGGGAGATTGGGATTGCCATATATACATCACTAATAAGAAAAAAATATCAAATTATACACTTTAAATATATGCACTTTATTGTATATCAATTGTATCTCAATAAAAGTTCTTAAAGAAGTGAAAAAAAAAGAAAAAAAAATATCAAATTGTACACTTAAAAAAAAAAAGATCCTGCCTTCTTAAGATGGCATTGTCAGGCCGCAGGGACCATAGAGGTCCATCCTCTGGGAACTTCCCTCACTCCCTGAGCAGAGTTTGTGATCAGGGGCCGTTCTTAGTAAAGCAGCCCACATGCACAATCAGAGGTAAGTACTAGGTCAGATTCTCTGTCCATGAGTCCTCAGTCCTCTGTCTGCATCCCTCCTATGAAGTCCCAGATCTCTAGAACAGACCCTGCATCTCCATGCTGAGCATATCAGGCGGAGGGCACATTGATGGGTTTGTCTGCATTACTTCCATGTGTGGAGACAAACTCAGGTGAACAAATGCTGTAACTTGAGGATGTTGAGGTGCTGGGTCTTGATAACACGAAAACTCTAATGAAGCAGTGCCATTCCTTACATTAAGATTTGAGTAAAATATAAGAGATTACATTTGATATAAGAAATGTTCCTAGGACCTATCATTTCTTCATTTCTGCTTCGTCTGATTTCCTGTTGTGCTGCAGGAACAGTCATTTGGGTAGGCTAGAAAGGATGAAGGAATTGAGGCAAGAGTACGGATGAAGGTTCATATATAATATTACAAATGTGCAAAAAGTTATGAATCAAGCTAGGAAATAGCTAAATAAATTATGTTGGGGCTCCATTCTCTTACCCTGTCAAGCATCCTTTACAATGACCTGGAAAACTGAACTTCTCAGAATTCACCTCCACAAGAACATGGCGGCTCAGGAAGGAGCAGGCTGGTGGCCCACCACATGTCCCTCCTACCCCATGCCATGTGCTGCCCCAAGTTGTGACCTGCTTGTGTGTGTGCTCAGCCCATGCTTCCATGTTCCTCCTCAGCCCCATACAAGCAAACCCTTTGCACCCAGGGTTGCTCACACTAGCAACTGGGTGTGTCCTCAGGGTGACAGAGCCAGGGAAGAGGCCGCATGGGCCCTGGAAACAAAGCCACTAGGGCAGGCAACTCTGGGGTGTTAGGTGCATGCCCAGAGCATGATCTTGAGGGGGAGGTGCTAGCTGTGAGAAAGCATGTGGATCCCCTGCTTAGTAGGAAGGGGAGGGCCAGAGGAAGACCAGTGTGGAGCCCATTTCAGAGACTCCCAGAGATACCCTCTCACCCAGGTCTAAATGTGGGACTAGGATAGGAAACCAACAAATATCATGAGTGGAAACCATAGTTTTCAGGGAAGAAAATATTCTGAGTGGAGAAATCTATAGGAATATGGTAAGGACTTGGGTATGGTAGTTTTGTGATACGGCACAATTCCCAAAAATGATGTCCTCTGTGATATCATATGTTTCTAAATGTAGTTTGCTCTTGAGATAGGGGAAATACTACTGCACTGTAACACAAATCAAGGGAACTATTCTGAAATAATCTGATTTGGCTACAAAAAGTACAGCAAATAAATGTGTGAGAAGCAAGGAGGTTCTCATACGTGACTGAAGAGAACATCTTCATGAACTTTTCTGTGGATCAGGAGGAGACCCTTAATATTTGCCAGTTTGGTCTTGGGTGTGAATTCACACATCTCAGGTATCCATTCTTCTGTATTCATGACCTAAACCTGAATAACTCAACTGCCTCGACAGTGTGACATTCACGCCCAGGTATTAAATGATGGCAGTGACTGTGTCTCAATGGAATTGTGGCATCCTTGAGTCAGCAGCATGGCATTTTTCATAATCATAATTTGTTCCTCTTCACCTGCTAATATATTCAGTTTCTGTCCACCAGAAAGAATCTTTCTATGTCCTGTCGGGCTGTCCTCAAACTACCATCTATTCCATCTTCCCATTCTCTCCTCAGTTTCTTGAAAGGATATCTACAGAAAACGCCTCCATATACTCAACCTCCCCTTTGTTCCTTAACAAATTCTGTTACTACTGCGATTCTGCTGCAGCATTTATGGTTGTTGTAAAAGTACCCTCTCAAGCGTCCAGCGGCCCCCAGAAGCCATCTAATCAGCCTTGTTTTTTCTTGTCATTTTCTCATTGATTGCCCTGTTCTTGGAAGTCAATCTGTTCTTCCTTCTGTCTTTCTTACTTTCTTGCTCATCAGCTTTGCTGCCCTCACCCGCCCACTTACACATCCGTGAATATTGATGTTCCCCATCCTCCAGGGCCTTGTTCTCTGTCCTTTCTCTCCCTCATGATCTTGTTCCTCCATTAAGCAAACATAAACAAGTAGTAATCACATTGCTTTGACATATGCCATCGAGCTACAGACACTATTCTAGGCGCTAAACTGTTTCCTGAGCTTTATATTTAAATGGCCAACTTCCATTTGTTCAACTTGGGTTGGCTCTCTCCCACACGTTGCATCAGCACATCCAGAAGAACAAGATGTAGTATCTACCCTCCAAAACTTGTTATTCCTCCTATATTCCTTATTGTGGATAACTCATGGAGATACAGAAATGCATGATGTACCTAATTACTGGTTTTTGTGCTTGGAGGAGTTTTAAATTTTGGTTTCGTCTCTGCTTTTTATAGATGTTTATTTAAGTTTAGGCTTGAAAGGAGATGTGAGTTTATGTCATGTCTTTACAGCCAGGATATTGTTTTGCTTTTCCAAACCAACCTGTTCTAACACCTGCAATATTCTGACAGGAGTTCAAGAGAGTTTAGGTTAAATTTTGTAAAGGAGAAATTTTGTGCAAAGAAAATCACATTTGGTATTTATGGTTTAATTTCCATTCTTGAAAACTACAGTGTCATTTTTTGCCATAAGAGGGTGGAGCCAGAGCTAAAAATATAATGCATGTTATTTTAGCACTTAAATAGTTTTGTAGAGTTGTACAATAACCTAGGAATAAACATTTTTAGTATGTCCATTGGCAGAATCAGGTCTTCGCCGGTTCCTACATAGCTTATACATGATACGGATGGAAGAGAAACAAAGGAACCAGCAGCATCAACTAATTCCGCTGGGTGCCAGACGCCTAGTTCTCTGCTAGGCACAGTACTTGATAAATCCTTCAACCCAGTGTGTATCTTGTTATCCTTCAGTTTACAGAGGAAGAAAGCTGAAGAATTACAGAGACTAAATGAGGAAACTAAAGCTTCACAGAGTTATATGATTTGCCTGACTTGCTGAGAAATGGGAGAACTAAGAGTGACTCCAAGTTAGTCTGATTTCTTTCTTTCCACAGCAGTCAAGCTAGAGTCACTTTTCAGCTCACCCCTGCAGTGCTCCTTCCCCAGCAAAAAGGGAAGGATGGGTAGAACTGTATTCTGCAGCCCACATCAGCAGAAACCGACTCTCATCACCATGATGGCTCCACATGCCCATAAAACCATAGGAGTCAGATGCCTCTGAGATGAAAACCAGATTCCCTGAGTTTTGGAGAGCACATGCGGTGAAAGTCACTTCAGAGGCATCAGGGCCAGAATTCATCCTGGCCTCTTGCCTCCCAGGGAGGACTGGGTGAGTCACACCCTCCTTTGGGACGAGGTTCTTATCTTAAAAAAAGGCCCCTGTTGACAACTCAGGTGTTTCTCTGTGGCATCGCAGCTGTGGCGTTCCCACTTTGGGATGAGCCACCTCAGCCACAGCCTCTAGAACTGGTCTGTTCCTATAATTTTCCTCTGCAAACCCTAAAACCCATGCTTAGCGTGAGGTTTGTGAGACGATTACACATATGGTAGTTTTAACATTTTTGGGAATGGGATTCTTTTCTACTGATACACTGTCTGAAGGAGACGGCTATAAATCAGAGCAGCCACAATATTTACAAAGGTATTTAGTGGAAAAGAAGACTTTGGCAACTGGCTAAGCCATCACTCATGGGGGATAAAGTGAAGCTTTCTTGCGGTTTAATAAATCAAAACATAGTGTGTTTGTCCATGGCCTCATTTTTTCCCCATTACTGGTGGGTGATATCATCTTTTTCATTTCCATTAGACTCTTTCAGCATCCAAGAGTAGGAAAAACTAATGTTAACTTCATTTATTATGCTATATTTCCATTTTTAAATAGGAATTTAATTTTAATTTTGCCAGATTTGTGAATGCAGCTTTCAAACTCTTCTAGGATTTATGGAATTTTTATGAATAGTATTCTGGAAGTTACTGACTTTTTTTGTGTGTATGTGCAAAGACATTGTTTTTGAATTAAGTTCTTTTCTCCATTTGCCCAGTGAAACTTTGATCTTAAAAAGAATAAAACTAAACCCCTCCCCCCAAATTATAGCAGAATAGTAAATTTAGAAATTGCTAGAAAATGTAAAGAAGACTAAAATTATCCATGATCATACCCTGTTGAGATAACTAATGCATAAATAATAGTATTTCTAAATACAATGCTCATCTTTACCCTCAGTTTCTGACAGAGTGAAGGGTTTGAGTGTTGCCACTCACAGGCACATATGTTTATAACCTCTGCCTTGCGGCAGTGGGGTAATTAACAACATTGAAAGCAAACAGATGTTATTGTTTTAAAAGCTCAAGCCTCCACTTTCTGATAGCCTGCTCTTTTCTTCAGTCCCTAACTTCAGTATCATCTTTTCCAAGAAGCTTTCTCCAGCTCCACAGTTCACCCATAGCACGCTGGCTATACTTCTTTGCCAGTACGAATTACACCCTACTTTATATTACAAATAGTGGTTTCCATATGTTTTCCCCAAATGTATGTAAATTCCTTGCAGACTTAACACATATGTATGCTGATGATCAAGTCATTCAACAAGTTTTTTACTGAGTGCATCTTGAGCTCACAGCTGAAACCTGTAACAATAAATAAGGCTGACAAAATTCTTACTTGGAGTCAATTAGAGTCAGTTCTTACTACTAAGGGACCAAACAAGTAGCTGCCTCAGTATTAAACGGTATGATCATTTCTGTGGCTGGGGTGTGGGGTGTTATTGGAAACATGCAGAGATACCCCATCTGGAGCTGCCAGAGCAGTTTTTAGCAACATTCAACACAAATGACTCTCCCCCTCTTTGCAACACTCGTATATCTTAGTTTTTACAGCCCAACTCCTTTGCCTCACTTAACAATCTCCCTTGCTTGTTCCTCCTCTTCATTGACTTGATCTCAGGCCTGAAACCTCTTCTCTAGCTATAGTTTCTCTCCAGGTGAGTGTGATCATCTGTATTACCATCTACATGCTGGAAACTTCTAGCTGCTTTCTTGACATATCTGTTTCAATGTCTAGGAGTCATCTCAAACCTAAGAGATCCAGCTCTTTATTAAATATGGCTATAGACATATTTAAACTGAAACTTAAAAATTAAGTAAGAGTTTAGGTACAGAGGGATAAGGTAAAAGAGAATGTTCTAGCCAGAGAGGATAGTGTAAGAGAACAGCCTGCGATGAAACTGGCATCTTTTGGGAAGTGAAAGTGATTGTGAGGTGTGGAGGATTGAGTGCAGGAGAGAAGTGGCCAGATCTCAACAGACTCTAAAAGGGATGTTGGAGGTTTGGGGCTTTACCCAGTGACCACAGGAGAGGAGCATAACCAGTTTTGCATTTTATCAATAGAAAGATAACTGTTGTGTGTCTTATGTAATGAGTGAAAGGATCAAGTCTAGGGGCAGGGGTCCATTTAAGAAACCATTGCAGTAATTCAGGAGAGGAAGAAGATTTCTCTATGAGGGTAGGGGGGATTTCAAGACCCAATTAGAGGATATTTGCCAATGTTCACTTCTAGGAGTTTCGTGGGGGGGGGGGGGGTTGTTTTGTTTTTTTGTGTTTTGTTTTTGTTTTTGTTTTGGCCATGCTGTGCAGCATGTGGGATCTTAATTCCCCAACCAGGGATCGAAACTGCACCCCCTGCATTGGAAGGGCAGAGTCCTAACCACTGGACAGCCAGGAAATTCCTGGTGTCATGTCTTATATTTAAGTCTTTAAGCTATTTTGAGTTTATTTTTGTGCATGGTGTGAGGATGTATTCTAACTTCATTGATTTACATGCAGCTGTCCAACTTTCCCAGCACCACTTGAAGAGACTCTCTTTTTCCCATTTTATATTCTTGCCTCCTTTGTCAAAGATTAATTGACCATAGGTGTGTGGGCTTATTTCTGGGCTGTCTGTTCTGTTCCATTGATCCATGTGTCTGTTTTTTGTGCCAATATCACACTGTTTTGATTACTGCAGCTTTGTAGTAGTGTCTGAAGCCTGGGAGGGTTATGCCTCCAACTTTGTTCTTTTTCCTCAGGATTGCTTTGGCAATTCCGGGTCTTTTATGGTTCTGTATAAATTTTAGGATTATTTGTTCTAGTTCTATGAAAAAATGTGGGTAATTTGATAAGGATTGCATTAAATCTATAGGTTGCTTTAAGTAAAATGGCCATTTTAACAATATTAGGTGTTCCAATCCAAGAACATGGGATATCTTTCCTTTTCTTTGAATCATCTTCAGTTTCCTTTATAGTTCTCAACATATAAGCCTTTCACCTCCATGGTCAGCTTTATTCCTAAGTTGGTTTTTTGTTTTGTTTTGTTTTTGATGTGATTTTAAAAGGGATTTTTTAAATTTCTTTTTCTTGTCTGATTGCTGTGGCTAGGATTTCCAATATTATGTTGAATAGAAGTGGTGAGAGTGGGCATCCTTGTCTTGTTTCAGATTTTAGCAGGAAGGCTTTCAGCTTTTCACCATTGAGTATTATGTTGGCTGTGGGTTCATCATAAATAGCTTTTATTATGTTGAGATATGTTCCCTCTGTATCCACTTTGGTAAGAGTTTTTATCATGAATGCATGTTGAATTTTATGAAATGCTTTTTCTGCATCAGTTGAGATGATCATGTGGTTATTTTTCTTTTGCTGATATGGTGTATCACATTGGTTGATTTGCATATGTTGACTCATCCTTGTGACCCTAGGATGAATCCAACTTAATAGTGGTGTATAATCTTTTTCATGTGTTGTTGGATTTGGTTTGCTAATATATTATTCAGGATATTTGCATCTATATTCATCAGAGATATTGGCCTGTAATTTTCTTTTTTGGCAGCATCTTTGTATGGTTTTGGTATCCAGGTGATACATACCTTGACATAAATCATAGCAATGTTGGACTTCCTTGGTAGCGCAGTGGTTAAGAATCTGCCTGCCAATGCAGGGGACATCAGCTCAAGCCCTGGTCTGGAAAGATCCCACAAGCTGCAGAGCAGCTAAGCCTGTGTGCCACAACTACTGAAGTCCCGTGCCTAGAGCCCGTGCTCAGCAACAAGAGAAGACACTGCACTGAGAAGCCGGCGCACCACAACGAAGGGTAGCCTCCACTCACCACAACTAGAGAAAGCCCACATGCAGCAACAAAGACCCAACACAGCCAAAAAAAAAAAAAATTCAGAGCGATGTTTTCTTTGGTCAGTCTCTCAAGAGGTAATAAAAATAAAAGCAAAAATAAACAAATGAGACAATCAATCTTACAAGCTTTTGCGTGGCAAAGGAAACCATAAACATAATGAAAAGACAACCTACAGACTGAGAGGAAATATTTGCAAATGATGTAACCCACAAAGGCTTAATTTTCAAAATCTATAAACAGTTCATACAACTCAATAACAAAAAAGCAAACAACCAATTCAAAAAATGAACAAAAGACCTAAATAGACATTTCTCCAAAGAAGACATACAAATGGCCAAGAGGTACAAGAAAAGCTGCTCAACATCACTAATTAATAGACAAATGCAAATCAAAACTACAATGAGGTATCACCTCACATCTGTCAGAATGACCATCACTAAAAAGTCTACAAATAACATGCTGGAGAGAGTGTGGAGAGAAGGGAACCCTCCCCTACACTGTTGCTGGGAATGTAAATTGGTGCAGCCACTATGGGAAACAGTATGGAGGTTTCCTTAAAAAATTAAAAATAGAGTTACCATGATCCAGCAGTCCCACTCCTGGGCATATAATGGGAGCAAACTCTAATTCAAAAAGATACATGCACCCCAGTATTCATAGCAGCATTATTTACAAGACATGGAAGCAACCTAAATGTCCATCAAGAGATGAATGGATAAAGAAGATGTGATACACACACACACACACACACACACACACACACGCACACACGCACACACAGGAAAACTACACAGCAATAAAAAAGAATGAAATAATGCCATTTACAGCAACGTGGATGGACTTGGAGATTATCATATTAAGTGAAGTAAGTCATAAAGAGAAAGACAAATACCATACAATATCACTTATATGTGGAATCTGAAATATGATACAGATGAACTTATTTACAAAGCAGAAACAGGCTCACAGACATAGAAAACAAACTTATGGTTACCAAATGGGAAAGGGGGTGGGGGAGGGATAAATTAGGAGTTTGGGATTAGCAGATACAAACTACTGCATATAAAATAGATAAACAACAAGATCCTACCATGTAGCACAGGGAACTACATTCAATATCTTGTAATAAACCATAATGGAAAAGAATATGAAAAAGAATATATATATTATATATATTTATTTATATATCTGAATCACCTTGCTGTACACCAGAAACTAACACAACATTGTAAATCGACTATATTTCAACAAAAAATTATTTTCAAAAAGAACCATTTAATAAGACTTAAGTTTTGGATGTAGGAGAAGAGAAGGAAGAGGAATCAAATACATGAAGCCAAGGTGTCTGGCATGAGCAACTGTGTGGTAGAAGAGCCAGTTCCTGAGATGCACACAGGTTGATGGAGAAAGATAATGTAATCAGTTCTGCAGCTCAAAAGAGAAACCGAGGCTAAATATGTAAGATCCCACAGCATATAGGTGTATCATACTGAAGCCATAAAATTGAATGGAGAGCATAGACTGTGATATATAAGCAGACCTTTGGGGAAGGTTTACTAGAATTACAGGAACTAAAAGAAGAGAATTTTCAAACTCTCCAAAATGAGCACTTTCACACATTGTTGGTAGAAATATAAATTGATAGATTTTTTTATGTAGGTCATTTCATCAGCCTTTACTCAGTATTAAGCCATTCTGCCTCTACAAATGTACAAAAATATCTTAGAAGGATATTCATTGTAGTATATAAAATAGTGAAAAATTACAAAGAAACTAAAAGATTATCAAGAGACGGTTGTTATAATACATTGTATATCTATACAATGGCTTGCCTTATTGCCTTAAAAATAACAAAGTAGATTTGTATTTATTGATATGGGATATATCTTGATACGTTAAATAGCAAAAGCAATCATAAGTAGTTTATATGCCAAGTGAGTTTTACTGAGAATTTGGTATATCCCAGGCAATATATGTGAAGAAATCCAAAAACTGACAAGGACAAATGGGCAAGCAATTTGAACAGACTGATCCCAAAATTCAAATGGCCAATAAATGCATGTAAATGTTCAGCTCCACTGGTCAAATAAGGGGAAATCTCTTTTAAATCACCATGAGATACCAATGCACACCCACCAGAATGATTAATAGTAAAAAGACTGATAGTACCAATGGTTAGAATATGGAACAGTAGCTATTCTCATAAACTGCTGTTTGACCGTAAATTGGTACCAACACTTTGATATTATCTATAAATGTTGAAGATATGCATACTCCTAGGTATATACTTGTGTGCACATGTATATCCAGAAACATGCATAAAAATGTCACAGCAGTGATCATTTTGCAGTATGTACATATATCAATTCATTGTATACTTTAAGCTAATACAATATCATGTCGATTATATCTCAATAAAACTGGAAAAAATGAAAGTCATATGAGTAGAAACAGAAGATTTATCTCTAACAGATGTTCGTTTTAGAATTAAAGGATATTCTTCAGGCAGAGGGAAAATGATCCAAGAAGGAAGGTTTGAGATCTAAGAAGAAATAAGGACCAAAGAATATGGTAAATACAGCAAAGTGACCATATAATAAAGTCATAATAATGTCAAGTGAAATCTTTTTTTTTTAAGCTAGAATTCAAAAGTACGAGGGTGACTGAAATTAAAACACTGTGAAGTCCTTTGTTTGTTTGTGAGGATGGTTGAGACATGGATTACTTTGGTCTTTAATGAGTATGCATGATAAAATACCTAAGGTACTGACATACAGAAATAGAGTATGTGATGTCCCAACTAATATAGGGGAAAAAAACAAAATTTTAAAATCTAATCAAAAAGAAGGCAAAGAGATAAAAAAATTTAAATAAAATTTAAAAAGTCAATAGTTGAACTTCCAACTATGGCAGAATGAAGAGATCATTGAGTCTTCTCCACAGGAAAATAAGTGTAAAACTGGAAAAATTGTTAAAAAAGAACTGTTTCAGGACCGAAGAGACTGACCAAAGGCAAAGAACAATAATTTGGAGCTTGATTCTGCCCTCTTTTAATATCTGTGTTCACTTATGATGTCCTAGATAGTCTCTCTGCAGAAATGTGTCCCTTATGCATCCCATACTCTTTAATGTCACTAATGGAATTGAAATGGCTATTTTGTTTGTGAAGACATTTTCACTGCATGTAATAGAAATTTCAAATAAGTCTAAGTACAACATGGGTGTATTGGACGGACACTGATGAGGCTTTAGGGATTCCCAAGGGCCTGGGACCAGGAATGAGGTCACCCTCATGGTCCAGGCAGCCCTCAAGGACTCTATTGTTGCTTTCTTTTTCTGAGTTGCCTCATCCCTACCATTTTCTGTATGTTCACTTCATTCTCCTCACAGTAGGTCTTGCCATCTGCAAGACAAGCTCCCACTGTGTTGACAGGCATGTGGCCAATGGCCCATCTCAAAGCACCCAAAGCCTGTTTATCTTCAGTTCCAGCAACTTCCCAGACTGGTGGTATGGCCCTCAATTTCAGATTTCTCCAGAGAACCTGATTTAGCCAGCCTGGGTCATGTGTTCACCCCTGATCCTATCAACTGTGATCTCCAGGGCAAGTGCAGGTCATAAAAGCTTGGCTGGGTGTTAGTAATATAACGTAGTACAGAGTTAAACATATGCAACAAAAGACTTTTCACAAAGACTATCCCATGTAAAGCTTTTATAAGAGAGAGAAAAGTTGTTAATATTTAATATAACTTTCTTGGGGGGGAATGAATTGGGAGATTGGGATACCAAATTGTACACTCTAAATATATGCAGTTTATTGTATGTTAACTGTATCTCAATAAAAGTTCTTAAAAAATATTTAATATAACTTTCTTCAGTCAGCATGTATTTATCTTTACTTCCTGAAGAGAACATCTTTATACTGTTGGAATGCTCTATTGGGTAGCCTAAGGCAAGCTTTGTACCTATTAGTCTGTCATTAAATATTTATTGATTATTTCTTTTTAGTTTGTTTCATTTACAACAATACTTAAAGTGATTATTGAGATTTTATACAATTTTTAGCTCTTTCTCACAAGAATTGTCCTTTAATTATTAAATACAAGGCTTGAAGACTATGGTTGCTTTAGTTAATTTTTTCTGAATGTATACTTAAATTACTGAGAGGTCTTTTTTTCTTTTTTAGAGGGTGGTTAAAAACCATTTGTTATAACATACAAAAAGCAAAGTCCTCTTTGGTTAAGGGTTGTTTCGCTTTTAAACTGACTAATTTCAAGCAGGCTTTAGTGAAACAAACAATATTTTCACTATGAAATCACTAGCACGATAGAGGAGGAGCCATGCCATCATCTATTTGTGATGGTGTGCCATTCGGTATCTGTAATTCCGAACAGCGAGAGCAAACTCTTAAGTGTTCTCATGCTGAAGATAACTTATTTATGTCTTTGGAAGGGAGAATTAGCAATGATCAAGCACTTGGCAGTGACCATGTTTTCTGTCTACAATTCGACAGCTCTCCTTAGTTCCGTATATTTATTTATTTATTTCATACCATTTTTAAAGGTTACTTTCCATTAACAGTTATTACAAAATATTGACTGTATTCCCCATATCCACGATACATCCTTGAGCTTATTTACACCCAAAATTTGTACCTCCCACTCCCCTCCCCTACATTACCCTTCTCCGCCCCCCTCCCCACCCCCCAGCCCCACTGGTAACCATTAGTTTGTTCTCCATATCTGTGAGTTTGCTTTTTTTTTGTTGTATTCACTAGTTTGTTGTATTTTTTAGATTCCACACATGAGTGATATCATACACTATTTGTCTTTCTCTTTCTGACTTCTCTCATTTAGCGTAATGCCCTCCAAGTCCATCCATCTTAGTTCAGTTTCTTGAACCATCACAAGCCCTATGCAAGCATTATGCTCCGTGTCAAATAGGAATCAAAGACTGAATCAAATCACTGTAATTAATGCTGCTTCCTTCTATTTTCTCAGGGACTCTTCTTCACCATTCCCATTGTTCTCCCCTCTGCCCCCCCGCCCCCCCCCCCACCCCCCAGTACCAGCTTGGCTCATTTCATGACTATCATCCATAGCTGGACACTAGCTGCCCTTCCCTCCCAGAATCCTCATTATGTGAGTAATAAATCTCTTCACACCTTTTGCAACATGTGGAACCATCAGTGTCAACATCTGACCCCAAGTTTGGTGTGGGCAGGTATCCATCGTGTTCTATGGGATGGTCTCAACATTGTACTTACAGTATGTAGCAATGAGCACCTGGTAGAACATAGTGGTATAGGGTGGACATCAGTTGTTTGGTGCCCAGCACATTCCCTTCCTTCTTCTGAAAGCAGTCCTCTCCTTTGAGGAAGTTTTCCCTCATGGGATGACACACCCTTGAGAAGTATTCGCAGTGGAATACTACACAGCCAATAAAAAGAACACAGCAACTCTATCTTCAGAGGAAAAGCTCTTCAATACACATTGTTCAGTGAAGAAAAGAAATGTGAAAACAATATGGTGTAATGTGGTTTTATTCATTAAATTTTCTGTATTGAGGTATTTTTAATTAAGGTGTAACTTTCATATTTTCTGTGGGTCCATAGAGATCTGTAATGTGGGAAGAGGTCTGCAAGATACTCACCAGGGAAGAGAGGATGGAGACTCGAATTGGGGTTATATCAAAGAAGAGTTTCACTTAGCTTTAACCATTTAATTTTTATAGTGAGAATGCATCTGTTAATTACTTGTGTAATTAAAGAGAAATGAAAATGTGGTATTTCTCACCAAAAAGAAAGCAAGAGGATTCTTAAAGAAATATGGCAGGGACTTCCCTGGCAGTCTGGTGGTTCACTCTGCTTTCCTACTGCTGAGGGCACTCCCGCTCACCAGAACTAGAGAAAGCCCATGCACAGCAATGAAGACCCAACGCAGCCCCCACCAAAAAAAACTTTTAGAAACAAATGGATAAATCAAACAACAGGTTAAATGTTACTAAAGAGGAAATTAGAAGATTTATTTGAAGAAATCACCCAAAAAACAGAAAGATAATTAGATGTAAAATAAATGAGTTCAGTTAAGAAGCATGGAATTAGGTGGTTCAGCGTAATCTAATAGAAGTTCCAGAGACAATGGAATAGACACTATATTTAAAGAGAAGAATGTTACCTTGTCAGATATCCTCAGTTGTTTGTCCCAGTGCAGAAAGATTTGAATGACAGGATTCTGTGAGAAAAGAGGGACTTCACTTTGTACATGAATGTATCATCTCAGAATTTATAAGGACATTTTAAAAAGAGAAAAAAGGGAATTAACAAACTTTTACAAAGTGGCTGTACCATTTTACATCTCACCAACGTCTGAGGTTTCCACTTCCCCCATTCTCCCCAACACTTGTGATTATCTGTTTTTTTTATAATAGATATTCTAGTGGATCTGAAGTGGTTCTGTATGCTTTTAAGGTAGATTTCAAACTAAGCATCCTGCAAATCTGTTTTTTACATTCAACTATTTTATTTCAAGCTACTTATGATAGTTCAAATTGTTGTTGAATGCCTTTCTAAAGGACCTTGTCTTACAAAGTCTAGTTGTAATTTAAATTGAAAATAACCATATGTTCGCATTTCCTGACTCTGAGTGTTTAACCAGTCTCTGATTACAGTGCTTTTAATGTGTTTAAAATAGTGTATTTTTCTGATAAACACAAACTGCACAGTATCACCATCACTGCCCAAAAGAAAAGGCTGATTATATTTTTTGCCTCAAGAATTTAAAGATTGGTTACTTAGGAAAAGCATGTTTGAGGTAATGACCTTCTTGTTGTAATTAGTTAAATGATTTCAGACATTCACAACCATGTTTGCATAAGTGAGTCTTCGGGCCAGTCATTAGAAGCATCTTACCAGGACATGATTATCATTTTCATGTAGAAAGGTGTGGGCAGAAAAGCCCAGATATTTGCAAGTGCTCTTGGAAGAAACAGGAGGGCCCTGCTTAAGCAAGGTCACTGATAGTGTCAGTGGAGGGTGGAGGCATGCTTCAACAAAGGGCTTTCAGCAACTCTGGTTCTATTAGTATAACAGATCGTTAACCACTTGTTTTAAGATTTTTTTCAAACTCAAACTTTGGTTTCTTCTCTGTTTTCTTGCTTTATAAGAAGCAGTGAACTGCATCTGGTTAGTATTCAGGGCTTATGGCACTTGTAAATAAAGAACACTCTTTCTCTTACAAATGTGTAAATACTGTGCTTACAGCTTTTGATATTTTAAACAGCATGGAATATGTGTTTGTCTGGACTGAAGTCTGACCTTTAGGAAATTGGAATCTGTCTTTTGGCTATTTTATCTTAAAAAAAAAAAAAAAAAAAGCTTGACTTTGTTGGCCCACATCCTGTGTTTCCACTTTCTCTTATTGCTGGCCACGTAACCCACACTGCACAGTTGTGCAAGCCTCTGGGGTCCTGGGGCCCGAGTTCCCCTCCAGCCCTTTAACACGATGTCTCTCTGTTCCCAAAAAAAGCAGGCCTTTTCCATTTCTTTGGTCAGCCTCAGCCTCTGGAAATTGGTATGTTTCTTCAATTGTTATTTAAATGTACAAGTTTAGCTGAACTTTAACAGAAGGAAATTAGGAAAGATAAGTAGAAAGCTTACAAACCTTCAATCAAATGTCTTTACAAGTAAAATTTTCATGTCACAAAAATTTCTAAGCTGCAGCTTTTGGGCCATTTATTTCAAATGTGATTCAACTAATTCCAGTTGAACAAAATTATGTGACCATATTTTCAGAAGAGAGAAGTATTAAGCAATTGCACTTTTATGTGAATGAGCCAAGAGGGAATCAGCAGGAAGATCTCCATATTTTCAGACAACTTTAAGCCTTCCCACACACTGAAAAACCAAGAGAATGGGAATGCACTGAAAACATTACTGTGCATAAGACCTTCAAGGAAGAAAAAAATCCAGAAAACACCTATCAAAAGGTGTGTCCATAGTCAGTATTGCGGGGGGGGGGGGGGAGTTGTATATGTAGGGGAAGAGGATATATGGGAAATCTCTGTACCGTCTCAATTTTATTAAATCAAAAAAAAGATGTGCGCTTGAAGACCTCCCTGGTGGTCCAGTGGTTAAGGCTCCAAACTTCCACTGCAGGGGGCACAGGTTCCATCCCTTTAAGGTCCCACATGCTACACGGTAGCCAAAAAAAAAATAGATGTGCCCTTGGCTATCAACCGTGACCCAAGAAAAGGCATACGGATGCTTCCCAAAATAGTGTTTCCAGTACCTCTGCCTCAAGAAAGGCTTGCAGATTGCTAGTCTTAATTCAGGAAGCTCAAGTAAAAGAAAATAGACTTTATGTTCTTTGTCCCAAATCCTGGAACATCTGTACACAATATTTCATGCATTTATGGTCACTGCTCTTCAGGACAGATATAACAGAGCTGGCAAGACCCAAAAGGACAGCAAAGTAATCGAGATGGCTACAGGGCCTCCAGAGGAAAACAAGAACAAAGCATTCTCCACCCTGGATGGCAGTGGCACAGGGGAGCCATTCACGTATTTACTTATTTATCGTCTGTCTTCTCCACTGGATCATTTGCTCCGTGGTCTCAGGGATGCTGTCTTTTGTATTTTAACTTTTTGTTGAAATATATAGACACAGAAAAGGGCACACTTCATAACTATACAGTTGGATAATTTTTTACACAATCACAGAACCACCGGCCAGAAGAGAAAGCAGAGTGAGAGCAGTCCCCAGAGCCCCTGTGCTCCCTTCAGTCATTTCTTGCATCGGGCCAGGGCCAGGGCCCACCCACCTGCCACAGGACCCTACAGGATGGGGTTGGTGCCTGTCACTGCACACAGTGTTGGTGGGAGGTCCATCCATGGGCAGTGTGACTGGTGACCATTTACCTCATTGCCATGTAGCCTTCCGTCGTGTGGGTGAGCCACAAAGCATTCAGCCAGTATTCTAGGCCGTTCCAGGTCCTGGCAGTTGTAAACAGTGCTGCTGTGTGCATGTAATTTGGTGACACATGTACATGTTTCAGTTGGGTAGAATTGCTGAATCTTAGGGTAGCTGTATATTCAGCTTTAGGAGGTGTTGCCAGACAGTTTTTCAAAGTAACTGTGCCCATTTACACTTTCACTAACAGGGTGTGAGGGTTCCAGTTGCTCACAGCAGTTTCAACACTGGTTTTGTCAGTTGTTTGGAGCCATTCGGGTGTGTATGTTGTGGTATTCCATTGTGGTCTTTATTTACACTTCTCTGAGGCTCCGTGTTATTTTGTTTACCAGGACATATCCAGCATTTAACAAAGTGCCCAGAGTTTTTATTAGAGCTCTTTCCACGCAGGTGACAGAGGATGGGATAGAAACTTAACTCACATTGGCATAGCAAGGAAGGAAAGGTAGTCACTCCAGTAGTAGTAGAGGGCTGGAGTGGTTCAAGCAATCAAAGAAAGGGTTGCCTGCGCTTGGGAATCACACCGAGATAGAGGATTTCCCTTCCCTTTGTGAGGCCCTCATCTCCACGCGGTGCTCTGCTGGCTCTCTGTCAGGGCAACACGTGGGCCTCACACACAGCCTGGAAGAGGCTGTCTGCTGAGCAGCACGCGTAGGAAAAGGTTTTGTCCTCCCAGCGTCTACGTGTCAGCTGGCCCATGGCATATCATAGGCTGTTTGTGAGAAGCTGACAGTCTGCGATGACCTGAGCCAATCCTGTGATTAGGAGCAGGTTGTTGCCAGAGGAGGGGTAATAAGAAAGCCTGCCAGGCAGAGAAAAACAGGCTGACAGCCCACAATAGCTCCACGCAACAGACACTCTGCAAATCATTTTGAGTGAATGAATTCGTCAGTCCAAGTTCATCGTATGTGTAGGCCTCTTCATGCGTGAGAGGAGGAGCTTGAAATACTTTTACTTAAGAGGTCCTCTAGGAAGATAAAGCAGTTTCAGGACAAGGCAGCAAAGAAAATCCTTCTGCCCTCAATCAATTTAAGAGATATTCCATGCTGAAAATTTCATTTGTTACAAGATGCGTTTTGCCAATTCATGGGTCGTCTATAGAGAAATGTGTAAATGAGTGTAGCAAACATTTTCAGTGTTTGCTACACTCCTATTAGCTGTTTTTTTTTTTTCCTCCTCTCAGATCTTTACTGCGGTATAATTGTTTTACAGTGTTGTGCAGTTTCTGCTGGACAGATGACCACTCTAGGTCATCACCAAGCATCGAGTTGATCTCCCTGTGCTTTGCAGCAGCTTCCCTAGCTCTCTATTTTACATTTGGTAGTGTATATATGTCAGTGCTACCCTCTCACTGCGTCCCAGCTTCCCCTTCCCACCACCGCACCCCCTCCCCGTGTCTTCAAGCCCATTCTCTACATATGCGTCTTTATTCTTGTCCTGCCCCTAGATTGATCAGTACTGTTTTGGGGGTTTCTGTTCTTTGAATTCCATATATATGCGTTAGCATACGGTATTTGTTTTTCTCTTTCTGGCTTATGTATGACAGACTCTAGGTCCATCCACATCACTACAAATAACTCAATTTGGTTCATTTTTATGGCTGAGTAATATTCTGTTGTATATATGTGCCACATCTTCTTTATCTGTTCATCTGTTGATGGGCATTTAGGTTGCTTCCACATCCTGGCTATTGTAGATAATGCTGCAGTGAACATTGTGGTATATGTATCTTTTTGAATTACAGTTTTCTCAGGGTATATACCCAGTAGTGGGATTGCTGGGTAATATGGTAGTTCTACGACTTCCTAGGTGGCGCAGTGGGTAAGAATCAGCCTGCCAGTGCAGGGGACATGGGTTCGATCCCTGCCCCAGGAAGATACCACATGCCATGGAGCAGCTGAGCCTGTGAGCCACAACTATTGAGCCTGTGCTCTAGAGCCCATGAGCCACAACTGTTGAGCCTGTGTGCCACAACTACTGAAGCCCATGCACCTGGAGCCCATGCTCTGCAACAAGAGAGGCCACCACAATGAGAAGCCCGCGCACCACAAGGGAGAGTAGCCCCTGCTTGCCGCAACTAGAAAAAGCCCCTGTGCAGCAACAAAGACCCAACACAGCCAATACAATTAATTAATTAATTAATTAATTAATTAATTTTAAAAATGGTAGTTCTATTTTTAGTTTTTTAAGGAACCTCCATATTGTTCTCCATAGTGGCTGTATCAATTTACATTCCCAACAACAGTGCAGGAGGGTTCCCTTTTCTCCACACCCTCTCCAGCATTTATTGTTCCCAGAATTTTTTTTAAGCTCTTTATTGGAATATAATTGCTTTACACTGTTGTGCAAGTTTTTTTTACTGTACACCAAAGTGAATCAGCTGTATTTATTCATATATCCCCATATCCCCTCCCTCCCACAAATCCCTCCCACCCTCCCTATCCCAGCCTTCTAAGTCCTAGATTTTTTGATGATGGCCATTCTGACCGATACCTCATTGGTCACTTTGATTTGCATTTCTCTAATGATTAGTGACGTTGAGCATCGTCTCATATATTTCTTGAGCATCTGCATGTCTTCTTTGGAGAAATGTCTATTTAGGTCTTCCACCCATTTTTGGATTGGTTTGTTTGCTTTTTGATATTGAGCTGCATGAGCTGCTTATATATTTCAGAGATTAATCCTTTGTCATTTGCTTTGTTGGCAAATGTTTTCTCCCATTCTGAGGGTTGTCTTTTTGTCTTGTTTATGGTTTCTTTTGCTGTGCAAAAGCTTTGAAGTTTCATTAGGTCCCACTTGTTTATTTTTGTTTTTATTTCCATTATTCTAGGAGGTGGGTCAAAAAGGATCTTGCTTTGATTTATGTCATAGAGTGTTCTTCCTATGTTTTCCTCTAAGAGTTTTATAGTGTCTGGCCTTATATTTAGGTCTTTAATCCATTTTGAGTTTATTTTTGTGTATGGTGTTCATTCTTTTACACGTAGCTGACCAATTTTCCCAGCACCACTTATTGAAGAGGCTGTCTTTTCTCCATTGTATATTCTTGCCTCCTTTGTCATAAATTAAGTGACCATAGGTGCATGGGTTTATCTCTGGGCTCTCTATCCTGTTCCATTGATCTATAATTCTGTTTTTGTGCCAGTACCATACTGTTTTGATGACTGTGGCCTTGTAGTATAATTTGAAGTCAGGGAGCCTGATTCCTCCAGCTCCATTTTTCTTCCTCAAGATTGCTTTGGCTATTCAGGGTCTTTGTGTTTCCATACAAATTGTAAAACTTCTTGTTCTAGTTGTGAAAAATGCCATTGGTAATTTGATAAGGATTGCATTGAATCTGTAGATTGCTTTGGGTACTATAGTCATTTTCACAAGTGTTAATTCTTCCAATCCAAGAACATGGTATATCTCTCCATCTGTTTGTATCTTCTTTGATTTTTTTCATCAGTGTCTTATAGTTTTCTGCATACAGGTCTTTTGCCTGTATGGTTAGGTAGGTTTATTCCTAGGTATTTTATTCTTTTATTGTTGCAGTGGTAAGTGGGAGTGTTTCCTTAATATCTCTTTCTGATTTTTCATTGTTAGTGTATAGGAATGCAAGAGATTTAAATGCATTAATTTTGTATCCTGCTACTTTACTAAATTCATCAATAGGCTCTAGTAGTTTTCTGGTAGCCTCGTTAGGATTTTCTATGTATAATATCATGTCATCTGCAAAGAGTGACAGTTTTACTTCTTCTTTTCCAATTTGGATCCCTTCTATTTCTTTTTCTTCTCTGATTGCTGTGGCTAAAACTTCCAAACCTATATTGAATAATAGTGGTGAGAGTGGGCACCCCTTGTTTTGTTCCTGATCTTAGAGGGAATGCTTTCAGTTTTTCACCATTGAGAATGATGTTTGCTGTGGGTTTGTCATATATGGCTTTTATTATGTTGAGGTAGTTTCCTTCTATGCCCACTTTCTGGAGAGTTTTTATTATACATGGGTGTTGAATTTTGTCAAAAGCTTTTCAGGCATCTATTGAGATTATCATATGGTTTCTGTTACCTCTTTTGAGTCTCAAGTCAAGCCCAGGATCAGCTGGCCCCTTCCTACTGGCCCAGTCCTGAAGGGGCTGCTTATATCGTTTGTGGCCAGATGACAAGACGTGTGTTATTCTAAGACCCAAAGAACAGCTATGCATTTTCTCTTAAGAGTCTGTAAGTAAAAAATGGGAGCCCCTTATTAAAAAAAAGAATAAGCATAATACCTAGACCCATGGCAGGACATAAGGAGGCATATAGAGTAAAGATCTCTTCCACAAATGTCATGTGGGATCCTGGGTGGAAATCCTGAAACAGAAAAAGGACATTAAGCAAAAACTAAGATAGCTGAATAAATTATAGGCTTTAGTTATAAAAGTGATGTCCCGATATTGGTTTGTTAATTGTAACAAATATAGCACACCAATATTAGATGTTAATAGTACAGGAAGTCTGCACTATCTTCCCATTTTTTCTGTCAATCTAAAACTATTCTAAGAAATTGTGTTGTTTTTTTTTTAATTCAGTAGAGGGGCTTGTAAGGAGCCCGTGTACAGAGAGAAGGGTGTTGGTCCCTGAAGCATAACGGTTATTGGTTTCAGGGTGAATTCTCTCTGACCTCCCTCCACTCTGATCAGCATGGGGCTGGACCATGGGTCACCTGAAATTTGCTTCAAGAAAGGCATTGGGGTCAGGAGGTCAGCTCAGCTTGGCTTCTTTACTTTGGGCTTGGGGTCACTGGAGGAGCCTTGCAAGTCTCTGAGCCTCAGGCATAATTTTATATCCCTGCCTCATAAAGTTATCCTGTGATTAAATATGTAAAGATCTGGCAAAGCTAAAACTGTTGTGCAAGTAGAACAAATTATTCTTGTCCTTTGGACTATTTTATCAAGGCTTGTTTTCCCTCTCATGTTTTAATTTTTGCCCAACATTCATTTTATTTTTCTTTAAACCATCAGGACTTGATGTAATACAAAATTTCAACCATTTAAAGTTTTATCTACATAAATTATTTGTGCCCTATTTTATTTTGTCCCAGAACGGGAGGTGGGGAGGGGGTCCTCTATTCCTAAGAACATGAGTTGACAATGGTTCCTTTATTTTCTTCACATATTTTAAAACTGAAGGCATTTTAACATAGGACTCTAGAATTCAAGTTTGGACATATATCATTAGCTCTATATATTAAATATAACTTAAATATTATTTAAACCTTAAATTCTTTACCCAAACTATTCAAGTATAAGGGAAAATTGAAAGTAAAAACATGAAAGGCCTCAAAAATGGACGCTGAAACTCACCACCTTCGTTGGGCACCCTGCTAAAATAAAACCCTTCTGAAATGACAGCAGAGAGGGTTTTGAAAGACATAAGGCACAAGGGTGAAGAATAGGCCAGAGGAAGGCAGCAGTAACATACAGGGAGCAGATAACAGTGTGTGGTTTGATAAGGACAGAGAAAGCTGAGACCTAATCCTTGAAGGAAGTTGATTTGTTCTGTGAAAGCTCTGAAAGAGGGACTGTAGATAGGAGGAGAATTAGTAGAAAGTCTATGTGAGAGTACGTCCATCCTCACCCTGACAGAAGGCCTCTGTGAAAAAGCTAGGAACCTCCAGAAAGGGCCTGGACTCTGCATCCTGACTCCTCTGGAGAGAAAACTAAGGACTTCTAATAAAAAATAGGCACAGGGGTGTTCCCTGGTGGCCTAGTGGTTAGGATTCCTGGCTTTTACTACCCTGGCCCAAATTCAGTCCCTGGTCAGGGAACTGAGATCCCACAAGCCATGCGGTGCGGCCCCCCCACCAAAAAAAAAAAAAGGCACAGCAAGTTGCCTTCACTAGATCAGGAGCCCTTTACCGTTGGGGACTTAAGTCTTATACCATGTGGAATATATGAACAAACCTTTAGGGGCTATTATGTTTCCCACCAAAAATGTTTTTGTTGCTACCATCAAAATCAGTTGCCAGCATGAATTACGTTACAAGTGGATTGTAATCACACTTGACCTGTGTATTACAACTACATTTGAATTTAGAAATGTTAAATGGCAGAGTTGTTTATGAGCTCAGGTTTTGGAACCTGATTGCCTTCAGTCTGAATCAGTTTACTAGTAGTGCAGTCTTGAGCAAGGATCAGTTTTTCAAGCCTAGTTTCATTTAAATGGGCGTCATACCAGTGGTTTTATGTGACTGCTTTGAGCATTGAATGAGCTAACGCGTGTCGAGGGCATAGGGCCTGCCAGTGTTAACAGGCCCAATACATTGTGGGTGGCAGTGTGGGTGTGTAGTTTGTCTTTTGAAAAAGAAACTCTACACCTTAAAAACTCAAAAAGTCTGTGATTCTATGAAAAAAATTAAATTAGACCATAGTAACTTTTTAAAAAATATTTATTTATATTTTTGGCTGCATTGGGTCTTTGTTGATGCTCGCTGGCTTCCTATAGTTGCAGAGAGCAGGGGCTACTCTTCACTGTGGAGCATGGGCTTCTCATTGCGGTAGCTTCTCTTGTTGCAGAGCATAGGCTGTAGGCGTGGGCTTCAGTAGGTGTGGCACATGGGCTCAGTAGTTGTGACTCACAGGCTCTAGAGCACAGGCTCAGTAGTTGTGGCGCACGGGCTTAGCTGCTCCACGGCATGTGGGATCTTCCCGGACCAGGGCTCAAACCCGTGTCCCCTGCATTGGCAGGCAGATTCTTAACCACCGCACCACCAGGGAAGTCTCCATAGTAACTTTAAATAATAATCAGTTTCAATGCTTTAGACAACATTACTTTGAGACTTATGAAATAATGAGAGAGTTTTAACCTTAGTATTGATAAAATTGCCAGTGAATATCTGGAATATTACTTTCATCATCTGCTTGCATTTCATTATTTTGCTTGTATAATTACATATTAAAAACTGTATGAAGGGACTTCCCTGGTGGCACAGTGGTTAAGAATCTGCCTGCCATTGCAGGGGACACGGGTTCGAGCCCTGGTCCTGGAAGATCCCACATGCCGTGGAGCAACTAAGCCCGTGTGCAGCAGCTATTGAGCCTGTGTGCCACAAGTACTGAAGCCCACGCACCTAGAGCCTGTGCTCTGCAACAAGAGAAGCCACTGCAATGAAGAGTAGCCCGCTCTCCACAACTAGAGAAAGCCCGCACACAGCAACAAAGACCCAACGCAGCCAATTAAATAAATAAATAAATTATAAAATTAAAAAAAAAAAACTGTATGAGGAAAAAGTTGTGAAATTACCTCTAAAGAGTTTCTAGCATTAATTATTATGTTTAAATGTGTGTGCTCAGCTTCTTAATTATCATTTATCACTATTTTAAAAGAAACCACCTTGGCTCGCCTTTTTAATTATTAGTCTAGGAGGCAACAGACTATATTTAAAAGCATACAGTTGCTACCCAGTTAGCTTAGAATGAAAATGACACTGGTAAAAACAGAAGTACTGTTTGAACTTGTATCCCCACTTGATGTGATCTTTATTGTCTAGTAATCTTAATGGGGTTGATCTTTTCAGGGGACACTTCCCTTCAGATTGATTGCAGGCTGTATGTTTCTTGACCGTATATGTGACTGATTTTGCTTGCCTGGGCTTCCCCTTTCCATTCTAAAAAGGGAAGGTATAGAAGGATTATATGTGTAAACTTTATTCCTTCCTAGGAATACTGTGATTTTACGGCCGCAAAAGGAAGAAGGCTAGAGAGTTGTGAGGGGTGACCATGGTGTGTGTGTGCTGGTGCGTGTGTCACACCAACCCGTCTTGCCAAGCTCTTTCCCCTGAGAGGCACTGAAGCCCCAGAGCACCTCAGCTCCTTGGACAGACACTGGTACCCGTGGAATAAATTAGTGACCTGTGAGTCAGTACTGATACAAAATATATAAATACGGGAGAAGGAAAGCTCATTCTTCTGGTGGAAATCTTCTGTTAAATGTGGAAGGAATGATGGAGACAGACTGTCACCCGTTGGCAACCCTCATGTGGCTGACTCAGTTGTGAGGCAGCGGCGGGCCCGGCTGGTGTGTGGACATCCCAGGGAGGAGCCAGGCCGTGGCCGCGTCTCACGAGGTCCCTGGGAAAATACCAACTACAGTGGGGAAGGGGTGACTTTCGAGTTACCCCAAAAGCACAGAAGCGTTTTGGTGGCATCGTGAGGAGACGTCAGACCTGGACTGAGGCCCATGGGCAGCCCAAGAGGCCTCACTCTCCAAACTGCCAAGACTTGAAGCAGGAACAGACTGGGGCGTGGGGGGTGGGGGTGGGGGCCGTGCACTTGTTCGCTCCGTGACATCGTTATGTGACATCTGTGATTAGATAGATGTAAAATGTGGGTAAAGAAACTGTGCCTGTGTCTGGCACCGAGGAACCACTTAATATTTGTTCGTTTCCTCTTTAAAATGAGAGCAAATTGTCGTTCTTCAAAGTGCGGATGGTGTAGGCATCTCTCAGCCTTCTGATGCTGGGGAACACCTGGAACAGTTGTCTCAGGATTTCAGTGTGTGGGGCTCAGCGTGGATGCCTAGCTTGACTCTGAATGGCCGCTCAGCCTCCCAGAGCTGCACAGGCCCCCAGCCTAGAGCGGCTACAGATGATGCCCCAACCCAGGCCTACAGGCCAACGGGCTCTCCCTCTTCTTCCTACTTGGAACCCATGTACTGTGTCAAATGACAAAAACAGTACAATTTAGTAACAAGTTTGGTGTCCTTTATTCAAGGAAAACCATCCATGGATTAGGGGAATCCCATGCCTCGCAAGCCAGGGAACAGTGTTCCCAAGGGAGGTTTACAGACCTGTTAGAGGCCACACAAAAGCAGGGCAGGATTGGCCAGGAGGTCCTGCCTCCTGCGGTAAGGTGAGCTCATTAAAGCTGAACTGGAGGACTGCGACTGGGATGTCGTCCAGATACGCGGCTGACGTAGCTTTAGATCTGTGCCGTGGGCCAGGCTCAGGGGTGCCTTCCATTTTATGGGTCCTGATTTACAAATTAACATTATCAGCTGCCTCTGCCACCATCCACCTAAGTCTGTCCCGATGCCATGATGATTTGAGGACCGGCCACCTTCCTCTGTGCCAATGTGTCCACACACACCCAATTCCAACACCTCACGTCCCTCACTGCCAGCGCCACTGCTTGCCCGCTTCTCCTGGCAGCAGGCCTCCTTGTGCAACAGCCTGTGTCTGTGTCCTTCCTCACCTTGGGTTCTCCTTCATCCACCACAACCCAGCACAGGTCCTCACTGCCCCACCAACACCTTTGTCCCAGCACCACGGAGGAAGCCGCACAGTCACCCACGCCCTCCTGCCTGAGCCTTGCCTGTGCTCCCCGTCCCACACCTGGCCTCCACCTCTGTCACCTCCACGGGAACCTCCACAGACTGACCTGTACTGGGAGTCCCACATCTTCCCACCCAGGCCCCCCTCTCCCCAATAGCACAGGTGCCTACATCCTTGCTCTCCCTGATTCTTCTGTCTTCTCACATCCCGCAAGCCCCATCCATTCCTCCTCCAGAACACATCCTTGCTGTTGCCACCAGGCCACCAGCATCTGCCACTCCTGGTCACACACACCCTGCTCCCTCCCTCACCTCACCTACCTTACCACACAGCAGTAAGAGTGATCCTTCCAGAATGGGAGTCGGACCACAGGCCAGGCACTGGAGGATAAGCCTGTGTGTATTGGGAAGGACATGGGGAAACCAGAACCTGCACACACTACTGATGGAGTTATAAGAATGGTGCAGCCACTGTGGAAATCAGTTTGGCGGTTCCTCAGATGGCTACATAAGTGCTATCATACAACTCAGTAACTCCACTCCTAGGTATATAACCAAAAGAAATGAAAACATACGTCCATACAAAAACCTGTATACAGATGGTCGTAGCAGCAGTATTCCCAATAGCCAAAAAGTGGAGAACACCCAGATGTCCATCAGCTGATGAATGGATAAACAAAACTGGTGTATCCACAGTGTGGAATTCAGCAGTATGTAGCATGCTACAATATGGATAAGCCGTGAAAACATGCTAAGTGAAAGAATCCAGTCACAACAGTCCACATATAGTATGATTCCATGTGTATGTCATGTCTAGAATAGGGAGATCTATAGGGACAGAAGTAGATTCGTGGTTACTCATGGCTGGGTCGGGGGTAAGAGGTGCTGAGGGGTTAAGGGCAGTAAAAGGGAACAGGGTTTCTTTATGGGGGGAGGGGGATGAAAATGTCCTGGAGTTAGAAAGTGGTGATGGTTGCATTGCTTTGTGAATATACCAAAACTCACTGAAATGTACGCTTAAAAGGAGTGAATGTTAATGTGAATTATATCTCAATTCAGGGGAAAAAAAATCACTGAATCAGTCAGACATAATCTTTGGGAAAATATTACAGTCAAGATGAATTAGTGTATCTGTGGACACTCAGGGGTCCATTTAAACTCCAGATTCAAGGTTCCCCATTCATTTAAGTGAGGGTGGGGGTGGACTGGGACGGCATGACTGAGCTGTATTACCCAAGGCTGCTTTTCTCTAAAGTTCTGTTTAAAATTCTCTTCCCTGTGGACTAGCAGTCAGCAGCTATTCCAACAGCAAAGTGGGTCTCAGGTAGAAAACGGGTGAATGACAAACTGGCAGCCTTCTCACAGCTATTTGTTCTATCATAAACACCAGGAGAGCTCTTGACTGCAAAGTCCAGGCATGTGGCAAGCAGCTGAATCAACACCCTTTTTTGAATCACCGCTTAGGACAAGGCCCGGTGTGTGCAAAGGACCCACACTCACTACACAGCCTGTTTTCCAGCCGTCCCGACATCACCGGGAAGCACAGGCCTCCCATTTGCTCCGTTTAGATACCAGACCTGGACCTTAGTTTCACAAGTTGCAGAATGTGAAGTATCTGAGGTGCTTTGCAGGTCAGGCTGATAACTTTCCAGTCAACCTTTTTTTGTGTGTAGCTATTTTTACCACGTTAAATATTCTAAAACATATTGGCCAGATCTCTGCCTTACCAGAGTACATCATCTTAATCCTTTCTTGGTGATTCAGCTGGCTTTTTTGAATGTCAAATATGGCAATATGTAAAACTTTCAATTGCTGTTGAAATGTGCTGATCTTATACTGTGACCTCAGGTCCACTTTGCATTTAGAGTTGTATTACTTTTCACAACTTTTCTGTCTTCTCCCTCAAAGCCACCTGTACACGTAGACTCTGTCGATGAGACCCACCCTTTGTATTTCTAACTATCAGCGTTGAATACTTCGGTCACCAGGCAAGTGAATGAAGCTGGATAAACAGCGTAACATTATTAACTTGTATAAGAGAACTTTCCACACAAGCCCTTAAGAGCTATCCAGAAACACATACTAAATGCCTGATCTCTTCCCAGTATCAGCATTTCTACTTTGTTTTTTGATTTTAAAAACTAAAGGGAGTACATTTTATTTTTTTAGTGAAAGTTTCTTAACTAAACCCTCGTTTTGCTCATGAGGAGAAGGCCTAGAGAGGCTGTGATGTCAGCTTGGAGGCAGACCAAGCCCTTGGGCCTCACGCTGGAACTGGCCCAGGCCACGTGCTTCCAGCTCAGCCTGGAAATTACACTGCCACACTCACATGAGCTCCTTTACATTCTTCATACAGTTGTTATTAATTTAGAAGAGCTTGAGGTTTAAAAATCAACCAGAACTCTTTCCATTTAAAAAACTTAGGTATACATTTTCTCATAAAAATCGTTTCACTGAAATTAGAAGTCATCTGTAAGCTTAAACCAGGCCCATCCCAGCCTTTGGTCAGAATGGCTTGGTGTCTGGACATGTTCTTGCTCCATCAGCATCTTTCACACCCAGGGTCTGAGAGCACTGGCCTCACACACTGGCAACAAGCTCACTGATACATGGGCTGGTCCTTTAAAAGTTATGATACATCTTTGTCCCCACAAGACCTCGTTTGACAGCTGATTTTGTTCAGTGCCCCCCCCCCCCACGTCCAACCCTGCCCCTTGTCTTGCAGGAGGAGGGGTTCTCTGACTGGCTGCTAGACCAGACACTTCTCAGATGAGGCCACACCTCACTTTCCTTCCGTGAAGCTTGGGGTGGCCACGACGGCTGGGTTTCGGTTTGGATTTGGGACATGGCAGGGCTGATGTGTGATTTCAGTATCATCCCAGGTATTCGTTTCTACAGCAGGAGCTGTGAGAAGAGGGAAAGAAAATGTGTCTTCCAAAAGCTGACCCTTTGGGGACTTAAAGTCTCACTGTGGAGCCTACTTTTAGTCTCTGTCATTATCACCCCAACCCTGCAATCTGTTCTCACAAGCACAAAAATGTTTTCCAAGAATTGAGAAGATGGGCCACTCAGTGCTCTATTTGTTGTGGACATTCTGTTCCGATCCCTGCAAAACTCTGAGTTCTAATGACCTACAACAAGTCTAATACTAGAGGTTCCCAGGGCCCACTACAAATACTAGAAAGAAGCAGGCACTTCCAGAACTATTACATCACATGCAGGGAAAAGCAACCCTACTTCAGAGTTGCAAGCCTAGAAACTTGTGAAGTTCGACTTCATTTCCGTTTTAGAGAGAATGCTTTTGACTCTAAAATGGTACACGGTCTCGTCACACAGCTGACTTCAGCAGAGCGTGCTCCCCAAACCCCTCCTACCCAGAGTAGCTGGACGCCAGGCCTGGGGGACACAGGTCGCTGGGAGAGTCCAGGTGGCCCTGCGCTGGCCATGCAGGAGCCGTCTGCCTGCAGTTACCAGTGTGCAGGCCAGGGCCATTCAGCAGCGCGTGTGAGGACAGATGGTGGGGGCATCCACTGGGCTGGGCGCCAGCCCACAGCCCTCCGTCTGAAAGGCTTTTAAGGCCAAATGCTGCAGCTCTAGAGAAAAACACTTTACAAAGAGAAAGCTAGCAGTCATCAGGATCAGCACTGCTGTGGCGAGTCAGCTGGCCAGCACGTCTCACGCCATCCAGGTCATAGACACGGACAGAGGAGGCAGGTCGGCCAAGTGCCGTGGGGCCCTGGGGGGACGAACCAGTGAGATCAGAATGGGGTCGTGCAACACGTTGACATGAGGGAGCGGATGGCGTGGAGTCTGGCTGTGTGGCAGCGGGGGCCTAGAACACACAGCGCTGACGAGCACGGAAGGCAGGGGACCACGGCCAGGATGCCGTGTGTCAAGAGGAGAAGATGGCACACGTGGCAAGTAGAGACTTTCAAGGAATACGAGACACACCTGAAAAGGATTTCTCACTTCTTTTCAGTCACCTGCACAGCGTCCCTGCACCCCACAGATTCCTCTAACCATTTCTTCTCTCCACAGGAGAAGTACCCAGAAGCCGTGCACCTCCCAGAGGGGGCCTCCTCCAGCTGCATGGGCATCAGAAGCCCCCGCCAGCCAGGGTGAGGGCACAGCCCCGCCAGCCCCTCCCCAGCACCCTCGTGTCCTGTGAAAAGTGAGGATTACAAATAGTAGAAAACAAACGTAAACCGCCTGGCTGATGTCTCGAGGGACGTCTGTGGAGTCAGGACAGATAGGCAGCCGATGGCAGGAGAGCACCAGGGGGACCTTGCTGGATGAGGGACGCGGAGAACGTGGGGCCTGTAAACCAGACGGGGATGTAAGGAAAGGCCAGCAGGTGCCGGTCTCTCTGCTGGGGTCCTTAGGAGGCCAAGGAGGGGTGCAGCTCTATTTTCATCAACTCATTTCAAGAAAGGCAGGGGGTTGGCAGGCACTGAGTGAGGGGAGAACACGTCCGGGTCTCCCTCCACCCACCGTGGGCACCTCTACGTGCATGTGGACGGCATGTGCTTCTGTGACCGGCGCCTAAAGTTCTTTTGTTTCCAAGCCTTAAAATGGTGGTGTAGTTACATAAGCTTCTGGAACTTGCCTTGTTATTCAGCATTATTTCCAAAATTCACCTCTGGTGGTGCGTGTAGCTGTAGTTCGTTCATTTTCAGTGCTTATACTCCATTAGGTGCATATACGTACTTCTGCATTTTTCAGATCTTGGGCATCTGGGTTAGTCATCATTTCCCACTATTTCTAACATCCCTGTTCACGTCCTCTGGCACGTACGCAAGTACACAAGCTTCTCTTAGGCACATCCCTAGAAGTGAAATTCCTGGGTCAGAGGGCAGATTCAGCTATCACTGCCAAGTTCTTTTCAAAGTAGTTTATCGATTTATATTTCCCACCAGTAATTGCTAAGTTCCTGTTGCAATATATCCTGTACTTCACTTCTGTGGTCACACTGTGTAGTGGGTACAGACAGTGTCTTACTGTGGTCTTAGTTTCCATGTTCCTGTTTGTTCATGATGTTGAACATCTTTTCGTGTGTAACTGGCCATACTCTCTCTTCACCCGCGGGTCTTTAAGATCAGAGGAGTCTGAGCAACAGCCTTTGGGAAGGGCAGGAGCTCCAAGGATGGTTGGGAGAACAGCAGCGCACCTGCCTGGGGGCATCCTCTCCCCTAGAGAGAGGCAGGGGCTGCATACAGTTTAGTCTGATTTCAACAGCACTTAGCAGTGTCTCTTGCCTCTTTCAGGTTTGAACTAGTCATTGTTTGGAGGATACAAATAGATGAAGAAGGGAAGGTTTTGCCCAAGCTGGATCTTCTCACCAAAGTGCCACTGCGAGGTAGGGACGTCCTGGTGATTTCTCACGCTCCCCAACACAGACGCCTATTTATGGCATCTGGGTTTATACGGCAAGAGTCAAAAGTCTCATTAATGTATTTTTTAAATAAGTTTTCAAAATGTTTTTGTCCAAAATCACTCAAAAAGCACACGCGAGGGGGACTGCTCCCCCACGGCCCTGCTCGGCGGAGTGCTCACTGCCTCTGCCTCTGGCACGCAGGTGAGCGCCTTGTTCACAGGGTGGCTCATTTGTCCTGGCTTCCCACTCGGTGTGGGCAGCGTATCGGGGAAGTGTCTTATCCACTTTGTTTTCTTTACAGCCCTGGAACTGGACAAGAAGAGAGTCATAGAAACGGCGCCTCTCAGCTTCCGAACCCTCCTGGGCGTGCTGGGCATTGAAGCGGCTCTAGAAAGCCTGATTAAATCACTTCACACAGACGGAAGCAGCGAGTTCCCCAACAGCGGACAACCACACGTAGGAGGGAGAGGCGTGTGAGTTTATTGAATATAAACATCGGCTCTTTTCTGTGTAGAAACCTTACCTTTAGAACATGTTTATGCAACTCTGGCACATTATACATACGTTGTCAGAACATGGAAATAAATACAGTTATATAAATTCAAAACACCAAACAAGTGGCACATATAGTGTATTTTTAAAAGTAAACTCAACATCTGAGGAAGCGCGGGAGTGCCCATCCATCCTGGGATGCTGGGAGCCACTGCCCCCCAGCCCACCCCGAAGGCCGGCCCTCCTCCTGTCACCCACCACCCAGGGGCTCCTGGAGGGCTGGCCAGCGCAGCCTCATTTCCTAGACATTCCTCAGGAAGCCCCAGGGGGCCACACCACCCCCTCACCTCCCAGCTCTGGGAAGCAGCACCGGAGGCTTTCACAGCACCTCTCAGCAGCAAGTCCTCTGACATTCACTCTTCCTGGTCTTCCATAAAAAAGCAGAGCGGTTAGCATAAAAAAATGCAGTAGACAGCAAATACGGCACTGCCCTTCGCACAGGACCTCAGCACCGCTGATCCCTCTGCACAGAAGAAACAGTGTTTTCATCAAAGTCCCCCAGAGCCTAAGTGCTGCACTGACCTGAGTGGCCAGTTGAAAGCAGAATGGGTGAAACACTGTTTCAAGCAAGTGAAAGCCTCAGGGAAGGGGCGGAGGTGGAGTGTGAAAAGAGCAAAGGGCTGGGGCACGACCATCCCATCTATTGCCTCTTCCCTGCAAGTAGAGGGTGGTGCCTTCCAGACTGTTCAGGACAGGCAACAGGGGCCTGCCCAGCTCCCCTCCTGGAGGGGCTGGGCTTCCAGAGCTCTGCACGGGGACCCAGGGGCCTCTGCACACCCTGGTCCCGGGCAAGCCCGTGCTCACCCCAGGCCAGCCACAAGGAACAACCTCAGGCCAGAGCAACTCTGGCAGCTGCCTGCTTCCATGCCCTGTGGAGCCCGCAACTTGCCCACGAGATCGCGGCTCCACGCACATCCGGAGTGGAATCTCCGAAGCCCCAGCGCCCCAGCACACCACGTGAGTGAGAGGCGTGCCTCGTCGGAATATCTTTTTGAACCTCCGAGTGTAGAAGTTAAGTGGTAAATGGTAGTGAGGATAAGAAGTAAATGGTAGGACAGAATTGAAGAATAAATTCTAGAAGAGCTGGCTTGATTCTAATGAGCTGAAGTCTCAATTTATCACAAAATTCCCCACAAAAATGTACAATCAGCAAAATATTCTCCTTATTTTGTGTGTAGTATTTTCATACAATCCCATGGTTTCACTAGTATTATATATTACAATAAGCCTTCATTAGTCCCTCAAAACGATGATATAAATAATCTGTACAACCTACCATAGAATAAAAAACTGAAGCCAAGATTCCCAACAGTTTTCATAGCAGCTGGGCACACTTTTGGTGACCCCGACAAGAACCCTCTTAGTGCCAGCCAGAAGCCTTTTGGAAGCGGGGCCTTGGGCAGCCCAGCACCGCTCGAGGCCACTGACACCACACACCGTAGTGAAACCTGAGGGAGGAGCAGGTGTGGGGAAGGAGGGGAAACTCGATGCCGGCTCTGGCAGAAGTAACTGAGGTTCCCCAAACACCCAGGAATGCCAGGACCGCAGAGCTGGCAGGAGCACCACCACCCGTGACACCCACCCTGGGCACAGCAGCTCAGAGCTGCCTCTCCGCTCCCAGCTTCCACAGCAGCAGTTTCAGGTGGGAAACGACACCTCGTCTCCCCTAAAGTCAGAATCATTCAGCACAAAGAAAGTCAGTGCTCGCGTGAGTGGTGTCTGCCCTGCCCTGAGTTCCAGGCTCCCTGCTGACCCCATGCAGAGCGGTGGGTGTGGCACCTCGGCGAGGACTGCGTCCACCGCTCAGAACCGGCCTCACACCAACAGCTCACCGCCCTCCACATCAGGGAGCCACTAGGTCTGCACTGACACGTGGCTGGCACTGGAAAAGTGACCAAGTAACTCAGCTGGGAAAGTTCCAGTAGTATCTGTGTGTTCTTAAAAGTCCAAACTGCAAGGTGTATGTGACAATTCAAGTTTTCTATGTTAGGATTCTGGTGGTAGGAGATCCAAACCTTGGGTCTTATAAGGCTTTTTAAAGATTAGACGTGAGCCCTGGGTGGAAAGGGAGAACTGCCCAGAGGGGTCTCCTGGGACACAGCACATGCTGGGCACACGTCCAACATTCCTCATCCTGGAAGATGTTTCTAGTGCTCTTCCATTCCGTGTCTCCCAGAGGCAGTCCCACCTGAACAGGGGTTGAAAAGCAAAAGCATTCACAGCCAAAAGTCACCTGGCACAACAGAAAATAGCTCTATCATTCAACCTTCACATTCTATGTTCAAGTTTCAAAGCCACTACAGGAAAAAAGTTAGACCTTGTGGAGAACTAATGTGCAATCTTCGCTTTCCTTGAACCTGGTCGACGTCATGGCGGCGTCTTTGGCGTGTACAGTCTTTAAGTAGTAGTTGACTATTTTGCTGTCCAGTTTATACTGATGAGGAATGCTCTCGTAGGGCTTGAGGTCGAGATCCAGCACAGACACAGAGAAGGCAAACCTGGATCTCGATGAAGGGATAATGGGCCTTTGATCGGAGCTGGAAGCAAAAGAGGAATTTCAGAATACACAAATCCCAAATCCTCTCATCCCAACTCACAAAGAGCACCCATTCTGTGCCTCTGTATGCATTCCCTCTCTGTCTGTGCCAGCTGTATGCACTGGTGCTGGACGCTTCTGTAAGAGAGGCACCTACTGTGATACCCGCCAGCACATCAGATGAGAGAGAGTTAATGTGCAGAAAGAGGGAAAAGCCATTATGTAGAAAACGTGATTGATATTCCCCATATCCCAGCAGTATAAACAGATGCTAAAAAAGTTACTTTGTCATGAGCCAAGTATTACAAAATCTAAGAAAAAGGAGAAAGTCGATCTGGCCATCCAACAGCCAAATGGATAAAATGTTGAGGACAGACTTCTCTTTTCGTGTCTTTTCCCATGTCTGGTGAGAAACATTTGCTCCTTCATACTTTTTCACATTTGGAGAGAGAGATCTGGTTTCATGTTTTATTCTCAAATTGTATCTGCAGTGTTCTGTATTTTGTTTCTTAAGGTTTAGTTGTGGTTTTTCTAAATATTGTAATAGTTGTATGCTTCTAACAAAATAGGAACAACTACTTGCACTTAAAAACACTTTCAGGCTAATTTTGAATGTTGTACTAAGACTGCTGTATATACCACTCAGCTCTCGGAGGGCTTGATATATAGTATGTGTCCAAATGATTGGTTAAATATGTCACAGGAGCTCATTTTAGCCCAAGAGAAGTATTCACAAGTCCTGGTTTCTACATGCATACTACTCTTCTAGATTTAGAAATTATTAAAAAAAAAACAAACAAGCAAACAAAATACCAATTCCAAAGCTCCTGCCTGGGAGAAGGAAGGCAGATAAAACAATCCTATTTAACGAGCCTGATCAAGGCCCAGACTCTTGCTCAATTCCTGCTCAGAAATACTGTTTATACGAAAAATGAATCCTGGGCTCAGCTGCTGGGGCCTTCACCACCCCCTCCCGAACCACAGAGAACACGTGTGCAAACTGAGGTCTTGCTTCTGAGTCGCTCCCTCAGGGCTGGAAACCCAAGCTCCACGCAGCTGGGCTGCTGGGCCAGGGAGGATCTCTGGCCCTCAGCAGGGCTGCACATTTTATAGGATACCTCACATCACATCAGAACCAACACCCAATAAGATGACGCGAATAAAGGGAGAAGTCCATCACAGAGAGGCTGGTGCAGCACAGCCCAGGGGCCACTCCTGAGGAGAGTCTGACCATTGTCGACCTCCAGCTCCCAGTGAGTCCAGGCCTGAGGTTCCTGACACCTCAAATGCTTCTCCGCCCTGGGGATGACACTGGTGACCACACGGCTCATTAGTTTCTGGACACGTGTCCCCACTCTCCCAGCATGTCAGTTTCTGTTGACACACCTGTCAAGGGTGTCAGGACTCCTGGCCCTCAGCCCCTCACATTTCTGTATCCTGATTGCATCCTTGCTTGTGACGGATAATAACATCTGGTGGTTTTCTCTCGTCTCATAACACTAGCTTAATCCAAATGGATTCCTGTCACTAAGCACTGGGGGCATTGTCTTAGGGGATAATGAGAGTCTTCAACTGAACAGAACAACCTTTTTTTTTTTTTTCTTTTTTAGTATTTCAATTATGCCCTATAAATGTCCCTCTGTGTTTCCTATCAGAGAGTGGACAATTCTGTGCCTGCCAAGAAGCAGGACTCCTGGGAATGTTTAGTTCAAAAGCATCAGAAAAACGGGTGGCTGGCAGCCAGTGACAAGGTCATCCTGACCCAGGAATGCACATCAGAAGACTGTGAAACATTCTGCAAAACTGTGTGTGGGGTTTGGGGCCCTGAAGATCAATGCTGAAGATGCCACTAATCACTGAGAGGAGGTCACAGGTTCATCCTGAATTCCTAAAACAGGCAGAGAGGGGACTGGATAACGATGTCCAGGGAAAGATGCTGCAATGGAATGTTTTTTAAAGGCTTCAAATGGACTATAAAGGTCGGCACGTCAGCACCTGGTGAAAGGAGAGGAAAAACAAGGCCCACAGGAACCTACAGCTTTTTGGGCCTCTGAGCCATGAGGGGAGCTTGGGATTTTCTTTGAGAAAAAGGAATTTGCACCACCGTATCCAAACTGCTTCTAAGTCCTTGAGATATTTTCTTAGAAAATAATAGGAAACTTGAATTTAATAGAATAAGCTTTTAAAATTATTCTCAAAAATGTCTTTTTGACTGTATTACAAGCTTCTAAAGAGCAAGAGTTAATAATCCTCATGATATCAAATAGGCCTTGGACATCGGCCTCTGTTAAAAACCATGATCCTGCCAGGGCCTCTCTAAATATAGAGACACCAGCTCTTGCCAATCCACAAAATTGTGCTACACCAAGGACCCACGGCATGGTAGCGGGTGCCTCACCTTGCATCCTGCAGACAAGGAGACAGTGCGATCATGATGGAGCAGTCCTTCGCGGTCATGGCGACCCGGTACTGCTGCACCTGCAGGGGAAGCAGAGGTCAGCCCGCGGCATCACCACACACCCCCTTTCCCACCGGGGAGGCCGAGAGCTGTCCAGACCTGGGGGTGGGCTAGGAAGACCCAGGCCCAGAGAGCGCCTTACAGGCCAGTCCTGCCCTCTGACCTCTCCCTGCAGGTAGTGTATGGACCCTGATTCCAGAACCAGGGACCTAGGACCTGTCTTCAGCAAGACAATCACAGTCCACCTCGGAAGGAGCAGCAGTAAGTGGCCTCAGTGACTGCTGTGCCAGACACACTGACAGCACTGAGAGTCACTCTACGCCTCAAGACGGCAGCACACGGACGCCCACCAAGGCCCTGCTTAGGGCAACAAAATGTTCCCAGGTCACACAGCACACTGGAATGCCACGCAGCTACCATGAATGATACTGCAGAAACAGGGGTCACCAAATGTGTGTTCACTCACTTCACCCCCACAGCGACCCCGCAGGCAGGCACTGCTCGTGTCCCACTTCATGGATGAAGAAACAGACACAGAATAGCCTGTCCACTCTGCGCCGCTAGGCTAGACTCAAACCCAGCAGTTTTGACTCTGAAGTTCGTGCTCTTAGCACCAGGCTACGAGCACACGTAGATCTGCATGTAATGCCTGCAACGATGTCCACTAGGGTTGCTGACTCAACAACACAGGACTGGTTTGTAGGATGCGACACACAAAGCTATGTGTGTGCTCACATGCATGTCACAGACATACAGGGAAAGAGCCGAAAAGACAGTCACCTCTGTGTACAATTTGGGGGTATCTTTCCCCTTTCTTCTTTGAACTTTCATATACTATTTGAATTTTTTAGATTGAATAGCGCTCACTTTTACAAAAATAAACTACAAAAAAGGGAGTGGGCCTTACACATTATCACTGGCCTCAACGTCTGTGTGACGGCAGATCATAACCTTGTGTCTCCCTTTCAGTCGCCCCTCCATGTCACACAGCCGGTAGGACTGCCCCAAGACAGCACCCACGCTGTTCATCCCACAAGGCAGGAGTGGGTGGGAGGGAAAGGGGAGAACCTTAAGTGTGGGTTACCTCAGGCCTGCAAAAATCTTTACAGTAGAAGGAAAAAGAAGCTCTTCTCCTAATAGTCTATATTCATTTAGCTAAGAAACCAGGTATTTCACAATGTACACAAAAAAAAATCCAGTCCAAAAGAATTAAAGAGATAAATATTAAAAACAAAATATAAAATATTTATTATGTCCTAATCTGCAAGACACAAAACATAGAAGCTGTAGAAGACTGAGAAATTAGAATACCTAAAAATTAAAAGCTTTGATACAGTCACAATCCAAATCTAAAAGACTTGTTAAAGAGGACTTCCTAGGTGGCGCAGTGGTAAAGAATCTGCCTGCCAATGCAGGGGACACGGGTTCAAGCCCTGCCCTGGGAAGATTCCACATGCCATGGAGCAACTAAGCCCGTGTGCCACAACTATTGAGCCTGTGCTCTAGAGCCCATGAGCCACGACTACTGAGCCCATGTGCCACAACTATCGAAGCCCATGCGCCTAGAGCCCGTGCTCCACAACAAGAGAAACCACTACAATGAGGAGCCTGCGCACCACAATGAAGAATAGCCCCCACTCGCAGCAACTAGAGAAAGCCTGTGTGCAGCATCGAACACCCAACGAATACCCAACACAGCCAATAAATAAATAAAATAAATAAATAAATTTATTTAAAAAAAAAAAAAAGACTTGTTAAAGAACAGGAGAAAATATCTGCAACATATAACAGTCAACATCAAGAATATATAAAGTGCTACTATTCACAATACCAAGACATGGCAACAACCTAAATGTCCATCAGTAGATGGCTGGATAAAGATGTGGTACATATGTACAATGGAATATTAGTCAGCCATAAAAAAGAAGGAAATAATGCCATTTGCAGCAACGTGGATGGACCTAGAGATTGTCATACTAAGTGAAGTAAGTCAGACAAAGACAAATACCATATGATTCACTTATATGTGGAATCTAAAATATGACACAAAAGCGGTATCTATGAAACAGACACAGACTCACAGACACAGTAAACAGACTTGTGGTTGCCAAGCGGAAGGAGGTTGGGGGAGGAATGGATTGAGAGTTTGGGATTAGCAGATGCAAACTCCTATATATAGAATGGGTAAACAAGGTCCTACTATACAGGACACGGAACTGTGTTCAGTATCCTGTGATAAACCTAGTGGAAAAGAATATGAAAAAGAATGCATATATGTATGTATAACTGAATCACTTTGCAGTACAGCAGAAATTAACACAACATTGTAAATCAACCACACTTCAATATATATTCTCTTTTTAAAATTTATTTTAAAAAGAGAATATATAAAGTGCTAGGTCAACATGTAAAAAGGAAACTCCCCAAAAAAGATATGGACCAAATAAACTGACAAAAGAGAAAAAACATCCAATAAGTATATGAAAAGATGCTCAGCCTTACTACTAATCAAGGAAATGCAAATTATAACAGTGAAAATGTTTGCACTCAGTGGATATATATAGATATAGCTATCTATATATATCTATATCTATATATATATATATATATATATATACACCTGACATAAAATGAAAGGGCTAGACTTGTGCTTCAAGCAATGCTAGAGTATATAATTGGGGCCAACCCAACTGCTGAATTCAAGTAGAAAAAGCTGGACAAAATATCGAAAGGCAGAGCTAACAAGACCAGCAAGAATTGCTGGACCAGGGGAGGACAAAGACATTTGGGGGTTTTTTTGCCCAGGGAATGGGTGACAATTCTGGAAGGTCAGCCAAAAGACACTTTTAACTAACCTCCAGGGCTATGGGGACAGTAACCACGATGAATTCCTGCTCTGGGTTACTATCCAAAATGTTGCACCTTAAGACTGGATGAGCCAGAGTCGACAGGCCTTACCAAGAGCTGCAACTTTGCTTCAAAGAGATGAGTCACCAAAACTGGATTAAGATGACCCCAGCTTGCTAGTGCTTCCTAGGCCCCCGGCAGAAGCAAACCTAAAATTCTCTCTAGAAGAAGATATCATCCCAGGCCTCAAATTATTTCTAACATAATAATACAAATACAATTTCTGACACACAAGCAAAAATACCCAGGCACAAAAGATGATGCCATGAGAGGAAAAGAGCAAAAAAAAACAAAAAAACAAAAAAACAAAAATGACCCCCCCCCCCCCCCAAACTCCCACAATAGCAGAAAGAGGTGGACGTACCAGACACACAGGCTGCTCTGCTCAAAGAAGAAAAGACAAAGTTGAGAGCTTCAGAGGAGAACTGGAGACTATGAAAATGAACTGTCTGAAAATTCTAGAACTAAAGAACACAAAATCAACATTAAGAATTCAATGGATTGGGCCTCCTAGGTGGCGCAGTGGTTGAGAATCTGCCTGCCAATGCAGGGGACACGGGTTCGATCCCTGCTTCAGGAAGATCCCACATGCCACACAGCAACTAAGCCTGTGCGCCACAACTATTGAGCCTGTGCTTTAGAGCCCGTGAGCCACAACTATTGAGCCCATGTGCTGCAACTACTGAAGCCCACACGCCTAGAACCCATGCTCCACAACAAGAGAAGCCACGGCAATGAGGAGCCTACGCACCACATCGAAGAGTAGCCCCCCTCACTGCAACTAAAAAGAAAGCCCACGCACAGCAAAAAAGACCCAACACAGCCAATAAAATAAATAAATAAATAAATAAATTTATTTATTTAAAAAAAAAAAAAGAATTCAATGGAGGGACCTCCTAGGTGGTGCAGTGGTTAAGAATCTGCCTGCCAATGCAGGGGACACGGGTTCAAGTCCTGCCCCAGGAAGATACCACATGCCGTGGAACAACTAAGCCCATGCACCACAACTGTTGTGCCCATGTGCCACAACTACTGAAAGCCACACACCTAGAGCCTGTGCCCTGCAACAAGAGAAGCCACCAGAATGAGGCGCCCATGCACCACAATGAAGAATAGCTGCCACTCACTGCAACTAGAGAATGCCTGTGTGCAGCAATGAAGACCCAACACAGCCAATAAAAAAATAAATCCAATAAATAAACATTTATTAAAAAAATACTTTCTATAAAAAAAAGAATTCAATGGTTAGTTTTAACAGCAGATTAGAAAAAACTGAAGAGACTTGCTAAACTGGAAGATAGGTTAAAAAAAAAATCCAGAATGAAGCACAGAAAGGAAAACAGCTGGAAAATATTGAGAAAAGGGCATGAGACATGGAAGAGAAAGAGAATATGTTTAATATATATGTAACTGAAGTCTGGAAGAAGAAAATGAGCAGAAACAAAATTTGAAAAAGTTAAGGCCAAAAATTTTCCAAAACTGAGGAAAGACATCAACACACAGATTCAAGAATGACGCAAAAAACCCACTTATGCATATTATTAAACAAAAGCTAAGACTGAATCACCAGCAGGTCTACAATAAAGGAAACATTAAAGGGTATTCTTCAAACAAAAACAAAAAATGATCCCAGATGTAAGGTCAGAGGTGCAGGACAGAGTGAAGGGCAACACAAGAGATAAACACGTCGGTAAAAGGACACTGACTGTATGATAATAATAATAATGTCTTCTTGAGTTTAACATAATAGAATACACAGCAATAATAGCAATATGTCAGGAGTAGTAGTAAAATGGACTCTAAGAATTCTGCATTGTCCAAGAAGAGAGTAAAGGTATAAATATTAGAATTTAGTAAGTTAATTGCTTGCTGCAATAGCTAGGATAACCACTAAAAGAAACTAAAAGACTGTAACCTCTGAGCAAACAGTGGGGAAATGGAATGATGAAAAATTAACCCAAAAGATAGGAAGAGAGAAGAGAAAAAGAAATCTAAGGCACGTGCGAAAATTAAGGTTTAAACCCAAGTATAAGTCCAATTAAATTACAAAGACAAATCTCAGAATGGATAGAAAACCAAACCATATTTTAAATACAAAGATTAAAAATAAAAGGATAGAAAAAGACACAGGGTGCAAAAGAATCTAGAAGAGTGACATCAATATCAGACAAAAGAAACTTTAAAGTAAAAACTATCACCAGAGACATGATAAATGACACTTAAGAATGAAAAATTCATTTCGCCAAGACAACAATTCTAAATTTAAGGCACCTGACAATACAGCCTCAAAATAAATAAGAAGAAACAGACAAATCCATAACTATTACATAAAGTTTCCAAACATCCTTCTTATGGACCAAGCAGACCATAAAATCAGTAAGGTCACAGCAGATCTGTACAGTACAATTAATTTGACCTAATGGGCAGATATAAAACACTGCACCCAGTAATTTGAGACGCCTTCTTTTCATGTACACAGAAAAGCATTTTTCAAGAAAGATTAATCTATAACACAATACACAACAAATTTCAAAGGCTCAAAAGGCTGTCTCAACAAATTTTAAAGGCCCATATATAGTATGCTCTCTGACCATAATGCAGTTTTGCTAGTAATCACTACAAAACAGATAATGAGATAATCCCCACGTGTAATTAAGTCCCTTCCAAATGCTTCCATGGATCAAAGGAGAAATCTTAACAGTGATCAGAGTATATTTTAACTGAAAGATACTGAAAATACGGCTTGTGGGATGTAGCTAAAGCCATGTGTACAGGAAAATATATAGCTTTATACATATCTGAGAAAATAAGAAGGCCAAAACTCAATTAGGTAACCATTCATATCAGGAAGAAGTTACAGAAAGAACAGATTATCCAAAAAAAAAAAAAAAAAAAAAAAAAGGAAATAAGAGCAGACATTAATGAAATAAAAAACAATCATACAGTCCAAAAGGAACATAAGTTAATTTTTACAAAACTACCCAAACTGATAAACTCTTGGTAGGATGGATTAAGAGAGAGCGAAAACAAACACTGAAAGACAATAAAAGAATATTACCAAAACATTATATGTCAAAATTCTGAAAATTTTAGATAAGACAAATTTCTAGAAAAATACAACTTATCAAAACTGACAGAAGACAAAGAAACTCTAAAACTGAGATCATATTTTAAATTATCCTACAAAGACAACTATGGCCCCAAATGTTTTCACATGTAGTTCTACAAAATATTTAAGGAAGAAAAAGTACGAGCCTTACTTCACCTCTTCCAGAGAACAGAAAATGAGCAAACACTCTTCAAATGTTATACCAAAACCTAACAAAGACATTACCAAAAATTCACATCACTCACAAATACATATGCAAAACCCCCTAAATAAAATACCAGTAAATCAAATATCATAAAATATAAAAAGAATATTACATCACTACAAATCGTACAATTAGAGGCATACCTTGTTTTTATTGTACTTTGCAGATGTGTTTTTTTACAAATTGGTTTGTGGCAACCTTGCATCAAGCAAGTCTATCGGCACCATTTTTCCAACAGCATTTGTTCACGTCTTGTCTCTGTGCCACATTTTGGTAATTCTTGCAATATTTAAAACTCCATTATATTATATATATTATGGTGATCTGTAGTCAGTGATCTTCGATGTCACTACTGTCACTGTTTTCAGGCACCAGGAACCGGGACCACATAAAATGACAAACAACCAACTAATGTGTATGTTCTGACTGCTCTACCGACTGGCCATTCCCCCAGCTCTCCCTCTCCTCAGGCCTCCCTATTCCCTTAGGCACAATAATATTAAAATTAGGCCAGTTAATTTGTCCCTACAACGGCTTCTAAGTGTTCAAGTGAAAGGAAGAGTCACACATCCCTTACTTTAAATCAAATCCTGGAAATAATCAAGCTTAGTGAGGAAGGCATGTGACAGGCTAAAAGCCAGGTCTCTTGTGCCAAACAGCCAAGTTGTGAAAGCAAAGGAAACGTTCTTGAAGGAAATTAAAAGCGCTGCTCCAGTGAACACACAAATGATAATAGCACAAAACAGTCTATTGCTGGTATAAAGTTTGAGTGGTCTGGATAGAAGACCAAACCAGTCACAGCACTCCCTTAAGCCAAAGCCTAATAATCCAGGGCAAAGCCCTAACTCTCTTCAACCCTATGAAGGCTGAGAAAGGTGAGGAAGGAAAGCTTGAAGCTAGCAGAGGTTGGCTCATGAGGTTTAAGGAAAGAAGCTGTCTGCATAACATAATAGTGCAAAGTGAAGCAGCAAGTGCTGATGTAGAAGCTGCAGCAAGTTATCCAGAAGATACAGCTGAGAAAATCCATGAAGGTGGCTACACTAAATATCAGATTTTCAATGTGATGAAACAGCCTTATATCGGAAGAAGATACTATCTAGGACTTTCATAGCTCGAGAGGAGAAATCGATGCCTGGCTTCAAAGCTTCAAAGGACAGGCTGACTCTCTTGCTAGGGGCTAACGCCACTGGTAACTTTAAGCTGAAGCTAGTGTTCATGTATCATTCCGAAATTCCTAGGGCCCTTAAGAATTATGCTCAGTCCACTCTGTTTGTGATCTATAAATGGAACAACAAAGCCTGGATGACAGCACATCTGTTTACAACATGGTTTACTAAATACTTTGAGCCTACTTAGGGACTACTGCTTAGAAACAAGATTCCTTTCAAAATATTACTGCTCACCTAAATGTCCATCAACAGATGAATGGATAAAGAAGATATGGTACACATATACAATGGAATATTACTCAGCTGTAAAAAGCAATGAAACTGGGACATTTTTAGAGACATGGATGGACCTAGAGACGGTCATACAGAGTGAAGTGAGTCAGAAAGAGAAAAACAAATATCGTATATTAACACATATATGTGGACTATAGAAAAATGGTACAAATCAACCAGTTTGCAAGGCAGAAGTAGAAACACAGATGTAGAGAACAAACATATGGACACCAAGTGGGGAAAGTGGGGAGGGTTGGGGAAGGAATGAATTGGGGGATTGGGATACCAAATTGTACACTCTAAATATACGCAGTTTATTGTGAAAAATAAAAAATAAAAAAAATAAAAATATTACTGCTCACTGACAACACACTTGGCCACCCAAGAGCTCTGAGGGAGATGTACAGTGAGATTAATGTTGTTTTCATGCCTGCTAACACGACATACATTTTGCAGCCCATGGATCAAGGAGTGATTTCAACTTTTAAGCCTTATTATTTAAGAAATACATTTTGTAAGGCTATAGCTCCTAGAGACAGTAAATTCTTTTGTTGGATCTGGGCAAAGTCCATTAAAAACCTTCTGGAACGGATTCACATTCTAGATGCCATGAAGAACATTCATGATTCATGAGACGAGGTGAAAAGATCAACTTAACAGTTTGAAAGAAGTTGACTCCAACCCTCATGGATGTCTCTGACGGCTCAAGGCTTCAGTGGAAGAAGTAGAAATAGTAAGAGACCTAGAATTATAAGCGGGGCCTGAAGATGTGACTGAATTGCTACAATCTTATAAGCAAATTTTATTGAATGAGGACTCGCTTCTTATGGATAAGCAAAAAGAAAGTGGTTTCCTGAGATGGAATCTACTAGTGAAGGTGCTGCGAAGATTGCTGAAATGACAGAGAATTTAGAATGTGACATAAACTTAGTTGATAAAGCAGAGGCAGAGTTTGAGAGGATTGACTCCAATTCTGAAAGAAGTTCTACTGTGGGTAAAGTGCTTTCAAAGAGCACTTCATGCTTCAGATAAATAATTCATGATGGGAAGAGTCAACCTTCAACCATGAAACTTCACTGCTGTCTTATTTTAAGAAACTGCCACAGCCGCCCCAACCTCCAGCAACCACTACGCTGCCCACTACCCTAATCAGTCACTAGCCATGAACATGGAGGCAAGACCCTCCACCAGCAAAAAGATTACTTGCTAAAGGCTCAGGTGATGGTCAGCATGTTTTAGAAATGAAGTATTTTTTAATTAAGGTATACACATTTTTTTACACATAATGCTATTGTGCACTTAATACCATACAGTATAGTGTAAACAACTTTGATGTGCACTGGGAAACCAAAAATTCATGTGACTCGCTTTAAGATATTTGCGTTATTGAGGTGGTCTGGAACCAAACCCACAATATCTCTGAGGTATGCCTACCATATTAACAGAAAATAGGAGAAACGTCACATGATCTTCTCAAACAGAAAAGCACTGAAAAACTCAACACCCACTCCTGATAAAAACTCAACAAATCAGGAACAGAAGGGAACTTTCTTAATTTGATAATGGTTATTTATTTTAAAAATAAACCAAACGACACCCCCAAAAAACCCACAGCAAACAATTTACTTAATGGTAAATACCTTCTCTTTGAGAGTGGGAACAAGACTAGAATTCCCATAATCAAAAAATAACTAGGACTTCCCTGGTGGCGCAGTGGTTAAGAATCTGCCTGCCAGTGCAGGGGACATAGGTTCAATCCCTGGGCGGGGAATATCCCACATGCCACGAAGCAACTAAGCCCATGCGCCACAACTACTAAGCCTGCACTCTAGATCCCTCGAGCCACAACTACTGAGTCCACGCACTGCAACTACTGAAGCCTGTGCACCTAGAGCCCGTGCTCCACAACGAAAGAAGCCCGTGCACTTCAGTGAAGAGTAGCCCCCACTCTCCACAACTACAGAAAGCCCGTGCACAGCAACAAAGACCCAACGCAGCCAATAAAAATAAATAAATAAATAAATAAATAAATAAATAAATTTATTTCAAAAAGGATTTAAGGGGGAAAATATTTTTAAAAATTAACTATATGCAGTTAGGCGAAACAAAACAAATAAGTTAAAGGTATAAGGATTGGAAAGGAAAAAAATTGAGCTCACAAACAATATGATTATATATAATGAAAATCCAATAGAAGCTAGAGATTGTTAGAATTAGTGACTTCAACAAGGCTGACAGATAAAAAGGTCAGAGTCGAAAAATCACTTGCATTCCTACATATCCACAATAAACTTTTAAAATGTAATATTTTAAAAGATACCATCTGTATCTAAAAACCATCAAATACCTAGGAATGTATCTAATAAAATATAAGATCTCTCGAAAGAAAATCATAAAATGTTTTATCAGATTTTACATAACACTTAATAAAAATGAAATGCCTATGTTGGAAGACTCAATATTGTATGGATGTCAACTCTTGTCATCATTTTAATGCCAAATCAACCAAAATCCCTACAGGTTTGTTGTTGCTTTTCCCTGCAGAAATGAACAAAATTGATTCTTTTTTTTTTTTTTTTTTTGAGGTATAGTTGATGTACAATATTATATAAGTTTCAGGTATACAACACAGTGAGTCACAGTTTTTAAAGTTGTACCCCATTTATAGTTATTATAAACTACTGGCTATGTTCCCCGGGCTGTACAATATACCCTCGTAGCTTGTTTATTTTATATGTAGTAATTTGTACCTCCTCTTAATCCCCCACCCCTGTCTTGCCCCTCCCTCATCCACCTCCCCAGCGGTAACCTCTCATTTGTTCTCTTTATATGTGAGTCTGTTTCTTTTTTTTGAACAAGTTGATTCTAAGATTTATGTAGATAAGAACCAAGAAATTAACTAAAGGAAAGACATTTCTGAAGAAAGTAGGAGGATTTACTCTACTGGGTATCAAGATTCATTATGACTCTACAGTGATGACGACAAATCCTACGATTCTAGGACAACTGCATATGAAGATAAAACCTTACCTCATGCCACATCAAAAATCAATTCCAGAAGGTACTCGCCAAATGTGAAAGGCAAAACAATAAGGTTTCTAAAATATCTGTAGGACCTTAAGGTAGGTAAAACATAGAGACTGCTAGAGAAGGAAAAAGATGTAAATTAAACGACCTTAAAATTATGACCCTCCCTTCTGAAAAGGACTTCATTAAGAAAGTAAAATGGCAAGTGGAAGAAGATACCTGTAGCACATATAGCTGACAGTGAGCTTCTATCCAGAATATATAAGAACTCCCTCAAACCAAAAAGAAAAAGACAGACAACCCTACAAAAAACTTAGCAAGAGACTTACATAGGTGCCTCATGGAAAAGAAAAAACAAATGGCCAATAAACATACAAAACGGTGCTGAATCTCACTACCACAATAAGCCACCATTACACACTCACTAGAATGGCAAAAATTAAAAAGACCCCCAGCCAAGTGGCAGAGAGGGTATGGGGCCACAGTAACTCCCCTAGCCTGTTACAGGGAATATTAACAGGTAAAACTGTTTCACAGTATCTAAAGCTAAACATGCTCACACCTCTGGCCCAGAAATTCCACTCCTAGGAATATACCCAAGAGAAGTGTACGTGCATGTACACTAAGAGATCCGTGCAAGAATGCTGTACAAAAACTTTATTCATAACAGTCAAAACTGAGAGCAACTCAAATACCCATCAACAGCAGAATGGGTGAACTGTAGCATATCCATTTAAATAGATCACTACAAAGCATGGAAAATATGAAATGCAAGCAATAACATGAGTAAATCTCATAAATGTTATATAGAACTTTAAAAAAAACAAGAGATATATGCATGATTCTGTAATAATAAAGTTCAAAAACAGAACTAAACTATAGGTATGTAAGTAAACACAATAGTTAACTTGAGGGAGAAAGGCAAGAGGAATAACTGTACAGGAAACCAACAGGGATTCTAATCAGCAGCCAGTGCTCCCTATTCCGACCTAACTGGCAGTTCTCCAAGAGTTTTCTTTGTAACAAATCATTGGGCTGTGCCTCTTATTCTGCACACTTTTCTATGTGTGCTACATTTCACAATACAGATGGTTAATGAAACAAAAGCTTAGAAAATTAAAATCTTAAATACTAGAAATATCAAGTATTTTTGAGGGCATGTGGGAAACAGGGCCCTTGACTGTTACAAGAAGGACATAAACTGGCAAAATCTTTTCAGGAGGACAATATGATAGAATCTATCAAATATCTAACAATTTAACTTCTAAGAATCTCTCTGGCAGATATGCTTTAAGTGAACAAGGGTTAGAGTACAAAAATGTGAATGTAAACATTATTTTTAACAGTAACAAGTTAAAGATAACACCCAAATAAATGACAATTATACGACCATACTAAAGGGAACAACACTTTTAGGCACATGGAGAACTTCCAAGGCCCCTCCTACAAAACAATGACATCTCTTGTTAACACTTTTAATGCATTGCCAGGCTTGCAGAAGGTAAGGGAAATCCGCAACCCAATCCCCTCTTCTCACACTCATTCCCAAAAGAGCTGAAACTAGTATCTAGAGTCCCAGAAGAAGAGAATAGGATAATGGAGAAGAAAAAATATTTGAAGAGAAAATGGCTGAAGATTTTCCAGAACTAATAAAAGACAAATTCACAAATAGAGAAAGCACAACATACACCAAGTAGAACAAATTAAAAGTACACCATACCTAATCACATTGCACTAAAATGTCAAATTAAAAGAGAGAAGACTTTAAAAGCAACCACAGAGAAAAAAAATCACCTCCTGGGCAAGGATAGTTAGAATGACAGAAAACATCTTAGCAGCAACATCCACAGTCAGATAATGTTGCATAAAATGGTTAAATGCTAAGAGAAAAATAATCAACCCGTTCTTTGAACCTAGTAAAAATTACCTTTCAAAACTATGCCAAAATATAAATATATTCAGATAAACAGATACAGAAAGAATTTACCAAAAGACATTCGCTAATGTAACTTCTGAACAATATACTTCAAGAAGAAGAGGAAAACAACTGTAGGTCAGTAAATTAGACAACTTAGATAAAATGGAAAAATTCCTAAAAAGATACAAACTACCAAAACTGACTCAAGAAGAAACAGCAAAATTACATCTATAACAAGTAAAGAGAATGAACTGGGTATCAAAACCACCTACAAAGAAAAGCCCAGACCCAGATGGTTTCACTAGTGAATTCTATCAAATATCAATATTTAAAGAAGAATACCATCAATCCTTCTCAAACCTTTCCAAAAAAGAGAGGCTGAAATACTTCCCAACTCATTTGACAAGGCCAGTATTACAGACCAGTATCTTTTATGAGTATGGAACCCAAAAAGCCTCAACAAAATAATAGCAAATTGAACCCAGCAATATATGAGAAGAAGCATATGCCATGACCAAGTGGGGTTTATCCCAGGAATGCAAGGTTTGTTTTAACACCCAAAAATAAATTAATATGTCATATCTACAGAATAAAAAGCAAAACACATGATAATAAATGTCAATAGATACAGTAAAGACATTTGACAAAATCCAACATCCTTTCATGATAAAAACATTCAACAAATTAAGAAAAGGGAACGTCTTCAACCTGATAAAGGATATCTACGAAAAGCCCAAAGCTAACATTACACATAATGATGAAAGACCAGGAACAAGTCAGACAGGGCTGTCTGTTCTTGCATTCAACATTGCACTAAAGGTTCTAGCCAAGGGCTGTTAAGCAAGGAAAAGACATAAAAAGGCAACCAAATTGGAAAGGAAGACGTAAAACTATCTCTAAATGATCTTATACAGAGAGGAATTCACTAAAAAATTCACTAAAAAACTATTAGAACCAATAAATTCATCAAGGTTGTAAGCTACAAGATCAATATACAAAAACAAATTGTATTTCTATACACTTGCAATGATCAATCTAAAAATGGAATTAAGAAAACAACTTCATTTACAACAGCATCAAAGAGAAAACATTCAGGAATAAACACAAAGTACAAAATGTATCTCTGAAAAGACTGTTGAAATAAAAACAAAGATCTGAATAAACAGAACAGCATCCCATATTGAACAAACTGGAAGACTTACTATTGTAAAGACGGCCATACGCCAGCCATCTGCAGACTCACCACAATCCCTACCACAATCTCAGCTGGCTTCTTTGTAGAACTCGGCAAGCAGATTCTAAAATTCATAATGGAATTACAAGGGGCTCCAAATAGCCAAAACAACCTTGGAAAAGAACAATTTCAAAACCTGCTAAAAAAGCAACAGTAATCAAGGCTGGGTACAAGTGTAAGTACAGACATACACGTATCAATGGTACACAACTGAATATCCAGAAATAAACCCACACATTTATGGGAAAAAACAGTCTCTTCAACAAAATGGTGCTGGGACAACTGGATATCCACATGCAAAGAATGAAGCTGGATCGCTACCTCAAATCATATATAAACATTAACTCAAAGTGGATCTAAGAACTAAATTTGAGAGGTAAAACTCTTTGAAGAAACAGGGAAAAATATTCATGACCTTGGATTTAGCAATGAATTCTTAGATATGACACCAAAAGCAAAAACAACAAAAGAAAAAAACAGATAAACTGGACCTCATCAAAGTTAAACGCTCTTTTCTGTATGGGACAGATGGTTGCTAGACTTATCATGGTAATCATATCATAATGTATGCAAATGTCAAATCACTACATAGTATACCTGGAACCAACATAATATTGTACATCAATTATATTTCAAATAAACAAAGTTTCTAAATTGCAAATATTTTACAACAAAGAACATTATCAAAAAAGTGAAAAGGTCTCTGACAGAATACATTTGCAAATCACATACCTGATAAGGGCCTACTATCCACAATATACAGAATTCTTACAACTCAACAAGACAACATAACTAAAAAGTGATCAAAGGATCTGAATAGATGTTTCTCCAAATAAAATATACAAATGGGCAATAAGCACATGAAAAAATGCTCTTAGTCTTCAGGGAAATGCAAATCAAAACCACAATGAGATACCATTTCACACCCACCAGGATGGCTAAAAAGGGCAGGTAACAGGTGTTGTCAAAGGCATGGAGAAACTGCAATTCTGTACACTGCTGGTGGGAGTGGAAAATGGTACAGCCATTGTGGAAAAGAGTCTGGCAGTTCCTGAAAAAGTTAAATGTAAGTTACCACTTGACCCAGCAGCTCCACTCCTAGGTATATGCCCAAGAAAAGTAAAAATATGTCCACATAAAAATTTATACACAAATATTTGTAGCAACATTATTCATAATAGCCCCAAAGTGAAACCACCCAAATGCTCATCAAACTAATGAATGGATAAACATAATGTAGTTTATCTATACAGTGGAATATTATTCAGTCATAAAAAGAAATGAAGTATTGATACCTGTTATGATACATGTGAACCCTGAAAATATGCTCAAGTGCAAGAAGCACTTAAAGGACCACCTATTGAATGATTCCATTCACATGCAATACCTGGAATAGGCAAATCTATAGAGCTAAAAAGTAGATGAGTCGTTGCTTGGGCTGGTGGGGATGAGGAGATATGGAGATGATGGTTATAGGACACAGAATATTTTTTTAGGTGATGAAAATGTTCTAAAATTGGCTGTGAGGCTGCTTACACATATCTGTGAATACAGTAAATGCCACTAAATTGCATACTTTAAGCAGGTAAATTGTATGGTAGGTAACATCACAAAAAAACTTTTATAGAAAAAAGGGAAGAAGAGGAAAGATCTGAGATGTAAGAATGTTTAACAAAGATGGATAAACATGTGATAGAGCTAAACAATCATCTGTATAAAATAATACTGTAAATTGCAATTATTTTTTAAAAGAACAAGACATAGAATACCTGACAATAACTGCAAATTAGTTGGGAGCAATAACTGGAATTAAAGTATCCCAATTCCTTATATTGCTTGTGTGGCAGAGGCTGGGATGGGAGTAGGGGTTAAATTATTAATTTTAGTCTTTAAATATGCATGGTCAAATTGGACAAGTAACTAGAAAAATGATAGTAGCAGAATGTCTAACTTCTAAACCAACAGAGAAAAAAAATGGAATATAAAAACTAACAAGCAGGACTTCCCTGGTGGTGCAGTGGTTAAGAATCTGCCTGCCAATGCAGGGGACATGGTTTCAATCCCTGCCCCAGGAAGATACCACATGCCGCAGAGCAACTAAGCCTGTGCACCACAACTATTGAGCCTGCACTCTAGAGCCTGTGAGCCACAACTATTGAGCCCATGTGCTGCAACTACCGAAGCCCACACGCCTAGAGCCCAAGCTCCGCAACAAGAGAAGCCATGGCAATGAGGAGCCCGCGCACCACAATGAAGAGTAGCCCCCACTCACCGCAACTAGAGAAAGCCTGCGTGCAGCAACAAAGACCCAATACAGCAAATAAATAAATAAAAACAAAAAAACAAACAAACAAAACTAACACACAGACTTCCCTGGTGGTGCAGTGGTTAAGAATCCATGGGTGCAGCAGGGAGGGCTGGGGGGGAATGAATTGGGAGATTGGGATTGCCATATATACATTAATAAGAAAAAAAATACCAAATTGTACACTCTAAATATATGCAGTTTATTGTCTGTTAACTGTATCTCAATAAAAGTTCTTAAAAAAAAAAAGAATCCATGGGTTTAATCCCTGGTCCAGGAAGATCCCACATGCCATGGAGCAACTAAACCTGTGAGGCACAGCTACTGAGCCCACGTGCCACAACCACTGAGCCCACATGCTGCAACTACTGAAGCCCATGCGCCTAGAGGTAAAATGTGCTCCACAACAAGAGAAGCCACTGCACTGAGAAGCCCACGCACCACAACGAAGAGTAGCCCCCGCTCGCCACAACTAGAGAAAGCCCACACACAGCAGCAAAGACCCAATGCAGCCAAAAAAAATACCAAAAACTAACAAGCAAAAGTGAACAGAAGTCAACAAACTATGGCTCAGGGGCCAAACCCAGCCTGCCACCTGTTTTTGTAAATAAAGTTTCCCTGGAACACAGCCGTGCGCATTTATATTTGTCTCTGGCTTCTTCTGAGCTATAAAGGCAGAGTTGAGGGGCTACAACATAGACCAGATGGCCTACAAAGCCTAAAGCATTTACTGTCTGCCCCCTCCCTTTTTTAAAACTTAAATACATGTTATTTTATGACAAAATACTTTCCTCTTATTTCTCCCCCTTTTTATTACACTTAAAACTATATTACAGTTAAGATGCACTTAGGTAGGTTACATTATCTATGAATTTCATCTCAGGAGAGTAAAGGAGGGAGTTACAGTATTTGCTACAGAAAAAGTGTTGAATCTGCTAGGATTGAGAACCATCGGTTTAGGGGTGCAGTGATCATGTAAAAGCACAACTTGGGAAGAAGCCCTAAACATCTGTCAACTCCAAATCAGGCCCCTGTACACACCCTCCTCTCCCTTCCAGATGAGACGCCTGTGCCTTGCCCACTGCAGTCACGGTACGGCCCTGCAGTCCATCCCCAGCCTCTGTGTGCCAGTGTCAGTTTTCTATATTGGGATGAGAGCTGTGGTGTCTGGCCTTTTATAGAAAAAGTTTGCTGACTCCTATTATAAAATACTAAACCATAGTCAGAAAGCAAGAACTGCTCTGGGCTGCAGTTTCCTGAGCTTCAGAATAAATACAACATTTGCTCCTCTCTCATTTCATCAGAGGGACAAAGCTCAGATAAACAGTATTCGTGAAAGAACTTTGCATAGACTGGGGCCTAGAGATATTCTCAACCTGCTCCCCAGCTTCAGCTTCACATCCACCCTCTTCAGATTCCAACTAACAGAACCTAAATCCCTAAAACAAAAGAAGACACAGACCCTTATACTCCAACACCGAGAGACTTCAAGACACTTCAGGTTAAATGCGAGCTAATGAGCAGTACATATAAGGGAATAATCCCCCAAATGGTGTGAGTGAGAGCGTGCGCGTTAGTGTGAGCTTCTGAAAAGATATGTACTATGAACAGTGTACCGTCACTGCTCAGGCAGGAACACCACATTTTATACAATATACTCACGGCCTGACTCTTTTCCATTACATTATTTGTTTTGAGATAATCGTAGGTTCACATGCAGGTGATCCTGAATACCCTTTACCCAGTCTCCCCCAACGGTGACATCTTGCAAAACTATTTAGTCCAAAATCACAGCCAGGTTAGTGACACTGATACACTCCATGATCTCATCCCAATCTCCCAAATTCTACATGTACTCCTGTGTGTAGTGTATGTGTGTATACTTTATCACACATGGAGGTTCGTGCACCTACCACCACAGTTCAAATACAGAGCAGTTCCATCACAACAGAATCCCTCCTGCTGGCCTTTTACAACCACACCCCCCTCCTTCCACCTCCTCCCCACCCCACAGCAACCGTTCATCTTTGTCATTTCAAGAATGTCATTTAAACAGAATCATACTGTCTGATCTTTGGGAATTGGCTTCTGTCACTCAGCACATTTCTCTGAAGATTCACCCAGGTTGCTGTATCCACATTTTGTTCCTTTTTACTGCTCAACAGTTCCAGTGTATGTAACCTGTCGCAGGCCACCTGTTGACAGACACGAGCTGTGCCCAGTTTCTAGCTATCACCAACAAGGCTGCTATGAACACTCCTGCACAGGGTTTTGCATGAGCTTGAGTCTTCTCTTCTCTGTGACAGATGCCCAGGAGTGCAGGTGCTGGGTTATAGGGCATGTGCATGTTTAGCTCTGCAAGTCTAGTTTCTCTGCACCTGCATTAAGTGTTATCTCAATGTACTTATTTTAATCATTCTGATAGTTGTGGAATGATTCCTTGAATCTCTTACAACAAGATTATGTTTACATATGAGGTTAAAAACTTGTAATAAGAGACTTCCCTGGTGGCACAGTGGTTAAGACTCCACACTCCCAATGCAGGGCGCCCGGGTTCAATCCCTGGTCAGGGAACTAGATCCCGTGTGCATGCCACAACTAAGAATATGCATGCCACACTAAGGAGACCTGCAGCCACAACTAAGACCCAGCACAAGCAAATAAATAAATATTTTTAAAATTGCAATAAAATTAAAAAGTAATCCATGCTTATTTATTACAATTTTGAAAAATATAGAAATGTGTAAAAAAGGAAGTAAAGTCCTATGCTGCTTCTCTTGAAAAAAGGAATACTGATACTTATTTCAAAATCAGCGTACCCAAGTTGCAGACGATGTAGGGCAGTCTGTCTCTTTATTCTGACAGAGGCTCCCTTTTGGATCTCTCCTCACCTTGAGGACAGCTCTACCCCCAAGCACCTCAGCTAATTCCCTCAGGACCCTTGGCTTTGGAGGGGACCTCCTCAAAAACCCAACAGCTGCAGAAGAGGGAGCACCCAGCCATGGCCAGAGACAAGAGTGAGGACTCTTAATAAGTGAGAACCCCACACACACTGTCAGGACCAGGACAGCTGAACCAAGGGCTCCAGGGCAGCTGCCCAGAGGATGCAGAGAAGGAGGTCACTGCTTCCTTCCTACTTTTCTAGAACAGTGTTCCTTAACCATTTTAGCATCTAGCAAAACCTCTGACAGCCCTGCAAAGCCTATGGATCCCCCTCAGAATATTTTTAAATGCAGAAAATAAAAAATACAGAGTGATCATGTCAAATACCAAAATATTTTTTAAAACAAATATATTACATAGTATCACATAACAAAACATCAGGACTGCTGAATATAAAGATATCATGAGATATCCGTAGCAACTACAATGTGAAATTAAAAGGTCTGATTTCTCTTAATGGCAAAGTTGGGATGAAAGGAAACACTAAACTCAATCAGAAGTTAGTAAAAACAGAGATGTAATTTTTTTCCTATCCAAGTTCATGGAGCCCCTGAAGTCCCGGATTTTACAGAACTGGAAAGAATAGGATCAGGCCTCTTCCCTAAGAGATTCTCCCAGGGTGCCCCTTGGCCTGAGGCAGGGGGAGGAAGGAAGTCAGCCACACAAAACCACAAGTGGGGGTCTGGGCCCAGAGCCCCCCATGAGGGCTGGAAGGAGAGGGATGGTTGGCACTAGCCTGTTCTAAGGCTGCTAAGAAGGAAGGACAGCAGTGGCCTCAGGTCCTGGACCCCAGTACAGGGAGGGCAGAGAGAGGGCTCGGCCCGGGATGGCCTGGAGCCAGCTGAACAAAGGGGAACCCTCCCTAGAAACTACAGTAACAGAGGTATTACCACCCGGCCAGGTCGACCTAGGGGAAACTTTAGCCACTTTTTTTTTAATCCCCAGTTTTTGTGCTTTAACCATCAGGGGTAAGTACTGGGAAACACTTCTTAGGAAAACCCAGAGTTCGTGTTAAGAGCCTAAGGAGCCCGCAGTGTGCTTCTGGAAGTGTCTACCCACCTTTGTCAGCGCAAAAGCCACCGTGCCATCGTCCTCAGTGGAAAGATCAAGCAGCCTCTGGTAAAATGCTTCATCATAAGGCCCATCTATTTGCAATGCTTTTCTGAAGGATAAAGCACAAGAAAACAGGGTAACAAAGCTGCATGGAAATCGTCTGTTAAACCGTCAGCAGTTTAAGAATCACACATCCGGTTTTAAAGAACATTCATGGATTCATTTCTTCCTAATGCGAAACTTCGTGATGAAGCATCAAAGTTTTAAACGGAACTTGCAAGACCAGAACTGGGAGAGCCAAGGCTGAACGTCTCTTGTTTATGACAAATGGTGTCCAGGGAAAAGACGCCCATGAAAGGGTGCTGTGGGGGGAGTGAAGCCAGGCCAGGGCAACGGCCCCAGCCCCCCACCCCCACAGGCCACAGGCGTGGGCCCTAGCAGCCCCCGTCAAGGTGGCCAGGAGAGGGACGGGGCGGCGGCTGAAGGCCAAAGCCCAGGGGGGCTGGGCGAGAGCGGCTCCCTGGCTGTGGAGCAGCACTGCCCCCTGCAGGCCCAGCTGCAGCGCAGGACATGGCCCTGCCTCCTGCAGCCCTGGCAGGTTCACAGGATGTGCTTTCCTCTCAGAAAGTGGACAAGCGCCCACCTACCAGAGAGGACCCTGGTCCTCCTTTACACGGCACTCTGGGTGCCTGGGCTGGGCCTGGCCTCTGGGGGCATGGAGGGGAGGTAGCTGGGGTGAGTCCTCCTCCTAGGAGGCCAGTGCTGTCCTCCCACTGGGGTGACCTGCTCCCTGTACCCCCATCTTGCCCTCAGGGCTGCTCGGGACCCCGTGTGGCCCTCACCTCTCCTCAGGAAACTCCTCCAGGTACCGCTCAACCCGCCGGTACAGAGGGTAGAGGCCTTCGATGTCCAGGAGGTCCAACATCTGCACCTGGAGGGTTTTGTACAGAAGACAGCCCTTCGGTAACCCTGAGCGCTCCGGGGTGTTTTTTCCTACCAAGAACATCAGGGGAAAACGAGAGGTTTACTGTCAAGGACTGAAGAAGGCGGCGGGCACAGGCTGCACCCTGCCTCACGGAGCTGCTGGGGCTGGGACGAGCTGACGCTGGGGGCCGGGAACGAAAGGCAGGTGACCCACGCCTCACTCTGGGCCTCTCCTTCCTCTCCACATCCTTCAACCTGCATCACACCAGCCCAGATCTGCGTTTAGATAGGTGACCCTCCGTCTAAATAAGACAAGGCACAAAATTTACAACGACCATGTTGACATCCCCCAAACTGCAAGACTACATCTGCAGAGCCCAGAGCCACAGCTCGTGCTGAAAGGCGAGTGGCCACCTGAGCAGGGAGCTGTCACAGCAGGGATGGTGCGGAAACAAGGTCCAGTCTACTCAAGTGTCCTCGAGGGCTGGGGAGACAGAGTCCCGCCCATTTATCCCACCCTTCGAGGAAACAGCCACGGCCTGTGAACAAACAAGCATCTCTGAGTAAGGGTCCAAGTCACAGGGAGCAGCGGTGGCCCTGTGCAGTTCTGACACTCTGACCTCCCACCTCTGACAAAGCACGCTCAGTCATGCGAGACAGCGTGAAAGTGCAGAGGCCCAGCTAGAAGGGATGTGTTCACATCACAGGCTATTCATACAGTGGAATATCTACCTCACGGTCAATGAAAGTTCAAAAAATACAACTGCTGATATAGATAGAGATTTATCTTGATTAGGCAAAAATATCAGGTTACAAAACAGCATGTAGGACACACTGTACATCCCATGGGTCAGGCTTCTGTCTGTGTACACATGCAGGGAAGGCCTGGAAGGAAAGTCCACAGGTGTCAACAGTGCCTCAGAGACCAGGGTCCACCTGTGTGTCCTTCCAAACACGTTCTGTCTACTTAAAAGCAGTTAAGTACCCAAACATGAGCGTAAATTTACCAAAATTGTCTGAAACGACCAGGTATCAGCTTTGTAACAAGGAAAATACCCACAAAATTCATTGGTGCTAAGAAAAGTGTGAAATGGGGACAGAAGGGGGGGCTTGTGCACAGGCAGCTGCGTGGCCAAACAACAGCCCCTAAATCCCCGTAGCAGCAGGGCTGCCGCCCTCCTAAGTCACAGCCCCACGGCCACTGTCAGAGGCTCTGAGACCACAGAAACTGAATAATCCGCATCTTCCTGGTCAGCCCCTCCAAGTAAGTTCCTGGCTCCGGCCCCGCATGCCACATACGTGAGCGGCTTGTACAGCCGCCAGCAGACGACAAAGGTGGCAAACACAGGGCTCGGGCACATTCAGTCACCAGTCACCTTGAAGTCTGGATGCCCACCGAGTCAAAGCCAGCCCACGGCAAGTCTGTGAGGAGGAGGCATCCAGAGCCACAGGGCCCTCACGTCTGTGTTCACAACCTGCCTGCAAACTGCCACCCACTAAGGCCACCCACCCACCCCAAAGGGCCTTGCGCTGTGGGACTCCAGCATTCCGGGCCTCAATTCTCCCATCTGAGAAAAGGGCCAAGGAAATCCTACCCCAGGGATGCAAAGAGATGGAACAGGACAACACAGAGAAAACACTCTGCAAACCACAGAGGAGGCACAGACACGTGGGACGGTATTTAGGGAAAACCCTACGGCCCAAACGTATGCTGCAATTCAGAAACCCAGACAAGAGATGTGAAAAGCAGTATCCCCACCTGGGCCTGAGGACAGGGAGGCCCAGCTCTGGGGGACCCTGGTGACTGTGGCTCCTCCCACAGAAGCTCCATGAGGCCAGGCAGGACCCTCGCAGGCTATGCCACAGGCCCTGCTCCCCTGGCGCCCAGCCCACCCGCCAGGCCTACCTGGGCAGTGCAGGCTCCTGCTGAAAGGGCTGGCTTCACAGACGGGGGGGCCCCGCAGCCCAGGCCCCGACCTGAGGGCACCCGCCCGGCCCTTGTCCGAGCCGCTCAGTAGCACCCGCGTGATGACACGCACCAGCTCCCGGATCACTGCTCTCGTGCAGTGGGGCCCACTGGTCAGGCCGTTGGACGGGAAGAAGAATGGCTTCAGGTGGTGTGCAAGCTCACTCCAGTCAGCCACAGGGCTGCGGGCATCTTTACAGCCATAAATCAGCTCACCGTTCTTCAGGAAGGGAAAGACACAGGGAAACGTCAACCCCAACAGGCTGGTAGGAAGACACCTCCGTCCCCATCCGCTAGACAGGCAAAAGGACCTCACATTTTACATGCCCCCATTTGGGGTCTCTGCACACTGCAGCCCTCTGGGGAAACCCACCCTCACGTACCATGTCACTGGCCAAGAGGCAAACCCCACTGGAACATGAAAAAGAAGAAAAGTTCTCAAAAAGCAAAGGTCAGAGCCCTGGGCCTAACATACAAACCCTCCAACCAGAACACAAGGGATGCTGGCAGCATCAAGCAAACTCAGCCCAAAGCACAAGCTCCCAAAGACCCTGGCCTGTCCCTCAAGAGGCCAAGTGACACTACTGTGCTACTGAGGAACACAAGGTGTCGGTCTGCCCCTGAGCAAACGTCTCGGCCCGCGTGCACACACATTGCCAGCACCCCAGAGGGCTTCTGTCCTCTGTGCAAGACAAAGCCAGGCTCCAGCCAGGGTGGGTAAGGCCAACAGCATCACTAACGCAGACAGCTTCATCTTTGAGGCCATCCTACCTTCTAAAACCAAGTCCAGCAAAGAAACTCCTTACAGCACCAGGGTCACAGGACGGGATGCTCAGTGAGTGAGACCCTGTGGCTTTTGCAGGGGTCTGCAGTGTCTAGGAGGAAAACCCCTAAGGGAATCCTGGTCCCCACAGCCCTGAGCATCAGCCAATCCCAGGGGAGTGGTGAACCCCCTGCCCCTAGTCTCCTCGTGTGTGAGACAGTGTGGTCAGCAGTCCCCAACGGCCCCCATCCCTTGATACTCATACCCTGTAGTCCTCTCTGCACTGTGGAGGTTCGGTCTGTGTGACCAACAGAATACAAGCAGAGCAACAGCATACCCCCAGCAAGACTGAGGTATAAAATACACTGTGGCTTCTGTCCTGATGACCTCTTATCAGATCACAGCAGCCACAATGAGCAGCCCCATAGACCCCCCCCCCCATGGCAAGGAACTAAGGCCTCCTGCCAATGGCTGTGGGGGCACCAGCCCAGGAGCAGAGACTCTGGCCCCGGCCGAGCCTCCTGACAGGATGGGATGCAGCCTGAGCCAGAACCAGCTACATTGCTCCTTAATTCCTGGCCACAGAGACTGTGAGACGATAAGTGGCTGGTAAGCAGTAGTAGGTAATACAAAGAGGACGATCCCGGCTCTGCCCCCAGGTGGCAGACAGGGGTGAATTCAATCCAATAAGAAGTGTGGACTGGACATTCCTCCCTCAGCAGGTTCCTGGGAGTCAGCGGCACGGTGCCTCCCCGGGAGTCCCCTGTCAGCACTGTCAGAGCTCACAGATGTGGCTGTCCAGAGAGACAGGAACACACCTGAGGCCACTGCTGGTCAAAGGACCAGGGGAAACCAACAAGAGATGCTAAGCCTCGAGGTGGGCCTTACAGAGGGAGGAGGGTGTGCCAGGCTAAGGAAAAGCAGGAGCTCCCAGGAGGAAAGCAGGCCAAGAAGAAGGACCAAGCCAAGACCAGTCAACATCGGCTGCAGCCAGGAGGTGGGGCCAGGGTGCGGCCTGCAGTCCAGAGCTTGGCCTCCCATGAAGCTCCTCCCCAAGGCCCATGAGCAGCTGAGGGACCTGGGCAGTGGACGGCCTCTTCTCCCCCGTGTCTGGAATCCAGGCAGGTGGGCGTTTTACATACACAAACGCGGCTGCTCAAGGACCTCTGGTGACGCCTGGCAGAGAGCTATCATCTCGGGCTCAGGACAACCACATCTGTCCCCCACCGCCCCTCGCACAGCCACAGCCTTGGAGTCTGCAAACAAGGGGAAACCTCCAACAACAGACAGCGCAGTGGCAGCAGCGACCACGGCCCAGGACACTTCTCCACACCTGGAGCTTCACAACAGGGGAAGGCGCGAGCTTCAGCACCAGAGAGCCTGCCGGCAACGCGCTGTGCTGTACGCCACGTCACTTCTTTTAATCCATCTCTTTTGAAACTGTGATCTCAACCTCCAGATTTTTTTCCCCAGCTGAATTCAACAGAAGCAGCAGATAGCCAGGGTGTGCAGTCCCCGGCCCCAGGGCTGAGCCAGACCCACCACTCAGCTTCAGTGTGGGCCTGGTGGTCCAGCCCAGGCGGGAGCAGTCAGAAAAGGGGCCATCTGGGACCAAATGGCAGCCTCACTACAGGTCCCAAATAAATCTGCAGATGAGAGGGAACTTATCTTTAGGATTTAAAAAATTCCGCAAGTCTTTGGAAGAATTAAAAATAAAAACTGATTTTAAAATATGTCCTCCTTTCCTAGATGTGGGAAGGGGGAGGCAGACAAGGTAAAGCTGATTTGCTCTGACCAGAGTCCTGAACCATATGGGGGAAGCAAGTCACAAACAGGCTTCCCTCCCACCCCTCCATGAGCCCGCTTCTGAGGGGCGTCCAGTGTGCAGAAGGATGCCGAGGGCACAGGGCTGTCCAGACCCAGCAGCCCCACTACTCCACACGGACCCAACGCCTGTGAACCTGGAGCCTGCCACCCACTCTCGCTTAAGTGTCACACTCGATAAGGGCGTAACCAGGACTGCGGGCAGAAAGGGAGATGACAAGGGGGACTCAGGGGACACATTTCCAACACAGGCCATACCAAGCCTCCTCCAGATCTGGGCCAGCCCTGCTCCCCTCTCTCCATGCCCCCGCCCCTCAGCCTCTCCTCCACGTATGCCTGACTCCTGCCAGCAGCAGGCCAGGGGACCACAGGGCCTCAGCAAGGCTGGTCAGGGTGCCAGCAGCAGGTGGCAACGAGGAAGCAGAAGGTGCTAGTGCCAGGTGGTGAGCACTGTGCATGCAGAACCCTTGCCCTACACGATCAGGACGCAGGACAAGCAGAGCTACAGGACTCTGAGGACTCACTAATTGACAAGGAGCTCCCCAAACTATACGTTCCCTACATGAATCAGAAGGAAAGGCACAGGTGTGGCCACTCTCTGGTTGCCCCGCCCCAGCTCCTGTCCCCATCTCAACCACACAGGACTCCTGGGACACAGTCAGGGCATCTTTATCCAAAAACCAGAGTCAGGGTTTGTGCATCAAAGGAGCCCGAGGCCACCCAGTGGTCAAGGAGTCACCATCACACACCCTAGGAGTTCTAGAATGACATGCCCGTGAAACGAGGCTTGGAAAAAGGACCCAAGGGATCATGCTAAGGCAGCCCCAGCCCAGATGCCCTCGTCTGCAAGGCCACAGAGCCCTTCAGGGGCTAGAGCACCACAGGCTCAGCAGCTCTTTTCAGCACCCACTGGCCCACCCAAAAAGCGCCATGAAACAGAAGCAGCTCTCACCTTAAAGATCTTTAAGTTGTTCTGTGCCTCCTGTAACAAGCTTTTCAAAGCAAAGTACATTCTCTGTTTATTTCTAAAAAGAGAAAGTATTATTGACAGTATTAAAGCCGATTTTGCATTCACCTGCCCGTGGCTCAGGGGACATGCCCAAGAGCTACCTCTTGAGGTCTCTGAGCTTTGCAGATTAAGGAGCTGCATTCTCCCCAGGCCTCCTCACAGAGGCACCCCCATCACTGCCCCTAATCCCCACCCTGCTCTCTGCCCCTTCCTCTGGCCGTATCTCCCCAGCCACTGGCTCCCATAGGTAATCCGCAGGAGGCTGTGGAGCCGGGCCCTGGTTATCTGCAGGTGAGTAGCTCCCATCTCACAGAAGGCAGCCCACCCCACCCCCCACCGCACAGAATGTCACCCCCTACCAAGAAAGGCAGCACGAAGGACAAAGGAGAAGAGTTCTCTTACCCTGAGTAGAGATCAAGGGGACAGTATTTACTTATCTGCTTCCACTTCCCAGTTGCTACCTGTGAAGAAACCACCACGTAGCATCAATGATGGGACTGGGGGAGCCCTCTAACGCCAACAAGAAAAACAGCCCAAGTGGCTGTGAGACGACCAAGGAGGCTGGAGGGCCCAGCAGAGGACACCACCTCCACGTGCACGTCATTAGCTGGGGCAGGGGCTTGACTCTGATCCCAGGAAAATGCTGCCCTCCTCTGAGGTCCTCATGTAGCTGCCAGCCCCTCCACAACAGCAGAGAAGCTGCAGCAAGCACCTTTATAAGGTGACACGGCTAAATTTTGGTAATCAGATGAACAAACCTTTACAATTATAATACCCAGGAAGAGGAGGGTGCACCCAACTAGCAATTTCATGTTGTCAGCGAGAAAATAAATTGGTACAACCTTCTGAAAGGCAACTTACTGGTTTCCAATAAAATTCTCAATGTGAGTGCCCCCTCATTTGGCAAATCTATGAGGAATCACTGGGTCAAGGATGTTCACTGTGACCTAGCTGTGACAGCAAAACCTAGAAACAACTAAATATATCAAAGCACATCTGCTCCTATGGGCCAGGACACAGCGAGCCACATGTTGAATGAAGGAATGAATAAATAATATGCAGCCGCTAACAGAAACAGACAGAGCTAAAAATCACCAATATTTAGTCAGGGAGAAAAGCGACTGTCAGAACAATGCATATGAAATCACTTTTGCTTTAAAAAAAAAAAAAAAGGTATGTGCATCTATACATGCATGTATCCAAATATGCATTGAAAAAGCCCTGAAGGATACACAACAATCTCCAAAGGTTATTTAAGTGAAAAAAGAAATTAGCAGAACAATTACTTATGGCAAGACTCCACATTTGCTTTATAGAAGCGTGTGCGCGCACGTGAGAATATGTGTACAGAAACGCATCACCTCATTTCCACTTGAATAACATGTATATTTTTGTTGGCCCAGGAAGAAGTCTGGAAGGACAGACAAACTGATAAGATGAGTTACCACTGAGAAGGCAGGAGACCTAATTCATAAAATTACATATTTTATCAGTTAAATGAGCAGGTACTATTTCATAGCACCAAAAAAAAAAAAAAGTTCTTAAAAATCCATCATACATGTTGAAAATGAATGGTAACAATGAAAACCATCTCTTAAAGGGAATGGCTCACATACCTTCTTTTCCCTAAAAGCCTAGAAAGTTATAACACTACAAAGAAAAGATGGACTAAGGACCTCTAGAAATTCTCTTCTGCATAAGGGCAAGGAGAAAACTGGCAAAAACTGTCAGAATCAAAATGTTCAGAAATCAGTAAATTAACCAAAGGCTTACAAAAATCTGGAGCGCCATATCTAAATAAGGCCATAAGGAAAAATGGCCATATCTAAATAAGTACAGTGAGCTATGTGGCACTTTTAATGCCCTACTCCTACCCCTTCTCTCTAGCACAAAGTGAATCCTAAAAACCAACATCCCCAATCACGGTGAAAGCAGAAGTGTGGCAGCCACTGGAGAAGGCTAAATGGGGTAGGAGCTTCTCCAAAGCCTCATTCCCAGAGAGTGGTCATTATATGACCTGTCTCTTGGTTTCCTGTCTTCATTGACTTGACTCAGAGCTAACCAATTGCAAAAGGGGTATATTCCCCCAGGGGCATTTGTGAAAAATATTCAGAGGCAATTGGTTAACTTCATGACTTTCTGAGATACTGGATAACAGTTGTGGCAAACAACAGGCTAACCTAAAACTAAAAAAAAAAGCAGAAGAATGACAAGTACCAGGGCTTTGAACAGCTCCAGTATATCCTGGGCATCTAGGAGGCCATGCACAAGCTCTATCATAAAGACCTTAAAAGGCCACCATGTCCTCAAGATCTAAGGCTCTGCAGAAGTGAAGGCCAAGGCAGAGCTGCAGCCACCCTGCTAAGTGTTGATGGCAGACCCCAGTACACACACAGAGCCTCTCAGCAAAGCCTGCAAGACCTACTGCTCTCAGACATTTAAGAAACCTCTGTTCACCTAAGCTGATGGAGCATCAGAGGCCACACACAACAAAGAACAGACTTCTCAAACTCGGCAACGAAAAGTCACAAAACAATAACAATTACACTAAGCAGCAATAACAAATCCTAGAAAGGTTGTAGAAACTGATTTCCACAGCGGCCACATCACATTACTTAAAATGCCTGGTTTCAACAAATCGTTGCAAGACACGCAAAGAAACAAAAAAGTATGGTGCATACACAGGGGGAAAAAACAATCAATAGGCCATCCCTGGACTTACTAGACAAAGACGTTAACGCAACTATTTGAAATACGCTTTAAGCTAAAAGAAACCAAGGACAAAGAACTCAAGGAAACAAGGAGAACAATGTATTAACAAACAGGGGACATGAATGAGGACAGAAATTATAGAAAGGAACCAAACAAATTCTGTCACTGAAAAACCCAATAACTAAAATGAAAACGTCACGAGAAGGGCTCAACAGCAGATCTGAGTAGGCGGAAGAAACAATCCGTGGATTCTGGGATAAAGCCCAAGAGCTTCACACCTAGACACATCATAATAAAACTGTCCGAAGACAAAGACAGAGAATCCTGAAAGCAGCCAGAGAGAAGTGACTCATGATGTACAAAGGATCCTGCATCAGTGTAACAGCTGAAAGCCACGGAGGCCAGAGGCACCGGGATGGCACACCCACAGTGCTGAAAGGAAAACATTATCAGCCAAGTCTCATCTATAAAACTATCCTTTCAAATGAAGGAATAATTAAGACATTGCCAGATAAACAATAACTTTAAAAGTGTGTTGCGAGAAAACCGGCCCTGCAAGACATACTAAAGGGAATTCTTCAGGCTGAAATCAAAGGCACTAGACAACTCAAATCCACATGAAGAAATAAAGAGCACTGGGTAAAGCAACTACACAGGTAAATGTAAAGGATAATACAAATATATCTTGTTTGTAACTTTTTTCTCCTATCTGACTTAAAAGACAGAATGTCGCCTGCATGGCATAAGGCAATTATTATAACTGCATAAGGCAATTATTACAAATCTGTACTGACAAGCATACAATGTACAAAGATGTAATTTGTATGACAAGAACAGCACAACAGAGGAGGCAGGCAACACAGCTATACAGGAGTGGAGTTTATGGACGATACTGAAATTACAGTGTCATTAACTGAGCTAGATTGTTTAGGTTAAGATGTTAAATCAAAAGGTAGAACTAGAAAGAAAATCAACGAGAAAGTAGAAGACAAACAACATTATAAACCAGCTAGACTTAACAAATACCTATAGAACACTCCACCCAACAACAGCAGAATATATTCTAATCAAGGAAGCATGAAACATTCTCAAGGAGAAACCATATGTTAAACCACAAAACAAGTCTCAATAAATTTAAAAAGACATGAAATCAGGTGAATGTTTTGCAAATTCAGTGGAATGAAACTAGAAACCAATAAGAAAAAGAAATTTGAGAAACTCACAAATACATGAAAACAAAACACATTCCTAATCATCAATGAGTCAAATAAGAAATCAAAAGGGCAATCAGAAAATAAACTGAGATTAAATGAAAATGAAAATACAACATACCAAAATTTATGGGAGAAAGCAGTGCTTAGAGAGAAGTGTATACTTGTAAACACCTATATTAAAAAGAAGAAAGATTTCAAATCAATAACTGAACTTTCTACCCTAAAAAACTAGAGAAGATCAAACTAAATCCAATGTAAACGGAGGAAAAAAAGTAGTAGATTAGAGCTGAAATCGATGAAACAGAGAATAGAAAGGAGAAAACTGAGAAAAGAAATAAAACCAAAAGTTCTTTCTTTGAAAAGATCAACAAACATGACAATCCTTTGGCTAGATCAAGAAAAAAAAGACAGGACGCAAATGACTAAAACAAGAACCAAAGAAAAGACATTACTACCAACCTTGCAGAAATAAAAAGAATTTTAGAGGAATATTATGAACAATATATGTCAACAAATTTGATGAAATGAACAAATTCTTAGAAACATACAGCTACCAAAACTGACTCAAGGGACTTCGCTGGTGGTCCAGTGGTTAAGACTTCGCCTTTCAATGCAGCGGGTGCGGGTACGAACCCTGGTCGGGGAGCTAAGATCCCACATGTCTCAGGGCCAAGAAACCAAAACATAAAAAACAGAAGCAATATTGTAACAAATTCAATAAAGACTTAAAAAACAATAACAAAAACAAAAAAACTTTCAACAAAGAAAACCCAAGGACCAGAATGGCTTTGCTACTGAATTCTACCAAATGTTTAAAGAAGAATCAACACCAATATTCAAACTCTTCCAAAAAACTGAAGAGTAAAAGAAGGAAAACACTTCCTAACTCACTCTATGAAGCCAATTATTAACCTGGTACCAAAACTAGACAAAAACGTCACTAGAAAAGAAAACTACAGACAAATATCCCTTAAGAAAAAATCTTCAACAAAAACTAACAAACAAAATTAGCAGCATATTACAGAGATTACACATCTATCAAGTGGGACTTCTCAATCAAATACAAGGGTAGTCCAACAGATGAAAATCAACGTGATATACCATATTCATAGGAAGGGGAAAACACCTCATGATCATCTCAACAGATGCAGGACAAGCATTCGACAGAATCTAACATTCTTCCCTGATTCAAAAAACAAAGCAAAACAAAACAAACCAAAAAACACTCTAAAAGAACATCTCAGATAAACTCACAGTGAGAACACCGCATTCAACAGTGAAATACTGAAAGCTTTACCCCTAAGATCAGGAACAAGATACGATGTCCACTCTTACTGCTTCTGTACAATACTGTACTCACAATTAAAAACAGAATTACTGTATGATCCAGCAGTTCAACTTCTGGGTATATACCCAAAAGAATTAAAAGCAAAGTCTCAAAGAAATATTTGTAGGGCTTCCTAGGTGGCGCAGTGGTTAAGAATCTGCCTGCCAATGCAGGGGACAAGGGTTCGACCCCTGCGCAAGGAAGATACCACATCCCGCAGAGCAACTAAGCCTGTGCGCCACAACTAGTGAGCCTGTGCGTTAGAGCCCGTGAGCCACAACTATTGAGCCCATGTGCTGCAACTACTGAAGCCCACACGCCTAGAGCCCGTGCTCCACAACAAGAGAATCCACGGCCATGAGGAGCCTGCGCACCACAACAAAGAGTAGCCCCCACTCGCCGCAACTAAAGAAAGCCCACGCACAGCAAAAAAGACCCAACACAGCCAATAAAATTAATTAATTAATTAATTAATTTTTTTAAAAAAAGAAATATTTGTACACCCATCTTCACAGAAGTATAATTCACAACAGCCAAGAAATGGGAGCAGCTGAAGTGTCCATCAATGGATGAAAGGATAAACAAAATACGGTATATACATTCAAATTCTCACACAAGCTACAGTATGGATGACCCTTGAGGACATTATGGTAAGTGAAATAAGCCAGTCACAAAAGGACAAATACTGTATGATTTCACATATATGAGGTACCTACAACAGTCAAATTCACAGAGACAGAAACTACAACAGTGGTTGCCAGGGGCTCGAGAAAGGAAGAAATGTGGAGCTGTTTAATGGATGCAGAGTTTCAGTTTTACAAGATGAAAAAAGTGCTGGAGATGAATCATGGTGACAGTTGCACAACAATGTAAATGTACTTAATGCCACTGAGCTGTACACTTAATGGTTAAGATGGTAAATTTTGTCATGTGTATTTTATCACAATTAAATGTATGTATATATTAAAAAAAAGTTGTATTTCTATGCAATAAACAACCTTAAAATGAAATTTTTAAAAATTCCACTTACAATAGCATCCCCCAAAATAAAATATGTAGGAATAAGTTCAACAAAAGAAGTATAAGACTTATACGCTGAAGACTTTCTAACATCACTGAAAGAAATTAAAGACCTAAATAAATGGAAAAACATCCTGTGTTCACAGAGTATTAATACTGTTAAGGTGGCAATACTCCCCACACTAATCTGCAATACACTGGAATCCCTATCAAAAATCCCAGCTGATTTCTTGAAATTGTGAAGCTGAAAGGCATCTAAATTGGAAAGGAAAAAGTAAAATTCTACTCACAGATGACGTGATCCTGGACATAGAGAACTGGAAAGAATCTACGAGAACACTACCAGAGCCTATAAACAAACGCAGCAAAATTGTGGGGTACAAGATCAACACACAAAAATTAGCTGTTTCCATACTCCAGCAACAAATAAACCAAAAAGGAAATTAAGGAAGCAATCCTATTTGTAACCACATTTACAATATTCCAAAATAATAAAATACCTAGAAATACATTTAACCAAAATGGTGAAAGACCTGTACACTGAAAACTATAAAACGTTGCTGAAAGAAATTAAAGAAATCTTAAGTAAATGGAAAGACAGCCTGTGTTCATGGATTATAAGACTTAGTATTAAGACAGCGCTACTACTCAAAGTGACCTATAGATTCCTGCAACTTCTTTCAAAATTCCAAAGTCTTTTTTTGTAGTTATGGAAAATCCAATTCTCAAGTTCATGTGTAACTGTAAGAGGCTTCACGCTGCCAAAACAATCTTGAAAAAGAAGAACAATGCTAGAAGACTAACACTTCCTGATATCAAAACTTACTACAAAACTACAGCAATCCAGAGTGTGGTACCAGCGTAAGGACAGACATATAGGCCAACAGAATACAACAGAAGGCCAGAAATAAGTTCTCACATATTCGCCCAGTAGATCTTCAATACAGGCACCAAGACCATTCAAGTGGTGCTGGGAAAACTGGATATTACATGCAAAAGAATGAAGTTGGGCCCTTACCTAACATCAAATACAAAAACTAACTCAAAACAGATCAAAGACCTAAACATAGGAGCTAAAACCATAAAACTCTTCGAAGAAAACATATGGGAAAAGCATCAGGACCTTGGTTTAGGTAAACATTTCTTGGATATGACATCAAAGGCGTAGGCAATGAAAAAAAAAATACAAATTAGACTTTATCAAAACTTAAAACTTTTGAGACTTCCCTGGCAGTCCAGTGGTTAAGACTTCGCCTTTCAATACAGGGGGTGGCCAAAAAACCAAAACATAAAACAAGCAATATTGTAACAAATTCAACAAAAGCTTTAAAAATGGTCCACATCAAAAAAATCTTTAAAAAAACAAACAATAGTTGATTGAACTTGGTGTACCCTCCAAAAAATAATAAATAAATAAATAAAATTTTAAAAAAAACAAAACTTAAAACTTCTGTGCAACAAAGAACACTATTAATAGAGTCAAAAGATAACCAACAAAATGGGAGAAAATATTTGCAAATCACATATCTGATAAAGCAATTAACATCAAAAATATACAGAGAACCCCTGAAACAACTAGAAAACAACTCATTTCAAAAACAGGTTAAAAAAAAAAAAACAGGTAAAGAATTTGAATAGACATTTCTCCAAAGAAGATATTCCAATGGCCAATAAGCACATGAACAGATGCTCGACATCACTAGTCATCAGAGAAACGCAAATGAAAATCATGAGACATTATTTCATATCCATTAGGATGACTGTTCACAAACAGGGACAGCGCCAAGTGCACACACTGCTGGTGGGAACAGAGAATGCTGCTGTGGCTGCGGAAAACAGCCTGCCACATCCGCAAAAGAGTAAACAGAATTTCCCTAAGACCCAGCAATTCCACTCCTAGGAATATACCCAAGAGAATCAAAAACAGTGACTCAAACGTGTACATGCACACGCATATTTACAGCAATGTCGGTCACAAGGGCCAAAAGGAAAAAACCCACACGTCCATCAGTAGATGAGTGGATAAACGAAACATTCCCATACAACGGAGTACTATTCAGCCATAAAAGAAATGAAGTGCTGATAAATGCTACAACATGTATGAACCTCAAAAATATTACGCTAAGTAAAAGAAGACAGTCACAAAAGCCATAATTTGTGTGATTCCATTTATAAGAAATGTCCAGAATAGGCAAATCCACAGAGATAGGTGGTTGCCAGGGGTTGGCAGGACGGGGGGATGACTGCTAACAGGACTTCCTTTCAGGGTGATGAAATGTTCTGGAATTAGATAGTGGTGATGGTTGCACAACCGTATGAACAGACTAAAATCCACTGGATTACATACTTTAAAAGGGTAGCTCTTCGCATATGCAAATATCTCAATTAAGAAAAAAAAGATGAACATTAACTACTTTTAAAATAAAAGTAAATAATATCTACATTTTACTTTACTCATCTGAAAACTCTAGGTGGCCCAGCCCTTCACCAGGAGGCTCTGTGCAGGGAGGGAAGCCAGCAGATCAGCTCCTCTCACCTTGAGGTGCTGGTGCATGCAGTAACGGCACACCTTGTGCTTCATCTCATGCGTAACGTCACTGGAGAAAGGAATAAACCCACATTTTGGCTGCAAAAAATAAACAAGGAAGAAAAAAAGCTTAGGGAGAAAACACATACCTTTAGGTAGACATGTAACTACAGGATAACGAAGTGCAATTCCCAGGAGAAAATCAGCAAGTGTAGATACAAACACTCCCCGAAGTTGTTTTTATCTTCAGTCCCCAGTGGGGACGGACACCTCCCTCACTGCATCATGTAAATATCTCTTTGCTGCTAGAGAATCCAAAGCCAGAACTCTCACTGGAGAAGAACAGTGATGCCCCCATTGCTGGTTTGACAAAGTATAACACAGAGTAGCTCTGTGTTTTCATCACAGAACAAGACTGGAAAGACTCTAGGAGTGCAGATCTTCCCAGCACTCCCAGCTCCAAGAAGCAGAACCCTCGGTCCCTCTGATAAGAATGCGCGAATGGGAAGAACCCATCTGATGGCTGCTGGGCTCCCAGAACATCTGAAACTATGGTTGCCTTTTAAAAGCCATGATTCCTGGGCACATACAATATCAAAGACCACTGCCTACTGTCGGGGCACTGAAGACCACGCTGTCCATCATCTATGATACCTGAGACACTCATCAGTCCACACTGAACACCCAGGGATGTGAATGCTCAGGGCCAAGAGCATGACCCAGAATCACCACCAGAGGTTGGGAGGAAGGAAACAAATAACGGGATATCTGGGAGGCTTCCTGAGGGAGACCCAGCGGCCACAGAGCTGAAGCAGGGGCCCGGCCTTTACCCAGCAATCACTGCCCTCCACTAGACAAGCGACGTCCTTTGTCGCCTCCACCCTAGGACTCCTGGCCACGACACACCAGGCCTTGAGTCACACAGGTGTCTATGGCTCCTGGAGGTCTGTCCTGAGCATGCTCCTGAGGAGCAAAGGGACAGAGTGCCACAGTCTAAGGGTGGCCCACGGGCTGAGCTCTTGGAGCGTGGCATGCAGTGTCACCAAGCAGCCAAGTAGGCGCAGCTGGGAAGGAGGTCGAGAAGCCCTGGCCAGCTGCACCCGCCAAGGAAAATAAGCAGAGTAGAGCCCATGCTTCCTTCTGGTGGCCATCGGCCAGGGCTTGTCCCTGGCTGGCTCCCTGCTGTGACACCTTAGACTGAGCCTAAATCTGGGGGTCTGGGAAGCCACGCCCCTCAGGTCTGGCCGGGGGAGGAAGCAGAATAGGGAGGTGCCAGGGACACACACAGAAGGAGCAGGAAATGAGTCTCCTCTCCGGGAGGTGGAGGCTGCCTCGGTCCTGGGGCCCATCTTCCCCCGGGGAAAAACTCACCTTGATCTCTACACACAGAATCGGCCGGTGCTCTGCGAAACGGTAGGTCTGAAGTCTGGCTAAATTGGGAAGGCACAGAGCATAACCGCTGAGCGTGTCCAGGTCTTTGTCACAGCGAGATTCTGCAAAACAGCAAGGAGAGTAACTGAGGGTCAGTGCAAGAGACAAGCTGACTTCACGGCAACTCGGACTCCTGCTGGGGAAGGACCAGCCTTGCCCAAGAGAGGGCTGGCCGCAGCCTCCACTCTTGGGAGGTCACCTCTAAGCCTTAGGATGTTTACTTGGGGACGTAGAGTCACATGAGCAGAATGCTGTGATCTGTGGCAGGAGTTTGAGCCCTGGAGTATCAACTCAACCTCCAGAGGGGCCGGACGCTGAGGGCAGCCACGCAGGTGGTCAGCTGTTCCTACGTGCCCACGCCCCAACAAAGCCCTGACCCCTCTTATCTCAGCTGGTTGTCATCTGCGTCCCTTAGCTGTGACACGCCATAACCATGAGGGTGACAGTGAGTTCGGTGGGCTCTTCTAGCAAATTATCAGACCTGAGGTTGGTCCTGGGGACCCCAAACACGCAGCTGTCATCAGAAGTGGGGGTGATCTTGGGAGCCGCCTCAAGGGAAGTTCCACAGTCTTAGCACTGGTAAGCAGTATAACTGCCGATTATAGAAGTAATGACTCTGCGTGGTGCTGGTAACCAGACGGCAGGACCACAGCAGCCCTCCGTCTGGCTTTGTCTAGATGAGGAAGGCAGAGCCAAGACACAGTCCAGGCTCTGAACAAGGCTGCTGCCTCCTCCCCTTCATTGGCCCTTTCCACCCACGAAGTCCTGCTCCTTGCTGCTCCTCAAACCCAGGGCCCCGGGTGCAGTATCCCGTTTTCTTTCATTTTCCTAATCACATACGGAAGAATTTTGTATTGGTTCACTGCACACCCTGACTGCCTGGCTGTGCTTTAGGAGGAGACGTTTCACGTCTCCACAACACAGATTTTACACCTTTGTCTCTGACTGTGAAAGGAAAAGCTCTGACACGGTTACTGTCACTACTGCCAGGAGCAAGTATAGGGAAGGTACATGAGGTACTGAGGGGAAAACACAGGAGGTGATGGGAAGGACGTTATGTGAGGTGACAGGGGCAGTATATGAGGTGCCGGGGGGTATATATGAGGTGACGGGGGGTATATGAGGTGATGGGGGGCATATGAGGTGACGGGGGGACATATGAGGTGACGGGGGCACATCAGGTGACGGGGGCATATCAGGTGATGGGGGCATATGAGGTGACGGGGGTATATGAGGTGACAGGCGGACATATGAGGTGACGGGGGCATATGAGGTGACGGGGGTATATGAGGTGACGGGGGGACATATGAGGTGACGGGGGACATATGAGGTGACGGGGGCACATCAGGTGACGGGGGCATATGAGGTGATGGGGGCATATGAGGTGACGGGGGTATATGAGGTGACAGGCAGACATATGAGGTGACGGGGGACATATGAGGTGACGGGGGCATATGAGGTGACGGGGGTATATGAGGTGACAGGGGGACATATGAGGTGACGGGGGGTATATGAGGTGGCGGAGGGGTATACGAGGTGACGGGGGTATATTAGGTGACAGGCGGACATATGAGGTGACGGGGGACATATGAGGTGACGGGGGGACATATGAGGTGACGGGGGGACATATGAGGTGACGGGGGGCATATGAGGTGACGGGGGCATATGAGGTGACGGGGGTATATGAGGTGACAGGCGGACATATGAGGTGATGGGAGGTATATGAGGTGGCAGAGGGGTATACGAGGTGACAGGGGGTATATGAGTTGATGGAGGGTATACAAGGTGATGGGGGAAAGTATGGGAGGTAACAGAGGGACGGTATATTTGGTAACAGATGTAAGGTATGAGAAGTAAAGGCGGAAGTTTTGGGAGATGATGGGGGAATGTATTTGTGATGATGAGGGAAGGTCTGGGAGGTGATGAGGGGAAGGTGTGTGTAGTGATGGGTGGTAAGCATGTACGGTGATGGGGGAGGCGTGCACGGTGATGGGGGGAGGCGTGCACGGTGATGGGGGAGGCGTGCACGGTGATGGGGGAGGCATGCACGGTGATGGGGGGAGGCGTGCACGGTGATGGGTGGACAGCATGTACGGTTATGGGGGGGAGGTATGTATGGTGATGGGGAGGAAGTACATGAGGAGAAGGGGGGGTACAAAAATTTAAGTCACCTCACCTCAAGAGGATGAACAGGTTGGGTGGTGCCGGCTTCTGGGAGAATGTCCTTGGGACCACCACCGTCTAGGGCCTGGCCCACCCTCCATGGCTCAGGTCTAACCCGGTTGTCCCTTGGACTCCTCCAGGCCCCCCTACAGCCCACCTTCCCTTCCCTAAGTCTCCCCAAACTCCTTCGGCTCCCTCTTGGCTCCCAAACGAATTGTTATTTTTATTAATTAGTCCTTGGTCATATATTCCCCACAGTGATCTGCATATCTGACGCCCAGATTGTACTCATGAGCTCCTAGGATTTCTACCCCCAAAAATGAAGTTCCTGGCAAAAGAATTGCTAAAAACTATATCTACCTAACGAGTAATAACGTCAAACACTTTTCAAATAGAATCGTAGGTTAGAAACCCTTACCTGGTCTTTCACACTGTATCTTTAAACAAAGCTGTTTCACAAAATCTAAAGGCAGCTGAACAACTTCCTGTAAGAACAAATAAGAAATACTCAGTGTGGGTTGCACAACAATGTGAGCATACTTCATGCCACAGAGCCACACACTCAAAAATGGTTAAAATGGTAAGTTTTATGTTATATTTATGTTACCACATTAAAAAAAGAAATACTCAGTATGTGGGTTTTAGGAATAAAAGCTGCTCTGTTATTTTAAGGACGTGTCCAGATTAAGCAGATGCTGGTGTTTCTGTGCAGTGTCCTCAGAGCAGCTGGTGTCCACAACGGCGGCGGTGGCAGCGTGTCACATGCCACCTATGGCCAGTCTCCACAGAGCGCTCCTCCCGCGGCTCCTCCGTGCTCGCAGCGACCTCAGCCTCATTTTCACCATGTGTGGGTGGATGCAGAGCAGGGGCTGAGGCAGTTCTCTGCCCGCAAGAAGTTCCTCACCAGCTGTCTCCTCAGACAACCAGAGGCTTCTCACATTCCCATTTGAGAAGCAGCTCAAGGAACAGGGTCTGATCAAATATTAATCTCCAGCGAGACATCCTGTGTGCCCATCAGTCACAGGACTCAGGATGGCCAATATTTGGTGTGTTTGGGCAAAACACAAAGGAGCAACTTCTCTCTACTTTGCTATTTTTCTACAATCTCCCAAACTAAGAGTTTCTATTTAACCCACATTGTTCACCATCTTCCCCATGCTTCCAGGGTGGCAGAATTCTGACTTCTAAAGAAATCCCCAGGGGACAAGAGAGACCTGCCTAGAATGAGAACGTTGGGATCCTGTCCACTCACACGCCACACCTTCTCCGTCGTGCCCTGTCCCACCTCAACTCCAGCTCACAGGAAGACAGGCCCAGACCAGTTCCCAAACCAGCCACGCTGGGCTGGAGGCAGCACAGGCACGAGGGGTGTGTCTGTCGCTCTCTCTGAGCCTTGCTCTCTCACCACAGGGCTAGCTGTGTCTCGTCCAGGACACGGGAGAGGGAGGCGCACTCACCAGGGCTCCACCTATCTCGTGTCATCAGTCAGAGAAAACAGCAACATTTACAAATGCTGATTCTGCCTGAACGTGGTCTTGTTTGGGCCAGAGATGTGCTCTGTATCCCGCATTTCAACAGTGCTAGGCCTGAGTGGCGGTCCTCTCTTGATACTACAACCACCTGGAGGAAAAGCAGGTTGTCTTTCACTCTGGCAGTGTCTTCATGCGAAGGAGGTATGTCAACGGGATGAATATTCCCAAAATGTGACCTTGTGGGCTCACCTCATATGCCCAGAGCCTTGCCCACTGTGAACAAACAGAACCGAACCTGGAGCTAGAGCATGTCCTGGGCCCTGGGGGGACATCCCAGTGCTCCTCCCACCTGCCAGGCTGCCGCTGGCTGGAGCCCTGAGCTCCTCCCCGACTCTTCTTCACCACTGGCCCCTCCTGGAAGAAAGGCTTAGAGCCCACGAGTGCTGTGAGACGGAGACTCACTCCACGTGGCCAGATGAGCAGCCTCTCTCCCCAAGAAGGACACTGGTAGTTGGCATCCTGCCTTCTCTCACACACTGTGCAGGCCAGGATGCCATGGAAACGAGAGACACAACTCCCAGACAGGTCATCGCTCAGATGGTGCACCGGGGGCATCAGGGCCAAGTCACAAGGATGCTCAGGGCCCTGCAGAGAGTCCATACTGGGAGGTGCTGAGACCCCCAATCAACACCCAGCACCACACTGCCAGCTCCACAGCTCTGGGCCCTCCTGGAAGAGCACCCTTAGCCCCAGGTACAGATTAGACTACAGCCCTAAGGGACCCAAAGCAGCACCACCCACAGTACATCCTAAGCTGTCAAAGGACGACCCTCCTTGGAGGATGTTTTGCTGTCAGAGCCATTTCAATTCTACTTTGCTAGGCAATCCTTCAGCTTCACTCAACCTTCTTGGCATCGTTTTTCTCAGGATCGACACAAGGTACAGAATTTGCAAAACAAAGGCAGTGCTCTCTCTGTTCAAAATGACAAACCGCTAGCCTGTTCCGGGCTCTGACCTAAGGCTGTAAGGCCAGCAGATGCAGAGAAGCAGCGGTGATCAAAGCCAAGACGTAAGAAGGGCTGTCCCAGGCACGGACAAAGGCCACCTACTCCGAGGATTGCCCGGATCACAGGGACACTGCACTGTGGCTTCTTACGCTGCCCTCTCCACGAGTGTCCGAACAGCAGACCTCGCCTGTGACAGGTACTCGTCTCGGTTACTGAGACTGGAAAAAGCCAGCAACGCAGACCACCTGCGGGCAGGTGGAGGCCATCACCCCACATGGGCTTCAGCTGGGTTCTCCCACAAGACCAGGTCACACGTCCCAGCATCACGGCGCCCTCTCCTCCCTAACTTGCTCAAAGGTGCCCATCGAAGGTCAGTGCTGCTGCCTGGACCTCACTCAAGAGCTCTCACCAAACTGAATGCCTCCATGAGGGCAGGGGTCCCAGCAAGTGAAGGTCTGACAAAGTGTCTGAACATCATGTTTCTCAGCTAGAAAATGGGAATAACACTATCCGCTCTGCACTGCAACAAAAGAGAAAAGCACCTGGAAACTCTGTAACTAACATGGGTTATCATTAAGCACAAACTTCTGAACTATAATTGGGAAGTTGGTACTTTGATACAGGATGTGCCCATGAATTTAGATTACATTAAAAACAACAAAAACCACTTACCCCACAATGAACACAGTTCTCGCCCAAAAACTCTTTCATGACATTTTTGCCAAAGTCCACTATGTTCTGTAGGTGCTGAAATATTTCTTCCGAGGTCTGCAAAAGAGGACAAGAAGACCTCAATGACCAGGACCTCCTAGACTATGACACCACCGCCAGCCCCCATCACACACAGGGCTGCCATGTACGTGACCACAAAAAGCCGCCAGTGGCCCTGGACCTGGAGGAAGGTGAGCCTCACCATGAAGACTGCCACACTCACCGGAACTTCTGTCCCCACGGGCCCCCAGGGCCACCTCTGCGTTCTGCTCAGGGCCCCATGTGATTCTGAAGTTTGAGAACCATATCTATGCCCCTGCCTTCACCCCCCACAGGAACACACGTGGATTGCACCTGTGACCCATGCACATCTTCTGAGGAACTCGACTTTAAAAAATCCCTCCCATCCAAAAACCAGTAGATATTGAGATTTTATCCTTCAGCCTCTAAATGTGGAAATAAAATATTTTCTCCCCAGAGGTTCTGAAAGAATCGATAAGCTGTGAGATTTAGGTGAGACAAGAAATAAGTCCTGTGTCCCTCACTCTGACCCAAGGCAAGAAGTACAAAGTGTTGATCACAGGTCTCACGCAGGAGCGAGAGGACCATCTTCTTCAAGGGCAGGCTGGGAGGTGCCTGATATACGGCTCAGGCTCGGGGAAGGGCTCGGTCTGAGCTGCCACCCATGCACCATAAAACAGGCAGACCACAGCCTGCACCCCGAGGCACTACTGTGTTAGAATGAAGCCTGACAAAAAACCCCAGAACACACCCCACGGCTCCATAGAGCTGTGGCCACAGGGCTTCTGACAAAAAGCTCTTCTTATCGACAGAATGAACATACACAATGCCCCACAGATAATGCAGCTGGCATCACAGTGGCGTTTATATAGTAAAGAAAGGCAAACTGTTACCTTGGAAGACACTGTCTCAATAAATGTAAACAGGAAAAACCGAAAATAGAGGCATCCAGAGAACGCTGGCCCTTCACCGAGGCTAGGATCTGTAGACCCTGAGCAGGGACAGAGGGAGGGGCGGGGGCCAGAGGCAGCCTCCGAGACGTTTCTAGTTTCCACCTGGATTCCACAGACACAGAGCCACCCTGCACAATCCCCTTCAGCAGATGCACCCTCCCATCCTGGGCCACCTTTCTCTGCACTGAGATACTACCCTTGGATCTCACTGCAGCCCCACTGTGACGGCAGCCCCCAGCTTTCTCCCACAGTCCCCTCTTTTCTATGAAGTAAACCCCCAAGTGTGCCCTTCATCTGCACTCTGCCACCACGGATACCATCAGCATCCACCTCACCTTCTTTCCTGGCTGTTTCTCCGTAACTCACATGAGGTGAGGTGTTGGCTCACGTCTCCTGCACCCTGACCCTGAGCCCATGGCTACTCACCACCCAACTACCACAGGCCCTGCCCCCACCGTGTGGGTGTGACCTGCAGCCCCTGCCTTTTCTCCCCTCTTAAGATAAGAGCCTATGCTCACACCTAGCCCCTCTGGACCTCCCTCCCTCCTTCCCTCCCATGAGAGACGAAGGATCCCACAGGGCTACTCCACACTGACCCCTGAGACCACTCAGCTAGACACCACGGCGACACCCCACCTCAAGGCAGACAGACACTGCCACTCAGTGGGCAGCAGGCATACAAGAGCACAACAGGGGCTTCGTGCGGGTGTCCACAGTACTTTGCCTGGGTGACTCCGTGACTAGAAACCCGAGGCTCCCAGTGAACTGCCTGTTGTGATGTGTAACACTGTCTACCATGACATCACTGCCTTCCTGTTCGTTGATACAATTCCACAGATGGGGAAACTTGGGCAGCAGGGTGTAAGGAAATCGCCACGTCAAAGCCAAGACCCGGCCCTGGGTTTCCCAGCCACAAGCAGAGCTCTCTGAACCAGTCAGGGAGGTTCCTGGCTCGGTACCCAGGAACTAACCATGATGACACACAGTGACCCCAGCAGGTCAGAGCGCTGGATCCCGCAGGAATGATGGACACACTGCTTTCGGCATTGAATGCTTGCATCATATTCAAATTTCTAAAATTAGAATTAATACTTCTGCATCAGAAAAAAAAAATCAAAGTTTTCTTAAATAATTATTTTAATGACTGAGTGGCAAATCCATTGATCTTACCTTCTTCCTATTAGGAGGAAACTTCAGAAAACGAAGCACCACACAACGCTATCAGAAAATAAAACAAAGTCTGATTAGTACCCACCCGAAGACTGGGGATAAGGGTGGGTGGCCGTGCAGAAGAAGCCACCCCAACAGTGCAGAGGCTGGAAGCCCCACGGGCAGCCCACTGGCCCGGGACACCTGGTGCCTGGGGAGGAGGTAGGGGCCAGTACTGGGTCACATGTCTGAGGACACAGAGCAACCTGGGAAACCTGTGCTCTCTGACCTAGCCAGCCCACTCCCAGTAATTTATCTTAAGGCAATAATTCAAGATGCACAGAAGACTTTAGCTACTGCCTGTAAAAGTACTGTTTACAATTCCAAATAAAATGGTAACAACCTAAACATCCAACAATAGTAGCATGGTTAAACACAGAGGGACACATTCCAGACCATGGAATACTATGCTGTCATTTACAAGAAAATAAGGAAGATCCATCATTACAGACACAGAGGTACTGTCATCATCTACTGATAAATGAAAAACATTACAGAATAGGGCTTATAGAATGAACCTAGTTTTATAAATGTATACATATACATGTGTATGTATTAGAGAATGATGTATGGGTATAGTTCTATTTATGTAAAGCTCAAAAACAGGAAAGAGGGACTTCCCTGGTGGCGCAGTGGTTAAGAATCTGCCTACCAATGCAAGGGACACGGGTTCGAGCCCTGGTCCAGGAAGATCCCACATGCCACAGAGCAGCTAAGCCCATGCACCACGAGTACTGAGCCTGCGCTCTCCCACTGCAACTAGAGAAAGCCCGGGTGCAGCAACGAAGACCCAACGCAGCCAACAAATAAATTAAAATAAATAAATAAATAAATTTATTTTTTAAAAAACAGGAAAGGTTCTAGAAGGAGCTGGTCATAAGAATATGGGTCCATGTATTTTGTCATAAACAAGCTGTATATACACATATGATGTGACCACTTTTCTGTAGATTTCTTACTCTTCATTTTTTTAAGTTTGTAAATAAAAAATTTTAAATAACGTATGTACATGCTGAGCTTGTATGAAACTGTCTGAAAGGGCTTCAGAACAGGTAACCGCGTGTCCAGGTAGCCACAACTGGGGAACTTATTTTTTAAAGTTCTGTTTATTTGGGTTTTCCAGTTTTTTACAATGCTCATATAATATACCTTACAAAAATGTAAAAAAATAACTTTTTAAACAAGGACAGCCTTTGAAATGGCCATTCTCCAAGGAAATAACCTGGATGTGTTGTGGAGCCTTGGTAATGGGGGAGATTAACTCCATCTGGACAACCCTGGAAACCATTCCCGTGGAGACAGGCAGTTCCAGGCAGAAGGGCCTGGGTCAGGAACCTGGGCCGTGCCCAAAGAGAAGCAGGGACAGGAGAAGGAAGGCGGAGCTGCAGGAGGTCAGGCACTGTCCTCAGCAATGGGATCCAGGCGGGGCAGGAGGAGCTAGTGATGGAAGAGGCTCAGAAAGTGCAGCTCTGGAACCCAAAACACGGCTGAGAGCAAGGAAGGCCCATGGAGACGAGATCCATTTCCTGCCCCACTCAGATGACGCATACTCCTCTCAAAACCCCAGACATCCATCACCTCCCTGAGCCCCAAGCCCAGACTTGCGGAAGCCAAGGTTGAGAACGCGCGCATGCCCCTAACCCCTCCCAAATAAAGACAAACATCAATATTTGATCACGGGCAGCAACTGGCCAAAGAGTCCATCAAAATTCAAGGAAAAACCAAAGTTGACACACACAAACCCTAATTCCAGGCAACTTTCAAGAAACTCAGCCCCACTAAAAGTATACTCACTTCTCACCTGGATTCCACTGTTTCTCAAGATCCACTGAGAAGTTCCGAGTGTCATGTTGTGTCTGCTTCAAGGAAAGCTGCTTTCTCTACTGACCAACCCATCTGTCATTTAAAGCTGTCACCAGAAGCTGCCCACCTGCTGCAGTGTCAGCCTTGAAGGCCAGTCCCCACGAACACAAGCACTCAGTGGTCACACATGTTCTGCATGGCGAGTGCTAACTGCCCCTTGTGCAGATCTGACTGGGCTGGGTTGGTAGCCCTGTGACATGCCACAAGGCCAGTGGCAACACCCATTCAAGTGGACAGCAGAGAAAGGGGGAGAAATCAACCTTACCAGCCCTGCTTCGCACAAAGACACGGCTAGTCCAAGGGCCACCTGTGGCATGGAGCAGGACTGATGCTCCCATGGGGAGATTTCCACAAAGGAGCCAAAACCAACGCCTAATCTGGCAAGTACCAGGGTCCTGCCAGCTCACAAGGTATTAACCAGCTGTGAAGGAAACAACTCGTTTCCTTTTTTTTTTTTAAGAACTTTTACTGAGATACAGTTAACAGACAATAAACTGCATATATTTAGTGTACAATTTGGTATTTTTTTTCTTATTAGTAATGTATATATGGCAATCCCAATCTCCCAGTTCATTCCCCCCCAACCCTCCCCGCTTTCCCCACTTGGTGTCTATATGTTTGTTCTCTACATCTGTGTCTCTATTTCTGCCTTGCAAACTGGTTAATTTGTACCATTTTTCTATATTCCATATATATGTGTTAATATACAATATTTGTTTTCCCCTTTCTGACTCACTTCGCTCTGTATGACAGTCTGTAGGTCCATCCATGTCTCTACAAAAGTCCCAGTTTCATTCCTTTCTACAGCTGAGTAATATTCCACTGTATATATGTACCACATCTTCTTTATCCATTCCTCTTTCGATGGACATTTAGGTTGCTTCCATGTCCTGGCTATTGTAAATAGTGCTGCAATGAACATTGGAGTTCATGTGTCTTTTTGAACTATGGTGTTCGCTGGGTATATGCCCAGTAGTGGGATTGCTGGGTCATATGGTAACTCTATTTTTAGTTTTGCAAGAACAACTCCTTTCCTTTTAAACTGAGTATCTAAACCCAGATTTTAAACCATACCTTCTTCATAGTGTCTAGGATAAAATGCTAAGAATGTGAAGAGAAAGGGGTGAGATTAAGAAGAGGATTTTAACAAGAGTTTCTGCACAGTCTGGGTTGGAGGTGGCTCTTCCCTGTTCCAAAGCAGGACAGGGAGTCTTAGGCCAGGGCCACTCCTTTTCTGCCCTTCAGGATAGAAAAGCATGGTGTGCTCTCTCACACCTTGGAATGCTAGATGAAAACCAAAGATTTTAATAAGCTGAAAAGTCAGTGAATGGAGAAATGACACATATAAACACATACACATACATTAAACAAACCTCAAAACGTACAACACGCCACTTATAAAAGGAGTAGAAAGCATTCAGTGCTGTGAGGGTCCCAGGCTGTGGGGGAGGACTGGCATGTCATGTGTCAGGGGGCCTAGAAGATGCTTCCTCGATCTCCTCTGAGAACCCACCCAAGTCGTCAAAACACCAAGATATCAGCAAAGCCTGGCTCATAACAGCTCTAAAAGCACGACCATGTGAGTGTCTGACAGCACAGGAACTCTGGCTGCCCAAGTGCTCTGCAGCCTTGAAAACGTGTGTGAAGAATTATTTACATATTTATGCTGTAGGGTTGACTGAAAGACCAGAACACAAAAACAGACAGGATTCTTAAGTACCCAATAAAAGCATATAATAGAAGGAAGACATTGGATGCTTTTTACTTTCCACCTTCTAATATTCTATATTTTCTGGGGGCAGAGAGAGGAACCAATGATGGGTATTAAATAAAAATAAAAGACCACAAAAACAACACATTAAAAGGGTCACCTGCCCACGTGAAGCCCAAGGGAGGAAACTTATGGGCGGAATTAAGACTCCAGGGCCTCTCGGCAAAGACGAGGTGTGAAGTGACCAGTCGCTGAAGCCTTGCTGCTGCAGGACAGGCCCACGTCAGGTATTCCACCCAGGACGGGGCCCCAAGAAGACCCCAGGGTAGCGGAGATCAGGCAGCTTTCCAGGGAGAGGGAGACAGACAAACACAGCAATAGAAGGAATGGACCCTCAGGGCGCTGCCCTAGGCGTCCCCAAATGGCTCAGCCCTGCTTCTTAGTGAGGCTACCACCCACAGATGCCCCACTCAGGCACAGCCCAGGTCTTCCACCAGAATACCCATGACAGAATACCAGGCCAAGTCACTTGCCTCTGCTGGCACAACCAGAAACACACCCCAGGGCCCACAGAGAGATAAGAGGGACAAGGTGCAGGACACACTGCTGGGCTGACAGCCTCAGACAGAACAGATGGAGGGTGAGGTGAGACATCTCATGGAGGGGAGCCCAAGACTCCGAAGGGAGGTCAGACAGGAGGGGGGACACCACAAGAGGGGACAGCAGGTACCTGGACTGGGCATGACACTTTCCAAGTTTCATCTGCCCATATGGACCCATGGCCACCTGAGGACTGAAGCAGACCCAGATGCAAGTTGTGAGGTGGGGGATGGGACAGTGGAGGCGTAAGCCCAGGTGACATTTGGGGGCACAACACTCAGGGGCTGCAGTAAAAGAGATGCCCAGATGGTCCCTAAAGGACGGAAAAACCTAACAGTCAGAAGAGAAGCAGAATGTTTTATAGAGACAAACCACAAGTGCATGGAACACACGGTGAGGGTGTCGGAGAGGGGAGCCTTCAAGGACTCCAGGCCCGTCAAGGCCACGTGATGGCCCTGGAGCAGGTGTCCAAACAAATGAGGAGGTGAGTGACCCAGTGCTGTGGCCTTGTCCTTTTGCAGCAGACACACAAACCTTTCTTACCTTCCTGGTAAAAGGGGCACCGGCTGTCCTAACGGAGTTCTGACTGAGGAGGAAGAGGTGTTGGCAGGGCTGGGGGGATGTGACCGTGCCACCTTAGCATACCAGGTCTAGCCCGGCAGACCACCCTCATGCTAGAAAGGCAGAGCTCAGCGTTCACTAAGGCCAGGACTGGAAACCACCAAAGGGAATACGTTTTAGAAATAACCAATCCTAACCATTCAACTGCAGGTGATCCCAGGAAGAAACACAGGGCTACACGAAGAGCTCTCTGATGCAATGTCACCAAGGGGTCACATCAGCTGTATCAACCTGTATAAATACCATTAAAAATTTCAAATACATAATAAGTTACTTGTTTAAAAAAAAATTCTATAGGCAACAGAACATTAGGACTCTTTCTCCTAGATTCAGGAGCAAACTAAGGACTTGAAAATATACCATTAAAAAAACAAAAACAGAACAACTCTCATTTGCTTCCAACATTTCCGTTAAGAAGTATTTTCTACAGATCAGAAATCCTAAAACACAAAAGGAGAAGAGAAACACATAGCCCCTGACACCTTGAACCCCGCCTCTTCAGGACAAAACAACTGCAGACAGGATCTGAAGCCTGATCAGAATCTTAGAGGCTATAAAACCTGAACGATCAGGAATGAACTTTTGATAAAAGATCTCGGTTGGTGGGTCTTTCATGCTACCTCTGTCAATAAGGAGGAAACTGTCACAACAGCTTAGTGTGATAAAGGGAGTGGGGCCCTGTCTGCCCTGCACTCCCGAGGCGAGGGCAGCTGGAAGGCAGCTCAGTGCCTGTGGAGGAGTCTCTGCCAGGCCTGCCCCGGGGGACTCCCCACACTGAAGGCACTTAAGAGATCAAATGACAAACAAGACTTACAATGACCTTCACAGGACAGGACACCAAGCCAAAGCCAACAAGTCCAAGGTGAAGAAGGGTCACTGCAGATGTAAAAGCAACAACACTACATGGAGAGAAACCCAACTTGGCAGCAGCGCACGTGAGGGCAGCCCCAGGCTTCGTGACCACAGCTCAGCATGAGTAGAGTATGGTGCAGCCACGAGAACAAGTGACAGCACCCTCAGGCTATATAGTAAGGAAGGGAAAGTACACCCTCCATGGGAAATGCCCTTGCCCAAGACCCCCCACAGGGTCAGTGCCAGGGACTCCAGGCACCCACTAGGGTACAGTGTCAGGTTGGCCACAGCCTTGGAGCACCTCAGAGGGTTGGTGCCAGGGCCAAGGGCCAGTGTCTGGGAAAGGGTTAAACTGTACAGTTGGACCCGAGGATGCTGAGCATTGGGCCAAGGGAAAGCTGACAGCAGCACCCTGTCAAGAACTGGCTTACTGTTCAGGTCTCACACTGTCACCCCTTACTGTCCAACCCTGAGCACACCCCACACTATCGCCCTCCTTCAGTGTGCACTTAGCTCCTCCATCTCCAGGCCCCATTTTCTACAAGCCCTGTGCTCCTGGAAGCCTCCCAACCCACCAGCCTGGAAGGCTGTCTGTCTATGTCTCATCCCATGTTCCTTCAGTGCAGATGCCAGGCCTCAGGACTGGCTGGCTGAAGGTATGTCGGGTTCCGACACTGGAAAGGAGAGGGGATAGATGCATCGCTTTTTAAGGACCCTTCAATTCTGAAAGTAGATGATGCCCTCTCTGAGAAAGCCACCACCTCCTGATCTGAAAGAAACCAGGTGAGGGTCACCCTCTGCTTCAGAATGAATGAGGTGGGTCTGATGAGTCCACGCATGGGAGCAGGAATGCTTGCTCTCACTCACCCACCTTCCTCTATCCCACTCACACACACACACACCCTCTCCTTGGGCACAGTAGGGCCATGAAAGCCTCCTTCCAGGGCTCTATCCTCCTTCCTGGTCCTCAAGGCCCAGGCAAAGCACAAAGTTTTCTCCACACCCATGGGGCACAGTTCTCCCTTTACTCAATGCCTTCACCTGGTGGGAACGTTTTCTTACATGAGTACTCGTGATGATAATCTTCAAATTCAAATGATGAAGTAACAACCACCAAGCAGGAACGAGCACAGTAAAGCAAATTTAGCTTTAAAATAAAGAATGAAGAGTCATCAGGGCAGCCTGATGACTCAGTTTAAAAGGGGAAAAACGAAAGGAAAAAGAAACGTGACCCTAACAATTGGGCTGTGCAACAAGGGAAGGGGCCAGCTGCCCTGGAGGGTGGACACATGCTTGTTGGGGACACTGGAGAAGGCATCTGAGTGCCCAAGGCCTGGTGTTCTTTTACTCCGAGTCTTAAACTTGCTCCTTCATCTAACACTGCTCTTGAAACTCAGTGCATTAGCTAAAAGAAGCCTTAACTAACTTTATATAAAATGAAGATATACAATGCAATCTGACTGAGGAATTGGAAGATGATTCTTTGAACTGTGAAAAGGGGGGTTATCACAATAACCCAACAACCAAAGAGACTCATGCTGGAATATTTGATGCTTTGCCCAACCTTGAAATACAAGGGGGCCCAGCTGACTGCTTCAGGTTAAGCCTTGTCCATTATTAATTCACCTAAAGATCTCGAGCAAAGACTGTAGTCTCAGTTCTGCAGCTTCCCAACAATGTTAGTGAGTAACAAAATGCAAAAGCAGAACACAGGGGCCACCTAGGTGACTACAGCTTACCCTACAGCTGCCCCAGTGCACCCAGCTCCAGAACAACAGAGCAGAACAATATCCAGTTCCTGTACCACCCACAGGAGCTGCTGGGCTGAACCAGAGCTCTTAACCTCTGAGTCCAAGGGGGATGATAGTCATCACTTGCATAACTCGTCCAGCTCCTCATCTTTCTAGCAATTCCACAAAGGAGATTCTGTTACTAGTTTCACTTTGCAAATGCAGAAACTGAGCCTGAGCCAGGCAGTGGTAGAACTGGGATTCTGCCCAGCTCTGTGTAACTGCAACTCCCATGCTCCTAAGCGCTCAGTGACACCTATCACTCCTCCCCCAACCCACCACATTCCTGCCTGGTTGTATCACACAGCAAGATGTCAGAGAGATCTGGGCTTTCACACAAATCCACAAGCTTCTCTTCCCGGATTCAACTCATTGGGAGTCCTTACTGCACTCTCTGAAACTCTCATCCTTACTGAATTAAGACAGGGAAATTCTTTAACTTCTAGAAGGTTCTGAAGAAGAATCTGGAGACAATGCTAATATTACCAAGAGCAGCAGAACAGCCATCCCTACATCTCGGAGGCTGAACTCCCTCGATGCCGGGAGGTAACAGCACCCCAAGCACTTTGCTTCTTCCTCCTGAGCTTGCCCGCACCCTCTATCCTGCCTAAGGCGACTCCAGGCGGCCTCACCACAACCGCGCAGCGGGAGGCTGCACCGTGTGAGGCCGGGATGGGGGGCGTTGGAGGGACGCGGAACAGACCCGGGGGGAGGAGGTGACACTGGGGAAATGGGGAACCGATCTGGAAGAAGAGTGCTAGCACCAACCTAGGGGGAGGAGACCGCTGGGGGGACGCGGAACTGATCTGGGGGAAGGCGGTGATACAAGGGGGACGCGGAACCTACCCGACGGGGTGGGGGTGGGCGGGGGGTTGATGCTGGGGAGACGCGAAACCTATCCGGCGGAGTGTGACACTGGGGGAACCGCCACCGACCGGAAGGAGGGCTGCTGGGGAACCGACCCGGAGGCAGCGGGTGCTGAGGAGATGCAAAAGCGACCTGAGCGGAGGGGGTACTCGGGGGACGCGGAACTCACTGGGAGTAGGGTGAGGGCCCTGAACCGCGCCGACAACCCACCGCTCACCTGCGCGTGGGCCACCACTAGGCTTTTGTTGCCTTCACCATGGTACCCCCATTCATTCTCGTCCATCTTCCCCTCGTCCATCCCACGGTGAGGCCCTGGAGCCTCGCGGAGCCGCGAGCTGGGGGCCGCTGGGTCGCCTGGGCACCAGCCGCCGCCAACCACTGACGAGCGCCTGTCAGCCGCCGCCTGCGCTACACTCAGCCGCCTGCACTCTTAGCCGCTGGCCGCCGGAAGCCACGCCCCCGACAGTTCCCATGGCCGAGCCGGGCAACTTCCGGGTTCGCTCCCGCTTCTCCTCTGTTGACCACCGTGGCTGATGGGCTGGCGGCCATCTTAGGTGCTGGCAAAATGACTCACTTCCGGAGCGCAATCTTGGGAACCGGAAGTGAGGTTTCCGGCCTGGGCGCCGGAAGTGAGGTAAGAGAGAGAAGCCGGTGGTTGCCCGGCGTCCAGGGCTGGCCTGTTGGGGAACAGGAGTCCAGGCGGGCTTGGGGTAGAGTGGTACTGGCGGGTTAGGAGCCAGCGGGTCCCAGAAGGGCTAAGGCCGAGGGGCGTCCAGGCAGGCCGGGAGCTGGGAAAGGGGCGGTACAGGGGGGCTGGGGGCAGGTAGTCCCTAGAGCTGGAGACCGCTCCATCATGGGGCCTCAGCCTCTTCTGCAGAATGGGATAGGTTTCTCACTCATCGGGTTATTAATATTGTCGTTTGCTCTTTACCTGTTGCAGGATAACCCCAGTAGTCCCAAGAAGTAGAAACATTGTGGTCCACACCTACAAGTGAGGATACATAGCTCAAAGAGACAAGTGAGTGTTACCTGAAAAACTGGCTTTGCTTTTTGGTGGGTGTGAAGCAAAAAAACAAAGAGTAGGATAAGGAAGGATTTATTACTTGCAACAAGTAAGGAGAATGCCAGGGATCTTTCCAAAGCAGTGTCTCCCCAGATAGCAAAGTCAAGGAAGTCTTAAGCTAAGGGAACGTACATATTCATAAAGGGGCTTGGGCAGTCAGAAGCCAAGCTTTAGTTGAATGAAGTCATGAGAGTCAGAAAAGGTCTACATCATCCCTTAGGTCCCGGCTGATCTGGTAGTTGAGCACTTTTTAATCTCTACCATTGAAACAGAATTGAGAGTTTTTACTACTGATATATTATCTTTGCTATTGTTACTTCTCTTGCCTGATAAGTTTCTTATTTTTTTTTTCCTTAAGATCATTATTACAGAGACTTGCTCAAGGACAAGCACCAGGCTTACATCACAAAATGAGTTAGGCCAAAAACGGCTTCTCTTATGTCAAGAAAGCCATGCCTGGTTTTCTTTTTTCTGCCCGCCCACCCCCCGCCCCCCCCATCTGCCTACAGGAGGAGTAGGTGTCTTTGAATTTTGAGGGATGCACCTTGAGCAGGGCCACTTAATGGCAGTGAAGCAAAGGGCAGGCAGAGCTCTTCCCTTCTCCAGGCCTCAGTTTATTCACTGTTGACATGGGACTAATGATACCAGCTCATAGAACTGCTATGAGGATTAAATTAGGTTAGCGGTTCACAAACTTTTACTCTCAAGACTGTTTTGTACTCTTTAAAAATGATAGATTTCCCTGGTGGTACAGCGGTTAGGACTCCATGCTCTCACTGCCAAGGGCCCTGGTGCAATCCCTGGTCAGGGAACTAAAATCCCACAAGCCATGCAGTGTGGCCAAAAAAAAAAAAAAGATTGAGGGCCTCAAAAAGTTTTTGCTAATATGGGTTATATCTGTCCATGTTTACCATATTATAAACTAAAACAAATTTTTAAAAATTATTTTCATTTTAAAATAATAAACAATACCTTTTTTAAAAAGTAGCTATATTTCCCCAAAATATAGAGAAGAGTGACAACTGTTATACATTGTTGCAAATCTCTTTAAAGTCTGGCTTCATAGAAGATAGGTGGAGTCTCACATCTGCTTCTGCACTGAATCTGTTGCAATATGTTGCTAGGCTTGAAGTATGTGAAGAAAACTGAGCCTCAGGTATGTGGTTCAACAAGGAAAGAGCTGCAGACCCAACTTTAAGAACAGCTTAGAACACCTGGCAAGGCCTTGGGAATAGTAGTGAAATGAAGCCAGTGAGTCAGGAAAATGAGCTGATAGCTTTGAGCATCTCCCACACCCTGGGCCCCAAAGGACTGGCCCAGGTAGGCTCAGGCCCCACTCCATCCAGGGATGGTTGAGAAATGGGGGCAGAAACAGCCCACTCCTGGAGATAAGTAAACCCTAAGTGGGGGTAGGGGGAAGGGTGAGAAGGCCTTCCTACACCCCCATAAGGCCAGGGGACCCTGAACATGTCTGAGATTTTCTCAGCATCTGTGAATGGAGAATTGGGATCAGATTGTTAAGTATTAAAACATTTCCTGAAGGAAACCTCTGTAGTGCTGGAAACATTCTCTGTCTTGGTTTGTTGTTGTTGTTTTTCCAAGGAACGTTTTATCACTGACAGTGTTTAGAATTACTAGTGTATGGTTATTCAAAAGATTAAATCTTGATTTTATGATTGTTTAAAAATTCTCCACAGATGCACCTAGGGTGGACCACACCCACCTCATCCCTAATATGATACACCACTGGCTGTAGACAAAGGGACAGATGCTTTGAAAGAATCACAGTGGGGTAACACTGAGGGACACAAAGAGGGAGCTTGTCTGCAGGGGCTGGAGGAAGGAAAGGCTGGAAAAAAGACATAAAAACGGTGTTAGCAGACAGCGTTTATTAGTTGTTTTTCATGCCCTGGACCCACACTCCCTTCTTTGTATAACATCAACCCAGTTTTTATTAGGGGAAGCAGCTTTTCCTTTATTTAACCCATGTGGTCTGACTTAAATTAACTTGATTCTTGTGTGTGCAGTTGAGAACAGCATTCCCAGTGGTTGTTTCAGGAAGCACAGGGAAGTAATCCAGGTTTATCCAGTAAAGCTCACGCCTTTGGCTTGCACTGAAATGACTGTGGGGAGAATCGACCTCAGCTGAGAAGCTGGGCGGTCAGCACGTGCTGTCAGCACTGATGCAGGCACCACAGGTGGCAGCAACAGAGGGGAAACGTCTGGGAAGTGGCAAGAAAGGGGACAACAGAGTGAGCCAGAGGATCGAGTCCAGCTCAGCTGATTTTAATTTTCTGACTAGTGAATTCCATCTTTTGCGTAAACAATTTGAGTTGGGTTCCTTTCACTCAGCTCCTAGAGTCCAAGCTAATAATAAGGGTACCCTGGGATGGACCAGTCACCTCTTCAGATAAAAGCTGGAAGTGAAGCAAAGACCAAAAAAGCCATCATTAGCTGGGATTCCTGCACAGGGACATTTTGCCTAGATTCTTTATGCCCCTCCAACTAGGTCCCAGCTAGATTTAATCAGTGTCTTTTTTTCTTTTTATTTATTTATTTATTATTTTGGGGGGGGGGAATCAGTGTCTTTTTCTTGTTTGAAAAAGAGGAAATGAGAGGGAGGAAGGAGCAAAAGAGGAGAAGAAAAAAGGAATATAAGATGGAAAACTCATCTTCCAACCACACTGAAAAGCCATCCACAAATAGTGGCAAAACACTGGTAACTTGAGCCCAGTGATGAGTACTTACTCTGTTCTTGCTATTCTTATGTATGTCTGGAATTTTACTTACTAAAGTTTTTATTTTTGAAGGAAGCATGCAATATCATGTATCACTTGATATGGCATGACATGATGAGAAAGGCACATCACGTCTGTGGTATTCTCCTGCTCTTAAACCTATAATCCCTGTCTAATCATTAGAAAAACATCAGACAAACCCAAATTGAGAGAAATTTTGCAGAAAAACTGACCAGGAGTCTTGGTAACTGCCCAGGTCATAGGAAACATGGACAGACCAGAGGAGCCTAAGGAGACAAGACAGCTAAATGCAGCATGGGATGCTGGAACAGAAAAGGACATTGGTGGGAAAACTGGTAAGATCCAGCTAGGCTCTTCAGTTTCACTAATACTCACGGACCATTGTTAATTTCTTTGTCCTGGGAAATGTACCATAGTTAGGTATGTTAACATGGAGGGAAGCTGGGATAGGGCATTTGGGAACTTGGTACTATCTTGCAACATTTCTGCAAATCTAAAATCCAAAATTAAAAGTTTACAAAAAGAAGGCATTCATTGTTCAGCTTCTTTCATAATTAAATAATTAAAGTGTATATCTTAAATTTATACTTAAAATAAGTATATATCAAACTGGCAAAATAAAAGCAACTTTGCACAATGTTTGATGTAGGTGGTATAGAAGTGACGGAAAGGATGTGTGCACCGTTAGGGAGAAAGTCTGCATTGTTGGAGCCCAGTTTGGCCATATCATTAAAAGTATTGCAGCTATACCTAATCTCCTTTGACCCATTTCCATTCCTACAGATTACCCTACAAAACCCTCCCTCCAGTGCTCAGAGATATGTATGGGATGTTTGTACAGACACGAGAGTGATGGACAGGACTTGGTTCCCTATGTGGGCACCTCAGAACAGCCTCAGGCTGCACCAACCCACCCCAGCAGGAAATTTGCAGGGGGGCCTGACAACCCATGTTCAAACAACTTCCTCACATGAATCCCAGAACCGCTGAGTTATGGTATACAAGAAAATTATGCAGGCAGTAGGAAGATGTGTCTTAGATCTATGCTGACATGAAAGATGTCAAGGTCTGTGGTTAAGTGAAACGTGTATGTGTGTGTGTGTATATGCAAAGAAAAGGGAATGGAAATTTTTCTATCTGGGAAGAAAGGAGCAGGAGAAACTAAAGATAGTGTCACTTTCCTCTTGCATTTATATGTTGTTGACTCTATGTATTCAATGTAACACTTCTGTAATAAAAATTTTAATGAATACATTCTCAATACTTTTTAAATTAGATAGACCTATCACTATGTATGAATATGGAAAGATGGCCATGGTATGTTTAATACAGGAATGGATGTTTGTTTCTTAAGAGAAAAGAAAAACAGTCAAGAAATAGGTGCCTTACTGTGCGCTAAGATTTTCTTTGGGGATGGGACCACAGGTGATGTGCACTGACTACACTACATGTGTCTGTAACATTTGAATTTTGCATAAAAGATAATAGTTACCTTTGTAATTAGGAAAAAAATAAGACTCTGCATGCAGTGGCCTCAGGATGCTCAACTACATAGAATTAGGCACCTGTTCTGGAGGGTGGACTCCAGAATATTCAGGCCACCTGAACTGCTGACTTCATGTAATCTCACCAACTCCAGGGTACCCTGACTGGAAGGTGAGTCAAGAAGCCTTAGAGGGCACATGGTCCCTTTCCACACAGTGATATGATGATATTGGACATGCTGTTACCTGAATTAGTCACTCTCCTGGGGTCTGCCGTCGAGAACGTCTGCTCCCCATCCACCTTCTCCTTCCTCCAGCCTTTACACTCCAGGAAAATCCAGGGGAAAGGGTGATGGTGCCACAGCATGACTAAGGAGGCCCAGCCCTTCCAGCTGAGGGCATCCCAAGCCATCACTGTCATCTTTGACTTAGACAACACGAAAAGTAGAATCCATCAGATAAAAGATTGATAACTTTGTCTACATGAAAAATTAAAATCTTGAGGTACCAATACCTAGAGTAGTTAAATTCTTGGAGACAAAAGTAGAATGGTGGTTGTGAGGGACTGGGGAGAGGAGTAACAGGAAGTTAGTATTTAAAAGGTACAGAGTTTCAGTTTGGGTAGAGGAAAAAGTTCTGGAGGTGGAGGGTGGTGGTGGTTGCACAACATTATGAATGTACATCATGCCACTAAGAAGAAATTTTAAAATCGCAGCACAACAAAAGTCACAAAACTGCAATGCACTTAACCAATAAAAAAAAAAGGAAGTTGGAAACATCTAAATTATCCATCAAAGACATACTCTGCAGCTATTGCAAAGGAAGATTGTCTCTAAGATACATTGTTAAATGAGAGGTAAATTTTAAGATAACAGTGTACATTATGATGCCACTGATATAAAAGTATACAACACATACATATCTAATCAGCCAAATATTTCTATGAGCATAGAGGATCTCTGAGAGGATACAAGAAATTGGTAACAGTTACATACTAGTTGTAAAATGTGGTGATAGCAAAAAAAAAAAAAATCCTTACTATACTCTGTGTACCCTTTTTTCCTTTTTAAATTTTATACATATGCATGTGCTACCTATTAAAAATAGGACTTCTGGTTTCTGGTCTGGCATGTAAAAAACTTGGAAATTGTCACTATCTTAACAAGTAAACAGCTGAACAAAGTCAACAAATCTTAGTTCTGTCGAAGAAGTGAGGTCACAGGACAAATTGCTGTCACAAAAACTGGGGAGACAGGCAGACACAGAGAATTACAACTTACTAAGAGTAGAAACTCTCAGGCAGAGACATCTGCAGGAACCAGTGTTGGACAGGAAAACCTGAATTGTAATTGACTAATTGCTGGAGGTTCAGTGTGGACAAGTATGAGAGAGTAAAGCTCCATAGGACCCATTCACTGGGGGCCTCCACACTTTTGTGAGTTTACCTCCAGGAGCACCAGCAGGTTTCTCACAGTGAATGTTGGAGAAAAATCCCCTTGTGCTTCCAGCAGGGAGGAGGAGAAAAGCAGCCATTTTGAAATACACATAGCATTCTATTCTTCCTAAAAGGTCTGCCTTCAGTAGAAACTCGTACCAGAGCCAACCCAATTGGGGTTTTATCAGAGTCTAACCAACCTGGGAAGAGGGTAATATCCAATTCAACTCCCTCTAGCTTTCCATATGGAGGAGGGAACTACCCCACTCTCAACCCCTCCGAGCATCCTGTCCTAGCTAAGGTGGGGAAAAAACTGAGAACTACTTGTGAAGATCAGATCCTAGGTCAACAGACAGGCCCACAAAAAAATGAGGACTGTTGGAGACTCCCCCCACTTCCACATTTTATATTATACCACTAAAGACCTATTTAGCTCCTCTTACCCAGTACACCATGTCTGGCTTTCAACAAAAACTTACAAGGTATAATAAAAGCAAAAATGTAGTTCGAAGAGACAGAGCAAATGTCAGAATCAGACTCAGATATGGCAGGAATGTTGGAATTATTAGAACAGGAATTTAAAATAACTGATTAATATGCTAAAGGCACTAATGAAAAAGTAGACAACATGTAAGAGCAGATAGGTAAAGTAAAGTAAATGGAGAGATGGAAAATCTAAGAATTTTGAAAGTGCTAGAGATCAAAAACACTAACAGGGAAAGAATGTCTTTGACTGGCATTTGATAGACTGGATGCAGCTGATGAAAAAATCTCTAAGCATGAGGATATGTCAACAGAAATTCCAAAATTGAAGAGCAAAGAGTAAAAAGTCCAGAAAAAAAAAAAAACATGCAAGACAATTACAAAAGGTGTAACATATGCATAATGGGAATACCAGTAAGAGAAGAAAGAGAAAATGGAACAAAAACAAAAGTTGAAGCAATAATGATTGAGAATTTCCCCAAATTAACGTCAGTCATCAAACCACAGATCCAGGAAGCTCAGAGACACCAAAATGGTTAAATGCCAAACTAAAACTACACCTCGGCATATGATATTCAACTGCAGAGAATTAAATACAGAGAATCCTGAAAGACACCAGAGGGAAAAATTGCTTACCTATAGAGGAGGAAAGATAAAATTGATATCTGACTCCTTCTCAGAAACTATTCAAGAAGCTAATGGAGTGAAATATTTAAGGTGTTGAGAGAAAAACTCCACCAACCTCGAAGTCTGTATTCTGCAAAATTAGCTTCAAAAGTGAATTAGAGAAAGAAGATTCTAGGAAGATGAGCATAGAAAGGATCTGTCTCCCCCCAAACAGCAATTACACTAGCAGAAACTGTCTGATGTAACTTATTTTGTAACTTTGGAGTCTATTGTAAACTTGAATGGTAAATTGCAGTTAATTTTGGCCAATTTCAGCTCTTAGCATAGTAGTAGCCACCCATTCACCAGCCTCCTGACCCACAGCAGAAAGCCATGCATTTGCTCCAGGAAGTAAGATTGGGCAATAAGAACCATGTCATCGAAATATTTGGGATCTGTGTTGTGATCACTAATTGCTGCCTCTGATCACAGGTACAAAGAGGTGGGTGGCCATTATTGCTGCACCTCCTCACTGTTGTAAGCCCTACCTCCTTCTGCTGAAATGACTTTTAGGGGAGTAAAAAGACTGGTGCCACCCCACCATCCCATTCATTTTTTTCTTTTGCCCCTTTTGGGAACAACATATTAAAGACTAGGACATTCAATAACAACTGTGTATACAGGCAGAAACTAGAAAGTCCCAGTGTAAGCCCAAGGAAAGACACAACCTGTGAAAAGACCTTAAGTTTATACCTCAGGCTAATTCTCAGCACACACACAAAAATGACCTACAACAATCTAAAAAACAAAAATAATTACAAAGCAAACACATACAGGCTGAAAGTGAAGGGATGGAGAAAGGTATTCCATGCAAATGGAAATCAAAAGAAAGCTGGAGTAGCAATACTCAGATAAAATAGACTTTAAAATACTGTTACAAGAGACAAAGAAGGACACTACATAATGATCAAGGGATCAATCCAAGAAGATATAACAATTGTAAATGTATATGCACCCAACATAGGAGCACCTCAATGTATAAGGCAATTGTTAACAGACATAAAAGGAGAAATTGACAGTAACACAATACTAATGGAGGACTTTAACACCCCACTTACATCAATAGACAGATCATCCAGACAGAAAATCAATAAGGAAACACAGGTCTCAAATGAGGCATTAGAGCAGATGGGCTTAATTGATACTTATAGGGCATTCCATCCAAAAGCAGTAGAATAGACATTCTTTTCAAGTGCACATGGAACACTCTCCAGGGTAGATCATATGCCAGGCCACAAAGCATGCCTCTTTAAATTTAAGAAAATTTGAAATCATATTGAGCATCTTTTCTGACCACGACACTATGAGATTAGAAATCAACTACGAGAAAAAAAATTGTAAAAAACACAAACATGTGAAGGCTAAACAATATGATACTAAACAACCCACTGATCACTGAAGAAATCAAAGAGGAAATAAAAAAATACTGGGGAACAAATGAAAGCAAAAGCATGATGATCCAAAACCCATAGGATGCAGCAAAAGCAGTTCTAAGAGGGAAGTTTATAACAATACACACTTACCTCAGCCATAATTTGAAAAGATGCGTGCACTCCAATGTTCATTGCAGCCCTATTCACATAGCCAGGGCATGGAAGCAATCTAAATGTCCACTGATGGATGAATGGATAAAGATGTGGTACATATATACAGTGGGATATTACTTAGCTATAAAAAAAAGAATGAAATAATGCCATTTGCAGTGACATGGATGGACCTAGAGGTTGTCATACTGAGTGAAGTAAGTCAGACAGAGAAAGACAAATGTTACATGATATCATTTATATGTGAAATCTAAAAATATGTTACAAATGAACTTATTTACAAAACAGGAATAGAGTCACAGATGTAGAAAACAAACTTATGGTTACCAAGCCTAAAGGAGGGGAGGATAAATTGGGAGATTGGGATTGACATATATACACTATAATATATAAAATAGATAACTAATAAGAACCTATTGTATAGCACATGGAATTCTACTCAGTACTTTGTAATTACATATATGGGAAAAGAATCTTAAAAAAGTGGATATATGTACATGTATAACTGATTCACTTTGTTGTACAACAGAAACTAACACAACATTGTAAATCAACTATACTCCAATAAAAATTAATTTTAAAAAAGCTTACCCTAGGAAATAAGAAAAATGTCAAACCACCAAACCTTACACCTAAAGCAACTAGAAAAAGAACAACAACAACAACAAAAAACCAAAGTTAGTATAAGGAAAGAAATCATAAAGATCAGAGCAGAAATAAATGAAATAGGGGCTAAAAATATAGAAACGAGCACCTACTAAAAGATGGTTCTTTGAAAAGATAAAGAAAATTGATAACCTTTAGCCAGACCCGTCAAGAAAAACAGGAAGAGGGCTCAAATCAATAAAATTAGAGATGAAAAAGAAGTTACAACAGACACCACAAAAATACAAAGGACCATAGGAGACTACTATAAGCAACGGCATGCCAATAAAATGGATAATCTAGACGAAATGGACAGATTCTTAGAAAGGTACAATCTTCCAAGACTGAACCAGGAAGAAACAGAAAATATGAACAGACCAATTACAAGTACTGAAATTGAATCTGTGATGAAAAAACTCCTAACAAGCGAAAGTCCAGGACCTTTGCCTTCACAGGCAAATTCTATCAAACATTTAGAGGAGAATTAACACCTATCCTTCTGAAACTATTCCAAAATATTGCAGAAGGAACACTTCCAAACTCATTCTGTGAGGCCACTCTCACCCTGATACCAAAACCATACACAGATACCACAATAAAAGAAAATTACAGGCCAATATCACTGATGAACATAGACACAAAAATCCTCAACAAAATACTAGCAAACCGAATCCAACCATACATTAAAAGAATCATACACCATGATCAAGTGGGATTTATCCCAGGGATACAAGGATTTTTCAATTATCTACAAATCAATCAGTGTGATATACTACATTAACAAACTGAAGAATAAAAACCATATGATCATCTCAATAGATGTAGAAAAACTTTTGATGAAATTCAGCATCCACTTATGATAAAAAACTCTTCAGAAAGTGGGCATAGAGGGAACCTACCTCAACATAATAAAGGCCATATATGACAAACCCACAGCTAACATCATACTCAATGGTGAAAAGCTGAAGCATTTCCTCTAAGATCAGGAACAAGACAAGGATGCGCACCCTTGCCACTTGTATTCAACATAGTTTTGGAAGCCCCAGCCACAGAAATCAGAAAAGAAAGAAAAATGAAAGGAATTCAGATTAGAAAGGAATAAGTAAAACTGTCACTGTTTGCAGATGACACGATACTATACATAGAAATTCCTACAATGCCAATAGAAAACAACTAGAGCACATCAACGAATTTGGCAAAGTTGCCAGATACAAAATTAATATACAGAAACCTGTTGTATTTCTATACACTAACAATGGACTATCAGAAAGAGAAATTAAGGAAATAATCCCATTTACCATCTCATCAAAAAATAAAATACCTAGGAATAAGCCTACCTAAGCGGGTAAAAGACCTGTACTCAGAAAACTGATGAACGAAATTGAAGATGACACAAACAGATGGAAAGATATATTGTGTTCTTGGACTGGAAGAATCAATATTGTTAAAATGACCACACTGCTCAAGGTGATCTACAGATTCAATGCAATCCCTATCAAAATACAAATGTCACTTTTCACAGAACTAGAACAAATAATTTTAAAATGTGCATGGAAACATGGAAGACCCTGAGCAGCCAAAACAATCCTGAGAAAGAAGAGCAGAGCTGGAGGACTCATACTCCCTGACTTCATGCTATACCACAGTAATCAAAACAATATGGCACTGACACAAAAACAGACACATAGATCAATGGAACAGGATAGAGAGCCCAGAAATAAGTCCATGCACTTATCAATTAATCTATGACAAAGGAGGCAAGAACATACAAAGGAGAAAAGACAGTCTCCTCAGTAAGTGGTACTGGGAAAACTGTACAACTATATGTAAAAGAATGAAATTAGAACATTCTCTAACACCATATACAAAAACAAACTCAAAATGGATTAAAGACCTAAATGTAAGACCAAATATTATAAAACTCCTAGAGGAAAACATAGGCAGAACACTCTTTGACATAAATCACAGCAATGTTTTTTTGTATCGTTCTCCTAAAGTAAAGGAAATAAAAGCAAAAATAAACAAATGGGACCTAATTAAACTCAAAAGTTTTTGCACAGCAAAGGAAACTATTGAAAAAACCTACTGAGTGGGAGAAAATATTTGCAAATGATATGACCAATAAGGGATTAATATCCAACATATATAAACAGCTCAACATCACAAAAACAACCCAATTAAAAAATAGGCAGAAAACTGAACAGATATTTTTCCATAATGGAAATGCAGATGGCCAAGAGGCACATGAAAAGATGCTTGACATCGTTAATCATCAGGGAAATGCAAATCAAAATCACAATGAGATATCACCTCATGGTGTGAGAATGGCTATCATCAAAAAGAATACAAAGAAGAAACACTGGCAAGGAAGTGGAGAAAAGGAAACCCTCATACCCTGTTGGTGGGAATGTAAATTTGTGCAGCCACTGTGGAAAAGTGTAGAGGTTTCTCAAGAAACTAAAAATAGAACTACCATATGACCAAGCAATACCACTCCTGCGTATACATCCTAAAACAAAACAAACACTAATTCAAAAAGATATGAACCTTTCATAGCAGCATAATGTTCACAGCAGCATAATTTACAATTGCAAAAATATGAAAGCAACCGAAGTGTCCACTGATGGATGAATGGACAAAGAAGATGCAGCAACATGTATGGACTTGGAAGGCATTATGCTAAGTGAAAGAAGTCAGAGTTCTGTATGATATCACTTATATATGGAATCTAAAAATTACAGCAAAGTAGTGAACATAAAAAAGAAGCAGATTCACAGATATAGAGAACAAACTAGCTGTTACCAGTGGGAAGGGACAATATAGGGTTGGGGAAGTGGGAGGTACAACCTATTGAGTGTAAGAGGAGCTACAAGGATGCATTGTACAACACGGAGAATATAGCCAATATTTCATAATAACTGTAAGACAAATGTAACCTTTAAAAATTGTTTAAAAAAGAAAACCCCATCAAACAAAAAAGATAGCAAAGAAAAACTTTAAACTTAAAAGACTGTTTTAAGCACAGTAGAAATATCGCTTATGTTTAATATATTAGTTAAAAAGGAATTATGACTATGTACATATTACAATATATGTACATGATTGGTAATATATTTATTACCTTGTTTTTTATTCCTTACAATAAAATTTAATCAATAAAAAAGACACTCTCAGATAAACAAGAGCTAAAGGAGTTTATGACCACTAGACCTGTCCTAAAAGAAATGTTTAATGGAGTCCTGCAGATTGAAAGGAAAGAACAGGAGACAGAACTCAAAGCCGTATGAAGAAATAAAGATCTCAATAAAGGTAAATACACGGGCAATTCTAAAATCTAATATTATTATAACACTTTTGTAACTGTGTTTTTTGTTTCCTACATTAAAAGAACAATGCATTAAAAATAATTATTAGTTTTTGTGGTATATACGATATACAAAGATGTAATTTATGACACCAACAAATGAAAGGGTGGGGATGGAAATATAAATGAGCAGAGTTTTTGTATATTTAAAGTTACATAGCTATAAATTCAAATTGAGTGTTATAACTGCAATGTTAAATGTAAGCCCCATGGTAGCCACAAAGAAAATAGTTATGTAATTACATAAAAGGAAAAGAGAAGAGAATTAAAACTAAGGGACTTCCTAGGTGGCGCAGTGGTTGAGAATCTGCCTGCCAATGCAGGGGACACAGGTTTGAGCCCCTGATCTGGGGAGATCCCACATGCCGCGGCACAACTAAGCCTGTATGCCACAATTATTGAGCCTGTGTGCTGCAACTACTGAAGCCCACATGCCTAGAGCCTGTGCTCCACAACAAGAGAAGCAACTGCAATAAGGAGCCCCATGCACCACAATGAAGAGTAGCCCCCACTCTCAGCAACTAGAGAAAGCCTGTGTGCAGCAATGAAGACCCAACGCAGCCAATAAATAAACAAATAAATTAAAAAAAACTTTTCACTAAAAATAAAGAACAGAACAGAGACTTCTCTGGTGGCACAGCAGTTAAGACTCTGAGCTCCCAATGCAGGGGGCCTGGGTTCAATGCCTGGCCAGAGAACTAGATCCCACATGTATGCCACAACTAAGAGTTTGTATGCCACAACTAAGAGTTTGTGTGCCACAACTAAGGAGCCTGCAAGCTGGGAGTAAGGAGCCCACCTGCCACATCTAAGACCTGGTGCAACCAACTAAATGAATAAGAACAAACACAAAATTATATGAGGCACCCAGTGTATTCAAAGTGAAAGAGACAGAAAATAGAATGGTTTTCAGGAGCTAGCAGGAAGGAAAAATAGTGAGTTACAGTTGAATGGATACAGAGTTTCAGTTTTGTAAGATAAAGAGTTCTGGACATATATAGTAATGATGGTTGAACAACAACATGAATGTCCCAAATATCACTGTACACTTTAAAATCATTAAAATGATAGATTTAATATAATATGTTTGACACAATAAAAAAATTGGAAAAGAAATGAAAGATAAATGAAGACTTTCTTCAGACTTCCTAGGTTGTGCAGTGGTTAAGAACTCGCCTGCCAATGCGGGGGACATGGGTTCGAGCCCTGCTCTGGTAAGATTCCACATGCCGCGGAGCAACTAAGTCCGTGCGCCACAACTATTGAGCCCGTGTGCCATAACTACTGAAGCCCACACACCTAGAGCCCATGGTTCATGACAAGAGAAGCCACTACAATGAGGAGCTAGCACACCACAATTAACAGTAGCCCCCGCTTGAATCAACTAGAGAAATCCCATGTGCAGCACAAAGACCCAACACAGCCAATAAATAAAAGTAAATAAATAAATAAATAGATAAATAAATAAATCTTAAAAAAAAAAGATAAATGAAGACTTTCTTAGACAAACAAAAACTGAAGAAATTTACTGCAAGTAGACATGCTTTACTTGAAATGTTAAAAGAAATTCTTCAGAGAGAAAGAAAATTATATAGGTAAGAAACTAAGATCTATATAAAGACATAAGTGCATTACAGAGGGAATAACTGAAGGTAGAATAAAAAATTTTATTTCTCTTATTTAATTGTTTTAAGAGATAGTTTGTTCAATAATAACAATGTATTTGACAATTCTAGCTTATGTATAAGTAAAATGAAAGACAGCAATGATATGAGGGAGATGAGGAAGGAATTAGGAATATTTGTTATTATAAGGTAATTGCATTACCTGTGAAGTAGTATAGTGTTATTTGAAATGGACTTGTATCAGCTGTAAACATATTTTGCAAACTCTAGGGCAACCACTGCAAAGAGTTTTTTTAAAAAGTATAATTGATTTGCTGAGAGGAGAGAAAATGGAATCATATAAAATGATCAGTTGAAACCACAAAAAGCAGAAAAGAATGGAAGACAAAAAGAGGAACGGAAAACTGGGGCAACAAAATAACAAACAGTGACAAACATTGTAGATATTAACCCAACTATGTCAATAATCACTTTAAATGTCAATAGTTTAAATATACCAATTAAAATAGACCATCAGAGTGGACCAAAAGCCAAGACCAAACTATATGTTGTCTACAAGAAATCCACTTTATATATAAAGACACATATAAATTATAAGTAAAGGGATGAAGAAAGTGCTAACACTAAGCAGAAGTGGGTGTAGCTATATTAATTTCAGACAAAGCAAACTACAGAGCAAGGAAAGTTATCAGGGATAAAAAAGGGATTATATAATGATAAAGGGGGCAATTTCCCAAGAAGTTATAACCATCCTTAATGTGAAGTCCCCTAACATCAGAGCATCAGCCTATGTAAGGCAAAAACTTATAGAACTGCAAGGAGAAATGGATGAATCCACTATTACCACTGTGGACTTGAATACCCTTCTAATGGAAATGGACAGATCCAGCAGGCAAAAAATCATTAAGGACATAGTGGAACTCAACAGCACCATCAATCAACTGGGTATAATTAACATCTGTAGACCACTTCATCCAACAACAGCAGACATGTTCTTCAACGCTCACATGGAACATTCACCAAGATAGACTACATTCTGGGCCCCAAAACACATTAACAAATTTAAAAGAATAGAAATCATACACTGTACACCCTCAGTGCAATTTAACTAGATTCAATAATAGGAGATAGCTGGAAAATCCAAAAATACATGCAGATTTGCTTTAGACTGAATGTTTGTGACCCTCAAAAATTCATAATTTGAAACTTAATCCTGAATGTGATGGTATTTGGAGATAAGAGTCTTAGGGAAGTAACTGAGTCATGAGGGTAAAGTTCTCATGAATGGAATTAGTCCCTTTTACAAAAGGCCCCAGAGAGCTCCCTTGCCCCTTCTGCCATGTGAGGATACAGCAAACAGCAGGTCCTCACCAGACACTGAATGCTGGCACCTTCATCTTGGGTTTTCCAGCCTCAGAACTATGAGAAATAAATTTCTGTTGTGTATTTTTGTTATAGCAGAATGAATGAACTACAACATTAAAAAACAAACTTTTAAATAACATGAATCAAAGAAGACATCTCAAGAGAAAATTTTTAAATATTTTTAACAAAATGAAATCACAACTTACCAAAATTTCTGGGATGCAGTGAAATCAGTGTTAAGATGGACATTTACGGCAGTGAATGCATATATCAGAAAAAGAAAAAAACTAAAATCAATAATCTAAATCTAAAATCAATAACATAAAACTAAATACAAGACCTGAAACCATAAAACTATAAAAAAAATAAGGAAAAAACTCCTTGACATTGATCTTGGAACTGGATTTGGATGTCATCAAAAGCACAAGCAAGAAAAAGCAAAAATTAACAAGTGGTACTACATTAAACTAAAAAGCTTCTGCACAGCAAAAGAAATAATCAACAAAATGAAAAGGCAACCTTTCGAGTGGGAGAAAATACTTACAAAGCTCATATCTGATAAGGGGTTAGTATCCAAAATATACAACTCGCTAGCAAAATAACTGAATAATCCAATTTAAAAATGGACAAAGGACCTGAATAGACATTTTCCCAAAGAAGATATTAAAATTGCCATCAGCTACATGAAAAAGTGCTCAACATCACTAATCATCAGAGAAATGCACTTTGAAACCACAATGAGATATAAACCACCTCACACCTGTTAGAGGGCTATTCTCAAAAAGACAAGAGATAACAAAAGCTGGGAAGGATATGGAGAAAAGGGAACCCTTGCTCACTGTTGGCGGGAATGTAAACTGGTGTAGCCACTATGGAAACCAGAATGGAAGTTACTTAAAAATTTTAAGTGCCCCCACAACCCTCCTCCTGTGCAGCAATACCTGAGACCCCTGGAGACCCTGTCAGCGGTGGTGGGCCCACAACCCTAGCTACTCCAAAACTGGAGAGGGCACTCGTGACCTTGGTGGTCAAGCAGCAATATGGGTGCCCCTGGCAACCCCTCTTGCAGAAGGAGTAGAGGGTGGAACATGTGCTCCCAAATACAGCCAAGAGGTTGCACAGGTAAGAGAAACCAAAAGCTATAGTGCCACCTGCTGTAAAATAAAAGAAAGGCCTCTAATTGCCAACCCACTGAACTGTTTAAAATCAAAGTAAATAAAACCTTTTCTAAATGAGAAAGGGGTTTGATACTTCAAATGTGGCAGCAAGGCATATTTCATCAGATACCATGAAAAATCATGATAATATGGTATCACAAAAGGAAAATGACAATTTTCCAGCAACCAAACTCAATGTCACAGAAGATTGGAATCTTACTGATAGAAAATTCAAAATAGCTGTTATGAAGAAATTCAGTGAGCTACTAGAAAACTCAGAAAGCAATTCAATGGACTCAGGAATAAAATTAATAAACAGAAGGTGTTGAAATTCTAAAAAAAGAATCAAACTCTGGGGTTGGAGAAAATAAACGAGATGAAGGCTACATTAGAATGCATTGGAAATCAAGCAGATCAGATGGAAGAGGGAATAAGTGATCCAGAAGATAGGAATCTAGAAATGATGCAGGTGGAAGGGGAGAGACAACTAAAACTTTTTAAAAGTGAAGAAACACTAGGAGAGCTATCAGACTCCATTAGGAGAGCCAACATAAGATTAATGGGTATACCTGAAGGAGAAGATAAGGAGAAAGGGGCAGAGAGGTTATTTAAGGAAATAATAGCTGAGAACATCCCAAACCTGGGGAAAGAACTAAACACACAAGTCCATGGAACTAATAGATCATCTTACTATCTCAATGCAAAAAGACCCCCTCCAAAACACATTATAATAATGCTGTCAAAAGTCAATGATAAAGAAAGAATTTTAAAAGCAGCCAGGGGAAAAAAATAATCTACAAAGGACCCCATTAGACTATCAGACATCTCAACAGAAACTCTACAGGCCAAGAGAGGGTGGAACCATACACTCAAAGTATTGAAAGTTAAAATTTGACAGCTGAGAATACACTAACCAGCCAAGTTATCATTCATATATAAAGGAGAAATATTTTCCCAGAGAAACAAAAGCTGAGGGAGTTCACTACCACTAGACCTGCCCTACAAGAAATGTGGAAAGAAGCTCTACCTGAAACGAAAAGACAGAAGTACACAAAACTTTGAGTTAGGTGATAAATAGGATCCAAAATTTGTAACTTTATTTTAGAATAGAGTGTTAAACACTTAATTATATCATAAAGGTCAAAGAAAAAAGCATTAAAAATAGCTATAGCTACTACAATTTGGTAACCAAGGCACAGCATGAAAAGGGATAATTTATGACAACAAAGATATAAAGTGGGGGGAGGAAAAAGTATAGAACTTGTGTGGGAAAATGCAGATAAGTTCCTATCAGCAGAAAAGAACTATTTTATCTATGGAACATTTTATACAAACCTCATGGTAACCACAAAATAAAAACCTAGAGAAAAGACACGAAACATTTAAAAAGGGGAAACTGAGCTAATCATCATGGAAAACCACCAACTTAAAAAGGTAAATAGAAACACAAGGAAAAGGAAACAATAGAGATACAAAACAACCAGAAAACAAAAGATTAAATGGCAGTAGTAAGTCCTCATAGATCAACAATCACCCTAAATGTGAATGGTTTGAACTTACCAAAGGACACAGAGGGGTTGGATGGATTAAAAAACAAGACTTAATTATCTGCTGCCTTTAGGGCACTCATTCCAGCTCCAAACTCAAACATAGGCTCAAAGTGAAGGGGTAGGAGATGATATTCCAAGCAAATGGTAACCAAGAGAAAGCATGTATAGCTGGAATTATTATTAGGCAAAATAGACTTCAAGCTAAAAATGTTATATAATGATAAAGGAGTCAGTATATCAAGAAGATATAACAACCATAAATAAATACTCCTCTAACATATAAGCACCAAAAGATATTAAGCAAATACTAACAGATCTTAAGGGAGAAATGGACAACAATACAATAAAAGTAGGGGATTTCAATACTCCACTATCAGCAATGGATAGATCATCCAGACAGAAAATAAACAAGGAAATTTGGGGATTGAACCACACTTTAGAACAAATGGACTTAGCAGACATATATAGACTCTATCTAACACCAGAAGAATACACATTCTTTTCAAGTGCACACGGAACATACTCCAGGATAAATCATGTCATAGGTCCCAAAAGTAGACTTGGCAAATCGAAGATTAAAATCATACCAACTATCTTCTCTGACCTCAATCACATGAACTTAGAAATCAACACAAGAGGAAGGTGAGTAGATTTTCAAATATGTCGAAAGTAAACAACACACTTCTAAACAACCAACAGATTTAAAAAATCAAAAGGGAAATAAAAATTATCCCAAAATCAAATAAAAATAAAAATATAACATATAGAATTTTGTGGGATGCAGCAAAAGCACTTCCGAGAGGAAAGTTTATAGAAATAAATTCATATGTTAAGAAATTACAAAGATCCCAAATAAATAACCTAAGCTTACACCTTAAGGAACTAGGTGGAAAAAACAAATTAAGTCCAAAGTTAGCAGCAGGAAGGAAATAATAAACATCAGAGCGGAAATAAAATAGAGACCAGAAATACAATAGAAAGCATCAAAAAAAAACCCAAAAACCCTAAAAACTACTTCTAAGAGATATGCAAAATTGACATACCTTTCACTAGACTAAGAAAAAAAGAAGACAAATAAATATTAGAAATGAAAAAAAAAAGAGGAAACATTACAATTGATATTACAGAAATACAGGGAATTGTAAGAGACTACCATGAACAATTATATGCTAACAAATTACACAATCTAGAATAAAAGGATTCATTTTAGAAACACACAGCCTACCAAGACTGAATCAGTAAAGACCTAAATGTAAGGCCAGACACTATAAAACTCCTAGAGGAAAACATAGGCAGAACTCTCTATGACATATATCAAAGCAAGATCCTTTTTGACCCACCTCCTAGAATAATGAAAATAAAATCAAGAATAAACAATGGGACCTAATGAAACTTAAAAGCTTTTGCACAGTGAAAGAAACCATAAACAAGACAATAAGACAGCCCTCAGAATGGGAGAAAATACTTGCCAACAAAGCAATGGACAAAGGGTTAATCTCCAAAATATACAAGCAGCTCATGCAGCTTAACACCAAAAAAGTAAATAACCCAATCCACAAATGGGTAGAAGACCTAAATAGACATTTCTCCAAAGAAGACATACAGATGGCCAACAAACACATGAAAAGATGCTCAACATCACTAATCATTAGAGAAATGCAGGTCAAAGCCACAATGAGGTACCACCTCACACAGGTCAGAATGGCCATCATCAAAAAATCTACAAACAATAAATGTTGGAGAGGGTGTGGAGAAAAGGGAACTCTCCTGCACTGTTGGTGGGAATGTAAGTTGGTACAGCCACTATGGAAAACAGTTTGGAGGTTCCTTAAAAAACTACAAATAGAACTACCATATGATCCAGTAATCCCACTCCTGGGCATATACCCAGAGAAAACCATAAACCAAAAAGAAACATGTACCATAATGTTCATTGCAGCACTATTTACAATAGCCAGGACATGGAAGCAACCTAAATGTCCATCAACAGATGAATGGATAAAGAAGATGTGGCATATATCTACAATAGAATATTGCTCAGCCATAAAAAGGAATGAAATGGAGCTACACGTAATGAGGTGGATAGACCTAGAGTCTGTCATACAGAGTGAAGTAAGCCAGAAAGAGAAAAACAAATACTGTATGCTAACTCATATACACGGTATCTAAAAAAAAAAAAAAGTACTGATGAACTTAGTGACAGGGCAAGAATAAGGATGCAGATGCAGAGAATGGACCGGAGGACATGGTGTTGGGGGTGCAGGGGGTGAAGGGGAAGCTGGGACAAAGTGAGAGAGTAGCATAGACATATATACACTACCAACTGTAAAATAGATAGCTAGTGGGAAGTTGCTGTATAACAAAGAGAGATCAACTCAATGATGGGTAATGCCTTAGAGGGCCAGGACAGGGAGAGTGGGAGGGAGTCACGGGAGGGAGGGGATATGGGGATATATGTATAAATACAGCTGATTCACTTTGGTGTACCTCAAAAGCTGGTACAGGAGTGTAAAGCAATTATATTCCAATAAAGAGCTTAAAAAAAAAAGGACCGAATCAGGAAGAAGTAGAAAATCAGAACACACCAATAGAAAGTCAAGAGATTGAATTAGTAACAAAAAAACGAAACAAAAGAAAACAAACAAAAAAACCAAACCCAAAACAACAACAACAGCAAAAAACCTTCCCAAACAAAAACTCAAGGACCAGACTATTTTACTGGCAAATCCTACCAAACATTTAAAGAATTTACACCAATCCTCCTCAAACTCTTCCAAAATACGGAGGAAGAGGGAACACTTCCAAACTCATTCTACATAGCCAGCATTATCTTGATAACAAAAACATATAAGGATATCACAAGAAAAGAAAACTATAGACCAATATCCCTGATTAAAATATAAAAATCCTCAACAAAATATTAGAAATCGGAATCAATAATATATTAAAAAGGATTATACACCATGACCAAGTAGGATTTATCCCTAGGATGAAAGGAGGATTCAGCATAGGCAAATGAATAAATGTAATTAATCACATTAATAGACCAAAAGCTAAAAATCACATGATCATCTCAATAGATGCAGAATAAGCATTTCACAATACAACATCTTGTGATAAAACCCTTAACAGGGTGGGTGTATAAGGAACATACTTTAACATAATAAAGGCCACATAAGATAAACCCACTGCTAATATTGCAATCAATGGAGAAAAATTGAAAGGGTTCCCTCTAAGATGAGGTAAAAGACAAGGTTGCCCACTCCTATCACTTCTATTTAATATAGTACTGGAAGTTCTAGATAGAGCAATTAGGCAAGAAAAAGAAATAAAAGTCATCCAAATGAGGACGAAGTAAAATTGTTGCTATTTGCTGATGATATGATCTTATATATAGAAAATCCCCCAAAGTCAAGAAAAAACTGTTGGAATTAATCAATGATTTCAGTTAAGTGGCACTTTACAAAGTCAACTTACAGAAATCAGTGGCATTTCTTTACACTAATTCAGAAAAACAAAGAAAACCATCCTGTTCAAATAGCACCAAAAATACCTAGGAATAAATTTAACCAAGGAAGCAAAAGATACATACAATGAAAACTACAAGCTTTTGCAAAAGAAATCAAATACACAGCACTTCCCTGGTGGTCCAGTAGTTAAGACTCTGTGCTCCCAATGCAGGGGGCCCAGGTTCGATCCCTGGTCAGGGAAGTAGATCTCGCATGCCACAACTAAGAGCCCACATGCTGCAACTAAAAGAGCCCATGTGCCACAACTAAGACCCAGCACAGCCAAACAAAATAAATATTTTTTTAAAAAAAGAAATCAAAGACAAAAACAAGTGGAAAGACATCCTGCGCTCAGAGATTGTAATAATAAATATTGCTAAAATGATTGTATTATCCAGAGCCATCTATAGATTCAGTACAATTGCCACCAAAATAACAAAGGCATTCTTCACAGAAATAGAAGAAACAATGCTAAAATTTGTGTAGAACCAGAGACTATCCCAAATAGCCAAAGCAATTCTGAGAAAAAATAACAAAGCCAGAGGTGATACACTTCCTCAAAAGCTTCTACACAGCAAGAGAAACAATCAGCAAAATGAAATGGCAGCCTACAGAATAGGAGAAAAATTTTGTAAATCATATATAAGATAAGGGGTTAGTATCCAAAATATACATATATATATATGTATATATATATATATATGTATATATATACACACAAATATATATATATGGAACCAACATAACAACAAAAATCCAACAAACAATCCAATTTAAAATGGGTAAAATGGGGGGGGGAGTCAAGGAAGGGAGGGAATACGGGGATATGTGTATAGAAACAGTTGATTGAACTTGGTGTAGCCCCCAAAAAATAATAAATAAAAGTTAAAAATAAATAAATAAATAAAATAAAATAGGTAAAATAACTAAATAGACATTTACCCAAAGAGGACAAAAATGGCCAACAGACATATAAAAGATGCACAACCTCACTAATCATGAGGGAAGTGCATACCAAAACCATAATGAGCTATCCCCTCACACCTGTTAAATGGCCATCACCAAGAAGGCAAATGACAGCAGGTGCTGGAGAGGATGTGGTGAAAAGGGTGCCGTATATACTGTTGGTGAGAATGTAAATTAGTATAACCATTATGGAAAACAGTACGGTGGTTCCTCAAAAAGTTAAAACAGATCTCCCATATGATCCAGCAATTCCACTTCTGGGTATACACTCAAAGGAAATGAGAATGGAATTTCGATGAGATATATGCACACCCATGTTTATTGCAACATTATTCACAATAGCCAAGATATGGAAACAACCCAAATACCCATCAACGGATGAATGGATAAGAAGATGTAGTATAATATATATACACAATGGAATATTATTCAGCCACAAGAAAGGATAATATCCTTCAATTTGCAACAACATGGATGGACTTTAAGCACATTGTGCTAAGCGAGATAAAATTAGGCAAAGAAAGACAAGTACTATATAATATCACTTGCATGTGGAATCTTTAAAAAAAAAGACCATAAATGTCTACTGACAGATGAGTGGATAAAAAAAATGTGGTACATATATTCAACAGAATATTACTCATCCACTAAAAAGAATGAAATAATGCCATTTGCTGCAACATGGATGGACTTGGAGATTATCCTACTAAGTGCAGTAAGTCAGACAGACAAATATATGATATCGCTTATATGTGGAATCTAAAAAAAATGATACAAATGAGGTTATTTTCAAAACAGAATCAGACACACAGACTTAGAGAATGAACTTATCATTACTGGGGGTAAAGGGGGGAAGGATGGATTGGGAGTTTAGGATTGACATACACACACTGCTATATTTAAAATAGGTAACCAACAGTGACCTACTATATAGCACAGGGAACTCTGTTCAATATCTGTAACAACCTAAGCAAGAAAAGAACTTGAGAAGAAGAGATACATGTACACGTATAACTGAATCACTTTGCTGTACACCTAAAACTAACACAACATTGTTAATAAACTATACTCTAATACAAAATTTAAATAAAAAAAAAATCAAACCTGTAAAAAAAAAAGAGTAAAATTGTCATTACCAGGGAATGGGGAGGAGATATATATCTACCACCACACAAATTCATTTTTTGTTTGTATATTTCTTCATTGTCTGCCCCATCCTACACTGGACCATGACCCCATAGCTGCCTAGCCATTGCGGTGCCCATGTGTTCCAGTGTCCAGCCATGCTTAGCTCTCAGTAAACACTCAATAAATGCCTGTCCAGTGAATAGATGAATGAATGAGTGAATGAAATCAAACTTCTCTCTACACTCTAAGCACATGCGTGTATGCACTGCTGCTTTTCCTCAACGGGTGTTTCCCAGGAGTGCTCCAGGCAGTCAGTGACTGAGAAGTGATGAACAAGAATGAGTGTGGTGGAGGACTACGGCCCAAGGCCGGGAGAAGGAGGCAGTGTCTGTTCTAGGGGGCTTTAAAAGGCAGAGACAAAGGCCATCCTTGGGGATACGTGGTAGCCCACAGACTGGGGTGAGGGTGTGGCTCATTTACCTGATTTAGTGAAAGTGGAGGAGGGAAGAGTCACATGTGTCCAGCAGGGCGCCCTGACTTTGCGTTCCCTGCCAGTGCGCGCCACAGGTGAGCAATTCTGCAGCCGAGAGAAGGGTCAGAAAACATCTCAGCCTGCGCGTGGTTCAGCAGGATCGGAACTGGCCCTCACGTGGGCCACAGAGAGCCGCGGACCAGCTGGATAGGGGACCCACGCTCGAAGCAGTGAGGATGCACCCCTGGTGTCAGAGAATATTCCAAAATAATGCCAAATGCCCCCTGAGTGGAAATTGCCCTCCTGAGACTGACCACTGTACATACATTGTGGTATGTACAGTGAGGAAGGCAAATACCACTTGTTTGTCTGAGCCCACCATGGGGGGCATTGTGCACGTCAACCCAGATAGAGAGGAATGAGAGCTATAATGGGGTGGGGGGTGGGTACCAGATCGACAGTAGGGAGGTGAGAAGTGGTCCAGGGAGAAGCCTGCTCAGCGGACAGAAAGGCCAGCAGGACTAAAGTTAGGCGGGAAGGGCAAAGACAGGCAGGATGAGGAAGCAGGGTCTTTAAGTGCAATGAGAAGTCATGGAAGAATTTTTTTTAATTAATAAGCTTTACTTTTTAGAGCAGTTGTAGGTTTACAGAAAAACTGAGCAGAAAGTACAGAGTGTTCCCATACGTATTCCAAACACACACAACCTACCCTGCTACTGTGGAAGAATGTTTAGACGGGAGTGATATGATTCAATGTACCTCTTTTTTTAAACTTTTAAAATTATTATGGCAAAATGCACATAATATAAAATTTACCGTATTAACCATTTTTAAGTGTACAGTTTGATGGTATTAAGCACATTCACATTGTCATGCAGCCATCACCACCATCCACCCCCATAACTCTTTTCATCTTCTGAAAGGGAAACTCTGTACGTATTAAACAATAACTCCTCATTCTCCCTTCCCCCAGCCCCTGGCAACCACCTGTCTGCTTTCTGTCTATGATTTGACCACTCCAGACACCTCATATAAGTGGAATCATAATGTTTGTCCTTTTGTGTCTGGCTTGTTTCACTCACTTTAATGTCCTCATGGTTCATCCATGTTGAAGCATGTGTCAGAACTCCCTTTCTTTTTAAGGCTAAGTGTATGTATACACCATATTTTGTTTATCCAGTCATCCACTGGTGGACACTCAGGTTGTATCCACGTTTCAGCTGTTGTGAATAATGCTGCTATGAACATGGCTGTACAAATATCTCTTTGAGAACCTGCTTTCAAATCTTTTGGATATATACCCAGAAGTAGAATTGCTGGGTCATATGGTAATACTACTTTTAATTTTTCATTTTCCACATTGGCTATACCATTTACATTCCCACCAATAGTGCACAAGGGTTCCAATTTCTCCAATTTTTCCTTAACAACCCTTGTTTTTTTTTGTTTGTTTTGTTTTTTGATAGTAGCCATCCTCATGGGTGTGAGCTGGTATCTCATAGTGTTGATTTACTTTTCCCTGATGATTACTGATGTTGAGCATCTTTCCATGTGCTTGTTGGCCATTGAAATGTCTCATTTGGAGAAGTGTCTACTCAAACGTCCTTTCCCCATTTTTGAAATGGGTTGTTTGGCTTTTTGTTGTTATTGTTGTTTTAGGAGTTCTTTATATATTCTGGGTGTTAATCCTTTATTGGATATATGATTGGTAAATATTTTCTCCCATTCTATGGATAAAGACTTTGATATATATATTTTTTTGAATTTTAATGAAATCCAAATTGTCTATTTTTTTCTTTTGTTGCCTGTGCCTTTGGTTCATATCCCAGAAATCACTGCCCAATCCCATGTCATGAAGCTTTCTTTTGTCCTATGTTTTAAGAGTTTAATGTTTTAGGTTTTCCATTTATTCTTCTTTTTCCAGATTATCTTGGCTATTTGAGGTCCCTTAAAGTTCCATGTGAATTTTAGGAAGGGTTTTTCTATTTCTGCAAAAAACATCATTGAGATTTTGATAGGGATTGCATTGAATCTGTAGATGGATTTGAGTAATATTAACATTTTAACAATATTGTCTTCCAATCCATAAACATGGAATGTTTCCATTTATTGATGTCTTCTTTAGTTTGTTTCAGCAATATCTTGTAGTTTTTGTTGTTTGTCTTTTACCTCCCTCATTAAATAAATTCTTAAATATCTTTTGATGCTATTGTAAGTGAAATGGTTTTTGTAATTTCCTTTTCAGATTGTTCATTGTTCTTGTACAGATTTTCTTGATTTTCGTGCATTGATGTTGTATCCTAAAACTCTGCTCAGTTTATGAAATGTTTTTTTGTGGGTTCTTTAGGATTTTCTAAATGTAAGGTCATATCAACTGCAAAAAGAGATTATTTTACTTCTTTCTTCCCATTTGAATGCCTTTTCTTTTTCTTGCCTAATTTCTCTGGCTAGAACTTCCAGCACTATATTGAATAGAAGTAATAAGGGCAGGCATTGTTGCCTTGTTCCTGATCTTAGAGGGAAAGTTTCAGGCTTTCACTATTAAGTGTTATGTTTGCTATGGATTTTTCATAAATGGCTTTTATGATGTGGAGGTAGTTTCCTTATATTCGCATTTTGTTGAGTGTTTGTATCATGAAATGATGTTGAATTTTGTCAGTTGTTTTTCATTAATGAGATGATCACATGCTTTTCTCCTTCATTTTGTTGATGTAGTCCATTATATTGATCAGTTTTCATACATCGAACTATCTTTACATTCCAAGAATAAATCTCACTTGGTCATGGTGTATAAATTTTTAGTATACTGCTGAATTATGTTTGTTAGTATTTTGTTAAGATTCTTTTGTCTTTTGTAATCTGTTTTGACTTAAAGTCTACTGTGTCTGATATTAGTATTGTCTCTCCTGCTGTCTTTTGGTTACTATTTGCATGTAGTATCTTTTCCCATTCTTTCATGTTCCATCCTGTTTGTGTCTTTAGATCTCTTGTAGAAGCATATAGTTGGAACATGTGTTTTTATAAATTCTGCCAATCTCTGTCTTTTGATTGGAAAGTTTAATCCCCTTTCATTTAAAGTAATTAATGATCTCTGTCTTTTGATTGGAAAGTTTAATCCCTTTTCATTTAAAGTAATTAATCCCTTTTCATTTAAAGTAACTTCTGTCATTGTGCTGTTTTCTATAGTCCTAAGACTATTTTTGTCCCTCATTTCCTATATTGCTATGTTCTTTTGTGTTTAGTTGGGTTTTTTTTTGCAGTGAAATGTTTAAATTCCATTCTTATTTTCTTTTGTGTATATTTCATAGCTATTCTCTTTGTGGTCATCACAAGGATAACATACAATATCCTAAAGTTATAACATTTTAATTTGAATTTATAGCAACATAAATAACATACAAAACTCTGCTCCTTCTCAGTTCTGTCCTCATCCTTTTCAGTTGTGATGTCACCAATTTACTTCTGTATACATTGTGTGCCCCCCAAACACAAACTAATAATTGTCTTAAATGCATTAGTCTCCTTAATTATTTAGAAAACAAGATTTGGAGTTTTATTTATTTTATTTTTTATAAATTTATTTATTTATTGGCTGCTTTGGGTCTTCATTTCTGCACATGGGCTTTCTCTAGTTGCAGCAAGTGGGGGCTTCTCTTCATTGTGGTGCACAGGCTTCTTATTGCAGTGGCTTCTCTTGTTGCGGAGCACAGGCTCTAGGCAAGCAGGCTTCGGTAGTTGCAGCACACAGGCTCAATAGTTGTGGCTCATGGGCTCAAGAGCACAGGCTCAATAATTGTGGTGCATGGGCTTAGCTGCTCCTCGGCATGTGGGATCTTCCTGGAGCAGGGATAAAACCCATGTCCCCTGCATTGGCAGGCGGATTCTTAACCATTGCTACCTAGGAAGTCCAGGATTTGGAGTTTTAAACCAAAGTTACAGTAATACTTGCTTTTACACTAATAATCTTTTTTTTCTTTAAACGTATTAGTGTCTTAAATCATGTAGAAAACAAAAAGTATAGTTACAAGCCATGTTACAGTAATACTAGATTTTATAATTGCCCATGTATTCACCTTTATTGAGAACTTTATTTGTCCATACTGCTTCGAGTTGCTATCTAGTGTCCTTTCAATTTGCAGGATTCCCTTAGGTTCTGTTCACTTTTCTTTAAAGTTTTTTTCTTTCTGTTCCTCAGCCTCAATAATTCGCATTGTCCCATCTTCAAGTTCACTGATTCTTCCTCTGCCAGTTCAAATCTGCCTTTGAATTCCTCTAGTGAATTTTTCTTTTCACTTAGCTCCAGAATTTCTTTTAGGTTTCTTTTAAGTTTTTAAAATCTTTTTATTGATAATTCCATTTTGTTCACATTTTTGAAAACTTTCTCCACATCTTCCTTTAGTTCTTTGAGCATCTTGAAAACTTTCTCCACATCTTTCTTTAGTTCTTTGAGCATGCTTTAAAGTCTTTGTCTAACATATCAGCCATTAAGTCTTTTTCAGGAACAGATTTGTTAAATTATTTTTTTTACTTCAGTGGGTCATATTTTCCTGTTTCATTGTATAACGTGATTTTTTTGTTGTTGAACACTGTACATTTGAATCTAAAATTGTGTAAAATCAGATTTCCCCCTTTCCCAGAGTTTGCTGGGGGTTTTGTTGTTGTTCTTATTTTTATTGTTGTAGGTGGTCTCTGTGCTGAGGATCAGTCTGAGGTGTAAACAACATTTTTTTAGGTCTTTTCTGAGCCTTCTCTTGGGCATGTACAGTCACTTTCTGTTGTAATTTTCCCCATATATGCAGTTGTTTTTGAATGTCCTAGTCTTTAAAGCCAGGCCCCTGAAAGGGGAAAAGAAAAAAAATGAAGGGGCAGGAGGAAGGGCGCCAGCCCTGTAAGTCTCTGGGAGTCAGTTAAGCCAGAGCGGGAGGGGTTTGCAGCAATGGAGGAGATGGAACAATGGCTGCCCACATCTTGGCACATTTATGATCAGAAGCAGCAATGAGAATGCAGATCTCCAATATTTGGAAGACAGGGTCTTTTTCACCCACCCTTGCTCCCACATGCTGTGTGCAAGCTGCTCTAGGAACATGTGTATTGTTGCTTGCTGTGTGGCTGGGGGTGGTGGATGGGTAGCTGCTACTATGCTAAGAGCTGAAATTGATGGCAATTTATGATCTAAGCCTCCTCCTGGAAGTTAAAACCGTTCAACAAGCTTCAGAGGTTGCATATAGTAACATCAGATAGATTCTGCCACTGCAATTGTTGTCCAGGTGAGAAGATTTTTTTTTAATTAAAAAAATTATTTATTTATTTATTTATTTATTTATTTATTTATTGCTGCATTGGGTCTTCATTTCTGTACACATACTTTCTCTAGTTTTGGCGAGCAAAGACTACTCTTCATTGTGGTGCGCAGATTTCTCATTGTGGTGGTTCTCTTGCTGCACAGCACAGGCGCTAGGGCACACAGGCTCATTAGTTGTGGCTCGTAGGCTCTAGAGCGCAGGCTCAATAGTTGTGGTGCACAGGCTTAATTGCTCCACAGCATGTGGGACGTTCCTGGACAGGGCTTGAACCTGTGTCCCCTGTATTGGCAGGTGGATTCTCAACCACCATGCCACCAGGGAAGTCCCAGAAGACAGATTCTTGATGCTTCCTACTCCACCATCTTTCTAGAATCCTCTTCCTAGTTAATTTTTGTATATGGTATTAGTAAGGGTCCAACTTCATTCTGCATGTGCTGGGTTTTCCCAGCACAATTTCTTGAAAATAGTGTCTTTTTTTCCATCAAAGATCTTTGGCATCCTTGTCAAAAATCATTTGACCATATATGTGAGGTTTTATTTCTGGGCTCTCTATTCTATTCCATTGCCTTGGGAGACTAACCTGAGAAAACATTGGTATGATTTATGTAAGAGAATGTTTTGCCTATGTTCTTATCTAGGAGTTGTATGGTTTCATGTCTTATATTTAAGTCTTTAAGTCATTTTGAGTTTATTTTTGTGTATGGTGTGAGGGACTATTCTTAATTTCATTGATTTATGTGTGGCTGTCCAGCTTTCCCAACTCTACTTGCTGAAGAGACTATCTTTTCTCCATTATATATTCTTGCCTCCCTTTTGAAGATTAATTGACCGCATATGGGTTTATTTCTGGGCTTTCTATTCTGTTCCATTGATCCATATGTCTGTTTTTGTGCTAATACCATGCTGTTTTGATTACTACAGCTTCGTAGTATTGTCTGAAACCTGGGAAGGTTATGCCTCCAACATTGTTATTTTTCCTCAGGAGTGCTTTGACAATTCTCGGCCTTTTATTGTTCCACATAAATTTTAGGATTATTTGTTCTAGTTCTGTGAAAAATGTCATGGGTAAGTTGATAGGGATTGCATTGTCTCTAGATTGTTTTAGGTAGTATGGCCGTTTTAGCAACATTAATTCTTCCAATCCAAGAGCATGGGATATCTTTCCATTTCTTTGAATCATGTTCAATTTCCTTTATCAATGTTTTATAGTTCTCAGCATATAAATCTTTCACCTCCTTGGTCAGGTTTATTCTTAAGATTTTATTTTTGATGCAATTTTTAAAAGGGATTTTTTTTTACTTTCCTTTCTGATATTTCACTGTTAATGTAAAGAAATTCAACAGATTTCCATCTGTTAATCTTGTATCCTGCTACCTTGCTAAGTTTGCTTATCAGTTCTGATAATTTTTGTGTGGAGTCTACAGGGTTTTGTATATATGATATCACATCATCTGCACATAATGACAATTTTACCTCTCCCCTTCCAATTTGGATACCTTTGATTTCTTTTTCTTGTCTGACTGCTGTGGCTAGGACTTCCAATACTATGTTGAAGAGAAGTGGTGAGAGTGGGCATCCTTGTCTTGTTCCACATTTTAGTGGAAAGGCTTTCAGCTTTTCACCACTGAGTATTATATTGGCTGTGGGTTTGTCATAAATAGCTTTTATTATGTTGAGATATGTTCCTTTCATACCCACTTTAGTAACAGTTTGGATGTTGAATTTTATCAAATGCTTTTTCTGTTTCTAGTGAGATGATCATATGGTTTTTGTCTTTTGTTGATGTGGCATATCACATTGATTTGCATATGTTGAATCATCTCCATGACCTTGGGATGATCCAACTTAATCATGGTGCATGATCTTTTTTATGTGCTGTTGGATTTGGTTTCCTAATACTTTGTTGAGAATTTTTGCATCTAAGATATTCCCCTGTAATTTTCTCTTCCTCCCTCCCTTCCTTCTTTCCTTTTTCTGTAGTGTCTTTGTCTGGTTTTGGTATCAAGGTGATGGTGGCTTCATAGAATGGCTTTGGGAGTGTTCCCTCCTCTTCAATCTTTTCAAAGAGTTTGAGGTGGATCTGTACAATCTTTGTTATGTTTGGTAGAATTCCCCAGTGAAGCCATCTGGTCCTGGACTTTTGTTTGCAAGGAGTTTTTTAAATTACAGATTCTATTTCACTTCTAGTGATGGGCCTGTTTGAATTGTCTATTTCTTCTTTTTTAATAAATTTATTTATTTATTTATTTATTTATTTATTTATTTATTTACTGGCTGCATTGGGTCTCCATTGCTGCACACAGGCCTTCTCTAGTTGCGGCGAGCAGGGGCCACTCTTCGTTGTGGTGTGGGGGCTCCTCACTGTGGTGACTTCTCCTGTTGCAGAGCATGGGCTCCAGGCACGTGGGCTTCAGTAATTGTGGCACACAGGCTCAACAATTGCGGCTCACAGGCTCTAGAGTGCAGGCTCAATAGTTGTGGCGCATGGGCTTAGTTGCTCCATGGCATATGGGTTCTTCCTGGAGCAGGTATTGAACCTGTGTCCCCTGCATTGGCAGGCAGACTCCCAACCACTGCACCACCAGGGAAGTCCATCCCATAGGTCTTGTATATTGCTTCCTTTTTTTTTTTTTTAATTTGTCTTTCTGTCTGCTGTTCTGATTGGGTGATTTCCATTATTCCATCCTCCAGATCACTTATTCGTTCGTCTACATTGTTTAGTTTGCTATTTATTGCCTTTAGCTCAGCTTTCATCTCAGCAAATGTTTTTAAATTTTATTTAGTTCCTCTTTATATTTTCTAGTTCCTTCTTACAGTGATCAACATTTCTTTTGATAGCCTTTCTTAATTCCTTCAGTATTTTTATTTCTTCCTTTTTGAACGTGGGATCTAGTAGACTGGAGAGGTCTGTTTCATTGTTTGCTCTCTCTGGGGATTTCTCTTGTTCTTTTAATTGGGAGTGGTTCCTCTGCTTCTTCATTTTACTTATATTTCTCCAACTCTATGAGTTTAGGAGAAACAGTTATCCACTGTGGTCTTGAAGGGCTGTTTTTAAGTAGGAGTGTCCCTATGTAGCCTGTGTGAATCTAACATTTTGGTGTGAGGGTTGTTTTTAATATGGTTGCCTGCCACATCTTTCTTCAGTGTGTGCTGGCCATTATCCCCTTGATAAGGGGAGTGATTGGTGTTGTGTTAAATACAGCCTGCACTGGATGTTCAGTGGGGCCTCCTCTTTGCTCTTTGGCTGTTACAGCCTTGTCAGGGGCTGTAGTTGTTGGAGTAGAAGCCCCAAATCTGTTTTATGAGCTGCAGTGTGAGGTGGGTGAAACTGGAGCACTTCCACTGGGAGAGGAGCAACTGAGCATTCCTCTGTAGGAGCTTTCCACTGGGAGGTGCTCTCTGTGGTGTTGTCTGTCACCCATTGTGGGAGCTCACAAAGTCCACGGTTTTTGGCACTTCCCTTGGTCCTGCCTCAGCCATTGAAATGCAGGCAATTGGCCAGATGTCCTTCAGGCACTGTGCTCACAAAGCCACCAGTGCAGAACTGAAGTCAGGCATTGGGACCCACTGTAGTCATGTGTAGTCACATATCTGGACCCACCGTGGGTGCTACAGAATCAGCACAGACCCTGGCCCCACCTCTGCGTGTGTACACCCACAAGCCCTGCAGCTGCTAACTCTGGACCACCCACAGTCATGGGAGTACCAGTAACTTGCTAAGATGTCCCACAGGCACTGAGCTTACAAAGGCATCAGCTGCAGAAATCAGCCAAAGTTGCTAAGCCACCAGACATGGCTTAGATTTCAGCCCAGCTTCCATGTGTGGGCAACTGTGCACATGCTCCCAGAGCTCACAGAGGTGGAGCTGTGCCTACTGTGAGCACACAGAAAGTGAGGCTGCTATGGTGGGGCCCTGCCCCTCCCTTCATGTGTGAGTTAACAATGGGGCTTCTTTGGGGGACCTGGGCTCCATCCTGCATACACCCCCAGTTGTGGCCTGAGCCACACTCCAGCCCCTTCAGGATGTCTCCATGCAGCCAACCCCAGTCCTCCCTCCAGGTTTGTCTGCTGAAGCCTAAGTTTCAGCAACCAGCTCCTGCATGCAACAGCAGACACATATCTCAGGCTGGGGAGTGCAGCAAGGTGTCGAGGACCGCCTGTGCTGGCCTCTTTCTGTTCTGCCTGCCACAAGCTGGTTGCTGCACTCTCCTCTGAGCCTCTGAAGCTCCCTTTCTGTCCCAGCTAATCTCCAGCAGGGGAAGGGTGTTCCCAGGGTGAGGGAACATTTCCTATTTCACAGCTCCCTCCCAGGGGTGCAGGTCTCCTTCTGATCCTTTTTTTTTCCTTTTGTTCTACCTGGTTATGTGGTGATCTTTCTTGCAGCTTTGGTTGCATGAGTTCTGCCAGCATTCAGTAGGTATTCTGCAAGAATTGTTCCACATGTAGATGTGTTTTTGATGTATTTGTGGGAGGAGGTGAACTCATGTCCTTTTATTCGACCATCTTGATCTGCTCTCCCTATGCTTTTGATCTTTACAATTTGCTTCCTTCCATTTGTGTTATGATAAATTTATACCTTTTTTTTTGGCCCTGCACTTGTGGGATCTTAGTTCCCTGACCTGGGACTGAACCTGGACCCACAGCAGTGAAAAGCACAGAGTCCTAACCACTGGACCGCCATGGAATTCCTTACACTTCTTTTTATAGTTTCTTAACAGCCTAAGCAATTGTTAGGTTCAGACACCTTTTTTTCCTTTTGACTTGTGTTTAAAGCACTTCCCTAAGCACTGCATCCCCTATATTTTGATTTGTTGCATTTTCTTTCAGTTAAAAATATTTTTAAAACTTCCTTCTAATTTCTTCTTTGGACACAGGGTATTAAGAAGTGTGTTGTGAAAAAACCAAAATGGCTGCCCCAAGGAAGCCCGCACCGCGCAGCTAGCGAGGGCCGGGTAACAAGCTTCTGCGGGAAAGGGGGAGGAGGTTCTAGGAACAGCCGTCGCCAGGACCATCGACCCCCGGGCCGCACAGGTTCTGGCTACAGCCACCACTTGCCATAACTTTTGAACTATATTGGGAAAAATACTGGCCAGAAAAAAATGATAAAATTTTTCCTCATGGTGAATAAAGAAGGGCAGACCCGACTTTCTAAGTACTATGAACATGTGGAGATTAATAAGCGTACGCTTCTGGAAACAGAAGTCATAAAGAGCTGTCTCTCTTGATCCAATGAACAATGCTCTTTCATTGAATATAAGGATTTTAAGCTGATATATCGGCAGTATGCAGCTCTCTTCATTGTGGTTGGAGTTAATGACACTGAGAACGAAATGGCAATTTATGAATTCATCCATAACTTTGTGGAAGTTTTAGACGACTACTTCAGCCGAGTGAGTGAATTAGATATAATGTTTAATTTGGATAAAGTACACATCATCTTGGATGAGATGGTGTTAAACGGCTGCACAGTGGAAACGAATCGGGCAAGAATTCTTGCCCCTCTACTAATTCTTGGTAAGATGTCAGACAGCTGAAAAGAGAGAGGCTCTGCCAGACGACATCGACTTGTAGGAAATGGGAACACCATGGAACACCCCTCAGCACCGCTAGCCCAGAAGAATCTGGAAAACCAAACACTGCAAAACGGGCTGTCCTTCCAAAGACATTTTAAATAGGTGTTTCCCACAGTTCCTAAATGGAAAACAAAACTGTTCTAGAATATGACGTACAAAGAAAATTTTTCTCTAATCGGAGAGACAAGTTTTATGTTCTGACCGTAAGTGTTTTTTTTGTCACTCGTTTAGATTTTGTGGAGTGCTGAGGGAAACGTTTTTGGTCTCTGCTTCCCTTTGCAAATGGATCAATTCAGGAATAGCAGCATGGGGTGGAAAGAAAATGTGGCAGCTCTCTACTGGCCAATAAACTTTTAAAATTGAAAAAAAAAAAAAAAGAAGTGTGTTGTTTGATTTCCAGATATTCTGAGCTTTTTCAAATTACTATCAATTACGGACCTCTAACTTAACTCTATTGTGGTCAGAGAGCACACCTCGTATAATTTCTTTTTCAACCTTATAAGACTTGTTTTGTGTCTCAAAATACGGACTATGCTGAAGACTGTACCCTGAATACTTGAAAAGAATGTGTATTCTACAGCTGTGTGTTTTATGAATGTCAGCTAGGGTCAAGTTGCTGGACAGTGTTGTACAAATCTTCTTTATCCTTTCTAATGAGCTACTCAGTTGTTCATTCCATTGTGGTAAGATATACATAACATTAAATTTACTATCATAACTGTTTTTAACTGTACAATTCAGTGTTATTAAGTATATTACTACTGTTATGTACCACTTCCATCACCCATCTCCAGAACTGTTTTCATCTTGTAATACTGAAACTCTATACCCATTAAACAATAATTCCCCATTCTTCCCCACCCACAGCCTCCTGGCAACCACCATTTTATTTCTGTCTCTATGATTTCGATTACTCTGAGTACTTCATAAGTGGAATCATACAGTATTTGTCTTTTTGTGATTAGCTTATTTCACTTAGTATAATGTCCTTGTTTCATCCATGTTGTAGTGTATGTCAGAATGTCCTTACCTTTAAGGCTGAAAAGTATTCCATTGTATGTATACACCACATTTTTTTTTTAATTTTCTATTTTTTTATTTTTTACAATAAACTGCATATATTTAGAGTGTACAATTTGGTATTCCAATCTCCCCATTCATTCCCCCCCCAACCCTCCCCACTTTCCCTACTTGGTGTCCACATGTCTGTTCTCCACACCTCTGTCTCTATTTCTGCCTTGCAAACCAGTTGATTTCTACCATTCCTCTCTAAAAATGTCCCAGTTTCACTGCTTTTTACAGCTGAGTAATATTCCATCGTATGTATGTACCACATCTTCTTTATCCATTCATCTGTTGATGGACATTTAGGTTGCTTCCATGTCCTGGCTATTGTAAATAGTGCTGCATTGAACATTGGAGTGCATGTGTCTTTTTGAATAATGGGGTTCTCTGGGTATATGCCCAGCAGTGGGATTGCTGGGTCATATGGTAGTTCTATTTTTAGTTTTGCAAGGAACCTCCATACTGTTCTCCATAGTGGCTGTATCAATTTACATTCCCACCAGCAATGCAAGAGCATTCCCTTTTCTCCACACCCTCTCCAGCATTTACTGTTTGTAGATTTTCTGATGATGCCCATTCTAACTGGTGTGAGGTGATACCTCATTGTAGTTCTGATTTGCATTTCTCAAATAATTAGTGATGTTGAGCAGCTTTTCATGTGCCTCTTGGCCATCCGTATGTCTTCTTTGGAGAAATGCCTATTTAGGTCTTCTGCCCATTTTTTGATTGGGTTGTTTTTTTTTTATATTGCTGGATAAACTGTTTATATATTTTGGAGATTAATCCTTTGTCTGTTGATTCATTTGCAAATATTTTCTCCCATTCTGAGGGTTGTCTTTTCATCTTGCTTATAGTTTCCTTTGCTGTGCAGAAGCTTTGAAGTTTCATTAGGTCCCACTTATTTATTTTTGTTTTTATTTCCATTATTCTAGGGGGTGGATCAAAAAAGATCTTGCTGTGATTTACGTCGAAGAGTATTCTTCCTATGTTTTCCTCTAGGAGTTTTAGAGTGTCTGGCCTTACATTTAGGTCTTTAATCCATTTTCAGTTTATTTTTGTATATGGTGTTAGGGAGTGTTCTAATCTCATTCTTTTACATGTAGCTGTCCAATTTTCCCAGCACCACTTATTGAAGAGGCTGCCTTTTCTCCATTGTATATCCTTGCCTCTTTGTCATAGATTAGTTGACCATAGTTTATCTCTGTGCTTTCTATCCTGTTCCATCAATCTACATTTCTGTTTTTGTGCCAGTACCATACTGTCTTGATCACTGTAGCCTTGTAGTATAGCCTGAAGTCAGGAAGCCTGATTCCACCAACTCCGTCTTTCCTTCTCAAGATTGCTTTGGCTATTCGGGGTCTTTTGCGTTTCCATACAAATCGTAAAATTTCTTGTTCTAGTTCTGTGAAAAATGCCATTGGTAATTTGCATTGAATCTGTAAATTGCTTTCAGTAATATAGTCATTTTCACAATGTTGATTCTTCCAATCCAAGAACATGGTATGTCCCTCCATCTGTTTTTGTCATCTTTGATTTCTTTCATTAGTGTCTTACAGTTTTCTGAGTACAGCTCTTTCACCTCCTTGGTTATATTTATTCCTAAGTATTTATTATTTTTGATGCTATTGTAAACGGGACTGCTCTCTCAATTTCCTTTTCAGATTATTCATTGTTAGTGTATAGAAATAAAACTGATTTTTGTGTATTGACTTTGAATCCGTCTGCTTTGCTAAATGTATTAATTATAATGGTATTTTTGTGCAAACCTTTCAGTTTCTTTTACATATGAGATCATATCATCTGCAGAGAAAATTTTAATTCATCCTTTCCAGTTTGGATGACTTTTATTTTTTTCTTGCCTAATTACTCTGGCTACAACTTCCAATTCTGTTGAATAGAAGTTGTAAAAGTTAAATAAATAAATAAATAAATAAATAAATAAAATTACAAAAGAGAAAAAAAGTTGTAAAAGTTGGTTCCTGCTCTTAGAGGAAAAGCTTTCAAGTCTTACACCAATGAGTATGATATTTGCTGTAAATTTTTCATATATGGCTTTTATTATGGTGAGGTAGTTTCCTCCTGTTCCTAGTTGGTTGTTTATATAGTGAAAAGATACTGAATTTTGTCAAATGCCTTTTCTGCCTCTATCTTTTTAAAAAATTAATTTTTATTGGCTGTGTTGGGTCTTCATTGCTGCACATAGGCTTTCTCTAGTTGCAGAGAGCGGGAGCTACTCTTCATTGCAGTGCACAGGCTTCTTATTGTGGTGGTTTCTCTTGTCGTGGAGCATGAGCTCTAGGCACTCAGGCTTCAGTAGTTGTGGCATGTGGGCTCAGTAGTTGTGGCTCACAGGCTCCAGAGTGCATTGTGGCACACAGGCTTAGTTGCTCCGTGGCATGTGGGATCTTCCCAGACCAGAGATCGAACCCATGTCCCCTGCATGGGCAGCTGGATTCTTAACCACTGTGCCACTAGCAAAGTCCCTCTGCCTCTATCTTTATTTTTTATTTACTTTTTGGCAGCGCCATGAGGCATGTGGAATCTTAGTTCCCCAACCAGGGGTCAAACCCACATCCCTGCAGTGGAAGCATGGAGTCTTAACCACTGGACTGCCAGGGAAGTCCCTTTTCTCCCTCAATTGAGATGATCATGTGTTTTTTTTTTTCCTTCACTCTGTTAATGTGGTATACCACATTTTTTTAAAGCTCTTTATTGGAATATAATTGCTTTACACTCCTGTACCAGCTTTTGAGGTACACCAAAGTGAATCAGCTGTATTTATACATATATCCCCATATCCCCTCCCTCCCGCAACTCTCTCTCCACTCCCTGTCCTGGCCCTCTAAGGCATCACCCATCATCAAGTTGATCTCCCTTTGTTCTACAACAATTTCGCATGAGCTATCTATTTTACAGTTGGTAGTGTAAATATGTCTATGCTACTCTCTCACTTCATCCCAACTTTTGATTATGTAAGTTGAACTGTTCTTCCCAGGGATAAATCCCAGCTGAACTTGATGAAATTTAATGTGCTGTTGAATTTGTTTTGCTAGCATTTTGTTGAAGATTTTTACATCTGTGTTCATCAGGAGTATTGGTTTGTAATTTTCTTTTATAGTATCCTTATTGGGCTTTGGTATTGGGATAATGCTGGTTTTATAGAATGAGTTAGGGAGTGTTCCTTTCTCTTCAATTTTTTGAAAGAGCTTGAGACAGATTGGTATTAATTCTTGACATATTTGGTAGAATTCACCAGTGAAGCCTTAGGTACAGAACTTTTCTTTGTTGGGGTGTTTTTGATTACAATTCAGTCTTCTTATTTGTTACTGGTCTGTTCAGATTTTATATTTCTTCACAATTCAGTCTTGGTAGGTTGTGATTCTAGGAATTTGTCTTCTAGGTTATCCAATTTGTTGGCATATAATTGTTCACAGCAGTCTTTTATGATCTTTGTATTTCTGTGGTATCAGTTGTAATGCCTCCTCTTTCATTCCTGATTATTTTATTTTCTCTTTTTTAAAGTAAGTTTTGCTAAAGTTTTGTCATTTTTACTTTTTCAAAACAGCTCTTGGTTTTGTTCATCTTTTCTATTGTTTTCTAATCTCTATTTCATTTATTTCTACTCTTACAATTGTTATTTCCTTCCTTCTGTTAATGATGGGCTTAGTTTGTTCTTTTCCTAGTTCCTTGACATGTAAGGTTAGGCTGTTTATTTAATGTACACACTTATCACTATAAATTTCCTTCTCAGAACTGCTCTTTCTGCATCCCGTAAGTTTGGTACTTTTTTTTCCCATTTGTTTCAAGATACTTTTTGATGTTCCTTTTGATTTCTTCTTTGACCCATTGGTTGTTCAGATGTGTGCTGTTTAATTTTCCTTTGTGTGTATGTAAAATTTCCTGTTAATCATTCCCAGTTTCATACAATTATGGTCAGAAAAGATACTTGCTATGATTTCACTTTTCCTAAGTTTGTTAAGATTTGTTTTGTAACAAAATGTATGATATATTCTGGAAACTGTTCCATGTGCACTTAAGAATGTGTATCTTCTGTTGTTGGATGAAATATCTCATATATATGTTAGGTCCATTTGTTCTAAAGTGCAGTTCAAGTCCAACGTTTCCTCATTGATTTCCTGTCTGGATGCTCTATTGCTGAAAGTGGGATATTAAGGTCTCCTATTATTATTGCATTGCTATCTATTTCTCCCTTCACATATGTTAATATTTGCTTTATACATTTAGGTGCTGCAATGTTGGGTGCATACATATTTACAATTGTTATATCTTATTAATGAATTGACCCCTTTATCATTATTTCATTATTTAATGACCTAGTCATTATTTTCTTAAACTTTATATTGTCTGCTAGAAGTATATCTACCCCTGCTCTCTTCTGGTTTCCATTTGTGTAGAATATCTTTTTCCATACCTTCACTTTCAGCCTACATCTGTCATTAAAGTTGGGCTGATTATAGGCAGTATCTTGTAGACAGTTGGCTCTTTTTTTTCCTTCAATTTTAACCCAGCCTTTCTATATCTTTTGATTGAAGAACTTAATCCATTTACACTTAGTAGTTATTGATAGGTAAGGACTTACTATCTCCATATTGTTAAATGTTTTCTGGTGGTTTGTAGTCCCTGTGTTCCTTCCTTCCTATTTTCTTTTCTGACTTGATAATGTCTGTAGTGTTGTACTTTGATTCCTTTCTCTTTATCTTTTGTGTATCTACAAGGGTGAGTCAAAAATTATCCACAGTCTGGCTGCAGAAATTTGACTCACTCTCATACTATAGGTTTTTGCTTTGTGGTTTCTGTGAGGCTTACATAAAACATCTTATAATCATTTTTAATTAATAACAATTTAACTTTGCATACAAAAACTCTACCACTTTACACCTCCCATTTGTTTTTGATATCATAATTTACATATTTTTATATTGTGTACCATTAACAAATTATTGTGGCTAAATTTTGTCTTTTAGCCTTTACACTACCATTATGGTATTAAGGTATTAAAATTTCAGTACTCTGAAATTTTTTTTAATTTTATTACTTATTTATTTATTTATATTGAAGTATAGCTGATCTACAACACCATGTGTATATGTACACACACACACTCCCCCCTTCCCCTCTGGTAACCATAAGCTTGTTTTCTATGTCCATGAGTCTGTTTTTGTTTTGTAAATAAGTTTATTTATATTAATTTTTAGATTGCACATATAAGTGATATAAAATATTTTTCTTTCTCTGACTACTTAGAATCATACTTAGTATGATAATCTCTAGGTCCATCCATGTTGCTGCAAATGGCATTATTTCATCCTTTTGTTCTGGCTGAGTAATACACACACACACACACACATATCTTCTTTATCCATTCATCTGTTGATGAACACTTAGGTTGCCTCCTTGTCTTGGCTACTGTAGTGCTGCTATGAACATTGGGATGCCTGTATTTTTGCAAATTAAGAGTTTTGTTTTTTCTGGACATATGCCCAAGAGTGGGATTGCTGGGTCACATGGTAACTCTAGTTTTAGTTTTTTAAGGAATCTCCAAACTGTTTTCCATACTGGCTGCACCAATTTACATTCCCAGCAACAGTGTAAGAGGATTCCCTTTTATTTTATCCAAAATAAAACATCTGTTTTTTTTGCAGATAGTTTCTCTTCAGAAGACTGCTGTCTTCTCATTCTCTTGACAATGTCTCTTGCAGAGGAGGTTTTCGCTGTAATGGAGTCCAGCTTATCAATTATTTCTTTCATGGACTGTGCCTTTGGCGTATCTAAAAAGTCATTGCCAAACCCAAGGTCATCTAGATTTTCTATGTTATCTTTTAGGAGTTTTACATGTAAGTCTATGATCCATTTTAGTTAATGTTTGTGAAGGGTTTATGGTCTGAGTCTAGATTAATTTTTTGCATGTGGATGTCCAGTTGTTCCAGTACCATTCTTTTATCTGTTTCATTGACCTAGTCATCTATTGTTTTGCCAATACCCCACTGTATTGGGGGGCTCTGTTGTCCTATACATATATTTATAATGGTTATGTCTCCTTGGTGAATTGACTCTTATCATTATATAATATTCTTGTCTCTTGTAACAATTTTTGTCTTAATTAGCCTATTTTGTTTGATATAAGTAGAGTCACTCCTGTTTTGGTTACTGTTTGCATGGAATATCTTTTCCCACTATTTTACATTCAATTGATTTATATCATTGAATCAAAAGTGAGACACCCATAGTTCGATGATGGTGTGAGAAATCAATGCAGTTTGGTAAGCAAATCTATTATAGGTCTGGGTCTCTATTGTATGCTTCCATTTATACAAGGTACAGGAAAAAGCACAAGTGACCTGCACTTACAGACTCAGAGAGCTATCCCTGGAAGGAAGTGGGTGCAGAAAACATGAGGGCTTTCAGGGGTTGCCTGCTTTCATTTGTTTTCTCATCTGGGTGGTGGCTGGCTAGTGTATCTATTTTGCAAATATCCAGCCAGTGGACACTCGCTTGCACTCTTATGTATGTGTGCTATACACTGCACAAGCACTTCAGAGTAAATAAAACAAATCTTGATTCCATAAGAGTGAGATGAACAGAAGGGATCCTGGTGTGTGTGTGATATCAGTGATTCCTATTGTTCTCATGGAGGCCCATGAGGGGGTGTGCTCATAGTATCCACGCAGGGAGGCCTTTTCTGTGGGTAAGGTACTGTGGCATTGCCTTTTGCTTAGGAGGAGAAGCTATGTGTGTGTGGAGGTGGGGGGGTGGGGGGGGGTGGGGGGGGGAGGTGGAGGTTGGGGAGCTCCACTCCAGGGACCTAGGCTTACAAAGGCAAGTTCATGGATGACTGAGGTGAACTCACAAGAGCCAGTGTGCTTTCCTACAAGAAATTTGACAAAATGACTACATAGCTCTTTCAGGTCTGCTGTTTGGGCACAAATGAAAGGTAAGCACAGAGGCAAACCTGATGACATCCCATCCCGGCCAAAATTCCACACCAGCTGATATCAGAACGTAGGCATCTGTTTTCCCAGGAGGCTCCCAAAAGCAGGAGGCAGTGTCTCCAAGCTGGTGCTGTTGTTTCCAGCTCTGGTAACCTGCTTGGGTGTGTGGGGGTGATGAAAACCACTGCAGGGAGATGGAGGAGGTGGTGGGAAGGAGGATTCCCTCTTGGAAAGGAAGACAGAGTAGAAGGCCTTTCAGCTCCAACTGCCCCTTCCCACAGGCTCCCCAGGACCCTCCACCCACTCAGGAGCCTGCCACTCCACCCGTAAAATGAAGAAGCATGTGTTCAAGGACCTGAAGCACACTGAGGGGGAGGGAAGGTCTCAGCACCTGCACTGGTACAAATCAAACACCCCAACAAGCAGGACTGGGACAAGGGCCGGGTGGTACCCGCACCTGAAAAAGAGCCTACCCTGCTCAGCCCACTGCCAATGCCCCCTCCTCCTGGGGGGGTCCCCTCCAGATCTCTTGTAGGTTCTCTTCCCAACCTCTTCCAGGGACCTGTTGGGATGACAGGCCAGTAGGGAAAGGAGATTTCTTCTAGCTACTGAGTTAGAAAAACAATTATCTTGAAAGAAAGTTTCAAATTGAATGTGAGTCCACACTACTGAAGTGCGATGGGTGGGGGTCGTCAAATGGAGGGGCCTCTCAGTGACCATGAGGCCAAGGGAGACTCCAGGTGGAGGAAGGGGTACTGGGGAGATGTCAGGGTAGCAGCACCCTGACCTCAGACAGCCTCCCCAAGGGAAGCCCTGAGGTTTGGGTGAAATCACTCAGGCCTGACTGAGACCATCAGAAGGAGAGCTGGCAAAGCATCCCCAAGACTTCTTCTTCCCTCAGGCATGGTTTGTCTGCTATGCTCACACTCACAAGCAATCACTGGGCCAGGCTCAGTGTGCCTCGAACACATTCCTGCAGAGGAACATGGCTTTGTGTTAACAAGCAAGTCACCCGTGTTGCCTGCACCTGTTTATTCCTAGGTAGAAAGAGCAAGAGTCTGGCGGGCAGAGGATCCCTCGTCATGCAAATCTCTTTGTTTCCTGGTCAGCACAACACAAAGGTGATGTGCTCTCACTGCCACGCTGCTGGGTGCTCCCAATACCTGATGCCCATCACGGAAGGCACCCCATGTCTCCCTTCCCCCCCACGCCTCCTGAGATGGGCCCAGGTTCTTTCCAGTTCCCACCACCAGGGTACTGATAGGTTGGTTTTCTTGTTTTAGGTGCTGGAATTATAGTGCATTGCTGGACCCACAGTCATCTGGAGCAGGGGGTCAGAGCAGCCACAGAGAACAAGTCTTGTGCTTTGTCTTTTTATTATTCTTTATTTACTGGTCCTACCAACACGACCCTTTACCCAGGCCCACTGTTCCTATGCGCACTGGCTTTATAGACATTTATGCCATATGTCTGTGTCCCAAGCTGTGACTGATTTCTCCTTCCTATTCCTTTTCCATGCTGTGCCTCATTTTCTCACAATCTGAAGGCATTTTTGTTTGTCTGGGTCTGTGTAAAGGTTCCTTGGCAGAAGAACATGCATATGATCTTAAAATAAAGACAACATTCTGACACTAAGGTAATGCACAGAAAAAATACAGTACTCAAGACATCATTGCAAATAAATACCCCATATAGATGAAGTTTTTGTAAATGTAACATTATTTCTTATGAATCAACACTGTAAGAGAAGGTAAAAATAGGGGTCCTTACAACTAGGAATAAAAATGCTTATTCCAGGAAACAGAATTCTTTTATTCTCGCTACTTATATTATTATAATTTGTCCTGTATTTTGGAGGAGAGAGGACACTTTCTTCTTGCTCCTCCTCGAGTACCAATTTGACCATTTGCACAACCTCACTCAGCAAATCAGGACAGGACGCAGATCTGGTTTGCTAAGGAGCTTTAGTGACTTCTGTTTCCTGAAATTAACAGTGATTAGTTACACCAAGCATGAGAATATATAACGTCTCTTTCTCACATCTGCAAAGAATACTATGGCTAGCCCTCACCCCAATGCACGAAGCCGACGGTGCCGGCTCCCCTGCCACCCACCCCACTCTTCACAAACATGGCGTATTGTTCAGGTAGCTTGCTTAGCTTGTCCCATAAAGTCCATTTGGTTCCCAAAGCACACTCAAGGTTTGTGTTCGCTTTCATTTTCTCAGCCCCTGAATTTGCAAGGATCTGCACAGTAAAGAATCACTGACTAACAGAATTTTGCACAATTGCTGTTTTCTTTCCCTCAATGAAGATGCCCAGGTTCAGATTTGAAGGTGTGCACCTTTCCACACTGACTGGTCCACACTGGCCTTCAACATTCCCAACTAGCTCTTCACTGTCCATTTTAGAGAATAAACTATGCTGGGACACCTCCCTAAACTGATGAAGGCACTACTGGCAATGATTACTAACAAAAAGGTGTTGAAATAGAACACCCTAAAAATCGACGACTGTAGAATTTTCTAAGTGTACCACAATTTGGCACAACAACCAGAGTAACAAAACAATTCCAATTTGGAATTTCACTGGTACAGTTGTATAAAATTCTGTTAATCAGTCATGCTTCACAATGTCCTAAAACCCAGAAAATTCTGGAATTTGTAGGTAATACTACTCATTCAATAATTTATCCTTTTGTTTTCAAGTGCCTCTTACTGTTTAACCAGAGCAAAGGTCAAGTTTTCTTCTTGTTACATTGAACTATTCCTAAGAATAATAATAATACAATATGAAAAACCCCAGAATCGGAATACCCTGGATTTCTTAATGAACATGGCATTTAAAATCTGTAATTTCAAACATGAACCACAATGCCGTATAATCTAAAAGGCTGCTGAACCACAGCCTGCATACATTTAGCCGGGCTCCTTACCAGGTTGAAGCCTTCACCTAAACAGTCTAGAGCTACACGCTAGGAGGACACATCTGTGCCATGTGTTGATATCAGATCAACACACCGTTGGGAGCTACAGGACCACGAGACAGACTACGGCATCTGAGACCGTCTCTATGCCAGGGATTAAGGAAGCAAATATAATATCAAAATATCAAAAGTGCACAGGTGGACTGGGTAAAAAAGGAGTGTCTGTAACAGGGAGACCCCGGTGGTGAGTGTTTCTAGAGGATTCCTAAGCAAGCCTGGTGGTTGCTGTCCAAGCAGGTTCTTCAGCGCCTGTACAAAGGCCTTTCCAAGCAGCAGCTGGCGGCATTCTCAACATTAAAGCTTTTATTTCCTCTGCCATTAAAAACTTGGGGAATGCTATTTTGAAAAAAAATTGCAGTGGCATATCCAAAAACGTTTCTAAGTGGACTTTTAGGCTGCCCTTCCTTCCTCTGCGTGGGCCCACGGGAGAGGAGGGGAGGGGGCTGCAGTGTGACAGGGCCGGCGGCCGAGTCCTCCCAGCAGCTACTCTACAGCTGAAAATGGGAGAAAACAAGACAGCATTAGAACCGGTCACCCGTCAGACAACTAAAGCTCTCAACGAGCTGTGAGGGCATGGGTGTGTTAGTTGGCAGCAGAGAAGACCTGCATGTGTTAGGGGGGTCCGGTGGCCCCGAGTGCCTCATGAAGACCCTTTACAAGTATAGAGAGAAGCTGTGTGCCAGGCTTGGCGAGGAGGCAGAAGCAGCACACGGCACCAGCAGGCAGCCATGCCCCCTGGAAGTCCTGACTGTAGAGGGGAGATGGCCTGACATCTTCTCAACTGGGAGGGGACTCCAAGACCTGACATCCCATCTGCAAAGCAGCCTGGAGCTGGGGACAGGCACACAGAAGGGACAGGTGTGGTCCATCCTGCATATCTTCACCCTATGGTTTGCCAAACCCAAGTTGGTTTGGGTAGCATCTGGCATCTGGTGGGAATTGACACATGCTTGGGAACTAAGGGGAAGAGTGGAATGGGGGCAGATAACTGTGTGCAGGGGCAACGAAAACTTCCCCACTGGGCCACAGAGAGAGAAGGCAAGGAGCTATCCAGGGAGACTATAGCTCGTGGCTGGTGGCCCCATGGATGACATACAGAGAAACACTAAGAGAAGCTCAGCTGCCGAAGCTCCGGTGTGAGTGCAGCTTCTGAGAGCAGGGGTGTCCTACGGCTGCCTTTCCTGCCTGTCACCACCCTGGAATTGCACTGACGATCAAGAAGCGTATTCCTCCTACCGTGAGTCCTGAGCCAGCCCTGGATCCACTCAAGGCTCCTTTCCACACCCGGCTGGGCTTCAGCTACAGCTGTAGGACCCCGTCCCTCATTTCAGCCTGGCCCGCTGATGACTCAGGCCAGGTTAGGGGTTTCCACGGCCCTGTTTCTTGGAGTCTGAAGCCCTCTGGGAGAAAGGCCTGATAATGGGCACAGGGTGAAAAAATCCACCTAGAAGCTGGGGATACCCTAAGTGAAAAAGGATGGGCTTCCTGTGAGGACAGAGGTCTGGCCAGGCTCTTGGGAAGTTTTTCTCACTGGAAAAAACCCAAGCCTTTGGCCTGTCACTTTGTCACCTTGCAGGCCACCAGACTAGCGTACAAATCTCAGAAAGAGAAGCTGAGGCTGCTGAGCTCTGGTCTGGGGCGTGGCTGGGTATGCCTGTGCCTCCCGAGTGTGACCGGTGCCCAGTGCGTGTGTGCCTGGGCTGGAGGACACGGGGCGCAGGGCTGCTCTTCCTCTGGGTTTGGGGAAGGAATTCTGTCATTCTGTCCCAAATATAAACTGCAATGAGATGCTGCACAAATGACAAAGTAACTCTCTCTGTAATCTGTGCCAAGCACAGAGTGTCTTCCGAGGCTGCACCTGGGATTCAGGCTGGAGCCTCTAACACTGGTTTCTGGGTGCCGGGGCAGTATAACTGCATTAGACACATGCAGGGAACATGCAAGTTTCAATGCAGGTTCTGTCCCTCCCAGTGGGAGCCAACGGCACCCGAGCCCTGGGAAGCCACATTTTTGCAAGGACACGTGGCTCCAACTCCACCTTGACCACTCCTCCAAGAGAGTAGCTGCTGGGAAAGGTGGCCCCGAGGCATAAGAAAAAGACACAAAGCTTGCAGTGTCCAGGTGGAGCAGCAGGCTGCCTCTGCTAAATTCTTCCCTCTGTGCATTAGTCACAGTTAAGACCAGCCTAGCACCATGGTCCCACTGCTGCCAGGTTAGTTGAGGTGAAGCGGACAGGTGACGTGCGGCAGGTTAGCTGCAGCGTGTGACCTTGTGGCCCTAATCGCAGTAAATGTTATACTTCTCGCCGCAGAGCACCGGGGCAGCAAGCCCAGCACCCTCAGCCCTGTCACTAGCGCAGGCGCAGGTGTGACTTACGCTCGGGGTGCCAGACTTGGCCTTGGGGGCAGCCTTGGCGCGGCTCCGCCGGGTCTGCTCATGGTCCAGCTCGAGCAGTTCCAGCCGCTGGGTCAGTGCCAGCTTCTGCTGGATGGCCATGCGCAGCAGCGAGTTGAGTGTCTTCTTCTCGTCCTCGGCAGCTGCCAGCTGCCGCTGCATCTCATCCAGCTGCGTGATGTACTCGTCACACCTGTGGGGATGCAAGAGGCGAGAGCGTGGCTGAAGGGCCTGGGAGAGCCAGTGGAGTGTGTGACTACGGCACCCATGCCGAGGGCTCTGCACGGGTGAGGGGACTGCGGTGGGGTTCATCTGCTCACTGGGCTAGAAATGAAGACCACGTGCCCCTCTGAGGTCTGGCTTTCTCTGGAAGGGACTTTCTGAAGCCAGTTCTCACTAAAGGACGTGGTGGCTGCCCTTCACCCCTCCAGGTGGCCCAGGAGCAGCAGGCTGGAGGTGTGATGTCACGTGGCTCTTAGGACGTGGGGATAAACCCGAGGGCAGAAACTGACTTGCTCCCGGAACAGCCCAGGCACACAGCAGGTGCTTAGTGAGTCTCAGACAAATGGCTAACCAGAGCCTGGGAATAGCACATGTGGATACCATAACCAGCCCCATTTTAGAGCTGGGAGAGAAACGCCCACTCTGAGTCTGTCCCTGAGGGAGGGAGCGCGGCCTGGGTGAAGGGGATGGGGCATGCCCACCATACACCACCATCCACCGAGGCCAAGGACTGTCCACACGTTTTAACCCTTGCCCAGAGGTTTGTGATCTCAGCTCCATCTGAGAAGTCAGGCTTTTAAAGAAAACAAGTTGAGGAAGCAAGGGTCAACATACTACATGCTGAGGGGCTAACAGTGAGATCTTCCCGAAGCACTTCGCCCAGGAGTAGAGGAAGCGTCCAGAGAGGCCTGCAAGTTTCTGTCTTTGTCTTTGCCCCTCTCCTCCCACATCGCTGAAATGCAGGGAGCGCCCAGCACCGTGACCCAAGGCGAAGCAAGCCCTGAGCACAGTTCCAATCCTGTTTAACCCGGAGTCTCAGGCCTCCCAACCCTGCGGACGCACCAGGACTGCCAGGGGACACTCCCTTGGCGCCTGCCCGACCCTGGCCAGCAGATGGCGCCCTGCCCAAAGGCAGCCGCCGCGCTGCGCGTGCCCAGGCTTCCCGGCCTGAAGAAGGACGCTGCCCACCACCCCAACACACGCCAGCATCCAGGGCCAGAGGGGGGCGCGGGACCCCCCGCTGCTGGGAGGGGAACCTCCTTCTAAGCACAGGAACGTCCCACCAGGTTCCGGGGGACACCCCACGTCGCTTATCATCGGCTTGCCCGCTGGCCTATCTCCCGTTCCAGGCTCACGCCTCCAGCCTGGCCACTGAGGACCCACCCTCCTAGCTTTCTGCTCCCAACTTCCTCAGGGTGGATGTGAAGTGGAGACAAAACTGGCCCCTGGGTGTTCACAAACGGCAGAAACAGGCTCGCCGCCAGGGCCAGGCCAAGGTGCCGCGGCGCAGCGACAGGCACCGAGCACTACCTGGTGGCGAACATGGCGCGCAGCGAGGAGAAGGTGGCCGCGTCCTCCTTGAGGGCCTTGAGCTCGTTGCGCAGCTTCATCATGGTCTCGGTCACCATGGCCTTCTCGTTCTCGTACTTGCTCTTCAGGTTGGCGAGGGCCACCTCTGCTGTCTGGGGGTCAGAGACGCAAAGCACCGGCAGGTGAGGGGCGTCGGGAGGGACCCGCTGCCTCTGTGACGGCACAGACCGAGGCCCCGCCCAGCCCTGCGGCCCCTCCCACCCCCACCCCCGCACCGAGAAGGGGGCGGGGCGGGAGAGAAGCCCGCCCCCCTGCCCGCCCCGCCGCCCCGGCCCGCGCACCTGCTTGTTAGCCTTGAGCACCGTGCGCAGCGTGGTGATCTGCTCCCGCTTGGTGCTGAGCAGCGACTTCAGCTTCAGGATCTCCTCCATGAGCGCCTCCCGGTCCTTGTCGGCAGCGGGGCCCAGCTCCTGCGAGGCGAGGCGCTGCCGCGACAGCTCTGTGGTGCGGTCCACGGCCGCCTGCAGGTGCCTGATCTGGTCACGAATGATGGCGATCAGGTTGTAGATATTCATGGGCTCCCGGCGCGGGTCGCTCAGGGGCGAGGGCAGCGAGGAGCCGGAGGAGGGGCTGCCATCCCCGGCCCTACCCTCTGCGGCCGGGGGCCCCTTGGGCAGCACGGGTGAGCGGCGCCCGCGGGCCTCGGGGCTGCGGCTGCCGGCGCCGGCCGGGCCCTCACGGTAGTAGTCCAGCACCACGCGGGTGGGCGTCTCGTTGTTGCACATGCACACGTGGTGGTAGAGGTTGGCCAGCTCCTCACTGAAGGTCACCAGCTCGTCCTGGGCCACGCTCAGGCTGCCTTGTGTCTCACCCGCGACGTCGCTCACCTTCTTCAGCTCCGTCTGCAGCTGGGCCAGGAGCTCGCGGTCCTGGCGGCTGGCCTTCTCCAACAGGGAGACCTTCTCAGTGAGCGCCTGGCTCTCAGCCTCATGCCGGCCCTTCTCCTCCGTGTGCCGGGCCTCGCTGGCCTCGTGTTCACTGCGCAGGGCCTTCAGCTGCTCCCGAAGCTCGCCAGCCTCTGCCAGGGCCCCGCGGTACTTGCAGGCCAGGATCTCAGGCCCGTTGATGTCCACCTCGTAGTAGTCGCCATCCTCGTGGCTGTCTCGCTCCTTCTCACTGTCCAGGGCTGTCCGCCGCTCCTTGCTGGCCTGCAGGCGCCGCAGCGCGCTCAGGTCCTCTGTGAGGCGGCTCACCTCGGCATGCTGCGCAGACAGGGCTCCTCGCGCCTGCTCCAGCTGCTTCTGTGTGTCCTGCAGCGTCGCCAGCAGGCCCACCTTCTCCCGCTCCATCTGCAAAAGCACAGAAGTGGCCCATCAACAGCCCACAGGGGTACTTGCACTCAGAGAACCCGTGCCCAGTCCCAGCAGCGACCCCACCCATGCCACGACCATCACCCTGCTGGGCTCTCCGTGATAAACTCAGGTGGGGGTGTCGTGGCTGGGACTATGATGGCTCCTCCCCCTGCCCAGATGCTTGTGGGGCTGGGTGAGTCCCTCCTCAGAGACACGCAATGAACCAAGGGGCCGGGATGCAGGACCTGGGATTCTGTTCAGTCATTGCAGCAAACCCTTACGTGACGTTTCCCCAGGACACAACATGAGAAACTACACGTGGGGACCTCAGAGGGACATTAGAAAACTTCTGGTGGTGCCCAACCCTGTAACCAGAAACCTATTTCTCTAGGCACCTTCCACCTATAATGCTACAGTCCCACTTAGGTAACAATACACAATTACCTATGGAAAAGAAACATAAACAAAAGAAGGTGCAAAGCATTGGCAAAATGCCAGGCAAGTGCTGTCCTGGTGACCAGCAGGTCTGGCTCACACCATGGGGGACTGAAGTGGAGGTGGGGATAGTGCACGTGGGCCCGAGACCCAGGGCTGTGACAAGACCCAGGTGGGGTGGGGTCCCCACGCCACCCACCTACTCACCTGCATCAGCTGCTGCTTAAGCTTCTGGATCTCAGAGATGTTGAGCTCACTGAGGAGGTCAGAAACGAGGCTGGGGGAGGGTGGGGCGAGGCTGTCCTTGGTGGGCATGGAAGTCTTGTTGTCCAGCGGCAGCTTGGCCAGGCCACCGTGCTCAAAGCCATTGGCCAGGGCCTCAGCGTCATCACCGAGCTTAAGGCCGTCCAGCGAGACGTGCAGGTGGCTGGTGTAGAGGGAGTCGTTGATGCTCATGTAGTGCGACAGCTCCTTGCGCAGGCTGTTCTTCTGCTCCCGCTCGGTCTTCAGCGTCTCCAGCGCCTCCTCCAGCTGCCGCTCCGAGATCTCCTTGAGCCGGATGGCATCCTCCAGCTGGCTGTTGAGGTATTCGGTCTCCTCCTCCAGACGCTTGATCTCATGCTTGAGGCCCTCAAACTCCACCTGTGGAAGAGAGGTGGACACTCTTCTATGCCCGAGGGATGGGGAAGAAGCACCGTCATGCTAACTACACAGCTGGGAAGATACAAATGCTCAGAGGGTTACAGGCAGGAGGTACAGAGGAAGTGCTCAGCACACGCCTGGGACACGTGTGCACATGGTATGAACAGTGCAAAAGCATGAGACTTGCTCAGCACCAGAGATGCCATGGAAATCAGAACACACCCATGCCACCAATTTGTTAGGTGACATAAAATGTTACCAAGTGTATACATTTAAAATTTTAGGAAACTACCTAAATAGGTTGATTAAATATTTTAAGATACATAAAATGTGTATCTAGGTGTGCAATACGAGCACTACTTCTAATCATATTTCAAAATAAGGAACCCAACGCTTGCACTGAAGTGGGATGTACCTCAGCTGCACACCCCTCCCAGCCTGAGAGGCCCGAATGGGAGTGGGAGAGGCAGCATCCAAAGCTGCAGCTGCTGAAACAGTACCTACAGGTGGACAAGGCAACAGCAGACAGAAACCAGTGCTTGACGTGGGTACTCAGGGTCTACGGGCAACTTAAAAATGATTATTATTCTGTAATATTTGTGCAAGAAACAAGGAACAAACCACTCAGAGGCAGGACCAAGAGGGTCTCTGTGAGTCAAGGCCTGGGGCAGGGGAACCCCAAGGAGGGGCCAGACTCCACCGTGTGCCCCCCAGAGCCCAGTTTCCCCTCCTTGGGAGGCTTGTGTGTCACTGCAGGTGAGCACAGTGTCACAGAGGGCCTGCTCTGCAGCTAGAGGAGGAGCTCCTGTGCCTGCGTTCTCGGGAGGAGACCCGCTCCCTGCTGGCTGTGACGGTCACAGAGGTTCTGCTGTCGGCATAAGCACATGCACCCACACTTCCTATGCAGGATTTAAACACCCGGGTCCTGAGGTTTGGGGTTCCTGGGATAAAGGTCCCCCCCAGTCTCCACCCTGTAGAGCTGTGGTTCTTGGAGAGTTAGGTGGCAGGGGCAGGTCTTAAGGTGCCCAAGTGCCCAGGACCCCCTGGGTGTTCTGTCACAGGTGCAAGTGACCCTCTTGTCCGATCACAGGTGGAAGTGACATTCCTGTCTCTGCCCTCTCACTGGTGATGGCAACCGTCCTGCCCGTCCTCTCACTGGTGGAGGTGATCCTTCCATCCCCATCTTGTCACTGGTGGGTAGAGATGACCCTCCTGCCCTGTCCTGTCTGAGGCAGAAGTGATCCTACTTGTCCCATCCGCTGCGGTGTTGCTCGAGGGCATGATATGACAGCTTGGACATCTCCACACTGCTCCTCAAGGCCCACCTGGCTTCATCCCAAGGTCCAGGACCACATGGGGGCAGAGGGGGCTGGCAAACCTGAGACAGTGGGAGGAGTGAATGCACTGACAGCTCTAGGGTCCCACAGGGCACAGGGACACCTCTGGTCTCCTGCTGGCACCTGAGAGGAGACGAAGCTGGTCACAGCCTCTGGGGTTTTTGTGTCACCTCTTTTATTACCTCCATTTTTTCCCCCATCTTTGCTGCCTGGAACACCTTGGCCAACCCAACTGCCAGCCAACAATACAGCCAGAGGCCTTGTTTTTCTGGTCTTGGAGGGGCTGGGCCCTGCTGCCACACCCCTGGGTCCACGGAGGCATGCGGCCCTCAGCGTGAGTGTGTGGAAGGCGGGAGGGAACACCTTCTGATCATGGAGGACAAAGTGAGGGTTGGGCCAGGGCCATGGCCCAAAGCCAACCTACCTGTCCCACCTGCCCGGCCCAGATACTTGCCTGGTTCTGCCTGAGCACAGACACCTGCTTTTGCAGGCTGATGTTCTCCTCCTCCAGCTCTGAGTAGTCCTGTAGCAGGCGGGCCTCCCGGAACTTGTACTCCTTTATGTCATCCCGCAGGCGGCCACGCTGAATCTCTACATTCTGGTTGATCTGCCAGGAGGAAGGTAGCTGTGAGCAGCCTGCCTGAGCTGGTCTCACCACTCTGGGCACAAGGAGCTCAGAGCAGGAGGCCCGCTGCAGTGGCCACGCAGCTGGGCCTTGGAACTCCAGGCCTGCCGTGGTGCCCGATGTGGCCACCTGGCAAGGAGCTGGGGCCCTGGGCTCTGAGGTGGGGTGAACAGTGCAGGATCTCAGCCTGCTCTGACCCTTGGTTTCTTCCTCTGTAAAATGAGGTTAATAGTCCCTCCGTTGCCTGCTGCTGGGGGTAAGTATAACGGTGCAATGGTGTGGAACAGTCTGCAGCTGCTGGAACAGTTCAGCACAGAGTTAACATCTTGGCCCCTCAATGCCCCTCCTTGGCACGCACTCCAGAGAAAGGGAAACATGTGTCCACACAAAATCTTGTGTACAAGCGTTCAGACACCACTCAAAATAGCAAAGCTGCAAACAACCCAAATACCCACCAACTGAAGAAACAATATGTGGTATATTTATAAAACATGCTGCAACACAGATAAACCTTGAAGCCAACAAGAGTAAAAGTAGAGGTGTTAGTGGTCATGTATTCTACGATTCCATTTACAGGCATATCCACAGAGACAGAAAGCAGATCGATGGCTGCTAGGGGGCCGGGGGAAGATGGGGTGGAGAGTGGATGCTAACAGGGCTTCTTCTTGGAGTGACGTCATATTCTAAACTTGATTTGGGATGGTGCATAAATCTGTAAACATACTAAAATCCACTGACTGTACACTTTACCTGGGTGAGTTGTAAGGGATACGAAGTATCTCAATAAAGCTGCTAAAAAAGAGTTCCTGCCTCCAAGTTGCCCTGAGGATTCAATTATCATGCACGGACAGAGGTGCGTGCAGACCAGACATGGACTGTGCAACCAAGACTGCTGGGAAGTCTCGACCGGCTAGTACGTGCCCTGTGCCAGGACCTGGCTCCCTCGGCCACCATGCTGGGGCCATCCTGTATATTGTAGGATGGTTAGTGGCAACCTGAGCCCTGCCTTCTGGTGCAACCCCCACCCACTGTGACCACTGAAACTGCCTCCAGACAGGGCCAGTGTCCCCTGGGGCAGAATCGTCCCCTAGACAAACTCTCCATCTCTCTCCACATCCCCGTTCCCTCCGCTCCACGCAGCCTCCCACACATACCTGCAAAGAATCTAACACCCCCCCACCTCAGGCCAACAGCATCCCACCTGGACCCTCGGCTAGAAGCGCCATCACCCACTGGGCCCCACAGCTCACTCTGTCCTCCTCCCGGCACACTGGCCTCTCTGCTGGTGCTGAGGTTTCTTGTGACTACATCCAGGTGTACACTTTGCAGACAAGATTCTAAGATTCCGTATGCTACACACAGAACGGCAATGCTGGATTGGTAAAATGAAACAGGACCAATAAGAAAAAAAGAAGAAAGCCACAGAAGGGGAGTGAGTCATCACATGCGTCCAGCACTCCCGACAAACGCTCACGACCAAAATCTCCAGGAAATGGACCACGCCGTCCCCTCATTAAGTGACCCCAGGAGGTACCCAAGAGTTGACACCAGAAAAAACAGACACCAAGCTGCTGCCTGGAGAAATGCAAGGCCCCAGAAAGCACAACTCCTGTTAGGCAAAAATAAACAAAATAACAGTGTGAGTGGCAACGTGAGGAAACATATACTTCCCTGCTTCCTGACAAAGTTCTGCACTTAGCTCCACTCTGGCCCTTTCCCTTGTTTACCACCCGACAGACTGTTATGGTTAATCTTAGGGTCAACTTGTCAAGGCCCTGGCATCCAGATATTTGGTCAAACACCAATCTAGATGTCGCCATTCAGGCGTCTTTTAGATGAGCTTAACATTTAAATGAGCAGACCTGCCAGGTAAAGCAGATCACACGCCATAATGTGGGCGGGCCTTAGCCAGGCAGTGGAGGGCCTTGAAAGACAGCCTGCGGACTCAAGCCGCGGCACCAGCTCTTCCCGGGGCCTCCAGCAGCTGGCACAACCCGCAGATTGTGGACCTGCCAGCCCCCACAACGGAGTGAGCCAGTTCCTCACACGAAACCTCCCTTCCTCTCCACACACACACAGCCGTCGGCCCACATCTCTGGGGGCCTCACTAACACAGTGGCTGATGCGTAAGAACTGTGCTTGCGGCTTCCAGCTGGTGAGGCAAGCCGGGTGCGCCCCGCCACTAGGGCCTGATGCGCTGCTGGGAGCCCCGCCCCTCTCCCAACGGCAGGATGCAGGAGGGAGGACGGTGAGGCGGGGCGGCGAGTGGGGGCTGCGGGCCAGGAGCGTCGTAAATGGCCTTTACTTGAAGCTTAGCTCCCTCTGTGAAACAAGTGCTCCTGAGGGGCACGGGGAGAAGCCAGGGTGAGACCACGGGCCACTGGACTGCCCAGGCTGGAGCCCCTGCGCCCCAGAACCCGTGTGCCCCGCTGCACCATACGCCTCTGCCGAGCGGAGCCCCGCACAGTCCTCCTGCACAGGAGTCGTCTTCGTTTTTTATTGAGGTATGATTCACCTACCATGAAGCTCACCCACTGGAAGTGTACAACTCAGCGCTCATAGCGTATTCAGAGCCGTGCACCATCACCTATCCTGGAACACGTTCACCACCCTAAAAAGAAACCACATACCCATCAGCAACCACCAATCTGCTTTCAGTCTGTGGATCTGCCTCTGCTTGACATTCACAGAAATGGCCCTGGATGACACGCGGCCTCTCTGCATGGCTCAGAAACCTTCCACCGGCGCTGTCTCCACACGGGCTCCTCGACCACCCCGAGGGGCACTACCCATTCCCTCACTACTGAGTACCGACTGTGTGGGGTGCTGCGCTAGGCTGTCTCGTTCCCTGCGGCTCCCTAAAGGCGCCCACGCACGGCACACACACTGCCGGCTGGTGTCAGCTGCTGCTGAGGGAGGCCCTGAGCAGGTGAGGAGGGGTGCTGGCCGGGAGTCAGGTCCGGGAGTCTGGACGGCAGAGCAGCCAGCACTCCACACTGCACTGCACAGGAGTGCTCCAAAGCTGGTCTGTATCTCCCCCAGAGGAAAAGGGCAGGACATTTAGCCAGGAGGCCACAGCCAAAGCCCCAGGAAAGGCCTGTGGCCCCATGTAAGGCCAGGGTGGAGGTGGCAACGATGCCCCAGCTGTGTCAGAGCCGTGGAACCTGCACGGGGAGAAGGTGACAACAGAGGCAGAGACTGGAGCAACGTGGACACAAGACAAGGAGCACTGAGGGCGGCCGCCACCCGGGAGCTGGAGAGGCTCCACGTGGAACACAGTCCTGCCAGCACCTTCATTTCTGATACAGAAAACCTAAGGGAATAAACTTCTGCTGTTTTAAGCCAGTATTTTGTGGCAATCTACTACGGTGGCCCCAAAAAACAAATACACAAATACAGGTTTAATACTAGGAAAAAGACACTGCTGTAATAAATACCTGAAAATACGGAAGTGGTCACAGAGCTGGGAATGGCCAGCAGCTGGGAGAGCTTTGAGGAGCAAGACAGGAAAAGGCCAGACTGCCTTGAGACTCCTGGTAGAAATGTAATTGTTTCAGGTGACTCTGGTGAGGCTCAGAGAAGAGTCCTAGAGGAATCTTCCGCTGTCTCAGGGAATGCACGTACCGTCATAAAATAACACTAGGAGAGGTATGACTGTTAGTTACAGGTGCTCCCAGTAAGGCCTTAGGAGGCAATGAGGAGCGGCGGAAAGGATATCCTTGCTGTAAAGTGGTAGAACCCAGCTGAGCTGTATTCCAGTGCTGGGTGGAAAGCAGAGTTAGTAAGCGAGGAATTGGGATGACTAGCTGAGGAGATTTTTAAGCAGGGTATTAAAGATACAGCCTGGTTTCTCCTTGTTGCTTATAGTAAAATATGAGAGGAGATCAAGAAATTGAGGGAAAAACTGGTAAGCAAAAAAAGAACTAGGACTTGAAGATTTGGGACATGCTCAGCTTGTCCTTATTGCACAAGATGAGAAGCATTTTCTGGGGAGGGCGCCAAGGGCATGGCTCACATCCCGGTAAACCAGCCGGCTGGAGGCCAGCAGGTCCACTGCTTCCTGGGTTCCAGAGGCAGAGGAGGGGGCCACCAAAGACTGTTCTCAGGCCTTGAAATGCTGGGCTTCATACCTGCTGGGACCTGCAGCCCCTTTATTCCTCCCTTTTCTCCATTTTGGAATGAGTGTGTCTCTCCCCGCCTGTCCTAACATTGTATTCTGGCAGCAGATAATTTGTACAGGGAGGAATTCCACCCCAGGATGGACGATCCCTGATGTCTCAGCCTTTCCTGATTTAGAGGATTTGGACGTAATCTGGGACTGAGAGTTGATGTTGGAATGGGCTAAGACTTTTGGGGATGTTAGGATGGGATGAATATACTGCACGTGGGAAGGATATGAACTTTGAGGGCCAAAGAGTAGAATGTTATGGGTATGAACTGTGTACCCTAAAAAGATATGCTGAAGTGCTAAGCCCTGGAACCAGTGAATGGGACCTCATTTGGAAACAGGGCCTGTGAAGATATAACCAAGTTAAGATGAGGTAACAGGGCATTAGAGTGGACCCTAACCCAAGGGCCTGGTGTCCTTACAAGATGCAGAGCTGGAGATACGGACACTCGGGGAGAGGCCATGGAGAGATGGAGGCAGAGACTGGAACACCAGGGCTGCCAGAGGCTGCCAGGCAGAGGCCCGGGATGGACTCTCCTGCAGGGCCTCCAGGAGAAACCACCCCTGCTGATACCTTGGTTTTGGGCTTCCGACCTCCTAAACTGCGGAAATAAATATCTGTTGTCTTAAGCCCCTAGTCTGTGGTAATTTGTTTCAGCAGCCACAGGAAATGAACACAGGCTTCGGTCTTGCCTCACTGAAAGTTGGCGCCAGACACATGCAGTGCCCAGAGCACCTGGGCAGAGGTGAATGAAGCGTCGCCGGTCGCGCTGGGGAAAGGGAGGGGACGGAGGAGCCCCAGCTCGGTCAGCACCAGCCAGCCGATCCGCCTCTCGTGGGAGGGTGCCGTGGAGGCCCTCAGCTGGATGTCGCCAAGGGCAGGGCATGTGTCCCAGACAGCTTGGAGCCTCCTGTTCCTGGAAGGTGGCCTCACCCGCCAGGCATGTGTGCTCCTGGGGAGTCACTAACCGTCTTTACTGCAAATGTGCTGTCACCCAGACAGACCCACACCCGGTGCAGCAGCGAGGAGTCAGCTGTGGAGGCGGCTCAGACTGCTTCAGGCAGAGACGCGGGGCCCGGCATGAGAGGCTGTGCTGGACAGGCAGGGGTTCAGCCTCCCTCCTCGTGGAGGGGCTGTGCGGGGCTGCGCGGGAAAGCGAATGCCCTGGAGTGGTGGCCACACCTCGGCTCACCTCTCAAGGCCTTGTCTCCACTCTGAGGACGGCGGTGATGGTAACTGGTGGGGAAGCTGTGGCTCTGCACACCCATCCAAAGCACCGCCCCACCTGCTGCGGGCCACATGGCTGGCCACAGCTAGCTAGCCTGCCTAATTCATCCTCCTGCCTCCAGTCAGATGGGACACGCTCCCACAACAACTAGCTTGCTCTCTCATGTCGCCCCTGCTTAAGCGCTAAACAGCAGGCCCTCCCTGGCCCCCACTGCTCTTGGGGTGCTGTGGCTAGGAGCCCCTCGCCTGCCCAAGCCCCTGTCCCAATGCCTCCAGCCGCCTTGCCTCGCACAGAGCCTTCTCCTTCTGTGAACACACTGGTGGGTGCACGCTCCTCTCTCTGCCAGAGACGCCCTGCCACTCCTCCCTCTTTCCTCGCTCAGTCACACCACCTGAGGTGCAGGAGATGCTTCAACAGGTGTGGCTTCATCTCACATGGCCACCCAGCGGGGTGGAAGCCGAGGGGAAGGTCTAAAACCCACCAGCTCCCAATAGGTTTGCACATCAGGACTAACAGACCTAAAGGCCCTCCAGGCTGTGTAAGAGAAACTCAGGCCAGCCTCCCTGATGGCCTGGGCAGATTCCACCTCCTCAACTCAGAAGTGGAACACAGCCTCCTGTGCGGGCCCTTACAGGTCCTCGGGTAGGGCTTCTGCGCAGTGAGGAGAGGTGTACCTAGGCTATGAGCCAGCCTGGCAGGGGAGGGCACTGCTGCTGCTGAAGCAGGCAGGGGAACCTTCGCCTGGCATGCCCCCAACTACCAAGGGCTCAAACAAGCTCCCACAGGCCACTGTGGGGTTTGATTTCTCCCAGGTGAGCACCTTCTCCCAGGTAAGCCTGACAAGAGCAGTCCTGATGATGCACAGTGACAGGGGACACAGGAGGCTGGCCCAACAGGGTATAAGCCAGATAGAAAAGGTGGGTATGTGGGGTCCCATCTCAGCACCCTCTGTAGACCCTCCCTCACCAACTCCCCTGACCTCCTGGGGCTGCTAGATGTCACACCCAAGCAAGTTGGGTCCAGCCCTACTCCCTGGGAGGAATGTGCACTTCCTTGTGGGGTCCATTCCCTCAGGACTCATCTGGGCAACCCCAGCTCTTCCTCCCCTGTGGGGTCACCCCTGACTTCACTCCCTACCCTTGGTGCTTCTTCCACACACCCAGGGCCCCTCCTCTTGACTCTGGGTTGTCTGCCCATGTGACAGTCTCCCCACAGCCCATCCCCTGGCTCTGGAGCCAGGTGTCCTCTGTCCAAGCCTGTCCACTCCACGCTGGAGAGCCCATCTGGTGCCTGGGGCCGCTGCTCCTGACCCAACACCCACCGCCTCAGCTTGTGGCCAAACACCTGGCTTCATCCAGAAGCTCCTGGTGGCCCAAATGCGACCACAGCAGAAAATAAGCCTTTTCCTGGCTCCTAGCCAGGACAGGGGAGATGACAACAGACATGACTTCTGCTAGGACATCTTTGTCACTCATTCCTGGGCCTGACATGTGCAGAGTCCACCACGAGAGCAGGGCCAGGGTCCACTGGGACAGTAAGATTTTACCTAGGGGGTCCCACTGGGCAGACAATGCTGACCTCTCCTCAACTGACAGTCCTGCTGCTTCAGACAGCCCTCACCGCCTCCCCCACCCCCAAAGCAAATCCGTGGATGGCCCTGGCATGTGCGCAGGAGCCAACTCTGCCTCCAGCCACGTGTGGCCGTGCCCAGCTCCTTGGGTCTCTGCTTCTCCACCTGCAAAACAGTGCCCAAAGCCATATCCCGGGACAGATGGTGGGGCCTGTCCATACACAGTGCAGAGGTCAGGACCAGTGACTCTAGGCATTCAGCCACACCGTCTGCACCCTGGTTTCCCAACCTGTGAGAGGAGCGAAGTAACTGAATGCCAAGTTATGGGGTAACTGGAACAGTCCCACATGCTGAGCATGTTTGCTACACGTGTCACACGACGGCGGCCATGAGGTCCTCTTGGAGAGCTGGGCATGGGGGAATGAAGCCCTAAGCCAGCTGTCACAGGGCAGAAGGGTGGGGATGGGGGCTGGGGGTCAGAGGGCATAGCACAGCTGGCCCATCCGTTACCGAACATGGACGGCAGCAGGACTAGGCACCGGAAGGGGAAAACCCCGCTGTGGAAGGGGCATCTCCTGAGGTGACTGTGAAAAGCCTCTCTGGCTGGGTCACAGAGGACAGACACAGGCTGGAGCTTATCAGGGACAGTGCTTGGTGCTGTGTCCTCATGACCCAGGCTCCTCAGCCGGCTTGAGCCTTCGTGCAAGCCTCCTGCAGGAGGCAGGCCGGCCACGGGGGGGCGCAGCAGAGCAGCTCCGGCAGGCGGGGCGAGGCCGGACCAGCAGAAGCGTAATTGAGGGGGAGGGGAGCGGAGCACAGCCAGCCAGCAATGGTGGGGACACGGACCAGGGCTCTAGTCTGAGCAGGCGGCGATGGAGAGCCTCCACGCCAACCCTGAACCTGGCACAGCCCCACAGCACCTGCCCTAGAGTGATCACGGGCGCACAGGCGGGGCCTCAGGAGAAGGACGCGCTGAGGGTTTATGGGGGTGGGGAGCAGAAGCCTTCCTCCGGAGGTACTAACAGGAACAGCAGGAATCCTGGCCCCACCAGACCTGTTCTTTAACAGCAGCAGCCTGTGGGACTGGCTGAGCTCATTTCCTGGCGCCAAAGGCAGCAGTCAGCCAGTCTCCTGCCCCTCTCCCGACAGCCCCCTCTGGAAGAGGGAAGGAGCAGAATGAGTCTGGGATGGGCAGAGCACTTCCACGGGCTCTTCTGGAAAGGGGCGCTTAGCCGGAAATGAGGCTCTTCTCCCACTTGGGGGGTCAAATCTACAGCTCCGATGGCCCCTTCTGCCCACCCTGACCAGATGCTCCCGTGGGAGGAAATGAGATCACACACTCCCCCTGGATCCAAGCCAAGTTCCTCCCAAGCCCACAAGCCTTGGAGACCTCTGATCCCAAACCAGGGTGGGTGACTACTCCCCGCTGCTGCTGGCTCCTGGGCCCTGCCCCAAGCCTTGCCGGGGTCCCCTCCCAGCCCTGTGGGACCTTGACCGCCATACACCCTTCACACACCGCTCTGCTGTTCTGGTCACCTGTCCCCACCCCCGCAACAGAAGTCTGAGAGTAGGTCTTCCCATAGCCCAGAACAAGGCCTCGTGCCTTTCCTGATGAGAACTTGGGGCCTTGACAACCAGGGACCCCCAAGGCCACAGCTGGGACTGCAGCTCATGTAGGCCTCTGGTTATACCTGCTCCCCTGTTGCTCCCCCACCCCATCTCGGAACGGTGGCCCACCCTCCCACCTCTCTCAGAGGGCACTGGGCTGCCTGCCCTCCCCCTCCACCTGCCCAGGCCTCTCATGACCAGGCTCCTGTCAGGCGCGAGCTGACCCTAGGAGCTGTCTGTGGTGGCCCCTTCTGATTTTGTCGTCACAAGCTGGCAGGCGGATACTATGGTCCTGCTGATCACGTGAGGAACCCAGGATTCACATCAGTCCAAGCGCAGAGCTGGGACCCTGCCACCCTCAGCCCTTCCTGGACCACCACAGGCCATATGAAGCTGGGCTGGGGGTGAAACAACTTGTGGGTGGCCATGTCCCCAGGGAGCAGTGGCTTGTTTTCCCACCCACCCACAGTCAAGCAGCCTGCCCTAGTCCCGCTGGTTACCTCCTTCAGCTCCTGGGCCACTGAGGCCAGACGTTCGTTCTCTGACTGTGTGTTGGCGAGCACGTTGCGCAGCTGCTTGAGCTCTGTCTGCAGCTCCAGCACCTTGCGCACATAGTACTGCTCCTTGGAGGCCGACTCCTGGATCAGACTCTCTTCCCGGCTCTCGCCATCCGCAGCCACCTTCTTATGGTTCGTGTGGGCCTGTCCAAATGCCTGCAGGAGATGAGATGTTCTTAAGAAGGAGCCTGGAGGCAACCATGTGGCCAGACATGCAGGGGGAAGAGGGGGGCACAGGAGGAGAAAGATGCCTTAGGGCTGTGAGGTTACAAAAGAGCCGGGGGTGGGGCTTACGAGGAGCGCTGGTGGGATGGGATGAAGGGACTGGCTATAGGAACTGGGGCGAGGCAAGGATAGAAGGCCCCAGCCACCATCTCTGCCAGTGTGGCCCCCATCAGCAGACAGGCCCCTGTCCTGGGGCCAGGCAGGGAAGCCATCAGGACCAGGGTGAGTCTGAGGTCCCCCTTGAGATACGGAAACCGGGGCTCAGGGAAGCGCCCCTCCCCACCTGGTCCTGATTCACTCATCCTAGGAGACACCTGTGCTCAGGGAGGCCTGGGAAGGTGGGAGCCCAAGTCCAGCACAAGACAGGAGTGTGAACCAGAACACTCAGAGCCAGCCAGCAGGTCCCCACGTCTGTCCTAGTCAGGAGACCCTGCCCACCTGTCCAGGACCTGAGCACAGAGCTGAAAATACCTGTTACTGAGGACCCACCATCCCCAGACCCAGCAAGGGCTTTGGGCTGTAAGAGGCAAAGGAGCACGTGGCTGGCTCGGGGAGGAGCCCCCATGGGCAAGTACAACCAGGACTGGTGCTGGCCTGCCCAAGTCCATGCCCCAGGTCTTGGCCACCGTCGTGCTTGCACCCGTGTCATGTCCCCCCAGGTGTCACAGCCCCTGGTAAGCACCTTTGCTTCTCCTTCCCCCCCACCCTGCACCATCACAGTAGCCAGGACGCGACCCACACAGGCCTGTAGTGTGTGTCCTCCCCAGGGGCCCCCTTCCCACTGGCCACCCCATGCAGACCTCTGAGGGGAGACCTTGTCTCTTTACAGGGCTCCAGGCTCACAGAAGGAAAATGAAAGAGAGAGGGCTACTAAAGAGCATAGAAAATGATGTCTTTATTTCCTCAGAGAAATAGAAACATTTTCACTCATTTATTATTTAATATGAAGTCTAGGAATTCAGTCCAAGAAAACAACTGGGAAAACGTGCAAAGCTATATGTAAGGATGTTACTGAGCAGGACTGTTTGTAACATAAAAAAATCAAAATGTAGAAAGTGACGTGTTTATCGGCAGGGGACTGGCTAAATAAAGTAGGGTAGGGTCTGGTCAGGGTAATTGCTCTCCCTCCCGAGAGCGGGTCTTGTTCATCTGCTCCCAGCCACTGACGACCTGCTCTGTGAAGACAGGTTCCTTTTCAAATCAAGGCAGCTAGCTCTATGATTTCTGTTGCTGTCGTCCACCTCCTCCATCCTGGTCCCAGGGAAAAACCTAAGCAGAAGTCTGTGTGTACGCAGGACCTGCTGCATCCTGGGTGGCAGCCCCAACCCCCAGCTGCACGCCGGCCCTGGGCGCGCCAGAACTTGCCAGAAGTGCAGGAAGGACCCAATCCATGGGGCAGGTGTACTAGAAAGCACCAGCCAGCTCATGGGTGTCGCTTCAAACCTCCAGACAAGCTGAACTGGGTAGACATGCTCTCTAGTCTCGAGCTGGAGCACTGACACTTCATGAGGCCCCGCATCATCACCAGCGGCTACAATGAGGTGGGATGGCTAGATGCGCGCGCACACACACGCACACACGCGCACACACACGCACACACACACACTCTCTCTCTCTCTCTCTCTCTCTCACACACGCCTCGGCCTGAACCTTCACCTCCCGGGCGCTTCACCCATGAAGCCGGGGACTTGCACCTCCTGCCAAGACAAGGCAGTCATAGAATCTGGATCTCCCTCCCATGTGGAAATCTAAAAATAACTGGGAAGTTCATGTGACTAAGCAATAGTTTTCAAGTCACTGAACACCAGAATATGAGAGGCAGGGCACAGGTGAGCTCCATGACACTCGCCACTCCTCCCAGAAGGAACTTCAGCCATGGTGCAGAAAGAGAAACAAAGGTCTGGAGGTCTGAGAGAAGGAGGCGGTACTGGAAGACAGTGGACAGGGCAGCGAAGGCGGCAGACCTCTGAACAGAGGGGCCCTCAGTCCTCGCAGGGGACAGTCAGTGCAAGCCTGTGAGGAAGCCACCGAAGCCAGGAAATGGCCACCCAGAGGGACAGAGGAAATGATCCCACTGCCTACACAGGCTGTAAGCAGCACTTGTTTCTACCAGCGAGCGGGAAGCCCTAACCCACAGACAGCAGGCAGAGCCCTTGCGGGTCAGGACAAAGTAGAGCTGGGGAAGTGCTCTCTGGTCCCGACTAACAAAGCTTAAGGCAAAACCTGAAGGGATCAAACTACATCCCAGAACAAAGCACAAGAACATACAAAGGAATAACAGTACCATCTCCCAATACAGTGAAACCCAGAATCTGGCAATCACTGGTGACTGGGCCTGCCAAGGGGGCAGAGAAGCCAGTCCACAAGGACAAGGTGAGGTCAGAGTGATGCAGTGACAGAGCCAGGAGACAGGGCAGGACTGATTTCACAGGCTCAGGAAGCCAAGCAAACACTGAACAGAACACTGAACATGCCAAGCAGCAACCAGGGAAGATAGAGAAGATGGAAATACAAGGTATGAGATGAAAGGGGCACTAGATGGGATTCATGGCAAATTGCACAACACATATTAGTAAACTTGAAGAAACAGCAGTAAGACTACTCAAAATAAAACACACAGACCAAAAAAAGGGGGGGGGGGTGTTAAAACATGAAACACAGTGTGAGCGAGCCGTGGGACAACTTCAAGGAGCCAACACATGGGTAGCTAGAGTCCCTCGCGGAGAAGAACAGGTGAGGACAGAAAAAAACTTCAAGAAATAATGACTAAAATTACTCCAAATTTGATGTAAACTATAAATCCACAAATCTTAGCAGCTCATCAACCTCCAAACAAAAAATATGAAGAAAACTACACTAACCATATCACAAGGGACTTTCCTGATGGCGCAGTGGTTAAGAATCCGCCTGCCCATGCAGGGTTCGAGCCCTGGTCGAAGAAGATCTCACATGCCGCAGAGCAACTAAGCCCGTGCACCACAACTACTGAGACTGCGCTCTAGAGCCCACAAGCCACAACTACTAAGCCCGCATGCTGCAACTACTGGAGCCCTCGCACCTAGAGCCTGTGCTCCACAAGAGAAGCCACTGCAATGAGAAGCCTGCACACTGCAACAAAGAGTAGCCCCCGCTCACTCCAGCTAGAGAAAACCTGTGCGCAGCAACAAAGACCCAACAGAGCCAAAAATAAGTAAATAAATAAATTAAAACACACACACACACACAAAAACATATCACAAACTTGTTTTAAAACCAGTGATGCAGGAAGAAAATACTAAAATCAGCCAGAGGAAAAGGACACACTACTGATAGAGAGGCAAGCATAAGGATGACACAGGATTTCTCTGACAAGCCTGGATACAGTAGAGCAACATGTTGAAAAAACAAAAACAAAAAAAGTATTAACCGGAGCGCTATACCCAGTGAGAACTGTTCAAAAATACAGGTGAAGCAGACTCCAGACATACAAAAGCTGTAAGAATTTATCACCAGCAGATATGCATCACAGAATGTTAAATAAAATCCCTCAGGAGAAGAAAAATAATACCAGAAGGAAATCTAGATTTACAAGGAATGAAAAGCACCAGAAAGGATAACTACATGAGTAAATATAAAAGACTTGTTCTTCTTATTTAAATCCCTTTAAAAGATAATTAAGAGATTAATGTAATTCTATCAAAATTCCAACGGCCTATTTTTTTTGCAGAAATGAAAACTGATACAGAACTGCAAAGGCCCCAGAACAGCTAAAACAATATTGAAAAGAAACAACATGGGAGGACTCAAATTCTCGATTTCAAAACTTAATATGAGGCTATGGTGATCAAAACAGTGTGGTACTGGCATAAGGATTGACAATGTAGACCAATAGAACAGAAGGGTCCAGAAATAAACCCTCAAATATGTGGTCAACTGATTTTTGAGAAGGGTACAAAAATAATTCAGTGATGAAAGAATAGTTTTTCAACAAATGGTGCTATGACAGATGGAAATCCACATGCAAAAGAATGAAGCTGGATCCCTTCCTTATATCACATTCAACAATCAACTCAAAATGGATCAGAGACCTAAATGTAAGACCTAAAACTACAACTCTCAGAAGAAAATAGGGATAAATCCTCATGACCTTGTTGGCAATGGGTCTTCCATGTGACACCAAAAGCACCAGTAACAAAAGAAAAAAATAAATTGTACTTCATCAAAATTTAAAAATCTGTGTATCAAAGGACACTATCAAGTGAAAAGACAACTATACAACAGTAAAAAATATTTTCAATTTTTGTATTTGATAAAGGTCCAGTATCCAGAACATATAAAGGACTCCTATAACTCAAGAATAAGGAGATAAACAACCTAATTAAAAAAACAGACAAAGGACTTGAATAGACATTTCCACCCCCGCCCCCCACCCCAAAAGGGCCAATCAGCTCATAAAGCTCATTAAAAAGACGCTCAACATCAGGAAACATTAGGAAAATGCAAGTCAAAACCACAATGAGATAGCACCTCACACCCACTAGGATGGAGATAATTTAAAAATAAATTTAAAAAAAAAAGGAAAAGAACAAGTGCTGGTGAAGGTATGGAAAAACTGGTGCCCTCAGACACTGCTAGTGGGAACGTAAAATGGTGCAGCTGTTGTGGAAAACAGCCTGGCAAATCCTCAGAAGGTCAGATGTAGAATTACCATATAATTCTGCAATTCCACTCCTAGGTATAGACTCAAGGAAAATGAAAATATACATCCACGCAAAAACTTGTACACAAATGTTCATAATAGCCAGTAAGTGGAAACAACCCAAATGTCCACCAACTGATGAAGGGATAAAGTGTGGCCTACCCATAAAATAGTGTATTATTTGGTAATAAAAAGAAATGAATTACTGATACATGGTACAACATATATGAACCTTGAAAATATTCTGCTATGTAAAAAGAGCTGGTCACAAAAGGCCACATATTGTATGATTCCATTTATATGAAATGTCCAAAACAGGCAAATCTATAGAGATAGAAAGCATATCAATGGTTGCCCATGGTGGTAGGTGGAGGTGGGAGGTGGGGTGGGCAGGTAAGGGAGTATCTTTTGGGGCTAATGAAAATGTTCTAAAACTGGTTGTGGTGACAGATGCACAACTTTGAATATACTAAAAGCCAATGAATTATACATTTTAAATGAATGAATTTATGGTAAGTGAATTATATTAATAAATAAAGCTGTTGACATTGTTTTAAGAAGTGAAATAATGGAAAAAGATACACCACACTAACACTCATCAAAAGAAAGCTGGAATGGCTCTATTAATATCAGATAAAGTAGATTTTAAAGCAAAGAATATGACCAGGGACAAAGAGAACCTTACAATTCTAAATGTTTATGCACCTAATAACAGAGCTTCAAAATACAGGAAGCAAGAACTGATAGAACAGATAGAACTGCAAGGAGAAAAAGACAAAACTATAGTTGGGAGAGTTCAACACCCAACTCTCCATATTTCTCTCAATAATCTCATAGGACAAGTAGACAGAACATCAGTAAGGACACAGAAGATTATGAACAACATCATTAACTAACTTGACCTAATTGGCACGTGTAGTATCTCCCACCCAACAGCAGCAGCACACACATTCTTTTCAAGGACACATGGAACATTTACCCAGACAAACCATATTCTGGGCCACTAAACCCGACCCAAAAGGATTCAGACCATACAAAGGATTTGCTCTGACCACAGGGAATTAAATGAGAAATCAATAACGGAAAGATCTCCGGAAAATATTTGGCAATTAACCAACACATGGCTCAAAGAAAAAATAAAATAAAGAGTGAAACTAGAAAATATTTTTAACTAAATGAAAATGAAATGAATATGAGAATTTGTGGGATGCCACATAGCAAGGATTTAGGAGGATATTTATAGCACTAAATGACTATATTTGGGGAAAAACAAACACCAATCCAATCAATTATCTCACTTCCATCTTAAAAACTAGACCAGGTATTGGGCACAAAGCTCAAGGTGCAACTAAAAGCCCTGTGGGGTTAAGCACTTTTAACAGAGGAGAAGACTGAGGCTCACAAAGCTAAGAGCCTAGGCCCCACATACACAGCTCCTAAGAGCCCACATTCACCACAGCTCACCATGCCTGGTCTTCTCCAGACAACACTTCTCCAGGCCTTTGCCCAAACGTTCTCTGGGCCTTCTACAGGCCAAGGGATAAAGGCCTTCAAGTCCTGCCTGATGGCTGCCATGTTCCTCACCTCTGTGTCTGAGACACAAGTTCTCTACTGAACACAGGCCTATAAACGCCACTGGAGCATGGTTTGAAACCCCCCTTATAGACTGTGTGTTACTTAGGGGAGGAGCTGTTTCTTGTTTATGGCTAGTCTTTTGGGCCCACGTGGTATGTGAAGAGCGTTCTGCCAGCCCCGGTTGGAACTGTCTTTCTTCTCAGCCATGTGCTTGTGTATTCACTCACTCAGTTGCTCAACGGACACTGGACAGCACGATGGTGGACTAGGATTGTTACATCCTGTCTAAAACCCTCATGAACTCTTATCCTCTGGTGGTGGACGTGCAACTGGTATAACCACTTAGGAAAACTATTATCTACTAACACTAAGCACACACCTGTCCTCTGACCCTGAGTGTTTACAGGAGCATTATTTACAAACAACCCAGAAAGTTCCTAAGTTCTGTCAATACAAAGAAAAATTGTAATTCACATGACAAAATACTACACAGAAATGAAAATGGGTAAATTACTGTTATTTAGACAACAGAGATGAATCTCATATAATATTGGGTGAAAGAAGCCAGACATAAAAGAGATATTCTGTGTGATTCCATTTATATACACCGTCCAAGAATAAGTAAAACTAAGCTCTGCTGATATTAGGGCAGTGGTGACCCTTGGGTTGGGGAGGGCCCTTGAAAGAGGCTTCTGATGTCCTGATTCTTGATCTGGGTGCTAGTTACCTGGGTGTGTTCAGCTAGTGGAAATTCACACTTATGCTTTGTGCTCTGTATGTTTTTCCTCAATAAAAAGTAAAAGCAAACAAAAAACTAGAAGAACAAAAGAAATTCAAAGAAAAAAAGGAAATAATAATGATGAGAGTAGAAATCAATAAGATAGAAAAAACACATAAAATAAATCAAAAGCAAGTTATTTGAAAAGATTAATCAAATCAATAAATCTCTAGCCAGGATAACTGGGGTGTGGGTAGATGGAGGGAGTACCACAGGTATTAAAAAGAATAAGGGCATATCATGAACAGCTTTATGCCAGTAAATATGACAACTTAGATGAAAGGGGCAAATTCCTTGAAAGACAAAAACTACCAAAGCCCACTCAAGAAGAAACAGATAACCTAAACAGTCCTATATCTACTAAAGCAATTGAATGTGTAGTTAAAAACCTCAGAGAGAACATGAACATTCTGGGCTCAGATGGCTTCACTGGTGAATTATACCAAATATTTAAGAAAGACATAAATCCAATTGGACACAGATTCTTTCAGAAAACTGAAAAGCAGGGAATACTTTCCACCTAATTTTATGAGACCAGCATTACCCTATAACCAAAACCAAAGACAGTACAAAAATCTACCAATATCTAAAAAGAATAAGGAATCATGATATAGATGGGCTTATCTAAATAATGCAGTGTTGATTAATAATCATTAGGAAAAAATCAATGTAATTTATTGTATTAAGACAAAAAAGAGGGCTTCCTAGGTGGCACAGTGGTTAAGAATCCGCCTGCCAATGCAGGGGACACAGGTTCGAGCCCTGCTCTGGGAGGATCCCACATGCCGCAGAGCAACTAAGCCCGTGTGCCACAACAATTGAGCCTGTGCTTTAGAGCCCGTGAGCCACAACTATTGAGCCCATGTGCCGCAACTACTGAAGCCCACGCGCCCAGAGCCCATGCTCTGCAACAAGAAAGCCACAGCAATGAGGAGCCCCTGCTTGCCGCAACTAGAGAAAGCCTGCGTGCAGCAATGAAGACCCAACACAGCCAGTAAATAAATAAATAAATAAATAAATAAATAATAAATTAATTAATTAATTACTTAATTAAAAAGACAAAAAAAGAAAATCTATGGGATCATCTCAAAAGACGTGGGAAAACCTGAAAAAATTCGACATTCATCCCTGGTAAGCACTCTCAGCAAACAGAAGGGAGCATCCTCACCCTGGTAAAGGGCATCCTGCAAACACCCATCAGCTAACATTACTTAATGATGAGAAATTGAGTCTCCCTACTTCTGTTCAACATTGCACTGGGCTTCCTAGCCCAGGCTGCAATGAAACAAGAAAAATCAAAGGCATCTAGATTGGGAAGGAAGAAGTAAAACTGTCTTTACACATCACACAACAGTCTGTACAGAAAAATCCAAAGAAATCTACAAAGAAGCCACTAGAACTAATAAGTGAGTTCAGCTAGGCTGCAAGACACAAGATTAATATACAAAAATCAACCTTGTTTCTATATGCTAGGATTGAACAAAGTGAAAAAATTTTAAACATTATTTATAATAGCATCAATAATGCTTATGCTTAAATCTGACAAAAGATGTGCAAGACCATACATTAAGAGCCACAGAATATTGCTGAGAGAAATTAAATAATGGAGAGATATACTTATTCGTGGGCTAAAAGACTCAATATTGTTAAGATGTCAGTTCTCCACAACTGGATCTTTTAATTCATCACAATGCCAATCAAAATCCCAGCATTTTTTTTTTTGGTAGAAATTGAGCATCTCATTCTAAAATATGTGTGGAAATCCAAAGGACCTGGAACAATCAAAACGACTTTGAAAAAGAAAAACAAAGTAGGAGGACTAACACTAACTGATTTCAATATTATGAAGCTATAGTAATTAACAGAGCATACTATCGGCATAAAGATAGACAGAGGTACTGAACAGAATAGAGAATCCAGAAATAGACCCATATGTATGGCCAAGTGACTTGACAAAGGTACAAAGGTAATCTGGTGGAGAATGGAAAATCTTTTAACAAATGATGCTGGAATAAATGAATGTCCTTCTATAAAAATGAACTACAACCCATACCTTACAGCATATATGAAAATTAATTTAAAATGGATCATAGATAGGCTTAAACATTAAAAGTATAAGACTTTCAGGGGAAAAGAGGAAAAAACGTTTGTGACTTTGGACATGACCCATAGAAGGAGAAGCTGGTAATCTGGACTCCAAAACTACGAACTTATGCTGTTAGACAAGTTAAGAGAATGACAAGTCATAGACTGGCGAAAAAACGTTTGCAAATCACACTGTTGATAAAGGACTTGTATCCAGAATATAAGAACTCTCAAAACTCAGTAAGAAAAACAACCCAATAAAAAATGGGCAAAAGAATTAAACAGATCCTTCACCTGAGAATATAGGTACATGAAAAGGTGCTCAGCATAGTAAGTGACAAGGAAAATGCAGATGACGACTAGGCTGAGTCACCACTACATATTGCCTGGAACACTGAGGATGAAGATGCCGGACTCCACCAAGGCTGGCATGCGTGTGGAGCAAGCAGAACTTGCCTGCTGCTGGGGAATGGGAAATGGCACAACCACTCTGCTGAAGAATTTGGCAGATTCTTAAAAAGTTAAGCACATACCTGACATATGGCATCGCCATCCACTCTCAGGCATTCAACCACGGGCAATGAAAGCACATGTCTATACAAACACTCAGACTGGAATGTGTGTATCTGTAACAGCCAAAGCAAACCAAACAAACTCAAAACAACCCAACGACCATCAATAGGAAAATAGATTTTAAAAAGTGCAGAGCAGCCACACAACAGCAATCAAAAGGGAACAGCTATTGACATGCACATTAACACAGATACATCTCAAAATTATGCTCAGGGGAAAGCGAGACTAAAATAATAGCATATAGGGACTTCCCTGGTGGTGCAGTAGTTAAGAATCCGCCTGCCAATGCAGGGGACATGGGTTCCATCCCTGGTCCGGGAGGATCCTACATGCCACAGAGAAACGAAGCCCGTGCACCGCAACTACTGAAGCTCCGTGCTCTAGGGCCTGTGTGCCACAACTACTGAGCCAGCGTGCTGCAACTACTGAAGCTCACATACCTAGAGCTCCACAAGAGAAGTCACCGCACTGAGAAGCCCACACACTGTAACAGAGTAGCCCCTGCTCGCCACAGCTAGAGAAAGCCCGTGAACAGCAATGAAGACCTCGACACAGCCAAAAATAAAATAAACAAAAACAAACAAAAAAACCAGCATGTGTTCTATGACTCCATTTATATAAAACTAGAAAATGCAAACAAATATATATACCATGGTCTCCTGGGGATGAAGAGGAAAGAAATTACAAATGGGGATAAGGAGACGTGTGCGGATGATGAATTCCTTCCTCATCTCAGGCACACGGCTGATCTCATGAGTATACACCCATATGGAAACTTATCAAACTGAACACTTTAAATATATGCAATTTATCGTACTTCACTTATACTTCAATAAAGCTAAGACAACAATTTGGATGTTTTTGAAGCACTCAACCTGGAGACTTCACCCTTGTAACTCACTGCCCCACCTCACAGGCCAGGAGGCTGAAGTTCAGAGAAGTGGAGACTGACTACGCCCCCAGTCACTCAGCCCACCTGTCTGACTTTCTTCTGACCGAAGCATTCTTACTCGCACCCTGCACCATCCTGTGCAGGCTTGAGTCTGTCTCAAAACCTGCCTCCCCATTGCCGGAAGTGCTCACGGCAGCAACATTTACCATGTAACTGGGTGTGCAGCTGTGGATATGCTTGTCCTCACCTCACTGCACACCTCCCAGGCCAGTGCCTACTGGAGGGCCTCCAAAGTTCCTGGGCAGCTCAGGGATCCAGCTTTGGCCTCCACCTCAGGCCTGCCCACAAAATTCCCTGGCCACTCTGGGGGAGAAAGGCAACGACCTCCGGGACCACAGGGTGCCTGCCTGAGCTCTGAGATGACGGTGGCAGTGCCTCTGTGATACCCCCTTAGGGCTGCCCCAGCTGTGAGTGGGCTGATGCTGTTCCTGACACAGGACTGCAGCCCACACCCTGCCCACTGCTCTGAAGCTTCCCAGGCTCCGTGAGCCCAGCTGTAAGGTCACGCCTGGCCTTGCTTCAAGTACATCCGCATTCATGTGGACACCTGGAGCCAGAACCAGACACGGTGGAGGAGGCTGCGTGTGCCAAATGGGGAGGGGGCCCAGGGCAAGCCTCAGGCCAGTAAGGGGAGTTGCAGGGCTCCAGAGGTAAGATTTCAAAGCCAAATGTGGTGGGAAGAGGGGCCACAGCCAGGGAACAGTGTGAGCACATGCCATGTAGGAAGTCCCAGGCTCTCTGGGCAGCATCAGGAGCCACTTTCTGAGAAGGAGGAAGTTGGGCGACCCAGAGACCACAGGGACAGCCTGGGCAGAAGACCCAAGGTGGGAGCAGAGGGCTGGGTGGGGATGGGAGTCAGGCCTGGGGGCTTCCCCAGGTGACTTGGCATGCTGCCGAGTTTCTGTGGCGTGGCAACAGTGGTGAGGGCTCAGAGACCGGGGCGCTTGCACACTTCGGTAAATAAGACCAGTTTCACCCTGATCCTCCCTCCCTCCAGCCTTAAGTCTCACTGCAGGAGCCCTTAGAGACAAGACAGGATGCGTTCCTGTCACGAAGTTCAGGCTCTGGGTGGCCCCACCTTGCTGCCCAGTGCAGCCACCAATCTCGGTGTGTTGGCAGTGAGGTGCCGAGGGTGGCGTCGTCCAGAGCACAGGGCCCCGGGAGAGCAGGACACAGAGGGAATGGAGTGAGTGCAGGGCCCCTGAGCTGTGGTTCCAACTAGGAACATGCCGGAGGGTGACAACTAGCGGACCACCAACCATTTACGAAGGTGGGGTCTTGGCAGGGATGAGACTCCCATGAGGACATTCATGCAACAAACCAAACCTCTGCTTCCACCAAGGGCTGGGACCCACCAGTGGACAGGCAGCCTCCCCACTGCCTCAAGAGGAACCAAGGCCTCCAGAGGCAGCACTTCTGACACGCGTCAACGTGCTGAGAAGCCTGATGGTCCCTGGGAAGGAGATGACCCATGGGAGGCCCCAGACACCTGGCCCCACGCTCTGCTGTCCAGGACCAGGTCAAGGCCTCCACCAGATACTCTGGCCCCCACTCCCCTGACAAGGCCAAGATCCAGAGACAGAAGCAGGACAAAGAGGCAGAGATAACAGTTACAGATAAGGAGCTTCCACTGACCACCTGATGAGGAGAACGGAGGTCAGCACACTGTGGCCCAGGTCTGGTGCAAGCCTCGTTCTGTAGCTACAGTTGTACTGGAATAGAGCTAAATGGGAAAGCTGAAGCAGGCCAGCGTAATGCTGGGGCCTCGGCCTTGACTCCATGGGTGTGAAGCCCACACGGCCAATGGCCCACATGGCCAACAAAGGGGTCACATGGCCCATGCTGGGGTCAGCAAGCAGACAGGGACTGAGAGCCTGGTGTCCACAGGGAGACTGTGGACTTACCAGGCAAAAGGCCCCATCTGCCTCTCCCTAACTTGCCTGGCTCAGGGCACAGGCCCCAGGACCCCTTGGACACAGAAAGTCCCTCCAGAGAAGCCCTGGCCGCCACACAGGCTCTCTGGGTGGGGCATCCGGGGCAGAGACAAGAATAGGAGGCAGGGAGAAGGGAGGCAAACAGGAAGAGAGCTGAACTAGCTCCATACTCTTAGCACCAAGATCTGTATTAGTCAGGGCTCCCAGAGGAATGAAACCAAGAGAATACACGTAGTTATATGTAAGGGGAGACGTATCACAGGAGTTGGCTTAGGCAGTTTACGGAGGCTGAGAAGTCCCACGATCTACTGTCTGCAAGTTGGAGACCTGTGCCATACTCAGTCTGAGTACAAAGGCCTGAGAACTGGGAGCATCGATGCCCGAGGGCGGAAGGTGGACGTCTTAGCTCAAGCAGAGTGAACTGACCCTGCCTCCACATTCTGTTCCAATCAGGCCCCCAATGGATCGAATGATGCCCACCCACACTTGGGGAGGCTTCTATTAAGTCAATGCTAATCTCTCCCAGAAACACCTTCACAAGACACAACCAGAAACGATGTTTCACCAGCTATTTGGGCATCCCTTAGTGCAGCCAAGTTGACACATAAAATTAACCATCACACAGGTGTGGGGTCTGCTGCAATGCCTCTCAACTCTGTTGCTGTAGTGTGAAAGCAGCCACAGGCAACACAGGCAAATGAGTAAAATTTTATTTATAAGACCAGACTGAGGGCCAAATATGGCCTCCAGGCAGCAGTTTGCTGACCCCTAGTCTGGACCAGCACCTCAACATCACCTGGGATGCACCTTCTGTGGCTCATTATAGAAAAACTATTAAGTGTGTGCTGGAGGGGCCCATCCCTAAGCCAGGTGCAGAGGAGGAAATGTGCAACAGGTCAGAGCCTGGGAGGATGAGGGGTGCTGCAGGTGCAGGGATGGGCATGACAAAAGCCCAAGGCAGGAAAAGGTAGGCTAGGAGGAGACCTGGGTCCTTATGCCATGCCTCTGCGCCCTGGACAAGAAGCCCCCTTCCTCCTTGGCCATGGTAGACCCTAGCACTCACGGGGCAAGAGAGAAGGTATGAGCACTGTGGCACCTGCTGCCTTTGCTCCACCCTGGCTATGAGTCTCGGCCAGTCCCTCCCCTTATTGAGCCCAGCTATAAACCTGGCTATGCGCAGAATGCCCGGTCCAGTGCCAAGCCAGCTGATGGGCCCTGAGCCCCAGGCCAAATAAGCCACATCAAGCCCACTAATGAAGACTGCCAGGGCTTGAAGAGTGACCCCGGGTGAGTGTCTGCTCTGCAGTGTCCTCACCGCCCATTCCCCTTCCCATCAAGAGAACAACGCGAGCATTTCTGCAATGAGCGCTGGTCACCAGTCCTAGCTCGAAGAGGTCGAGCCTTAGTCTGACACACCTACAAGGGGCATGAGGAGGCTGAGAACAAGCCTGGCTCCTGATCCTAGCAGGGCAGATGCAGCAGTAGGAACAAGCCTGCAAACAGGGCTGCTCTGGGGGAACTCTCTTCCCAACCCAGCCTGGACATCTTGCTAGCAGATAGGATAGGGGCTCACCGGAAAAAGAATCAGGCATGGCTTTCTTGACATAAGAGAAACCATTTCTGGCCTAAGCCATTTTGTGATCTAAGTCTGGTCACACCGCTTGTCCTTGAGCAGGTCTCAGTAATTAGTTATCTTAAGGGAACAAAAGAATGCAGGAACAAACTATTGCCTGTTATCAAGTAAGAGAAGTAACAATGGCAAAGATAATATACAATTGTAAAGACTCCCAGCTCTGTTTCCATGGTAAAGATGAGCCTGAGGTGCTCAACAACGGATCAACTGGAACCTAAGGGACCTGTGCTGACCCCTGAGACTTCCAACTAAAGCTCTGACTCTGTTGACCTTTGCCCCAATCCTAGACTGAATTCTCCTTGCCCTTTCATGAATAGGCATACACTCTTATCTTAAAACTTCCGCACTTTTGCTGTTGGGGAGACACTGCTTTGGGAAAGATCACCGGTGTTCTCCTTACTTGCGCAAGTAATAAATCCTTCCTTCTCCTGCTCTTTGGCTCGACACCCACCAAGAGGTGAACCAGTTTTTCGGGTAATAATCTGATGCAGCAGGCACAACATATGCCAAGCCAGGAGAACTGGACTAAGCGTACCAGAAGTAAGGTGCCCTTCCAGGAAGGAGTTTTCACAATGAAGCTGGGATCTGGGATTCTCAACTTCCTTGTTGTTGGAATTCCTGGGCTGACCCAGCCCCACCCACGCACAGCAGTTCCCACCTCTTCCTGAAGGGCTACCAGGCTGCAGCAGGGTGGGGGCGCATCCCAGAAATTTTTGACTCCTATCAGCTGCCCATCCAGGCCCCTCTACTGGGTTTCCTGCCTAATCCTGTTCCTGGGACCAGGGGCTGAGGATGGTCACTACGTGCCCACCCCGCATCGTCTTCCTGTGCAGGCCTATAGGAAACCTCACCAGCTCGCTTCACAAGGACCTTTCTAGGTAACATTTCAGTTCCCCTTTAGCAAGAGCATGTTTACTGTCTGGCTTCGAGTGGGTGCCCGTGGTACCAGGACAGCCGACACTGTCAGGCCCTCAGGACCCAATTCTATCCCAGCTGGGACTCCAAAGCCTGGACATGCTTGAACCACTGAATGGACAGACTCACCCCTCACCCTCAGCTCACCAAAGGTCTTGATTACTACAACCAGAGATTATTGGCATAGCCTCTCTATCCCCCAACCAGAGGGAGAAGCCCCTAAAGCGTCCCTCACTTCTTTTCCGGTTCAAAGTGGTGTCCCTACCAGAACCTCACCCTGGGAGGCAGCTCCTCAGAGCAAGTGTGCGCTGAGAACCCCGAGGAGGAGGGCACCGGCCTGGGGCAGAGCTGGGCCAGCTGGTAGCTGGTGCTCAGGGAGGGAGGAGTCCCTCCAGTCATCACTCCACATGGTCACCATCTGCTGGCACACTTGTGCCTGCTGGACCTGTTGGCCCAGGCTCAGCCCCACCTAGAGCACACAGCGCTTAATAGTCAGTAGAAAGCTGCAGCTGTCTGCTTCTGTTCTAAGGCAGGGTGGAGCAGTCTTGGGAACTGGCCTCCCTCCCAATCCTCATGCAGGGAGCTAGGTAGGGAAGAGGAACCAGTAACTCAAGCTCCATGAAGGCTGCCGCAGAACGGTGCTCACCAGATACTGACAGTTGATGGATATCCCCCTACCCCAAAACTAGCACAAACCACAGGGCTTCACCACTCGCTTGGGTCAAAGGGGGATCTGGCAACTCTGAGGAATGGAAAGAAGACATGACGGGGGACCTGCAATATGGGCGGCACCCTCTGTGTGAGGCTGTCAGCCCCAAGAACCCACGTGGGCCTCGTCAACCTCAACGTGGGACTCAGGCCTATGAAGCGGACACAGATAACAAGCTCAGATATTATTATGAGATAAAGATCTTATAGCATTAGGAGATTAAAGTTTATCAAAGGTTGATTAAACCTATCAACACTTAACTCACTGGCCAAAACGGCCTAGTAAAAAATAGTACAGAATGGTAGACATGCAAGACTGTGCGTCACCTGACGAAGAACTAGACTGGGGCGTTTAGCAATACCCAAATGAGTCAGAATTAGCATCAATGTAGAGAAGATCTTCAACAGAAGGATGGGGACTTCCCTGGTGGTCCAGTGCTTAAGACTCTGCACTCCTAATGCAGAGGGCCTGGGTTTTGATCCCTAGTCAGGGAACTAGGTCCCATATGCATGCCGCAACTAAGAGTTTGAATGCCACAACTAAGGAGCCCGCCTGCCGCAACTAAGACCAAGCACAACCAAATAAATAAATAAATATTAAAAAGCAAACACAAAAACCAAAAAAACCCCAGAGGATGAAGGGCACACGCTTCCTTTCAAGATAGAGCTTTCCCCTAAGGAAATGGTATCACACTGGGACAGAGTGACATCACAGTAATCTAAAAAAGGGAAGATACTATACATACATGTGCATCAACATAGAAGAAAAAAATTTAAATATATTTTACAAGTTTTCTGTAAATCTAACACTGTTCTGGAAAATAAAAGCTATTAAAAAAAATCAGTTGGGCTTCCTAGGTGGCGCAGTGGTTAAGAATCCACCTGCCAATGCAGAGGACATGGGTTCGATCCCTGCTCCAGGAAGATCCCACATGCCATGGAGCAACTAAGCCCATGCGCCAAAAAATAAAAATAAAAATAAAAAAATAAAAAATAAAAAAAATAAAAAATAAAAAATCAGTACACACCTAAACACATAGAAATTGACCTCTTATACAACATCTGTCTCAGAGAGGGTAGTCAGAACAAATAACAGGAAACCAAATAAACAAAAAATAGAAACATCTCGTATCAGAACTTGGGGATCACTGCCAAAGCAGTACTGTGTTGGGGGAGGGGTTACACTAAAAATACATATTAATGTTAAAAAGAAACAGGAACTGAACAAAGTAATGAGGCAAAAGTCTCCCAAAGGGGAAGTGACATAACAAAAACTCAAAACAAAAGAAAAAAAAGCAAAAGCCCCTAAGTTAGTGTCTTTTCTCAACCTGGTGATGATTATATCCATATGCAAAGCACATGCCCCTAAACCAGGGAGCTGCAGGCCAGTGACCCCCATCCCTCCTCCCCACTCCCTGCATCTCTGAACTGTGGCAAGGCTGGAAGCCGGAACTTCTCTGTCCACTTCTCTGTCCACTCCCAGCACAAGACAGGACGGGGGAGGTAAGGGAGGGGCAGTCACCACAGGCTCAATGGACAGCCTGTAACTCATACAGGAGCTCCACAAATCCTCCCTTCAAAAGCCGGGGGTTGGGCAGTGGGGCGTCCCAGGACACCTGGGCGGATGTGCATGCAGGAACTTGGGTGAGACCTCAGCAAACAGAAGCCAACAGTTAACCTTGAGAATCATTCCCTTGCCCCAGGAACACAAAACCAGTGGCACTAATTTAATTCAATTTAAAAATATTGATTTGGCACCTGCCTGGGATCAGGATAAGCAAGCACAGTAAGTAAACCATACAGTGTCAGAAGGCGAACGATCAACATTCCTGTCACAGACAAATTCATGTTTAGCAAGGATGGGAGAATATCATCTGCACTAAGATGCTCTCAACTCGCTCCTCAACTGAAGTTTTAGAGAGATGTATGTGGTAACTTTCTGTCTTAATTTCACAGAAAAAGCACCTATAGCTGTAGTAAATCTACCTAGACAGACTGAAAACGAGAGCCAACTTAACAATGAACTGAAGACATTAATGATGGACAAACAGTAGAGTCACTCCACTTACAAGGACAAGGTAAGATAACCTCTCACCACACTTCGGAGACTGGAAGGAAGAAACAGAAGAAAGGATAAATTAATCCCATATTGTCTGCAGGTGATGATTTTATCCAGAAAATGTACTAAGAAACACCTCCAAAAAGGTCATTTAGAGATCTCTAATCCTCCCAAGTTAAATTAGGTTAGGAAAACATACTTTAAAAAAGAACAATTACATTTATAATCTCAACATCAAAAAACATTAACCCTGAATATTAATTGAACCAGAAACACAAGACTTATTCAAAGAAAACAACAAAGACGCTAATGAGCAGGGCTGAACCCAAGCAGGAGGGTAAGGTGCCTGAGTTGTCACCCGCAGCTCATGCGTCAGGGACAGCACAGCTATCAGGCTGCAGGGAGCTGCCCCAAATCCTCTGGGATTACCTGAAAGCAATAGTGCAATTTATCCAGATGATTTAGCAAGCAAAGAGACTCTCCTCTTTGCCTCCAATGAAATAGAATTTAAGATATAATTCATATACCATAACATTCACCCATTTAACACGTACATTTCAGTGGTTTTTAGTAGATTCACAGGGTTAAGCAACCATCACCACCAAATAATTTTACATTTTCATAACCCACATTTTCATTCCCCATTAGCATTCACTCCCCAGCTCCCCTCCCCCAGACCCTAAAAACCACCAATGTACTCTCTGTCTCTATGGCTTTGTCTATTCAGCATATTTCATATAAAGGGAACCATACAATATATTCTCTTCTGTGACTGGCTTCTCTCACTGAGCATAATGCTTTCAAGGTTCATCCACCTGGTAGTGTGCACCAGCACTTGCACTTCTTCTTGTTGCCAAATACCATCCCATTGTATGGATGGACCACCCTTGTTTATCCATTCATTGGTTGACGGACATTTGGGTTGTTTCCGCTCTGGGGTTGTTATGAATAATGCTGCTGTGAATACTTATGTACAAGCTGTTATGTGGACACACACTTTCAATTCTCTGGGTATACAGGTAGGAGCGGACTGATGGTACATATACGTGGTAACTCTATGTTTGACACTGTGAGGAACTGCCAAACTGTTTGCCAAAGCAGCATATCACTTTCCATTCCAGTGTGGGTTTGGATTTCTCCACATCCTTGCCAACACTTGTTATTGTTGGTCTTTTGATTTAGCCATGCTAGTAGGTATAAGGTCTCCTACCATTTAAAAAAAATTTAATAATACTAACAATAACATGGAGGTCCTTGCCACAGCAATCAGAGAAGAAAAAGAAATAAAAGGAATCCAAATTGGAAAAGAAGAAGTAAACCTGCCACTGTTTGCAGATGACATGATACTATACAGAGAAAATCCTAAAGATGCCACCAGAAAACTACTTGAGCTAATCAATGAATTTGGTAAAGTTGCAGCATACAAAATTAACACACAGAAATCTCTTGCACTTCTATACACTAACAACAAAAGATCAGAAAGAGAAATTAAGGAAACAATCCCATTCACCATTGCAACAAAAAGAATAAAATACCTAGGAATAAACCTAACTAAGGAGGTAAAAGACCTGTACTCAGTAAACTATAAGATACTAAAGAAAGAAATGAAAGATGACACAAACAGATGGAGAGATATACCATGTTCTTGGATTGGAAGACTCAATACTGTGAAAATGACTATACTACCCAAAAGCAATCTATAGATTCAATGCAATCCCTATCAAATTACCAATGGCATTTTTTACAGAACAAGAACAAAAAATCCTAAAATTTGTATGAAGACACAAAAGACCCCGAATAGCCAAAACAATCTTGAAGGAAAAAAATGGAGCTGGAGGAATCAGGATCCCTGACTTCAGACTATACTACAAAGCTAGAGTAATCAAGACAATATGGTACTGGCACAAAAACAGAAATACAGATCAATGTAACAGGATAGAAAGCCCAGAGATAAACTATGGTCAACTAATCTAATGACAAAGGAGGCAAGGATATACAATGGAGAAAAGACAGCCTCTTCAATAAGTGGCACTGGGAAAACTGGACAGCTACATGTAAAAGAATAAAATTAGAACACTCCCTAACACCATACACAAAAATAAACTCAAAACTGATCAAAGACCGAAATGTAGGGCCAGACACTATAAAACTCCTAGAGGAAAACAAAGGAAGAACATTCTTTGACATAAATCACTGCAAGATCTTTTTTGACCCACCTCCTAGAGTAACGGAGATAAAAACAAAAATAAGCAAGTAAGACCTAATGAAACTTAAAAGCTTTTGCACAGCAAAGGAAACCATAAGCAAGACAAAAAGACAACTGTCAGAATGGGAGAAAATATTTGCAAACAAGTTAATAGACAAAGGATTAATCTCCAATATATATAAACAGTTCATCCAGCTCAATATCAAAATAGGCATTTCTCTGAAAAAGACATACAGATGGCCAAGAGGCACATGAAAAGCTGCTCAACATCACTAATTATCAGAGAAATGCCAATCAAAACTACAATGAGATATCACCTCACACCAGTCAGAATGGGCATCATCAGAAAATCTACAAACAATAAATGTTGGAGAGGGTGTGCAGAAAAGGGAACCCTCTTGCAATGTTTGTAGGAATGTAAATTGATACAGCCACTATGGAGAACAGTATGGAGGTTCCTTGCAAAACTAAAAACAGAGTTACCATATGACCCAGCAATCCCACTACTGGGCACATACCCAGAGAAAACCATAATTCAAAAAGACACACACACCCCAATGTTCATTACAGCACTATTTACAACAGCCAGGTCATGGAAGCAACCTAAATGTCCATCAACAGATGAATGGATAAAGAAAATGCGGTACATATATACAATGTAATATTACTCAGCCATGAAAAGGAACGAAATTGGGACATTTGTAGAAACATGGATGGACCTAGAGACTGTCATACAGAGTGAAGTAAGTCAGCAAGAGAAAAACAAATATTGCATATATGTGGAATCTAGAAAAATGGTACAGATCAACCAGTTTGCAAGGCAGAAATAGAGACACAAATATAGAAAACAAACATATGGACACCAAGTGGGGAAAGTGGGGAGGGTTGGGGTGCGATGAATTGGGAGATTGGGATTGCCATATATACACTACTAATAAGAAAAAAAATATCAAATTGTACACTTTAAATGCATATCAATTATATCTCAATAAAAGTTCTGAAAAACAAACAAACAATAATAGCTACCACTCTTACAATTTTCCTTAAATCTATTATTTCACTTGATGCCTAGCTCAAAGTTCTCAGGAGAATTCTGGTTTCCATCTTAGGGAGGAAGAAACTAAGGGTCCAAGAGGCTGGGGCCATGTCAAGGCCTCAGCTATCCTGGGCAAAATCACAGCTGGAACTCTGGGTCATCCCTACCCCCTCACGCTCCTTCTGCAGCACCAGTGTCAGAACCACAGCCGGAGGGCAAGAGGATCCATGTCCAGAATACACAAGAACTCTGATACCTCAGGAAGAAACACGTAGACACCTCATAGAAAAACTGGTAAAGGTCCTGAACAGGCTCTTCACAGAAGAGGGTTTCCAAATAGCCAGTCAACCCAGGAAAGGTCCACGGGGAAATGCAAACTAGCACCAGGATGGCGACTAGGACACATGGGTCAGAAAGGCTGGAATATAACATGGAAAATGCCAGTGCCCACCCTGGGTGCTGTTACATGCATGCTGACAGAGGCACAGAGTCCAACAGCACAAATCTGGGTAAGGAAGCATGGAACCTACCAGCAACGAGTGCTGACCATCTGCAAGTTCAGGCGACAGTGTCTCTAGGTACAAAATGTTCAGTGGACACACAAAACCCACAGTCTGTAGGACTGCCTATAGTAAGTCGAAAATGGTAAGATCAATTTATGGGGAAGAGTCTGAACTATTAGCCCTGGACAAGCATCAGAGAACAGTCCCTGGGATGCTGACAACATGCGCTTGCTGCATGGAGACATCAAGCCGTACGCACAAGCATGATCTGTGCAGTTTCTATGTGTTATACTCCAACAAAAACTAACCTTCATTTTAAAAAGAGTATGGTATGACCATTGTCAAAACTATCATAAATAGGGTTTAAAAATAAATAGGAAGTAAATTATATCTCAAAAAGTAAACAAAATGATTTCTGAAACTGAATACTGAAATAGAATCAAACCACTGAAAAGGATGCAATATCTGCAATGTTACCTAAATGTGCAACGCTAGAGGTGAGACGCTCAGAATCTTAGCTATCACCACTCTTGGTGATGAGAAAGAACAGGAAGCAGAAGCAGACGTGCTCAGGGATGGAGTGCACATGTATTTAAAGTCTGTGCATTTTACCGAATGTAATTACAGTTATAAGATTAACAAAACCCAAACCAAATGTACCCCAGATCTGAATATAGCCCTGGGAGACCAATTACTCATTACTAAAGAAACAGAAGGTATCAGAGACACAATGAGAGATCAACTTTCCATAACTGCACTTCAGTAAAAACCTGATATAAGACTGTAAGGTCCAGACAGGAAATGGGACAAAAAAATGGACAGCAGGCTCACTCTGGGCCATATGCTTCCATTCACCCCACACAAGCACACAGTCTTGCTGGCAACTGGAGAGAAACAAGTTACAACAGCCACAAAGTACCAGCCTGGATGGGGGATGGGGTAGGGAGACGGGCATAAGAAGGGCTGGATCTGGAAACCAATGAGGATGCACCCAGGACAGATGTCCTGGAAAAAGACCCCGAGGCTCACACAGCACACAGAAACACAGTAGCTCCAAGGCCCATTTTCCTGGGCGCCCCTTCCAGCTCTGATGGGGGTCCAGGGAAGAGATGAGACAGCTGGGAGAGGTCCAGGAGGGCGGGCAAATAACCCGAGGCCTGCCCACTTCACATTCTGCGACAACATGAACCCATTAGCTTAGCTTTTCTCACAGGAGGGATCTCCTTTCACAGGTGAGAAATTGAACTCTGAAACAAGCAACTCCATATGACTTCCCAGGTGGGACTGCCAGAAAAGGCACAAAAGAGGCATAACAGGTTGGAAGGCAGAACTGGCTGCTGGACCCACGACTCTGCTGGACCCACGACTCTGCTGTTCAGTTGCCCACACCTAAGAATCACATCAGGAGTCAGAAAGGTCCCTTCCCAGGTACAGCCCCACCTTGCCAGTCAGCCCTGCCAGTCTCAAGCCTGGAATCTGGAATGTTCCAGCTTACTGGGGCAGCGCTTGTTAATCCCCAGATCTGGCTGAGACTGGTCATGCTGGTCCCTGTTCCTACTTCACACGACTTACGGAGATTATCTCCCTTCTGGCACAGCCCTGCCACCCTCGAGCACTGGGTACATGAAGGGGCCGAGCCCACAGAGGAGCTGGCCTTTTTGCCATGGGACCAGGGTGGTCACCTGTGTGTATCTGTCCTGGAAAAAGGGAGGTGAGTTCTCTTCATGCATATCACCAAGGAAACTGAGAATGCAGGTCCACACAGAGCCTTGCACAGGTGACCCTGACGTCCTCCAAGGGGAGGTATTGGTAACTCAGACATATGACTCAGGCACCACTGCTCAGAGAAAAAAGCAACCACCAACACTCACAGCTCTGATGCCTTTCAGAGCAGCCAGATAAAAAGGCCACCTGGGTGCAGCCCATCAATACGCAAGCCTAGAACAGAACCTAACGAATGCAGCGGAAAGCCGGCAGGGCCATCTTGCATGGGTTGGGCTGGAAGGCATGTGAGGACAACCCTCAGGCAGGGCAGCCACAGGAGCACAAACAACTCTGTGTCTCGTAATAGGTAAATTATGCCCCAATTTTAAAATGACAGCTGATTACAGATAGAATCATCTGGGCGGCAGCCAGAGTTGTCACCCCAGAAGCATCTGTCAGAGGTGGATCTGAACAATGCAGTCTGCCACTGGAAGAGGGGCTCCGCTTTCCCTCACAGTGAATCACCCAAATTCCGACAGGTGAGACAGAAATGGCCAGGAGGAGCAGCTTCTGGGAAGAGAAACCATGGGACAGGGCACGCCCAAGCTCCCACACAAGAACAGAACCTTCTGGAAGGCTGGACAGAGCCCTGTGATATCCCCACTGGGTCCCCGTCAGGCCATATCTCAGATCCAGGGTGTCACCAGGGGTCAAGGGCGGCTGGGGTGGGGGGGGGGCTCTCAGGGCAGTCAGCCCCAGGGACAGCAGGGGACAAGCAAAAAAAAGTGCCAAGGGCTACCCTGGCACCTTCCACCTTCCCTACAGGAAGCCACCCTAGGTCTGGTGTGCTATCATTTCAGTTCACAGATGCAGAGTTGGGCTGCGGGGAAGCAGGGTTCAAACCCGTTGAATACATAGTGTGCGCCAGGGCAGTGGGGGTGAGGTGGCTTCACACACGAGGAAGGCGAGCCTGGCCTGTGGGAACACAAGCAGCAGCGCACCTCAGGGCACCCCATGCCCGGCACTGAGTCTGTGCCTCCTCCGTGGGGTACAGGCCTGGAGTGGGCAAGCCCACACGGACAAGTGACTGGCACTCAGTAAATATATGTGGACTGACGGCAGACGAAGGAGGATGTGGGGACACTGCAAGGGGGTGACAGGCCCACCCCAGAAGTGGGTGGACAGGGACAGCAGGTCCAGCGACTGGCAGATGGCAGGTGTGCTGGGTGAGGCTTGGTGCTTGCGGGAGGTGGGAAGCGGCCTCTCCTCTTTACCTCTCCTCCCCAGCCAACAGGAGACACCCCCAGTGACTTGGCAGCAGGAATGGCTCCTGGCTCACCCCTCCACCTGGGTCTGCCCATGGCTCACGCACACCTCCAGAGAGGGGTCCTTTCCAGGGCCAACCCAGGGCAGCCGGTGGCCCATGACCTGGCCATGGGAAGAAAGAGGCAGGCCCTCCCACCAGCACGTGGACATAGCCACGGGTATTCCTGGGCCTCCCCTGTGCACCAAGGTGGGGAGATGAGGATAAATCCTGTAACTGTGCAGATGACACTCCACGCAGGTGGCCAGGCAGGGCACAGATCCCTAGCTGAGCTGCAGCGCATGATGGGCTTCTCAAACTCACCTTCCCACTGGGATCCTCCAGAAGCATGAAAACACCCGATGCCCATGTCTCACGCTGAAACTGTTTTGATCCTTCTGGGTGTGGCCAATACTTTGGAATTTCTGAAAGCTCCCAGGTGACCCTGGCACGCAGGAAATCCAATACACACACGGCTCCGCGTGAGCTTCCAAAGGAACCCAAATCAGCTGAGAAAGCAGAAACAGACCCACTCCCTCAGACACCTGCAGACCACACAAAAGGACCCCCTGTGTGCTCCACAAGAGAGCTCAGCTCACCACCCTCAGCCAGCTCTTCTCATCCGCTCCCACCTTCCACTCAAGAAGGACCTACCCCACACCCACTCCCGCTTCCCCGGCTCACAGGTTTCCTGAGCAGACAGGTGGGAGCAGGCATGGCCCCAGGCCCCTAGGCATTTTTGGAGGCAGCCTGGGAAGGCCTGGCTACCACCCAAAGGAGACAGAGGTGGGTGTGAGTCTCATTTGATCTTCACAACAGCCATGCAAAGTAGAAATTTATCACTCCCATTTCAGAGGTTCAGTGAGGTCAGATGATTCCCCCGAGCGGCACCACAGGACTGCTCACTCCAAAAAACACTATTCTTCTTTGCAGTGAAGTAGTTCCCAGAGCTGGGATGTCCCCGGAAGGGCAGGGTGTGCTGGAGAGGGCTGGGGTAAAGGTGGAGCTGGGCTCCAGGGAGCTCCAACACGCTCACCTGGCAGGATGGCGGGGAGGAGCCCGGGAAGGCTGCCCAGATCCCCCTGCAGGAGAGGATGGCGGCTCCACCTGGGAACCGGAGCAGAAGAGAGGCTGCAAGCACACCTACACACAACCTGCCCAACACAGGCCGCATCCAGCACATCAGCGTGCCAAGGGTCCACGCCGTCCCAGGCCCCCTCCAAAGGCCCAGGAGGGGCACGTGTGTGACAGCTGTTCCCCACTGGCTTGCCTTCCCATTATGCAGCTTCCCGTCTCAGGTTCCCATCACAGCATCTGCACACTGGTTGTAGGAATCAGAAGAACTGGACCCAAGGGCGGGTGCTCACAAAGGGATCACCCCCAGCCCCCACGTCTGTCCCATAGGTCCACATCCATCCCATCACCAACCACAAACCACAGCTGCCCTGGGCAGCGTCCAAACACTAAGCTGCTTTTAGAAAACTGGGAATCCACTCTTGGGCAGGAGGGATTTAACCAGAATCGCTGCCATTTAGAGAAGATTATACCCTAATTGCCCCAGTGTCAGCAGACAGGCTTCTGGCCAGCTGAGCCCTGTGGCCGGTGGCAGTCCCCACAGACTCTGGCTCCTCTGCCAATCCTGGGGCCTGGGGACGAGCCCTTGTTTTCTGAGGCAGCTGGCTGCCGGACACAAACCTCTATTCAATGACCTGCAGTTGGGGGAGCTGTCCAGCTCCCATCTGTCCCAAGCTCAGAAGACATTTGTTACGCAGACCAGCCAGGACTATACTGGGCTGGAAACACCAGGAAAGTGGACTGGGGTTTCTCACCTCATCTCTAATCTCAACACATGCCCTCACGTTATTAGCCCTGTTTCGGAAGGGACATCTAGCAGGCCTCGTGGTCGGCAAATGGCCAGAGCCTCTGTAACTCAGGCCCTGTCCCTGCAAGGACCCAGAGGTCTGCAGCTCTGGAGATGAGAGTGGAGCCTATGGAACTACATATGGGCACTGGCAGCAACGATGACTCAATGCTCACATCTGCCCTAAGAGGCTCGGGAAGGCAGGCGGGCCTGTCACCAGCTGTAGCCAGGATGAGATAAAGGGTCTCGGGGGCCAAGTGTCCCCCATGTCTGGCATCTGCCGCAGTCACCCTGGCAGGGTAAGTCTCTGCCATGAAGGACGCCCACACCCCAAGGAACTGAGGATGCTGCACTGCTCATGAAAAGAGGCGAGAACCTGAAGCTCAGGGTGGATGGCTGAGCCCCTGTACTGGAGCCAGGTATCTGGTGTCCCAGCCTCGCCCCCTCCAACTCACACACATCAAGGTCACCCAGAAGAGTGAGGCCTGCAAGGATCCTTCCAGCGCTGTCTGTGACACATACACATGTGAACACATGCACACACACACACACACACACACGGTTCACTTCATCATAGTTCGGGCATGAAAGCCCACTGCCTAACACTCCTGACTCATCCTGGACACCCTCCAGTAGACGGCCAGGGGGCCATTTCTCAGCCCAATCACAATAGCACCAACATTGTTTCAAGTTACAGCAGCCACTGTGCAAACCACAGCCAAAGAAAGTGCCAGGTCCGGACCTGATCCTCTGCCCTGTGCTTTTAGTCCAGGAGCACTCTCCCTCTCCAGAGCCTTACAGGCTCCTGTGGGTCCTGAAAACTGAGATGCACTCCAGACTTCAACCAGTGCAGGCACAAGGGGCATCCCACAGTGCAGGTGAGACACTGATGCTGAGAGAGCATGAGGGAAAGAGGTGTGCCTGGCAGTGAGAGTCTGAAAGAGATGCAGACTTGGCCACCTGGCATGCGGAGCACCACCCACACCAACCATAAACCCATTGTGGGTCCCTACAGACCTGTCCCAAAGGTAGTGAAGAGTCAGAGCGGGCATGGGGAAAGGCTGGGTGGGCATCTCTGGGGTGGAGTCTGGCCCTAGCACCAGAGGAGGGCGCCAGACCTTAGAGGCCTGGCAGGCTGGAAAGGGGCTCCCATAGGGTGGTGAGCACCTGAAATAACAGTGAAGGTACCTGAAACCCAGATGGGGATGCGTCTGTCACACTTTTGGAGGGACCTAGCAGGTGGCTTCTGCCTGTGGGGCAAGCAGCTAGTAAACGCCCAAGTGGAGTTCAATTCCAGGTCTGAGCAGTACCTGGGTACACACCCCTCCCCTAACTACTGCCTAAGTTGACTGCAGTAAGGCTAGTAAGTTAAGCATCTCTCCAGGTGGTTTCCCAGTTGTAGTCACCCCTGACTGAGCTGCTCAAGCAGAAGGTCCCAATGGACCACCTTAAAAACTGAGACAAAGCGAGAGAGTAGCACAGGCATATATACAGTACCAACTGTAAAATAGATAGCCAGTGAGAAGTTGTTGTATAACAAAGGGAGTCCAACTCGAGGATGGAAGATGCCTTAGAGGACTGGGACGGGGAGGGTGCGGGGGACTCGAGGGAGGGTGGGGGGGAATTTGAGGGAGGGAGGGAATATGGGGATGTATGTATAAAAACAGATGATTGAACTTGGTGTACCCCCAAAAAAATAAAAAATAAAAAATAAAAATAAAAAAAACAGGGACACAAAGACACAGAAAAGTATCACACTCGTCTTCTTTCAAAAATCTAACCAACTGTACTAGCGATTTTTGTTTTTAACCATGTGTATTCGATTACTTTTTCTCAAGATTAAAAAAAAAAGGACTATTGATTGACAATGACCAAGACCAACCCTGCCAACCCAGGGCTTGATGACCTAGGCCAGCAGACCCCAGTCAGGTGAGCCAAGTCACACAACAAAAGCCACAGGGCTTAAGGGAAAGATTCACCATTAACACATAAAAAAGACAGAAACCTAATAAAATCAGCAACACACACCAAGAAAGCAGGGTGCTGGAAAAAGAATAATTGCACAGTTCAATGGGACAGAAGAGAACTCCCAGAAGCAGACCCACACACACACACAGTCAACTGACCTTTGGCAAAGGAGCAAAAGCAACTTCATAAAGAAAGCACAGTCTCTTCAACAAGTGGCACTGGAACAACTGTACATGCATATGCAAAAAAAAAAAAAAACCTGGACACAGACCTTACACCTCTCACAAAAACCAACCAGAAATGAACCACAAATCTAAATGTAAAATACAAAATGAACAAAACCTCTAGATAAAAACATACAAAAAAATCTGCATGACTTTGGGTTTGGTGATGACAATCTTAATATGAAAGCAAAATAGCATTAAGAACTGCTCTATGGAAGACACTGTTAAGGGAATGAAAAGACAAACCATAGATTGGGTTATTATTTGCAAAGTAGGACTTGTATCCAAAATCGATAAAGAACTCTTAAAACTCTACAATAAGAAAACAAACTATTCGATTTTAAAATGAGCAAAAGATCAGAACAGACACCTCACCAAAGATGATACACAGACAGCAAACACATGAAAACATGTTCCACATCAGTCAGCAGAGAAATGCAAATGAGAACAATGAGGTGACCCTATACACCCACACGAGTAGCTAAAACCCAAAACACGGGCAATGCCAAACCCAAACGCAGGTGAGGAGGTGGAGCGACAGGAATGCTCATTCACTGCTGGCAGGAATACAGAACCGTGCAGACACTCTGCAAGACAGTGTGGCGGGATTTCTTACAAAACTAAACATACTCTTACCAGCAAGTCGCACACTCCCTGGTGTTCACCTAAAAGAGTTGAAAACTTATGTCCACACAAAACCTGCACATGGATGTTTTATAGCAGCTTTATTAATAATCACCCCCAGCTGGAAGTAACCAAGATGCCCAGTTCGAATGGACAAATGGTGGTACATCTAAACAATAAAATATTATTCTGTGATTTTTTTTTTTTAAGAGCTATTAGGCCATGAAAAGAAATGGCTCAATCTTAAAGGCATATTGCTACGTGAAAGAAGCCACTCTGAAAAGACTACATACTGCATGATTCCAATTCTATGACATTCTGGAAAAGGCAAAAGTATGGAGAAAGTAAAAGATCGGTGGCTGCCAGCATTTTTGGGAGCGGGTAGTATTGAACAGGTAAAGCACAGGGGATTTTTTTAATGTAGTGAAACAATTCTGTATGATACTGTAATGGTAGATAAATGACATTAATTGTTTGTCAAACCCCAGATAACTTTGCAGCACAAAAAGTGAACCTTAATGTATGAAAAATTTAAAAAAATCATTTAGGAGGTCAGGGGATCCTAGGATGGAAAATAGAATGTGGCGAAACAATCTAGCTGCACTGCAGATGGATGAAACCACCTCACTGAAAGGGACAGCAAATAAGGTGCTTGTTTAAGTAATGTATTTGGAAATCAGTGGAGTATATAAGACCAAAGTCAAAAAGAACTGCACAGGAGCACTATACTGGAGAGATAAATTATTTCACAAAGGGGTACAGGTCAACAGTTCTGACACTACTGTGATATGTGCTGGAAAGGAATGATTACGCAGCTGCATGGGGGACGGGGAAGCCAGCTGTCCACTGGTGGAGGGCGGTTACGTACAAACAAGCAAGGGGAGGTGGTGGGAATGATCTCCATGGTGATAGATCAGAGATGGAGACATCAGTAGGAACTCACGTTGAGCTTAATACACATACATGTGACTACACTTAGAAATGTGTGTGGATACTTGGGCCACATCTATCTCCTGGCTCTGCTGGCTGAGAGGGCCTAGAAGCTGGGACACTGCAGCAGCAACAAACACCCAGCACCCAGATCTTGGCTTCTAATACCATTCTCCAATAAAAGGAATCAGGGTTCCTGGAGAATGCTGACTCTAGGACCAGGGCAGGGAACATACAGGGTAAATCTGGAGAACCTTGTAGCACCAGAAAGTAAACAGGCTCTCAGGGAGGGAGGGAGGCAGGGAGGGAGGGAGGAAGGAAGGGAGGGAGGAAGGAATCACAATGATGGGTGTGTTGAAGGAGCACAGCAGCCAAATGAAATGAAAGAGTTGCCAGGAACCAAAGCTAGAACAAGCTGAGCAGCAAAATAAAGCCCAAATATAAACTAAACACCCATGAGTCTATACCAAAATAAATGAACAGATGAGTAAATAAATAAATTGGGAAGAGACAAGTCTCCCATGGGGAAGAATCCCAAACAATGTATGTAGATGCTCCCCCTCAAGGAAGCGAGCACATGCCCCTTAGGTGGGGGCTGTGCACAGTTTGGCAAGAATAAAAGCCACCTTGAAGTGGAGATGCCTGGCAAACACCTCAGCCAGGGGATCTAAAGTAGTTTATTTTTTTAGATTAGTGAAAAAAGGCAGCATAGTTTTACAAGTGTCAGGTAGTTTAAAAACACATAAATACGGCAACACACATGGCACGTGATCTATGATGTTTCCTGTGGCGGAAAGCAGGCCTCCTGAAATGCGATGGAAAGCCGCACCACATGCAGGTGGGTGGGTTACTGGGTGCAGGTTGTGCTCACCTGGAGTTTTCTGAGGGCAAAATCGCACATAAGCGAATGCTAACCTCTTATCATGCTCACATTGTTCCCTCAAACAGCAATCACTGGAAAAAATTTGCGTTTTCAAACTGAGTATTATGGCAGAACTGACTGCTCCCAGAGGAAGGAAATCAAGCCTCCGAGACACTCCTTCCCTCACCATGCTGGCCACGAGGACAAAGCTGACAGCACGAAGTGCTGACAAGGATGCAGACTTGCTTGTCAGCTGCCGCCGCCCCCACAGCAATCCCAGGCTCCGCAACAGGCAATGGGGCAACATTAGGTACAACCTTGGGTTCGTGACTTCAGACAGCCCACCTAGAGTAGCACCTTCCAGGGGCCTACATCCTGGGTCACAGTTCTACAACACCCTGGGAATCTCTCAGGTGGGTGGACAAGCCTGGACCCCTGCAGAGCATTCGGGGCAGGATGTGAGGGTGAAGGCAAGGAGAGTGCCCAGAGGACCCCAGGAGCTGGAAGGGTGAGGTCCCAGGTCTACCCTGACAGCATCACAGAGGGAGAATCTGGTCCACTGCCAGGGCTTCAGGGCTGTGCTAGCCTAAAACAAGGAAACCAAGGCCCAGGGAGTGGACCACTTGGGATCAGGTCAAGCCTTACTAGCACGCAGTGTGGGATGTCAGCCCTCACTCTGAGCCCCAGCATCCTCACCCATGGAACTGGGACAAAGAGAGCTCCTCCCTCCTGCTTGAGAGAGAGCTGGGCACCTCTCAGCCTCACAGTCACAACACACTTGAAGGTGACCATGAGCCCCCGTGGCACAATAAAAATTGGTCTAACGAACGAACTGGACGGGCAACAATGACCCAGCAGCGCAAGGGCCAGGCCATGCATTGGCTGAAGGCAGCACTACGGCCAATTTCTTAAGAGAAAAAAAAAGACAAGAGTGGGGTGCCTGGCCTGCACAAGGGCAGGGAGAGCTGCTCCAGATTGCCAGTGGGGAGACAGGACAGGCAGCCTCAGGACGGTCACGTGAGGTTCTGTAAGCAGTGAGGCCCTCAGCCAGGTGCACCAAGTGGACCTGCTTGGCTCCCAAAGCAAATAGAGCAACTGTAAATCAACTACGAGCCAAACAGGGGATCCAGATGCTGACCAGATACAAGATGGCATCAAGGAATCGTTCATCTTCTGAGGTATGAAAAGTAATCTGTGATTCTGTTCTATAAAAAAAAGTGAATTTCTCAGCACAACACACTGTACTTACAGTAGAAGCGAGGCACAGAATGGAGGCTGCCAAAGCTGGAGCTGCCGAGGTGACAGGAAAACACACAGGCCAATCTCTCCGCTCTGGTTATGCTTAAAACTTCCCCTAAATGTGGAAGTCCTTTAGGAGGGGAACCGTGAAGAAATACTGCCTCAAAAAAGCAAACCCCTAAAACTCAAACCACGACAATAATTTCACATAATACAACAGACTGGAAGTGCACAGCACCTTCCAAACCCATGGAAACCTCCATGTCTTCATCCACTTGAATGAAACCTACTTTTCCGCAACTCAAAAATACCAAACTGTCTTTTTAGAAATGACTGTTACAGATGTTCAAAGCACTTTCTAGTTTTTACAGTATAACATGTATTTCAGATACATACACAGGAAGAAGAAAGCCGGCAAGCAGAAACACCCAGTAGTTCTCCATACATACTCCATAATTCCTACAGAGACATACTCATTTCTACTTTTGATGTCTCTAAAGTGAATGAACGATTTTTTTAAACATAGTACGCTCTAAAGAAAAAGCCAGGCCCCGATCCTCCTTGATGCCGCCTGAGCATGGACTGCCCCTTCCGCCACATGTCCCCGAGACCCACCCTGCCTCTGCAGCCCCAGCTGTCAGTCCACCTCCCATGGCAGAGCAGGGCTGGGACAGAAAGGTTTGATGCCCAGGACAGCAGATGGGCAGTCACACTGGGCCCTCTCCAGCTCTGAAGGACAGCTCCAGGGGCCACACAATACAGGACCTAGGGCCCAGGAGGGTGTCATCCCTCAGAGCCTACAGGGTCCTGGCCAGCCCCTGCCTGCTAGCCACTTTCACTTCGCTGTCTAAGAAACCAAATCTTTACCTTCAGCGTGTGTAGTGGCCCTTTATCTAGTGCACAGATGTGGAGAAGCAGGTCTGACTGAGGAGTGGCTGCCCCAAACTGACAAGGTAAACTGATCTCCTCCCTCACAGGAAGGGGCTGGGGTCCCTGAGGTGGGAAGGCCAAGCAGAAGTCTGTCTACCTGGCCACGCCTCTCTCTGAGGGAGCTGCTCAAACCCAGGAAGCCTCAGCCACTACCTGCCCAACTGCCCCAGGTGCACCAGACTGATCCTGAGGGCACAGTGCTTCCTCCAGGGTCACACAGCTCCTGAGGGCCCGGGCAGGGTCCAGCTGCTCCCTTGGCGCAAGTGTGGAAACCACAGCCCTGGACAGCACATGCAGTGCCTCCTCACCCGCCCAGGCAGTGCCACTCTCAGGCCTGGCTCCCTCCTGCACCAGCTATGGAAAAGCAGCTCCGTCACAGTGTGCCCAGCCACCTGTCCAAAGCCACGCCCGAGAACACTGAGGTACACAGCTGCCTGCCCCCCAAATTCTGCAGGAAGACAGACTGTCAGGCGACATGGGAGTCTTGGGAGTTTTTAAAAGTGGAAGAGCCCTCAAGACTGCTTCACAATACTCTGCCAGACACAAGCTCTGCAGGCAAGAGTGCAGGGACTGCCCAGCTATGTAACCGTGGTGGGCCGTATGCTCCTTGCCTTTGGATGCTGGTAGCTGCCTCTCCCAGCTGTCAGACCCCGAGAGCAGGGCCGCCTCAGCACCTGCAGGATTCCCTGGAACCCAACTTCCAACCCAAGTCACGCTTCTTCATACTGATAGCAGACCACCACACAGCTGGCCCCGAAAGGCCCACAGGCCTCTTAGAGTCTCCCAACCCCCAATGGCTCTCTGCCCCAAGTTCTAGGATGGTATCAAATAAGCAGAATCCTCACAGGGTTTAGCCCAAATCAGGACTTTTCCTGCCCCAAAACGAACACTTGAGGAGGTTGGGCCTTGCACAGAGGCCTCCAATTGCCCTTTCCTCCAACTGGGAACAGGCTGCCTAGGCTCAGAGCCCTGAGTGAAACTCAGCTTCTCTGTGCCTCAGTTTCCCCAGCAGTACAACAGAGATAACAGGGTGGTGACCCCAATGGCTGGTATGAGGACTGCAGTGGGGCACAGGAAGGCTATGGAAGGAGAAGCTCACCAACGGGGATGAGGCCTGAGCGCAGCCCTCACACCGCCCTCCTCTGTGAGCCAGTGCATATCCGGAGCTTCTACACAGACTTGGACCCACTTCCAACTCGGTTTGAGTTACTAGACCTTCCTCAGTCACTCACACCCATCCCTGCCTTGGTTTCCCCATCCTCTGAGAGAGGAAATTATAAGAGGGATGGAGAGGAGGAAGCAAAGAGGACAGAGCAGCTGCTCCCACCAGCTCTGCCACAGTTCTTCATGCAGCCGCTGAGCCTGCAGGATGGGAGGGATACCCAGGTGCTGGAGCTGGGCTCAGGAGGGTCCAGAGGAGGTTCTGAAAAGTGTCCAGGCCTTGAAGGGCAGGCAGGACTTCCAAGGTCCAAGATTGGGAAGAGGCAGAGATGGTGAGGGCAGTGAAGGCAACCAGGACACAGGGGAGCAGTGCAGGCTGAGCCAGGACAGAGGCGGTGGGCTCAGGCCGCCCTCTGGGACACGCAGTGGGGCAGCTCCAGACCTGGTGAGAACAAGGAGCAGAGACAGTGACTACAGGGACAGCAGGGAGGGGATCCAGGCCTGGGGGAGATGGAGGGAAGGAAGGGGCTGATGACACCAGCCAACACACATGTATTGAGTAAGCAATTATTGTATTCCAGGCACCAGTCCCAGCCTGTGACAGGCTGCAGATCACCAAACTCCACCCTCAGCTTCCCTGGGATGTACGCGTGCTGCACAGACAAGATCCTGCGGCACAGAACTCAGCAAGGGCATCCAGACTTTGTCTTCCTGCTCTCTCTGGGAGCCGAGCGAGGGTGGGGCTAAGACTGCACCAGGACCCCCACCACTGGCCTGGGGCATGCCCTCCAGCCCTCACATTCCTAACAGACAAGGACCACCCACTCATGGTACCTGCCTGAGCCCCGCAGGCAGGAACGGTCAGCCCAGCACCCTTGCCCTCTTCAAACTGCAGCTGAGGGCACAGAGCGAAAGGTTCCATGGCTACTGAGGACAGGAAACACCACACGGCTTACCAAAATCTGTCCAATTTTCTTTCCCACCATGGTAGGGAAGGGGCTGAGCAGAACTTGGGACAGACAGGGCCCTTATTCAGCCAGGCTCTGTCACTAGCAAAATGGTTAGGCAAAATTATTACCAGTGGGTACTCCCCCTCCCCCCACACCATGGTGTTAGTAGGACACAGACACACATACATTCACCAAGTAAGAAAGGCTGCAGGGCCAGCGCCAGCACCACCGGCCCGGCAAAGGACCCTCCTCAGGTCTGGTCACAAACCCAGCCACTTGCGACAGGCCAACCAGCTTCCCTCCCTCTAAGACAGTATTATCTACAAGTGCTGAACAGGAACATGGGCACCTGTTTGTAGCATAATTTGTTAGTAACTGAACCCCCTTTAAAGAAATAAAATTCTAAAGGAATGAAGATGGCTCATCTCTCCACAGGAGAAAAAAATTAAAATTAAAAAGAAAGGAAAAAGACCCAACTAATACTGTCTGCTTAAATCTTGACTTTAAAAATAAGAGTTAAGGGACTTCCCTGGTGGCACAGTGGTTAAGAATCCGCCTACCAATGCAGGGGACACAGGTTCGATCCCTGTTCTGGGAAGATCCCACACACCTTGGAGCAACTAAGCCTGTGCACCACAACTACTGAAGCCCGTGCACCTGGAGCGCGTGTTCCACAACAAGAGAAGTCTGTGCACCACAACAAAGAACAGCCCCTGCTCTCTGCAGCTAGAGAAAGCCTGCGTGGAGCAATGAAGACCCAACACAGCCAATAAATAAATAAATTTATTTAAAAAAAAAAGAAGAAAAGAAAAGAAGAGTTAATACTTTCAAGTATAACAAAAGAAAGAATTAGAGAGGTTGACAAGAGGCTGTGCTGCCGTGGCTCTGAGTAAACTGGTGTGAGTTTTCTGGCAACATCTATCTACTGAGGCTCTGATGCACCTTCCTCTAGCTTATGCTGACTTTCAGCTGAACCGTTCTTATCCCACCTACAATGAGGGAAACTGAAGTTCAGGACAGTGGGGCAATGTGTCCAAGGCCACGTGGCCAGTGTGTGCGGGAGCCAGGCGGTAACATCAAACTAAGCAAGCAGCCACTTGAAGAACACCTGTGGAGACTGATACATCGGCTTCCCAATTCCCCTGGGGACCCATCCTCCAGACACACCCCGCAAAACCGAGTCAAGATTCTTCCACCGGGCCAAATGTTTGTGACAGTGAAGAGCTGACAACCAGAAGATCCCTAAGCAGGGAATAATTAGTTCTTGTGCAACCTTCCCTTCTGGTCTGCTCTTAACAGTGGATGCGAATTTGAGCTTGTGAACACAGAAAGGGACTGCGCATGCTGCCAGTGGAGGCTCATTGTGAACTCTAAGGGGAGGGGCTGGGGAAGACTGGGCTCGTCTCTGAGCTTCAGAGGGTGAGCCTAAGGTGCTCCCACTCCATTCTCAAAGCCCCCTCAGCCTCCCTCCATCTTGGACACATCCCCCTACCCCATACACCAGGATGAGGCCCTTGCCAGAAGGGTCACGTCACCCCTCTTGTAGATCTAGTGCCAGGTAAGCCTGGCTTGGAGGAGGTACCAATACCTGCTGACAGATACCAGACCTCTTCTACAGGTACTAATGGGGCACCTGCTCCACCAAGCATAGATTTAAATACTTGCACAATTAATTCCTTCCACTATCAGCAGGGGGCCCGACTGGTCTGCCCAGTGAGGCATGGAGGCTCAAAAGAGTCCAGGCACCTGCCTAGGCCACTGGGAGTGGGGTGCTGGGAGGTGGGCAGTTCGGGAAGCAGCAAGCATGGTGGATCCTGAGACCAAGAGCCAAGAGCCCACCTGGATAGAGGAAGAATCACGTAGGGAAGGGGCAGGCTATCTCAGACACTGACAGGCTAGATACCTGACACCTTGCCCAGCTTTTTCAAATATATCTCAGACCAACCCTTTCTGGGCAAGACGTTGCAGAGGGAGAAGCTAAGGTTCCTGCTCAAACCTGGATGTTTGAGGGGCAAGGCCTGGATCCAAACCTGGGTGTTCCACCCAGAAAGCAACTTCTCCCTTCCCAACCCCACAACAAGGCTGGGGAGTCAAGGAGGACTGAGAGAGAAAATGGTGCTTAAATCACCCAAGTGAATTACTTCAGGGAAGGGCTGCGCAGCTCTCTCCCTGCAAGGCTCCTTGGTAGCCTGCGTGTCCAACCTGCTCCTCCTGGAGTAAAAATCACACAGGAGACACAAGGCTTCACCCATAACGAACACCCACAGACGTGTACCCCAACTTCGGCGAAGGGCCTGGGAGGGCAACCAGGACGGGAAGTGGACAGAAGCACTGTACCACAGAGCAGTAACCAGTGGGGTGGTCAGAGAGATGAGCATGGGGAGGGGCTGTGGGATACACCAGCCAGCTGTGATGGCCACATACAAGGCAAGCCCCCGACTTGGCCCCTTCCTGGTCTCCCGGCGCCCACGGAAGACGCTGAAACCTCTGAAAGCAGCTGCGCCCAGAGAAAGAAGGTGATGTGCCTGAAGATGATGGAGACACAAGCCTGGTCTTCCCAGCCGATCACCTGCATCCATCCCACGTCCCCATCCCCCCCACGCGTAAAGTCAAACACCGCAGAGGATGCCATCCCACCATGCCCGAGAATTGCCATCAAGAGCAGAAAGGCTGACCACACGGCTCCACCGCAGCCCTTGCCGCGGAGCCCAGGGTTTCTAGAACGCGCATCGCCCACCGCACCGGGGGTCCGCCACCCACCGCAGGGTCGCCCTCCGGCCGGCCAGGCACACTGACCCTGGGCGCCCGGGTGCTAGTCTGGCCGGCCTGGGGTCAGGAGTCGGCTCGGGGGTTGACCTGGCACGGGGTCAGGAGTCAGTCTGGCCTGGGCTGGAGGTCGGCTGGGAGTCCCCTCGGGGGTCGCCTTGGCCCGGGGCAAGGGCCGGCTCTGGGGTCGGCGCGGAGGTCAGTCCCGTCCGCGGTCGGGATTGGTGGGGGGCGCGGAGGGCGTGGCGCCGGCCGCCCTCGCTCCTTACCTCCTTGAGCTGCTCCATCTCGCCGCGGATGGCCTCGTAGTCCACCTCGAGCTCCTCGAACTGCAGTTTGAGTTGGTGCTTCTCCTCCAGCACTGCCAGCCCGTACTCGGCCGCCTGGATCTTCTCACGCGTGGTCTCGGCCAGCTCGTGCGACAGCCGCTTAACCTCCGCGCGAAGCCACTCCGGCTGCGCCTCCATCACGAGCCGAGCGTACTCCTCCTCCTCGGACGGCGCGGACATGGTGGCCGCGGCCGGAGTCGCGCGACTCGCTCCGAGGCTCAGGCCGGGTTCCCGTCCGCCGCCGCCGCCGCCGCCGCCCAGCCCGACGGCGCCCCGGCCGCCGCCACCGCCGCCGCGCAGCCGCAGTGAGCTCGCCGCCGCGCGGGGCATTGTGGGGGCCATAGTCCCGCCAGCGGCAACTACAAGGCCCTTAGTGCCCCGCGCCCGTCTTCCCCCGCCCGTGATTGGCCCGAGCCCCGTGCGGCGGCCCCTTCCAATGCCGTAGCCTCCGCCACCGCCTCCGCCGCCGCGCGCAGTATTGTGGGGGTCGTAGTCCCGCCCGCCCGCCGACTACAAGGCCCACAGTTCCCCACGCCCGCTCTCCCCCGCCGGTGATTGGCCGGCGCATCCGCCGTCGCGGAGCCGGAAACTGGTGTTTTCAGGCGCCCGCCCTCAAGCCTGCGAGGCTGGGGTCGGTGGCGCGGTGTGTCGCCGCGGAGGACGCGGACTTCCCTGGGCAGGGGTTGGGTGGAGCCGGCCACTGGTCTGAACCACTCCAAGTGGAGCGCTCGGAGCGTCGCGGGGACCGCGGGGCGAGTAGCGGTGGGGACTGTAACCCGATGGTTCAGCTGGGCGAGACCTGCCGAGCCCAGGACGTATCCAGTGGGAGAGATGGTCAGACCGCTAGCGGAAGAGGCGCCTTCGCCGCGGCTAAATGCGAAATGCCTCCTGCGTGTTTCCTAAGAATTAGATATTTCCTTGTGCCCCACGATGATCCCGTTCAGGACCGGCGACACGGACGCGGCGTCGAATCCAGTAGCGCGTCCCTGCGCTACCCTCGTAGCATGGCTCCGGACCAGGACCGGGTCCTGGGTCGCCTCAAATGGCAGTCAGGTGTCCTTCCTACCCCTCAATCTGGGAGACTTTCTCCCTCTTTGTCTTGATGACCTTGGCCTTTCTGAGGCGTGCAGGCCGGAGATGTACACATCAACGCATCCCCATGGTTAGCTTAAGTTATACAGTTTGGCTGGAATAACACGAGGTGGTGCTAAATTCTCAGAGAATCCTGTCAGGAGACTCGCGAATCCATGACCCGGATGCTGCTGGGTACTCCTTTGTAATTGTTAAGACTATCCTCTGAGAAGACAACTTAGACTTTGCAAATATCTGTGGTTCCTCAAGCTTTTAAAATTTTTATTGAGGTATGCTTGATTTATAATAGATGTTTCAGGCATACACCATAGTGATTCACAGTTTTTAAAGATTATACTCCATTTATAGTTATTATAAAATATTGGCTATATTCCCTGTGCTGTACAATAGATCCTTGTAGCTTTATTTTATACATAGTAGTTTGTGCCTCAATTCCTTACCCCATTCTGCCCCTCTCCCCTTCTTTCTCCCCACTGGTAACCACTAGTTCTCTATATCTGTGAGTCTGTTTCTTTTTTGTTATATTCACTAGTTTGTTTTATTTTTTAGTTTCCACATAAAAGTAATAACTTACAGTATTTGTCTTTATCTCATTTCACTTAGCATGATATCTTCTAGATCCATCCATGTTGTTGCAGATGGCAAAATTTCATTCTTTTTTATGACTGAGTAGCATTCCATTGTGTGTGTGTGTGTGTATCTCACATTGTCTTTATCCATTCATCTGTTGATGGACATTTAGGTTGTTTCTATATCTTGGCTATTGTAAATAATGCTGCTATGAACATTGGGGCGCATTGTATCTTTTCAAGTTAGTGTTTCTATTTTTTCAGATATATATCCAGGAGTGAAATTAATGGATCATATAGTAGTTCTACTTTTAGGTTTTTTTGAGGAAACTCCATACTGTTTTCCACAGTGGTTGCACCGATTTACATTCCCACCAGTAGCGTGCAAGGGTTCTCTTTTCTCCACATCCTCACCAACATTTGTTGTTTGTGGTCTTTTGATGATGGCCATCCTGACAGGTATGAGGTAATATCTCATTGTGGTTTTGATTTGCATTTCTCTTATAATTAGCAGTATTGAGCATCTTTTCACGTACCTGTTAGCCATCCGTATGTCTTCCCTAGAAAAATGTTTATCCAGGTTTCCAGCGCATTTTTAAATTGGATTGTTTGTTTTCTTGATGCTGAGTTATATGAGCTCCTCAAACTTTTAACTCACTAGTTCTTGTTGATATCTCTTGCTTAAAGGAATTATTACTAGATGATTCTATTTCCATCATTCCTTCTCCACTGACTTGGTACTCTAGGGAGGATATTTCACTCATTGGTGGTATGGATCTGAATTCTTATTTTACTTTCTGAGATATAGTCCATTGCTCTCTGTATTCACTTAGGTGCTCAAATGTGGCAGATCTAGCCAGTGGGAGCTCCTCAACACATCACGATTTTTGAGAATCTTCTTACTTTCTAGCAAAGTTGTTCCTGGATCATCTTGTACTCTGTGTCCCAGACCTGGAAGCAGGCATTTCTCCAAGGAGCCCTGATTCCTTTTAGTGCTTTAATGTTTTATTTGTATGAGGAGAATATGTCATGATTTTACTTGCGAAATTAAAAAATAATTTGTAAGACATTCAGCCACAGAAAGAGTAGGATGCCCAATCAGCCTATCTGCGCTAGTCTTAGCACTGAGAGTCCCAAGTCCTATGAAACTCTCAAGCCTAGGCTCAATCATTCAGTCTAAGTGGGAGAGATGCTGGAGAAAAGAAGGGAAAAGGAACAAGCCTTGTTTGAGCAAGGTTAACATAAGAGGAAAGATTGATGTTCTGAGAATTGGTGGCCCCTTCTGACCCAAACTGACCAAACTCCAAACCCCCACCCAACTCCATGCCTTCATTTGAGGCTGGCCTGAGGAGGGAAAGGAGAAGAGGCTTTGGGAATCTGGTGCAGGCATTGACCACGGAGCTTAGAACTTGGAGACAGGGTGGTGGTGGAAGGAGACAGGCAAGGACTCTTATAGGTGCTGGGGTCAGAGGGCCTGTCACTGGAGGGCCTGTCACATGATGTGTGACAGTGTTGGGGGGATAGGCATCAGGAAACAATTCCCCAAGAAGGTGACACCTGAGTGGAGACCCAGAAGATGCACAGGAGGTGGCCGGTCAGGCTGCTGGAATAGGGGATTGGCAAAGATAAGAGAAGCAGGGCTGCTGCTTGTTGGGTTCCAACTGGACCTCCAAGGTACTTGACCTCCATCATCTCATTGAATCCTCCCAGCATCCTGGGATGTGGGGATTATGCTATGTGTTTTACAATGAGAAAACAGACTCAGGGCAAAATCCTTAGTATCATCTTTGACTTCTTACACCCTTCATGTGATTTTGTCAATCTGTGAGCAGATGACAGACCCAGAGATAGCCTTGGCCTCCTGCCTTCCTGACGTGCCCCTCTTTGGCTCAAACCCCATTGCCTTGCACCTGGACTATTATAGTCATCTTCCCACTGGCCTTCCCCCAGCCCCCTCACCCTATCTTTTCTCTCATAGCAGCAGAAGGATCCTTAGACCCAAGGCAAGTCATACCCCTCCGTTCAAAACCCTTTCTGTTAGTACATTGAGGCTGCTATAACAATGCCACAGTTGGGAGACTTATAAATAAAAGACATTTATTTCTCAAGGTTCTGGAAGTCCAAAATCATGGTGTCAGCAGATTCGGTGTCTGGTGAGAATCCGCTTCCTCTTCTCTCACTGTGTCCTCACATGGCAAGAAGGGTGAGGGAGCTCTTTGGGGTCTCTTTTATAAGACCACTTATCTCATCATGGGGGCTCCACCCTCATGATCTAATCACCCCCAAAGGCCCCACCGTCCTAACACCATCACCCTGGGGGTTAGGATTTAATGCGTGAATTTGGTGGGGCATAAACCTTCAGTTCATAGGCCCCTCCCAGAGGCAAAGCCTAATTATGGCAGCCACCCCCCAAGACTTTTCCTATTCTGGGGAGTGGTCCTTCTACCTTCCTGGCTTGCTCCCCTTCCTGGCTTTATCTTCCTCCATGGTGTCCTGTATGTTGTGCTTATTCACCTTTGCACCGTTGTCTCTTGGAATGTCAGCTCCAGGAGGCAGGGACCTCAACCAGGCCTCAGTAATCTCCTGATCCACACACCAGGGGCTCTAGCCAGGGTCCTGCAGGGGCTCAGGACTCAGCAGAAATCAGGCTCTTTATTATGCCCCCTCTGTGGACCCTATACCCCCTCACCAGGATGGAAGACATGGGAGAATGGAGGCAGCTTTGGCAGACTGGAATGCCAGGGAATGTCTGTGGTGCACCCCCCCCCCCCCCCCGCAAAGAATGACTGGGTGACCCTTAGCCTAGGGGCAAAGGGAAGCGATATCCTCCCACTAACCTGCTCTACCTTCAGAAGCAAAGGCACCAGGTCCCCCACTCCTCCCATCCAGGGCAAAGGGGCAGGATGTTCATGTGCACAAGTGTCCGGGCTGGGACCTGACCTGGATGTGGCCACTTTGGTAGCCTTTTTTTGCTACCAAGGCTATTTGCTCAAAGGCTGTTTGCTGTTTGGTTCCCTTTTTTGCTATTTGCTCAGGAGCTCTGCATGCCCACACGAGCCTCTCCTCCCAGGATCCTGTCTCCTCTGCCTGTGGCTATCCGGTTGTAGACCAAGGAGCAAAGCCATCTCCTGCTAGGTGACTGCCTGCCTAGGCGTACTTAGCTAACAGCAGAGTAAATGGTATGGCATCCCCACATGTTCATATTGTGTAACGTAGGATGAGTCTTTGACCCAGATGTCATTCATTTGATGAACCCTGTGCCAGGCCTTAGGGGTTCAGACATATGTTGTATATCCAGTTTTTCCAGTGCCATTTGTTGAAAAGACTGTCCTTTCATTGTTAAATGGTCTTGGCACCCATGTTAAAAATCAATCAATCTTACGTGCCAGGGGTTATTTCTGGAATTTCTTTTCTGTTGGTCTTTATGTCTATCTTTATGCCAGTACCACACTGTTTTGGTTACAGTAGCTTTGAAGTAAGTTTTGAAATAAGGAAGTGTGAATCCTCAACCTTTGTTCTTTATCAAAATGCTTTGGCTATTTGGGTTCCTTGAGATTCCATATGAGTTTTAGGATTATTTTTTTTTTTAATTTCTGCAAAAAAAATCATTGGGATTTTCCTAGGGATTGCATTGAATCTGTAGAATGCTTTGAGTAGTATTGACATCTTAACAGTTTGTCTTCCAGTCCATGAACACAGAATGTCTTTCCATATTTATGTCTTCTTTAATTTCTTTTAAGTGTTTTATAATTTTCGGTCTGCAAGTCTTTTGCCTCTTTGTTTAAGTTAATTTCTAAGTATTTTTTTCGGATTGTTCATTGTTAGTTTATAGAAATGCAATTTGATTTTCATGTGTTGATTTTGTATCCTAGAACTTTTCTGAATTTGCTTATTAGCACTAATAGGTTTTGGGGTTTGTTTGTTTAGTGTGAAATCTTTAGGGTTTTCTACGTTTAAGATATGGACAAAGATAATTTTACTTGTTCCTTTCCAATTTGGATGCCTTTTATTTCTTTTTTTTGCCTAATTGCTCTGACCAGAACTTCCAGTACTATGTTGAAAAGAAGTAGCAAAAGCAAGCATCCTCGTCTTCTTCCTGATCTTAGGGGGAAAGCTCTCAGTCTTTCATCATTGAGTGTGATGTTCACTGTGGATTTTTCATATATAGCCTTCATCTTGTTGAGGAAGTTCCATTCTATCCTAGTTTGTTGAGTGTTTTTATCATGAAAGGGTGTTGGACTTTGTCAAAAGGTTTTCTGCATCAATTGAGATGATCATGTGTGGTTTTTTTTTTTTTTTTTTCTCATTCTGTTAATGTGACATATTGGTTGATTTTCATATATTGAATCATCCTTGCATTCTGGGAATAAATCCCAGTTGGTCATGGTGTAATCCTTTTAATATGCAACAGAATTTGGTTGGCTAGTATTTTGTTGAGGATTTTTGCATCAGTATTCATGAGAGCTCAATGGTCTGTAAGGTATTTTTAAAGGTACATGAAACTCACCCAGCTCCCCTGGTTAAGATAATAGGGCTACATGATACTGAAAATGATACAGTGTTGAGAAGGGGAAGAAACAGAGGAGAGAGTTCGTGTGCTTGGAACTTTGGAACTGAGCCTATCACACTTCCTGCATAACTGGAAGAGAAGTGGAATCACTGAGGTTTGAATAGTGATGGGAGTATGGGGAATTATTTTTCCTTAAACATTTTTTAATAAAGGAATTATTGTTAATTTAAAGTGTGATTATGTAGGAAGAATGACTGCTTGGATGTAAGTACACCCTTAAGTATTTACAGGTGGAGGACATGATGTTTAACATTTGTTTTAAAATACTCCAGAAAAAAAGGGGAGAGGAGGATAATGAAATTGCAGAAGCTGTTGATGGTAGTTGAAGCTGGGTGGGTGCTACATTATGCTCTTGACTTTTGGGTCTATTTTGAAATTTGTAAGATAAAAAATTTCAAGTGTTTTAATGTTGCAATGACATTATCTTCATAAAGCATGAGAAGACCAAAAAAAAAAAAAAAAAAAAAAATCATTTACCTGTCTCTGAATGGCTGCCATCTGAGTGCCATTTGACTTCTAGGTAGCTGTCCCTGCTAGAGGACATGAATTCTGACCTCATGCTTCGACCTACTTCTTGTTTTAAATGAATCCATTGGTTGCTCTCATGTGCCTGCTTTATCTTATTTAATCCTTACAAAAAAAACCTAATGGGCTATTATCCCCATTTTTCAGATGAGGAAATTGAGGAACAGAGGTAGAATGATATGGCCGTGGCAGGTGGGGAGGGGAATCTACACTCCCACTCCTCGTTACCCCACTGCCCCCTAAACTGTTCTTCACGTCTTACTCCATCTCTGGGTCCTCCTGGACCCTCAGCCAACATTGCCATTTCCAGCTGAATTTCCAAGGCTGTGTTAAACATAGCTCCCCTATGTGGCCTCCCCATTTTCCATGCTCTCACCCAACTGTCACTGTGAAAATATTTGGTATTTCTGGGCCCCTACGATCAGAACCCTTTCCTGTGTTGAGAGAAATCCCCCATTGTGTGAGTTTTGATGGAAGACAAACCAACCTCCCAGTATTGAAGCCCAAAGAAGAGGCAGATCCTCACCTCCCAGACTCCATGCAGCTGGGATCTGGGCATCTGAGCTGAAATGTTTGAGATTTCACCAACAAACAACCCTTCTCACCACCCCTTTCCCATACACACACTTATAAATAACACACACGCTTACATAAAATACCTATCATTCCTGCCCAATGAAGGCAACCCAAGTCTCATGTGATTGCCACATTCCAATCCAGGAACTATGGGTGATTTGTGATTTTCTTAGGCCTGGATAATAGCTCCTCAAGGGACAGTAACCATTGCCTAAAAGAAGAGTTTAATCATCCCAAAGTCCCTAAAGTATAATTGTATAGATGAGGTTGTAGTTCAAGAGATAGAAATGACTCTGGATGTTTCAAACAGAAAAGGATTTAATACAGGGAATCGGTTGCTCGCAAAATCATGGAAAACACTTTAAGATTTGAAGTCAGTAGGGCTATGACTAGACCTCAGTGTCATGCCATAGCAGCTGTAATCCATAGATCAAGAAGCTGCAGGAAACCATTGTCAAGGTCATGGCTGCCCACACCCATGAAACTGGGTGAAAGTGAGTGGGACATGGAATTCAGCCATTGCAAAAGTTCACATCTGCCAGAGCCTGCACATCAGTACCATCTCTACCAAGAGAATGGCACCCTCCTCCCTTCTGCCTTCCATATCTCATGCAATCACATTTCTTTGGCAGAATGCAAGTCAACCAATCCAAACTCCTAAGAGCAAAAGTCTCTGGAAAATGCAGTTTTTAGCCTTCCCACTCTTGCAACACAAGAAGTAGAAGAATAAATGTAGAAATGGATGCTGAGCGAAAATAGACAATATCTAGCACTGCAAGAGAATTCTTGCAACAAAAATGCTATTTGGATTTTTTTGTCAGGGTATTAAGGCAAACAGTGCCACCTAGAGTTTTTATCCAAATGGGGATCAACCCTTGGAAAGAAATCACAGTTCAACAGCAAAAACTTTCTCTTGTAAGTGCTAAGCCATGGCCCCTCCCCACAGCCATCTGCCCACAGCAATTATCACCATCTGCTCTCCAGCTTCACAGCCCCCGCCCTGCCTGCCCTCCTGACCCATCACAGGAAGGGGTGGGAAGGCCACAGGAGCTCAGCTTCTGCACACCCAGCTGGACCACAGCCTTCTGACTAAGCAGGCACCGCATCCTCCCTGGTGCCCTCTGAGGTCTCAGCCTCTGGCAGCATCAGATCTGAGCCAAGCTGAACTTCCTAAGGAAGGTGGGGAGGGGGGCATCTGGGGGAGGGAACGGAAGGAGAGCCAGGGCTGGGGGAAGCCAGCTCCTACCCCCACCTAGTGCAGAGGCCCAGGGGCCTGACTTTCCTGATCTTGCCCCAACACTCCCTCGCCAGGGGGTTAGTATATCTTCTGTTGACAGAGTAGAATGGCCTTTTTGATGAAGGAGAAGACAACCAGGATTCCTAAGTGTCTGCCCTGTTTGCCTTTGGTGAAGTAATTAGAGACCACATCATCTCCTGGCTGCATGGTGGAGGCAGAATGTCCTCCCCAGCCAACAGTGACACAAAGAACACAAATGGGATTATCCACATAGAAAGTCAAATAGGCCAGGACCTCTGAGAAAGGATGATATTCCTCTGCAAAAAACTGAAACGCTAGGTAATGATTCACCACCACTAGCGCTCACGATGGGATAAAGTTAGGTGAGATCAGCATGATGAAGGGGAAGGTCTGGAGGAGACCAAACTAGACAAGGTTGAAGAGGCCCATGCCAATCATGCAGGTAGGGAGTGCTCAAAAATGTAGAGCCCAATCAGCACAGCTGTGGAGAACCAGATCACACATTTTATGACCCTACTGGTGGCCACTGTGTATTCTTCTATCGATTCTGCGAGGTAATAGAGTCTGGCCATGACTGCCAGCATGATGATGGCCACCTGGATGAAGAGTGACAGCCAGCTCAGCACATACATGAACCGCATGGCATCCCCGCTGAGCCTGTCCCCCAACCTCAGGGACAGGCCTGTGTGCTCGCTATTTGGATTTTTAACATGACCATGTGAGCAATTTCACAAATCCTCTTTCCAAAAATCATTTATCAAAGCTGGAGAAAACTATCAAAACAGTCAAAAACAACTATTTCAGTGCTTAGAAATTCACCAAGTGCACGCATCAAACTGAGAAAAGTTTATTCATGAAAATTAATGAAATTCAGTTACAAGCAGCAAGAGTGGGTGATGTTCTTTCTTGGGGAAGCTGCTATCACTTCCCATCACTGTAGTTCAATAAATGTGGAGGAGGGCAAGAAAACTATCACCTTTGGTTCCACTGCCAGAGAGATCTCACTTTATTTGGAGTTTTGTCATTTAAAATGTAGATCTCATGAGCAAGTGATCAGGGAAGGCCAGAAGCTCTGCTAATGGTTCAGGGCTGTTTTGAGCAAGCAATGGGCCAGAAGGAAAGCTGAGGATTTCTAGGGAGCTCCAGGAGGTGAGACAGCATTGGGGGCTTGACAAATTCTCCACATATCCGAGAGTGTGTGCACATATATGAGAAAGACTAGAGCAGACTGAATACACTTGCACATCCCCAGCCATCACAGTATGCCTTTTTATGGAGAGAAGATGCAAGAGATTTCAGTGGAATGTGAAATCCAGGGTAGACTTGAAAGTCACTTGAGTTTAGAAGGTGCTCCCCTGCCCATATACAGACCGATCAGCAGAAGGTGGAAGCCTCATTAGCTCTGATAATAATCTGATTAACCTTTACCTGAATGCTAAGCTATGCAGTCACTGGGACAAAACCTGAGAAAGAGGGCTTAAACACAAAAATAAGAACAAGCAACTGGCAGACATCAGCAGCCATACACTGTTGGGGAGACAAGAGTTCAGAAACAAACCACAATAATGCATGAGAGAAGGGAATTGGAATCCAGAGCTGCTACAACACATTATCTTTTCAATAAAACATCATAAGACAGGCAAAGGCACAAGAAAGTGTGGCCTATACTCAGAAAAAAGGGAGTCAATAGCGATTGGCTCTGATTATCCCCAGATATTGGATATAGCAGTCAAAGCCTTCAAAACAGCTATTGTAAACAAGTTCAAATAGCTAAAGGAACCCATATATAAATAACTAAAGCAATGCATTCCAGCAATCGCTCAACAAATAGAGAATATTAATACAAAAGATCCAAATGTAAATTCTTAAATGGAAAGTTACAATAACTGAGATGTAACTTTTACTAAAGAGGCTCAAAAGCAGAATTAAGGTGCCTAAATGAAGAAATAGCAAGCTTAACAGATCAATAAAAATTGTCTAATCTGAAAACAGAGAAAAAACATTGAAGAAAGTGAAAGACAGCCTCACCATCTGTGAGACAACATTAGATATACTAATGTAATGGCAGTCTCAGAGGAGAGGAGAAAGAGAGAGGGACAGAAAAATATTTGAAGATATGATGGGCCAAGTTTCAAAAATTTGATGAAAAACATTAACATGCAATCCAAGAAGTATAAACAGGAAGAGATCCACACCATGCACTTCATAGCCAAACTGTTCAAAGCCAAATAGAAAATGAAAATCTAGAAAGCAAGAGGAAAATGACATAGAGTTGAACTATAAAATGATATCTCATCAAAAGCAATGGAAAACATAAAAGTGTAGAATGACATATTTAAAGTGCCAAAGATTGCCAAACAAGAATTCTATATCCAGCAAAACTACCTTTAAAAATGAAGATTACAGGCCAATATCACTGATGAACACAGAAGCAAAAATACACAACAAAATACTAGCAAACAGAATCCAACAGTACATTAAAAAGATCATACACCATGATAAAGTGGGGTTTATCCCAGGAATGCAAAGATTCTTCAACATATGCAAATCAAACAGTGTGATACATCATATTAACAACCTGAAGGATAAAAACCATATGATAATCTCAATGAAAGCAGAAAAAGCTTCTGACAAAATTCAACACCCATTTATGATAAAAACTCTCTGGAAAGTGGGCATAGAGGGAACCTACCTCAACATAATAAAGGCCATATATGACAAACCCACAGCCAACATCATCCTCAGTGGTGAAAAACAGAAAGCATTTCCTCTAAGATTGGGAACAAGACAAGGGTGCCCACTCTCACCACTATTATTCAACATAGTTTTGGAAATTTTAGCCACAGCAATCAAAGAAGAAAAAGAAGTAAAAGGAATCCAAACCAGAAAAGAAGTAAACCTGTCACTGTTTGCAGATGACATGATACTATATATAGAAAACCCTAAAGATACTACCAGAAAACTACTGGAGTTAATCAAAGAATTTGGTAAGGTAGCAGGATACTAAATTAATGCACAGAAATCTCTTGTATTACTATATGTTGAAAAATCAGAAAGAGAAATTGAGGAGACACTCCCATTTACCATTACAACAAAAAGAATAAAATATCCAGGAATAAACCTACCTAAGGATACAAAAGACCTGTATGCAGAAAATTATAAGGCACTGACAAAAGAAATTAAAAAAAAAAAAAAAGATGACACAAACAGATGGAGAGATATACCATGTTCCTGGATTGGAAGAATCAATATTGTGAAAATGTCTACACTACCCAAAACAATCCACAGATTCAATGCAATCCCTATCAAATTACCAATGGCATTTTTCACAGAACTAGAACAAAAAAATATACAATTTATATGGAAAAACAAAAGACCCAGAATAGCCAAAGCAATCTTGAGAAGGAAAAATGGAGCTGGTGGAATCAGGCTCCTTAACTTCAGACTATACTACAAAGCTACAGTAATCAAGACAGTACAGTACTGGCACAAAAACAGAAATATAGATCAATGGAACAAGATAGAAAGCCCAGAGATAAACCTATGTACATATGGTCACCTTATCTTTGATAAAGTAGGCAAGAATATACAATGGAGAAAAGACAGCCTTTTCAATAAGTGGTGCTGGGAAAACTGGACAGCTACATGTAAAAGAATGAAACACCATACACAAAAATAAACTCAAAATTTATCAAAGAGCTACATGTAAGGCCAGACACTATAAAACTCTTAGAGGAAAACATAGGCAGGTCATTCTATGACATAAATGACAGAAAGGTCCTTTCTGACCCATCTCCTAGATAAATGGAAGTAAAAACAAAAATAAACAAATGGGACCTAATGAAACAAAAGTTTTTGCACAACAAAGGAAACCATAAAAAAGATGAAAAGACAACACTCAAAATGGGAGAAAATATTTGCAAGTGAAGCAACTGACAAAAGATTAATCTCCAAAATATACAAGCAGCTCATGCAGCTCAATTAAAACAACAACAACAACAACAACAACAACAAAAAACCATCAAAAAATAGGCAGAACACCTAAAAAGACATTTCTCTGAAGAAGACATACAGATGGGCAATAAACACATGAAAAGATGCTCAACATCACTAATCATTAGAGAAACGCAAATCAAAACCACAATGAAGTATCACCTCACACCAGTCAGAGTGGCCATCATCAAAAAATCTAGGAAAAATAAATGCTGGAGAGGCTGTGGAGAAAAGGGAACGCTCCTGCACTGTTGGTGGGAATGTAATGTGATACAGCCACTATGGAAAACAGTATGGAGTTTCCTTAAAAAACTAAAAATAGGACTACCATATGACCCAGCCATCCCACTACTGGGCATATACCCAGAGAAAGCCATAATTCAAAAAGATACGTGTACCAAAATGTTCATTGTACCACTATTTACAATAGCCAGGACATGGAAGCAATCTAAATGCCCACCAAAAGATGAATGGATAAAGAAGATGTGGCACATATATAAAATGGAATATTACTCAGCCATAAAAAGAGATGAAATTGAGTTATTTGTAGTGAGGTGGATAGACCTAGAGTCTGTCATACAGAGTGAAATAAGTCAGAAAGAGAAAAACAAATACCATATGTTAATGCATATATACAGAATCTAAAAAAAAAAAATGGTACTGATGAGTTCAGTGGCAGGGAAAGAATAAAGACACAGATGTAGGGAACAGACTTGAGGACACAGGAAGCAGGGGAGGGAGAAGCTGGGGCAAAGTGAGAGAGTAGCATTGACATATATGTACCACCAAATGTAAAATAGATGGCTAGTGGGAAGCAACTGCATTATACAGAGATATCAACATGATGATGGGTGATGACCTAGAGGGGTGAGATAGGGAAGGTGGGAGAGAGGCTCAAGAGGGAGGGGATATGGGGATATATGTATAAATACAGCTAATTCACTTTGTTATAAGGCAGAAATTGGCACAACAGTGTAAAGCAATTATACTCCAATAAAGATCTAGAAAAAAATTTTTTAAATAAAAATAAAAATGAAGATGAAAAAAGCTTTTTCCAGATAAATAAAGATCAAGAGGACTTCCTAGGTAGTGCAGTGGTTAAGAATCCACCTGCCAATGCAGGGGACACGGGTTTGATCCCTGCCCCAGGAAGATACCACATACCACGGAGCAACTAAGCCCATGTGCCACAACTATTGAGCCCATGTGCTACAGCTACTGAAGCCCATGTGCCTAGAGCCTGTGCTCCACTGCAAGAGAAGCCAACAAAATGAGGAGCCCATGCACCACAATGAAGAGTGGCCCCCACTTGCTGCAACTAGAGAAAGCCCGTGCGCAGCAACAAAGACCCAACACAGCCAATAAGGAAATAAATTAATTAATTAAAAAGATCAAGAGGTGCAAGCATCCTGGCCTAACAATAAATACTAAAAGAAGTCCTTCAGGCTGAAAGATAATGATACCAGGTAGTAACTTGAAATACAGAGGAAGAAATGAAGGAATACATAAGTAAATATCAAAGATCCTATATGTATTTTTCTCACTTCTCTTAATTAAAATGCATAACATTATTTAAAGCATTAATTATAAAGCTATATTATTGGATTTATAATATATACAGACAAAGTAGATATCAAAATAACAGCATAAAGCCCAGGGAATGAAATGATAAATTTGTGCAGATGTTCTCTATTTGGCCAGATTTCAGTTAGCATTATTCTAAAGTAAATTATGATAAGGTAAGATGCATATTGTAAGCCCTAGAGCAATCATTAATAAAAATAACTAAAAAAATTAGTTAAAATGTCAATAGAGGAATAAATAGTGCTCTCTAAAAACACTGTTTAGAACAAAAGGAAACAGTAAAGGAGGAACAGAGGAAGAAAAGAGATATGAGACATATAGAAAAAAAGTAGCAAATTGGCAAAATTAAGTCCAAGCATATCAATAATTACATTAAATGTGAATGTGTTAAACATCTCACTTTAAAAAAAAGACACAGATTGTGAGACTGGATGAAAAGTCAAGATATAACTTTTTTCTATGAGACACATCTTAGATTCAAATAAATGTGTGGGAAGACATATAATAGGCAAATAATAACCACAAGAGAACTGGAAGGGCTATATTCTAGTTTGTCTTGAAATTAAACAAAGTAGACTTTGAACAAAGACGGACATTTCATTATCAATACACGAGAAACACATAAAAATGTAAAAATATACGCACCTAATAATAGAGTCTTAAATTACATGAAGCAAAACTTGACAGAATTGAAAGGAGAAATACACAACTCAAAAACCATAGTTGGAAATTCCAGTACACTACTGTCAGTAATTGAAAGAACAACCAGGCAGCAAATCAGAAAGGATGAAGATTTTAACAATACTATCAACCAACTTGACTTATGTAGCATTTATAGAACATACACCAATGACTGCCAAATACGCATTCTTTTCAAGAATTCATGGAACATTCTCCAGAATAGGTCATATGTTGAGGCACAAAACAAGTCTCACTAAGTTGAAAAAGATAAAAATCATGCAAAGTATGTTCTCTGACCACAGTGGGATTAAAATGGAGATCAATAACCAAAAGAAATCTGGAAAAACTTCAAGTATTGGAAATTAAACCTCTAAATAATCCATGGCCCCAAAAAAGATAGCAGAAGATTAAAATTTTAAAGATTCAACTTAATTAAAACAGAAACACAACAAATCAAAATATAGGGAATTCAATGAAAGCAGTGCTTAGAGGAGAATTTATTGCCTTAAATCAAGAAAGAAAAAAGGTATCTCAACCCAACAACTCAAGCATTCACCATAGGAAACTATAAAAAAAAGAGCAAACAATTATAAGGAAAATAGGAGGAAAGAAATAAATATTTCAAGCAGAAATCAATGACATAGAAAAAAAATCAACAGAGATAATCAATGAAACCAAGTTTGATTCTAGGAAAAGGCCAACAAAATTGACAAACCCTAGCTATATTAACCAAGAAAATAAGAGGTAATACACAATTATCAAAACCAGAAATGAAAGAGTGGACTTCACAACTGACCTACAGAAATCAAAATGATTATGAGAGAATATTCTGAACTACTTATAGCTACAAACAGACAACTTTGTTAAAACAAATTCCTAGAAAAATGCAAATAACCAAAATTGACTCAAAAAGAAATAGAATATCTGAAAAACCTAAAAGTCCATTGACAGAGATTGGTTCAAGATGGCAGAATAGAAGGATGTATGCTCAATCCTTCCTGCAAGAGCACTGGAATCACAACTAACTGCTCAACAATCATCAACAGGAAGACACTGGAACTCACCAAAAAGATACTACACATCCAAAGACAAAGGAGAAGCTACAATGAGATGGTAACAGGGGCACAATCGCAAAAAATTCAAATCCCATAACTGCTGGGTGGGTAACTCACAAGCTGGAGAACAATTATACCACAGGAGTCCACCCACTGGAGTGAGGGTTCTGAACCCCATGTCAGGCTTCCCAACCTGGCGGTCTGGCAATGGGAAGAGGAATCCCCAGAGAATCAGACTTTGAAGGCCAGCAGATATATTGCAGAACTTCTATAGGACTGGGAGAAACAGAGACTCCACTCTTGGAAGGCATACACCAGGACTCAGGGGGAAGAAGCAGTGACCCCATAGGAGACTGAACCAGATCTACCCACTAGGGTTGGAGGGTCTTCTGCAGAGGCAGGGGGTGGCTGTGGCTCACCACATGGACAAGAACACTGGCAGCAGAAGTTCTGGGAAGTACTCATTGGCATGAGCCCTCCTGGAGTCTGCCATTAGCCACTCCAAAAGCCTTACAAAGGCTGATTAGCCCCTTACAAAGAGTAAGCTCCAGTGCTGGATTGCCTCAGGCCAAAAAATCAACAGGGAGGGAACACAGCCCCACCCATCAGCAGACAAGTGGATTAAAATTTTACTGAGCTCTGCCCACTAGAGCAACACTCAGCTCTACCCACCAGTCCCTCTTATCAGGAAGTGTGCACAAGCTTCTTAGATAGCCCCATCCACCAGAGGGAAGACAACAGTAGCAATAAGAACAATAAACCTGCAGCATATAGAACAAAAACCACAGCCACAGAAAGATAGAGAAAATGAAAAGACAGAGGACTTTGTACCACATAAAGGAACAAGATAAAACCCCAGAAAGACAACTAAATGAAGTGGAGATATGTAACCTTCCAGAAAAAGAATTCAGAATAATGATAGTGAAGAAGATCAAGGACCTTGGAAAAAGAATGGAGACAATGCAAGAAATGTTTAACAAAGACCTAGATGAATTAAATAATAAACAGAGAAGAACAATACAGTAACTGAAATGAAAAATACACCAGAAGGAATCAATAACAGAATAACTGAGGCAGAAGGATGGATAACTTACCTGGAAGACAGAATGATGGAAATCACTGTTGTAGAACAGAATAAAGAAAAAAGAATGAAAAGAAATGAAGACAGCCTAAGAGACCTCTAGGACACCATTAAATGCACCAACACTCACATTATAGGGGTCTCAGAAGGAGAAGAGAGAGAGAAAGGACCTGAAAAAATATTTGAAGAGATTATAGTCAAAAAATTCCCTAACATGGGGAAGGAAATAACCACCAAAGTCCAGAAAGTGCAGAGAATCCCAGGCAGGATAAACCCAAGGAGAAACACGCCAAGACACATAGTAATCAAACTGACAAAAATTAAAGACAAAAAAAAATTATTAAAGTCAACAAGGGAAAAATGACAAATAATATACAAGGGAACTCCCATAATGTTAACAGCTGATTTCTAAGTAGAAACTCTGCAAGCCAGAAGGGAGTGGCCTGATATAGTTAAAGTGATAAAAGGGAAGAATCTACAACCCAGAATACTCTACCCAGCAAGGATCTCATTCAGATTTGACAGGGAAATCAAAAGCTTTACAGACAAGCAACAGCTAAGAGAATTCAACACCACCAAACCAGCCCTACAACAAACAGTAAAGGAACTTCTCTAAGTGAGAAACATAAGAGAAGAAAAGCACCTATATAAACAAATCCAAGACAATTAAGAAAATAGTAATAGGAATATACATATCAATAATTACCTTGAATTTGAATGGATTAAATGCTTCAACCAAAAGACACAGACTGGCTGAAACAAGACCCATATATATGCTGTTTACAAGAGACCCACTTGAGACTTAGGGACACATACAGATTGAAAGTGAAGGGATGGAAAAAGATACTCCATGCAAATGGAAATCAAAAGAAAGCTGGTGTAGCAATACCCATATCAGATAAAATAGACTTTAAAATAAGGAATGTTGCAAGAGACAAGAAAAGACACTACATAATGATCAAAGGTCAATCCAAGAAAAAGATATAACAATTGTAAGTATACATGCACCCAACATAGGACCACCTCAATACATAAGTCAAATGCTAACAACTATAAAAGAGGAAATTGACAATAACACCATAATAGTGGGGGACTTTAACACCCCACTTACACCAATGGACAGATCATACAGACAAAAAATTAATAAGGAAACACAAGCTTTAAATGACACAGTAGACCAGATAGATTTCATTGATACTTATAGGACATTCCATCCCAAAACAGCAGATTACACTTTCTTCTCAGGTGCACACAGAACAGTCTCCAGGGTACATCATATCTTGGGTTACAAATCAAGCCTCAGTAAATTTTAAAAAATTGAAATCATATTAAACATCTTTTCTGACCACAATGCTATGAGATTAGAAATCAATTACAGGAAAAAAAAAACAAAACAAAACTGTAAAAAACACAAACACATGGAGGCTAAATAAATATACTACAAAATAACCAAGAGATCACTGAAGAAATCAAAGTGGAAATCAAAAAATAGCTAGAGACAAATGACAACAGATCCAAAACCTATGGGATGCAGCAAAAGCAGTTCTAAGAGGGACCTTTATATCAATACAATCCTACCTCAAGAAACAGCAAAAATTGCAAATAAACAATCTAACCTAACACCTAAAGAAACTAGAGAAAGTAGAACAAAAAAACCCCAAAGTTAGTAGAAGGAAAGAAATCATAAAGATCAGAGCAGAAATAAATGAAAAAGGCACAAAGAAAACAATAGTAAAGATCAATAAAACTAAAAGCTGGTTCTTTGAGAAGATAAACAAAATTGATAGACATTTAGCCAGACTTATCAAGAAAAAGAGGGAGAGAACTCAAATCAGTAAAATTAGAAATGAAACAGAAGTTATAACAGACACCACAGAAATAAAAAGCATCATAAGAGACTAGTACAAGCAACTATATGCCAATAAAATGGAAAACCTAGAAGAAATGGACAAATTCTTAGAAAAATATAGGCTTCCAAGACTGAATCAGGAAGAAATAGAAAATATGGACAGACCAATCACAAGTAATGAAATTGAAACTGTCATTAAAAATCTTCCAACAAACAAAAGTCCTGGACCAGATGACTTCACAGGTGAATTCTATCCAACACTTAGAGAAGAGCTAACACCCATTCTTTTCAAACTCTTCCAAAAAATTGCAGAGGAAGGAACACTCCCAAACTCATTCTATGAGGCACCATCACCCTACAGAAAGAAAAAAAAAAAAAAAAGAAAATTAGACACCAATATCACTGTTGAATATGGATGTAAAAATCCTCAAAAAATACTAGCAAACAGAATCCAACAACACATTAAAATCATCATACACCATGATCAAGTGGGATTTATCCCAGAGATGCAAGGATTCGTCAATATACACAAATTAATGAATGTGATACACCATATTAAAAAATTGAAGAATGAAAACCATACAATCATCTCAATAGATGCAGGAAGAGCTTCTGAAAAAATTCAATACCAATTTATGATAAAAACTCTCCAGAAAGTGGGTATAGAAGGAAACTACCTCAACATAATAGATGCCATATATGACAAACCCAGAGAAAACATCATTCTCAATGGGGAAAAACTGAAAGAATTCCCTCTAAGATCAGGGATAAGACTAGGATGTCTACTCTTGCCACTACTATACAACATAGTTTTGGAAGTCCTTGCCACAGCAATCAGAGAAGAAAAAGAAATAAAAGGAATCCAAATTGGAAAAGAAGAAGTCAACCTGTCACTGTTTGCAGATGACATGATACTATACACAGAAAATCCTGAAGATGCCACCAGAAAACTACTTGAGCTAATCGATGAATTTGGTAAAGTTACAGGATACAAAATTAACACACAGAAATCTCTTGCATTTCTATACATTAACAACAAAAGATCAGAAAGAGAAATTAAGGGAAAAATTCCATTCAACACTGCAACAAAAAGAACAAAATACCTAGGAATAAACCTACCTAGGGAGGTAAAAGGCCTGTACTCAGAAAAATATAAGACACTGATGAAAGAAATCAAAGATGACCCAAACAGATGGAGAGATACAACATGTCCTTGGATTGGAAAGATCAATATTGTGAAAATGATTATACTACCAAAAGCAATCTACAGATTCAATGCGATCCCTATCAAATTACCAATGGCATTTTTACAGAATTAAAACAAAAAATCCTAAAATTTGTATGGAGACACAAAAGACCCCAAATAGCCAAGGCAATCTTGAGAAAGAAAAAACAGAGCTGGAGGAATCAGGATCCCTGACTTCATGCTATACTACAAAGCTACAGTAATCAAGATAGTATGGCACTGGCACAAAAACAGAAATATAGATCAATGGAACAGGATAGAAAGCCCAGAGATAAACCCATGCATCTATGGTTAACTAATCTATGACAAAGAAGGCAAGGATATATAATGGAGAAAAGGCATTCTCTTCAATAAGTCATGCTGGGAAAACTGGACAGCTACATATAAAAGAATGAAATTAGAAGACTCCTTAATAGCATACACAAAAATAAACTCAACATGGATTAAAGACCTATTTATATACCAGACTCTATAAAACTCTTAGAGGAAAACATAGGAAGAATATTCTTTGACATAAATCACAGCAAGATCTTTTTTGACTCACCTCCTGGAGTAATGAAAACAGAAAACAAAAAGCAAACAAGTGGGACCTAATGAAACAAAGTGTTTTGCACAGCAAAGAAAACTATAAACAAGATGAAAAGACAACTCTTAGAATGGGAGAAAATATTTGCAAATGAATCAGCAGACAAAGGATCAAGCTCCAACATATATAAACAGTTCATGCAGCTCAATATCAAAAAAACCCAAACAACTCAATCAAAAAATGGGCAGAAGACCTAAATAGGTATTTCTCCAAAGACATACAGATGGCCAGGAGGTACATGAAAAGCTGCTCAACTTTAGAGAGCAGCTCAACTATTAGAGAAATGCAAATCAAAACTACCATGAGGTATAACCTCACACTGGTTAGAATGGGCATCATCAGAAAATCTACAAACAATAAATGCTGGAGAGGATGTGGAGAAAAGGGAATACTTCTGCACTGTTTGTGGGAATGTAAATTGATACAGCCACTATGGAGAACAGTATGGGGGTTCCTTGAAAAACTAAAAATAGAATTACCATATGACCCAGAAATCCCACTACTGGGCATATACCCAGGGAAAACCATAATTCAAAAAGACACACGCACCCGAATGTTCATTGCAGTACTATTTACAGTAGCCAGGTCATGAAAGTGGCTTAAATATCTATCGACAGATGAATAGATAGAGAAGTATATATATACAATGGACTATTACTCAGCCATAAAAAGGAACAAAATTGGATCATTTGTAGAGACATGGATAGACCTAGAAACTGTCACACAGAGTGAAGTAAGTCAGAAAGAGAAAAACAAATATCATATATTAATGCATAAATGTGGAATCTAGAAAAATGGTACATATCAACTGGTTTGGAAGGCAGAAATAGAGACACAGATATAGAGAACAAACATATGGACACCAAGGGGGGGAATGCCGGTGGGGGTGGTGGAGGGTTTCAGTTGGATTGAATTGGGAGATTGGGATTGCCATATATACATTACTAATAAGAAAAAAAAAATCAAATTGAACACTGTAAATATATGCAATTTACTGTGTCAATTATATCTCAATAAAATTTTTAAAAAATGTCCAATGACAGATGAATGGATTAAGAAAATGTGGTGTATATATATACAACGGAACACTATTCAGCCATTAAAAAAATGAAATAATACCATTTTCAGCAACATGGATGGAACTAGAGATTATCATCCTAAGTGAAGTAAGTCAGACTGAGAAAGATAAATACCATATGATATCACTTATATGTGGAATCTGAAATATGACACAAATGAACCTACCTATAAAACAGAAACAGACTCACAGACATAGAGAACAGACTTGTGGTTTCCAAGGCTGGTGAGGAGGGATGAAGTGGGAGGTTGGGGTTAGTAGATGCAAAATGCTATATATAGAATGGATAAACAACAAGGTCCTACTGTATAGCACATGGAACTATATTCAATATCCTGTGCTAAACGATAATGGAAAAGAATATGAAAATGTATAAATGTATGTATGTGTATACACACACACACACATATAGACACACACATATATGTATATATATGACTGAATCACTTTGCTGTACAGCAGAGGTTAATACAACATTGTAAATCAACTATACTTCAATTTTTTTAAAGCTCTTTATTGGAATATAATTGTTTTACACTGTTGTGCCAGTTTTTACTGTAAAACAAAGAGAATCATCTGTATTTTACTTCAATTAAAAAAAGAAAGAAAAAATCTATAGTCAAAACAATGTAAAATAAAAGAGGCAAAAATATTTTTTTTAAAAAAAGAAGAAATAGAATACTTAAATAGATCTATAACAAGGAAAATAATTTAATTAGGAAGAAAAAATTCCACAAAGAAAAGCATGGCCAGATGGCATCACTGGTGAAGTTTATGAACTATTTAAAGAATAAATAATAATATATCACAAATTCTTCAGAGAATTGAGGAGGAAGACTCCCTAGATCTTCAATGAGGTCATTATTATCCTGATATCAAAGCCAGACAAAGAAATCACAAGAAAAAATTTTTAGAACAATATCCAGTCTTGCCATAGCCACAAGATTTCTTTACAAAATATTCCCAAGCCCAATTCAGCAATATATAAAAAGGATTATACACCATGACCATGTGAGATTTATTCTAATATGATTTTTTTTTTTTTGAATTCAACTAGCAGGAAGACGTGTTTTCCCAGAATCTCCTCCTGCTATCTTCTTCTTTTTTTTTTAACTTTTTATTTTTTACAATAAACTGCATATATTTAGAGTGTACTATTTGGTATCCCAATCTCCCAATTCACTCCCTCCCAACCCTCCCCGCTTTTCCCACTTGGTGTCCATATGTTTGTTCTCTACATCTGTGTCTCGATTTCTGCCTTGCAAACACGTTGATGTGTACCATTTTTCTATAGTCCACATACATGTGTTAATATACAATATTTGTTTTTCTCTTTCTGACTCACTTCACTCTGTATGACAGTCCATAGGTCCATCCATGTCTCTAAAAATGTCTCAGTTTCATTGCTTTTTACAGCTGAGTAATATTCCATTGTATATATGTACCACATCTTTTTTATCCATTCATCTGTTGTTGGACATTTAGGTTGCTTCCATGTCCTGGCTATTGTAAATAGTGCTGCAATGAACATTGGAGTGCATGTGTCTTTTTGAATTATGGTTTTCTCTGGGTATATGCCCAGGAGTGGGATTGCTGGGTCATATAGTAGTTCTATTTTTAGTTTTGCAAGGAACCCCCATACTGTTCGCCATAGTGGCTGTATCAATTTACATTCCCACCAGCAATGCAAGAGCGTTCCTTTTTCTAATATGATTTTAATATCTAAAAATCAATCTATGTGATGCATAATAATAGAATAAAATATAAGTTCATCTCAATTCATGCAAAAAATAAAATATTTGGGAAAACCCAGTACAGATTCATGATAAAAACTTTCAACAATGTAGGGGTAAAAGGAAACTTCTTCAACCTCATAGGAGATATCTACAAAACATACTTAATGATGAAAGACTGAATACCTTCCTCTTAACATTTGGAAAGCAAGGAAATCTATTTTACTACTGCTGCTCAACATACTACTGGAAATTTTAGCCAGCACAGTAAGAAAAAAGAAAAGAAAAGAAAAGAAAAGGAAGGAAGGAAGGAAAGAAGGAAGGAAGAGAAAGAAAGGAAGGAAAGGCATGCATATCAGAATGCAAGAAATAGAATTGTCCTTATTTACAGATGACATGGTCTACATACAAAATCACAGCAAATCTACCAAAAAAAAAAAAAATCCAGAATTGATAAGTGAGTTCAGCAAAGTTGCAGAATACAAAAATGACCTACAAAATCAACTGTGTATATCTGTATACTATCAATTAACACTGAAACAGCAGTTTTAAAAATGGCATTTACAATAGCTCAAAATGAGATGAAATATTTAGGTATAAGTATAAGAAAACATGCACAGAACTTCAATGCTCAAAATTACAGAATTCTGAAGAAAGAAATCAAACAAGGTCTAAATAAATGGAGACATAATGTGTTCATGTTTGGAAGACTCAACATAATAAAGATGTCAATTGTCTCTAAGGTGATATACAGATTTTTAGCAATTTCTATCAAAATTTCAGCTAGATTTTTTTTGTTAGTATAGACAATATCGATGTAAATGTATGTGGAAAGTCAAAGAACTAAAATATCTAATAAAATTTTGAAAAAGGAGAATCAATTGGGAAGCAATCAAGATTTTTTCATAGCTATGGTAATCAAGACTGTGTGGCACTGGTGCAAGAATAAACACATAGATCAGTGGAACAGAAGAGACCCTCCATAAACAGCCGCACAAGTATGGGTAGCAGATTCCTAAGCTAGTTTCAAAGGCAATTCAATGGAGGAAAGATAGTGTTTCCAACAAATGGGGTTAGAACAATCAGATATCCATAGGAAAAAAGTGAACCTTGACTTAAAACTGATGTCAGGGCTTCCCTGGTAGCACAGTGGTTAAGAATCTGCCTGCCAATGCAGGGGACACAGGTTTGATCCCTGGTCAGTAAAGATCCCACATGCCATAGATCATCTAAGCCCACATGCCACAACTACTGAGCCTATGCTCTAGAGCCCATGAGCCACAACTAATGAGCCCATGCTCCATAACTACTGAAGCCACTGCAATGTGAAGCCTGTACACCACAATGAAGGGTAGCCCTCACTCTCTGCAACTAGAGAAAGCCCACACAGCAACAAAGACTCAATGCAGCCAATAAATAAATTAAAAAGGAAAACCCAAAAACTAATGCCAAAAACTCAGCCTCTGTGCACCACTGCTGAATCAAATCTCAGAGACAGAGCTTTGGGTGCAGTAGGAAAGAATAGCTTTATTGTTTTGCCAGGCAAAGGGGGACACAGTGGGTTAGTGCCTTTCAAAACTGTATGTCCTGGTGTACCTCGAAAGCTGGTACAAAAGTGTAAAGCAATTATATTCCAATAAAGAGCTTAAAAAATAAAACTGTATGTCCCAATCCAGGAGAATTTGGTGAGAAGTTTTATAGTAATGGCTCAAGGGCAGGGTTGCTGATAAGGATTAGGGTGTGTGCAGGGCCTGCACTCCTTTAATCTGGTCTCAGGTGGTCTTCTTTGGAATGAAGAATGCTAACATCTTCTACTTGTTGGGGGTTTTAGTTCTGTAAACAGCTCACAGATGTTGTTATGTCTATCCCTTGAGGGGGACCAGGACACTGCCCCAAGGCTGTACTACTGTTTCTTGGCTTCTCCCCCCTTGTCTCTGCAACCCCTCCCTTCACGGATCATCAACTGTCCCAATCTGCCCTTTGGAACTCAGGGAAGGTCATGGAGGCTGGAGGCTACTCTGTACAAGAAAAGGGGACACAGAAAAACTTCCATGCCCAGGATCCCCACAGTGTCCTCCTTGGTTTTACAAGTATGTGGTGAATTTCTAGGTATCTTTCTGTCAAAAACAAATTGGCACTTGCCATGGGCACTTGCCATCTACCTCTACAAGGATTAAACACACTGTGCTGCTGCAGCTGCTGACCTTCAATATCCCCTGAAGGGAATTCAGGGTGGAGACCAGGAATGAGGCACTCTGTGCTTTGGAAAATGGGCAGAACAGGTCCTCAGATAGTTAGATGTTCTCAGGAGCTGATTTTATGAGCCCAACCCTTGCATCCCCTCATATCTAGAAAAGCACTAAATCCCTACATGGTGATGTCTGCTCCTCATGACTAGCAGAAACCGCCCTACAAAAATAAGTGTTTGACTGCATGTACTTCTTCACCAAGATTACATATATACTAATCTTCCCTGCTGCCTCTTTGGAACAGTTTCTCAGAGCTATCTGGGATGCTGTCTCCCAGGCTGCAGTCCTCATTTTGCCCCAAATAAACTCAACTCGCAATTCTCATGCTGTACATTTTTTTTAGTCGACATTCCTAATATGTATTTCTAATGTAATTCTGTTGTGATCACAGAATATATTTTGTATGATTTAAATTATTTTAAATTTATCAAGACTTGCTTTATAGCCTAGGTGTGGTCTGTCTTGGTAAACATTCCATGTGCACTTGAAAAAATACACATTCTACTGTTGTTGGGTGGAGTATTTTATAAATGTCAATTAGGCCAAGTTGATTGATAATATTGTTCAAGTCTTGTTCAAGAGTTCTATATCTTTCCTGATTTTCTGCCTACTCATTCTTTCAGCTGTCCAGAGAGAGATGTTGGAAATCTTTTGTTACCGATTGTGAGTTGTCTGTTTCTCCTTGCAGATTTCAACCTGCTATAATTTTCTTCTTCCTGAAGAACTTTAAAAAATATATCCTGTACTACAAATCTGCTGGAGATGAATCCTTTCAGTTGCACTATGTCTGGAAAAGTCTTTGTTTTGCCTTAGTTTTTAAAATATTTTTGCTGATTATAGAAATGTAGGCTTACAGTCCCACACTTAGACTCTAGTCCTTCAATAATGTTGCTGCACTGTCTTCTGGTTTACATTTCTTCTGAAGAGAAGTTCATTACTATTCTTATCTTTATTGTTGTGAGATAACATGCCTTTTTGTTCTGGCTACTTTTAAGATTTCTTTTTATCACAGATTAAGGCAACCCAATTATGACATGCCTTGATGTTGTTTTCTTCTCTCTCTCTCTCTTTGTGCTTGGGGTTGATTGGCCTTCTTGGACCTGAGAGTTTAGAGCTAAGTTTCTCAATCCCAGTACTATGGGGCCTGGTTGAGGCTGTCTATGCATTATAGGATGGTTAGCAGTATTCCTGGCTTCTACCCACTAGATTCCAGTATTGCTCACCTCTTGCAACAACCAAAAATGATTCCAGACATTGCCAAATGTCCTCCAGGGTCAAATCACCCCCCACTGAGCACCGCTGTTTTAGAGTTTTCTTCCCTTTCCCTCTCTTCTCCTACGGGGACTCTGGTTATATGTGTATTAGTCTGACTGAATTTGTCCCACAGCTCACTGATGCTTCATTATTTTTTTTTCAATCTTTTTTCTTTGAGTTTCATTTTGGATAGTTTTCTGTTGCTATTTCTTCAAGTTCACCCATCTTTTCTTCTTTATTGTCTAATCTGCTGTTAGTCCCACCCAGTATTTTTCATCTCAAAGACTGTATTTTCATTTCAGGTAGCTTGATTTTGGTATTTTTTCATATTTTTCCCTATCTCTAATAACCTGTGAAATCTTTCTTGAGCATTGAACATGGAATACAGCTATGATAATTGTTTTAATGTCCTTATCTGCTAATCCTAATAACTGTAACATTTCTGGGTTTATTTTTATTAATTGATTTTTTTCCTTCTCATTATGGGTCATATTTTCTTAACTCTTTGCATGCCAGACACTGTGAGTTCTACCTTGTTGGATGCTGGCTAATTTTGGATTCCTGTGAACATTAGTGAACATTATTTAGAGATGCAGCTAAGTCACTTGGAAATAGTTTGATCTTTCAAGGCTTGCTCTTGAGAGATGTTATGTAAGACCATGAAATGGTGCAAGAACCTGTGGGGTCCTCCATGATACAAATCCTTTCTGCGTCCCCCATTTCTCATTTGCAAGAAAGAGGCTTCGCCTCCTTGACTTTCCATGAGTTCCAAATGGCAGATTCAAATAGTTGCTAATCAGAGAAGGGAGGGAATGCAGAAAGAAAGGAGGAGCAGTCAAGAACAATAGTGCAGCCTTGGGGAAGGGTCCTGGTTCCTCCTCAATGAATAGACATAACAATATCTTTGAGTTCTTCTGCAGGAACTAAGGCCTCCACCCAGGTGGAAGATGGTAACTTCAGGATGAGCACAAGATTCCTGGAGCACCACCCTGTTACCTCACCACCAGCCAATCAGAAGAAAGTCACACACCCTGCAGCCCTCACCCCAAATTTTGCCTAAAAAGACTTCATAAAAACCATCAGAGAGTTCAGGGATTTTGAGCATGAGCCACCCCATTCTTCTTGCTTGTCCCTAAAATAAACCTTTCTCTGCTCTAAATGCTGATGTTTTGGTTTGTTTGGCCTCACTTGTGAGTCAGGCACATGGACTTGCATTTGGTAACAACCAGAGCAACCTTTGTTCTAAGGCTGATTCTGCTATACCACCAAGGAAATACCCTCTTGAGTACCCTATCTGATGGCCTGAGAACTGCAATATTTTCTCTTCTGACTGGTGGAGCAGGAGATACTCCCAGCCTTGCAAATCTCTGGTGATTGTTCTCTTACTCCACACTAGTGGTTCCTTCCCTAGCTTTGGGTGGCATCCCCACCCTCACACAGTGCTTAGTACTCAATACTCACAGGGGACCTTCTGGAATTCTTCAGAATTCTTTCTCTATGTATTTCTCTCCTCTCCTGCACTCTGCTCTGTAAACTCTAGTGGTTTGGTTCTCCCCAGACTCTCAGCTCCTTCTCCTCAACTCAGGTGGATCACCTGTTCCCCCTGGACTCACCTTCTCCTGCTGTACCCTGGATGTTCTCTCCAGGCAGTGAAGTGTGGGCAGTCATAGGTCTCTCCTTATTTACTTCCCTTTTCTCAGGGATCACTGTCATTCACCTTTGAGAACCAATGTCAGAAAATAATTGCTTTGTATACTTCATCTGTTTTTGTGTTACTCCATCTTAGAAGCAGAAATCATTCCTTAAACACCTAATTTTACCTTAACTTTAATTTTAATTTCTATATCACTTTTCAAAAGTTTCCTATTTCTATTTTTAAAAGTGTACTCAGAGATCTATCTGCTAAGCATAGTTTAACAATCATATTTCATTTAAAAAATCTGACAGCTTTAGTATTTTTGTATAAATGCCTAAAAACAGCAAGGGGGAACATCTAATTAGGATTTGGTATTCCTTGGTATAGGAAATAAATTGTGAGTCTTCATAGATTGGACAATTTTCTTTCTACAGATTAATATATCCCATTTTTGATGTCCAATTTCCATAAAAGAATCATAAATGAATTCTGTGGGAATGTGCACCTTCTTTCTGAGATGCACACTTTTAATTTACTTCTATTTCTCTAACATTCCCATAATTAAACTTGTTTCATATGATGTACAAATGGGTGACCTCACACAAGAGCTGACACATTGTAAATGGCTTTGAAGTGGGTCATGAAGGGAGAAAGTATGACTTGGTTCTGTATTACTTTAAAACTCCAAACCACATGTTTGCTTTCAAGGTAAAATAAAATGTAGTGTTTTTGTGGGGGGTTTAATATGTGCAGCTGAAGTATGACTCATTTTCGAAAACCACAGAAATTGTAAGGAAACAAAAATAAATCAAAGGAAAAGTCCTGGTCAGATCACTTTAGGATGGTTAGTAGTGTTCTTTCTTTTCTTTTCTCCTTCTCTTCCTCCTCCCCCCCTTCCTTTTTCCCTCTCCCTCCCTTCCAATTACTTAATTTTTACATTTTACAAGTTATCTTCTCTGCCTATATTTGAGAAGTAGAGAGAAGAGTGAAGCCTCTAATTAGGAAGGAGCTCTCAAGATGTTCCACTTGCTGAATATTGATAACAACAATAATGCACCACGTGGGTCAGAAAAAACTTTAATCCAGATGCTGGATATTTTGTTTAATAAGAGCTGTTGACAGAACTTACCAGAAAAACAATCTTTAAGTTGGTAATTTGTCTGGTCTTATCAGTACCATCTGAATGGCCAGGTGTTGTAAGTGAAACCTAGAGGACTGCCTCCATCAGGGCTTCTGTCTCCCAAAATTCAGATGTAAGAATTTTAAGAGTTTAGCTTTTCCTGACACATAATGAAGTAGGATTTTTTTTTTTAATTCACTGCTAAGAGTTAAAGTCATCATGGAATTTAGGTTTTATACTGTGGGGTATATTTCCCCCTTAGTTCCAACCAGTAGATTTGGTATTATGGAGTCAACAAAAACATAGGTTGAATGATTATAAAGTAAATCAGGGTACTAGAGTTCTTTCTCAAATTCACTAAGAAAATAGGTTTTGTTTTATAGATACAGCATTTTAGACAGTAAATCTATTGAAGGAAGGGCAATATCTCATTTACTTTGTACATTGTGTGTGTGTAGTTCACGTTCAGTGAATGTGTGTTGAGAGCAAGTAAGCATTATGCAAATACTCTGCTCTCCACGTGAGTGATCCCTCTGCTTCTCTCTATGTGATATTGTTACCGAGTCCAAGCTTGCTCTGCTCCTCGAACCAACAGGCCAATGAATTGGAGATGAGGTGTTGAGGCAAGGCATACTTTATATGGAAATCCAGCAGCCCGAGAAGTTGCCAGACTAGTGTCTCCGAAACACCATCTTATCAGGGTCTGGAGGCCAATTTCTTTTATAGAATCAGAGAGGGAGAGGCTCTGAGGAAGTAAAGTGAAAGGGTAGAATAGAGAGGGAGAGGCTACTGGGAAGTAAAGTAAAAGGCTCATCAGTCTTGCAAAACATCTCCTGGAATGACTAGCCTCAGGGAGGGGGTGTGTTAATTTCTTCTTCTCTGCAGCCATTCACAGGTGGGCAGGGTTCTCTGAGGAAGGTCATTATGTATAATTATAATAACAAGAGCAATGAAAAGCAAAGGTTAAAATCAAAGAAACAGATCCAACATGGAGTCCAGTTTAGCTCTTTCCTGTTACAGCATCAGTGTTCTTTATTTGTCTTTGGCCTCTGTCCTATCCCTTATCACTTATTAATTTCTTTTCCAGATTTTAAACCTAAATTCTTTAGTTTAATGTGAGATATAATTTAAGATTACTCTGTTAACTTGAAACTTAAGTGAAAAAAGTAATATACCTGGTATATGTTTTGTTTATTCATCTCAGGTCTGGTAAAATTGGATTCTTAAATATTCAGTGTTCAACTCAACCTCCATCTCTGTTGGTTATTTTCTTTCTTTTTTTCTTTTTTCTTTTCTTTTTTGACACACAATAAACAACATAAAGTGTACAACTTGATATTTTTTCTTATTAGTCACCTGTTTCATACATATTAATATATATATGGCAATCACAATCTCCCAAGTCATCCCACCACAAACCCCACCCCCACACACTTTCCCCTCTTGGTGTCCATATGTTTGTCCTCTACATCTGTGTCTCTATTTCTGCCTTGCAAACTGGTTGATCTGTACCATTTTTCTAGATTCCACATATATATGTTAATATACAATATTTGTTTTTCTCTTTCTAGGTCCATCCATGTCTCTACAAATGACCCAACTTTGTTCCTTTTTATGGCTGAGTAATATTCCATTGTATACACATACCACATCTTCTTTATCCATTCGTCTGTCAATGTGTCAGTTATTTTCTTATGGAAGTCTAAAACTTGTTACAGTTTGACTTTAACTTTTTTCTTAGCAACAAAAAACAGAAACTCAAATCTCTGTTTTGTTTTTCTCCTTTGCTGTGAGATATTAGACTATAATTAACTTTTCACTTAGTGAATTAACTTTAATATTCTTTTCACACACATGCATTCATGTTGGTGATTTCCACCTTATTCTCCTCCATGTGCTATCATGGTCACAACTATCTACCTCCATATTGTCTGCTCCACCTTCCTTCTCACACTTACTGCAAGGTGCTACAGGAAGTCTTCCTTGTGAAATGCCTTCTGAGCTCTACAGAGGTGGCCCTTTCTTGAGGGTCTTTTCCCTCTGCCTCTGTGGCATGATAATATACAGATTCTCTGGTCTCTGCTTCTCTTTCCTCCCATGGATTTTCCCTCTAACCTCCTAAAAGAAACAAGGGCTTGTTCTGTGGCTTTCCTTGCTTCAAGTTCTTGCCCTGCAGACTGCATTTATTTCTAAATTGATGACAGCTTAGCATTTTATCTAGGCTCTTTGTCCTGACTTCTAGGTCATGTCTGCTTAAAGGATATTTTAAATTATCTTACTCTTGTCTCACCTCCACTGTGTCTAAACTAGATTTATTTCTTCTCTCTGTGGTGACTCCTTTTTCCCCAGTTCAAACTTGGCTGGAAACTGGAGTCAATTTTGACTCAATTCTTTGTCTTTCCCTGTATACAATCAGTTACCAATTCTTATTGCTTTCGCTTTTGGACACATCTTTCATCTGTCCCTTTAGGACCTCACAACTTGTTGAAATGACGTAGTGGCCTGAGACCTTCTGTGGCTTGGCTTCCACATTAAGTTCATGGTTCAGATTGCAAATGGTACCACAACACCAGGGCAGAAGAAGATTCTGCCCTTTCTGACAAGACACAGCCCACTCATTGCATCTACTCTCCTTCACTCCTCCACAGGGCCTTTCTTTTTTTCTTTTTCTTTCTTTCTTTTCTTTTTTTTTTTTGGCCATGTCACATAGCATGTGGTATCTTAGTTCCTTGACCAGAGATTGAAGTTGCACCCCTTGCATTGGAAACATGGAGTCTTAACTGCTGGACCACCAGGGAAGTCCCTATAGGGGAAAGAGGACAGAGGACACATGCACTAAGGTGTGGAGATAGGAATGAGGTCAGCATGCTCCACTTTGCCAGCTGCCATTCACTTAGGGACATGGGTGTGGCGTTCCTCCAGCAGGATGCTCATCCCAAACTTTCTGATGTCTCCTCCTCTCTGCCCTCCTGTCCCAGTTTCATGGGACCCCTTGTTGCTGCTTTGTCCTCCCTTCACCCTGCAAGGTTTGGAGAGCAGTGGCACTGTGCTTACCATGTGTCTTGTTTGTCTGTTTTCTTTTCTCTCTCTTCTCCTCATTGACCACCAACTGGCTCCTATAGAACACAAGCCCCATGAAAGCAAGGCCTTGGTCATCTTGCTGCCAGGTACGTGCTGATACCTAGCACAGTGCCTGGCACATGAAGGGAAGGACAAGGCCAGGCCCACAGAGAACCTGGTTAGGGACACATCTCTTTTTTTGTTTTATTTATTTTCAAAGAACTTTTACTGAGATACAATTGACATACAATAAACTGCATATAAAGTGCCCAATTTGATTTTTTTTCTTATTAGTAATGTATACATAGCAGTCCCAATCTCCCAATTCATCCCACGCCAACACCACCCCCCTTCCCCTCTTTGTGTCCATACATTTGTTCTCTATATCTGTGTCTCTATTTCTGCCTTTCAAACCAGTTGACATGTCCTATTTTTCTAGATTCTGCATATGTGTTAATATATGATATTTGTTTTTCTCTTTCTAACTTCACTCCGTATGACAGTCTCTAGGTCCATCCATGTCTCTACAAATGTCCCAATTTCATTCCTTTTTATGACTGAGTAATATTCCATTGTATATATGTACCATATCTTCTTTATCCATTCATCTGTTGATGGACATTTAGGTTGTTTCCATGACCTGGCTATTGTAAATAATGCTGCAATGAACATTGGGGTGTATGTGTCTTTTTGAATTATGGTTTTCTCTGGGTATATGCCCAGGAGTGGGATTGCTGGGTCATATGGTAATTCTGTTTTTAGTTTTTCAAGGAACCCCCATACTGTTCTCCATACTGGCTGTGTCAATTTACATTCCCACCAACAGTGCAAGAGTGTTCCCCTTTCTCCATACCCTCTCCAGCATTCATTGTTTGTAGATTTTCTGATGATGCTCAATCTAACCAGCGTGAGGTGATACCTCATTGTAGTTTTGATTTGCATTTCTCTAATAATTAGTGACATTGAGCAGCTCTTCATGTCTCTCTTGGCCATCCTTATGTCTTCTTTGGAGAAATGCCTACTTAGGTCTTCTGCCCATTTTTTGATTGGGTTGTTTGTGTTTTTGATATTGAGCTGCATGAACTGTTTATATATTTTGGAGATTAATCCTTTGTTGATTCACTTCCAAATATTTTTTTCTGTTCTGAGGGTTGTCTTTTCATCTTGTTTATGGTTTTCTTTGCTGTGCAAAAGCTTTTAAGTTTCATTATTTATTTTTGTTTTTATTTCATTACTCTAGGAGGTGGGTCAAAAAACCTCTCTGTGATTTATGTCAAAGAGTGTTCTTCCTATGTTTTCCTCTAGAAGTTGGTGGTGGGTAGGGCTGGATGTTGCTTTGGTGGGCGGAGCTCAGTAAAACTTTGTCTTGTCTGCCGATGGGTGGGGATATGTTCCCTCCCTGTTGGTTGTTTGGCCTGAGGGAACCCAGCATTGGAGCTTACAGTCTCTTTGACGGAGCTAATGGTGGACTCCGGGAGGGCTTGTGCCAATGAGCACTTCCCAGAACCCCTGCCATCAGTGTCCCAGTCCCCATGGTGAGACACAGCTGCCCCCCACCTCTGCAGGTGACCCTCCAACACCAGCAGGTAGGTCTGGTTCAGTCTCCTATGGGGTCACTGCTCCTTCCCCATGGTCCTGGTGTGCACACTACTTTTTTTGTGCCCTCCAAGAGTGGAGTCTCTGTTTCCCCCAGTCCTGTGGAAGTCCTGCAATCAAATCCCACTGGCCTTCAAAGTCTGCTTCTTTGGGGATTCCTCCTCCCATTGCCAGACCCCCAGGTTGGGAAGCCTGATGTGGGGCTCAGAACCCTCACTCCAGTGGGTGGTATAACTGTTCTCCAGTTAGTGAGTCACAAACCAAGCAGTTATGGGATTTGATTTTATCACAATTGCACCCCTCCCAATGTCTCATTGTGGCTTCTCCTTTGTCTCTGGATGTGGGGTGTCTTTTTTGGTGAGTTCCCGTGTCTTCCTGTTGATGATTGTTCAGCATCTAGTTGTGATTCCGGTGGTCTTGCAAGAGGGAGTGAGCACATGTCCTTCTACTCTGCCATCCTGAACCATCTCCTGGGACTCAACTCTTGCCCAACAGAACAAGTCAGTGTAGTTGTTCATGGAGTGGGCTTGGGTGCACAGCCAAAGGAGCCAAGTGGAAGGATGTGAGGTTAGCATGTGATGGCTGCAGCTGGCTGAACTGGGCTTTGGGGGACTGCCTGAGAGATACTGTAAGCAGAACTTGCTTTAAACACAGAACTTGTTTTGAACACAGAAAGAAGGTAGTGGCTTCAAGGAAACACCAGTGACCTATTATTATTCTTTCTTATCTGTGCTACTTCCCCCACACTGGCCAACCACTTAGCTGAAAATGATGACATGAGAGGAAAGGGGAAGACAGGGCAGCTCACAGATGCTTTTCTTTTAGTTTTTCCTCACTCACTAGAAAGATGAAAATGTTAGCAGAATGTGAGTGTATCAAAAAGTGAAATAAAAACAGTTGACCTAGCTTTATGCAGCATTTCCTTTGCCCAGGTAAGAATGGAATCTGCATGCATGTGTGAGCAATGGATTGTGTAATTTCAGGGATTCTACACAGGAGCTGAATGTTCTAATATTTGCGTTTAAAACTGGCATCACATAACATAAATGGTAAAATTCATGCTATACTCTTAAATTTTATTTTTTCTTTACTTAGTATGACATTAGGTAGCAAACAAAAACAAGAGAGAGAAAGCAGAAGAAAGAAAATCACTTCCTCTATTGGTACATTTCACAGCACTTTTTTGCTGCTTGCTGAATAAGAGGTCATGCATTTTCATTTGTATTGGGCCACAGTTATATTGCAGGTCCTGTGTGTGGGGGAGGAAGAATGAAGTCAGGAAAGCTACATTGTGGAGGTAACATTTGACCTGGGTCTTGAAAATGAGTAGGCATCCCCAGGCAGAAGTAAACAGAAGGAACAGCAAAAACTCCTGCTGGGGGATATAAACATGTGCCTTGGTCAGCTTCAGCTGTGCAATATTGTGACATAAGAAAAAACCAATGGCCAACAATTTAATCAATCATGACTATATAATGAAGTCTCCATATAAACCCCAGAGGAGGAGGTTTGAAGAACTGGGTTGGGGAACCAGAGTGATTCCACACACCACCATGCTGGATCCCAAACTCCACAGGGACAGAAGCTCCCTTGTTCAGGACCTCATCTTATATATCTCTTCATTTAGCTGTTGATTTATATCCTTTGATATCCTTTGTAATAGACCGATAATCCAGTGAGTAAGCAGGTTTCTTGAGTTCTGTGAGCCACTCTAGCAAATTCATCCAATCTTAGGAAGGAGTCATGGGAACCTCCATCTGTAGCCAGATGGCCAGAAGTACAGGTGACAACATGGGCTTGCAATTGACATCTGAGCTAGAGGACAGTCATGTGGGACTGAGACCTTAACCTGTGGAATCTGATGCTATTTCTAATGTCAGAATTGGGTTAAATTGTAGGACACTTAGCTGGTGCCCAAGATTTGCTTACTGGTGGGGAAACCACTCTCTCCCTCTACCCACAGACACATTGGAATTGGTACAGAATTGTTAGGCTGTCATAACAAAATACCATAGACTGGCTTACACAGCATAAATTTATTTCTTCACAGTTCTGAAGCCTAGAAGTCCAAGATCAAAGTACCAGCATGGTTACTCTCTGGTGGGGCCTTTGTTCTTGGCATGTAGATGGCTCTTTTCACTGTGTCCTCATATGGAAGAGAGAGAGAAAGAATGCTTTGGTGTCTCTTTTTGTAAAAGCACTAATTCCATCTTAAGGGTCACACTTATAACCTCCTCTAAATTTAATTATCTCCCCAAGCCCCAATCTCCAATACCATCACTTTAGAGGTTAGGTTTTCAATGTATGAATATGGGGGAGGGCAAAATCCAGTCCGTAGCAATATACATGAAATTCTTGGGGAACATCGAGTAGGTGTGTATGATAAGAGTAGGTACTGGATAGGTAGAAGCTAGGACAAAGCTAGTGTCAGGTGTAAAGTTCTGTACTGTGCTAAGACTTAAGCTTTACATAGGAAATAGAGAATTTAGAGCATAGTCAGACTTGTGTTTTAGAATGATGCTCTGGCAAAGCATGTAGGATATAGCATAAAGGAGTATTATTTAGATGTAAAGACCTAGAGAAATAGAGGTCAGCTTAAGGCTATGATTTTATTTCCTGCAAAGGGGTGAGCCAAGACATGGGGAAGGAAACAAGGATGCATATGGCATGGTCAAATCATCTTTGTATGTTAAATGTTTTTCTGTAAATATTACTGAGTCCAAGCTCACTCTCCTCACTGCGTGATAGGCCAATGAATTGGAGATGAGGTGTTGAAGCAAGGAATATAACTTTATTTGGAAAGCTGGCATACTGAGTAGATGGCAGACTAGTGTCTCTGAAAAACCATCTTACTGGGGTCTGGATGCCAGTTTCTTTTGTAGTATCAGAGAGGGAGGGATGGGGAAGTAAAGTAAAAAGTGTTATCAGTCTTGCAAAACATTCCTGGAATGACTAGCCTCAGGGAAGGGATGTGTTAATATCTTCTTTTCTGCAGCCATTCACAGGTGGATAGGGTTCCCTGAGGCAGACCATTACATATGATTATAATAACAAAAGCAATGAAAAGCAAAGGTTAAAGTCAAAGAAACAGATCCAACATGGGGTCCAACTTAGCTCTTCCCTGTTACATAAGTTTATATTTTATTATTTCAAGATAACATTTTAAAGGCTTGTTTTTAATCCATCTAACATCAAATATACAGACTCTGGCTGAACTTGAAAGCAGCAAAAGCATTGCTCACACAGGAGCTAAAGGTAGTGGACATTCATGAACTGTTCATCTTAATGCCTTCCTGTGACTTTAAGGAAAGAAAGTGATATCTGGCATTCTAGAAACTGACAGAATATCAATGATTATAAAATAATCTTATGATAAAAATCTTTAACTTAAATATTAGGAACTATATCTTCTTGATTGTTTAGTTTAGCCTATGGCAACAATCAGAAAAAGAACTATAAGTATTTGGAAGTGACAGAATTGTGTACCTGGAAAACCCATGAAAACAAGATTTAACAATTAGTATGTGGATTCAGGAAGGTAGTGTCAACTATAAATTGGCACTTGCCATCTACCTCTACAAGGATCATATTACACTGCTGCTGCAGCAGCTGACCTTCAATATCCCCTGAAGGGAATTCAGGGTGGAGACCTGGAATGAGGCACTCTGTGCTTTGGAAAATGGGTGGAACAGGTCTTCAGATAGTTAGATGTTTTCAGGAGATGATTTTATGAGCCCAACCCTTGCATCTCCTCATATCTAAAAAAGCACTAAATCCCTACATGGTGATGTCTGCTCCTCGTGACTAGCAGAAACCCCTTACAAAAAATGTCTTTGATTGCATGTACTCCTCCTTTACCACGATTACATACATGCTAATCTTCCCTGCTGCCTCTTTGGAACAGTTTCTCAGAGCTATCTGGGATTCTGTCTCCTAAGCTGCAGTCCTCATTTTGCCCCAAATAAACTCAACTCACAACTCTTACATTGTTTATTTTTTTTTAGTTGACAGTAGTGTGGTATATTAATATATATGTATCAATAGCTTTCATAATATAAGTAATAGAATTAGCAAGTAAAAAGATGTAATACCTAGTAGGAAGCTAAACAAAAGTATTCAAGACTGTGTAATAACTGGTTAAGTAAACAACTATCCTAAGAGTCTTAGGATGTTTAAACCTGGCACATTCCAAAGAAAGGAGTGATCCTTGACTGGATCTTGGCAGATAACTTCTAAGCCCTTGGACAATCCTGCCTGATAAGAATGTCTTTGCTTACCTGTGGTCTTGGGCCATGCTAGATAGTTGATGCTAACAGTGTGGTTTATAATGAGTGCCTATTTTGTTTGCCTGGGACTCTGGGTTATGCTATGTCAGTCTGATCTCTGGAGGCTCTGAAGACTAAGGTGCTCCATGCTTACATGACAGACATTCAATAAAATTCCTGGACACCAAGGTTCTAGTGAGCTTCCCCGATTGGCAGCACTTCACACATGTTGTCACTCATTATTGCAGGGATAATTAAGTGCTGTCTGTGCAGCTCCACTGAGAGACGACAACTGGAAGCTTGCACCTGGTTTCTCCTGGACTCTACCTATGTACCTATTTCCTTTGCTGATTTTAATCTATATCTATTTGCTGTAATAATTCATAACTGTGAGCATATATACTTTTCTGGGTCCCGTAAGCTCATCTAGTATATCATCAAACCTGAGGGTGACCTTGGGGAATCCCTGACACAGTTGGACTTGGGCTGTAGTGATCCTAACTTACTGAGACACTATGAAAACTTTTCTTTGGGAGAAGGAAGGCTGAAGGAGTGGAGTTGAAGGAACTTTGATACCCATGGTATGAAACAGTAGCTATTCTGTGATCAATTACTAGAGATAAAAGTTACCAATGGAATTTAGAACTGACGGACACAATGCCTGAGAAGTTGGCTTACTAAATACATAAGAACATGCAAAATAATGAGAAAAACAAGTTAAATATATAATTCCTTGTTATTGTTGTCTGAATAGCTAAAATGAAAGTAAAGGAAAGTGTTGAATGGGGAACTGGATGTTGTTTATCAAGCTTGCATTTCAGCTGATCTGAGCTATGACTACTCACCTCAGGCACACAACCAAAGGGAAAAATTATGTTGGAACAACAAATAACAAGTATTTCTAAGACTTCTTTCCACCAAGAAGGTAGTCCAGGTGGCAGGGGGACAAAACTGAGAAACTATTGAAACCAAGGGGAGTTGTCCCATTATGTGGATCAGTACCATCAGCTTCCCTTTATGGGTCTTAGAGATACTAAGAAAATTAGAATAATTCACAAGGGAATAGGGAAGAAAAAGGGAATAGTCAAGGGGCTTTTCCCAGAAGCATGGAACTCTTTAAACAGTTAAGAAATAGGGTGAATAAAATGGACATTGATGGACTTGAAACAGAAGTCTTAATGCAGGGCTTCCCTGGTGGTGCAGTGGTTGAGAATCCACCTGCCAATGCAGGGGACATGGGTTCGAGACCTGGTCCGGGAAGACCGCATGTGCCACAGAGCAACTAAGCCTATGCACCACAACTACTGAGCCTGTGCTCTAGAGCCTGAGAGCCACAACTACTGTGCCCATGTGCCACAACTACTGAGGCCTGTACATCTAGAGCCCGTGCTCCGCAACAAGAGAAGCCACTGTAATGAGAAGCCCGTGCACTGCAATGAAGGGTAGCTAGCCCCTGCTCTCCACAACTAGAGAAAGCCTGCATGCAGCAGCAAAGACCCAGTGCAGCCAATAAATAAAAAAAAGAAAAAAGAAGAAGTCTTAATGCAGCACTAATGGAGGTTGGATGGACCACTGGGAACCCCTGCTAAAGATACAGAGGAACAGACCTGTGAGCTACAAGAAAGAGTAGTGAAAATCACTGATGCTGAACAGAAAAAAGAATGAAAACAAATGAGGACAGTTTAAGAGACCTTTGGGTCAAGATCAAGCCCATTAATATTCACATTATTGGGGTCCCAGAAGGAAAAGAGAGAGGGCAGGGTGCTGAGAACATATTTAAAGCCATAATAGCTGAAAACTTCCCTAATCAGGGGAAGGAAACAGCCATCCAAGTCCAGGAAGCACAGAGTCCCATATAGGATGAACCCAAAGAGGAACATACCAAGACACGTTGTAGTTAAAATGGCAAAAATTAGAGATAGAGAATATTAAAAGCGGTAAGGGAAAAGCAACAAGTTACATACAAAGGAACTCCCATAAGTCTATCAGCTGAATTTTCAGCATAAATTCAACAGGCCACAAGGGAGTCTCATGATATATTTAAAATGATGAAAGGGAAAAAACTACAACCAAGAATATTCTACCTGGCAAGGCTCTTGTTCAGATTTGATGGAGAGATCAAGAGTTTTATAGGCAAGTAAAGTTAAAAGAATTAAAAAAAAAGAAAAAGAAAAGTTAAAAGAATTCAGCATCACCAAATCAGCTTTACAAGAAATGTTAAAATGACTTCTCTAAGTGAAAAAGAAAAGGCCACAACTAGAAACATGAAAATTATGAAAGGAAAAACCTTATTGGTAAAGGCAAATATACAGTAAAGTTAGTAAACTATCTATGTGTGAAGATAGTAGGCAGGTTAAAAGACAAAAGTAGTAAAGCCACCTATATCCACAATAAGCAGTTAAGGGATACACAAAACAATTAGATGTAAAATATGATGTCAAAAACAGTAATCATGAGGAGAGGAAAGTACAAATGCAGAGTTGCTAAAATGCAATGGAAATTAAGAAATCAACAACTTAAAAATAATCATATGTATATATATAGTTATGTATAAATCTCATGGTAATCACAAATCAAAAATTTACAATAGATACACAACAAAGAGAAAGGAATACAAACATACCACTAAAGATAGTCATCAAATCACAGGAGATGAGAACAACAGAAGAAGAAAGGAACAAAAAAAGAATTACAAAAACAATCCCAAAACAATTAACAAAAATGGCAATAATAGCATACATATCAATAATTACTTTAAATGTTAAGTGGACTAAATGCTCCAATTGAAAGACATAGTGTGGCTGTATATATGCTTCCTACAAGAGACTCACTTCAGATCTAAAGACACACAGAGACAAAATAAGGAGATGGGACAAGGTATCCCATGCAAATGGAAATAAAAAGAAAGCTGGGATAGCAATACTTAAATCAGACAAAATAGACTTTCAAACAAAGACTGTGATAGGAGACAAAGAAGGACATTACATAATGATCAAGGGATCTATCCAAGAAGAAGATATAACAATTGTAAATAGATACTCACCAAATGTAGGAACACCTAAATATATAAAGCAAATATTAACAGACATAAAGGGATAATTTGATATTAACAAATAATAGTGGGAGAATTTGATGCCCCCTTATATCAGTAGACAGATCATCCAGACAGAAAATCAATAAGGAAACACAGGTCTTAAGTGACACATCAGGCAAGATAAACTTCATAGATATATATGGAATATTCCATCCCACAGCAGCAGAATATACATTCTTTTCAAGTGCACATAAAACATTCTCCAGGATAGATCACATGCCAGGCCACAAAATAAGCCTTGGTAAATTTAAGGAAGTTGAAATAATATCAAGCATCTTTTCTGACCACAATGCTATAAGACTAGAAATCAAGTACAAGAAAAAAAATTGCAAAAAACCCCACAAACAAAACAAAACAAAACAAAACCCCACAAAACAAAACAAACCCCACAAAAATCCATATGGAAGCTGAACCTTATGCTACTATGAAACTGATAGATCACTGAAGAAATCAAAGAGGAAATAAAAATACATGGAGACAAATGAAAACAAAAGCACAATGATTCAAAATCTATGGGTTGCAGCAAAAACAGTTCTAAGAGAGAAGTTTATAGAGATACAAGCTTACCTCAGGAAACAAGAAAAATCTCAAATAAACAGCCTAAACTTACATGTAAAGGAACTAAAACAGGGAGAACAAACAAAACCCAAAGTTAGTAAAAGAAAAGAAATCATAAAGATCACAGCAGAAATAAATAAAATAGACTAAAAAATAGAAAAGATGAAACTAAGAGCTGGTTCTTTGAAAAGGTAAATAAAGTTGATAAACCTTTAGCCACACTTATCAAGAAAAAAAGAGAGACTAAACAAAATCAGAAATGAAAAAGAAGTTACAACTGACACCATAGAAATACAAAGGAACATAAGAGATTACTATGAACAACTATGTGCCAATGAAATGGACAACCTAGAAGATATGGACAAATTCCTTGAAATGTACAATCTTCCAAAACTGAACCAGGAAGAAATATAAAATATGAATAGACCAATTACAAGTACTGAAATTGAATCTGTGAGACTGAATCAATAATTTTAAAAATTCCCAACAAATAAAAGTCCAAGACCAGATGGCTTCACAGGGGAATTCTACCAAATATTTAGAGAAGAGTTAACACCTGTCTTTCTCAAACTATTTCAAAAAATTGCAGAGGATGGAATGCTTCTGAATTCATTCTACAGGGCCAGCATCACCCTGATATCAAAACGGACAAAGATACGACAAAGAAAGGAAATTACAGGCCACTATCACTGATGAACATAGATGCAAAAATCCTCAACAAAACATTAGCCACAGAATCCAACAATACATTAAAAGGATTATACACTGTGATCAAGTGGGATTTATCCCAGGGATGCAAAGACGGTTCAATATTCATAAATCCACTGATGTGATACATTGCATTAACAAATTGAAAAATAAAAACCACATGATCATCTCAATAGATGTAGAAAAAGCTTTTGACAAAATTCAACATCAATTTATGATTTAAAAACTCTCCAGAAAGTGGGTATAGAAGAAACATACCTCAACATAATAAAGGCCATATATGGCAAGCCTACAGCTAACATCGTATTCAATGGTGAAAAGCTGAAGTACTGCCTCTAAGATCAGGAACAAGACAAAGATGTCCATTCTTACCATTTTCTTTCAACATAGTATTTAAAGTCCTAGCCACAGCAATCAGACAAGAAAAATAAAAGGAATCCAAATTGGAAAGAAATAGATAAAGTTTTCACTCTTTGCAGATGCCACCAAAACACTAGAGCTCATCAATGAATTTGGTAAAGTTGCAAGATGTGGGACTTCCTTGGTTGTCCAGTGGTTAAGACTCCACACTGCCAATGCAGGGGGTGCAGTTTCAATTCCTGGTCAGGGAACTAAGATCCCACATGCCATGCGGCATGGCCAAAAAAAAATTTTGCAAGATGCAAAATTAAAATACAGAAATCTGTTGTATTTCTATATGCTCTCAATGAACTATCAGAAAGAGAAATTAAAAAAACAACCTCATTTACAATTATATATAAAAAAAATAAAACACCTAGGAATAAACCTACCTAAGGAGGTAAAAGACCTGTATTCAGGAAACTATGACAGCAATGAAAGAAACTGAAGGTGACACACAAGAGACGGAAAGATTGGATTGGAAGAATTAATATTGTTAAAATGACCATACTACCCAAGACTATCTACAGATTTGATGCAATCTCTATCAAAATATCAATGGCATTTTTCACAGAACTAGAACAAATAATTTAAAAAATTTGAATGGAAAAGAAAAAACTCCAAATAGCAAAAACAATCTTGAGAAAGAACAGAGCTGAAGGCATCATACTCCTTGTCTTCAGACTATACTACAAAGCTACAGTTATCAAAACAGTATGGAATTGGCACAGAAAGCAGACACATAGATCAATGGAACAGAATAGAGAGCCCAGAAATAAACCCATGCACTTATGGTCAATTAATCTAAAACAAAGGAGATGATTATATAATGAAGAAAAGACAGTCTTTTCAACAAGTTGTACTGGGAAAATTAGGCCATTATGTGTAAAATAATGAAATCAGACTATTTTCTCAAGCCATATAAAAGATAAACTCAAAATGGATTAAAGACCAGAAACCATAAAACTCCTAGATGAAAACAGAATAGGCAGAATACTCTTTGAAGTAAATTGTAGCAATATTTTTTTTTGGATCTGTCGCAAGGCAAGGGGAACCAATGCAAAAGTAAACAAATGGAAACTATTTAAACTTAAAAACGTTTGCATAGCAAAAGAAACTATTGACAAAATGAAAAAACCTACTGAATGGGAGAAAATATTTGCAAATGATATGACTAATAATGGGTTAATATCCAAAATATATAAATAGCTCATATAACTCAATATCAAAAAACCAAGCCACCTGATTAAAAAATGGGCTGAAGACTTAAATAGATGTTCTTCTAAGAAGACATACAGATGGCCAACAGGCACAGGAAAAGATGTTCAACATAACTAATCATCAGATAAATGTTAACTAAAACCAGAGTGAACAATAACAACAAAAAGCCAGAGTGAGATATCACCTCACATCTGTCAGAATGGTTATCATCAAAAAGACCACAAATAACAAATCTTGGCAAGAATGTGGAGAACAGGGAACCTTAGTACACAGCTGGTGGGAATGTAAATTGGTGCAGCCACTGTGGAAACCAGTATAGAGGTTCCTCAGAAAACTAAAAATAGAACTACCATATGATCCACCAATTCCACTCCTGGGTATATATCAAGGAAAAAAAAGAAAATACTAATTTAAAAAGATACATGCGCCCCAATGTTCATAGCAGCATTATTTACAACAGCCAAGATATGGAAGCCACCTAAGTGTCCATCAACAGATGAATAGATAAAGATGGTGTGGTGTATATATACACAATGGAATATCTCAGTCATAAAAAAGAATGAAATTCTGCCATTTGCAACAACTTGGATGAACTTGGAGAGTATTATTCTTAGTGAAATAAGTCACTCAGAGAAAGACAAATACTATATGGTATCACTTATATGTGGAATCCAAAAAAATGAAACAAACTAGTGAATATAACAAAAAAGAAACAGACACACAGATACAGAGAACAAAGTAGTGGTCACCAGTAGGAGGAAGGAAGGGGCAGGGGCAAGATAGGAGTAGGAAATTGAGATACATACCACTAAGAATAAAATAAATATGCTACGAGGATATATTGTACAGCCCAGGGAATATAGCCAATATTTTATAATAACTTAGAGTACAACCTTTAAAAATTATGAATCACATTGTTGTACACCTGAACCTTATATAATATTGTAAATCAAGTTTACCTCAGTAAGAAAAAAAGATCATGCTTGTTTCAAAAAAAGAAAAAAAATAATAAAAGCACACAATGGAAATCAGTCTCAGTATAGTCTGTCAACTGAGGCAGCATGACCCACATCATTCTCATTGATTTGGGACCCAGAAATAAATGAATCATGGCCAATTGTAGTTATACCTGTGCATAATATCACCTGGTGTGTGGGCACGGGCCTATTCTGTTGAGAAGACACAGTACATGCCACTGAAATTCTTACTCTATTTGGTCTTTAGTGAAACGGAATGGTACTACATCCACACTGCAATATGGTACAACACTGGCATTGATGGTGAGATTTGGCAGGTGTACACAGATAAGTCATTTGATAATACTTACATTGATGATCAAATGTATTGGGAAATTGAGTTAAAGCCTCATCGGGATGTAATACCAGTGAAAAACAATGGGCTTGAGAAAGAACTGGATTTAGTTAACTGTAAGCTAATTTCCATGCTAACTGTCTATTTCATATGGTCATAAGGTGCAAATAGTGGTGGCTCAAGGGGAGAAATAAGTCAGCAAATTAGCACAGAAATTTGAAAATGTATGTAATGGCTTTATAGAATGAGTGTAGTTTTTCTTTCACTCTATCCCTACCCCACACTGGCTCCTCAAAATATTAGGCATGTCAGTACTGAGACTATTGCTATCTGATTGATAAATGCAATACTAGATATAGATGCTCAGGCAAATATGATCATTTTGTTGTAAGAGAATCTAGACTAAAAGTCAGAGGATGGCCTGTGTAGTAAAAGATTAACTCAGTGGGGTTGGGATACTCAAACTCTGTACATTCCAGAGAAAGGATCCACCCTGATCCTTTCTGGTTTTTATCCCTAAAACTTTTCTGCATTTATTTATTATTTATTTATTTATTTAATCTTTTCTACATATAAGATCTTATCACCAACAGAGTAATTTTTACTTCTTCTTTTCCAATTTGGATGGCTTTTATTTCTTTACATTGTCTAATTGCTCTGGCTAGAACTTCCAGTACTATGTTGAACAAAAGTGGTGAGAATAAGAATCCGTATCTTGCTCCTGATCTTAGAGGAAAAGCTTTCAGTCTTTCACCATTGTGCATGATGTAGGTTTTTCACATATGTTGAGAAAGTTTCCTCCTAGTTTGTTGAGGGTTTTTGTTTTGTTTTGTTTGTTTGTTTTTTATCATGAAAGGGTGTTGGATTTTTTCTATGCTGTTTCTGCATCAATGAAAGTGATCATGTGTTTTTCCTCCTTTCATTCTATTAAAGTAGTGTATTACATTGATTGGGTTACATGTTTTGATCCACCCTTGCATTCTGGTGATGAACTGCACTTGACATGGTATATAATCCTTTTAATATGTGGCTTAATTCAGTTTGATAGTATTTTTTGAGGATTTTTGTATTTGTATTTATAAAGTATATTGAACTGTAGTTTTCTTGTAGTGTTTTTGTCTGGCCTTAGTATCAGAGTAATGAGTTAAGAAGCGTTCCTTCCTCTTTTATTTTTAAGAGTTTGAGAGGGATTGGTATTAGTTCTTCTTTAAATGTTTGATAGAATTCACCAGTGAAGCCATCATATTCAGGACTTTTCTTTCTGGGAGGTTTTTGATAACTGATTCAATCTCCTTACTACTTATAGGTCTATTCAGATTTTCTATTTTTTTCTTGAGTCAGTTTTCATAGTTCTTTCTAGGAATTAATCCATTTCATCTGGGTTATTCACTTTGTTGTTTGTACAATTGTTCATTGTATTCTCTTATAATCCTTTTTATTTCTGTAAGGTCAGTAGTAATGTCCTCACTTTCATTTCTAATTTTAGTAATTTGTCTCCTCTTTCTTCCTTTGTCAGTCTAGCTAAATATTTGTTGATTCTGTCAATTTGTTAATTCTGTTGATCTTTTAAAGAACCAAATTTCAATTTTGTTGATTTTCTCAATTATTTATTCTCTATTTGGGGTGGGTGGGGGGCTAACCATGTCCTTTTATTTTTTAAATTGAAGTGTGCTTGATTTACAGTGTTGTGTTAGTTTCAGGTATACAGCAAAGTGATTTATGTGTGTGTGTGTGTGTGTGTGTGTACACACACATATATATGTATATACACATATATATATTCTTTTTCAGATTCTTATCCCTTATATGTTATTACAAAATATTGAGTATAGTTCCCTGTGCTATACAGTAGGTCCTTGTTGTTTATTTATTTTATACATAGTAGTGTGTGTATGTTAATCCCAAACTCCTAATTTATCCCTCCCCAACATTTCCTCTTTGGTAACCATAAGTTTTTTTGTTTTCTATGTCTGTGATTCTATTTCTGTTTTGTATATAAGTTCATTTGTATCATTTTTTTTAGATTCCACATAAAAGCAATATCATATGATATCATATCATATTCTCTGTTTTGTTTATCTCCATTCTATCTTTATTATTTCCTTCCTTCTGCCAGCTTTGGGTTTATTCTTTTTCTAGTTCTTTAAAATATCTGTTAGTTTATTGATTTTTTTAGATTATCATTTTTTAATGTACACATTTGCAGCCATATATTTCCCTTCAACACTGTTTTCACTGCATCCCATATGTTTTCGTATGCTGCATTTTTTTTTCACTTGTCTCAAGGTATTTTCTAATTTCCCTTGTGATTTCTTCTTTGAGTCACTGGTTATTTACAAGTGTGTTGTATAATTTTCACATGGATGTGAAAATTCCAGTTTTCTTTATGCTTATTAATTTTTAATTTTATTTCATTTTGAACAGAAATGATATTTTGTATGATTTTACTCTTTTTAAATTTATTAAGAGTTATTTGGTGCTCCTTTACTGATTTTAATCTATATCTTCTTACTGTAATAAACAGTAACCATGTATATAACAGCTTTCCTGGGTCCTGTGAGTCATTCTAGTGAATTATTAACCTGATTGTGGTCATGGGGACCGGCCCCCCCCCAACACAAAGACATATAAAGAAAACTGTCAAGCAGACTTGAAAAAAAGAATAAATACTTGAACAACTGGAAAACTACTAAGCTCTCAGATAGGAAGAGTCAAAATAATAAAAATACTAAACTCCTCTGAGTAATTTCCTAAATCAAATTCAACTTAAACAAAAATGCCATTAGGAATACTTGTTGTTGTTGCTGTTGTTTTCAACTAGTTAAGGTGATTTTAAAGTTTGTATTGGGGATGGGAAAAAATAATCTGCTAGTTGATAAACTTATTTGTTAGTAAACTTATTTTTTAATCAGAAAAATGATAAATGAAAAAGCCAATTAAAATATTTTTCAAATTGCACTTTTTAAAATTAAAAAAAATGATGTTTGAAGTATGTGAGTATATTAATGATGTAAAAACAAGTAAATATATACTTTAAAAAAAGGAAGTTAGGACCTAATTTAGTTGAAAGGCCAGGGTCCCATGTATTTAGGAGGTTTTTAAAAAGAAGGATTTGAACTGAAAAGTTAAAGGAACTCTTCTAGGAGACAAATTTTTCTGGTGTTGTTCTCTTCTTAGTCACATTTTTCTTTTCTTTTTCTCTCTATCTTTTCTCTTGGCTTATTACCTTTCTCCTCCACATAATAGGTGAGAAGAATAGCAGACACTGATGTGAAGGTGGGCTCAATCATGAGCTGTGCAAGAGTTTAGCAGTGGGCCTTTTAATTTTTCTCATAATTTACTGATAAATAAGTTTATCAACTAATAGATTAATTTTGTGAACTCTACATATAACTCTAGTTTTAATAAATATCTGTTCAATAAATTCCAGTATGCAACTCAAAAGAACACTATAACATGAATCAAAGCTTATTTATTTGGGAGAAATGATCAATAAATTTAGTGATAAATAATTTTTGTCTGCTTCATTTCCACTTACCTTTTAATGTGTGAAATTTTCATTAGATTGAAATTATAATATTTCAGGGATGCTCAATAAATGTACTGGTTTCTTTATACTGCAGAAAGCTTTTGTGACTTTTGAGCATGTATAATTTCTAATATATGTGTCTGAGCTACTGAATTTATTTTTTATTTAAAAAAGTTTAGTTAGGTTTTTGATCTAGGAGAGATCAAAATATCCAATATCCTAGAGATAACTGATTATTAAAACTGTAGCTAATGTCAAGTAGCTTTGTAAGCTATCAAGACAGCAAATTAACACAGATTCTCCAGAATTCTTTGGAAAGACATTCAAAATCACATATTTTCACTATCGGTCCAGTGTCTTTTAATAAAATGCTAAGGACTCAGCAAGTAAGTTTGGTTTTTATTCCAACTTAATGGAGGAACAAAGAAAGAAGCCCTACTATAATTAGAGACTATTTTCTTTTTGATTGACTTGACATACCTGTTAGGTAAAATTGACATGTTGATAACATTATTTAGTTCAGTTTTCCACAAACTTCAATTATTTCCTTGTAACAACTTTTCTTCAACTACCTTCACAATGTAGCCATATCCAATTACTATTTATACTGAAATGTGATGATTCTCTTTAAATTTATATATTTAAAGAATATATAAATGAAGCAAAGTAATGGTTTGATTCTTGCTAGTTAGTACTGTTTGCTGAAGGCTGTGGTCTCAAGCTTGATGTTAATTAAAATAAAAAGGGGTGATTGCCAGGTGTTAGGTGTTAAAAACTCATACTAACATGAGGGTTTTCCTCTTAATTCAATCAGAAGGACAAATGTTTTGAACTCCCATCTCCCTCTACTCACCTAAAGTCACTTTTGGTACCCAATATCTGAGAAACATTGTTTTAGACAAAGTTTCTGTCAGAGATACAGGTACAGAGAAAAGAGCATTAACAGCCATTTTGGAACCTAAGACTTGTTTGCTCACGGCAGTGCCTTGTATGGGTAGTTAAGTCACTAAAAAGTAGGATAGATGAAATATGGGTATGTGGGTTCAGAGGAAGAAAATGCTGTTGCATTGAAAGAAAGCTTTAAAGGAAAGACAGCTTCTGACCCTGAATTTGTGAGGTGGACAGGAGTCCATTAGTCCTTCAAGGTTCTCTATTTCTGTCTATCTTTATGATAAAATTTTTCTGATTAGAAGGAGAAATTAAGGAAACAATCCCATTCACCATAAAATACCTAGAAATAAACATACCTAAAGAGGCAAAAGACCTGTACTCACAAAACTATATGACACTGAGGAAAAAAGTCAAAGACTACACAAAGAGATGGAAAGATATACCATATTCTTGGATTGGAAGAATCAATATTGTGAAAATGACTATATTACCAAAAGCAATCTATGAATTCAATGCAATCCCTATCAAATTACCAATGGCACTTTCACAGAACTAGAACAAATAAATTTACAATTTGCATGGAAACAGAAAAGACCACTAATAACCAAAGCAATCTTGGGAAAGAAAAATGGAGCTGGAGTAATCAGGATCCCTGATTTCAGACTATACTACAAAGCTACAGTAATCAAGACAGCATGATACTGGCACAGAAACAGAAATATAGATCAATGGAACAGGATAGAAAACCCAGAGATAAACCCATGCACCTATAGTCACCTAATCTATGACAAAGGAGGCAAGGATACATAATGGAAAAAAGACAGCCTCTCCAAAAAGTGGTGCTGGAAAAACTAGACAGCTACATGTAAAAGAATGAAATTAGAACACTCCCTAACAGCATACACAAAAATAAGCTCAAAATGGATTAAAGACCTAAATATAAGGCCAGACACTATAAAACTCCTAGAGGAAAACATAGGAAGAACACTCATTACCATAAATCGCAGCAAGATCTTTTTTGACCCACCTCCCAGAGTAATGAAAATAAAAACAAAAATTAAAAAATGGGACCTAATGAAACTTAAAGGCTTTTGCACAGCAAAGGAAACCATAAACACGATGAAAAGACAACCCTCAGAATGGGAGAAAATATTTGCAAATGAAGAAACTGACAAAGGATTAACCTCCAAAATATACAAACAGCTCATGCAGCTCAAAATCAAAAAAACAAACAACCCAATCAAAAAATGGGCAGATCTAAATAGACATTTCTCCAAAGAAGACATACAGATGGCCAAGAGGCACATGAAAAGCTGCTCAACATCACTAATCATTAGAGAAATGCAAATCAAAACTACAATGAGGTATCATCTCACACTGGTCAGAATGGCCATCATCAAAAAAGTCTAGAAACAATGAACGCTGGAGAAAGTGTGGAGAAAAGGGAACCCTCTTCCACTGTTGGTGGGAATGTAAATTGATACAGTCACTATGGAGAATAGTATGGAGGTTCCCTAGAAAACTAAAAATAGAACTATCATATCACCCAGGAATCCCACTACTAAGCATATACCCAGAGAAAACCATAATTCAAAAAGACATATGCACTCCAATGTCCATTGCAGCACTATTTACAATAGCCAAGTTACGGTAGCAACCTACATGTCCATCAACAGATGAATGGATAAAGAAGATGTGGTACCTATAGACAATGGAAGCCATAAAAAGGAATGAAATTGGGTCATTTGTAGAGAATGGATGGACCTAGAAACTGTCATACAGAGTGAAGTAAGTCAGAAGGAGAAAAACAAATATTGTATACTAACGTATATGTGTGGAATCTGAAAAAAAAATGGTATAGATGATCTTATTTACAAAGTAGAAATAGAGACACAAACATAGATAACAAATGTATGGATACCAAGGGGCAGGTGGTGGTGGTGGGATGAATTGGGAGATGAGGACTGACATATATACATCATTGACACTATGCATAAAATAGATAACTAATGAGAACCTACTGTATAGCACAGGTAACTCTACTCAATGCTCTGCGGTGACCTAAATGGGAAGGAATCCAAAAAAAGAGGAAATACACATATACATATAGCTGATTCACTTTGCTGTACAGTAAAGACTAACACAACATTGTAAAGCAACTATACTCTAATTTTAAAGAAAGATAATTTTCTGACTCCTCTTTTAATGTCTGTAGGTTCTATAGTGATAGTCCCACTTTCATTCCTGATGTTGGTGGTTTGCATCTCCTCTCTCTCTCTCTCCCCCATGTCTCTTTTCTCTCTCTCTCCTCCAGTCTTGCCGAAGGTTTCATAATTTTATTAATATTTTCAAAGAGCTAGCTATTGATTTCATTAAGTTTCTCTAATGTTTTTGTTTTCAATTTCTTTGAATTCTGCTGTTATCTTTTTTTTTCTTTTTAAAAATTAAAGTATAGTTGATTTACAATGTTGTGTTAGTGTCAGGTGTTCAACAAAGTGATTCACATACACACACAGACACACACACACATATATATTCTTTTTCAGATTCTTTTCTCTTATAGGCTATTACAAAATATTGAGTATAGTTCCCTCTGTTGTTATTTTTATTGCGTATTTCTTTTGGCCTGCTTAGAATTATTTTGTTCTTAATCTAGTTTCTCAAGGTTGGAGTTCAGATGATGGATTTCAGATGTTTCTTCTTTTCAAACATAACCATTCAGTCCAATAAATTTCCACATAAGCACTACTTTACCTGCATCTGAAAAATTTTGAGCTGTATCAATATTTTCATCTTCTTTCAATTCAAAATATTCCCTTTGAGATTTCTTCTTTGACCCATGGATTATTTGACAGCTACATTGTTTAATTTTCTAGTGTTTGGAAATTTCCCTATTGTGTTTCTGTTATTGATTTCTAGTTTAATTCCATTATGGTGTGAGAAGACACTTTGTGTTATATCAAATTAAAAAAAAATCAAGCCTTGTTTTGTGACTCAGGGTAAGATTTTTCTTTGTGAAAGTTCCAGATGCAATTGAAAACAATGTGTTGGGAGGATTGTTCAATAATGTTAATTAGTCCTGGTTGGTTGATGGTGTCATTCAGTTACTCTATATCCTTGCTAATTTTTTCTAAAATTGAAGTATAGTTGATTTACGATATTACATTAGTTCCAAGTGTACACTATAGTGATTATAGTGATTATATTCCATTTAATGTTATTGCAAAATAATAGTTATATTTCCCTGTGCTGTACAATATATCCTTGTTGCTTCTCTATTTTATATATTGTAGCTTGTATCTCTTAATCCTCTACCCCTATCTTGCCCCTCCCCACTTCCGTCTACCACCTGATAACCACTAGTTTGTTCTCTATATCTGTGAACCTATTCCTTTTTTGGTTACATTCATTAGTTTGTTTTATTTTTTAGATTCCACATACAAGTGATTACGTAGACTATTTGTCTTTCTCTGTCTGACATTTCACTAACCATAATACTCTCCAAGTCCATCCATGTTGTTGCAAAAGGCAGAATTTTGTTGTTTTTTATGGCTGAGTAATATTCCATTGTGTGTGTGCATATAATCACACCTTCTTTATCCATTCATCTGTTGATGTACACTTAGGTTGCTTCCATATCTTGGCTGCTGTAAATAATGCTGCAATGGACCTTAGGATGCATGTATATTTTTGAATTAGTAGTTTCATTCTCCTATATATATAGGCAGGAGTGGAACTGCTTGATCATGTAGTTCTATTTTTAGTTTTTTGAGGAACCTCCATACTGTTTTCCATTGTGGCTGCACCAATTTACATCCCCACCAACAGTATATAAAGATTCCCTTTTCTCCACATCCTCTCCAACACTTGTTATTTGCAGACTTTTTGATGGTAGCCATTCTGAAAGGCATACAGTGGTACCTGCTTGTGGTTTTGATTTGCATTTCTCTGGTAATTAGCAATGTTAAGCATCTTTTCATGTGCTTATTGGCCATCTGTACATCTTCTTTTGAAAAATTATTCAGCTCTTCTGCTCGTTTTTTAATCAGGTTATTTTTTTTATATTGAGTTGTATGAGCTGCCTAGATATACATATAGATATATAGATATAGATAAAGATATAGATATAGATAGATATAGGTATTAACCACTTATTGGTCATATCATTTGCAAATATTTTCTCCCATTCAGTTAATTTTTTCATTTTTCATTTTCCTGGTTTCCTGTGCTGTGCAAAAGCTTTCAAGTTTAAATAGTTTCCATTTGTTTATTTTTGTTTATGATTCCTTTGCCTTAGGAGACATATCCAAAATAAATTTTTCTATGATTTATGTCAAAGAGTGTTCTGTTTATGTTTTCTTCCAGAAGTTTTATGGTGTCATGTCTTTTTTTTTTTAAGAACTTTTATTGAGATACTGTTAACATACAATAAACTGCATGTATTTAGAGTGTACAATTTGGTATCCCAATCTCCCAATTTATTCACCCCCAACCCTCCCCGCTTTTCCCACTTGGTGTCCATATGTTTGTTCTCTACATCTGTGTCTCTATTTCTGCCTTGCAAACTGGTTGATTTGTACCATTTTTCTATACTCTGCATAAATGTGTTAATATACAATATTTGTTTTCTCTTTCTGAATCACTTCACTCTGTGTGACAGTCTCTAGGTCCATCCATGTCTCTAAAAAGATCCCAGTTTCATTGCTTTTTACAGCTGAGTAATATTCCATTGTATATATGTACCACATCTTTTTTATCCATTCATCTGTTGATGGACATTTAGGTTGTTTCCATGTCCTGGCTATTGTAAATAGTGCTGCAATGAACATTGGAGTGCATGTGTCTTTTTGAATGATGGTGTTCTCTGGGTATATACCCAGCAGTGGGATTGCTGGGTCATGTGGTAACTCTATTTTTAGTTTTGCAAGGAATCTCCATACTGTTCTCCATAGTTGCTGTATCAATTTACATTCCCACCAACAGTGCAAGAGTGTTCCCTTTTCTGCACACCCTCTCCAGCATTTACTGTTTGTTGATTTTCTGATGATGTCCATTCTAACCAGTGTGAGGTGATACCTCATTGTAGTTTTGATTTGTATTTCTCTAATAATTAGTGATGTTGAGTAGCTTTTCATGTGCCTCTTGGCCATCTGTATGTCTTCTTTGGAGAAATGCCTATTTAGGTCTTCTGCCCATTTTTTGATTGGGTTGATTGTTTTTTTGATATTGAGCTGGATGAACTGTTTATATATTTCAGAGATTAATCCTGTCTGTTGATTCGTTGGCAAATATTTTTTCCCATTCTGAGGGTTGTCTTTTCATCTTGCTTATAGTTTCCTTTGCTGTGCAGAAGCTTTGAAGTTTCATTAGGTCCCACTTATTTATTTTTGTTTTTATTTCCATTACTCTAGGGGGTGGATCAAAAAAGATCTTGCTGTTATTTATGTCAAAGAGTATTCTTCCTATGTTTTCCTCTAGGAGTTTTAGAGTGTCTGGCCTTACATTTAGGTCTTTAATCCATTTTCAGTTTATTTTTGTGTATGGTGTTAAGGAGTGTTCTAATTTCATTCTTTTCCATGTAGCTGTCCAGTTTTCCTAGCACCACTTATTGAAGAGGCTGCCTTTTCTCCATTGTATATCCTTGCCTCCTTTGTCATAGATTAGTTGACCATAGTTAATCTCTGGGCTTTCTATCCTGTTCCATCAATCTATATTTCTGTTTTCGTGCCAGTACCATACTCTCTTGATCACTGTAGCCTTGTAGTATAGCCTGAAGTCAGGAAGCCTGACTCCACCAACTCTGTCTCTCTTTCTCAAGATTACTTTGGCTATTCGGGGTCTTTAGCGTTTCCATACAAATCATAAAATTTCTTGTTCTAGTTCTGTGAAAAATGCCATTGGTAATTTGATAGAGATTGCATTGAATCTTTAAATTGCTTTGGGTAGTATAGTCATTTTCACAATGTTGATTCTTCCAATCCAAGAACATGGTATGCCTCTCCATCTGTTTGTGTTGTCTTTGATTTCTTTCATTACTGTCTTATAGTTTTCTGAGTACAGGTCTTTTACCTCCTTGGTTAGGTTTATTCCTAGGTATTTTATTCTTTTTGTTGCAGTGGTGAATGGGATTGTTTCCTTAATTTCTCTTTCTGATCTTTCACTGTTAGTGTATAGAAGTGCAAGAGATTTCTGTGTGTTAATTTTGTATCCTGCAACTTTACCAAATTCATTGATTAGCTCAAGTAGTTTTCTGGTGGCATCTTTAGGATTTTCTGTGTATAATGTCATGTCATCTGCAAACATTGACAGTTTTACTTCTTTTCCAATTTGGATTCCTTTTATTTCTTTTTCTTCTCTGATTGCTGTGGCAAGGACTCCCAAAACTATGTTGAATAGTTGCGGCGAGAGCAGACATCCTTGTCTTGTTCCTGATCTCAGAGGGAATGCTTTCAGTTTTCCACCATTGAGAATGATGTTTGCTGTGGGTTTGTCATATGTGGCCTTTATTATGTAGAGGTAGGTTCCCTCTGTGCCCACCTTCTGGAGAATTTTTATCATAAATGGGTGTTGAATTTTGTCAGAAGCTTTTTCTGCATCTATTGAGATGATCATGTGGTTTTTATCCTTCAGTGTGTTAATATGATGTATCACATTGATTGATTTGCATATATTGAAGAATCCTTGCATTCCAGGGATAAACCCCACTTGATCATGGCGTATGATCCTTTTAATGTATTGTTGGATTCTGTTGGCTCGTATTTTGTTGAGGATTTTTGCATCTAAATTCATCAGTGATATTGGTCTGTAGTTTTCTTTTTTTGTAGTATCTTCATCTGGTTTTGGTGTCAGGGTGATGGTGGCCTCATAAAATGAGTTTTGGAGTGTTCCTTCCTTGAAATGTTTTGGAAGAGCTTGAGAAGGATGGGTGTTAGCTCTTCTCTAAATGTTTGATAAAACTCACCTGTGAATCCATCTGGTCCTGGACTTTTGTTTGTTGGGAGATTTTTCATCACAGTTTCAATTTCATTCCTTGTGATTGGTCTGTTCATATTTTCTATGTCTTCCTGACTCAGTCTTGGAAGCTTATACCTTTCTAAGAATCTGTCCATTTTCTCCAGGTTCTCCACTTTATTGGCATATAGTTGCTTGTAGTAGTCTCTTATGATGCTTTTTATTTCTGCAGTGTCTGTTGTAACTTCTCCTGTTTCATTTCTAATTTTATTGATTTGAGTCCTCTCCTTTTTCTTGATGAGTCTTGCTAGAGGTTTATCGATTTTATTTATCTTCTCAAAGAACTAGCTTTTAGTTTTATTGATTTTTGCTATTGTTTTCTTTGTTTCTATTTCATTTATTTCTGCTCTGGTCTTTATGATTTCTCTCCATCTACTCACTTTGGGTTTTGTTTGCTCTTCTTTCTCTAGTTTCTTTAGGTGTAAGGTTAGATTGTTTATTTGGGATCTTTCTTGTTTCTTGAGGGAGGATTGTATTGCTCTAAACTTCCCTCTTAGAACTGCCTTTGCTGCATCCCATAGGTTTTGGATCATTGTGTTTTCATTGTCATTTGTCTCTAGGTATTTTTTGATTTCCTCTTTGATTTCTTCAGTGATCTGTTGGTTTTTTAGTAGTGTATTGTTTAGCCTCCATGTGTTTGTGTTTTTTATAGTTTTTTTTTTCTATAATTGATTTCTAATCTCATAGCATTGTGGTTGGAAAAGATGCTTGATTGCTTGACATGATTTCAATTTTCTTGAATTTACCAAGGCTTGATTTATTACCCCAAATGTGATCTATCCTGGAGAATGTTCCATGTGCACTTGAGAAGAATGTGTAATCTTCTGTTTTGTATGTAATGTAATGTCCTATAAATATCTATTAAATCAAGCTGATTTATTGCATCATTTAAAGCTTGTTTTTCCTTATTAATTTTCTGTGTGGATGGTCTGTCCATTGGTGTAAGTGGGGTGTTAAAGTCCCCCACTATTATTGTGTTATTGTCAATTTCCTCTTTCATAGTTGTTAGCATTTGTCTTATGTATTGAGGTGCTCCTATATTGGGTGCATATATATTTAAAATTGTTATCTCTTCTTCTTGGATTGATCCCTTGATCTTTATGTAATGTCCTTTCTTGTCTCTTGTAACATTCTTTATTTTAAAGTCTATTTTATCTGATATGAGTATTGCTACTCCAGCTTTCTTTGGATTTCCATGTGCATGGAATATCATTTTCCATCCCCTCACTTTCAGTCTGTATGTATCCCTAAGTCTCAAGTGGGTCTCTTGTAGACAGCATATATATGGGTCTTGTTTTTGTATCCACTCAGCCAGCCTGTGCCTTTTGGTTGGTGCATTGAGTCCATTTCCATTCAAGGTAATTATCAATATGTATGTTCCTATTACCTAATTGTTTTGTTTTTGTTTCTGTAGGTCCTTTTCTCCTCTTATGTTTCCCGCTTAGAGAATTTCCTTTAGCATTTGTTGTAGGGCTGGTTTGGTGGTGCTGAATTCTCTTAGCTTTTGCTTATCTGTAAAGCTTTTCATTTCTCCATTGAATCTGCATGAGATCCTTGCTGGGTAGAGTATTATTGGTTGTAGGTTCTTCCCTTTCATCACTTTAAATATATCATGCCACTTCCTTCTGGCTTGCAGAGTTTCTGCTTAGAAATCAGCTGTTAACCTTATGGAAGTTCCCTTGTATGTTGTTTGTCATTTTTCCTTTGTTGCTTTTAATAACTTTTCTCTGTCTTTTATTTTTGTCAATTTGACTTCTGTATGTCTTGGTGTGTTTCTCCTTGGGTTTATTCTGCCTGGGACTCTCTGTGCTTCTGGACTTTGGTGGCTATTTCCTTTCCCATGTTAGGGAAGTTTTCAACTATAATCTCTTCCAATATTTTCTTGGGTACATTCTCTCTCTCTTCTCCTTCTGGGATCCCTATAATGCGAATGTAGGTGTGTTTAACGTTGTCCCAGAGGTCTCTTGGACTGTCTTTAGTTCTTTTCATTCTTTTTTCTTTATTCTTTTCTGCATCAGTGATGATCACCATTCTGTCTTCCAGGTCACTTATTCGCCCTTCTGCCTCAGTTAATCTGCTATTGGTTCCTTCCAGTGTATTTTTCATTTCAGTTATTGTGTTGCATATCTCTGTTTGTTTCCTCTTTAATTCTTCTAGGTCTCTGTTAAACTTTTCTTGCAACTTTTCGATCTTTGCATCCAGTCTTTTTCCAAGGTCCTGGATCATCTTCACTATCATTATTCTGAATTCTTTTTCTGGAAGGGTGCCTATCTCCTCTTCATTTAGTTGTTTTTCTGGGGTTTTATCCTGTCCCTTCATCTGGTACAAAGCCCTTGGCTTTTTCATTTTCTCTATCTTTCTGTGACTGTGGTTTTCAGTTCCACAAGATGAAATACTGCTGATACTGCTTGATACTGCTGTCTGCCCTCTTGTGGAGGAAGCTATCTAGGAGGCTCATGGGTGCTTCCTGATGGGAGAGACTGATGGTGGGCGGAGCTCAGCAAAACGTTAATCTTCTTGTCTGCCAATGGGTGGGGCTGTGTTCCAACTTTGTTGGTTGTTTGGCCTGAAGCTACCCAGCACTGAAGCTTACAGGCTCTTTGGTGGGGCTAATGGTGGACTCTGGGAGGTCTCATGCCAATGAGCACTTCCCAGAACCCATGCTGCCTGAGTCCCTGTCTCCTTGGTGAGCCATAGCTGCCCCCCACATCTGGAGGCAGCCCTCCAACACCAGCAGGTAGGTTCAATCTCCTATAGGGTTACTGCTCCTTCCCCCTGGGTCCTGGTGAGCACGCTTTTTTGTGTGCCCTCCAAGAGTGAAGTCTCTATTTCCCCCAGTCCTGTGGAGGTCCATCTCATTGCAGCTTCTCCTTTGTCTCTGGATGTGGGGTGTTGTTTTTGGTGAGTTCCAGTGTCTTTCTATCAATGATAGTTCAGCAGTTAATTGTAATTCTGGTGCTCTTGCAAGAGGGAGTGAGCGTACGTCCTCCTACTCTGCCATCTTGATCCTCCTTGGTGTCATGTCTTATATTTAGGTTTTTAAACCATTTTGAGTTTTTTTAAAAATATGGTGTGAGGGAGAGCTCTAATTTCATTCATTTACGTGAAGCTGTCCAGCTTTTCCCACACCACTTGCTGAAGAGATGATCTTTTCTCCATTGTATATTCTTGCCTCCTTTGTCACAGATTAATTGATCATATAAGTGTGGGTTCATTTCTGGGCTCTCTATTTTATTTCATTGATCTATGTGTCTTTTTAATGCCTGTATCATACTGTTTTAATTACTGTAGATTTGCAGTATAGTCTGAAGTCAGGTAGCATGATACCTCCAGCTTTGTTCTTTTTCTCCTGATTGCTTTGGCAACTTAGGGCCATTTGCAGTTCCATATACATTTTAGGGTTATTTGTTCTAGTTCTGTTCAATTTCCTTCATCAATGTTTTATAGTTTTCAGAGTATAAGTCTTTCACCTCCTTGGTTAAATTTATTCCTAGATGCTTTATTCTTTTGGGTGCAATTTTACATGAGGTTGTTTTTTTGCTTTCTCTTTCTGATAGTTCATGATTAGTATACAGAAAATCAATAAATTAATTATTAATCTTGTATCCTGTAACTTTACTGAATTCATTTTAGTTCTAATGGTTTTTTGGTGTATAATGTTGGGTTTTCTATACATAGTATCATGTCATCTATGAATAGTGACAGTTCTACTTCTTTCCCTCCAATTTGAATTTCTTTTATCTCTTTTTCTTCTCTGATTGCTGTGGCTAGGACTTCCAATACTGTGTTAAATAGAAGTTGCAAGAGTGGCATCCTTGTCTTGTTTCTGATTTTAGAGGTATAGTTTTCAGCTTTTCACCATTGAGTATGGTGTTAGCTGCTGGTTTGTCATAAATGGCCTTTACTATATTGAGATATGTTCCCTCTATACCAGCTTTAATGAGAGTTTTTTTTTTTTTATCATAAATGGGTGCTGAATTTTGTCAAATAGTTTTTTGCACATATTGAGATGATCATGTAGTTTTTATTCTTCAATTTATTAATGTAGTGTGTCATGTCAATTAATTTATGGATATTGATCCAAATTCTGCATCCCTGGAATAAATCACACTTGATCATGATGTATGATCCTTTTCATATAGTGTTGAAGTTGGTTTGCTAATATTTTATTGAGGATTTTTGCATGTATACTTATCAGAGGTATTGGTATGTAATTTTCTTTTTTTATAGTGTATTTGCCTGGTTTTGATATCAGGGTAATGATGGTCTCATAGAATAAGTTTGGGAGTGTCCCCTCCTTTTCAATTATTTAGAATAGCTTGAGAAATATAGGTATTAGCTCTTCTTTATATGTTTGTTAGAATTCCCCTGTGAATCCATCTGGTCATGGACTTTTGTTTCCTGGGAGTTTTTTGATTACTAATTCAATTTCTCTACTAGTGATCAGTCTATCAAAAATGTCTATTTTTTCCTGATTCAGCCTTGGAAGGTTGTATGTTTCTAAAAAATTTGTTCATTTCTTCTAGGTTGTCCAATTTGTTGGCTTATAAGTGTTCATAATATTGTCTTATGATTTTTTGGTATATCTGTGATATCAATTGCTATTTCTCCTCTTTCACTTCTTATTTTGTTTGAGCCCTCTCTCTTTTTTTCTTGATAAGCGTGACTAAAGGTTTATCAACTTTATCTTTTCAGAAAACCAGCTCTTGGTATCACTGATCTTTTCTATTGTTGTTTTTTTCCCTTCGGGGGTCTCTATTTTATTGATTTCCTCTCTGATCTTTTTTGTAAAATTAATTAATTCATTTTGTTGCACCAGGTCTTAGTTGTGGCAGGTGGGCTCCTTAGTTGTGGCTTGTGGGCTCTTTAGTTTTGGCTTGTGGGTTCCTTAGTTGCAGCTTGCCATTTCCCTAGTTGCAGCATCTGGGCTCCCCAGCTTCGGCATGCGAGCTCCTCAGCTGCAGCATTTGAACTCTTAGTTTTGGCACACATGTGGGCTCTAGCTCCCCAATCAGGGATCAACCCAGGCCCCCTGCATTGGGAGCATGGAGTCTTAACCACTGCACCACCAGGGAAGTCCCCTCTCTGATCTTTATTATTTCCTTCCTTCTGCTGACATTGCGATTTGTTTGTTCTACTTTTTCTAATTCCTTTAGATGGTAGATTAGGTTCTTTGAGATTTTCTTATTTTTTGAGGTAGGCTTGTATTGCTATAAACTCTTCGAACTGCTTTTACTGCATCCCATAGATTTTGGAAAGTTGTGTTTCCGTTTTCATTTGTCTTAAGGTATTTTTAAATTTCCTCTTTGATTTCTCCATCAACCCACTGGATTTTAAGTATCATGTTGTTTAGTCTCCACATGTTTGTGTTTTTCCCATTTTCCTTCCTGTAATTGATTTCTAGTTTTATATCATTGTGATAGGAGAAAATGCTTGATATAAATTCTATCCTTTCGAATTTGTTGACGCTTGTTTTGTGGCCTAAGCACATGACCTGTCCTGGAGAATATTTCACATGCACTTGAAAAGAACGTATTTTCTGCTGCTGTTGGATGAATGTTCCATAGATACCTGTTAATTCCAACTTGCCTAATATGTCATTTAAGACCATTGTTTCTTTATTGACTTTCTGCCTGGGTGATCTGCACATTGATGTAAGTGGATTGTTAAAGTCCCCTACTATTTTTGTATTATTGTCAATTTCTTCTTTTATGTCTGTTAATATTTGCTTTATATATTTAGGTGCTCCTGTATTAGGGGCATATATGCTAATGAGTGTTGTAACCTCTCCTTTTATTGATCCCTTTATCATTATATAATGTCCTTCTTTGTCCTTTATTCTAGACTTTGTTTTAAAGTCTATGTTGTCTGATATGAATATTGCTGCCCCCACTTTCTGTTTTCATTTCTTTGAAATATCTTTTTCCATCCCCTCACTTTCAGTCTGTGTGTGTCTTTAGCTCTGAAGTGAGTTTTTAGTAAGAGCATATAGGTGGATCTTGTTTTTTACCCAAGTGGCCTATGTCTTTTGATTGGAGTGTTTAGTCCATTGATGTTTAAAGTGATTATTGATAGGTATGTACTTATTGCCATTTTGCTATTTATTTTACTGTTGTTTTTGTTGCTCTTCTCTGTTTATCTTTCAGTTTCTTTCATAGTAGTTTGATGATTCTCTTTAGTGGTATGGTTGTGTTCCTTTCTCTCTAGTTTTTGTGTATCTATTGTAGGTTTTTGATTTATGGCTACCATGGGGTTTATATATGTTGATCTATTACTATATCCATTTGTTTTAAACTGATAGTGATTTAAGTTCAGACATATTCTAAAAAAATCTACATTTTTTTTACTTCCCTCTCCCACACTTTGTGTTGGTTTTTTTTTTTTTTTTGTCATTTTACATCTTCATATTTATCCCTTTACTGTTCATTGTAGTTACAGTTGATTTTTACAATTCTTGTTGTCTTTTAATCTTCAAACTTGCTTGTTTGTCTTTACTAGTGGGATTTTTCCCATCCTATAGACACTTCATGTTAAAGCCTTTTCTTTTACACTTAGGGAAGGCTTTTTAACTTTTTTTTTTTTTTTAGGGTAGGTTTAATATTGATGAACTCAGTTTTTTCTTGTCTGGGATGTTCTTTATCGCTCCTTTGATTCTAAATGATAATCTTTCTGGGTAGAGTATCCTGAGTTGCAGGTTTTTCTCTTTCAGCACTTTAAATATATCATGCCACTCACTTCTGGCCTGCAGAGTTTCTGCAGAAAATCAACTAATAACCTTATGGGGGTTCTCTCACATATGACTCTTTGTTTTTCTCTTGCTGCCTTTAGAATTCTCTTTAACTTTTGCCATTTTAATTGTTATAAGTCTTGGTATGGATCTTATTGGGTTCATCTTGTTTTGGACACTGTTCCTGTACCTGGATATCTGTTTCCTTCTTCAGGTTCAAGTTGTTCTCAGCTATAATTTCATCAAATACATATTTTAACCCCTTTCTGTCTCTTTCTGAGACCACTACAGTGCAAATGTTGGTATGCTTGATGTTGTTGCAGAATCCTGTGAACTCTTCTCATTTTTAAATTTTGTTTTTCTTTCTGCTGTTCTGTTTGGGTGATTTCCATTACTCTATATTTCATATCATTTATTCATTCTTCTGTATCACCTAGCCTGTTAATTCCTTGTAGTGTGTTTTTCATTTCAATTATTGTATTCTTCAGTTCTAACTGGTTTTTTTTTTTTAATATTTATTTATTTATTTATTTGGTTGTGCAGTTTCTTGGTTGTAGCAGGTGGGCTTCTTAGCTGCAACTCACTGGCTCCTTAGTTGTGGCATGCATGTGGGATCTAGTTCCCTGATCAGGGATCAAACCTGGGCCCCCTGCATTGGCAGTGTGGAGTCTTAACCACTGCACACCAGGGAAGTTCCTGACTGCTTATTTTTTATATTTTCTTGTTCCTTGTTAAAATTCTCACTGTGTTCATCTATTCTTTTCCATAATTCAGTTTGCATTCTCATTACTAATCCTTTGAACTCTTTATCTGATAAATTATTTGTTTCTGTTTCATTGGTTGCTTTTTAAAGGGTTTTCTCTTGTTCTTTCAATTCAAACAAATTCCTCTGTTTTTTCATTTTGCTTGACTTTCTCTGTCTCTATGAAATTAGGTGAAACAGTTATCTATCCTTGTATGGGAGTATCCCTATACAATCTGCACTTGCCCAGTGGCTTTGGTGGGAGAGCTGGATCTGATGTGAGCATGAGTTACATTTTTCCCCAGTGTCCTGATAGCTGTCACGTTGGTAGGGGGTGAGACTGGAGATGGCAGGGCTAAAGCCAGAGCCAGATGTGAGCCAGGGTTTTTCCTCTGCTCAGTGGCCAACTTCACCCTATTGGGGGTGGGGGCGGGTCCCAAGTTGCTGGAGCAGAAGCCCTGAGGGTCAGGTCCAAGCTGGCTCTGTTCCCTATGGGTGTGTTCTTCCCTCTCTGAGCACCGGCACTCTCATGCAGATAGGAGGAGTGCTTCAGGGGGTGTTTGGTGTGGATCTGGGCATGGGCTGTAGCAGGCTCAGCTCCAGTCAGAGTCTCAGGCCACTTCTGATGCACTACCTCCATAATTGCCAGTAATAGCTGCCTATGCCCCATTCAGATGCTGTTCAGGTTAGAGCTGGCTTCATCCCTCACAACTGAGCACTCCGCTTGGCCACAGCAGCCCTTGCTCTAGTGTGGAGCTGTGCCAAAGAGCAAGCAGGGCTGGGGTGGGTGCTTAGCTGAGGCTGGGGCACATGCCAGGGTGGTTGCAGGAAACCCTCCAGAGTCTTATGCAGTGTCAAGCAACTCTCTCTGCTTTGTTTCAGGAGGAAGCGAGTGTGTATGCACTCCTCTTGAATGGAGTCTAGGTTTCTTACAGCTCTCCTCTTAGCCCCACTGGTTTTCTAACCAGCTAAAGGGATTAGTCTTCCCAGTGTCAAACCCCAGGTCTGGATGCCTAATATGTCGCTCCAACTGCTCACTCCCTAATGGAGGATCCCCACCTGCGTAATCCCCCTCCTCTTCTATATCCCCTCCCAGAGGCACAGGTCCTGACCTGATCACTTATTTTCCCTTCCTGCCTGATTCTGTGTGGATGTTTCTTACAGCCTTGGTTGTACAACAGTCTTTCTGCGAGTCTCCAGCTAGTTTTCAGTGAGAATTTTGCCACATGTAGATGTATATTCAATGTGTTCATGGTGGGAGGTGAGTTCCTCTTCCTCCTAATTGTCCAACTTTTTTTTCTCCTAATCCTCCATTTTGACCTCCTTTCTATCCCTGCTGATGTTAGTTCTATCTATTACTAAACAAGAAATACTGAAATTTCTGAATATAATCCTGGATTTGTCTATTTCTCCTTTCAATTCTGTCAAATGTTGCTTCCGCATTTTGACACTATTTTTAATTGCGTATACATTTCAGATTGTTATATATTGATAAAATGACTCTTATCATTATGTAATGTCCCTCTTTTTCCTGATAATTCTGTTTTCTCTGAAGTCTATTTTATCTGGTATTAATATAGCTACTCCAGTTTTTGTTTATATGCTAAATCTTTTTCCATAATCTTACTTTTAGTCTTCATAAATCACATATTTTTGAAGGAAGTTTCTTGTAGACAGCATATAGTTGGGTCATTTTAAAAAACCATTCTGACAATGTGTACTTTAATTTGTGTGTTTACATCATTTACATTTTTTGTAATTATTGATTTGTTTGTATTTAAGCTTAGTTTGTATTTTTATATATACATTATATATTATTTGTTTTCTACTTACTATACCTGCTTTTATTTCATCTTTTCCCTCTTTCCTATTTTCTTTTGGGTAATTTGAGCACTCTTTAGTATTAGATTTTAATTTACCTATTTTGATTTATATAATTTTTTAGTAGTTGCTGTAGGGATTGTAATATGCACACTTAATTTCTCAGTCTACTTAGATTCAGAATTTTACCACTTCAAGAGGAGTGTAGAAACTTTACCACCACATCAATCCTTTTACCCTCCACTCTTTAGGTTATAGTCCTATATATTACATCTACATGTAATATAGACATTTTTTTTTCAATTATCAAACATGTTTTAAAGAATTCAATAGGAGGAGAATAATCTATTGTTTTCACCCATTTCTGTTGCTCTTCCTTTAGTCCTGATGTTCCCAGGTTCTTCCTGATATTGTATCCCTTCTGTCTGAAAACTTTTCTTTAGTAATCTTTGTAGAGCAGGTGTACTAGGTATAAATTTTCTTAGTTTTCTTTCATGGGAGAATATCTTTATTTTATCTCCATTCCTGAAGGATATTTTCTACTAGTAGTTATAGAATTCTTGGGTAAAAGTCAGCACTTTAAAGATATTACACCAGTTCCATCTGGTCTCCATGATTTCTGATGAGAAATCCTATCATTTGCATCTTTGTTCCTTTGTAGGTAACATATTGTTTTTCTCTGACTACTTTCAAGATTTTCTTTTTTTTTAGTTTGTTTTTAATGTTTAGTAGATTGATTATGAGTCTATGGATTTGTTTGGGCTTATCCTTTTTGAAGTTTGTCAAATGTTTCAGGGGTCCCTGAGATCAGCTCCACTCCTAGAATCTCTCTAGCTGAGATTCACCAGAAGGACTCAAACACTCAGTATCTGCTTCTGCTTACCACTAGGACTTATCACAGCAGTGCAGTGAGGACAGACTGCCACAGAGCTGCTCCCTTCACCACCACATCCTCATTCCAGTTCTGCTGGATTCTGCCTTCATTAAAGATTTGGATAATTTGCTCACCATGGATTTTTCTGCATTACTTTTAAGGAGAAACTCCTCTTTGTCTCTTCTTAAATTCACAGAAAACTTCCCAGCAACCCAAAGAAAACTTTGCTGGCCAAGGCTGGACACATGCCCAGGCCTGAACTACCTCTTCAGCAAGGCTAGACAATCAAACACAACTGATGCTGGAGAAGATACTTAGGTAGGTCAGGGGATAGATTCCAGATAAATTCCTTTCTGAGATGATCAGCCACCTGAGTTGGAGGCTTCTGTTCCAGCAGCCTTCAGATATGAGATAGAATGTCCAGCATATTTTTAAAGAAATTGAATTTCAAGCAAGCCAAACATTACTAATAAAAATAGGATTGTCTTTAATCTACAGCACTTAACATTCTTGTATGTTTCCCCAGCTTTCCTGTGTTGCTACCTATATGAAGACTACTTCATGTACTATGTATGAAGTGTACTGTATACATTACACATATATTATCTGCGTAGACTATGTGTACATATAAGTATACTTCAGTACTCATGTCAGTGAGACATAAATTAAGGAACCTTCTTAAAAACATATAGAAAAGAAATAATGGACCTTAGAAAAAAATTAAAAGAGGTATGTGTGAACCACATATTTTGGTAAAGAATAGGGCAGATTTAGAATTGGCGTTGTTGAAATGTAGAGCTTTTTTGTCAATAAATTTTTATTTAAGGAATTCACATTATGATTCTTTTCACTGCCAATCACTGTAGTTCCTCCAATGTTTGAGTCATAATCTTCAAGATAGCCCTTTTAAAATAATTTTTGCTCAGTCTAAAGTTGTCATGTCGGTCACGGCTTCTTTGATCTCCACTTGAATATGGACATACTGCAAAAATTCCCCACCTGTAATCTTTGAATTCAAATTCTTCAAGTAATTTTCTTTAGGGCCACACTTAGGGTCAGGGTAAATGGACCAGCCTGGTTCTGCATTTATGACACCCTCTTAACATAAATTCAAATTATACTCACTCCTAAGCTATCACACCATAATACAGATACTAGGAGTATGCCAATACCTAAGATTTAAAAAGTTTGACTGTTAGGTCTTGAATAGTTTAGTAGCTCTGTCTTATTCTTCCCCACAGATTTAACACACAGTTCTATGAGTAAAGGAAACCACACAGTGACTCTATGAAGTGTCCAATTGAGGCGAGAGATAGATGGGCCCCAGGCTTGAGCAGCTGGAGTTTGTCCCCCATGGACAGATACTCCAAAATAGCAGGAGCAAGAGAGGAGCTGAGCCCTGCCTGGACAAAGGAAAGAGACCACATATTTCTCATTCTCAAGGTCAAGGAGACCTTCCCAATTACACATGCACAGAAAGGCTCCTCGGAGGTCAAAAAGGGAGTGGTGTCAACCTACCCATAAGCCTCTTTGCTAGAATTTATCTTGGCTAAGAGATGCACACACACACGGGAGGACCTTGAAATAAACCAAATACAGACTCAGAACCAGGCCAAGCAAGATGATTGACCAAAGGAAACCAGGAAGAAATACCCCATATAAGTGATTCACACTACCACAAGTGCGTGACTCTCTGAGTCTGCCCATGTGTCTATCCACAGGTACCCTTTTTCCTCTTAATAAGCACTTGTTTCACTACTTTCCATTTCTTTGGGAAATTCATTTTCTGCAAAGCCACATGGGTCAGGGCCTTGTCACCGGCCACTAGTCTAGTGGCTAGGATTCAGCGCTCTCACTGCCATGGCCTGACTTCAATCTCTGGCCTGGAACTGAAACCCTGCTTCAAGCCGCTGCAGGTCAAGGCCACCCGAGAGCACAGTGATGCAGGTCTAGAGAAAAAGCTCCATAAGGATAGCACAGAGATTCTTAACTCATGAATATCTGAGTTGATAAACTGAGGTTTAAAACACTCTTCAACTAAAAAAAAACTCAACTCATAAAATTTTTTAGTTTAATTTACAATAAATCTACATATTTTATTTCTTAAATTTATTTCAGATTTTGCTTTTACTTCTCAAATGAACCACATAAACATGCTCCTTAGTGTCTTCTCATCACAGAAGATATAGGAAAAGCCTGTAGATCTTTGTTTCCCATTTTTCACTAAAAAAATATTCACAACCTAAAAGTTGGGAGTTATGTTTTGTTCGGTGGAAAGTTTTAGGACTTCAAGCCCAGAAGGCAGCATCTCAAGTAACCTTGAGAGAACTGCTCCAAGGAGGCAAGGTGGGGGGAGCCAGGATATATAGGAGTTTTGCAACGAAGAGCAGGTAGTCTGACCGTCAGCAGATTATTCTTAATGAAAGAAAAGCAGATATCTCAAGTTAAGGATTTAAGGGCTTTTCTATGTATGGAAAGATGCAAGAGTCTGGGCTTACTGAAATAATTCCTTTGAAGACTTCCCTGGTGGCACAGTGGTTAAGAATCCACCTGCCAATGCAGGGGACATGGGTTCGACCCCTGGACTGGGAAGACCCCACATGCTATGGAGCAACTAGACCAATGCACCACAACTACTGAGTCTGTGTGCTACAACTACTGAAGCCTGCATGCTTAGAGCCCATGCTCTGCAACAAGAGAAGCCACCTCAATGAGAAGCCTGTGCACAGCAACAAAGACCCAATACAGCCAAAAAAATTGTTTTTAAAAATTCCTTTGATATGCACCTCAGCTATCTGGGGTTAGTATCCTTTGTTTTCATATCCTGAGTTCCCTCCAGGCTCATGGCTCTCTGCTCACCGTTGGCGGTGGCTGCAATCATGATGACTGTGACATCCTTTGTTTACTGATATGACAGGCAATATTCCATTTCTCACCGTCATCAATAGATGCAAGTTGCTGTTTACTTACATCTTTGCCAGCACGGAGTATTGGTCTTTTTAAGTTTTGCCAATCTGGTGTGAAAATAGTATTCTGTTGTTTTGATTTGCAATTCCCAGACCGCAGGAGGAATGCGTCCTAAAACACTGAAAAGTTTGATTCTGAGAGAATCAGGTCACAATTGTGTGTAGAAATAACTGACTGTCATAAATCTTTTCAGAAGGTACTATATAGGATCCGTCCAATATATTGACCTCCATCAGGGTAGATCACTTTGACTTAAATAGAATTAGACAGCAGGGACCTGTTCTAATTACTTACCAACTGCATTTATCAACCAATGGTTAATAAGCACCTTCTACTTGCTGACCTTCCAAGCAGGGCCAACCATAGCCCAGAGCCATTCCCTCGAATATGTCTGGAATGTCAGAGAGGACTGAAAATGACTGTCTGCTGACCTAAGGGCTTGACGACTCCAGATTGGTATTGAGTTATTTCTTAGATTCAGAAACTATCTTGGCATGTTTCCCTCCTCCCTCTGTACACTTACAGGGTATAAACACGTGTCAATCTTAAATGCCCTCCTAAACTGTTCCATGTGGCATGTGTTCCCTCAGACGCTCCTGGGGAAAAGGGAGCAGTCACAGCATTTGGGGAGCAGCTACTTGGTGATTCTCCTTCTTGGAGACATTTGCATAGTAAAGGCCCTGACAAGTCCTGCAAAACCCAGGTCTCCAAAGCTTTTGCATATGGTGTGGGGCTTAATTATGCTTGGCAGAAAGAATCATTTTGAAAGACACTATTTTGATATATTAATATTAGATGTGTGGCAGGTTTCTAATGCTGAGGAGCTGACTGGGGAGACGGGTTAGGTATTAAAGGCAATAAAGAGATTAAAAAGAAAAAAAAATAAAGGCTGCTGGGGTCTCAGGCTTATTACTAAGGCTGACCTTGTCACTCAGCTGTAATTAACACTTCAGTGCTGGGCTTTGGTCTAGCTAACGTCCTCTGCTCACAGGGCCCATCTCAGGAACTCATCTTGTGGTTAATACTACAGCCCTAGAAGTCACAAACAGTATTTCCTAGCCGAGTGACCTAGGGAAGTCATTTAAGGTCTTTAAGCCTCAGTTTCTACAACTCAGGTTGGGTTGATAATGGAACCCATCTCACAGAGCGGGGTTGTGGGGTCCCAGTGAGACAGTACAGATGAAGAGCTCAGTACCCCTTAACCGTGACCACTCCTGTCCTTTTGATTTTGGACACACGCAGCAGTAAGTAGCAGTGAGCAGTGGCTGGAAGCAAGACTTTAGTTCCCGGACCGGGAGTCCTAACTGCTAGACCACAGAGGCCAGTGGCTAGGGCCTAAAGCCCCAGTTCTTGCCTGCCTTGTCAAGAAAGAATTCAGGCGAGGAGGCAGAAGGTAAAGAGAAAAGTAGAAAGTTTAATGGAAAAGCAAAGTACATACGAAAAGACACACGGGCAAACTCAAAAGGAGAGTCTCGCCTTGGGAAGTTTAAGTCCTTTATAAAGCGGCAGTTTTCTGGGTCTTTGTCTTCCTTCTGGCCAATCATCTTGTTTTGTACCCCCTGGTTAATTTGTCTCAGGACCCTCCCCTTAGGGGCGCACGCACCTCTCAGCCAAGATGGACCCCGACGCGAAGGCATCTGGGGCAAGCAAGAGTTGTCCTGACTTTTCTGCGCATGTGTAGTGCCTCCCTTGCCCCAAGGAGGGAGGAAGCGGAGATCCCTTAATCCTTTACTCAAACAAGGTTTTGCCCCTCTTTGTTCTTGCCTGACTGTTATCTTAAGGCATCCTCAAGAGACAAAGCCTGGCTATTTACCCTGTCTCTGTCATTGCTTCCATTCTGGAGAGCAAATAGGAGGCTGATTCTAAATGTCTAACCTGAAGCCCACCAGTCTCTTGTCTCAGGAGATACAAACAGGGGGCTAGTTGTAAGTGTCCGGCCCGAAGCCCACTTTTTCCTGCCCTGTGAAATATAAACAGAAGGCCAGTTGTAAATGTCTAACCTGGAGCCCATCTATCTCCTGCCTCACTTGGACCACACAACTTCACTGTAAGGGTTGGAACTTCCCCACTTTGAAGAGAGGACTTTGCTTTCTCCCTTCCAGGAGGCATCATGTGCTGAGTGATTGAGGCACAGAGGGGAGGCCAGCTTCCTTGATACTCTGCTTCCTGGTTGTGTGACCTGGGTGCTCTGCTTCCCCTTTCCGAGCCTCTACAACCCTAAGAACAGGTGCCTCCCTTGCTCTGGGGAAGGCACCCAAGTTTCAGTTTTAAAGCACAAGTGCAGGGCAGGTGCAGCTTGAGTGCTATCTAGGTGAGAGCCAGCTTTACCATTTGCTCTTACCTGTTGGGAAAAGCACTAAGCACAGAGAGTTATTGATTCATTGGGGAAGGAGGTGGCCACAGTCTGGCCTGACATCTTTTTGGTATTTGAAAGCACTGTATGCCCCCTAGTCTCCTCATCTGTGCTTTATGTGGCCTGCATTTCACAGGGGCCGGACACAGAGGCATGTGTGCACTCTCAGTAGCCTGCGGCCTGAGGGTGGGAGGCAGGAGACCCTGTGCTGAGAACACTGACCAGGACATGGACCTGGTCCTGGGAAGTGGCTGCCTGTCCCAGTGCTGGCTCAGGGCCTTGAGCAGGGTCTGTCCCCAAGCGTGAGCACTGGCCAGCAGTGTGGAGCGATGCTGGGGTCTGAGGACCCCATTTAGGCTCCGTAAGGTATGAACGATCGTCTTCACATTAGACATGTGGAAACGAGACCCTTGGCCAAGGCTCTGTGTTTGGAAAGTGCGGGCAGTGCTGGGTTCGCTGGGTAGGTGCAGCCCCACAGGTGAGGTGGCAAACATAAGGCAGGGCTCCAGCACCCAGCTGGTGGGCTTGGAAGCGTATGTGCATTTCTCAGAAGGACACCCAAGTCAGAACCATCGTCACATCTGCCTTCAATTACAAAACACAAGTCCAAAGGTGAATGTATTGAGATCACAGATGGTGACAGCAGACTTAAAAAAACCGCACAACGTGAGAGCTGGGAGTCAAGTTTTATTTGGGGCAAAATGAGGACGATAGCCTGGGAGACAGTATTTCAGATAGTTCTGAGAAACTGCTCCAAAGAAGTAGCAGGGAAGGTCAGTATACATGTGATTTTGGTGAAGGGGGAATACATGCAATTGAGCCCATATTGTTTACAGAAGGTTTCTGCTGGCCTCGTGCAGGTCACTGCTAGTCACGAGGAGCAGACGTCACCACGAAGGATTTTAATGCTTTTCTAGGTGTGAGGAGAGACCAGAACTGGGCTCATAAAATTGACTTCTGAAAATATATAAGTATCGAAGACCCGTTCTGCCAGTTTTTCCCAGAGCGCAGAGTACCTCATGTCTTCCCTCCAGCCTGGACTCCTTTCAGGGGGTGTTGAAAGTCAGCAGCCGCAGCAGCACGTGATTTAATGCTCGTAGAGGTAGAAGGCAAGTGCCCAGGGCAAGAGCCAATTTGCGGTTGACAGCATTCAGTCAGGTGCGCAGACCTCCTGAACAGCACAGTGGCCCGAGGACTGGCAGGTTGCAGCCACCCTGACTAAGCAGTGAGGAGGGGGGAGGGAGTCCCGAACCCCAGTTCTCGTCTAACAGAGCAGACACTAATACAACCGGACGGTTGTAAAACAGTAGGAATGGTGGTGCGGCAGGGGGGTGACGGGCGCCCTGCCAGCCCAGCGAGGCAGCAAGGCTTCCCGGGAGAGGCTCCTGAGTGTTGAACGATAAGTGGTAGTCGGCTAGAGGAAGGGTGGGACAAGCACTCTGGAGTGGGAGTGGAGTGTGCAAAGACAGACGCCAGGTGAATGCAGTCTTGAACCAGCCGACAGGTGGGGGTCATTTTGAGGTCTACCTTGACCAGTACCGGCTGCCTCGATGGCTGCATGAGGGACTGCAATCCTCTCTTAGGCCCCTGTGGGGATCAATTCGCCATCTCTGCTTCGGACTCTGCAGTTTTCGCTGCAGCCTGTGCAGGGATCAGCCAGCGACGTCTGCCATGAGAACGGGAGCTGTGGTGACAAGAGCTCTTTCTGAACGTGGTTCCTTGGAGCAGCTGCTCAGGGAGCAGTGGGATGTGAGGCAGGAGGCGGGTGGGCTGTGGTCCATGATGGGCTGGCAAAACCCACTGGTTTACAACCCTCCACTCTATTAGACAACTCCTGGGACTGGGAGCGCATCCCCCCTCCTCACTGCTCACAGTGGCTGCAACCTGCAGAGTCATCAGGCTTCTGTGCTTACTCAGGAGGTCCCTGCACCTGAATGCTCTGCTGTCACCATCTTGTGTTTTGACCTTGTGTTATGTAAGTGAAGACAGACGTGACAATGGCTACGCGTGGGGTCCCCAGTGGTCCCACCACCCGCTGTTCTTCTGCTTCCCTGGGACAGGTTCTTGCTGGTGTCTGGGCCCTGCCCAGCTCCCGCGTCACCTTCTACCTGGCACAGCGACAGGTCCCATTGGCCAGGGAGGCTGGGTATGGGCCTGGGAGGATTGGCGTCAGGTGTGCATACGCTGGGGCGTCTGGGGCAGGAGGATGGGCGGTGCTGCAGCAGTTCAGGCTCTGAGTGTGGCTGAAGTTTAAAGACACCTTTGGTGATGGCTGTGGGGGAGTGGAAAGGCCCTGATTTCCTCAGAGACCCCCCCAAGCCGTCAGGCGGGTGGCCGGGTGCCCACGACGGTCTCTACTCCTGCAAATATCCTCAGCCCAGGAGTGTTCCCTCAGCTGGCTCTGAGTTCAGGACCCTCTCTTCCTCCTTCCAACCTTCCTTGGTCCAGCTTTCAGCGACCTCCCTCTGGAATGAGCTACAAAATACAGACAGTGTGAATTTGTATAACTTTGGTGAGTTAAATTCTCTTATATTTGCATTTAAAACTGACATTCCATACTGTAAAGATTAACAGTAAAAGTCATGCTAATAATTTAAATTTTGAATTTTTCTTTAAAAAAAATTTATTTATTTTTGGCTGCGTTGGGTCTTCGTCGCTGTGCATAGGCTTTCTCTAGTTGCAGCGAGTAGGGGCTACTCTTCATTGCTGTGCACGGGCTTCTCATTGCGGTGGCTTCTCTTGTTGCAGAGCACGGGCTCTAGGCGCGAGGGCTTCAGTAGTTGTGGCATGTGGTCTCAGTAGTTGTGGCTCACGGGCTCTAAAGCGCAGGCTCAGTAGTTGTGTTGTACGGGCTTATTTGCTCCCCGCATGTGGAATCTTCTCCAACCAGGGATCGAGCCCATGTCCCTTGTATTAGCAGGAGGATTCTTAACCACTGCACCACCAGGGAAGTCCCTTTTTTCTTTATTATAAATGAAATTATATAGCAAATATAAGACATCAGGATAAGTCAAAAGAGATTGTGGAAGAAGGGAAGAAACTTTGTATGGCCCTCTCCTCCTGCTTTTTAAACAATAGATCCACATTCTCATTTTGCACTGGGCCCTACAAATCATATAGTGCATCCTATTTTTGCCCATGGTACCCAGCAGAGAGCAGGGTCCACGGAATGTTTGCTGAATTAAATTGAACTTGGAATGAAAGTCTCATCTGGCCATACTTGAGCCAGTACTGCCCTTGGCCCAGAGAACTGGATGCCTCCCTGACCTGGGCAGGATGTGGCTGTCCTGGCCCAGGACTCTGTAAGCACGCATAAGGGGCGGGTCTAAGAGGACTGCCTCTGGGAGCTCAGTGAGGTACCATCTGCAAGGATGCAGGAAGGTGGCTTTTCCTTGGGACTGACCTGGCAGCCGTGAGAGTCCAGGTGGGTGGTGTCACCTCCAAAGCTACCTTGGCAAAGCCAGAAAGCTGGGACTGCAGGCCTAGAGCAGGTGTGCAAGCTTGGAGTCAGTGCCTTGCTGCTCTGTCAGGAGGGACCAAGCCCAGGAGAACTGACTTTATTAGCCAGAGTGAAACTTAAAATAAAAAACAAACAACCAATCAGTTTCTATTACAGTTAGAAGTCTTCAGGGGAAAAATAATGTCTGCAGGAACATAAAACTGCCCCAAATGGAAAACTTTAGGCCTAAGTGAGAATCATTTGTTCCTGTAAAATATTTTCTGCTACTTTTTGTGCCCTCCTCTCTTACTGAGTCATATTTACTTCAGATTTTCTTTTGAGAACCAAGTTATTCCAAGGCTGCAGTCCCCATGCTCCATTCCCAGTCTACCCCCTGCTACATCTCCAGAGACAACATCATCATGAATTTGCTTTCCTGCAGCCCATGCTTTCTTAGCTTTTCAGTGTAAGTGCAAATGTTCATTTCTAAGTTCACACGAATGACTTCACACAGTACATAAAGCCTGGAACTTGCTCTGTTCATTCAACTGTGTGTTTATTAGTTCATCCATGTTGATATGTGTAGATTTAGTTCTTTCCTTTTTACTGTTGTACTGTATTCTATTGTATTAATATACCACAATGCATTAATTTCTTCTCCAAGTTATGGACATCTGATTTTTGACAATTAAAAGCAATGCTTCAGTGAATATCCCTGCACCAGAGGCCCTGTTAGCAAGTGCCAGCTCTTCCTGCTATTTTACTGCCATTTATAAGAGATACTAATACCACAAATGCTTAAATTAAAATTAGCCAGAGGTTATTAAAAATATCTTAATGCCCATAAACTTGCAAACCTAAATGAAATAAATAAGTAGAAAAATATAACTAAGCTGACTCAATAAGAAATATTCCAGAATAATCCTATAGCCACTAAAGAAATAAAATCAGTAATTAAAAACCTTCCCACACAGAAAAAAAATCCCAGTACAGTTTTACCAGAAAGTGCTACCAGACTGGGAAGGAACCCATAATTCTAATATTTCACAAACGTTCCAACATATATATAGATACAAAAGGAAGAAACACTCCCCATTCGTTTTATGATGCTAACATAAGCTTAATGCTAACCTCTGACAAATTCCACATAATTTGACCTATGAGAGAAAGGCAAATTACAGGCCAATCCTCTCATGAACAAAGTTGCAACACTTCTAAACCAACATTAGTAAGCCAAACCCAGCCATGCATAAGAAAGATAATACCTCATGACCGAGTTGAGTTCATCTCCCCAGGTTTACGATGCCACGCCTGTGTGATAACCGGTTTTCATTCCACATGGGTATATGCCAAGGTGTTCTGGTCTGTACTATTTGCCATTTGTCTATGTCTGTGATATAGTACATCATTACCATTTACAGTACATCTTGGCATCTTACAGCACATGTTCCCCTACTGTACTCGTTTCCTGTGGCTGCTGCGACAAATTTCCACAAACCGGTGAGACAAACAGAAATTTATACACTCACAGTCTGGAGGCCAGAAGCCCAAGATCAAGGTGTCGGCAGGGCTGTGCTCCCTCCAGAGACTCTAGGGGCACGTCCTTCCTGCCTCTTCCCAGCTTCCGGTGGCTCCAGGCATCCCATGGTTTGTGGCCGCATCACTCCAAGTTTGCCTCCATACTCACACAGTCTTCCCTCTGTGTGTCTCTCTCCACTTTCTCTTGAAAGGAAATTGGTCATTGGATTTAGGGCCCATGCTGATCCAGGATAGTTCCGTCTTGAGATCCTTCACCTAATTATATCTGCAAAGACCTTATTTCCAAATAAGTTCTCACTCATGAGGGATATGTTTTTGGACATACCTTTCTGAAGGACATGATTCAACCCACTATACCTACTTGTTCACTTTTTCACCACTTGGTTTTCTTTTTCAAATTTGTCTTAGTTTGGGGGCTTTTAGTATTTTAGATAAAATTTTAAATCAATTCTCTAGTTCCAAGAAAAATCCTGTATTAAGTTTTCTATTGCTGCTGTAACAAATTTCTACACACTTCGTGGCTTACAACAAGACAAACTTAGGACTTCCTAGGTGGTGCAGTGGTTAAGAATCTGCCAGCCAATGCAAGGTACACAGATTTGAGCCCTGCTCTGGGAAGATTCCACATGCCACGGAGCAACTAAGCCTGTGCACCACAACTATTGAGCCTGTGTGCTGCAACTATTGAAGCCCACACATCTAGAGTCTCTGCTCTGCATTAAAGGAAGCCACTACAATGAGGAGCCCACGCACCACAATGAAGAGTAGCCCCCACTCTCAGCAACTAGAGAAAGCCCGTGTGCAGCAAAGACCCAACACAGTCAATAAATAAATAAAATAAAATAAATAAATTAATTAAAAAAAAAACAAGACAAATCTCATACAGTTCTTTAGGTCAGAGATCAGGTTTAGGTCTCTTGGGGCTAAAATCAAGGTGTCAACAGGGCTGTGCTCCCTCCAACAAAGGAGGAGGAGAATCTGTTTCCTTGTTCATTTGGGTCGTTGGCAGAATTCAGTTCCTTAAGGTTGTAGGACTGAGAGTTCCATTTCCTTGCTGAGTGTCAGCTGAGGACCCTCCCAGCTCCTAGAGGACACCACTTTCCTTGGTTGGTAACCCCTTCCCATATTCAAAAGCAGCAACGGTAAGTGGAGTTTCTCAAGTCTTCACATCTCTCCTGCCTCCTCATCCGTTGTCACATCTCTCTGACTCTTTCATTTAAATATTTTATTGTAGGTCACCATAGTACCCAGCTAAACTCCAAAGCTAAATTCGATGTGAAAAGAGAAAAATTTCCCAGAACTGCAGGAAATTAAGCCTGAGTTTTCACCTGTCAGGTGGGAGCAGCCTGGCTTGCCAGTGTCAGCACCGTCCTGTGAAAGACTCTCAGCAGAGTCATTAGGTCCCAGAGAGAAATCCAAAATGTGAAGCCATTTCTGCACCTATGTCCTGCCTTAGTGCTGATGGGGACATCAGCTAAGCCTCCTTTCATTGCTGAAGGCTCCTTTGAAGTGCGCAAATAGACGCAGCAAAGCTGTTTCCTGCTGTAGAAAGGGTTGTTTTTCACAACTGAGATAGAACAGAATCTCCAAGGGCTTGGTGGACTCAGAAACAACAGAGGCCACCTCAGCTCTCGTCCCCACCATCCTCACTCCTCCTTTCTGCCCCTTTGTCTCCCTCACCCTTGAGGTCTTGTGGCCAGCATTACTAGACATCTGCATCTGCTGACGAATGTCCAAGCAGTGGGAGGGAGTGGGGAGAACTGGATCTTTCCCTGCAGTTTGCAGATGTCCCTGGGGGAGGGGACAGAGGATCATAGCTGGAGGGAGGAGGTGTCAATGCTACCCTTGGGCTCTGGGTGGGAGGGTCCTGCTCCACAGTCACCCCTCCCCCTTATAGAGATCCATTACTCTGAGATGATCATCTGAGCTTGCAGAGGCCACCCTTGCATTCATTCATTCATTCATTCATTCACTCTTTTATTCTACACACACTATGGATACTCGCTATGTGGCAGGCACCATCTATCTCTTGAGATGAATGTATAAGACATCTCTGTGGTCAGGGGGTACTTGCCACACAGAGTGATGGCCTCCTTCTCACAGCAGCCTGGCTAGAGCAAGATTACCACATGACCCCCACTCTGTAGATACAAAGCTGGAGGCTCAGAGCACAGGGACATGTCTGAGGCCATGCTGTGGTCAGTGGGAGCACCCTGAGAGGAACACAGGTCATGTACTGTCACTTCCCCACATGGCCCTCCAGCCCTTGAAGGCCTGTACTCTAAGGCTGAACTCCTACCCTGTCTCTAGCAGGCAGGCCCCATGAAGTTTCTTAAAGCCCAGAGGCTGTTAGCACCTTCTCATTGTCTGCCACGTGCCATGTTCTAGGAAAGCAAATGTGAAGAAGTAGAAAGAGCTAGAGTTGAACTCTCATCCAGGCTGTATCACATGATAGCAGCTGAGCTCTTCTCTCTAAGCTGACACACATCCTACTGGGCTGGGCAGGGGGGGTTGGGCCAGTGGCTTATTGAGGAGGGCTCTCTGGAGGAAGTAGTACAGGATGGTGTAGGAGGACGAGTCGTGCCAGGTTGGGGTCTCTGACCGGCAGGGTGTCGTAGAGTGAACGGCACCACACAGATACCTGTCAGTCATGGCCAAGGTCTGTTGAGGGGTGAAGTGTAACGGGTAGTGCAAGCTGAGAGCAGCCAGCACTCTCAAGAGTGGGAGGGTGGGGGTGAGGGGCACTGGCTGGTGAGGGGAATCTGGGTGGGGCCCCAAGTTAAAGGATCTCAGGTCCAAGTTCTAAGGACCTCAACAAATCTAGTGATGTGTAACTAATTACCCTAAAATTTAGTGGTTAAAACAACAGCAAACCTTTATCATCCCCCCAGTTTTTATGGGTCAAAAATTCAGAAGCAGCTTGGCAGGGTGGTCCTGGCTCAGTGTCCCTCGTGAGGTGCACTGAGATGTTGGTCAGGGCTGCAGTCTCACCCGAAGGCTTGACTGGGTCTGGGGACCCACTTCCAAGGTGAGTCACTCCCTCGTGGCCAGCTGGTGCCCGCTGCAGGCTGGGGGCTTCAGGTCCCCCCTCTCAGGGCTCTCCTCTGGGTTGCTTGAGTGTCCTCGTGACATGGCAGCTGGCCCCCCCAGAAAGAGCAGTCTAGGAGAGAAAGGCAGAAGGCTTTCCTATGCCCTAACTTCAGAAGGCACACCACCTCACTTGCACCACGTTCCCTTGGTTAAAAGTGAATCACTTGGGACTTCCCTGGTGGCGTAGTGGTTAAGAATCCGCCTGCCAATGCAGGGAACACAGGTTCGAGCCCTGTTCTGGGAAGATCCCACATACTGCGGAGCAACTAAGCCTGTGTGCCACAACTACTGAAGCCCTCGTGTCACAACTACTGAAGCCTGTGTGCCTAGAGCCCATACTCCACAACAAGAGAAACCACTTTAATGAGAAGCCCTCGCACAGCAATGAAGAGTAGCCCCCCACTAGCGGCAACTAGAGGAAACCTATGCACAGCAACAAAGACCCAGCGCAGCCAAAAATATATAAATAAATAATTTATTAAAAAAAAAAAAGTGAATCACTAAGCCCAGCCTACACTCAAGGGTAGGGGAGCTAGACTCCACCTTTTGGAGAGAAGAGAGTGAAAAACTGGATATATTTTAAGCCAAAACAAGTGGCACGTCTGAGCTGGTTTCCCCACCAAGAGGCCCTCAGTCTGCCGAAGCTCCAGGGCTGTAATTCTCTTGGGTTAGAACTTGGAGAAGGGTCTTTTGAAAACCCATCAACTGTTTCCCCTCTTTCAACTTTTCCAGCTTGGTGATAAGGTTGGATGTGTTTCACCTATTGAATAGTTCCTCAGACCGTTTCTTTTTTTAAGTTCTTTATTGGAATGTAATTGCTTTACACTCTTGTACCAGTTTATGAGGTACACCAAGGTGAATCAGCTGTATTTATACACATATCCCCATATCCCCTCCCTCCCAAGAATCCCTCCCACCCTCCCCGTCCCGGCCCTCTAAGGCATCACCCATCATTGAGTTGATCTCCCTTTGTTATACAGCAACTTCCCACTAGCTATCTATTTCACAGCCGGTAGTATATATATGTCTATGCTACTCTCTCACTTCGTCCCAGTTTCCCTTTCACCCCCCTCCCCTCTAACCCCGTGTCCTCCAGGCCATTCTCTGAATCTGCATCCTTATTCTTGTCCTGTCACTGGGTTCATCTGTACCATTTTTTTTTTTTAAGATTCCTTATATATGAGTTAGCATACAGTATTTGTTTTTCTCTTTCTGGCTTACTTCACTCTGTATGACAGGCTCTAGGTCTATCCACCTCATGACATATAGCTCCATTTCATTCCTTTTTATAGCTGAGTAATATTCCATTGTATATATATGCCACATCTTCTTTATCCATTCATTTGTTGATGGGCATTTAAGTTGCTTCCATGTCCTGGCTATTGTAAATAGTGCTGCAATGAACATTATGGTACATGTTTCTTTTTGGTTTATGGTTTTCTCTGGGTATATGCCAAGTAGTGGGATTACTGGATCATATAGTAGTTCTATTTGTAGTTTTTTAAGGAATCTCCAAACTGTTTTCCATAGTGGCTGTACCAACTTACATTCCCACCAACAGTGCAGGAGAGTTCTCCTTTCTCTACACCCTGTCCAACATTTATTGTTTGTAGATTTTTTTGATGATGGCCATTCTGACTGGTGTGAGGTCATACCCCATTTGGCTTTGACTTGCATTTCTCTAATGATTGGTGATGTTGAGCATCTTTTCATGTGTTTGTTGGCCATCTGTATGCTAAGACCGTTTCCTTTGGGGTTGTAAATATGTAGGGTGACCTCGATCAGTGAAATAATGGGAAGAATCCTTGTTTCACCGGAGGAAAATGACTCAGGGGTCAGCGGGGGCGGGTGGGGGGCAGTGCACCCTGTCCCGTTGCCCATCTTTGGTTCATCCTGTGTGTTAATTCACCATTTTTAAGTCGCAAGGCTCTGCTGTCTTTTAACTCATTTCATGAGAGTTGGCCTGAGATGCCTTTAGCTGAAGTGTTGAAGGGAGCTTTGATTCTAAAGAGTCTTGTCAAAGCCATGTGTTAGATGTGATTTTAGGAGTGAAACTAGTTCATTGGGCTCTGCCTGCAGGGCCTCAGCACTCAAGGCTTGGGGTTGGCACAGGCTGAGGGCTCTGTTTCGGGCACTGCGGCGTGGGGTGCACGTGATAGCATCAGCCCCCGTCGCCTAGTGAGCTTCCCAGGCCCAGCACCAGGCAGCTCAGGGTGTATGTGGTGAACATATGTGCCTCCCGGGATGGGGCCGCTCCTCTTGGTAAAAGGCCCGCCTGTGAATGCATCTAAGGAGATGAAGGAAAGTAGTCACTGAGCACTTACGGTACCCCAGCTGCTTCAAGAGGACCACACATCAGCTCTTCCACAGTGATGGATGGGGCAGGGTCCAGGAGGCAGGCAGTCTCTACGTCAAGGGGAGGACTCAGCGGGAGGGCCGCACGGGCAGTGTGGACAGGCAGGACAGGGAGTGAGGGGGCGGTACAGGGTGCTCACTGCACCAGGCCCTGGGCCTGCCATGTGCCCACTCCTATGAGTCTCTCATGCGCCCAGGCCACAGAACGAGGGGCAGAGCCAGGGTGGGAGCCCCAGGGGCCCCCCCCAGCCTTGGAACTGGCTTGTTACTTTTCTTCTGACCCAGAGTCATGAAACGGGGGGGTTTCAGTTCTGGCTTCACACAGGCGCATGTCTGCAGGGTCAGGCAGGGGGAGCAGGTCTCCATCCCTCCCTCGGTGTGAAGAAATGCACCTACATCCACAGGGTGCTGCCAGTCTCACTGGACCCACGTGGCTTTTCCCCAAGTGCTCACATCAACCCCAAGGTTAGGGGCATGCCCATTTTACAGACAGGGAAACTGAGGCTTTCCTAAGACCACTGAGCTCATCGATAAAGGGCTGGGGCTCAGGCCCGGGGCCTTTTGACAGCTTCAACAGTGAGTGTTGTGGCAGCTCTGTGCACAGAGCTGGACCACACCATGAGTGAGGGAGGCAGGGCCCACGCCCATGGCCACACAGTCCCCCAGCAACACTGGCAACACAGGTCTCAGGACTCCTCCCTGTGGGTCCTGAACCAAGACTCAGAATGCTCCTTAGCTCCAGCCAGGAGCTCTTTGTGATGACTTCCCTTTCTCCCCTCTCCTTTTGTCCCACCCTGTCTTTCCCCAGGGCCCCTGCCCTCTCCCCCTCCTCCTCTGCCCCCAGGGCCAATCTCAGGAGAAGGGCAAAGCCTCACGCTGCTCAGCCCCTTTCCCGCTTCCCATCACAGTCAGGATGGATTTTATCCTTGCCCACCTTCCAGCTGGGAACTTTGGTGTGGTCCCTAGCTCTCACTCCAGGCCACTCCCGCAGCCTCTGCACGCATCCCCTTGAGTCCTGTTGCCTTTTCCTGTGCTCTGCTGGTTATACCTTCATCCTTCAAGGCTCCTTGCAACCCATCCCCACCCAGCAGCCAGAAGCCTTTCAACAGGTAAGTCATCTGTTCTCCCTGCAGGGGCTTTCCACAGCTCTCAGACAGAACCCAGACTCTTCTGGGCTGACAGGGACTCCAGGATGGCCTCGGCCTCCTGCTCTGGTCTCGACCACGTCTCTTCCTGCCTCGGGACCTCTGTGCCTGCTCTTCCCTCAGTCTTTCCCATCCTCTGCAGGGCAGAGCCCCCCTCCCTTCCACATCGCCATCACCCTTACTATTTCACTGTCTTCACTTAGGACTGTTCTGGCTCCTTCGTTTATCCTGCCTCCCTCACAGGAGCGTGAGCCCTGGCCTCCAGGACAGGAGCCTCACCTCTCTGCCTCCTCGTTCTCCTGTGGCCCCATTTCCTGGCATGGGCTGGCTCAGATGGGGGATGCGTTTCTGAAAGCCTCCCTGACTTCTTTTGCCAGCCCCCTTCCAGGGTGCTGTGATGACCTCTGACCTTGAAGCTGCACATGGTCATGACGTCCTCTGCTGGCCCTGGAACATCATTCTAGAAACAGAGGCTCCTGCTGTGTGGAATTCTTGATGGTGTGTACAGCCCAGAGCGCTGAGCTCACTGGTACAGTGGCCGGCTAGTTTTACATACATCTGCCTGTTGTGCTTGCAGGGCACATCGCTACTAGGGTATGGGGTCTGGAGAGCAAAACACCAAGTGACCAGAAACCCCACCCTGCCAAGGGCAAGGGTGCTGACAGGTGTACGGTCTGCTCTCAGCCCAGCCCACCCATCTCAGTCCTCCCTACCTTGCACATCCCATGGACCATCCTCCTGGGGGCACCTCCTTTCTCCCCACCCTCTCCCTCCTCTCCTGAGAGCTCAGCAAAGTCACACCCCTCACCCTGGCCTGGCATTGGTGATGGTGAGGATGGTGGTGGTGGTGAGGGCTGATGGTGGTGGTGGTGATGGTGGTGACGACCAGGGCAGAAGGCCCTCTCACAGCAGGCTTGTGCTAAGCACGCGCAGGCCCGTAATGCCCTGTGCTGCCTCCTGATGTGATCTGTCCTCGGGGGGCGGGGGGATGAGAGAAGGCGGGACAGGGGAGGGCAGCTGAGGGGGTGGAGCCATGGGGGGGATGGGGGAGGGTCTGGCAGGGTTTTCCTGCCAAGGCCTTTGCACCCTCTGCTCCCCTCCTCCAGCCTCCTCCCCCCTCCCCCCACAGCGAGAGGGCTGAGGAGGAGGGCTGAGTCCCTGTGAAGTTGAGGGGGAGAGGCCCAGAGAAACGGAGAAGGGAGAGGGGTCAGAGGCAATCTGCAAAGCCCCCGCCCCCACCTGAGAACCCTAGGACCTGGCTGGGAAGTGGGGGCAGGGAGGGGGTGGATTTGGACCCCAGCGGGCCACCCGTCTTGGGCTCAGTGACCTGGCACAATCTGTCTGAGAGCCATTCAGCCTCTCAGAGGTTGTGAGGGGCCCCAGGTGGGGACACGTAGTGACTGTCATCCCGTGGGAGGTAATGTCATCAGTGATCCTGCCACCACTGAGGAGAGCATCCCTGGTGGATCACCTCTGGCTCTGGGGCTGGGAGGGCCTTAGAGGTCAGGGAACCTTCTCACATCCACTGCCATCCAGCTGGACACAGTAAGAATCACCAGGTCGTCTGGGCTGGCAGGAAGCAGTAGTAGCCTTACCTGATCACAGAACACCCTGCTGCTGCGAGGCCCGGGGAGGCCACAGAGCTCGCATTTTGGGGGAGGTGGGAAACAGGAGACAAGGCTGGCTCTGAGGAGCTTGTGTGGAAATAAACCAGGGCCCTGAATGGGGGCGTGGCTGGGGATACCAGTGGTCAGAGGGATCGCCCTGCCCAGTGGCGGGGGGAGAGCCCGTTAGTTGTGACAAGATTGAGGGCAGTGGAAGCGGACAAGGACAAGGGCACTTGGTGTGACTTGGGACCTATGGAAGACTCAGCTCAGGGTGGGGGGTGGGGGGACAGGTTGCGAAGGAAGCAAGTAAACAAGATTAGATCCGACGGTGAGTGCTGGGAATAAAAGAGGTGACGAGGTGGGGAGTTCTGGGCGGGTGGAGACCAGGGTGGCCCCAGGAGGCCTCTGTGCAGGGATGCCTGTAAGTTGACACGTGTGACATGCCTCCTTGCAGGGCACTTACACTCTGAAGTGGGAACACATGGGGCTCATCAGGGGGATGACAAGAGGACCAACATCCCTGCAGCAGAATGGGCAGGGGAGGCTCAGTGAGTCCCAGGAGAAAAGGTCAGGGAGGTGGCTGGGGCCAGCTCCCTGGGGGTCCTCTGGCCCACAGGAGAGAGGGAGCATGTTATTCCGAGTGGCATGGGAGCCGTGGCAGGGTTTTGAGGAAGGGAGGGGCCTGTTCTGGTTTTTGGAAACATCCCACTTAAGAAACTAAGTGAGCAGAAGGAAGGAAATAATAAAGGCTAGAGCAGAAATGTAAGAAAAAAGAATAAAATGGAGAAAATCATTGAAACCAGAAGTTGGTTCTTTTAAATGACCAACAAAATAGATGAACCCTTAGACTAAGAAAAAAAGAAAGAAAAATCGTATTACTAAAATCGGAAATGAAAGGGGATATTACTGCCAATCTTAGAGAAGTAAAAAAGATTATAAAGGTGTACTATGAGCAATTTTATACCAACACATTGGATAACTTGGGTGAGAAGGAGCAGTTCCTAGAAAGACAACAAACTGACTCAAGGAGAAATAGAAACTCTGAACAGACCCCTAACAAGTAGGGAGATTGAATCAGAAATCAAAACCATCCATGTAGAAAAGCCCTGGACCTGATGGCTTCACCGGTGGCTTCTACCAAAAATTTAGAGTATTAACACTAATCCCTTACAAAGCCTTCAAAAAATAGAACAGAAGGGGACAATTTCCATTTCATTCTGTGAAGCCAGATTAGCCTGATACCAAAAGAAGAAAAAAACTGTCACAAGAAAACAGAACTACAGGCCAACATCTCTTATGAATATACAGTCGCCCTTCAGTATCTTTGCGGGATTAGTTCTAGGACACCCGCCCTCCAGTCTCCCCACCCCATGGATACCAAAATCTGAGGATGCTTAAGTCCCATACATAAAATAGTATAGTATTTGTTTATAACCTACACACATCCTCCTGTATACTTCAAATCATCTCTAGATTACTTAGATTACCTTGTACAGTGTAAAGGCTATGTACGTAGTTGCTGTTGCAACAAATTCAAGTTTTGCTTTTTGGAATTTTTTTCAAATATTTTCCATCCTCGTTTGTTTGAATCCACTGATTCAAACCCTAAGAGGTGGCGGGCCAACTATAGATTCAACAAATCCTCCATGAAAAGCCTCGTAAACGAATCCAGCAGCAGCCTTATCACAGGAATGCAGCTTGGTCTAACATACAAAAATCATCAATGTATGGTCAACCCTCATTATTCACGAATGCCATATTTGTGTGTCCACTTGCTTGTTAAAATTTACTTGTAACCCCAAAATCAACACTCCCGGCACTTTCGTGGTCATTCACAGAAATGTGCAGAGCAGCTGAAATCTGAGTGGCCAAAGCACATGTTCCTAGCTGAGGTCAAACAAGGGGACGCTTTTCCTTCTGGTTTCGGCTCTCATACTGCAAACTCCTTTTCGACGTCTATTTCATGCCATATTTTAAGCTTTTTTGGTGTGCTTTCTGTTGGTGATTTGGCTGCTTAAAATGGCCCCAAGAGTAGTGCTGAAGTACTGTCTGGTGTCTCTAAGTGCAAGAACACCGTGATGTGTCTTAGGGAGAAAATACGTGTGTGATAAGAGCTTCATTCAGGCATGAGCTATGTGCTGGTGACTGAGAATTCCTTGTTAATGCATCAACGATATTTATTAAATAAGGTGTCTTTAAATAAAAACACATATTTAAAAAGGCTATGTATTGATTGGTTGATAGAAGAGTGTGACATGAGACTAGCGGGACCCTAACCCTGTGTTTCCCTTAGGGACAGCAGTTCCGCACTTGCTAATTCAGTGTTTGAGTTGACGTTACAGAAGGTAGCTACCGCAGATAAGCAGAAGTGTATGTCTTAGCTTGTTCAGGCTGGTATGCAAAATACCATAGATCAGGTGGCTTATAAAGAACAGATATTTAGAAATTTGCTGTAGTTCTGGAGGCTGGGAAGTCCAAGGCGCCAGCAGATGTGGCATCTGGTGGGGGCCCACTTCCTGCTTCAGAGACAGTTGTCTTTCACTGTAACCTCACCTAGAGGAAGGGGTGAGGAAGCTCTCTGGGGTATCTTTTATAAGAGCACTAATCCCATGAGGGCACCGCCCTCATCACCCAATCACGTTCCAAAGGGTCCACTTCCAAGTACCATCACACTAGTTTCAACATGTGAATTTCAGTCTATGGCAATAAAGTATATGATATTGATAGAATAAAGCACAGAAACCACACAATCTTCTCAACTGTTGCAGAAAAAGCATTTGACAAAACCCAACACTCTTTTAGGATAAAAAAACACTCAGTAAACTAGAAATAGAGGAAACTTCCTCAGCTTCATAAAGGGATCTATGAATGGCCCACCAGGAACATCATACCTCGTGATGACAGACAGATGCTTCCCCCATCATCACAATCGAGCACGGATGCCCACTCTACTTCTATTCAACCTCAGACAGGAGGGTCTAGCCAGGGCAGGTAGGCAAGAAAAAGAAACAAGGCATTTAGATGGGAAAGAAAGAAGCGAAACCATCTCTATTTGCAGATGACATGGTTCTGTATGAGGAAAATCCTGAGGAGTCTACAAAAAATCTTTTAGAACTAGTAAATGCCATGGGTTTTTAAACCTCCTTTTCAGAAAACAAGCTTGATAAGATCCACTCTTCAGACTGTCCAGTGCCCTTACTCTTCCAGACTTTCCAGATGTTTCTACAACTTAGAGCTTACAGGTGTCCCAAAGGGAAGTTGCCTGGGGGTCCCTAGGCCTTTAGGTTTGGGGTTACCACCTGTGGTGCTAAGGGCTTGGTTCTGTGATTCCACAGGGGATTCCGAGAGCACAGTCCCCTTTGGGGTGAACAGACCCAAACAGGTGGAGTTAAATGCTAGGTCTGGGCCCCTCATTGACACCTGTGTTCAGAGAATTTTCACTTTTTGAGAAGGTAGCATGACTCACACAGAGATGAGAGGAGCACATGCCAAAGATCTGATCTGAGAATCACAAAGACACGCCTGCCCTGCAGCTTAGGCACCGCCCACCCTCCGCTCTGAAATTTCCCAGCGGAGATTGTTCAGCAGCCCGTGTGCAGGCCCGAGGGAATGTACAGAGGCGTGCGAAGCCCGCTGTCCACCCGGCAAAAATCAGTGGTCTTCCTTCGCAAGCTTCCTTTGCATTTCTAGGGAGAAGGACCACTTACACTATTATTAGCCTCCTACTGTCACAGTTTTTCAGTTTTCTGCAGTCTTTCCACAGGTTTTCCTCACACTTGATCAAAAAGATGACACAGCATAGATTCTGAAGAAAAATTATGTGGGGGCAGGGAGGGTATCCATTATCCCGGCCCTTTTTGGCCATCTTTTTGAGATTTTCAACATAAACATGGTGTTGAACCATGGTTTTGCATTTGGATTTCCCCCATCCTATGTTAAATCTAAAAACTGTGTACAGACTTTGCCATGATTTAGATTATTTATAGTGTTACGTCACCCTTACGTATGCCCTGATCACCTGGTGCTAAGACATCTTATTCAGATATTTTTGCTATTGTGGAGGTGCTGCAGGGGTGGAGGTTTGCTGCTGTTGATTTTCACTGAGAAAACGCAGGGGTGCAGGGTTGGGGGTGCCTGCGTTGGAGGGCAGGGATGTCCTGCCCTTGGCACATGTTGGCAGGCTAGACCAGTGGCTGCCTGCTGTAGTTACAAATGGCCCTAATTCATCGGTTTTACCAATCTTTCCTGCCTTTGCTATTGCTAAAAAAAAAAAATTAAAATAATTCAACAGGTATGAAATGGGGAAGAGGTGTGTATGAATTAGATGATTCTGGAGATCTCTTAAGAGTTCTGAGATCATTCATTCCACAAATTTTTAAAAAATTTTTCTACACATATTCATGTTTATTTTGTTAAGTGTTAATAAATATACCATAGCTTAGTATATTAATGAGTCTGCAGGTGTACCTTGCATCTGTCATCATAGGATTTGGTTCTTGAGACAAGTGTAAAACACTTAAGAATAGATAACATCAATCTGATTCCTCCAAAGGTTTGGGTTAAGGAATGGGATTAATATTGATTTTTTTTATGTTAATAGACTTTACAAATTTTTGAGTGGCTGCTCTGGGCCCAGTGCTGTTCAGGACCCTCTCTCCCCCAGAGAGCCTGTGGAGGCTTTGTAAACGGGCTCCAGGGTCACTCAGAAAAGCAGCCTACCCTCCTTGGGGGCGGGTTTTGTGCAGTTTCTGACAACTGAAAAATGGGAGTGTTTTCACTTCGGGTTTACTCTTAGATGTATCTGAATGTGAGCTTAGTTATGTTAGGAGTGGTGTGGGGCCACATATTTGCTCCAGGGTGCCTAGGATGTGCTATGGTCTATTTAAATTCAGTTCCAGGTTCAAAGGGGTTGATGGTGGCCTGGGGAGATGCTGTGTTAGGTGCTGTCCACACAGTCCCAAGGACACCTGCTCCAAGGAGAGATGAGATCATTGTGGCACCAATAAGAGATACTGTACTAAACCTTGGCCTATGTTGCCTCTTTTAATCCTTTCAGTAACCAAAAGGGGTTGGTTCTTTTATTATTCTTACAATATAGACCAGGAAACGGAGGTTCAGAGAGGGTAAATAACTTACCCAAGGACACACAGTCCCTAACCTCTCCATCTTCCTGCCTTTCTATATGAGATGTTGGCACAAAGAACAGTCAAGAAGAGATAGTCACTGCTGTGGGCATCCACCAAGGTGCCCCAGGGCATAGAAGCTAAGGAGTCTTGTCTAATGTGTGTGTGGTGGGGGTGGGAGGGGTGTCACTGAGGACAGGCCTCTGAGCTGGGTGTGAAGTGTTGAAGAGACAAGGCGTGGCCCTTAACTTTAACTAGAACAGCTTTCTTCTTAAAGACCGAACTAAATGCTCTGTTGCTAGAAAAAAAGAAAATGTGTTTCTGGTCCCAGAGAAGGCTGGAGCCATGCTGAGGAGGCTTGAATGCCAGGACTTACCGAAAAGTTGCAAAACTAGTACTGAGTTCCCAAATACTCCCCACCCAGCTCCCCTAATATAAATTGTTAATGACCATAGTACTATGATCAAAACAAACAAATTTACCTTAGTATAATGTTATTAACTAAATACCAGAACTTTTCTGAACTTCTCACTCACATTTTTTCCTATTTTGGGATCCCACACTGCATTCATCACTCCTCCTGAATCTCTCCCAGGTTGTCCTGATGCCTGGGTCTTTCCTTGCCTTTCTGATCTAGATTAAAGAGTACCAGGGACTTTCTAGGTGGTGCAGTGGTTGGGAATCCACCTGCCAATGCAGGGGACACGGGTTCGATCCCTGGTCTGGGAAGATCCCACATGCCTCGGAGCAACTAAACCCGTGCACCACAACGTCGGAGCCTGTGCTCTAGAGCCCGTGAGCCACAACTGTTGAGCCCACATGCCGCAACCACTGAAGCCCGCATGCCTAGAGCCCGTGCTCTGCAGCGGGAGAGGCAATAAATATTTAAAAAAATAATAACTTATCTATTAAAAAAAAAAAGAAGAGTACCAGTTGCTGTTTTTACAGAATGCCGCACAATTTGAGCTTGTCCTCCATTTTCTCGTGGTTGGAATGAGGGTATGCATTTTGGCAAAATATCACAGTCACAATGCTGTGTCCTTCTCAGCACATCCTATTAGGGCATCTGTGACTCAGCACATCCCTGGCTTGATCACTTGGTTAAGCTGGTTAAATTTTCTCTGCTGTAACGTTCCTCCCTTTCCCTTCGAGGCTGATGAGTATCTTGGGGGAGACCATGCACATCCTGTTTCTCTTCACATTTTCCCCGCTGCCTTTGCCTCCATTGGGACGACTTGTCTACAGCATTTGTTGCTAGTGTTTGCCTGATGGGGACTCTCATGTCCCTCTTCCCATCTCTATTTGTTGAATGAAATTCTAGAAGGAAGATCTGTCTCTTCTCCCGCATTTGCTTAATGACTTCAGTTTTTGGTATCAGTATAGATTCATGGATATTTATGTTATTTTGGGGGTTAAAATCTGACACCGTCACTTATTTTGTAGTTCAAATTATTCCAGATTTGGCAAGTAGGAGCTCCTCCAGGTCAAGTCCTGTGTTCTATTGACAAGAACCCCTGTCTTATTTGTTTGCTTTAGCATTTCCCTACTTTCTGGGGCCACAACTCCAGACACATTTTGTATTTTCAGGACAAGGAGGGTGTGCTCAGGGGGTCTGCACTGGGCTGAGTTGCATTAGGCTGCAGGGGTGAAAGGCTGGCAGCTGGAAGTCGGGTGGGATTGGCTGCCTTCAGGTTCAAGCCCCCAGGCCCCCTGTGGGTACAGATGGAATCTAAAGCTTGGGGACATCAGGGCAGGGTCTAAATGAGCTTCTTTGTCCACTGATGCTCTTCTTGGCTAAGTGAAGGCTGTGTCCGAAATCAAGATTTGGAATATGCTGTTTTTTCCAAGGAAGAGTTGGTCCAGGTTTTGAACACCACATTCTCAGAGCATTGACCTTCAGTGGCTGAAGGTGCACTTGTCATCAGTTAAGTTCGTGGTGGAAACATGTCAGCAGTGGTGGGAGAGGACCCCCAGCCCGGGGCAAACTCTGTGTGCTCTGTGCATTTAGGCGGCACAGACAGTAAGAGAGGATCAGAGATCTGGGACTCATCGCCCGAGAGCTCAGAGCCGAGGCGGGAGCTGGGATGGGAGTGGGAGGGCCTGGGGCAGGGCTGCGCAGATCTGAACTTCAAAACTCCTGTGATGTCGTGCATGTCTTTCCCACTGAGGTACTGTTGGGAGCAAAGCACGGTGTCTGTGTCTTTCCCATATTATAGATGAGGCCTTGGCAAACATAACGGGCTTGCCTCATCCAGGCTGCGGTGGCCACCTCTGTCCATCCTGCTGCATCCTTAGGCCTCAGCACTGTGCTCCAGGGACCACTGTCACCAGATGGAGTGGGAGGGCATCAGGGGAGGAGTCCAGGCTACCAGGTGTGGGGGCGCTCCCGAGGTCACCTGGGGAAGGGCCTCTTACTTATAGACTCTGGTGTCCCCAGGCTGATGGGGTGAGCGGCTGGGCCTGGGCCTCCCTGGGAGAGAGGGGCTTACCAGGTCCTGCTCACCAGGGACTAGCCAGCCTTAAGTTACGTGACCCGGGGCAGGAGGGGAGCCAGGTGCTGGCCTCCACCAGCCGGGCTGGGAGACTGGCTTTGTGTCGGGGCTGTTAGGAGCAGATAGCACAAGATGTGTCAGTCCTGCTGCTTCCAGGGAGGCTGTAGCCCCCAGGTGAGGGTTTCTGGACCAGTTTGGCTCACAGCTACTTCCATGCCTAAGACAAGCCCGGTGCAGCTTGTCTCCTATTTTCTTAGTTACTGTCCTTGAGAGAATTCTGGGTTTGTTGTGGTGGCACCAAGGGACTGAGGAGTGTGCTATGGCACGCGGAGTGGGAGCACGCGTATGCGTGTGTACACGTGTGTGGGCATGCACGTGGCTCCTGGCCACCCATGGGCAGGCTTGGACCCAGGTGGGCCAGCCTCAGAGCCCAGCCTCGGTGCCCCCGTGGAGGTTGGTGAGACCGGGAACTCAGGAAGGAGCCCTAACTGCTGAGTCAGGAGGCACTCCCAGCTCTCTCACCCAGAACTGCTCTTCCTGAGCCATTTTACGCGCTTGGCCACGTCTTCATCTGTGAATGGAATTAATGATGCCCACCTCCTCAGGAGCAAATGATGACATCCTCATGTGAGGGCCTGACACGCATCAAAACAACTTATTCATTACGTTTGCACTACGTAAACATTAAGTTACTTATTTAATTTATATTTGCTATATAATAGTTTATTCAGAGTCTCTCTGTGTCTGGGTAGTTGATCAGTGTACCCAAGGGAGGCTGATTTCCGGGCTGTCAGCCGGGCAGGTCAGACACACACCCGACGCTGAAGGTGTGTGTTGCGACAACTCATGTGCTAGCACAGGGGTTTGGAATGCGGTGACCCTGCTGCCTGTTCTTTCTCCTCCAGGACCAGGCCCGCGAGCTGGGGGCTGGCAGGAGTGGGTACGAGATTGAGTCTGCTGAGTGATAGGAAGCTCGGATTTGTGCTTCTCTAAAATGTCAAAAGCTCACAGGCAAATGCTGCAAAGAAAAGAAAGCATGTCTAGGGAATATACGTTCTGGGGACAAAGCATTTCTGCCCTCTATTCTCCTGGCTAGCAAAGGAGAAACATCCCATTGAAGGGACAGCTGCTTGGATGTTTTTTAACCCAGCAGACAAATGCTTGGAGTTACAGTATTTCTGCCATTTTTCTACATGCCACAGGAAAATCACACTGCTCAGACCTCATATAAAGACACTTTTTCTTTGCTGAAGTTTGTTTTTTTTTTTAACAAAAAATCAACCATGTGTCCAGGTTCCTTGAGACTGAATTATCTGGTGACACACAGATGGGTTTGCATGACGGCGGCCGGCCCTTCTTATTGGGGTGGGGAGGCTCATCCCAGGGAAAGACTTGGAGTTGAACCCCAGAAATGTTGCAGGGCTGGCCCCCTTCGGTATTTTAGATTGTGAAGAAGGCTTTCTCTGAGAGGCAGTTGGGTGCTAGTTTGGGGTGAAAAGACCTGAATTTGGATGATTAAATGAAGTCACTTGTGGAAAGCACCTCAAACGTAACTCTTGCTCAGGAAGCAGTGGAAATTCCCTGCTTTCCTGGTTTTTGTTTATTGTGCAGTTTTCATCACAACAGCATGGGAGGAAAGAACATTTTTGTACAATCCCACTGCTGCTTCGTCCCCTCCTCATTTGCAAAAGTCGGTTTTACAAAGTGGTAATTTAACTTCTACGATCCGACTCCGCCTTTTTCCCCGTGTTGCTACACAACCCTCCTAATTATTTTAATGACTAGGCATTCGTGCATCAGCACTTCAGGAACAATTGCACATTTAGTGAGACAATGGCATTTTTCCTGGACCACAAGACTGTGTTTCTATTTGCAGATCTTCCAGGCATAGTAAAGGCCATATTGAGACATTTGGAGTCGTCTCCAGGGGATGAGACAAGAAGAACAGTGTTACCTCCTGTCCCTGACACTGCATGCATGTCACTCACATGTGGGCACACGTGTGTGTGTGTGTCCCTCACTGACAGTGACAGTGGCCCCAGGAGGCTGGCATTCTGGGTCATAGACACCATGGAATTGGAGGGAAGGATGCCTGCCATGCTGCCTGTCCTTCTCCAACACGAGACCTGAGGACACACCAGAAACATGGGCCTCCGGGGGGCCCAACCTGACAGATTTAGACCGTGGGTATGTGACAAACCACGAGATCCGGAGGGTTTTAGGGCCACATAGTCTGGCTTCAGAGTATTTCTCCATCCATGTGAGCTTGTAAAATGAATCATTGTCCGTGGTGTTATGAAAGCAATTAAGGCTGGGTGGGTTCTGTGGTTCCGTGCTGGGGGTGAGGTGACCATCAGAGAAGGAGAAATCACTTGATTGTTGGTTTCCACCCATTTCCACCCTGTGTTGGGCTAAAGGGGCAGAGCATAGAGAAGCAGCAGGAGAGATGCCCTCCATCACTCTCCACCAGCTCAACCCAGGGGAAGCAGCACTGGCTGGGGCAGAAAGAATCACACGGCTATAGGAGAATATTTCCTAACAGGGGTAAGTTTACAGTATATTGTGGGGTGAGGGAACCACTTTCTCAAACAAAGTATGGTAAATTCTGGTTGGAAAATAAAAAGCATGTGTAAACACTGGCATGCTGGCATTGACTGGGGAGTTGCTGTGAGCTGGGCCCCGCACTGAGGTGTGTGTGCAACACCCCACGGAATCCTCCCGCAACTTGGGAGTGGACCCCTGCCGCAAGGTACCCACTTCACAGATGAGGAGATTGGGCCACTCGGCCGGCAAGGGGCGAGCTGAGACGAACCTGGGGTTCATCTGCACTCAGGGAATCTTTTTCCTTTAGAAGTTTTTCTCTTCATTGCACTTTTTTTTTTTTTTTTTTTTTGGCTGCGTTGGGTCTTCATTGCTGCACGCGGGCTTTCTCTAGTTGTGGCAAGCAAGGGCTACTCATTGCGGTGACTTCTCTTATTGCAGAGCATGGGCTCCAGGTGCATGGGCTTCAGTAGTTGTGGCATGTGGGCTCAGTAGTTGTGGCTTGTGGGCTTAGTTGCTCTGAGGCATGTGGTTTCTTCCTGGACCAGGGCTTGAACCCGTGTCCCCTGCATTGACAGGTGGATGCTAAACCACTGCGCCACCAGGGAAGTCCCATTGCACTTATTTTTAATTTCGTAAGTAACATATTAGCACATTCTCTTTGCAAGGTGTTGTAAGGCTTCCACAAGTGTATATGTATAGATAAATTCACAGAGTGAGAAATGAGGACTTCGGGGTTTCAGACCCTCCATGTCCCTCCAGGCTTCTCACCAAGGGGACCTCAGTGGGCATTTGTAGGCCTGCAGACATTGACTTATGAAGACGTTTAGTGAGATTGTGGGTATAGGGGATGAAAAACACTCACACCCAGTGGGAAGCTGAGGAATTGCTGCTCAAGGCTTTGGGGTACCAGGCCAGGAATGATGGCTGGCCTGGGCAGAGCTGCCTGCTTCGTGCCCGTGCCCTATGTCTGCTCAGTGCTTGCTGGTCGTGTCTGACATGGCCATTTGGGCCAGGCTTGTCACTTACAGAGGGAATGACCTCAGGGGCGCACTTATCTCCTTGACTTCCTTGGTGGAAAAATCTGTGATAACAGTACTCACCTTACAGGTGTGCAGCAGGAAATAAGCAAGTAAGTCTGTGTCACGTTCATAGACAGGGCTCAGGGGAGCTGACATACCCTGAGAGCAAGTTTCTGTTAGCATCCCCCAAACTGAGGGGTGCAGGCAAGTGTGAGGGTAAAATGTGGGTGGGGGGGCAAGTCTGAGTGTGAGGGACACACACCCCCCCCCCATAGTCTCCAAAGATGCATATTCCCTGTATGCTTCCCTAGGCAAGTGTTGTGTCCACACACCATGAAAGGGGGTTCATTGGGGTGATGAAACATTTTAAATGCCCTGTTGCCTCAGAACCTTCTAGAAAGCCTGCAAGAGGGAGGGTGGGTGGCAGAGGTGTTCAGGACAGGAAACTAGGTCCCTCCCAGCCTGCCGGGGCCCCCTCCATAGCCCATGACTGTAGGGACTCCCCGGCCCTACAGGTCCCACTAGCCCATGGCCCACCCTCCCCGCCCTTCTTCGTTGCCATGGTGACAGTCGGCATCCCAGGCTGCGGGCTGCGGGCTGCACTCCCTTCACCCCTCCTGCTGGCTCTGGAGGAGCAGGCGGGCTTTGTCAGGGCTCAGCGACTCCCTGCAGCTGTGAGACAGAGAAGAAAAGAGGCTGCCGTGGGTGCCACTGGGGCCCCTTGAGGGCCAGAACAGGGAGGCAGGGCCACTCCAGGCCACCAGCCCCGAGCTCGTGGGGTGCCTGCCAGCCTTACCCTGGACTGACTGCCCACAGCACAGCGTGCCCAGAGAGGCTGTCCCAGGCAGAAGTGACCGATGGGGCTGCCCCCACAGGCCTATGGGGAACTCCAGCTCTGCCTGTTTGCATGTTTCAAGGTTTTCCTCCCCAAGGGAAGGAGGTGAGTAGACCGGTGTCTGAAAAGGGAGGACTTTTTCTTGTTTCAGGTGGTGAAGTCCTGGGTGGGTCACTTTCCTGTGTCCCTTGGGTGCTGCTTATTCTACAGGGTTGTGACTTGAGGAGGGAGTCCCTCTCCATTTCAGCACACCAGGGTCCAGGCTGGCAACCTGGGCTGGCTCTACTGAGGGGTCCCTGGCTCTTCAACAGAATTGTCCAGAATATTTTTTTAAAGCATTATTCTCTCTTTTTTAAAATTAATTAATTAATTGGCTGCGGTGGGTCTTCGTCGCGGCCCATCATCTTTCTCTAATTGTGGTGAGAGGGGGCTACTCTTTGTTGCAGTGCGCGGGGTTCTCAGTGTGGTGGCTTCTGTTGCTGTGGAACCTGGGCTCTAAGCGTACAGGTGTCAGTAGTTGTGGCTCAAGGGGTCGGTCGTTGTGGCTCGCGGGCTCTAGAGCACAGGTCAGTAGTTGTGGCACATGGGCTTAGTTGCTCCGCGGCATGTGAGATCTTCCCGGACCAGGGACTGAACCCACGTCTCCTGCATTGGCAGGCGGATTCTTAACCACCGAGCCACGAGGGAAGTGCCCAGAATATTTTTTGAACAAATGCAGGATGTTGGATTCTGTGATGAGACCTGGTTTAACTCTGGATTTCCCTCACCCTCACCCCACTCTTCTCTTTTATTTTTAAATGGATGGGAAGGGAATAAGAGCGTGTGCCTTAGAAATACCACTGCCTGAGGTTGCCAGGATAACAGGGACCCCATTTCAGAGGTCAGAATTGTCTTTACAAAAAAAAAAGAGACCACTTTTTTTAGAGTAGTTTTGGGTTCCCAGCAGAATTGAGGGGAAGTTACGGAGAGGTCTCCTCTACTCCCCGGCCCTGCTCCCGGCCTTCCCCGTCACCAGCCTCCCCGCCTGAGTGCTGTATTTGTTACAATTGATGAAACCTGTACTGACACCTCATCGTCTCCCAGAGTCCACGTTTTACATCACGGCTCACGCTTGGTGTGTACATTCTAGGGGTTTGGACAAATGTACCACAGCAGGTGTCCACCTTTATGGTATTGTACAGAGTAGTTTCACTGCTGTACAAATCCTTCGTCTCCACCTATTCCTCCCTCCTCCCTTAACCCCTGGCAAGTCCTGACCTCCTCTGGAATGTCACGCAATTGGAATGTAGCCTTTTCAGATTGGCTTCTGTCACTTAGTAATACACATTTTAGGTTCTGGGAGCGTCTTCTTTTTCTTTCTTTCTCTTTCTTACTTTCTTTTACATTAGGAAAACCAGCCCTTCAGATAAATGTGGGAAGGGGGCTTTTTCTTTCCAGTGACTGTAAGATGCTCATTCCCAGGTCCTCGGTGACCCCAGGCTGTCCCTGCCTCTCTGGCGGTGTTTCCTGCTCTGTATCTGTGTCTCCGGACAGTGAGAGCGCCTTAGCTGTCACTGGGGATTTCTGGGGTGACTGGGGAATGCAACATCCCTGCTTGAACCAGCTTGAAGTGGAAAGAATGATTATGTGAGCTGTGCACGTGTACACAGCCTCAATTCTAATGATCATATCCCCCAGTCCCAGACAGGTTGCTCACGAGAGGTTATACTGTGCAGAAAAGTTAAACATGTCTTGGCTGGCGTGGCTCTTCTCTCCAGGCCTCTGTGTCTAGCCAGTTGGTCAGCTGAAGGGCAGCTGGCCTTGGACGCAGGGCCTGCTCTGTGTAGGCGAGGGTCCCAGCCTTGCTCACCCAGCTAGCGACAGGGTGACAGGTAAGCCGGGTTGGGCTGGATGCTGACAGAGACCCCATCAGGCAGAGCTTGGGCTGGCCTTCAGTTTCCTCACCTGCACTTTAGGGCTTCTTGATGGCTCGTCCTCAGGCCATTAGGGGCTCACTCAGTGACCTCAGCTGGGGCTGTTGGGGGGGGCGGCGCGGATGGCCCTGCTCTAAGCACTGGGAACAGACCAGCTCACACAGGTCTGGGGGGATCAGAGCAGGACACATCTGCCTGGCACGCAGGTTGGTGGCGGGGGGCACACACCACCAGGTGATGGTGGCCCCTCCCACTGCGTGACCTTGCGCCAGTGCCTCTGTTCCCCCAGCTGTCCAGCGCGGCTTGCTGTGCACAAAAGGAGCTGAGGGGTGCACTCTTAGGCAGGTGCAGTCTGTCTGTCTGAAGTACCTGCCAGGGCTGAGGGGACACCCAACCCAAGCTCTTGGGCGCATCCACCTTCTCCAGGATATCCGGAGAAGGGGGTCCCCAGAGCCAGGCTTACAGTGCAGCCACAGCTCAGCATTCCCAGCCCACCTGGGGCCACCAGGTGTTTGTGTGGGCCAACTGTGTCCAGCGAGAGGTGAGGCACCAGAGTTTGCAGCAGTCTTCCTGGGAAGAATGGAGAAGCCATTCTTTCTGAGCCAGCACGCGCCCCATGTGTGCACTGTGGCACCCATGCCCTCCATGTGCTGCCAAGGGGTGTGGTCCCCCTCGTCCTCCCTCCAGACTCCCTGAGAGGCTCTCAGCCATCCTCTGCCCAGAGCCACAGGTGAGATCCCTGTTAGGGTTTGACTAACTGACCAGCCAGCCACTACCCAACCACTAACCAAGGAACTGACCTCCCTCCTTCTCCTTTCTTTCCCTTTTCCTCCCTTCTCTCCCTCCCTCTTTCCTTCCATCTCCCTCCCTTCCTCCCTTTCTCCCTTCCTTCCTTCCCATCCTGTTCCAGAAAGGATTTGGTTTAGCCTAAAGTTTTCAGGATAAAGAGAGCAGGTGAATACAAAGTAAAAGCTGGTTGTATTTGCAGACAGAACTTCTGTGTGTGTCTGGGGTGGGGTGAAGCCCCATGACCGAGTTCTGTGGGAGTTCTGGACTTGGGCCTACGCTTCCGAGAGCCTGGGTGTTGGAAGAAGGCAGGGGAGAGAGAAGTACCTGTGAGTTCAGTGTTGGCCGATTTAGTCCGAGCGCCCTCCCCATTTCCAGGTCAGGCCTTTGCGAGCTATCAGACCTCGTGAGCATTCCTTAGTCTGAAGAATGGAACCCAGAATCAGACCTAAGGAGCCCACTCAGAGGGGCTCTGAGGAGTGGGAGGTGCTAGATGACCATCCTCCTGGCTGTCCCTCCCAGCTCTCTGTCCCCTGTCCCCTTCAGGAACAAGGGAGAAGGGACACCATGGGGGTAGACGACTCACCTCTCCTTGGCCTGGCTGGGATGTGAGGGCTGTGTCTAGTGTGTTTAGAGGGAATTCCAACTGGCTTTCCAGAGATCCAACTGGGGCTTTTAAAATGAAAAGTTGCCAGTGATACATCGCTTATCCTCACTTGAACGGATAAGTGAGGGAAGCCTGTGTTCTCCTGGTACATATGTTACCGAGTCCAAGCTTGTTCTGTTCGCCGCATGACAGGCCAATGCATCGGAGACGAGGTGTTGAGGCAAGGAATACGACTTTGTTCAGAAAGCCAGCAAACTGAGAAGATGGCAGACTGATGTCTCCTCAAAAAAACATCTCATTGGGGTCTGGATGCTAGTTTGTTTTATTGAACCAGAGAGGGAGGGGCTGTGGGGAAGTAAAGTGAAAGGGCCATCAGTCTTGCAAAATATCTCCGGGAATAACCAGCTTCAGTGAGGGGATGTGTTAATTTCAGCCTTTCACACAGGTGGGCAGGGCAGATTGCCCTCTGGTGGGCTGAGCAGAGGCACTTTAGTTCAACATTCAGGCAGAGGGGCCGTGTTCCCAGAGGCAGGCCATCATGTATGATTATAATAACAAAAGCAACAAAAAACAAAGGTTAAAGTGGAAGAAACAGATCGAACGTGGAGTCCAATTTAGCTCCACGCAGTAACACATAATTTTGCATCTCAGAATATTCCTCGTGGACTGAGGCTGGATGAGGCTGGAATTCTTTGCTGAGTGCACCTTACACTGAACTGACAGCAACCTAAAATAAACTGCCGTCCCACTCCCATGTTCTTGACATCGTGTCTAAAGGATCCCTCATAGCTGCTTTTCTGGCTGCAAATTGGATAAAACCGCTGGCCTCTGAAATGTAAGCTTGGGGCCTCCTGGTCAGCAGGCTGTGACTTCTCAGCAGCCAGTACTGCTTCTCCAGAATGGCTCCAAGAGAGTGTGGCTGTTGCTTTTTGGTCCTAGGTGATTGGTCGGGGAACCCAGGTTTGGGTGGGAGCTTGCCCTGTATCCACCTGTGCGTGTGCAGGGAGGGTCTGCAGGAAACTTGCTGAAATGGCAGCCTTGCTAAGGTCAGGAGCTACTGCAGAGAAGGCCCTCGCTTCCTTCCCCATTGCCCAAGTGTATGGGAGACTAAGATCTTCTGCTGCAAAGGAGGCATCTGTTCTCTACTCTCCCCATGATCTTTTGTCTTAAACCAGGTTCCAAAAAATTTTGTTGGCAAAATAGACTATGCTGCTTCAGAAATCATTAATTTCAGGGGTGGGCAGATGCTCCCAGCCTGCTATGCTTCCTGAGATGGTCCCTCAGCTTTAGACCCCTGCTAAGGGACACTCAGGTCCTCTCCCACCCCTCCCTTTCCCTCCCCCCATCCTCCCCTCCCTTCCCCCCTTTCTCACTAGGACAGTGGTGCTGTGAGTAGATTCCGGTTCTCTCTAGCTATCTTCTCCCAGAGTTCCCAGCACAGCAGTGCCCTGAAAGGAAGTCCTCTAAATAAGCAGAGCTGCTGAGTTCTGAAAATTGCCTCAGTTACTCAAGGGCAGAGACTAAGGAACTGAATAAGAAAGGAAGTTCCAAGTGACTATTGAAGTTCTGCCTGGCTAACTCTAACAGGGGTGGGCCCTCAGCACGCAGGGGAGACCCTGTACCTCTCTGGGCTCTGCCGTGCCCTGGTTGAGGCTGTGCAGTTTTCAGAACAATGTTGGGGTCACCCTGTATCCAGACACCTGGACCTGCAGAGGGGGGCAAGGCCCCTCTTACTGCCTTACTCCTTCATGTAGCGCTCTATTTACACAGTCATATTCTTTCCTTATAGGGTTAAAAAAAAAAAAAAAAAAAAAGCACCCCAGACACAGCACTTTCCTTTCAGTGTAGATCATCAGAGCTCTTTGTTAAAGATAAGAGGTTGCTTCCACTTCAGACTTGAATGTCACTGCAGCCCAAGCCAGGGCCTCTCTGTAATTATCCTGTCCTGTCTGGAAAGCTCTCAAATGCCACTTCATCCAAGGGTTTGAGGCTGAGATTGCTTTTCCAGTGCAGTGCCAAAGGCTCCTCTTGGCTGAGATGACTAAACGGGCAACTATTCTTAGAGCAGTTCTTTTTTTTTTTTCAAATAAGAAAGTACAGTGAATGGGGTGGGGGCAAAGGGGAAGCTGGGACGGAAGTGAGAGAGTAGCATTGACATGTATACACTATCAAATGTAAAACAGCTAGCTAACTGGAAGCTGTTGCATAACACAGGGAGATCAATTCGGGGATGGGCGATGACTTAGAGGCGTGGGATAGGCAGGGTGGGAATGAGTCTCAGGAAGGAGGGAATATGGGGATATATGTATAAATACAGCTGATTCACTTTGTTGTACAGCAGAAACTGGCACAACAGGGTAAAGCAATTATACTCCAATAAAGAGTTTTAAAAAAAAAAGAAAAAGAAAAAGAAAGTAAAGCAAATGATGGTTAATCAGCTCCTTACTGTCCACACCTTGGCTTCTGACATACATTTTCCCAGGGAGTCCCCATAGCCTCATCTTGGGATTGAAGGGGCTCTCCCACTGTCACCTGGCCAGGAAGTGGCCTCACAGACTCCCAGGTCCTCTCCTGTTTGCCCTCCTAGCTGTCTGAATGCTGGTGAAGGTGGGTGAAGTTCAAGGCAGTGCCCAAGTTTTGGAAATATTTTCTGTTTTTGAACAAAACACGCTTTTAGTTTAGAACAATCTAGAAAACTTTTTGCAAAAAAGTGTTTTCAAAATGGAATTACACTCAGAATCCCTTCTTTTGGGGTTTCTCAACCACATTTTTCCTCAGAGAGATTAAGGACAGCTAAGTAGAAATTAAAATTTCCATACGTAAACAGACGTGGAGACAGCTGGCTCTATGTAATAGCTAGAGGTTTGTAATCTCAAAAGAGCAATGGAGACTTTTATTCTCCTATTTTTAAATAAATTCGCTTCTCTCCCAATTGCAAATATAATCAACATTCTCCATAGAAATTTAGATATTACCGAGGAGAATTGAGAGGAGAAGGAAAATTCCCAGAAGCTCACTACCCAACGATGGAGAGGTTTTTGTGGGTCTGAAAAGATTTCCCTTTTTCTTTTCTGGGTCTTGTCTATTGATAAGTGGAATATTCATTAGGATTTGTCTTGGGGCCTGAAAGCTGACAAAGTTGCCCCCCATCCAAAGCCTCTTGGGTTCTCATCCCAGGCTCCCACTCAGCTAGTCTGGCATTTCTCTGGCTCGCCCCTGCCTTCTGGAATGACAGTGCTGGATACTTTGTCCCATCCTTTGGGTCTGACAGGTGCCCCCCGTGCCTGCTGCATGTGTGCCCCATGTGACCAGTGAGTGCAAGGGGCACAGCCACAGAGCCCACTTGTGCCAGTGTTTGTCTTTCTCCATCCAAATGATTTCACTTAGCGTAATACCCTCAAAGCCCAACTATGTTATTGAAAATGGCAAGATTTCATCATTTTCATGGCTAACATTCCATATATATATATTTTATGTATATATATAAAACATTCCATATATAATATAACATTATATATAGAACATCTTTATCCATTCATTTATATATGAGTAAATATATATAAATATATAATATATATATAAAACATAAAACATCTTTATCAATTCATTTATCAATAGACACTTAGGTTGCTTCCATATATTGGCTGTTGTAAATAATGCTGCAACAAACATAGGGGTGTTCAAATTACTGTTTTTGTTTTCCTCAGAAAAATACCCAGAAGTAGAATTGCTGGCTCACATGGTAGTTCTATATCTAATTTTTCGAGGAACCTCCATACTGTTTTCCATAGTGGCTGCACGAATGTACATTCCCACCAACAGAGCGCGAGGGTTCCCTTTCCTCCACATCCTCACCAACACTTATTTGTTGTCTTTTTGCTGACAGCCATTCAGACTGTCATCAGATGTGAGATGACACCTCACTGTGGTTTTGATTTGCATTCCCTGATGATTAGTAATATTGAGCATATTTTCATGTGTTTGTTGACCATCTGTATGTCTTCTTTGGGAAAAATGTCTATTCAGGTCCTCTGCCCATTTTTTAATTGGGTTGATATTGAGTTGTATGAGTTTTTTGTATATTTTGGATATGAACCCCTTATCAGATATATTGTTTACAAATATTTTCTCCCATTCAGTAGATGCCCTCTTCATTTTGTTGACAGTTTCCTTTGCTGTGAAAAAGCTTTTTAATTCGATGCAGCCCCTTTTGCTTATTTTTGCTTTTGCTTCCCTTGCTTGAGGAGGCATATTGAGTAAATATTGCTAAGACTGATGTCAGAGAGGCTACTGTCTATGTTTTCTTCTAGGAATTTTATGGTTTCAGGTCTTACATTTAAGTCTTTAAACCATTTTGAGTTTATTTTAGTACACGGAGTGACACAGTTCAGTTTGATGCTTTTGCATGTGGCTGTCCAGTTTGCCCAACACCATTTATTGAAGAGGCTATCTTTTCCCCATTGTATATTCTTGCCTCCTCTGTCATAGATTAATTGACCAGAAGTGAGTGAGTTTATTTCTGGGCTTTCTATCCTGTTCCACTGATTTGTATGTCTGTTTTTGTGCCAGTACTATACTCTTTTGATAACTGTAGCTTTGTAGTATAGTCTGAAGTCAGGGAGCCCGATAACTCCAGCTCTGTTCTTCTTTCTCAAGATTGTTTTGACTATTCAGGGTCTTTTGTGTTTCCTTACAGACTGTAGAATTATTTGTTCTCATTCTGTGAAAAATGCCATTGGTATTTCGATAGGGATTGAGGTGAATGTGTAGATTGCCTTGGGTAGAATGGTTATTTTAACAATATTAATTCTTCCAATTCATGAGCACAGTATATCTTTCCATTTGTTTGTGTCGTCTTTGATTTCTTTCATCAACGGCTAGAGTTTTTTGCGTATGGGTCTTTTACCTCCTTGTTTAGATTTATTCTTAGGTATTTTTATTCTTTTTAATGCAATTGCAAATGGGATTGTTTTCTTAATTTCTCTTTCTGATAGTTCATTGTGAGTGTATAGAAATGCAACAGATTTCTGTATATTAATTTTGTATCCTGCAACTTTACTGAATTCATTTATTAGTTCCCATAGCTTCTTGGCAGCACCTTTAGGGTTTTTTTTTTTTTTTAGATACAGACACACTTTTATTAAATAACCTTTACAACAGTTCTGAAAATGTAACCTTTCTGTTCCCCTGTGCATTGATAAATACACAAGCTTGTTATTAAAATAATGCAGAAACCAATCCATTAAAAGTCTGAAATATGACTACCTCTCCCTTGTACCCCATCGAAAGTTTAAAGAGAAAAAAAAAGGGGGGGCTGTTTAAAGATAGAACTCACTCCTAGTTTCCACAAATTCTTTCCCTAATTCGTGTGTCCTTAAATACATCCTTTACTCTCCAGCCAAAGTTTTGGTTGTGGGAAATACATTGATTTGTCGAGTCCAATATTTACATACCATCTTCAGAGAAGGGCAAGCCTAGCCCTTTAACCTCAAACTTAATGAAGGCAGTGGCCAAATCTGCATCCCAGTACTGTTCCTAGAACTTAACATCAGGTACAGTTCTTGGTTTACAAGTAGGTCCGAGGGTGAAATTTACTTCCTCCTCTTTCCTCCTTGGTGTTTCCCCCCTTTCCTCTTGCCACTCAAGCCAGGAGGCCCGGAATTCATCTTGCCTCCCAAGCCCCCTCTCCTCTTCCCTCCCTGGCTGGGTGGACCCCCTTTCCTCTTACCCCCAGGACCCTGTCGGCCCCCCTTTCTTTTGCCCTTCTGACTCATTTTCCTCCTCTTAGCCGCCTCTTCCTGGTCCTCTTCTCTCATCTGCTTATTGGTGGCCCTCGTAACGTCCAACTGAGGCTTCTTGCTGTTCATCACTCGCAGCATCTCCAACTGGCTCTTTTTCTCGGCTGCAAAGTCCCCGAAAAGAGGCTGAAACTTCCTCTTCTTGCCAGAGCCCCGGGGCGCCTTCTCCGTGGGCAGACGCTCCTGGAAACGCCCCACAGAGGCGGTGGAGACCTTGGCCACCTGCATGGCGCGGCCCAGCTCCTCCTTACTCTGGTGTCCGGTAGGGTGCATGCCGCCCGCGCTGGGCAGCTGCATCTTGTGCGCGCGGGCCAGGTTACGCAGCCGGTTCAGCTCGTTCTTGGCCACCCGTTCCTTCTTAGCCTGAATCCGCTTGGCGAACTGGTCCTCCATGGGGTCGGCATTGCTGGGCACCTCGATCAACCATTCCCTGGTGTCGTCGCGGGCGCGCTGGTAGCCCCAGCGGCGGCGCCACTGGCTACTCACCTCGTCCCACACCAGATTGGTCTTCTTCTTGGGACGGATGCCCTTGAGGCATGCAAACTGCTGCCAGCGTGTAAGCGGCCGCGGCCGGGGCACCGGCTTCTCGCGCGGCAGACGAGTGGTGGGCTCCGGCAGCCGCGCCACCAGCGCCTCCTCCACACGATCGGTGGGCAGCTGCCACAGCTGGTTGATGAGCAGCTGCGTGTTGTCCCGCGCCAGGGCCCGCAGCTCGGCCTCCCGCGTGGGTCCTGCGTCCCGCAGCCCGGTCTGCGGGTTCCGGTCCGAAGCCAGCAGGTTACCCAGGTCGAACTCCAGCTCCAGTTCCTTGTATCCCGTAATGCGCTGCAGCTTCTCTGCCTCGTCCTGCTCCGCCTTTGCCAGCAGCTCCTCCACGCTCTGGCCCTCCATGGCTCCGGCTCGGCTCTCCCTCGCTCCGGAAGACCGTTCCAATCACTTTTCTGCCAGCGCGGCTCAAGCCCCGGTACTACCACCACGCGCAGGCGACCAGACGTTCATCCCGGAAGAGAAAGATCTGTTTCCGGGGCATCCGGAAGAGGCTCACAACGCCGGCTAGGGTTTTATATATAGGAAGTCCCCTACATATGAACAAGTTCCATTCTGAGAGTGCATTCATAAGTCCAATTTGTTCGTAAGCCCAGCAAAGTTGGCCTAGGTACCCAACTAACACAATCAGTTATGCAGCACTGTACTATAATAGGTTTATAATACTTTTCACACAAATAATACATGAAAACAAACACAAAAAATAAAGAAAACATTTTTAATCATACAATAACTGGAAAGTACTGTAGTACAGTACAACAGCTGGCATACAGGGGCTGGCATTAAGTGAACAGGCAAGAAGAGTTACTGGCTGGAGGGGGCGGGTGGGAGATGGTAGAGCTGAAGGATGGCTGACAGTAGGAGACGGAGGGCAAACTGCAACTTCACTCATGCCTGACGTTGATGGAATGCACATTCGCATCTTTGAAAGTTCACAACTTGAAGGTTCATGTGTAGGGGACTTACTGTATATAGTATCATGTCATCTGCAAACAGTGACATTTTTACATCTTCCTTTCCTATTTGGAATTTTTTTGTTTCTTTTTCTTGTCTGATAGCTGCGGCTAGGACTTCCAGTACTACATTGAATAAAAGTGGTGCGAGTGGGCATACTTATCTTGTTCCTGATCTCAGAGTAAATGCTTTCAGCTTTTCACCATTGAGTATGATGTAGATTCTTGGAATTTTCTTTGTACACAATCATGTCATCTGTAAATATGGATATTTTTATTTCTTCCATTCTGTTCTGTGTGCATTTTAGTTCCTTGCCTTGCCTTACTGCACTGGCTAGAGAATCCACCACTCTGATGAATGAGAACAGTGAAAGCAGATATCCTTGCCTTGTTCTCATTTTAAGGGGAGCTGTATTGTGTCCTGCAAAATTTATATGTTGAAATCCTAATCCTCAGCACCTCAGAATGTGACTATATTTGGAGACTGAGCGTTTAAAGAGATAATTAAATTAAAATGAAGTCTTGCAGGTAGACCCTAATCCATTATGACTGGTATCTTCATAAGAGGAGATTAGGACATAGACACACACAAACAGAGGGAAGACCATGTAAGGACACAGAGAGACTGCCATCTCCAAGCCATGGAGAAAAGCTTCAGGAGAAACAAGCCCTGCTGACACACGAATCTCAGACTTTAGCCTCCAGAAATATGATAATAAATTTTTGTTGTTTTTTCTGCAGTATTTTGTTATGGCAGCTCAAGCAAACTAATACTCACCCTCTCACCACAAAGCCCCAGAGCATACCACTACTTCAACTTCGTAGACTAGTTCTGCCTATTATTGAACATCTAAATTACTCTTTTGTGCTCGGCTTCTTTTGAGATGCATCCATATCATTGGCATATGACTAATTCATTCCTTTTTATTCCGTATTATGGCTACACCACACTTCACTTATTCATTCTCCAGGTGGTGGCCATTTGGGTTTTCTCCAGTTTTGAATTATTATGAATAGGGCTGCTATAGATATTTGTGACCAAGTCTTTGTATGGACAGATGTTTTCTTTTCTCTTGGGTAGACCCCCTAGGAGTGGAATTGTTGGGTCATAGGGCAAACATATGTTTAACTTCATAAGTAAATGCCAAGAAGTTTTCCAAAGCAGTTGTATAATTTTATGCTTCCACCAGCACTGTGTGAATTTTGTTTGCTCAGCATTCTTGTCTACACTTAGGATTGTCAGTCTTTCTCATTGTAGCCATTCTGGTGGGGCATGGTGATATCTCACTGTGAATTTAATTTACATTTCCCTGTTGACAGGTGATGTTGAGCACCTTCCCATGTGCTCTTTGTCCATTAAGATAACTTTTTTTTATCAAGTGCTTGGTTTAGTCTTTTCCTCAATTTTTTTTTGTTAGATCATTTGTCTTTTTTCCTGTTGATTTGTAGGAATTCTTTATATAGTCTGGACACAAGTCCTTTGTCAGGTAGTTGTATTACAAATATTTTCTTTCAGTCTGTGGCTTGCCTTTTCATTTTCTTAATGGGGCCTTTTGATGAGCACAGGTTTTTCATGCTGATGAAGTTCAGTTCATCAAGCTTTTCTTGTATGGCTAGTGCCTTTTATAGCCTAGGAAATCTTTGCTGACCTTGAATGCGTGAATGTTTCCACCTATTTATTTTTAGAAGCTTTTTAGTTTTAGTGGTCACTGTTAAGACTGTGATTCATTTCCTGTTATTTTTATGTATGGTGTGAGTGCTGGGTCAAGAATCATTTTTCCATATAGATAACCACATATTCCAGCTTGTTGAGAGGGTTTTCCTTTCCCATTGACAAGGGTTGGCACTTCACTGAAAATCAGCTGACCACGTGAATGTTAGGCCATTTCTGGACTCTCTTCTGTTCCATTGATCTATTTCTCTATCCCTATGCTATTATCACACTGTCTTGATTTTTTATTTCATTTAATCTTATTATTGTAGTAATTATTTTACTTAATAAATTCAATCATTTTATATTTTATAGTAAGACCTGTGCTGTGGTGATCTAGTGAACTAATTCTCTGTTGTTGGACATCCAAAACGCCTCCAATTTTCCCCTATTATGAATGTGACTGTACTGCATGCCCTTGCTCATGTGTGTGAGCATGAAGGACTGACACCTGGAGGGGGCACGGCTGGGTGGGAGCAGGTGGGAGCTGTGTATTGTCATCCTTGTTTTGGTCAAGGCTCCAGTCTGCCTTCCACAAGGTGGTGGGGGGCAGGGAGTAGTGCACTCCAGGCACTACTCTGCCCCTTTCCAAGCCAACCTTCAGTGTTTGGTGTCTGTGCAGTGCCATCTCATGTCTTGGTTCTGTGCTTTGTCATGGAGACAAGCCATGAGAGGAAGTAGAATTCTTTTGTTTTCATGATCTTAGTCTTACAAAATGATTAAATTAAAAATAGGTAATATGGTTATATGGCTAAAAAACCAAAAAGATACAAGAGAAATCTCACTTCCACCCCTATCTTCATCTACCCCTTTCCTCTCTATAGATAACCATCTAAAACCATTTTTAAACATTTTATTTTTGTAAACATTTATTTTAAAAAAATTTTTTGGCTGCATTGGGTCTTTGCTGCTGTTCGTGGGCTTTCTCTAGTTGTGGTGAGCAGGGGCTACTCTTCGTTGTGGTGAGTGGGCTTCTCATTGTGGTGGCTTCTCTTGTTGTGGAGCACAGGCTCTAGGTGAACAGGCTTCAGTAGTTGTGGCTCACGGGCTCAGTAGCTGTGGCTTGCGGGCCCTAGAGCACAGGCTCAGTAGTTGTGGCGCACGAGCTTAGTTGCTCCGTGGCATGTGGGATCTTCCCGGACCAGGGATCAAACCCATGTCCCCTGCATTGGCAGGCGGATTCTTAACCACTGTGCCACCAGGGAAGTCCCAACATTTTCAAACTTATAGAAAAATTGTAAGAATTGATTCACCAAGTGCCAATATTTTCCCACATTTGCTCTCTCTGTATATATAGGCAGATTTTTTTTGTCAAAACCATTTGAAAACAAAAAAAGCTTTCAGAGCTCACAGATGGAACATTTTGTGGCTAGGTACTTCCTATTGCGTCACTTAGGCTCTGGCCATCTCATTTCAGTGACTAGATACATCGTCCTTTGAGGCGGCTTTGCCAGGTCCTCCCGTCGTGTAAATTTGCCTCTGCTGTTGGTTTATCAGCAGGTCCCCCCTAGGTGGGTCTCGGTTGTTTCCAGCCTTCCTCTTACCAGCCCCGACACAGGGAACCACCTGGCACACTGTTGTTGTGCACCTGTGCAGGTGTGCCTGCAGAGCTGATTTCCAGAGAGGTGAATGCTGGGTCAAAGGGCAAATGTGCCCTTTCCCTCTGCTATCCACCGTGCAGAAGGAGCCTCTTCCCACAGCCTCACCTCCTCCCTCCCCCAGTCACTGCCAATCTGACAGGGAGAAAAGTTTTCTCAGTGTGGCTCTAATCTGTAGTTCTCTCATTTTGTGTGAGGTGTTTAAGAGCCATTTCCTTTTCTGTGGTTATCTGCTCCTGACCTTTGCCCAGAGTTATTGGCTTCTGGATCATTCCACAGTTCCGCTCACCGCCCCCCCACCCTCGACACCCTTATTTGGACTAAGTTATGGAGAGTGACTCATCTGATGGCAGGTCAGCCAACTGAATCTTAAAAAATAAAAATAGAAAAACTGAAACATTTTGCAATAAAACCAAATTTAGGTTGAGTCAAGTTAACTCATCTAACTCCACACATATAAATCTGATAAACAGCAAAACAAATTGCTTTACGTCTGGTAGCTATTTTTATCATCCTCTTGTCCCCCCATGCTGCCTCTGTGATTGACACGTGAGCCAGGAAGTTATGAATGGGAATTGCCATGAGAGACAAGATATTGAGAGAAAGCTAACTTGCTCATGGCCCCACAACAGGATTGTTCCATCTCATAAAAATGTTCAGTACTCAATTTATAGTCCCTTTATTATGAAGTAATTGTAAATCTACAGACAAGTTGCAAAGATAATACAAGTTCTTATACCCTTCACCCAGCTTGCCACAACATGGGCATCTACAAAATCAAGTTCCATTTGTCAAGAAATTGGCATTAATAGAATCCCATAATCTGCAGTCTGTAGCCAGATTTCACCAGCATCCAATTTGGAGTACCATATTATATTTAGTATATTGTATTTAAAATTTTTTTTTAAGATTTTATTTTTTAAGAGCCGTTTTACTTTCACAGCAATGTTAAGAGGGAAAAGGGATATTCCCATGTACCCCCTGCCTCTACATATACACAGCCTTCTCACTAACAACATCCCCCACCAGAGTGGTACATTTGTTACAACTGACTAACCTACCTTGACAAATCACAATTGTGCAAAGTCCATAGTTTACGTTAGGTATCACTCTTGGAGTACACTGGATTTTAATGTTTTATGTGCCCAGAGTTCTACTAAAAGATAGAGGAGAGAATTAAGTTCTCTACGTTTGATTTTTTGTTTTTTGCCTTTTTAATTAACTAATTTATTTATTGGCTGCATTGAGTCTTCGTTGCTGCACACGGTCTTTATTTGTGGCGAGCAGGGGCTACTCTTCATTGCTGTGCGAGGGCTTCTCAATGCAGTAGCTTTTCTTGTTGCAGTGCACGGGCTCTAGGTGTGTGGGATTCAGTAGTTGTGGCATGTGGGCTCAGTACTTGTGGCTCACAGGCTTAGTTGCTTCGTGGCATGTGGGATCTTCCTGGACCAGGGCTCGAACCCATGTGCCCTGAATTAGCAGGTGGATTCTTAACCACTGTGCCACCAGGGAAGTCCAGGTTCTCTAAGTTTTTATTCAAAGAAATAAAACTCCTTAATTCTTAATGTGTCCAATGTCTTGTCACAGCATATTGAATAAATGTTGGTTTTACCATTTTTCATCTGTCTATAGCAATAGTGAGAGATTTTCAGTGTTCTGACAAACATTTCTAAAGGCCCTGAACCAACAGTAGTTTTCCCCTTTGTCAGGACCTCTTTGGAGGCCGTTTTCTTGGTTCCACACTGCTGTGCCGTGGGGACTGCCTGCTGCCTGGCCAGGTAGGAGGGATTTGCTGATGTCTGCTCTGGGTCACTGTGTTGGCACAGGTATCCCATCAGGGATGCTGAAGTGGTGTTGGCCGTGCAGCTCTGGCCTGATCCCCAAGGACACAGAGAGGGCTGTGGAGTGGGGAACGCGTGCAGGGGCCAGCGGCACTGAGGGGCTCTGATGGGAGACCCTCCGTGTGTCTCCCCAGTTGCCTAGTACTGAAGCAGGGATTGCCCAACTCCCGTCAGCCAGAATGTCCACCTGGTGGTTCACAAGAGTGTCCCGGGAGAGGTCGCTGGCACCTACAGTACTGCCAGGACAGCAAGAGCTAGGTCAGTTCAGATCAGCACAGGCAAGAAGACGGGGCTACGCCCAGCCCTGCCACTTCTTGGTGGCCAGGAAACCGGAACCTGTGTTCTCTACCATGCTAGGGCCAGAGGATTTGATGAGATCTCTGAGCGCCCACTCAGAATGTATTGGGTGGGCTAGGCACCCCCTTTTCTAGCAGGGGCTTTTCCATTGCTGGTGGCTGTGGGTAAAATCTGAATGTGTCCTCACGGGAAAGTGTCTTAAACATCTTCAGAATCTCAGACGGGGCTTAGTTACGATTGCAAAGATGTATGCCACATACAGTACAGGTGAGAGGTGACTTTTGCCTGGAGCTAGTGTGCCTTTGCTGTCTCCTGGCCTCTGTGTCTACAGGAAAGCCTCCATGAGGCCTGGCCACGCATTCAACTCTGCATGTTCTAGGGCCATTTTATGTCCACAGCCAGGGACACCCTTGCGTGACTGGAGGATGTACCTTGGTGGTTGACCTGAGTCTGAGCAGCATTTGGGGTGGGCCAGTGGGTGCCAAGTTACCCCACAAATCCAGCCCAGGCAGAGCTGGCCCAGGCATGGGCTTAGTAAACACAACCTGGGAAAGAAGGGTCCACTGGCAGGCTACCAGCAGAACAGAACCATGAAGGGGGACTGGTGGAGACACTCGAGGAAGGCTGTGGCCCTGCTTCTGGGGCTGGGTTGATGATGGTTGCTTGGATGATGTGGAGTTGGACAGAGAGGGACGGGGATGAGCTGGAACCTGCCAGCATTCCTGTTTGGGTCTTTTTCATCTAATCACAATGACTTTCAGAAAGGGAAGCACCACTTCACTTTCATCTCCCAGATATTGTGCAAATTTCCTCCATGACCAGCCCTAACTTGGGTCCCCAAGGAGAAGGAGTTCTGGGAGACACGGGTCCAGCTTAGCTCACTGACAGTCTGGAGTCCAGTCCCCTCCATCTGGTGGCTCCTGGCCTGACTTCCATGCATTTGCCTGGCAGATGGGGAAGAGGGAGCTGGGAGATTGTGTGGGCATTTTTGGAGAGGCCAGGCCTGAAGGGGGCATGTCGCCCCCATTGTCCAGGGCTGGGAACACGGCCCACCATCAGCAGGGCAGGTCAGGAGTCATAAGATGTGGTCACTTCACCCTCCAGAAGAAAGTGGAGGCAGTGCTGTTCCGTACTCCTCACCCCCAAAGAAGTGCAGATAAGAAACTACCACATGTGGCCATTTTAGGTTTAACATTTTACAGTATAAAAGTACTCATTTTGGATGACCTCTGTGACCCTCGAGCTGGGACACAGCAGATGCTGTACACACTCTCAGACTGAACAGTGAACCAGGGAGCTCAGGGTTGGGCAGGAAACTAATGTACAAATGTACAGAGAGACAAACTAATGTATAGAGAGACTCTATAAACCCTGGACTTTACCACCAAGGCCTCCTTATTCACTCTTTCCTCTGGTCTTCGTGCAGACCTATTTACTGCAGCAGTAAGGCCAGGTAAGAATCACACAACCGGAGATGCATGAGACGTCGCCAACATTCAATTCACAAATTTATTTTATTTTATTGCACAGAATCAGCACACAACACGGCTTAGTCAAAGTAGGGAGAAAATAGGAAAGGGGGTACAAACCACTCCTGGGAGAAGTCCCGGAAGGAGGCGTCTCGGCACGAGCAGCCGTCTCTGGTCCAGCAGCGGGTCTCATGACACGCCAGAGTGGGAAGTCACTTCTGCTCCAGCTGAGCCTCCAGCAGGCCCATCTGTAACAGCTCTCAGCAGCGTGGCATTGGGTCCTCCAGCAAAGAGCCTGCAAGTCGTTTGGCTCAGTGGTCTCAACTTGTAAGAAAGTCCGTAAAAGTGTAACAGTTACGCCCCAGGGGGGGTTGTCTCTATCAGTTACCCACAGTCTTTCTAAGGATGTTGCCAAACAAATTCCTTATTTATACTGACACTCTCAGTCCTATGTTGTCACTTAGACACTCACAATCCTATACTGGACATTTCAAAACAACCAACGTGGAAGTTCCCATTCGCCGCTGTGACTCCATCTTGAATTATTTAATGTAGCTTAAATACTATGACATTCACACAAGGTGTGTAGGAATCATAACAGAAAAGAAATCATAGCACAAGAGCTTCTTAGGTTCCTCACTGGCCTGTCCCTTGTTCCAAGAGACTGCCGCACCCCGTCCTCTGTGAGGGCTGAGCGCCAGGCAGCCCCACCACGGGATGTGGGCTCTGCCCCATTCAGTGTCCCCAGACCCGTTTCTCTTGGCTGGCCTGGGGTTCTCTCGCTTTGGATCCTCTCCTGAGTGAAATGAGTGGGCATTCTCCCTGGTAGAAAGGTCGCTGCTCACCTGCTCTCTCCAGCCTTTGGTCCCACACAAGTCCCTTTAGGTGACGGCTTTCAGGGTTCTTCTGCCTTCCTCAGGTGGGCCACCCCTAGGTCATTGCCAGCTGTCCTGGTAGGTGGGGCTGGGGGTTTCTGGGACAGAAGGGGGGCCATGGGGGGCCCTCCTGATCAGGGCTGCCCCCTGTGCTGTGAGCCACTTGGGAGAGGAGTGAGCATCCCCTTTGGAGCGTGGGTGGGTAGGGGGATGATGGTTTGGGGCACTTGGCCTTCCCCCAAAGAGCCTCTGACTCGTGAAGCTATTCAGTGCCATTGAGTGTGAATGACAGACTCTTCACCGTGGTTACCAGGGAACCCTTCAGGGTGGAGGACACACTTTGGACTATTGGGTCATGAATGAAATAACGGGATAGAAACTAGGAATGTGTGCCGTTAATACCCTATTGGCTGCATTAGTGGGTCAACCCTATTCAAAGGGGGCAAGGCTGCAGAAGAGCGGAATCACCAGGAACCACCTTGGGGGCCGGCTGCCACAAGAACGCTTCTTGCTGGGTGGTGTCACCTCCCAGTGGAGACCCCCCTTTCAGGATAAGAGGGCACTTCACCCCAGTTCTGCTTTCCGGCCATGCCCTGCCAACATATGCCCTTTGGGTCATTACATCTGGTCTGCTGTGCTCCCAGGGTTCACCTCTGACTTCTTAGGCCATTTCTGTACAGCAGAGGCCTGGGCCTGGGCCTCCAGGTCCCGATGGGGCTGCCCCGCCAGTCTCCTGGCTTAGGGATGTCACCAAGGGGCAGGGCTGTGCTGGGGGTGGGGGCAGGCGTGGCCCTTCCCAGCCTGGGCTGCAAGCATTCAGCGGGTGTCTGCCGCAGGCCAGGCTCTCGTTCCTCACAAAAACTCCAACCACGTATCCTGTACTCTCTCCATCGTATGAGAAGAGCTGGAGCTCTGAGGGGCTCGGTGATGGGCGGGGCTCACACAGCCCGTGAGCCAGGATGTGAGGCCAGGCGCCCCTGGGACACAGGTGTCTTCTGTCCCCTGCTGGCTGGGCTGCTCTGAGTCCTCAGCGATGGCTGGGGGTCCGGGTGGAACTCGCTCGCACCTTGGCCCTCAGATTCCTGGAGGGAGGTGCACCCGTGGATCCTGGAGCTGGGCCTGGGTCCAGGGTGGCCGTACTCCTAAGGTCTGGCACAGGGTGGCTTTCACTGCCATTAGTCACGGAGGTGAGTGAGAGCCCATCGGTGTCTTAGTTGTAGACTTCTTCAGATCTTTGGTGGAAAGGAAGACTATCTGGAGGTGAAAGTGGGGAGCACCTCTCAGCCTACCCCCTCTCAAACAACTGGTAAATATTTAGAAGAACCAAGGAGGGAAGCAAGTCCCTTCTCCCGCTGGTGTGGTCATCACTGGGGAACTCACGGAGAAACGTGGCTGTGCGCTCTGCCAAGGGAGGGCCGTAGGGGCTGAAGAAAGTATCTCATTAACTGGCCCCTTTGATGACTTCACTTGTCACACACTCACATGACCCTGTGTGTGAGGTGCTGCCCCTGAGGGGGGCTCTCTGGTGACCCCCCCTGCGACAACAAGGAAATCAAGGCCCAGAGAAATCTCTCTGTTTTTTAAAAAGCATTTAAGGCTGGATGAAGAATCCATCATTTACACTGGGTCAGAATTTGTGGTCTAAAGCCTTGTTCGAATCCTGTATCTATAAATATTTACTTTCACCCTGAAAGTCATGGAGCCCTTCCTGTGGGTGCTGGGGGCTGGATTTGGCTGGAGCATCCGTTGTGGGAAAAAAGTCTTCTCAGGAAGTGGTGGGGGGGCGACGTCCCCCTGGGGAGCACCTTGAAATAATCCATTTTCAGCGGGACCTCTCAATTTCTCAACCATCTGTGGCCATGTTCACCACTCCTACCCAAGAAGACCTGAGGAAGCCTCTGGGGGCCCATTGGCCCTTTCTCTGATGCATGGGCCATGGCCTGTATGGTCTGGGGCCAGCCCCACCGCCCAGGCACTGAACCCGCTGGACGTCCCCTCCTCTGAGGGTCTGAGCCATGGGCACCCGGAGGTCTGCTGAGAAAAACCCGAAGAGGAAGAGGCAGGGTGGCTGCAGCCTCCACGCCCAGAGCCACGCAGGGGCTCCCAGAGCAGCCTGTTAAACTTTAAACCACCGCCGGCCACAGCGGGGCCAGCATGGCCTGGGCCTTGGATGGCGTTCCAGCCGGTTTGGGCTGTATTTTCGCAAATAAGGCAGGGGGATAACCAGTGCGCTTGGGTGTGTGATAGAGCGGAAGTGCAAAGGCGCCGTCGTTTGGGGACCCATATTGCGAAAACCAGCAAAAGGAAGTTGTGTTTTGGGGCTGCCTGAAGTCAGTCCTGGAGAGAAGTGTGTGCGCTGCTGAAGACAGGTGAGTGGGGCTGGCCCCAGGGTCCTCGCCAGCCCCGGAGCCCGTGCAGGTCCCGTGAGGGGCACTTTCGGGGTCAGGGGAAGTTCAGAGCAGGAGCTGTTTGGGGTCGGATGTCCTCGAGGCAGGAAGCTGCCGGGGCACCGAGTGGTGTCTTGTGTCCCTTTGTCTTCCTGTGGTGCCTCTGGCATGATTTGTAGCAAGTCAGGCTGTCGTGGGCGTCACATCGACCGGCAATCGAGCGCACCTGCCAGGACAGTGTCCGGTGTCACTGCGGTGGCTTAGACTCTAGGAAAGATGAACCCGAGGCCGGGGTCCCTGAGTAGGCTGGGCCTACGAAGGAGGGATGAGTGGTCCCGAACACTGTCCTTTCCACCTGGCGGGGCTCCAGAAGATTCCTCTGCCATCTGCATTTTAGGTACTGACAGACAGGGCCTGCCCATTGTGGTGCTACTAGGTGGGAAGGCTGAGCCCATCAGGGCTCCTCAGAGCCCCACACTGTGCCCAGACAGTGCAGGCTGGTGGCCTGGCCACCCGTGAGAGGCTCGCAGACTGGGGGAAGGTCCCGGGCGGCCACGGGGTACCAGAGGCAGCCGTGTTTGTGCCCATTGTACAGAGAGGACATGTCCTAGGGCACGACTGCACCCAGAGCACTTGGCTCCCAGGACCTTCTGGGGTGTGTAGTGTGGGGGTCCCTGTGATTTGCAGACAGTCAGCCTGCTTACAGCTTCTTGGGTAGGTGAGGTGCTGTGGAGTCCCCTTGGGAGGTGGAATGATGGGCCTGGGGTTTTCTGAGAACCCATTGGAGAGGAGAACTGACCACGGGGCAGCAGGTGGCTGGTGGCCTGGTGGTGCTCGTGGCTACTGGGACGTGTGGCTTGCAGCCCCTCCCCCAGCTCTGTGACTTTGGGCAGCTGCTTTGACTGCCTGGCTTTCCTGTCTGTGAAGTGGGATCTGAGTTTGCCAGGCTCCGGAGGTGAGCACAGCCCCTGGGAGGCTGGGTGTGCTCAGGACACCTCTGCTGTAATTCAGATTAGTCCTCAGACCAAGCCCAGGGTGACCTCGCTCCACCATTCTTTCAGGAGAGGAAACTGAGACCTACCCCTTTCTCCAGGCCATGGACTGCAAGCTGCCAAGCTGGGCTCAAACTCAAACCTTTGGAGCCTGACAGCTTGACTGGCAAGTGGCCCTGGGCTGGGTGGGGCCGGGTGCGGAAGGGAGGAAGTGGTTTGTCTCCAGCTGGGTGGTTGCAGGAGGCCAGAGGCCCTGGTTCCGCTCCCATGGCTGACGTCTGTCTCCGCCCAAAACCCAGCACCTCCTAATAGGCAGCGCCCTCCCCCCCACCAGAGCTGGACAGGACTGTATGTTCTGCATACACAGAAGCCTGGACTGCGGTGTGTCTGCTGTGGTTAGAGCTGAGATGAGATGCTGAGTGAGGTCCCAGAGGAAGAGTGAGGCTTTGCTGCCCAGAGCCCCTTGAGAACCTAGGGTGGTGGGTGTCCCTGAACTCAGAACAGTGATCACGGAAGAGTCGCTGATTCAGTGCCAGGACCACCTGCCTTGCTACATGCTTGCCCCCTGCTCCAAGTGGGCTCTGATGACCCCACTAACAGATGAGGAAACAGGTCGATGGAAAAGTGGGTGAACATGGGAGTAACAATGTAATCTTGGGGCAGTATTAGCCATAGCGCAGATGTGAAACCCAGACCTGAGTGGGCTGTCACTCATCTGCATGACCCCCTGGCTGCCCACAGCTGTGAGATCCATCCTGGCTTCAACCCCAGGCCCCATCCCTTCCCTCTCTGGGCTCACCCACCTAGGTACACAGCCAGCTCTTCAGATGGCCTGGGTCACTCTTGTTTGCTTTGTGCCCTTCCCTCTATCTGATGCTGTTCCCTCTGCCTGAGATGCTGTTCCCTCTTCCTGGGACACTGTTCCCTCTGTCTGCGATGCTGTTCCCTCTGTCTGAGACTTTGTTCCCTCTGTCTGAGATGCTGTTCCCTCTGTCTGCAGTGCTGTTCCCTCTGTCTGAGATGCTGTTCCCTCTGTCTGAGACTTTGTTCCCTCTGTCTGGGATGTCGTTTTCTCTATTGAGACATTCTTCCTCTGTCTGAAATGCTGTCCCCTCTGTCTGGGATGCTGTCCCCTCTGTCTGCAATGCTGTTCCCTCTGTCTGCAATGCTGTTCCCTCTGTCTGAGACTTTGTTCCCTCTGTCTGGGGCTTCGTTCCCTCTGCCTGGGATGCTGTTCCCTCTGTCTGCAATGCTATTCCCTCTGTCTGAGCCCCCATGTGTGGTGTGATGACTGGTCACCTATGTCCCCTGAGAAGTGGATGGTGACCGACCTTACACGTAAACTCTGGGAGTTTTGGTGGGGCCCACTTGGAGCCCTCGGTGTCCAGGACACAGAGTTCTTGCTAGTGCAGGTGTGTGGCTTTGGGAGGGTGAATCCACTGTCTAGGCCTCCCTTTCATTGTAACCACCTGACAGGGTCACTTTGCAGTTAGATGAGACGATGTGGGGCTGTCGGGTGATGGCCTGTAGGAGGTGGGGTTTTATCTGTAATCTTGATCTGCATTTTATGTTTTCAAAATCTGGACTCAGCCAGAGCACATTTTTGTATGGTTATGTAAAGTACATATTAGAAGGGAAATAAGACCACTTGAGATGCTGATTCAAAGTCATCTCTTCGCTGACTCACCGGACATGCTTACTGAGCCCTGCTGTCTGCCAGGTGGGGGGCCACGTGAAGGAGGTGAGGTTCCCACCTGTGTGGCCTGCAGCCAGTGGGGAGTGGAGGGGGGAGGTGTGGGTGAGCCTGGGGGAGGGGGGGGAAGGAGGAGGGGCGGCCTCAGCTGGGGAAGGCCTGTCACAGAGCAGGGAGTGAGCGCAGGGAGCTGGGCCAGGCTGTTCCTGCAGAAGGAGCGCCTTGCAGAGGCCCCTGCAGTGGCTCCGTGTGGAGGGGGCCGCAGAGTCACATCTGTGTTAAGGATTTCAGTGTCAGTTGGAAGCTGTTGGAAAGTTCTTCTCTGGTTTGTTTCATTACTTTTTTAAATAAAAATTTCAAAAATAGTCAGAAGCAGAGAGATGTATGTAGTGAGCCCAGGGTGCCCAACGGGAGAGGTCAAAATGGAATAAGGAGCCGCCTTGCCCCAGGCCGAGTGTGGGTCTGGGAGCCTGGGGTGCTGCTTGGGGAAAGAGAAACTCTTTTCCCAAAAACTTTATTACAAAACATTTGAAACATACAGCAAAGCTCCAAGAATTCTGCAGCGCCCACTCCTGAGATGCTACTTGCTTTATCACACATCTACCTGCCTATGCAAGGAAGGATTTATTTTTTATTTCAAAGGTGGTGATTTAATTTTCATCATTGCTTTTAATGTATGGCAATGCACAGTGTCTGTAGTGTTTATATTTATACTCCTAGATGACAGTAAAATAAAAACAGACACGAAATATGAAACAGAAATAAGTTTACAAAATTCAAAAATAGAAAAAAAAATAGGAAATAAAGAAAAATATTAAGTAAATACCTAAGTACAAAGACTAAGTAGAAACAGTGCAGGGACTTCCCTGTCGGTCCAACGGTTGACGCCTCGCTTCCAATGCAGGGGGCGCAGGTTGGATCCCCGGTCGGGGAACTAAGATCCCACATGCCACGCGGCGCAGACAAAACAATAAAGGGGAGAGAGAGAAAGAAACAGTGCAGTGGTCTGTCTCCCAGTCACACTCACCCTGCACACAGCGCAGCCCTACATGCAGCCCTTCTTGACATAGCCCCTTACACGGGACCCAGTGCATTTCTGGGCTTGCTTTCCCTGAGTTTCTGTCAGTCCAGCTCTGGGCACACGTCATCACCGCTGGGCTTATTGTGTGATTTCACCAACTCCTACCTAGCTGAGCAGGCCCTGTGTAAAGGGGCCTGGGAGCTTCAGGTGATGCTAACAGCTGAAGGCCATCAGCCTGGAGAAGTGTCCTGCCCGTGTTTGCCTGTTAGGGCCGCCAGAAACATCCAACGTGGCCAGTTGGGGGTAGAGTGTTGTGTGCTGCCTCATGCTTTAAGAACCTTTGCAGGACGGTTGTTGGGTCCAGTTTTGCAGACAAGGAAACTGCAGGTTTGGGGACACTGAGCTTGTCTCTGGTTACCAGGCCAGTAAATGGTAGAAACATCACTCTGGATGCAGGGCCTCAGGCCTGCTGTGCTGCTGCCTCCCCAGATCTATGGAGGAGGCCCGAGATGCGTCGTTCAATCCATGGGGGCTGTTGTGCCCCCTTTGACCCAAGCAGACAGCCTGGGGTCAGCGCAGGGAGGAGTCCAGGCAGGGCCTCTACTTAGCTGGACTTGTCCAAGCCTCCAGGAGGGGCAGGGTGTTCCAGCCCCCCCCAGCCCCCCCACCCCCCGCAGTGAGACACCTGTGGTCTCAGGAATGCACTCAACCAAGAAATTATCCTGCATTTTCCCCACAATCATTCACTGAGCCTCTCATAACGATACCCGTGCCCTCTGCTGGGCCACGAGCCGTCTCCGAGCCTCACCTCGTCCGGTGAGGGGCCCAAGACGGTCTGCAGGCCGGGGCCAGAGCGACGCAGAGCGTGGGCCACAGTCTGTTCAGGGCCCTGCCCTGGAGGCCACGTCTCCTGAGGAGCAGCGTGGGCAGTGCAGGGTGAGGCTGCCTCAGCCGCCGGGTGAGAGGGGTACAGGCGGCTCTGGCTGCGGGCCAGGCCTCGCCACAACCGCCCGCACGTCACCGCAGGCCTCGAGGCTTCCGGCTGGGTGTGGAGAAAAAGCGTTTGAGGCCCAGGGCGATAGGAATTCAGGGCAGGGAGGAAGCTTTCAGTGCTTCAAAACTCACGGCCACTTTGACCCTAATTAACAGCGCTTCTGACGTGACCCTTTCTGAAATGCATTCTTTTTTTAAAAACCTTTTTTTTGGTCCCCACGGTGGAAACATACCCACAACATGAAACGGACCATCTCAACCACTTGTAGGTGTACAGCTCAGTGGGGTTTAAGTGCATTCACACTGCTATGCGCTGTCGCCACCACGCACCTCCAGAATATTTTTATCACTCCAAAATGAAAATCTACTCCACGAAATCCTAACTCCCCACCCCAACTCTCAGCTCCCCCTTTCTACTTTCTGTCTCTATGATTTGACCACTCTGGGTGCCTAAGACAAGCAGAAACTTAATATTTGTCCTTCTGCGTCTGGCTTGTTTCACTCAGCGTGTCCTCAAGGTTCCGTCATGTTGAAGCACCTGTCAGAATGTCCCTCCTTTTTAAGCCCGAATAATACTCCATCGTATGTATTTACCACATTGTACCGGTTCATCTGCAGATGGACGTTCGGGCTGCTTCCACCTTTTGGCCACTGTGAGTAACGCTGCTGTGAGCCTTTGTTCACGTGTGAATGGGGTGCCAACATCTGTTTGAGTCTCTGCTTTCAACACTCCTGGGAGAAATGCGTTCTTGAGGACATAGGGGATTCGTGTTGGAATTTGGTGTTGCAACGCGTACAGCTTCCTCTGCAGCACACCTGGGAGCTGCAGGACCCCACCGCCCTCACGCCCCCGCTGTCCAGCCTGCGGGCCCTGCCCACTCACCAGTATCCCAGTGATCGAGCGGACAGGTAACGCTTGCTTCTTTTTTGTTTTTCTATAATTTCTAAGTTTTCTAAAAAAAGGACCCATCACTCAAGTGGTTAAAAAAAGATAACAGAAACTTTTTAGCCTGGTGGTGTGACCTGTTTGGGGAACCTCTGATGGGGGCATCCCAGCAAGCTGGGACGGTACTGTGTTCATCTGTCTCCTTTCCTCTGCACTCTGCTGGCCCCATCCCTCCCCGAGGTCCTATTGGCTCCCCTGAATTTTGAAGCATGGGACACCCCACAGTGTCTGTGCCCATCTCTGTGTCCTCAGCACACAGGATGGAGCCCGCAGACGGCACCAGCTGTCGCCGGAACACTTCCCGGGCTGAGGCCCCACATCGAGTATACTGCTTCTGGATTCCGACCCTGGAGCGCAGGCACCTCTGGGTCACGGGGCAGCTTTGCCGACATGCCGCTGATTGCTGCATGTGGCATGGCCAGCGCAGCCAGACCTTTGTCACTGCTGATACGGCCTCGTGGGTTTCTGCAGCTTCGTCTCCCAGCCTGCAAGCTGTGTGCAGATGTGTGCAGCACAGCAGTTTCTGGTCCTGCCCCGTGGTGCTTTCGGTATTGTTTGGGTTACCTCTTTCAGGTAACCAGCCAGCCAGACAGGGTGGGGTGAAGAGCAACCCAAGGGAGCAGCGTCATCACTTACGCGTCTGGGGCTGGGGGCGCGCATCTGGTGGCCCTCACTCAGGGTTTCTCTGGGACTGTCGCCAGTCAGGGCTGGAACTGTTTCAAAGGCTTCTTCTCGGGCTCACACATCCGATGGCTGCTGCTAGCTGTCAGCTGGGGCCCCATGTGCCAGGGCCACTAAGGCATGTCCGTGACAAGAGAGGGGAGCTCCCTGCCCACTCGGGGACTCCAAGGTACCAGGTGACAGGCGGCAAGTGAGATGGGCATAGTGGTGGTGTTAGTGGGGGGCTCTTGCACTGCTGCCAAGGTGGGGACATCCAGCGGCAGGTGGAGCAGACGTGTGGCCCATCTGCAGCCTATCCCTGCGTGTCTCAGGCAGCTCCCAGGTGGCTCAGGGACGCCAGGGCAGGGACCACAGCATTCATGCTGCCCCAGCCACTGGCCGCTGTGGATGGAGCCACTTAAATGGTCCGCAGTGCACTGGATAGCGGGGCACATTTAATTTCTCCCTATTTCTCCAGTCCCCACGCCTCCCCTAGCCGCAGATTTGGGGCCTTTGATGCTGGGTGGTGGCAGCCTCGGGTGTCAGGGGCCCTGGGCCCCGGCTGAGTTTGGCAGCAGGCTCAGCTCACCTAGGTGGGCTCTCTCAGCTCCAGGAGCCCAGGGTTTCTAAAGGGAGAGCTGAGTGGCTGGGAGGACAGAAGTGACAGATGCTCCTTGGCTCCTGCGTGGTGACACGTCCCTGGACTCAGGCATGTCAGAATGAGCCCAGAGCCCGGTCCAGGGGGTTCAGAGCAGCATGTGCAGTGGACCCAGCTCCTGGGTGCTGATTCCCCCAGGCCAGCATGGCCAGGGTCAGCCTTGGCACCCTTGTCTGAAACGTGGAATGCCGCCCACCTTGGTGACCGAGACTGAGCAAGCGTACAAAAGCGCTCACCCCTCTCCTGGCACATGGGGGGGGGGGGTGTAATTGGATGTATGTTTACATGAATTTGTGCATGGGTGCATGTTCATACGTATGTACACGTGTGGAGGCGTGTGTGTGGTTTCATGTGTGTACGGTGGACGCGTGCACGTGTGCGTCCTGTTCCCCAACCCTCCCCCAGCCCCCCACTCCTCTCAGTGTGGAGGGGAGGCTGGGACTGGACTGGCCTGGCCTGCCCTGCACTCACTTTGGCCTTGGAAAGGCAACAGGGGGACCAGTCCCGAGGTAAGCGAGGCTGCGGGCTGTGTCCTGAGGCTTCCGAAATCAGATCAGAGGGTGGTCTGATCTTTAGGCAGATTGCTCTGCAACCAGGATGTCCCTCTACCACACACTCTGCTCCCTGGAGGATGTCTTTATGCTGAGCCCTGAGCCTCCCAGTATGGCGGAGCACAGTTCAGCTGCCTTTGCACAAAAGCCCTTGGAAGATAAAGTGGTCTTGGGTAAAGGGCCTCCAGAGGAAGGGCACACTTCCTCCCCCTGACGGGGCGTCCAGGCAGGCCAGGTTGCTGCAGCCTCCCCAGGCTCTGGGCCTGCCACACCCCTCGCCACCATCCTCTCCGTGATGCACTGTTCCTTCTGTAACAAGGAAAATGACACTTGGTGAATGTCAGCAACTGACCAAGTTTGCACAACCCAGAGGTACCACCTTCCACGGGGTGTAATCAACATACAATTAACTGCATATGTTTAAAATGTACAGTTTGATGTTTCCACATACATACGTACACCTGTGAAAGGGTCGCCACTGTCAAGATGGTGAGCACACCTGTCGCGCCTTGAAGGCGTCCCTGTGTTCCGATGTAGCCCCCACACCACACCTTCCCCTCCTTCCAGACAGTATCCCGCGCTGCTTTCGGGCACCTCACGTTAGTGTACATTTCCTAGAATTCTATATAAGTGGGAAAAAGAGTAGGTACCTTTTTTGCTTTGTCTGTCTTCTTTCCCTTGGCATGATTATTTCTAGATTCATCCATGTTGGTGGGAAGTGATCCCTTTTCCCCTCAATGGTTGAAAGGTTTGTATAGAATTGGTATGAACTTTGGTCGTTATTTTTCTTAACTATTTTTCAAGCTCACTCCTTTTTTGAGGCTCTACATATATATTCTGCTACTTAAAGCTTTTCCACATCTCACGATTCATTCTCTCACTTTCATTTTAGATAGCTTCTATTGTCTCTCCAAACTCACTAATTTTTCTTCTACAATGTCTAATCTGCCATCAGTGCCTTCCAGTGGGTCTTGATCTCACACTTTGTGGTTTTCATCTCTAGAAATTGGCTATGCATCTTTTTTTATTCTCCATGTCTCTACTGACCTTTTGAAAATAATGCAAGTACTGTTGCTGCCTTTATCAAAATGCGAGTCAATTTCAACTCATGGACTTTTCCTCCTCCCTCTGGGTTGTGTATTCCCTGCTCTCTGTGTCTGGTCATTTTTGGCTGGATGCCAGACACTGTAAATCTCACTTTACTGGATGCTGAATATGTTTGTGCTCCTGTAATTTTCCTTGAGCGTTGTTTAGGAATGCAGTTAAGTTGCATGTAAACAGATGGACCTTCCTGTTAAAATTCATCCATATGTGTTAGGTGAGACCTGAGCAGAGCTCACTCTGGGGCTTATTAAGCCCCACACTGAGGCAAGACCCTTTCTAGTTCTTTAACTCCCTGTGGATCTTGGGGTTTCCAGTCTGGCTAGTGGAAAATGGCACATTCCCTGCCCTGTGTGAGCACCAGGTGACCTTCCCTCTGACCCTCTCAAGTAGTTCTTTCTCCAGCCTTGTCGTTTCCTCACACATGCACTGAGCCATCCTCGAGGGTCCTCGGCAGCTCTCTGTGCTCTCTCTGTGTAGCTTTCTCTAGTGCTCTGTCCTGTGACCTCCAGCTGCCTTCATGTTCCTGGACTCCCAGCTCTGTCTTCTCACTCAGGGGTCTACCTGGGATCCCCCTTCTCCAGGCAGGAAGCTGGGGTGACAGAGGGCTCCCTGCACTTGTTCCTACCTTTCAGAAGCACTGCAATTTGCTCCCTGGTGTCTCCCAAGCTATTGTTTCATATGTTTTATCCATGATTTGGTTGTTTCAGGTGAGAGAGTAGCTCCAGTTTCTGTTATTCCATCTTGTCCAGAAGCAGGAATCCCTGAGGTGTGACTGCAGCAGGCTCCACCTGGCACCAGACAGCTGTACTGGACACACCAAAGCTGAGTGCGTGATCTGCATTCCATCTGCTGGCATATTTTTACTGCTGTGTCATGTCTGATTTCTGGAAAATGGAGTTTATCTCCTGTGCTATGAGAAGAATGCAGCAAAGCATGCATTTTCTGTTTAGAAATCTTGATATTTCTCCCCATTAAGCTCTTTAAGGATGTGACAGTAGCCAATACTAAATGTGCACCCTGCACTGGTTTTGGTGTCACTTAAAGGAAGGTCCACGCAGAAGAAATCTGACTGAGTTGGAAGGCAAGAGCGCAGGAGACTATCACAGGGGCTGGAGTTGGTGCCTGGCTCTGGGGCCTCAGTGGCCCTCAAGGCCACGTGCGTGCAGAGGTAGTCACTTCTTTGCACACTCTGTCCGGAGGCGCTACTGCTGCATGGGTGGTCAAGGGTCAGGCTTCGGGACAAATTTTTGGTTGTGTTGGGGGGAGAGGAAACTGCGTCTCCACCACCAATGGGTCTTTCTTTTGTTTAGCAAGGGAGGAAGGGAATGTGTGAAGAAGCCACTGGCAGCAGAGCTGAGTGAGTGTGAGCTCAGGGAGTGCGTGTGTCTGGGAGGGCACATGGAGATGCCCACCAGCTCTCCTCAGATGCAGCACTGCACACTCAAGGGGACCCTTTCTCCTTATGTCATTGCATGACTGGGGACAAGCTCGATTCTGGCCCCAGTCTTCAGCCGGGCCCTAGAAGCTGCTGCAAGCCATGGCCATTTCCGTAGGTGCCCCCCCACCCCGCCCCCGGGCTGGGGACCAGGACTCAGCCATGCTCCATCCATCCACGGGCCTCAGTGACCTGTCTGGGGGGTCTCTGCACTGAGTAGTGGCATGGAGCTGCCCTTCCATCTTCTCCCCTTGAGCACTGGGCCTGCCACCCAGGCTGCTCCAAGTGCCAGTGAGAAGGTGGTTTTCATTCTGCTCTCATGTTTTTTTTTTCCAGAACCTCCTGAACGGCTCCACTTCAAAACTGCTGGGCAAGAAAAAGATTTTCAGCAAATCGCCCCAGCCCCGTGCAAGGCCTGGGCTGGCCCACCCAAACGACCTGGGACACAGCCAGCAGGGAGCCTGGCACCCAGCCTCCCACCTCAGTGCCCTTGCAGACCCTGACAGCCTCCGGTAACCCACCTATTGCCTGGGAAGATGGGACCGCCGCTTCTGGTCTCTGTTCTCCTCTGCAGCTCCGCTTGTGGGTTCCAGTGGAAGATTTGGGGGAATGTCTAGTCTCACCTTTGACCCTCTCTGGGCACCCACCTAGACTGACACTTGAAGGTGCCTTTCCTCCACAAGTGTTTCCAGAAGTACCATATGAGGGCATGAAGTAGCTCCAGTGCCCAGCAGGAGGAGGAATTTGAGACCAAGATCCAGCCTCCTCAGCCCCTAGGTCTCTGGAAAGTGTCAGGTCACCTGTCAGAATATTGACAGTGATATTGAGGGAGGGTCTTGATGGGGATCCTGCCCCATCTCAGAGCTACATCGTAGGATAGGGCACGTGGATGCCAAAGCACAGTGCAGACCAGATCCACTGGGCTCTGTTATCACGTGATAACCACTACAGTTATCGCTATTGTTTTATGCATATACGTTGAATTCATTGAGGAGCCGGTAGCTTCACACTACAGGATTCATTCCTCCCTCTCCTTTCTTTTTCTTTCACTCTCTCTTCCTTTCTTCCTGTCTGTCTGTCTGTCTGTCTTTCTTTCTTTTTCTTCCTTCCTTTCTTTCTTTCTTTCTTTCTTTCTTTCTTTCTTTCTTTCTTTCCTTCCTTCCTTCCTTCCTTCCTTCCTTCCTTCCTTCCTTCCTTCCTTCCTTCCTTCCTTCCTTCTTTCTTTCTTTCTTTCTTTCTTTCTTTCTTTCTTTCTTTCTTTCTTTCTTTCTTTCTTTCTTTCCTTCCTTCCTTCCTTCCTTTCTCTCTCTCTCTTTCTTTCTTTCTGTCTTTCTTCCTTTTTCTTTTCTTCCTTCCTTCCTTTCTTTCTCTCTCTCTCTTTCTTTCTTTCATTTCTTTCTTTTTCTCTCTTTCTTTTTCTTTTTCTCTCTTTCTCTCTTTCTTTCTCTTTCTTTCTTTCTTCTCTTCTTTCTTTCTTTTTTCTTTCTTTCTTTCTTTCCTTTCTTTCTTTCTTTCTCTCTCTCTCTTTCTTTCTTTTTGTCTCTTTCTCTCTTTCTTTCTCTTTCTTTCTTTCTTTTTTCTTTCTTTCTTACTTTCCTTTCTTTCTTTCTTTCTTTCTTTCTTTCTTTCTTTCTTTCTTTCTTTCTTTCCTTCCTTCCTTCCTTCCTTTCTTTCTGTCTTTCTGTCTTTCTTACTTTTTCTTTTCTTCCTTCCTTTCTTTCTTTCTTTCTCTCTCTTTCTTTCTCTCTCTCTTTCTTTCTCTCTCTCTTTCTTTCTTTTTCTCTCTTTCTCTCTTCTTTCTTTCCTTTCTTTCTTTCTTCCTTCCTTCCTTCCTTCCTTCCTTCCTTCCTTCCTTCCTTCCTTTCTTTCTTTCTTTCTTTCTTTCTTTCTTTCTTTCTTTCTTTCTCTTTCTTTCTTTCTTTCTTTCCTTCTCACTCTCTCCCTCCCTCCTTCCCTCTCTCTCTTCCCTCTTTTTTTCAATGAAGAAATTTATATTTAAAATAAAATGCTTGCCATTTGCCATTGCCCGAGAGCCTGCCTAGTCACGACCCAGCTGAGGCTGACCAGGGCGTTCACGTTCACACACAGCCCCAGCCCCCCTCCTCCATGTTGACTTTCTCCAAAGGGCCTCACCTGGGGGCTGGTCCACGGCCCTGCTGGCATTGACTGTGCTCATTTCTCCCTGACAGGAAGCCCTCGGCCAACCCCTTGGTCAGAGAGCTCAACGTTGAGGATGGAGCCAGGAGGGGGGTCCTCAGCACCCCCGGCCCCCCATTGCCACCCTGGGGGAGCCAGATGTTGGGCCTAGCAGCTCCTGCCTGGAGCATCCAAGTACAGACCCGGGGAAGCTCTGCGCGCTCCCCTGCTGGGCCTGGAGCCCACGGCGGGGACCCTGCCTCTGGTGGAGCTCTGGCAGCCAGGCCTCTGCAGTGGACATGGGTTGAGCCCAGTGGCGGCACTAAGATCCCTAACCGGGACAGCGGGATAGACAGCCCCTCCTGCAGCGTGGTCAGTGAGCACTTCTCCTGCGAGGAGGGCAGCGAGGCGGGCCGAGGCCCCACCATCAGAGGGCTGCACCTGGAGACCAGCCCCTAGGGGTGAGGCCCCCCAGGAGGAGGCTGACAGCGATGTGGGTGAGGGCAGCAGTGAGGAGCCGGACCCCGAGATCAGCCCCTCAGGGGCCGACACAGATCCAGCCAAGGTAGGCCCCCTTCCTGTCCCGGGTGTCAGGCTGCAGCGCTCTCCTCCGAGGGTACTTGAGGTTTACGGCGCCATGGCCTGGTGCCAGTAGCGGGCTGCACACTCAGGCACTGCGCTCAGAAGAAGCCCCCCACGATGGGTTGGTGGGCAGGCCCTGGGGAGGGACCACCCAGGCAGGGCTCTCCCTGACATATCAGACAACGATCTCACCCCCAGGCCTTAGTTCCACAGCCACACAGTGGCACGGGGACCCCACCCCAGGGTGGCTGTGGCGGTCAGTCTTAGCGGGAGCAGTGCTGCCACCAGCACTCTTCGTCAATTGATTGCTGCCTGCCTGGCAGATCCCCCGTGAGGAAGGCAGTGTGCTTGTCACCTTATTTTATTTTTAATTTTATATTTATTTATTTATTATTTTTTTAATTTATTGGCTGCGTTGGGTCTTTGTTGCTGTACATGGGCCTTCTGTAGTTGCGGAGAGTGGGGTCTACTCTTCGTTGCAGTGCGCGAGCTCCTCATTGTAGTGGCTTCTCTTGTTGCAGAGCATGGGCTCTAGGTGCGTGGGCTTCAGTATTTGTGGCACATGGGCTCAGTAGTTGTGACAACACAGGCTTAGGTGTTCCGCAGCATGTGGGATCTTCCCGGGACCAGGGCTTGAACCTGTGTCCCTTGCATTGGCAGGCAGATTCCTTTTTTTTTTTTTTTTTAATGATTTTTTTTAAGGCAGTACCATTTTTTTAAAAATTTATTTATTTTATTTATTTATTGGCTGCGTTGGGTCTTCATTGCTGCACACGGGCTTTCTCTATTTGCTGTGAGCAGGGGCTACTCTTCATTGTGGTGTGCAGGCTCCTCATTGTAGTGACTTCTCTTGCTGTGGAGCATGGGGCCTAGGCACGTGGGCTTCAATAGTTGTGGCACATGGGCTCAGTAGTTGTGGCTCATGAGCTCTAGAGTGCAGGCTCAGAAACTGTGGCACACGGGCTTAGTTGCTCCGTGGCATGTGGAATCTTCCCAGGGCAGGGCTTGAACCCGTGTCCCCTGCATTGGCAAGGTGGATTCCTTACCACTGCGCCACCTAGAAAGTCCGGCAGGTGGATTCTTAACCACTGCACCACCAGAGAAGCCCTCCTCTTGTTTTATGAATGGGGAAACCCCAGAGTTGCCCATGGGGTGTGGAAGAGGCAGGAAGAGAGCCCAGGCATGAGTGGAGCCCCGTGCAGATGGCCCCAGAAAGCAGGCATGCCCACGCCTGATGGCTCAGCCTTGAGAGAAAGTTTATCTTCATCCCTTTAGCATTTGGGGCTCTGGGTTCTACACTGGGACACTTGGGGACATGGAAGTTAAGCTGACAGCCCCAGGTTAGAGAGACCACCTATGCATGGGAGGAGAACAGCATAGGTAAGCTGCAAGCGACTGGGTCCCAAGAGAAGCACAGGTGGCATTTGGCCAGGGTCAGGCCCTACCCTCTGGCTCCTGGGCAAAGGGCAGCCACAGGCCTGCACTGTTATAAGCCAGATTCTCAGCGAGTGAGCTGGTGCCCTCTTTTAATCTAGGTTTTCTTATTATTCAGGAATGCTGAAGCTAACAAATCAGGGGATGACTGCCATTTATAGACAGTTATTCCTCACAGTTGCCAAGAGGAGGGGGCACACCACACCATGGGGAACCAGAGGGAAAAGCACCAGGGGTGTCAGAAAGTAGAGGGAGTGGAAATTGTGAGCAAGAGTCTTTTTTAATCACTTAATGATTTTATTTTTTTAATTGAAGTATAGTTGATGTACAAATACTGTGTAAGTTACAGTAGAGTCTTTATTGTTGTTTCTGAGGAGAAGGATGGGATGGCCAGTTTGAATAATTTCAGTGGGCTGTGGGCACAGGGGCTGTCCCTGGATATCTCACACCCGGCTCTGTCTGACTAGGGCAAAGGAAGAGGGGAAAAGCATGTATAGAGGAGGTAGCTGGGTGTGGGCTCTGGGGTTGGTTTGTATTTGAAAGACATTCTTCTTGCAGGTGAATGCTTTATGTCTCTAGGAATCAGTGAACCCTGGGAGGGACAGTCCCTTCAGTGTCAGCAAGGCCCCGAAGTCCTGGTATCAGGATAATGCTGGTCTCATAGAATGAGTTAGGAAATATTCCTTATTCTTTAATTTTTTTTGGAATTAATTTCCCAGGGAAGCTATCTGGTTCTGGGCTTTTCTTTGTTGGGAAGTTTTGCTTATTTAACCTCCTTACTTGTTATTGGTCTGTGCAGATTTTCTACTTCTTCATGATTCAGTCTTGGTAGGTTGTTTGTTTCTAGGAATTTATCTATTTCTTCTAGCTTATCCAATTTTTGGCATTTAATTGTTCAGAGATGACTATTATGATCCCTTGTATTCGACTGTGGTATCAATTGTAATGTTTCCGCTTTCATTTTATTTATTTGACTTCTCTCTCACTTTTTTGGTAAGTCTGGCTAAAGGTTCAATTTTGTTTATCTTTTCAGAAAACAACTCTTAGTTTTGTTGGGTTTTTTCCATTGCTCTTCTACTCTCTGTTTCATTTACCTCTGCTCTAATCTCTATTATTTCCTTCCTCCTGACTGCTTTAGATTTAGTGTGTTCTTTTTCTAATCTGGAAGTGTAAAGTTAGGTTGTTGATTTGAGAGCTTTCTTTCTTTTGCACATATGCATTTATAGCTATAAATATCCCTCTTAGCACTGCTTTTGCCGCATTCTGTAAGTTTTGATGTGTTGTGTTTTCATTTTCATTTGTCTCAAGCTATTTTCTAATTTCCTTTATGACTTCTTTGACTCTTGTTTAAAAGTGTGTTGTATAATTTCCACATATCTGTGGATTTTCCAGTTTTCCCTGTGCTATTGATTTCTAGTTTCATTCTGTTGTGATTGGAAAAGATATTTTTATATGATTTCAGTCTTCTTGAATTTGTTAATGCTTGTCTTGTGGCCTAACATGTGGTCTGACCTGGAGAGCATTCAGTGTGTACTTGAGAAGAATGTATGCTCTGCTGTTGTTAGGTGGAGCGTTCTGCATATGTCTGTTAGGTTCATTTGTTCTATGGTGTTATTCAAATCTCCTGCTTCCTTATTGATATTTTGTGTGTCCTATCAAGTATTGAAAGTAGAGTACTGAAGTCTCCTACTATTCTATTGTTGCTATCTGTTTCTTGCTTCAATTCTGTCAGAGTTTGCTTCATATATTTGGGAACTCTGAGATTTGATGCATAAATATTTATAATTGTTATATCTTCTTGGTGAATTGGTCCTTTTACCATTATATAATGTCTTTCTTTGTATTGTGTAACAGGTTTTTTTTATTTAAAGTCCATTTTGTCTGATGTAAGTATGGCCACTCCTGACTGCTTCTGTTTACCATTTCCATGAAATATCTTTTTGCCATCTTTCACTTTCATCCTATGTGTGTCCTTAAGTCTAAAGTGAGTTTCTTGTGGGTAGCGTGTAATTGGATTTTTTAATCTGTTCAATCAATCCATGTCTTTTGATTGGGAAGTTTAATTCATTTACATTTAAAGTAATTACTGGTAGGGAAGGACTTACTATTGCCTTTTTTCATTGTTTCCTGTATGTTTTGTAGCATTTTTTTGTCCCTCTCTTACTGCTTTCCTTTTTCTAAGTTTAATTGATTTTTTGTAATAATATGCTTTGATTCCCTTCTCATTGCCTCTTGTGTATATTCTATATATTTTTCCTGTTGCAATTACATAAAATATTTAAAGTTATAGCATTTTATTTTTTTTAAGATCTTTCATCTCCTTTTTACTTTTTTATTGTTTTATTGGAATATAATTTCTTTACAATGTTATGTTTCTGCGGTACAACAAAGTGAATCAGCTACATGTATACATATATCCCCTCCCTCTTGGACCTCCCTCCCACTCCCCCATCCCACCCATCTAGGTCATCACAGAACACCAAGCTAAGCATCCTGTGCTATACCACAGATTCCCACTAGCTATCTATTTTACACATGATAATGTATTTATGTAAAACCTAATCTCCCATTTCATCCCACCCTCCCCTTCCCACCCTGTGTCCACATGTCCATTCTCCATGTCTGTGTCTCTATTCCTGCCCTTCAAATAGGTTCATCTGTACCATTTTTCTAGATCCCACATATATGCATTAATATACAATATTTGTTTTTCTCTTTCTGGCTTAATTCACTCTGTATGACAGGCTCTAGGTCCATCCACATCTTTACAAATGACCCAATTTCATTTCTTTTTATGGCTGAGTAATATTCCATTGTATATATGTACCACATCTTTTTTTAAAAAATAAATTTATTTATTTATTTATTTATTTATTTATTTATTTATTTATTTATTTAATTGGCTGTGTTGGGTCTTCATTGCTGCACATGGGCTTTCTCTAGTTGCAGTGAGTGGGGGCTACTCTTCATCGTGGTGTGCAGGCTTCTCATTGCAGTGGCCTCTCTTGTTGCAGAGCATGGGCTCTAGGCATGTGGGCTTCAGTAGTTGTGGCACATGGGCTCAATAGTTGTGGCTCATAGGCTCTAGAGTGCAGGCTCGATAGTTGTGGTGCATGGGCTTAGTTGGTCTGTGGCATGTGGTATCTTCCTGGGGCAGGGATTGAACCCATGTCCCCTGCATTGGCAGGCAGATTCTTACCCACTGTGCCACCTAGAAAGTCCCTGTACCACATCTTCTTTATCCATTCATCTGTTGATGAACTTTTAGGTTGTTTCCATGTCCTAGCTATTGTAAGTAATGCTGCAATGAGTATTGGGGTACATGTGTTTTTTTGAATTATGGTTTTCTCGACATATAAGCCCAGTAGTGGGGTTGCTGGGTCATATGGTAGGTGTATTTTTAGTTTTTTAAGGAACCTCCATACTGTTCTCCATAGTGGCTGTATTAATTTACATTCCTACCAAAAGTGCAAGAGGGTTTCCTTTTCTGCACACCCTCTCCAGCATTTACTGTTTGTAGATTTATTGATGATGGCCATTCTGACTGGTGTGAGGTGATACCTCATTGTAGTTTGGATTTGCATTTCTCTAATAATTAGTGATGTTGAGCATCTTTTCATGTGTATAGCATTTTTGCTTTAAATTGATAAAGATTTAACTTCAATGATATAAAAAAACTCTATTCCTTTACAACTCCCCTTTCCAGACACTCTATATTATTGATGTCAAAAATTATATATTTATAAGTTGAGGGAGGGAGGGACTATGGGGATATGTGTATAAAAACAGATGATTGAACTTGGTGTACCCCCCAAAAAATAATGAATTTTAAAAAAATTGCATATTTATATAGCATATCCTTTCACATAGATTTATAATTTTTAAATGTTTTTGTCCTTTTTGTGTTGCTTTGTGCCAAAATTACAGTAGTACAGGTTACTATATTTGTTCATGCATTTATCTTTATTTATGAACTTTACATTATTATACAGCTTCATGTTGCTATCTACCATCTTTTCACAACTTGAAAGACTTTCTTTAGCATTTCTTATATAGCAGGTCTAGTGGTAATGAACTCTTCATCTTTTGTTTATTTGGAAAAGTTTTTATTTCTTCATTTTTGAAGGATGGCTTTGCTGGATACATATTCTTGGTTGACAGTTTTTTTTTTCCTTCATCACTTAAATATATTATCCCATTCCCCATTCCCCCCACCTTTTTTTATTATAATGGGTCCCAATGTGGTTCTTTGGATTTATCCTAGTTGGAGTTCTGTGAGCTTCTTGAATTTGTGTGTCTATTTCTTTCCTCACATTTGGGACATTTTCAGACATTAATTCTTCAAGTAAGTTCTCTGTTCCTTTCACTCTCTCCTTCTTCTGGGACTCCCATAAGAACGACTTCTGGTCCATTTGATAGTATCCCATAAGTTTCACAGGCTATCTTTGCTTTTCTTCATTTTTTTTTTCTTTTTGTTTCTTTGACTTGATGATTTCAAATGACCTAGCTTGAACTTTTCAGTCTAGTTACTGCAATTTTCAGCTCTAAAATTTCTGTTTGACTCTTTTTTTATATAGTTTCTGTCTCTTTATTGATATTCTCATTTAGTTCATGCATCACTTTACTGATTTCACTTAGTTGTCTATCTGTGTTCTTTTTTTTAGCTCATTGAGCATCTATATGACAGGTATTTAATATTTTTTATAGGCAGTTCACAGATCTATGCTTCTTTAGGGTTGGTTTCTGGAATTTTATTTTGTTCCTTTAATCACATTATGTTTTCCTGTTTCTTTGTAATTTTTTGCTGAAATTTGGGCATCTGGGACACAACCACCTCTCCAGTTTTTGCATGCTGGCTTTGTGCAGGGAAAACCTTAGCCAATCAAGCTGGAAGTTCTAAGACCTATGAAACTTTGTCTGATCTCTTGATCCCCTGGCATCTGTCTGCAGAAAATCAGCTCTAACATGCTGCTTGCCTCTGTTTTCAAATTCTGGCACTGGTCATGACAGCACTCCAAGTCAGGCAAGACAGAAACCAGTCCCTCCGGCAGCTTCCAGATGAGCCAGAACAATGGATGCACAGTTCACTCCTTTGTTCCTATCCTGAGGGAGGAGCCCCATGGTGGGCGGTGTGGGGGGGGTGCTCTTCCCAGTTGTGCTGTGCTATGCTGCATGGGGGAAGAACACAAAAGTGTGCTCCAAACACACCAATTTTCATTCTCTGTTTGATAGAATCTCTTCCTAGTTTTACAATGGCTTGGAAGCTGTAGCTTCTCAGCTGATCTCCAGAGTTTTCACAGAGGAATTCTTGTTTGTATATTGCTGTTAACTCCATGTCTGTGGGGGAGAAGGAGGACCTGTAGCTGTCTTTCTTTCTTTCTTTCTTTCTTTCTTTCTTTCTTTCTTTCTTTCTTTCTTTCTTTCTTTCTTTCTTTCTTTCTTTTTAATATACATCTTTATTGGAGTATAGTTGCTTTAAAATGTGTTATTTTCTGCTGTATAAGAAAGCAAATCAGCTATATGGGTACATATATAGCCATATCCCCTCCCTCTTGAGCCTCCTTCCCACCCTCCCTATCCCACCCTTCTGGGTCATCACAAAGCACCAAGCCAATATCCCTGTACTATGCAGCAGCTTCCCACTATCTATTTTACATTTGGTAGTGTATATATGTCAGTGCTACTCTCTCACTATGGCTCAGGCTTCACTCCCCCCACCCCATGTCCTCAAGTCTGTTCTCTACATCTGTGTCCTTATTCCTGCCCTGCCACCAGGTTCATCAGTACCATTTTTCTAGATTCCATACATATACATTAGCATACAGTATTTGTTTTTCTCTTACTGATTTACTTTGGTCTGTTTGACAGACTCTAGGTCCATCCACCTCACTACAAATAACTCAATTTTGTTCCTTTTTATGACTGAGTAATAGTCCATTGTATATATGTGCCACATCTTCTTTACCCATTCATCTGTTGATGGACATTTAGGTTGCTTCTATGTCCTGGCTATTGTAAATACTGCTGCAATGAACATTGGGGTACATGTTTCTTTTCTTTTCTTTTTTCTTTTTTTTAAGAACTTTTATTGAGATACAGTTAACAGACAATAAACAGCATATATTTAGAGTGTACAATTTGGTATCCCAATCTCCCAATTAATTTCCCCCAACCCTCCCTGCTTTCCCCACTTGGTGTCCATATATTTGTTCTCTACATTTGTGTTTCTGTTTCTGCCTTGCATTTCCTCTTTCATAGTTGTTAGCATTTGCCTTATGTATTGAGGTGCTCCTATATTGGGTGCATATATATTTATAATTTTCATCTCCTCTTCTTGGATTGATCCTTTGATGTTTATGTAATGTCCTTTCTTGTCTCTTGTAATGTTTTTTATTTTAAAGTCTATTTTATCTGATATGAGTATTGCTACTCCAGCTTTCTTTGGATTTCCATATGCATGGAATATCATTTTCCATCCCCTCACTTTCAGTCTGTATGTGTCCCTAGGTCTGAAGTGGGTCTCTTGGAGACAGCATATATATGGGTCTTGTTTTTGTATCCATTCAGCCAGTCTGTGTCTTTTGGTTGGTGCATTTAGTCCATTTCCATTCAAGGTAATTATGTATATGTATGTTCCTATTACCATTTTCTTAATTGTTTTGTTTTTGTTTTTGTAGGTCCTTTTCTTCTGTTTTCCGCTTAGAGAAGTTCCTTTAGCATTTGTTGTAGGGCTGGTTTGGTGGTGCTGAATTCTCTTAGCTGTTGCTTGTCTGTAAAGCTTTTGATTTCTCCATCGAATCTGAATGAGATCTTTGCTGGGTAGAGTATTCTTGGTTGTAGGTTCTTCCCTTTCATCACTTGAAATATATCATGCCACTTCCTTCTGGCTTGCAGAGTTTCTGCTTAGAAATCAGCTGTTAACCTTATGGGCATTCCCTTGTATGTTATTTCTAGTTTTTTCCTTTGTTGCTTTTAATAACTTTTCTCTGTCTTTAATCTTTGTCCATTTGACTACTATATGTCTTGGCATGTTTCTCCTTGGGTTTGTCCTGCCTGGGACTCTCTGTGCTGCCTGGACTTGGGTAGCTATCTCCTTTCCCATGTTAGGGAAGTTTTCAACTATAATCTCTTCCAATATTTTCTTGGGTCCTTTTTCTCTCTCTTCTCCTTCTGGGACCCTTATAATGTGAATGTTGGTGCATTTAACATTGTCCCAGAGGTCTCTTAGGCTGTCTTCAGTTCTTTTCATTCTTTTTTCTTTATTCTTTTCTGCATCAGTGAATATCACCATTCTGTCTTCCAGGTCACATATTCACCCTTCTGCCTCAGTTAATCTGCTATTGGTTCTTTCCAGTGTATTTTTCATTTCAGTTATTGTGTTGCATATCTCTGTTTGCTTGCTATTTAATTCTTCTAGGTCTTTGGTAAACTTTTCGATCTTTGCATCCAGTCTTTTTTCAAAGTCCTGGATCATCTTCACTATCATTATTCTGAATTCTTTTTCTGGAAGAGTGCCTATCTCCTCTTCATTTAGTTGTTTTTCTGGGGTTTTATCCTGTCCCTTCATCTGGTACAAAGTCCTCTGCTTTTTCATTTTCTCTCTCTTTCTGTGACTGTGGTTTTCAGTTCCACAAGATGAAATACTGCTGATACTGCTTGATTCTGCTGTCTGCCCTTTTGTGGAGGAAGCTATCTAGGAGGCCCATGGGTGCTTCCTGATGGGAGGGACTGATGGTGGGTAGAGCTGGGTGGGCAGAGCTCAGTAAGACTTTAATCTGATTTGGTGGGCAGAGCTCAGTAAAACTTTAATCTGCTTGTCTGCCAATGGGTGGGGCTGTGTTCCCACCCTGTTGGTTGTTTGACCTGAGGCTACCTAGCACTGGAGCCTACAGGCTCTTTGGTGGGGCAAATGGCGGACTCTGGGAGGGCTCATGCCAATGAACACTTCCCAGAACCCCTGCTGCCAGTGCCCCTGCCTCCTCGGTGAGCCACAGCCGCCCCCCACCTCTGCAGGCAACCCTCCAACACCAGCAGGCAGGTCTGGTTCAGTCTCCTGTGGGGTCACTGCTCCTTCTCCCGGGGTCCTGGCGAGCACATTTTTTTGTGTGCCCTCCAAGAGTGCAGTCTCTGTTTTCCCCAGTCCTGTGGAGGTCCTGCAATCAAATCCCACTGACTTTCAAAGTCTGATTCTCTGGGGATTCCTCCTCCCGTTGCTGGACTCCCAGGTTGGGAAGCCTGACGTGGGACTCAGAACCCTCACTTTAGTGGGTGGATTTCTGCAGTATAACTATTCTCCAGTTTGTGAGTCACCCACCCAGCATTTATGGGATTTGATTTTAACACAATTGCGCCCCTCCTATCATCTCATTGCAGCTTCTCCTTTGTCTCTGGATGTGGGGTGTCTTTTTTGGTGAGTTCCAGTGTCTTTCTGTCAATGATTGTTCAGCAGTTAGTTGTAATTCCGGTGCTCTTGCAAGAGGGAGTGAGCGCACGTCCTCCTACTCCACCATCTTGATCCTATCTCTCTTCATGTTTCTTTTTGAATTATGGTTTAGGAGGAGCTGTAGCTTTCTTTCTTTTTTTTTATTTTCTTGAAGTATAGTTGATTTACAATGTTGTGTTAATTTCTACTGCACAGCAAAGTGATTCAGTTATACATATATGTACATTCCTTTTAATATTCTTTTCCAGTATGGTTTATCACAAGATATTGAATATAGTTCCCTGTTCTATACACTAGGACCTTGTTCCTTGTTGTTTATCCATTCTATATATATTAGTTTACATTTGCTAATCCCAAACTCCCAATTCATCCCTCCCACACCCCACCCTCTCCCTTGGCAACCACAATTGTGTTCTCTATGTCTGCGAGTCTGTTTCTGTTTCATAGATAAGTTCCTTTGTGTCAAATTTTAGATTCCTCATATAAGTGATATCATATGGTCTTTCTCTGTGTGACTTACTTCACTTAGTATGATAACCTCTAGTCCATGTTGCTGCAAATGGCATTATTTCATTCTTTTTAATGGCTGAGTAATATTCCATTATATATATATAGTACCACATCTTTTTTATCCATTCATTTGTTGATGGACATTTAGGTTGTTTCCATGTCTTGGCTATTGTAAATAGTGCTGCAATGAACATTGGGGTGCATGTGTCTTTTTGAATTATAGTTTTGTCTGAACATATGATCAGGAGTGGGATTTCAAGATCATATGGCAACTCTATTTTTAGTTTTTTGAGGAACCTCCATAGTGGCTGCACCAATTTACATTCCCACCATCAGTGTTCCCTTTTCTCCACACCCTCTCTAGCACTTCTTCTTTGTACACTTTTTAATGATGGCCCTTCTGACCAGTGTGAGGTGGTATCTCATTATAGTTTTGATTTGCATTTCTCTAATAATTAGCAATGTTGAGCATCTTTTCGTGTGCCTGTTGGAAGGGTTTGTAGCTTTCTAATCTGCTGTCTTGCTGATGTCACTCTACAATATATTTTGATGTGGCTATTGCAGCTGCTCTGTAGTCATAGTCCCAGGAGAATAGAGTTTTTTCTGGGCTGCGGAAGGTTTGGAGGGATTGGTAGAAACTATCATGTCTTCCTCAGAAACCTCCCTGGAAATTCCATCTGTAAGAACCGAGTCCCATATCCCAGTCTCAGAAGCCTCCTCTGGTCTTTTGGGGCCCCTGGTCACCCCTGGCATGCCTTTGTTAGATGCTGCCTCCCCAAAGCTCACCTTCTCCGGGTGAGCTTTTGCTCTTCTGTTCACAGTGCTCTGAGCCCCAGAAGCTGCTCCACATTGCCCAGGAGCTCCTGCACACCGAGGAGACCTACGTGAAGCGGCTGCATCTGCTAGACCAGGTAGCCCTCCTGGCTTGGGGCCTGCATTTTTCTACTTCCAGAGTTTCAGTGGGCAGTTTCAGAGGCAAACTTTCTATCTTAGCATTGGCTAGGCCTTGCAGTTGGAGTATGACTGACATGAATGCTAAAACTTGGACAAATTTCAGTCTCCTCCAGAGAGTCTTAGTTTTTGTTTTCAGAACCTGTGGCTCTGGGGCAAAGGTCTTGTGCAGTCACCTTGGGGGTTTGTTCTTGGCAGTTAAATTATCTGAGTGTGTAAATGGCCTCTGGACTTCTTTCTGCATAAATAGTTGGGACAGTGGGTGGCACTCTCCCTGTCCACCTGGCAACATGAGGTTTATGAGCACAGGAAGTAAAACTCCAACAGAAATCAGCTTTTGACAGGTGCTGCTTCTGTTTGCAGCTCACTAAGCAGAGAAAGGAAATCAGGACCATCCATTTCCCATGTAAGGTACACGGAAGAAAGATGGACTGTCCCTGTCTAGCGGGGACTGTCCCTTTCTCACTGCCAATTCTTAGCCATAAGTAAGCTTGCTTTAAGACTATAACGTTCTCTGAGCCAGTCTGGTGAAGTGGAAGGTTCACTAAGAAAACATAAGGCAATGGCAGCCCTTCTTGAGCCCCCATACCTGCAGCAGAAGCATGATTGCAACCATCTGCAGTGACCCACACTCAGTGACCACTGCACGGGCTTCTCCGTGCCCAGGTTTTCTGCACTCAGCTGACGGAAGCAGGGATCCCTTCGGAAGTCACCACAGGCATCTTCTCTAACATCTCCTCCATCTATCGCTTCCACGGGCAGTTCCTCCTGCCTGAGTTGCAGACGCGGATCACGAATGAGTGGTAAGTGCAGCTCATGGTGCCCGAGAAGTGGAGGGGCCGGCACCTCCCAGGGAGTTTGGCTCCAATGCCCTTGGTGGTTGAGGGTCATGGCAATTCTGTTGCAGTGGTTTCGTTGAATACTCCCTGCCAAGCAGCCTCTAAATCTGGGGTTTGCATGCCCAAAAGCCAGGCAGCACCTGGGGAGCCTGTCTCATAGTGCCCTGGGCTCTCTTTCTGCAGGGTCCTGGCCAACCCCGACCCCACGGCCTCTCAGTGTCTAAGTTTCTTCATCTGCAAATTAAAGGAACTTTAATGCCTGCTCAGGGTCTTGTGGAATTTAAATGAGGTTTGATATGTGCGAACACCAGAAAATAGACAGTGCTTGGTTTATTTTCCCTCCTCGTATATATTGCACCTCCGCTTAAAAAAAATGAGATGTTTTTCTCCTTCAGCAGTGTCCCCAGAAGTCTGTCCATCTGTCCCTCTGCTGCTTCCACTCATTTATAGCAGACAGACAGCTCAGCTGTAAGAAATGATAATAAAACATCACAGACACAGCCCCCAGCTTGCCATTCTCCACATTATGTGCTTCCCCTTCTGTTCGGGGTGCTGTTGCAGCTTTGCTTTGGGGTCTCTGCCATCTCCCCTCTTCACTGACCTGGCTTGAGCCAGTGTGTGGTTCTTCTGTGGTGAGAGGAGAAGAGCCCATTCTCTAAGCTGCAGCCGGGCCAGGGAGAACCCAGAGGCCAGGAGGCTTGATGTGGGGGGGGGGGGGTGTCCCTGTAACTACAAGGCTCAGCGAGGGTCCAGGTCAATTTGTAAATATTTAGGACACGCGCCACCTGCACAGCAGGTTAGACTGTGTCCAAGGCCATGAGGTTAAAGCTCAGGGCTGGATGGGCTTTCTGGCTGACAGCACTGCACACCTGCTAGAAGTGAGTTTCCTCCGCAAGGCCCTGGAGAGACAGTCAGCGCACAGTCACTCCTTGTAGAATGACGATGTGAGAGCCCAGCAGCTTGTGCATCCGCCTCCACGGTGGTGAGCCTGTGATCGCACGTTCCCAGTAATGCTGCAGAGGATGGCTTTGCGCATGTGCCTTTTTTTCTTCTTTTCGATTGTTTCTTTGGGAAAAATCCCCCGCAGTTCTAAGGTCAAAGATTATTAATATATTTTCTGCTCCTTGAAATTTATTTCCAGATCCCCGTCCAAACCATTCATTATTACACAGTGCTGCTTTCCCATGCCGTTGACAGAGTTAGATTGCCCCGTTGTTCCTAATCTTTGCTCCTATAGAAGAAGTATAGTGGGGTTTTCTTGACTCTCTTTGACAACCGTGGCTCATCCCTGAAGCGATTCCATTGTGACTAACAGCTCCTGGTTTTGAGCAATGGTTCTATGACTGCACTGCTGAAGTACTTTACACGATCGTCTAGGTAACACACTATTTCCCATCCCATGTGGCACAGGGGAGGAAAGTAAGGCTTAGAGAGGGTGACCAGCTTGCCCAGCATCACACAGAGCTGGGAGTTAGGCCATTCTCCCATAGCTCCCTGGCGAAGTCCCTGTCCCACCCTGGCCCTTCACTGGAGCTGTTTGTCTGATGCTCTCATTCCCTCATGAAGGGACACGAACCCCCGGCTTGGAGACATCCTGCAGAAGCTGGCCCCGTTCCTCAAGATGTATGGCGAATATGTCAAGAACTTCGACCGGGCCATGGAGCTGGTGAGCACGTGGACCCAGCGCTCACTGGTGTTTAAAGACATTGTCCAAGGCATCCAGGTAGGGCAGCCCCACCTCTGCTTCATGGGCACAGTGCTGGGGTTATGGTTCAACATGGAGAAAATCAGTAACATTGTGGGATGGGTCCAGATGCTGTATTGATGCTTGATCCTTAAAGTAACTCCCAGAGACAAATCATCATTTTCATCTCATGGGTGAGGAAATCATGACTCAAAAAGTTTGTGCAATCTGCGTCTTCACAAACTATTATTCAATAGGACCTGGATTCGAACGTGCCGGCCTGCCTCCACAGCGTCCCTCAGTGGCTAGTGCAAGCACTTAGGAAAATGTTGCATAGGTCTTTCTTTCTCTTTTTCTGCATACAGTCTGTTCGCACCTCTGGTTGCTGTTGTCTTCTGCCATGTTGGTCTTCTTCTTTTTTATACTGCTTCCAAGGCCATGAGGTTGAAGTTCAGGGCTGGATTGGCGCACAGACGTTCCTTGTATAGTAATGGTGGGAGGGTCCAGCAGCTTGCTCATCTGCAAGCTGCTTTTTTCTATGTTAAGGTTTTTATATGTTAAGAATGTCAGCTGTTAACTGTCAAATGTGTTGCAAATTATTTTTCCCCATTGACCTTTTATTTTTTAACTTTATTTATGATTTTGTTTTCCATACAAAACACTGGGGTTTTAATTAGCCATGTTTACCAAAGTTAAATCAAGTAATTCTTTAAAAAATATTATAAGTATGTGCCACGTACACGTGTTTACACATGCACATGTGCACCTACATTCCTCACTGTAGCCTGAAAGGCTGATGGGCACTGAGACCCTCTGTGCTGAGGTTTGGAGGCCAGGCTTGGATTTGGGGTGGCCCCTTGATAACTTCCTGTGTTTCCCCCGGATTCCACTGTAATCAGGTCACCCACGATTTCTCAGTGTAGGGTCCTAGATCCCCCTGCGTCTCTCAGCATCCCCATCCCTTCCCAGAGAGGATGCTATCTGAGGTTCCCCTCTCCCCTTTGGCTGCACCCCCTGCACCCTCACCCCCTCACTTATGTCTGGAGGTGACACCTCCCAGCTGTCCCCACAGAACAGTGTCCAACAAGGATGTGTATAAAAGGGCCAGTGCTGGGTCTAGAGCAGGGCTGCCTGGGGTCCGGCCTCTTACTCCATTGTTCAACCTCTCCAAGCCTCAGTTTCCTCTGCTGTAAGATGCGGTCCGCAGTCAGTCGGGTATGGGTACTCCAGGCAGCCTCCTGGGGGGCCCACATGTGTGGCCATGGGTGTCCCCCACTGCCTCTGTCTCCCCCACAGAAGCAGGAGGTGTGCGGAAACCTGACGCTGCAGCACCACATGCTGGAGCCCGTGCAGAGGGTCCCCCGCTATGAGCTGCTGCTCAAGGACTATCTGAAGAGGCTCCCAGAGGACGCCCCAGACTGGAAGGATGCAGAGAGTGAGCCGGGCAGCCACAGGCCGTGGGAGCTGGGGCCCTGCTGAAAACCCACATCGAGAGAGTCAGAGACAGAAAGAGAGAGACAAAGGGGCAGAGACAGAGGGACAGATAGAGACAGCAAGACGGAGAGAGCTCCAAGTGACCCCTAAACAAGGAAGTGACTGAGAGTCTGCCGGTAGGGGAAAACCGGCCCTGCCCCCATGGCAGGGCGGGGGGTGGACGATGGTTCCGTGGAGGGGCTGCTAAGTGCTGGCAGAGCTCAGGCCTCGCAGAGGACCTCGTGGGGCTGGCGAGGCTGCTCCTGGCGCGGGGGTGGCAGCTGGCGGGCAGCACGGGGCAGGGTCTGAGCGGGGGAGAGGGACGCCAGCCCTGGCAGACCCCCAGTGAATGGGATGTGTTTGCAGGGTCGCGTGCCCACAGCCCAGGCCAGGTCTCGTGAGCAGCCTGGCACCGCGGTGGGAGAGGGCAGGAGTAGGGCAGAGCCCGGCAGGAAGCCGCATGGGGCGAGCACCTGCGCGGAGCCACCAGGCGCCCTGCAGCCGGACCCTGTCTTCTTCCTGCAGGGTCCCTGGAGCTCATCTCCACAGCTGCCAACCACTCCAACGCTGCCATTCGGAAAATGGTGAGTGTGGGCGTTCCCAGGAGATGCCCAAGGGGCCCACAGTGTGGGGCAGGGAGGGCACAGGGTGCGGCCAGGCACCGTCAGCACACACACCCAGCCACCTGTCCCCCCGGAAGACAGAGGCTGCACTGAGAGCTCCACAGGCTGCCCTTACTAGCGTGGTGACCGCTGGTAAGGTACACAGCCCTCCGTAAAATGCTTTCCATCCGTGAAATGAGGTCACGGACAGCGCCCGTCTCACTGGGCTGTCGTGGGGATTAAGGCACTCTACACAGAGTGCGTGGGACAGGACCTGGCACCTCTCAGCGTCAGCATCATTTGTTCGTTCACTTATTCACTGAAGCTCTGTCAGCTGGAGCTGCTATGACAAAGTATTATAGACTGGACGGCTTAAACAGCAGGCATTTACTCTCACCCTGCTGGAGGCTGGGAGTCCAAGATCAAGGTGAGGTGGACTTAGCTCCTCGCTGTGTCCTCGCGTGACAAAGCGAGAGAGCAAGCTCTCTGGTGTCTCTTATTAGGGCTCTAATCTCATCACGACCCCCCCACCCCTCCCCACCCCATGACCATGACCTCATCTAAACTTAATCACCTGCCGAAGGCCCCACCTCCAAATACAGCCTGAAGGTGGAGGAGACGGTGTCCTCTTGTCGATCTAACAACCCCGAGTAATGGGAGTAATGGGATCTGCACGTGGGGAGGCCTCCTAGCCTATACCAACACCTTTTGAGCCCGCTGGCCCTGTCCCATAGGCCCTCGTTTGGCCTGCACACTGCCTCACATGGTGTAAAAATTTCTAAGTCCTTGCCCAGAATTACAGGTCAGGGCATTTCACAGGAGAATCCAAATGCTTGGCTTTACTGGAAAACTCTGAAAGCCCCAGGCCCACACTACAACCTGGGATGAAGCAAGGTGCCCCCTCAGTGGGCCGGCTCTCCAGCCTCCGCAGTCCCCACCCAGCCCCAGTTCCCTCAGTCCTGAGACCTACTGACTTTCACGTGGGCACTGTTGTTTTTTGAGAGGAAAAGAAAGTGAACTATTTCTTTGACCTCGCATCTCTCAAAAGCAAGAAAGAGAGACGGGCCGCCTGTTTGGGGACAACTCTTGCTGTGTGTGGTCCACGTCCTGTGTCCTCGCTACCCGCCGGGACTGGGTCTGGAGCCCCCAGACCAGAGGGGCCTGAGGTCGGGCCCGCAGAGGGGCACCCACAGCGGGGCACCCACAGCAGCCTCAACAGGCGACATTTCCCCCTAGATCCTTTTACTCTAATTTCCCCCGTTTCCCTCCCCAAGACTAAATCTAATGCAGGAGAAAGAGCTGCTTCATGGAAGTCCGTGGTCATGAGCTCACAAGGAGCCCATGGACCTTTGGGGAGCCCCCATGGGCCTACATCTCTGTCCCAGTGTAGCACGCCCACCGTGTGGCAGTTCTTGCTCCAAGTCTGGCGAGGCCTCTGTGACAGGCAGGGGGCTCCCGTCAGGGGTGGGGGGAGGTTTATCAGTGTGTGCTCACGGGACCCTCCTCGTGCGTCCACTGTCCATCCCTAATCCCCTCAACCTGGAGCACCACCCCAGCCTCCCCACCTCCAGTCTCCCTGGTCTCTGATCCACGCTTCTCTACTCTGAGCTTTCTACAGGTTGCTTATTTTTTCACTTCCTGTCCAGAACCCTCCTGGCCTGCCACCGCCTGCCAGGTACACATACAAGCTCTCCTACATGCCAACTGCACACCCAGCCCCAGTACACATAAGGCCCTTGGGCCCTGCCTTGCCTGCTCCCCCTAACTCTCCAATGCTGGCCCCCTGTCCTGCTCCCATACCCACATCTCCCAGCTGTTCCCATGCCAGAGGCAGAAGGGCCACCAAACCAGTCTGCTTCCAGGGCCTGCAGGCTAAGATGGGTCAGGTCCAAGGGCAGTGGCTGCTGTAGCATGGTGGGTCCACGCTCCTTGTTGCCGGGTTAAGGCTCCTGTAGGCTCAGCTCTGCCTTTGGCTGTGTTCACTCCTGCATTCCTGGCTCAGGCCCCTGGTCAGGGCCCATGGCCTCTTGGCCCAGAGCTGGAGCAATGAGCTGCCTACCCTCTCCTCTCACACCCCAGGGGTGCTGGTTGGCCATATGACCACACAACCAGTCTCGAGGCCAGAGGGAGATGACCTGCAGATAGGCAGAGGTCTGGTCTCGTCATGGCCCTGGGCCACCTGAGGGTGGAGCAGCAAACCGGGTAAGGCTACCACAACAGGGGATGACTGTCCAGGGCAAAAGCTGCAGCTGCCCAGCGTGTCTCCTCTGACACGATGCCCTTCACGTGGAGGCGAAGAGAGCAGTCCCAGTTCTCTAGCGGAAACATCTCCAGCAACTCAATTTCTTTTAAGCTCTTTATTAGAGTATAATTGCTTTACACTGTTGTACCAGTTTTTACTGTACAACAAAGTGAATCAGCTGTATTTATACATACATCCCCATATCTCCTCCCTCCCACGACTCCCTCCCACCCTCCCTATCCCAGCCCTCTAGGTCATCACCCATCATTGAGCTGATCTCCCTGTGTTATGCAGCAGCTTCCCACTATCCAGCAACTCACTTGATTTCTCTGTGCCTCAGTTTCTCTGTCTACAGATTGAGGATAATAATGGCATCTGCCTCTTAGGGCCAGTGCTGGAATTAAATTAATTAATACCCACTTTGTGAGTTGAACAGCGCAGGGCACGTAGCAATGGTGCTAGCTGTCACTATTTATTACTCTCTGCAAGGTGAACTTCTGTTCTTCAACGCCCGTGTTTTCCCTCCCACCCTGTTGTCAGCAGGATCGTGATCCCATCTTGGTTCTGGACCACACTTGTGGGGCAGGGTTCCACTCACCTCTGGGTCCCTGGCCCTGGCAGGCCTCCAGTCCCTGTGGTCGTGCAGCTGCCTGAGCCCTGTGTCTCTCTTAGGAAAAAATGAACAAGCTCTTGGAGGTCTACGAGAGACTGGGTGGGGAGGAAGACATCGTCAACCCTGCAAACGAGCTGATTAAGGAGGGCCACATCCAGAAGCTGTCGGCCAAGAATGGCACGACCCAGGACCGCCACCTCTTCCTGGTGAGCCCTCATCCGGTCACACCCAGCCCTGTCCAGTTCTGCCCAGCCAGGCTGTAAGCCACGCCCCTGCCACGCCACGCCACGCCACATCCAGCCCAGGCGCAGAGCCCGGGCCCACCCAGCCACTCAGCCACACCATCCCCCAGCCCAGGCCCAACCAGCTGCAAAGCCACGCCCAGCCACTAAGCCACTCCCCCAGTCCAACCCCCAGCGTGCCCTCACCACACCCACATTCGGCCCCACCCCGCCCACCCCTGCCAGAGCCACGCCCCACCTCCTGCCAGGGGTACTTCTCTGTGGGGTCAACAGCCCCTCACCCGGTGCCTGCCTGTCCCTACCGCAGTTCAACAGCATGATCCTTTACTGTGTGCCCAAACTGCGGCTCATGGGCCAGAAGTTCAGTGTCCGGGAGAAGATGGACATTTCCGCCCTCCAGGTGGGTCAGCCCCTCCCACCCAGTCTGTTCCCCTGGATAGCACAGAGAGGGTGTAGGGACACAGGGCTCTAGCCGCCAAAGCACTCACTGCTGTGCAACTGTCGCCTGCCTGCTTCTCTGAGCCTCGCTTCCTGACCCAGGCGTGGGGGAACATGTGTGAGGGCTCCTTGGCCTGGCATCCTGGGCTGGGTGGGCAGGATCCTACCCACCTGGCCTACCTGCCAGTGTGCTGCTGGCTTCATGTTGGCAGGATGAAGGACTGGGCCGTCTCCTGTCCCCTGTGAAGTCAGCCCTCAGGGCCCCATTTACAGACTCTAAGGGAAGCTTGGGGTGAATACAGACGGGGTGCCCATCCTGCCTGTTCCATGGTCCTTGGTCCCATGCTCTCCACTCTTGCACCAATCTGGAGCCCAGCTGAGGTTCTGCAAGCACCTGTACCCAAGGTCCAGACGATCTGTTGTCCTTGCTGCCTCTATTCCTTGAATCCAGCCGTGTCTGGTGCTGTCGGGCTGCTGAAGCTGGAATCAATCCCACTCTCCTGTGGGGGAGTGCCTTGAATTAACAGGCATTCCAAAAATACTGGCTCAGTTAAAGAATTTAGTTATTCTAAAAAGTGAAGAGTTGCATTAATGGTACAAAAAAAATCCCTTCTGACAGTGGCCAGCCTGCAGACCACATCCCGCCAAGGGCTGTGGGAGTGGTATGTCGAGGGGATGAGGGATGCCTCCCTGTTGCAGACACTTGCAGATCCAAGTACCTGCCCATGGGGCGTCAGAAACCCCTGCAGAGTACTGGAGGTCCTCCGGGCTCTTCTCTTAGGCTTTCCATCCCTGTGTCAGGAGTTCTTGTGGGTACCTTTGTGGGGAAAGGCACGGGCGCTGACTTCCTGGGAGGTCCTGAGAGCAGGCAGATTTGGCCAGCACAGCTCCAAGAACAGTGAATGAGTGGTCCTAGCCCTGCCTAAACAGGTCGGTGGTCCACCCTCCTCCATGGACAGACTCATTCAGTGGCCCACAGCAACCATGACCCTAAGCCAGGCACGGCCCTGCAGACCCACTGGGTCACATCTGCCCCGCTTCTCAGGGAAGGACCTCCAAGTCTGAGAGTGTGAGTCTCCAGTTCGGGACCTGCTAAGTGACCCACTGTTTCTGTTATGTCCTTGGCTGGATGTGCGCTTTTAGGTGCAGGATGTCATCAAGTCAAATGCAGCCCACACGTTCGTCATAACTGGAAAGAAAAGGTCCCTGGAGCTACAAACTCGGTAGGCTCAGCTGCCTCAGTGTCTGCTGCTGTGTGAGTGGGTTTGACCTGAAATTGTAGCAGATGGCTCCCTTTTCTGGGCTGGATAACCTTTCGATGAGTTTTTATTTATTCATTTCACTCGCTTATTTGTGGTTTACAATGTAACAGTACTAAGGGGGAAGGCCATGAAAATGAAGCCTCTGCCCACCTTCTGTTCCCCACCCCAGCAGACATTCTTAACCACCTCTGAAGTATCATTCCAGAATTTCTGTCCCCATGCATACGTGTCTCTTTTTTAAATCACAGATGACCATTTTCTGTCTAGTCTTGCTTTTTTTTCATTTGATTTATCAGACATCCCATATATGAGCAGCATTTTCTAAAGCAGCTTAATTTCCCAGTTTGATCATTGGCTGGTTCCCACGGACAGGCGCCTAGGCTCCTCTGGGGTCTTGCTGTTGCAAACAGCGCTTCAGGTGGTGCCCACGAACCATGTGTTGTACGTGTGTGTCGTTAGGTCCATCTGATAGGGTCCTGAAGTAAAATTGCTGGCCAAAGGGTAGGGTGTCCGCTTTACTTCTTGGTGGCTATTGTCCCACTGCCCGTAAGGTGGTGCTGGGCTCTCACTCCAACGTGTGGCAGTGCGTGGGAGAGCCCGCCTCTCGCTTCCACCAATGACATGAGATCGTTGCAACGACCTGTTGTGGCCCAGGAGGCGTTGACTTACATCCGCAGCAGAGGGCCCTGCACACCAAGCGGAACCACATCTAGCCCCACCTAACTCCAGCTGGCCACACTTGACCTCGCCTGACTGTGCCTGGTGATACTGGCCACAGTGTCCCAGAGCCTTTGGGGCCGCTCTTCCAAGCCTTAAGTTGCACTTCCAGGCAGCGAGCCGCTCAGGCATGTGCTGCAGGGCTGAGAGGAGTCAGATGGTTTACAGTCAGTGCCCAAGACCTAATTAATAAAATACTGTTTTGGCTTTTATAGGACAGAAGAGGAGAAGAAAGAATGGATCCAGGTGAAACTCCTAAAGTTGTAAAGTAACCAAATGCCCAAATTCTTGAGCAATATGGCCATTTCATGGTGGCCCCAGGGATGGGATGGCCATGTGTCCCCCCAGGGATTGCCCACCCACCTGTCCACCTTGAAGTGACGGAGTGACCGAGTTTATAAGCACCTTCAGACGCCACAAACCCTTGTATCCATTCTCTTATCCTCCCCAGTAAACAAATAAACGTAAAGGCCTGGACGTGGGCATGCAGGGAGGTGCCCTCACCCTGGCGAGGATCTCCACTGTCTGGCAGCTCCAAGGCAGGCCCATGTCGCCCTTCTCTCCATGGATGGCAGGAGCAGTGGGTCTTGCGGAACAACCAGTTTGACTTCCAGGACGCAGCCTGTGCTTCCAGAGACAGGCCAGGCAGGGTCCTGGGGCAGCCAGAGCAAGCTCAGCTCAGAACCGGCCATGGTGAGGATGCAGGTCAGGAGGGCCAAGGCAGAGTGGAGGCCGAGGCATGGACCAGGGTTGGCAGACCACCGCCAGGCCAAATGTAAACCTTAATGATTTGTGGCTCCCCAAATTCATAGAACGGAAATCTGAGTGAGAAGAGAAAAAGGGCAGTTCAAACAGGTATTAGATGGGAATGCTGTTGCCGGAAATGAGAACATGGCCTCTCATCCTCATGAGATGTTCCCAGAGAGCATCTGCTCTCGGCTGGGAGCGCTGCATGTGGGGTAGCCCTGGGATCCATGGGAACCAGGATGGGGACCCGGTCAGTCACCATTCTCATCCCTGAGCCTCGTTTCCTCATCTCAGAGGACACGCGAGGCTGCTGGGCAGGGGAAGATGCAGTGACCACAGGACCCTGTCCTCACCCTCCTGGAACGCTCTCTGAGGACCCTTGGTCTTTGTGGCTTTGTTTCAGGTCATCGAGGCCACCATTGAGAAGCACAAGCAGAACAGCCAGACGTTCAAGGCCTTCAGTGGCTCCCTCAGCCAGGACGAGGAGTCCTCCCTCATGCCAGACCCGCCTGTGAGTGCCCGTGCCCTGGGGGCGAGGAGGCCCTTTGCACAGGGACTGTTGTCTGGGAGGGAAGCTGAGCCCCGTGCTCTCCTCGTGCCCAGCTTTATTGAGCACCCATGTGGGGACCCCTGGGCCTCGCTGCGGGGCGGTCAGCACTTGGATGGGAGGGAAAGACAGGCCTGGGTGAGGCTGCTGCCTGGGGCCTTGTCCTCTCACAAGCCCCTGGGGGCTGTGATCTCATCAGCGGGGGTAGCTTGCTCCCCATGGGGAGCTGTCCCCAAGCCCTGGGGGGAGCCAGGAAGCAGGATCCCCACCAGGGCCAGATGGGTCACCCTAGGCCTTGGCCATCTCGTCAGTCTGGGAACAACCACACATGGCTTCACAGTGAGGGTGCCTTGCTCCATGCCTCAGGGACATCCCTGAAGCTGAAGGATGCCCAGCCCAGCCGGGCTCAGCAGCCCTGAGGCCCAGACATCAGGCCTGGCCAGCCCTCCCTGTGACCTCACCCGTCTGTGGCCTGCAGGCCACCTCATTAGCCACTTAACATCTGCATCAAATCTCCATTTTGTCTGCTTTCTGGACTATTTTGGGAGAAAACTTTGTGTTGTCCCCGGGCAGGGAGAGTACTGTCCCCTACCTTGAAGAGAGGTGAGGTGGACACAGAACTGCCCCCCCCCCACCTTCCCTCCCCCACCCCCCACCTCCCCTCCCTGGCCCCCCCACCCCTCCCCCGGCCTGCCCCGCCCCGGCCCATATCTGCCGTTGAAGTCGTGCAGACGCAGAGCCTGTAGAAGGCAGGGCACCGAGCTCTCCACAGATGCCTGAGCTAGAACCCAGGGCCACCTCACGTGGGGTGATGTAGCAGATCAGGCCCGGTGGGCCTCGAGGGGCTTCATGCCTGCCCAGCCCCCCCACCCCACCCACACCCCCAGCTGGGAAGTGATAACTCTCCTGAGATGCCTTCAGTGAGCAGCCAGGCCAGGGACAGAGTCCCAAAGTCAGCGCAAACGCTAGGTCCCGACAGTCTTTCCCCTGACCCTGTGATCAGACGGAGGGAGTGGGGGCTTTCCAGCACCGGGCGAGGTGTCAGCACGTGGCCACGGAACCTGTGCTCAGTCCGGCTGCCTCTGTCCCTTCCAGATGGTGAGTGCCGGCGTGGAGGTGCCCGCAGTGGCAGCCAACAGTGGAGGGGGTGCTGCAGGGGTGAGTGACCCCCCCCCAGCTTTGGCAGGGGTGGGAGGTGGAAGTTGGGGTCCGCCCAGGGTGACCTGAGGGTGAGGGTTTAGCCCCCCCTCCATGTGACCTGGGTCCTCATGGGGATGGCCTCCGGGGCCTGTGGGTGGAGGGCTGGGGCAAGCCCACTGGGACCCAGATGTCCATTTCCTTGGGTGGGTGGAGGTGACACAGCTGAGCTCTCCTGAAGACGTGTGCTCTTTATCCCGGGGATAGTATGCCTGCATGAGATGTGGATCGAGGCAGTGCCTGGCCCTCAGGAGGCTCCGTGGGTGTAGCTGGAGAAGGCGCGGTCCAGGGTCAGACAGCCTGCGTGCGTGTCCCCACCCTGCCAGGGCCAGGCCACGGGACTGTGCCTGAGTCCCTCCCACTCTGTCAGTCTGGGAGATGAGTAGGAGGGCACACGTGTGTGCCTTGCGTGCAGTGAGTGTCCAGGACAGGGAAGCATCTCTGTTAACCACTGGGCCTCACGTGGTGAAGTCTCGTGACAGTCATGACTACCAGGGAGGTGCCACAGCCTGCATCCTGAGAGGGGAGTCTCCGGGGCCCCCTCACTTTGCCCTGTCCCTCAGTTTTCCAGGCTCAGAAGGAATGAGTGGAGGCCTGAGCCCCTGCCTGACCCCTAGCAGGGGGTCCGCTCCTAAAGCGGAGCTTCTCCTGCGGGAGGGTGGCTACTGCCCCCACCGTCTCCCCGCTGCGCCTGCCTCTCTTTCCCTCCCCCAACTTCTCTTTCTCACGCCCCTCATCAGGGCCAGCACTCCCTCGATGTCATCTGCCTGAACGTAGCACCAAGGTCTAGAGCCCCTTCTTTTCTGGCTACAAGGGCCGCCCTGCTGGTCATCACAGCCACTCCGGGTGGGTGCTTGTCAGGGCCCACCCATTTTAGGAAGAGGAAACGGGGCTGATAGGTGAGGAGACCTGGCCTTTGGCTCCAAACCTTGTGGTGGGACTTGACTTTCCTGGGGCAGCAGCAGAGGGAGGGATGGCTGTGTAGCTCGTCATGGGGACGGTGTGTTCCTGTCCTGACTTAGATTTTTAGTAAGAAAGGGAGTCCCCTCCTCCCACACCATCCCTGCGGGTGGACAGCATGGAGCCCCTGCTGAGGCCGCAGAACAGATGCGCCCAGAGGCCCCAGTCCCCTGCTCTGCTACGAGGGCAGCTTTGCCAGGTCACCATATGACCCCTGACCCAATGTGTCTCAGACTGCCAGGCACTGGAAAACCTTAAGAAGTTCTTGGGTTCCCAGGGAAGGGTGGAGCGTTTCTAGGGTATGATGGGGTTCAGGGACCAAGTGAAAGGCAGGAACCCCCGTATTTGAGTGGTACTGCTGCCACATGGGGGTGCTGTGGGAGCCAAAGGTAGCCTGTGCTAATTTGAACTCAGAGTCAGGACATGTGAAAGCGGCACGGACAGCAGGGGAGAGATGGTCTTGTCACAGACCCTCAAACTCCCTGAGGGGCTTCCTGCATCGTGGCTCTGTCTGGCCTTGCCTTCTTTCCAGGCCACCCTCCCCCACCATGCCCTGGCCTCCCTCACTTGGCCACGCCCCAGGGCCTTTGCACCTGCTGTCCCCTTCGTGCAGAATGCCTCAATGATGTCTACTCTGCCCCAAGACCTCATCTGTGAAGCCTCGTGGCCGACCCTAGAGTCACGGACAAGTGTTTCTCACTTGAAGCAACCCATCATCAGCTTTCTGTGCATGGGAGGCTGGCAGTGTGCTATTGGGCTCCTTTCTGGAAGGTCTAGGAATGTCATCAGAAGCAGCTCACACACTCAAGCTTTGTCTATGTAGCTGCCCAGAGAGAAGTGACAGATGGGGCCTCTGCAGATTTCCAATCAGCTCCAGGGTCCCGTGGCCAGGGTCTCTGACAACCTCCCTGATGGTCCTTTGTGCGAAGCACTGCCTCTCCCTGCCTCCCCCTGCCTCCACAAGGGAGCCAAGCTGGACTCCATGCAGGGCCCTCTGCTCTCCGGCCCTTGGCCTGGGGCAGGCTGGAAGGCGTCAGGGGCCACGAGCAACCCCCATTCTTTGCTGGGCGAGTCCACAGGCAGGCCTCAGGTGAGGCCTTTTCCTGGATGGAGGGAAAAGTGGAAGTGGCTATGACTGCGTGGTCAGGGAGATGGGGCCGGGGAGGACCCAATGCCAAAGCTGGGAGAAAGAACCAGGAGGTGGGGCTGGCACCCACGCCAGGCAGCACCCATCCGAGAACGATCTAGCTAGAAGGGACCTGAACATCACACATTTAATGTTTTAACCTGTGAAGTGGGTCCTGACGTGAGGCCTTGGGCACCTTCACCCCCTCCACCCTCACCTTCCCCTGGGTGGAGAGAAGAGAGACGGAAGCTGTGTCAGGTGCCCTTCCAATGGGTCGTCCAACTCCTTTGACAGGTGAAAAGCTAACTGAGTGCCCCTGAGGCTCAGGGCTTCAGCCCGGGCCAGGGGTCTGCGCATGCGAGGCTGCAGACCTGCTGGGCCGTAGGGGTGACACTCAGCCCAAGGACATGCAGGCCACCCTGTCTTCTCCCTCCCCGGGGGCTCAGCCTTCTGAGGGCTCTGCAGCATCTTGACTCACCAGAAGCTTGGGATCACGGTCAAGTTCAGGCCTCCTTGTCCCAGGCCTGAGCAAGGAGGGACCACCTTTATCCACCCCAAGCCAGGCCTGGGCGCTACGACAGACGAGCGCTTGTCAGCAGCATATGCGCAGCTCTGGCCCCGGCACATGTGGCCCGGCTGTAGTGTTCCTCCTTCGTGTCTCTGGTGCGCACAGGTTTTGGTGGACCCGGGGCAGCGCCGTGAAGCTCCTGCAATACAGGGCGAGTCCGAGACTTGCTCAGCGCATATTTGTGGAAAGTACCCAAACGTGGGTTTTAATGCTGACACTAGAAAGAGTGATCTTTGCTACAACATGTCAGGTGTGAGCTTTGGGAGAGGAGACATAAACTCCCTCTTGGTGTGCTGGTTTGATTTCCTGGTGGTGTCCTCAGACGCACAGTTCCCACAAGGCCCTCTTTCCTAAGAAAAGCTAAACCCAAACCAGGAAGTTTTGCAAGGGGGCCTTGCAGAATCCAAAGACTTCCTCGTTCTGTACAAGTTGCATCTGTCTTCACAGAAGCACAGAAATGTCGGAGTCCAAGAGCCCTCCCCAGGCTCCGACCCACCATGGCAACACCGGACCCCTCCACGATGCTGAGAAAGACCCCACCCTGTCACCCTTCGCTCAGCGTGTGCAGGCTTAGTGCCGCCCCTCCACCCCAAGCCCCCCTCTCCGGGGCCCCGGGACAGAGCTGCCTGCAAGGGGCAGAGGGGCCGGGCGGCACCCTCCACAGGGCAGGGCCTGTGGCCACAGCCTTCAGGACCCATGATATCCACGTGGCCCCATCTTCTGGGGCTGGCTGTCAAGGCCACTGTTTGGGACCCAATTCTTACCTGAATGTTCCTCCTGCTTCCCTGCTTTGTAAGCAAATCTGCTGAAGAGAAAACACTGAGTAAAACAGGCCTCAACACAGACCTCTTCCCAGGCCTGCATTTGTGTGTTTGGAGCACTTTAGGTGGAGTCACTTGGCTGTTCCTGGGGAAGCCATGGTTCCATACCTCCCTGGTTAGACTTGGCCCAGGCCTTTCCCGTGTCTCCACATCCAGAGAGAAAATCTGAGCCCCTCCCTGTGGCTGACTTATTCTATATCCTCATCCAAAAAGGAAGTATGGTTGGCCAGGAAGACCTGCCCCCAGAAATGCAGGTGGGCTCACCTCAGCCCCCTGGTCACCAGGGAATTGCCTGGGGGAGCTGCATAAAGGGTGGGCCATGGTGGCTCAGAGTCTTCAGCACCAAGGAAGCTGGTACCCAGCCAGGACCATCTGAGTACTCAGCTGCTGCCTGACAGAGGAAGCCAGGATGGGGCGCTCTGCCAAGCCCCAGCCCCAGGATGCTCTGCTCTGGGGACTGCCCCCTTGTCCCTCTGGCCAGGACGGGGTCCCTGCTGATCTTCAGGTGCTGAGCTCTTGGCCACACACCCCTGGGCCCCTACAGCTGCTCCTGCATCTCGTGGGCCAGCCCTGCCCCGCCAGCCCTCTGCCTACCCCTGCCCCTCAGGAATGCCCCAGTAGCCCCCATGGCCTCCCTGTGTTCTCAGCAGTTGTGCAGCCCTGTTCACAGGGTCTGGAGAGCCAAGGTTCTGCAGCACATGTCAGGGCTGGAAGGCAAGACAGCGGATGCAGCCCCCCTGCTGCTGACCACTCCCAGCTGGAGTGCTCTTGCTGTCCTCACCTGGAAAACGGGAGGGACAGGGTCACCATGAAGGTCGCTGGAGGGCTGGGGCTGCTGGGCCACGGCCGGCCCACGGATGGCCCCTCCGCTCTCCCCTCGTGGGTGAGCCCCAGCAGTCCTGGGAGATGGTCTCAAGGGTAGGAGCCCTGAGTGGGTGCTGAGCTTGAGGTGCTGACAAATGTGTCCCAGGGCTACAGTATGGCTGGCAGCCAAGGTCGAGTGGGAGGGCTGGCCTCCGGTAAGACGTACGGCTGCGGGCAGTGTCGGTGCTGCTTGCTGGGTCTGTGCCTCCCATTCTCTGTGGTCCTGAGCTGCATGGAATAAGCTGGGAGGGCGCCCAAGGTCATCTTACACCCGCTGTCCATGGGGCCAGGAGTTGTGAGATTGCGGCGGGGGGGAGATGGGGCCTTGGGCAGAGCACGTGTCCCTATCCCCCTCGGAGGCTCCTCGTCCTGGGTGGCCGGCCCTGGCCTCCCTGTGCCGGGGCCCACAGTGGGAGCCAGGAGCAGGGGCAGCAGAGCTGGGAAGCACAGGCCGGAAGTAATGGGCTCAGGCTGCTTCACAAAGTACCACGGACACTTACTCTCTCACAGTTCTGGAGGCTGGAGGTCCAGGATCAAGGGGTTGGCAGGGCCAGTGTCCCCTGAGGCCTGTCACCTTAAAGAAAAATACACAACTTAGGAGTTGCGTGTAAGTTTCATTCAGGATCTTCCTGAGGATGATAGTCCAGGAGGTAGCTGTGAGGCGCTACCCCTAAGATGCAGGCGAGAGCGGAGGGGCCATCTGTGGGATATGTGTGAATTTTTTGGCTAAGAAATACATGTAGTCAAGCATACATCTTGGTAAAAGATTACTGAGAATTAGAACAGCTCTGCCGAGCCCACATCCCAGCCTCACACTGCATGGTCGGTGCCCACGCCCACCCACACTGCCACCTGCCTCCTGCCAACCTCCCAAACCTTTGCATCAGGTCCTGGACACAACTGATGTCACTATGGTCAGGGGGTGGGCGGCCAGAGTGGACCCCGTAGGTTCCCTGCCGCAGCTCCAAACTGCTGTCCACAGTGCAGAGGGGACACAGTCCTCAATGGGAGTGTGAGGCAGGGGTGGGGTGGGGGGGTGAGGGGGCTGGTCAGTGAGTGGCTGGTTTGTTTCTCTACATCTTTATTGGCTTTCTTCCTCTTTCACAAGCTGTTCTTGGTGAATAGCTGAGAAAATCCAGATAAGAGAGTCAGATAAGAGTAACTCTACCCCAGACAGCCAATAGGATCATCAGGGTGTGCTTCCTTGCAGTCTTTTTTTCCTGCATGTACTCTTTTTGGTATAAACATTATATGCTACTGTACGTTATTTTGCAACTTGCTTGTTTCCTTTAGCAACATACCTTGACACCTTTAAATAGTCTTTGAACATGTTGCCTTGACATCTATCTCCCTTGCATGATTTATACACTTGTTCCTTGGTTTTAGACTGCATCAGATTTTTTAAAATTTGTAAATATGTTTACCTATGAAAGGAATAAATACTTTAAAAAAAAGTGAAGTGATGGAATAGAATGAAAACCTCTCTCCCACTGCTGCCTGCCACTCCCCAATTCCTCTTTGCTCCAAGGAGTTTGATGTGGTTCTTGTAAAACTTTTTGAGTAACCTTACACAGAACGGCTTGTTTAAAACCATAAAAGAAAGCAAACAAACATAAAGTAAAAGCATTTTAGAGTGTGTTCTTGTGACTTATCTCAAAGATCTTTTAACCTCTCTGAACACACACTATATTATGTTTCATGACTTCCTGTTGTTTCTCTTGTCTTGCTGAAAGGGCTCATCGCTGCGCGGAGGGGCTAGAGAGGGGAGTCCAGCCTCTGACCCTGCTCCTCCACCCCAGGAGAGCGCTGGCGCACGTGTTGGGTGGGTGACTACACACTACAGAGAGCCTGGCATGGAGCAGGCACCATGCTCTGCGGCCCAGTGAAGGACAGAGCGTGGAAGCAGGGGCCACCTGGCCGGACGCTGGGTGCAGACACCCTGGTCGTCCGCGTCTGGGCTTCTGTGCAGAGCAGCCCCGGTTTCTCCCAGTGTGGTTTCCGGTTGTTATCTTTGCAGACACGCCAAGTCACTGACCTCCATGGAGGGCCAAGTCATTCCAAGCAGAGAGTTCCTGATCCCCATGGGCTCTCACCCCGTGTGACAGCAGGGCAGCTTCTGGGAAGCGAGGCTGGGCAGGGGCCATGGCCAGTGTGGCTCCTGCCTAATTCCCTTCTGCACGTCTGGCTTTCGTGCCCTGCATGTGCGTCGCCCTTGTATCACAGCTGCCACTCCACACGTGCTGGGAAGCTGACTGCAACCATTTGCCTCTCACAGGTTGAGCCCAAGAGAGGGTCCTCTAAGACCAAACGTGACAAGGAGAAGCAGGGCTGCAGCAGCTGCGGTGAGACCTTCAACTCCATCACCAAAAGGAAGCACCACTGCAAGATGTGCGGGGCGGTGAGTCCAGGTGGGAGGAGGCCAGCGGCTGGGACCTCCAGGTGCTTAGTTCCTCCTCCCAATCCTCTTTCCATGCACACAGACCCCCAGATCCTGGACCCTCTGGGCAAAAGGCAGGTCCTGGAGGCCCAGCAGGGGCCAGCCTCGGGGTCTCTGCCCTCTGGACAAGGCTCCTGACCCCCCTAGCTCATGGACAAGCCCTTCCCTTGCATATGCTGTTGCATCCCTCTGGTCCTGCGGCCCTTCTAGCCTCCTTCTGGATAGTCTTCTGTCCCTGGATAGTCTTCTGTGGTGGTGGGGGTCACAGGTGCCCTTGTCTTGCAGGTCATCTGTGGGAAGTGCTCTGAGTTCAAGGCCGAGAACGGCAGGCAAAGCCGTGTCTGCCGAGAGTGTTTCCTGACCCAGCCAGTGACCCCCTTGAGCCCCAGCCTCGAGGAGCCCTTGGAGCCCAAGCAGAGCACAGAGGTGGGTGGGCTGGGTCTGGTGAGCCTTCCAGACACAAGGCCCCAGAAGCCTGCACAGACTGTGCTCTCAGAGCTGTCGGCTTCCCTGGGGCCAGGACTGATGGGGGTCAGTTGGGCCCATAGGCCACTGAGAGCAGCTGGCAATTGAATGCCAAATACCACGTGTTGCATGTTGGGCTTCTTAGAATCCAGTCATGGCCAAGAGCTTGGGAACCATTTGCACCCAGGAGTTAGATGATGCATTCGTCAGCTCAGGCTGTGTAACAAATACCACAGGCTGGGCAGCTTAAACAACAGAAACTTTTTTCTTCATAGTCCTGGAGGCTGGAATTCTGAGATCAAGGTGTCGGCAAGCTGGTTTCTCCTGAGGCCTCTCTCCCTGCCTTGTGGATGGACACAGTCTCCCTGTGTCTTCTCTCTGTGTATGTCTGCATATCTCCACTTCTTATGAGGACACTAGACATACTGGATTGGAGCCCACACATATGATCTCATTTTAACTTAATTACCTCCTTAGAGGCCCCATCTCCAAACACAGACACATGGTGGGTTAGGGCTTCAACATGTGGGTTTGCGGCAAACACTTCAGCCCACAGCAGATGGGAAGAAGTGTCATCTTCACTCATGGTCCCCCTGACGGAAGGCCTGGAGGCCCTGCTGAAGCAAGGTGCTGCCCCTGCCTTGCCCAAGCCACCGGGGGGCAAGGGGCAGTGAAGACATCAGCCTCCTTCTCACCTCCTGTCCTGAGGATGGCTGCTGCCCTCCAGGCCCTCCTTCAAGGGCATTGTCCCTATTTGTTGAGGTAACAGGAAGGCTGGAAAAGGGAGAATGTGGCTTTCCAAAAAAGTACATTTTTCCATTCTCTCCGTGTAACATAGTACATGATTCTCAAGGCCAACTGCCATCAGGGTCTTCTGGGAAGCTATGTATAATGTCAGTTTCCCTTCCCAAAGGAGGGGAGGCTTATCCTGGCGGGCCCGGACTCTGGTTGGAGCCCCAGTTAGGGTGTCTGTGTGTCTTAGAGGTCAAGTGCATCAGTATATTAGAAACGAGTGCAGGATTATCTCGATAGCAGAGAGAGGAGCCCCTTGCATAGCCCCCATGGCCCCTTCCATGTACTTTAAATGCTGTGTCTGGAAGACCCAGGTCCCAGGTCCAGGTGGGAACCAGCTTTGCCAGGTGTGTCTGAGGGGCTTCCTGATGACCTAGGGGTTGTGTCCATGACTGCTCTAAACACATCAGAAGAGAGGGAGGGCTGTGTGTGTGGTGAGTGTGTGTGAGGCATGTGTGGGTGTTGGGGGGGTGCTGTGGGTGTACATGTGTGAGTGTGAATGTGTGTGTGATGTGTGAGGGGGGTTGTGTGTGTGCGCGCACAGATAAGTCACCAACAGCCACCACATTCTGGTTTCCTGCCGTTCCATTTTTTCCTACTTTATCTTCATTTCTGTTCTGACGCTTCTCGTGGTCTCGCTCTCTAGAAGGTCCAGCTCAATCCTAAGTGGCCTTGCAGAAGGTCAGGCTGGCCCAGCCCTTGTCCAGACTGTCTTCCCCTCCTGCCTCTCTCTCCCCAGAGCCTCAGCCCTGGTGCTTCCCTGGGAGAGTGGCTCTTACAAGGGAGACTCCAGTTGACTTGTCCTCTGTGTCCCCAGAAGCCAGCTGCCACGGACCCCCCGCCCAGCCTGCTCTGCGGCCCCCTGCAGATGTCGGGTGGCAGCACAGCCTGGAACAAGGTGTGGGCTGCCATCTCGCAGTCAGACTCCCTGGAGTTGGTGCTGCACCTTCGAGGAGGCAGCCAGGTGTGTCCTCTGTCCGCCGGGCCGCGCTGGGGGTGGGCGTCCACCCTGCTCCAGCAGCCCAGAGCCTCAAGCCCGTGGTGCCCAGATAGGCCTGGGCCATGCTGCCTGGGACCAGCCCCACGGGGAGCGTGGCTCACGTGACCCTAGGGCCTCAGCTTCCCCAGCTGTCCAGAATCACCCTTCTGCGTCCCACCTGTGGGAGATGGCATTTGGCGATGCTGGGACGCCAGAGGCCGGGGTGCTGACGCTCCTCTCCTTTTCTGCAGGATGGCCCGCTGCTGTGCGTCATCCCCCTCTCCGGCTGCAGGGTGAGTGTGGCGGACCCCACGGAGCACCTAGATGCCGAGCACGTGTTGCAGCTGCAGCAGGCCCAGCAGTCTTTGTACCTGAGCACCCCGTCTGCCGAGTTGCGGCAGCAGTGGCTGGAGGCCCTGAGCTTGGCAGCCCACGGGCACGCGGCCCAGGCCAGCCTGGGGGCCCCGCAGCCCCAGGCCCCCACTGCCCCGTGAGCTGAGTCTCTGCCACGTCTCCTAGCTGTGCAGCCACCACGGCAAGGCCTCTACTCATCGGAGAGGTGGTGTCATGGCCACACGCAGGCATGAAGGGAACCTGGACTGCTGAGGGGACAACAGGCCACATAGCACCTGGAGGGTTCCTCCACGTCAGAGAGGAGAAAGATGGGGCCCAGAGATGGGAAGCCAGTTGCCCAGGGTCCCTCAAAGACCGGGGCCTCAGCCCTCAGGCCCAGCAGTGTGGCCCAGAGTGGGACGTGGGGTGACTGTCAAGTAAATGCCCTCTGAGTGGGCAATGAGGGGTCACCTGCGTCGGAAGACAGAGGAGCTTATGGGTGGTGCTCAGGGACACCTGGTGGATGTCTGCAGTCATGCCACCCCTCCCGACAGCTGCCCACCCATCTATAACATACACATCCGTGTGAGCTGAACCATAACTGGCCCCCTGGACTCCACCTGTCTCCTCTTTCCTCTCCTGGGGACTGGACACCGCCCCGTGCCACCTCATAGCTCAGCACCTCATTTGGGAATGCCCGAGGGGTGAGTGGTGGGTTCCTGGATAGTCATGCTGCAGAACTACAGGGGGACCACACGGGCATCATGTGGGGGCTTGAGGTTTGTGCCTGCCTCCCCAGGTGGGTGGTGGACAGTGCTTATCTGCATAAATAAATGCTGGTAGCCAACAGGTGGACACAGCCCTGGGACAGGGTCTCCCCACAGTGGCCTGCTGGTGGTCAGATGGAGAATGACGGTAACAGAGGCGCATAGCCAGTAACAGAGGCCCGGACCCCAAGCTAGCCCTGCAGGGTGCAAGTCACACCCCTGTGGATGCCCCAGGATGCAGCGGCATCAGACAGCTCGGCCTCAGACAAGGTGCCATGCCTGGAGAACTGCTCTGTGTCCCTGCTCATGCTAGTGAGGTAGACAGAGCCATTTGCCCTGTAGCAAGTGGAGCCAGACTTAGATATGGGATCATGAGGGTGCTGGGGACTCACAAAGACATCATGAAGGTCTATGTGCACCAGAACCCTGAGGGCCTCGGGAGAGAGCAGAGGGACTTCAGGACTGATGGCTGAGTAATGTCCAGGCCCTTGGAACCGCCATCCTCTAACATCCACAAGGCACCCTGCAGGGATGCCTGTCACTGCTCAGCCATGGGTAGACTTGCAGGGCACCTACCTGGGGGCTGAGAGGGCCACTGTGGGAGCCAGAAATGGATGACTAGTCACAGTTGAGGTGGAGCACAGGTGAGGTGCTCAGGGCACAGGTGAGTCAGGAGTGGTACCCGGGTGAAGTGGGCAGGGCCCAGGTGAGGTACAGGTGAGGCAGGACATGGCACAGGTAAACTACAGACCCAGGTGAGGCAGGCAGGGCACAGATGAGTCAGCGCCATCCCTCATATGCCTACCTGCTATGCCTGAATGCTGCCGCAGCTGTGTACCTGCTGTATACCTGGGCCTCAATCCTGCATCTGTAAGAGCTCACCACCCTGCAGTGGGTGTCCTGAAGCTGCTTGATACCAACAACCTGCCCATTGGGAAGGGGAGACCAGGCCCTTCCAACTGCGCCCTTACTCAAGGGAACACAGCAAATTCCCCTCCTGTGGTGTCAAGGCAGGGCCAGGGGGTGTCAGAGGCAGTGAAGGGACCTGGAGCCCAGCTGGCCCCTTCCCACTGGTCCTGCCCCTTCTCCCTCGGAGCCCTGCTATCTCTGCTCACGCACTGACTGACGGGCCTCATGGGGCTCCTTCTCAGGGTCAATGCTGTAACACTCCAGTCCCACCTCAACCCCAGGATGTTCCCATTGGACAGTTGAGGAAACGGAGTCACAGAAAGGATGCCCCCAAGAGTCCCACAGTTCCAGATCAAGTGGGGAGCCAGAATTGACCCGCTGGACATGGTGCTGGGGTCCAAGGGGGCAAGACTGGGCCCCCCTTCCAGGGTCCTCACCCAGGGCACCCACGGTGGGTTCCTGCCCAGGGTCCCTGTGGCTGGTTCCCCAGTGAGCTCTCTGTGCACCAGGGCAGAACTGAGCCCTATCCTCTCCCACCCAACAGCCTGGGGGGCACATCACGTAGGTTTTCACAGTAATTTCAGGAGGGTCCTGGCCTCACTCAGCACATCGGAAGGCTGGCAAGGTGGGTGTTCTGTCCCTAGCAGCTCGGGGTCCACCAGGATGTTATATTCCATCATGGTCCATCAGAGAGTGTCCTGGGGCCTGTTGCAAGGGTGAAAGCAGGAGGCGTCCCACAGGTTGTGGCTGCAGCAGGACCAGGAAAAACGTCCTTGCTGTCCAGTTTGGACAGCACTGGGCCCTGAGGACACAAAAGAAGGGAAATGCCCCTGTGTGGAGCTGCTATTCCCTTTGAGTCATTAAGAAGAAAATGTGGGCTTCCTAGGTGGCGCAGTGGTTGAGAATCCGCCTGCCAATGCAGGGGACATGGGTTCGATCCCTGCCCCAGGAAGATCCCACGTGCGGCAGAGTAACTAAGCCCGAGCACCACAACTATTGAGCCTGCGCTTTAGAGTCCATGAGCCACAACTACTGAGCCTATGTGCTGCAGCTACTGAAGTCCACGCACCTAGGAGCCCGTGCACCACAATGAAGAGTAGCCCCCATTCACCGCAACTAAAAGAGAGACTGCGCACAGCAAAAAAAAAAAAAGAAAAAGAAAAAGAAACTCAACACAGCCAATTAAATAAATAAATAAATAAGAAGAAGAAAATGTGCAGCCAGTGCGGAGGAACAGAAGCAGGGAAGGGGACTGGGCATGGTGGCGGGTGTGGCAGGAGGTCCCTAGGAGCTCACTCCTGACCAGGACATCCTGGGGGAGGGGGTTGCAGGAAGGGTGCCTCGTTGAGCGCAGGGCCACCAAGGCTTGGAGGAGCCAGTGACACACAGCGAGGAGCAGAGGGAGCTTGGGGGAGAGAAGGCCTGGTCATGGGGTCTCCACTGGGTCTCCTTTGGTGATGCTCCGGGAGGCAAGAGCCACGAGGCAGGCTTGGGGGCCTTAACACATCCAGTTGGCTGCAATGGGGACGATCAGGGCAGAGACGGAGGCAGGGCCTGGTGTCTCCAGCAGGTGTCTCAACACAGACCCTGTGGTGGGCCTGCTGGAGGCCAGCAGTCATGGTGATACAGGGGCCTCTCTGACAACTGTCCCCACGTAGGCAGGGGCCTGTGTGGCTAGAGCTTCCAGCTTTTCAGGAGATGAAAGAAACTTAGATGTTCTGTGTTATATCCCAATAAATGTTAATAACTATTGTGGAATCTGAAGTCATGGGGTGGGTGGCCAGTGCATGGCCCCAGAATGTAGGTCTGTCCCCAGGGACCCCTCCAGCGAGGGGCATCTGGCCTGCCCTGCTCCCTCTGGATGCCCCAGTAAGGACTATGAGAAGTAGGCTGCCTGCCTGGGGTCTCCACACCACGTGTCTGGGTAGTCCTTGGGCTTCTTCCCAACTGCATACTGCCCATCTCCGTCCACTCTCATCTTGCCCCCATAGCCTGGGCCAGGGCACACTGCACAGCCCACCCACAGAGGGTGGAGGCTGGAAGCACACTGGCTTTCAGCCTCTCCACTGTCCTTCCTTTTCAATCTCCTCCTTCTCCTCCTCTTCCTCCTCGTCCTCCTCCATGAGTCCAGCCCACAACCCTGCAGGACAGGAGGCCATCCCCTGGATAGAGGGAGAAGGGAGGCCAGTGGGCCGAGCAGGAGGTGGGCCCTGGGGCCTTTGGGGTCCTAAAGAATGGCAGACAGGGAAAGAAAGGGTCCGAGGTACCCAATTGTCACAGGAGTCAAAGGCCTGAGCTGAGGGTCTTCTGTGCCCTCAGGGGCTGCTGCCTGCTCAGCCTGGGGAACACGCATCCCCACTAGGCCCAAGGGGGATGCTGGCTGTGTCCCTCACAGACCTGGGAAGAGGAAGGAGCCAGCATACACAAGGGCCTGCTGCAGCCAGGCACCCAGCCCAGCCATTTGCTGAAAAGAATGAAAACTCAGGGGGTGTCTTAGTAGCAGTGAAACTAAGGCCCAGAGAGGGAAATACACTTGCCCAAGGTCACACAGTGAGTTAGGGGCCCACCCGGGAGTCACTCATTTATTCTTTGTCCATTTCTTCATGCAGCAGGCACTGCTGGCCTACCTCCTGTGTGCCGGCCACTGGGTCTTGGGGGTTGCACAATGCCCTGTAACCTCTGGCCTTGCCATATTTCCAGCCTCATTTTCTCTTGCCCCGCACCACCCTCCCCTCCCCAGCTTCTTTCCCACCCCATGTCACCAGGCTGCAGCCACTGAACCTTCAGAACACACCAGTCTCCTTCCCATCTCAGGGACTTTGCCCACGCTGTTCTGTCTGCCTGGGGGTTCTTCCTGCAGGACTTTGCAAGAATCTGCTCCATGCACCTCAGCAAACAGCCCCTACCCCAGTCTCCCTACTTTTGCTGGGATATTTGCCCTCTTGTTTAACCTCTGTCTCCTCATCTAGGACAGAAGCTCTGAGGGCAGAATGGAGCACCTACAATAGTGCCTGGCACACAGCAGGTGCTCAGTTAATATCTGCCGACAGCTTTGGTGAAAACTCAGGGACTTTGTTTTTGCCATGCAGCCCCAGAGCACTTTGGGTCTGGAATCCTCTTTTAACAGATGGGGAAATCGAGGTTCAGAGAGACACAGTGGCTGCCTGGGATCATAAAGGCCCAGTGCTCTCCTGCCTCCTCTGAGGTCCCCAGGTCTCTGGGACATAGAGCCAGGTCCTCCTCAGACGTCTGTTCCCATTGCAGAGACCAGCACACAAGACCTAAAGGGGCTGCCTTGCCCCAGGAAATCAGCAGAAGGGTATTTGGACCCAGGTGGGTCCAACTCACACCTGTGCGCATCCCTCACCACCCTCCCAGGGGACAGCAGACCACTGTGCACACGGAGGTGGCAACATCAGTACCCGAAGCCCTGGCTTACCCTAAGCCTCAGAGCCCAGGCCTGGGGGGCTCTGGCCCTCATGCCCCAGATGCTCCAAGGGCCTTCCCACCTCCTGGGGTCTGACAGGGCCCTGGAATCCAAGGCCCTCTGAGCAGCTAGTCCAGGTGGTGGGCACCCGGGAAGGAGGGTGGACTCACCTTCCCAGGAGCCATTGCAACGTGTCTGTAGATGTGCTCCCTCCGGACCATCCTTCTGGGAGGCCCAGCTGGCAATGGAGGGTGACTGTCCTGTGGACCCCACCGCCCATTCCTTTCAGTTACCTCCCCCTCCTCATGGGGTCCCCAAGGGGCTCTGGGGGGTCCCAGAAGGCTGCAGGTGGTCCCGAGGGCCCCAAGGTATCCTTAAGCGTCTCCATTTTGTCTCAGGGGCCCCAGGTGGTCCCTGTGAAACTCCAGGTGTCCCTGGGGGGCTCTAGGTATTCCTAAGGACTCAATGTCATCCAAGGAGCTCCAGGTGGTCCCAAGGCAATCAGCTGTGACAAGAGGCCAGGCTGCTCCCTGGTCACTTACCCTCCCACAGCCACCACAGCCCCCCATTTATAAGAGAGGAAGCTGGGGGCCAGAGGTGGGTGGGGCTAGGGTGGGCCATGGGGAGAAAACAGGCCCCCCTCCCCGCCCCACATTCTGCACATTCTGTCCTAGAAAGTTGGCTTCCCCTGACCTCCTGGCCACAAGGCCCACCAGGCCTGGTCTTGCGGATGCAACAAATTTCCAGGCTTGGTGCCCTGCTCACAGGTGCAAAGCTCTGAGGGAGGCCCTTGCAGCCTCAGGAAGGCATTGTCCCATGGCACCCCAGCCGTCTCCCAGCCTGCAGACTTCTTCCCCTTAAAGCCCGGGTGTGCGCAAGCCCCTGTCTGCTGGGCCCCAGTGGCCCCCCTGATGGGAGCATCCCAGGGGTCCTTGAGGATGGTGGACCACCCACGTTGCTCTCTTAGCCCTGTCTTACCTTCCTGGTGGCCCCTTTGTGCTGTCCCCAAGCTGGACTTTGTCCTCTTTGACCAGCAGGATGGCAAATACTAGGCCGTACCTAGGGAATTTCCTCCCAAGGAGAAGCGCTGCTGGCTCGGGTGGGCCATCTGGCCCCAAGATCCTGGAAAGCAAAGATGCGCAGGGAAAGGGGTCCAGCTAGGCCTCCTGTGGCACAGGTGCGCTGACCAGCTCTCCCATTCCCTCTGCCGGGGTTGGTCCAAGATGGCCATGTGACGCAAGACAGTCCCCCCATCGAGAGTGGAGGGGGGCCATCCTGGAAAGGGATGGAAGGGCCTCCCGGAGAGTCCAAACCAGGATGGGAGAACAGAGACAGAAAGAAACCCATCTCTGACTTCACCTGAAGCAGCCATGGCAGAATAAAGTTCACTTGGAGGCCAATTTCTTCTACGGCCCTGCCCCACCCCACAGCCCCCGTCTGCAGGGACCAGCCTGCACCCCCCAAAATGTCCTGCCTTGACCCTATCTCCCCAACAGAGTCCAGGCCGGCAGTGTCCCTGAGAGGCACAAAACCCCTCCCCTTTCCTGCCAGGGCCGGGCCCGCCCTCGAAGCCTGGTCTTCGGCATTCCAGTTCTGCCCGCTGAAAATGCGCAAGCCACCATCCCATGAATCTCCGTCTTGGAGAGGGCGCTCCACTTCCTTGTGCCCTGTCAGAACTCAGAAAGCAAATTATAGCCCCCTAGAACAACATCTACCCCCCAGGGGCACTGGAAAACTGACAACAGAGCAGCCCATCCACTTCAGGGAAAAATATTGGGGTCATCCCCAAAGCACCCCACTTCCCAGAGGCAGGGAGTGGCCATTCCCGATGTGTGGTCCTAAGCCCAGAGCCCTACAGCATTCTCTCCTCTGTGCTCCCAAAACCTCAGAGGAAGGGGCCATTATCTTCACTCTACTCGCAGAGGGGAACCCTGTAGCTTAGTACCGGGAGTCATGTCTTAAGTGGGTTGCCAGTAGCTCACGGGGTGGGGCGGGGTGGGGGGAGGAGGCAGGTCTTAGGTGGGTCCCCATTGGCTCACAGCCGAAGGCCTGTGTCTTAGGTAACTTTCTCCCAGTAGCAGATCCTGCTGCACGGATTGAATGCAAGGAGTTTATTTGGGAGGCAACCCAGGAAGAATAGTAGGGGAATGCAGAAGGAGGCAGAGAAGGGAAGACGGCCAGCACGCGTCGGCTTCCTGGTTGAATGGTGTCCCGCACCCCAAATCCATGTCCACCTGGAACCTCAGAATAAGATTTTATTTGCAAATAAGTTCTTTGCAGATGTAGTTAGTTGAGATGAGGATAGAGTGGGCCCTATATCCTATGACTGATGTCCTAATAAGAAGAGAAGCGGGGCTTCCCTGGTGGCGCAGTGGTTAAGAATCCACCTGCCAATGCAGGGGACATGGGCTTGATCCCTGCTCCAGGAAGATCCCACATGCTGTGGAGCAATTAAGCCCGTGAGCCACAACTATTGAGCCTGTGTGCCACAACTACTGAAGCCCGTGTGCCTAGAGCCCGTGCTACGCAACAAGAGAAGCCACTGCAATGAGGAGCTTGTACACCACAACAAAGAGTAGCCCCCGCTCGCCGCAACTAGAGGAAGCCTGCACACAGCAACAAACACCCAACGCAGCCAAAAAATTAATTAATTAATTAAAAAAAAGAACCTCCAAAAAAGGAAAGAAAAGAAAGAAGTGAGGAGAATGTAGAGGAAGTTGCTATTGTCTCAGAGAACACTTGTATGGTTGTGAACATGGTGTTGGTATAAGTATGAATGTGAAAGGTGCTTCTGGTGAGGTTACAGGTGGAAATGTAGAACTGGATATTGGAAACTGGAGGGAAGGCCATAAAGTAGCAGAAACTTGGCTGAATTGTGTTCTAGTTTTGAGTGGAAAGTACAAATTGTAAGAAATGAACTTGGATGTTTAGCTGAGGATATTTCCAAGCAAAATGTGAATATGGCCTGGTTTCTCCTTGCTGCTTGTAGTAAAGTCTGAGACGGACAAAAGAAAGAAATTGGGGAAGGAGCTGTTAAGCAAAAGGAACCAGCACTTGATGATTTGGGAAGTCCTTAGCCGGTTACAGTTAGGAAATTGACTGTTCAGAAAGTGTGGTCTAAAGAGAGCACCAACTAAAACCTTCAGTAGTTCCCCACTGCTCACCCTCACCCTCACATTTGAAGTCTTCTATGACCAAATCCTCTAGCCTTATGGATCTACCTTCCACTTCTTTCTGTTCCAGTTATTTAAATAGTACGTGAATATAATCCTGTCTTTCCCACCTTTCTGCCTTTGTTCTGCCCAGGTTGTCTCCACTCTGATCACTGCCTGTTAAAATTGTACCCAGCTGTTACATCCCAAAATAGGATTACTTCTGCATGTGGTGATTTGTATTATCGTTTTTATGATTTTCTGTACTTTCTAAGTTTTCTACGAGTTTGTGTTTTCTTATGTTCACCATAGAATAATCAAACTTGTAAATAATAAACAAATAAATAAATAAAGCACCAAAGGTGTTGTGGGAGAATCTATTGTTGAAGAGATTAGGAATGTGACTTGTGGGTCTACTCCACCGTCGCAGCAGAATGCAGGAATAGCGATGGGGCTGTTCAGGAAAGATCTGTGGAGCCTCTTATCTGATGCTGCGGCTCCCTATGAATTACACAGAAGACCAACAAGTGTTTTGAGACTGTTACATCCGTGGAAACTCTGCCAGTCTAGGTGGAGAGGCCAGAGAGGGACTGGCGTGAAGAAAGAATGGCTTGGAGGGCAGAGTAAGGAGCGCAGAGGCAGAGACCAGAGAAGCCGGGGCTGCAGCTGCTGTCAAAGCCCCAGAGAGCAGGGCCACCTTCATGCCCTGAAAGGACAGAGCATCAAGCCACAAAGGATTATTCGTAGGCCTTCAAATCTACTGGAACTTGCATGCTGGGCTTCGGACTTGCTTTGGACCAGTAACTGCTTCGTTTCTTTTTCTCCCTTTAGGAATGGGTTAAGACTTTGGGAGATGTTGGGATGGGGTGGATGTATTTTGAAAGTGGGACCAAAGTGACTTGAGGGGGTCAGAGGGTAGATTACAATGAGCTAAATAGTGTCCCCCACCAAAATTCATGTCCACCTGGAATGTCAGAATGTGACATTATTTGGAAGTAAGGTCTTTGCAGATGTAATTGGTTAAGATGAGGTCATACTGCATTAGGGTGGTCCCCAAATTCAATCACTGGTGTCCTTAGAAGAAGAAGGAAAGGGGACTTCCCTGGTGGCATGGTGGTTAAGTATCTGCCTGCCAATGCAGGGGACACACGGGTTCAATTCCTGGTCCAGAAAGATCCCACATGCTGTGGAGCAATTAAGCCTGTGCGCCACAACTACTGAGCCCATGTGCTGCAACTACTGAAGCCCACATGCCTAGAGCCCATGCTCCACAACAAGAGAAGCCACTGCAATGAGAAGCTCATGCACCACAACAAAGAGTAGCCCCTGCTTGCAACAACTAGATAAAGCCCACGCACAGCAACACAGACAAAAAACAAAACAAAACAAAAAAAAAACGGAGGGAAAGGACACGCAGAAGGGTGATGGTAGAGGCAGAGATTGCAGTGGTGCAGCCATAAGCCAAGGAAGGCGGAGGAGTCATCTGTTGTTTTACGCTTCCTGATCTGTGGTACTTTGTTGTAGTGGCCCTAGGAAACTGAGGCACAGAGTATGTTATCAAGCAACTTAGATCTGGAGGCAACGGAAGCCTGTGCGCCACCCACCCCATTCCTCCCAGCAGAGACCCCGGGACAACGTTGGAGTTTTCAGACCTGCTGCTGTGAGGTGAGGTGAAGCGCTCGTATGGGAAATCATAAGGCATCTCAGTGCGATGGTGTCGGGAGGACTTGAGTAGGGTTTGGGCTCATGTAAGACAATTTTGTTTTTTTGTTTTTTTTGGTTTTTGACCAGTGGGAAACTTTCCTTATTCAAATTTCATGTACGGCAATTTTGAAGAGGTTCAAGGAAGAAGAGCTGGATTGGATGCTGTTGGATGCTGGATTGGAAGTGGGGCTTGTTCTATGCTTGAGTATCAATAAGTTTTATTAGAAAGTGTGAGGAATGAAGGGAAGCAAAAGCTGTAGCTGGTAACAAAGCAGTGGCCACTTTTATCACCAGAACTGGGACAGCTGACTATGTTTCTCTGTCTCACAGAGTGACCTTGTCTGATGTGGATGTTCTGTGATTGCTGATGTTCAGGGGGACAGCCCCAGGGCCCAGCTCTCTCACAGTGTAGAACCATCACCTCAGAGCTGACTTGCCCGAGGTGCCAGGGGCTGAGAGCACACTGCACTGTGCAGGGCCACACAGGGAAGCACCAGGGCTGCTCAGGAGGCAGAGGGAGCGAGGGACATGTGGCAACAGTCGTTACTGTGGTTTCCACAGGAAGGAACGTGTGAGCAGGGTGAGCAGGCCTGGGACTGGCCAGTTTGAATGATTTCAGTAGACCCCAGGGCACAGAAGCTAGCGGTCTGGTACCTGGCCCTGGGGTGACTAGGGCTGGTGGACACTGGCCTGCAGCGTGAGGTGGTTGGAGTGTGGGCTCTGGGTGGGTTGGTTTGCATATGAAAGATGTCCTCAAGGCAACTCCTTTACTATCGCTGGGAATTGGAAGCCATCCCTCCAGGGTGACATGGCCTGTGTCAAAGCATGAGAACGCTGAAAATAAAAGACATGACCCACACAAGACCCCAAAGGGAGCCTCAGGCAGCTGGGAGTTGGGTTGAGGGCCCTGAGTGGGCTTAGCAGAGGAGACATGGTGGCCACAGGCAGCATCTGTCACAGACGACCTGCTCAAAGTCACCACAGCAGTACCAGGGTTTGAGCTTAAGGTCACTGATGCCAAATTCCACAATCTAATCCGCAGCTCAGTTTGGTGAGTGGAGAGAAAGGAATAGCAGGAGTACACCCAAGGTGTCACCGACATTATCTACCGGGACCATCTCTCATTCTCAGATTCCTCAAACAGTTAGTGACACCTGCCCCGTGCCCAGCCTGTGCTGGGCTCTGGGGCCAAGAAGATGAACCAGGTGTGGTTCCGGCACCCCAGGTACAATCTGTCTATGGGGTGGGAGAGAAAGAGTCACAAGCCTGTGGTCTGCCCCAAGCCAGCCTGGGTAGGCAAGGAGTCCTTCCTGGAAGCAGTGGTACCTGAGTGAATTTTGGAAGCATGAGCGGAGCCACAGGGCTAGGTAGAATGCAAGGAAAGTCAGCTTTACTGAGGGCTTTATTCCTGGGCCCTGTGGAACCAAGAGATCACAGAGGCTGGCAGCATGGGGCACAGAGCCAGGTAGGAGTAGGTGTTTGATGATTGGATGGAGTAAGACAGGGAGTCAAGGAAGAGCTGGGCAGGGACCTTTTAACCTAATCACCCTTGAGTCTGCTTTTGAGAGGCGGTGGCCGTCAGCATGGGAAGGCAGGACCTGTGCGCCCCTCGTCCTCTGAAGGCAGAAGGGGCATGTTCCCCACCGAGGACCACTGTGTTCAGTTGACAGGCTGTCTGCTACACAGGGGCCCCAGTGAGCACAGACATACAGGGATATCCAGCCCGTGCACTACCCTCAGGCTCTTGGCCGTCACCAGATGGGCTAGGCTTGGCCTCCCCTGGCCCTCCTTGAGCTGAGAACAAGGTGGTCTCCAGGAGGACAGGGGACAGGGGAGAAAAAAGTACAGCAATATCGAAGATCCACATGAGCTTGGACCCACCTGGGCTGAGCTGGGCCTTGAAGAGAAGGAAAACTCGTGGGCACCAGCATCAGGACCCCACGTGTGGGTATGTGAGAGATGCCCTTGTCTCTGGTTATGGGCCCTGCCCACCTGCCCTCAGATAGCACTGTTACAGCCCAAGGGCAGACGAATAGAGTGTACATTCGTCTGAACAGTTCAGAAAATGCGGACGAGCGTCAAAGACACAGACGCTACTCATATCCCCTGTCAGCACTTAACACCACGCCCTAGTGGCCTCCAGCCCTCCTGTGTTTGCTTCTGCTCGTGCATGTTTTATCAGAACTCAGTAAGGTCACACCTACATTTGGGGTCTGAATCTGATCCCACTCCTCTCACTTGGCGTGGCCTGCTGGTGTGCGGGTACACATCAGATACCCAAGAGCCTGGCCTAGTGCTTGTGCCCCCACGGTGGCCCTCAAATTTCCCGAGGATCCTCCCAATGAAAGGTGAGGTCTCTCTCCACTCCTTGAACCTGAGCTCCATGGCTGCTTGGTGAATAGAATACAACAGAAGCGACATTCCAGGCCAAGCCTGGATAAACAGGCAGTTTCCACTCCCTGGCTTCAGGAATGCTTGCTCCTAGAAGAGAGCGCTATGCCATAAGGAAGCTCAAGCAGCTCGGTGGAGAGGTGCCCGTGCCATGGGAAAGCCCTCTCCCCTGGAGTCTCACCGTGGAGCAGAGCCAAGGTGCTGAGCCCTGCCTGGACTGCACATTCATGAGCAGAAATGACTGTTGTTTTTATAAACAGTATCTGTGGTTATGCAGCCACAGGTTCCCGGAACCCTGGCCCATCAAGCACCTCTGCCTGGCACAGCAATTGGTCCAGGAATGAACACACAGTCCAGTGCATCTCTGGGATGAGGTGTTGGGATGCTGAAAGAGTTGCTCCCCGGCTCTGGGATCCGGAGGCTCAAGGGCTTCCCTCAGAACTCTGAAGCTGCCAGCAGCCATCTCCTCTGGGTTGACATTGGGTTTCTATCCCTTGCAGATGACTAAAGCAGCTACTTAGCAAATGTGTAACTCACAGGCCTGAGTCTCAGTTTCTCACCTGTAAAATGGGGACAGTGAGGCACTCACGATGATTACTGGAAAGGCATGGCTGTCAGTGCAGGGTGTGAGGAGGTATCAGGTACACAGCCTGCAGGGCTCAGAGCAGCCCCTTCCTGCTCTCTGCTGTCCCTACCCTCCTACTAGCCCTGACTATGGGGTTCACATGCTGGACACACTTGGACTTGCACTGTACATCTCATCCTTCCTTTGGCGTGGTATGAGGAGTGCTAACATGCCCATCCTGGGAAAACTGAGAGGCACAGAGAGCCAGAATATCAGGCCCCAGGGGCTGGGCCTTGGGGATGAGCTGTGTTGCTAGGGATAGACCCTTTCCCCAGGCCTCAGACTCCCCATCTGTGAAATGGGAGCCCTCCAAGCACCTGTCCCAGGCCAGGTCTCTTCAACCCGTCCATTGGGATGGCCTTGGTCAGCCTTCCAGGCCTTGTGAGAGACCACCCCCTAGAAGGCCCAGGGAATGCCTTCCCACAAGGCACGTGCCAGGCCACCAGCCTGGGCCTCTGAGACGCCCCTGAGCCACAGCCTTGGCAGGTGTGGCTTGGGGGTGGTGGGGAGGAGACAGGGGGGAGCAGGGCTTACCCAAAGTCGACCAGCAGGGTGCAGAGGAAGCTAAAATGCCCTGAGCCTGAGGGGCTGACGAGGGCCAAGAGGCCACAGGGTCTGTGGTAGGCAGGGGGAGGCAGGCAGGGGGGCAGGCAGGGAGCATGGGCTCTCATACTTCTCCTGTGACTGGGGACTCGGGCTCCCTCGGTGCTGGCTGGGCAGGGGCATGGCATCCAAGCTTAACTGGCTCATAACCACTGAGCCTCTGGTTTGCCCGGGACCCACGGGTGCACTTCTTACCCCGGGGTTACCCAGGAGAAGCTTCTGGCTGTGAAAACACACCCCTGCCCACCCCCACCCCCCCGCCGTGGGGGCACACTCGGACCCCATCGTTACGCATGAGCCCTCAGATCGCAGTAACGAGGCACCATCCCAGCTGGCAAACGGCCGTCGATGGGACAGTTCCCGTCTCTGAGCCTCAGCTTCCCCATCTGTAAATGAGGCACCAGTCCATATCTTTTCTGACAGGTAGAATTCAGAACTGTCCTGTGAATGTGTGTACCCATTTGCATGTATTCCACCCTTAAAATATGTATTAGTTTCCTGTTTTCTGATGAGGGAATAGATTCATGCTAATTGTAAAAAATTTAGACAACTCAGAGAAGAGTCAAGAGGCAGGAAAACATGACCCCACAGAGGTGGGGCCCCGGAACGGCCCATCAGGCTTTGTCCCTCCTGTGCCCCCCGAGTCCTGGCTCCTGAGCAGGCATGGCATTCAGGAGGGGCTGGTCCTAATCTGTTCTACGAATCTATCACCTGCTTTTGCCCCCGGGGAAGCACACAGCCCATTGGCCTGCCTCCTCCCAGCTTCCTTGCTGTGTCTCCAAGCCATCACTGTGCACTTGGGGGTGGTGGCTTGATGTCACCTGAGGTGACTCACCTGTCTCCCTCCTGAAAGCCAAGGAAAGCCTCACTTGGGCAGACTGAGGGCCAAGGGAGGACAACCCAGCGGTCAGAGCCTGTGCCCTGGTGGGGAGTGGGCTCTGGGCGGGGGTTCCCTACAGAGGAAGACCGGCTCTTGCCTCCCTGTGGGGCGGTCTGAGGACTAGTGTGCGTGGAGGACGCCAAACAGCCTGGCTGAAAATATTTTGCAGAAAATTCTTCTCTCCCCAAATACCCAGCTCATTGGAGCTACAAGTTTAGATTACTTTTTAAAATAATTGCTCTTAATTTAAAAATGTAATTTAAAAAAAAAAGAGGCAAAGCCCATGAGACCACCCTACTTCCCTGACTTTTTTTTAACTTTTTTTAAAATTAATTAATTAATTAATTTATTTATTTATTTTATTGGCTGTGTTGGGTCTTTTTTGCCATGCACGGGCTTTCTTTAGTTGCGGTGAGTGGGGGCTACTCTTTGTTGTGGTGCGCGGGCTCCTCATTGCTGTGGCTTCTCTTGTTGCGGAGCACGGGCTCTAGGCACGTGGGCTTCAGTAGTTGCAGCACATGAGCTCAATAGCTGTGGCTCAAGGGCTCTAGAGCGCAGGCTCCATAGTTGTGGCGCATGGGCTTAGTTGCTCTGCGGCATGTGGGATCTTCCTGGAGCAGGGATCCACCCCGTGTCCCCTGCATTGGCAGGTGGATTCTTAACTACTGCACCACCTAGGAAGTCCACTTCCCTGACTCTTATTTGGGGATGGAATTTTCTAGACGTGGCCCATTATGAGAGGTTTTCAGGATAAAAATCTTACTTTTATATTGAGTGAGAGGAAAAAAATGAAGCACATTTAAAGAAAAACAAAAAGCATTTTACATTTCTAAAGTTATTATCTGATTTGAAGGAAACAGACCAATGACCAAATCCCCCACGCCCCAGGCCACTGTGACCTGCAGACACTGTGTAAGGAGGATCAGGTTGAGGAAGGCTCTGGGATAGGCAATACTCCAACTGAGCCTTGAGGGAAGAGGAGATCCCCAGGCCAGATCTCCATCACCCCCTCAAAATCTCTGGTAGTGTGTGTGTAAGCCCATTTTATAGAACAGAACACTGAGACCCAGAGCTTCCAGACCACTCCCCCTTCACCAGCCTCCCTGGTTCCTTCCTGCCAGTTCAGTTATTCAACAAATGTTTGTTTCAGCATACTGTGTGCTCCCAGATACCTACGAAGGTGGGGAAGAGCTAATGGGGTGGGGCTGGACCCCCAAATGCAGAGAGGCCAAGGCTTGGGTCAGTTCTTCAAGTGTCCCTGCTGGGTTATCCCTGCCGCTTCACCAGCTCCCGCATGTTGCCTCCAGCAGGGAAGCCATACATCAGCCTCACAGGCCTTGAGGTCACGCAGCACGCAACGGCTTTGTCCAGGAAGGGCATCACGGAGGGCTCCCTTGAGGAGGTGGCCCAGGCCTGAGGGCCAGGAGACACCAGCCTGGCGTAGCACAGGCACTGCTCCCAGTCTGGGCCAGGACTTGGAGAACTGGGGGGCAAACAGGGGTGGTAGCAAGTCCAAACACTGGCAGGGCCTGTGTGGCCCAGCTTTCAGGCGATGCTCCATCCTTGACCGTGTCACAGTCTCCCTCGCCTTGGGAAGGGGGCAGGATCTTTTCTGTCCCTCAGGTGAGAATATTAAGGTTGAGACACAGGAGGGCTGTCAGAGCTGCGATCCCTGACATGGACGGGGGATGAGGTGGCGGCCCACACGGTCTGCGTCTGTGGTGGGCAAGTGCCTCCCCTCCCCGGGCTCGGTTTCCCTCCCCCCGACATGGTAGGTGCTGCTGGTGCCCTCCAGGAGCATGCCATTCCAAGGAGCCCCAGAAAAGGAGGATGGGGTGGTCCAGATCGAGGTTCATGTTGGCCAAGGTGCCACCACCTCCAGAACCAAACCCAGTTCCTCCCACTGCCTCTGAAGACGTCGTTGACACAAGTGGGTGTTCTGAGGTATAACAAGGTGTTCGGTTTCCTGTAGCATGTGACAGAAGTCTCAGACCACCGCCAGTTCCCTAACATTACAAATGGAGGCCGGTGCCACATGCTTGAATATCCAGAACATGTAACCATGCCACAGAGGGCCACGAAAACATGTTGTCTCACTCTTGTCATGTCATAGGATGTTATGGGCTGAACTGCGTCCTCCCCAAAATTCGAGTGATTTTGGGGATGACCTTATTTTGAAATAGGGTCTTTATAGAGGCGATCAAGTTAAAGTGAGGTCATCAGGGTGGCCCTATTCCAATAGGACTGGCATCCCCAAAAAAAGGGGAAATTTGGACACAGAGACATATACACAAAGGGACAAAACAGGTGTGTGATAACTGGAGTGATGCTGCCAGAAGCCAAGAAACTATCCAAAGCTGGGGAGAGGCATGGAAAAGACCCTTTCTAACGCCTTCAGGGGGAGTACAGCCCTGCCAGTACCTTGATCTCAGACTTCTGACCTCCAGAACCCTGAGATTACACATTTCTGTAGAACCAAAGTACCCAGTCTGTGGAATCTTGTTACAGCAGCCCCAGGAAGTATACACATCCTAAATGACCAGGCCTGGGCCAGCGTGTGGTGGTGTAGGCTGCCCGCAGGCAGCTCCCACCAGCTCTACCCTGTAATTTCAAGGGCCACACCAGACCTCCCGTCCCAGCCCTGCTCATGTACCTAAAGGCAGCTGTCTGGGGTAGTGTGGGGTGCACAAAAGACCAGAGCCAACAAGAAGACCACAAGACCCCAGAGGTGGGCACGGAACCATCAGGTAGGGAATTCTGGGGTCCCATGTCCCTGAGTATGGTCTGGAGGGGGCAGATCACAGTGGGCCCTGGACTCACCTAGCTTCCCGATGTGGCACATGGGACATACATGCTTGATTCATATCAAGGGAAATGGAGAAAGGCATTATGTGTGACCCACAAGCCTGAACTGGGAATTAGATATTACGGGGTGAAACAACTCCGACCCACGAAAGGGGAACATCAGCTTCTACCAGGCTACGAAACCAAAGCCGGGAGGGGCTGGCCTGCTGGAACCCTCCTTTATTGTCCCACAAGACACCCGCCTCTTTGCTGCCGCCTGCCAGGCACTCCAGAGCCAGTCCACCTGGGCCACCTCACAGACTTCCAGGGGTGCCCACACTGGACTTCTGGCTGTACCTTCCAAAGAATTAAGAGCTCAAGGCCTTTGCATCAGCTGTTCTCTCTGTCACTAATTGCCTACTGGTGGACCCCTGTATTTATCTTGGTGTCCACTCCTAGTCTAATGTTTGATCCCTGGGTTTACCCTGGTCTGCACACCTAGTCTAATAGTGGACCCTTGTGCCTATGTTGGTCTCCACTGCTTAGTCCGACGATGGCTCCCTGGGTCTGTCTTGGTCTCCACCACCTAGTCTAACGGAGGGTCCCTGTGTCTATCTCCCCGGTGTCCATTCCTAGTCAATGGTGCACTCCTGGATCTATCTTAGCCTGCGCTTCTCATCTTCCTCATCTAATGGTGCATCCCTGTGTCTGTACTTGTCTCCACTACTGAGTGATGGAGGATCCCTGGGTTTACCTGTGCTAACAGTGGACCTCTGGGTCTATCACGGTCTCCACGTCCTATTCTAAGGGTGGATCCCTGGATTTATCTCGGTCTGTACTCCTACTCTAATGCTGGATCCATGTGTCTATCTTGGTCATCACTAAGGGTGGATAAACTCAGTGATTCACCATTAAACTAGGAGTGCAGACCAAGACAGACCCAGAAAGCCTCCGCTCACCTTCCCCCAGCTCCACTGGGCTGGTCACCTGATCAGGAGCTGCCCTGAGATGTCCCCGCTGGGGAGTCTGTGGTCTTAGAGCTCTCTCAGCGGTTGCCTGGGCCTGGGCCTGGGCGGGGTGCTGCGCCTGGGCTGGGCGGGGTCCTAGGGAGAGGAAGGGGCGGGCCGCAGCTCTAGCCTGGGGCCCCTTCTGAGAAGCTAGGAGAGGGCAGGCTCCCCGCACCCCCACCCCACCCCACCCCCCGACCCCCGGGTGTGTTCGTGTGAGCCCAGGGCCAGACCCTGGAGTCTGAATCCTGCCCCCACGACCCGGGGTTCCCTCACTGAGGACCTACAACATCGATACCCACCACAGAGGGCCTGACTCACAGTGACACAGGTGGGGGTTCACATGTGCTACTCACCGAGAACACCTGGCCTGGGGGAGGCCTGGTGGTGGGAGAGGCGGGGGCAGAGGGCAACGCCTGCGCAAGGCCCTGGAGCGAGACTTTCCGCTCTGCCGGCTTCTGCCCCTCGGGGATTTGGGCTTCCGCGGGGTCGGCCCCGCCCTCACCCCTGGTGGGCGTGTCCGGGCCGCCCCGCCCCCGCTGGCCCCTGCGAGGCAGTCCAGCCGAGCGCCGCGGAGCGCGGGGATGCGCGGGACAGCCGCGACCCTCCGCCGCCGCAGGGCGAGGCCCGGGGGGCGCTTGGGGGACGCCACCCCCGCTCCGGGGAACGGCACAGGTGAGGGCCGAGGCCGCGGACCTCGGGAGGGGCTCTGCGCCCATTTCACAGACGGGGAAGCTGAGGGGCGGGATGCACAGCCCTTGCCGGGAGCGTGGGGGGTGGCCCGCCCTGCAGCGGGGAGGCGCACCGCGGGAGGGCAAACCTGCCCGACCCTCTCCTTCCGCCCCGCGGGCGCCCCCGCGGAGCCGAAGCCCGGCGGTGAGCGGCCAGAACCAGGCGGCGGCGTCCAGCCGGCCGCCAACCCAGGTGCGCGCCCTTTCCCAAGAGGGCCCCCTTCGTGCGGGGGATGTCAGTGCGACGGACGTGAGCGAAACGAAACTGGCCTCACCTCGGGGAGGTGCTCCAGCTGCTCGGCTAGCTCCCCAGCCCCACTGCAGGCGGGGAAACTGAACCTGGGAGAGGGGAGCGACTGCTCGGGGTCCTGCGGCAGCCGAGCCTGGGCTGAGGCTCCGGGGTCTCCGGAAGGAGGGGTTGGCTGGCTGTTATCTTAAATGTACGATTTCGACATTGTTCTGTAGGGGGTTCACCTCCCTGCCCGGCTCGGGGATGGGGAATGCGGCTGAAATCCCGGGTTCGAATGTCGGCCTTTGTTCCTTGAATCCGTCTAAAATCTAACCCATTTGGAAACACAGGTGAACCCGGACCTTGAGCCCCAGATGTTCCCGGAGGCTCACATTACGGCACACTGCCGGCCCCTTCCTTAAGCCTGAGGGTCTCTGCACCCCTGTGCCCCAGGCCAGGCGCTGAATTGTGCAGGTGGAAGCTGGGCCTGGAGGAGCAGGCTAGCATAGGTCACGCCCTGCAGCCAGTCAAGCTTAGAACAGTGACACCTGCCACCTTGGCAGGAATGCCGCTCTCTCTCAGATGGGGAAACAGGCCCAGGAAAGTAAGTGGCAGAGCCAAGGCTTGTGGCTTGGTGGTGCGCAGGCTGAGACCTGAGACCTGCCCCTGGTATGGTGGGGTGGGTTTATTTTCTTGACTCCCTCGGGCAGCCTGATGCCCAGTCCTGAATGTGGCGTTTTGCCCCTGTATGTGAAGAGGACGATGTGTGTGCAGGTTGTGCAGCGCTGCCTGGGGAGCTGAGTGTCCATTGTGAGGTGGAGGGACTTGCCCAAGGTCAGCCAAGGACAGGGAGGGGGAGGCCCTGGCTGCATACAAAAGGCTGTTTGCAGAGGACTGTCCTGGGGGAAGGAGGGTCTCAGAGTCCAGTTCCTGCCCTCTGGCCTGCCAGGCCTGGCCCCAGCCTTCTCCCAGACGTGAGTCCCCAGGGGTCCCAGCCTGTGAGTCCTTCCTGGGTATTTGGGGTTGGAGTCCACCCCCCCCGCCCCCCAACCTGGGGTGCGTCTCTCTATCTCTGTGCCTCAGTTTCCCCAGGTGCTAAGTGGTGGGCCCTGTGTACCTGCCCCGGGCTTGTGGACAGGCCGGGGGAGCCAGGGAGGGCCCAATGCAGCCCCCTCACATGGTTCTGCTCCAGGGTAATGCTGTTGTCCAGTGTCATCCACTCCTCTGCCCCAGTCTCTTGGGCTGTGAAATGGGCACACACCTCTCCTTGTGGGGCAGTGAAGTGATGGGTGTGGGGGTCTTTAGAGACAGTTTGGCACTGTCTAAAACACAGCAATGGGACGGGTGTTTTTCCTGCAATCTGTATTGGGCATATTATCCTGCTCTTCCTAAGGGAGGTATGAGAGTCCAGACAGACCCAGCGTCCGAGGAGTCTCCCCTCATCTTCCATGCGCTGCCAGGAGGGGCAGGTGGGAGGATGCTGGCTGGGTGCAAGGCCTTAAATCTTATTGAATGGCTGACTGAGAGGCCACCCGCCTACTCCCCTTAGGCCCCTGGCATGTCCCTGGCCCTGTTCCCAGGGCAGCTCCAGCACTCCCTGATGGAGCAGATTGTCCAGGAACACGGCCTTACAAGAGGAAGAACTCAGGGTTCCAGTGAACAGAGGTGACACTCCCCCATATCCCTGAAAGGGGGCGCAGGAGGACTGCTGGGTGGGTGAGGAGGTGCTCTGTGGGCATCCTCTTGGCTTCACTCCTGCAGCCCTGCTACACAGCCCATTTCACGGAGGAGACCAAAGCCCAGAGGGAGTGGGTGGGAATCTAAATGTGGCCTATGTGCCCCTAAGGCGTGGCTCTGCTCTCCCACCAGGGTACAGGCAGAGCTACTGGATGAAACAGACTCCCTGGGACCTCGATGTTCTCCCCTGAGAGATTTGGGTTGGGGGGAAGGTGTGCTCTCCCTTTGTTGTAATTAACCTGGTTATGTTCTGGAGGAGAATGTATATTCCACTGGTGTGAGCTGACCTGCTGTCAGCGGATTGCCTGGCAGACCCGGGTCTGGACTGTAGCCAAGTCCAGGGCTGCAGTAGCTCTGAACTCTACACCTGCCTCAGGACACCCAGCCAGGGCATGGGCCTCCTGCATGTGGCTGTCCCCTCTGCTGGGGTCTTGGGGGGGGGGGGCCCACTCTCCGTAGAGTACCAGTGTATACGTCACTCTTTTAAATTTCTCTTTGAGAAATTCCTCTTGAGAGTTCCTCTTTCCATTTGGGGAAACTGAGACTCAGAACAAGGAAGCGACCTTCCAGTCCCACAGGGACCCAGGCCCACTGTGGGCTGGTCCAGTGGCCTCCTTCCCCCAATCTCCCCCTGTACCTGTTGTCCACAGCCACGGCCAGCATAAAAGGTAACTTATTTACCTGGTCGCCAGCGGATGAGGTCAGGGTTTGGGGGCTGTGTTGGCTGCAGGAAGGAGGATGGGAGGCCTGTGGTCCAAGGTTCTAGATAAAAGATTAACAAGCAAGAATTGTCCTCATCCTCACTGGCCAGGCAGGCTGGGGGAGGCAGGGGCTGGAGGGACAGGCTTTCCAGGTCAGGCCACGCACCCCTGTGCATTAGGGGGTGGGAGAGAGCATAGCCTGGGGCTGGGGAGTGAGATGGGGTTTCGGGCACACACCTCATGGGCAGGTCTGCCTCTCCACTGTCTAGGGAGCCTATTGGGTTTGCTTTTGGTTTGTATCTTGTTTGCATCAAATCTATTCCCTTTGTTTTTTCTGTTGTTTTTCCCTCTTTTGAGATTTATTTGTACGTAGTAAAAAACATGGGGTCATAAAGGGTGCAGAGAAAAAAATGCACCAAAGATTGAGGGGTGCAGGGGTTCAGCCAAAGGAGGGCAGGGGAAGTGCAGCATCCAGTGTCTGGCCGCATGTGGGCAGGGCCAGGTGCCAGAGCTGGGTGGGGCTGGAAGGAAAGGACAGCTGGGCGTGGGGGTCCTCTTCAGGGACCAGGCCTAGGAAGGGTATACAGGACAGCTGGGTGTCTGGCGGGGTTTTCAGCAAGGGGTGGAGAAGGTGGGATTTGCCTCCTAGACACCACGTGTGGGGAGGGACTGTTCGGGGCCCAGCTAGGGGATCCGGGAGTCTCCAGGCTGTGGAGGGTGCAGTGAGGAGTGTGAGCAGAGGCTGGGCTTGCAGTGCTTAGGGGATGTGGTCTCTGGGGCCAGCTGGTGGCCCCAGATATTTCTTGACATTTCTTGAAATATCCTTAGAAGATGGGTAGACTGAAGCCCTCTTAGTACCCTGAGGCTGTGCTACCTTCCTGTCCCATCCGGGCTGTGTGTCACAAGTCCTGTAGAAAGGTCTAGTGGGGGCCCTGCCAGTGCACACCTGGGACCTTCAACAGGTCTGTGGGCCTCAGTTTCCTCATCTGGCAAATGGGCCCAGCCTGAAGTGTTTGCTGGTCTTCCAGGCCCAGAGAAGGGCTGCAGGACATCCTGTTCGAGTCTGGCGAGGGTGGGGTGGGGTAGGGGTGGAAGATAAAGGTGTCCTGGGTGTCATGGTCATGGGGAGGACTTGGGTCAGGGTTTGAGGGTAGCAGGTGCAGGTGTCCTGGGTGCTGTGGACTTGGGGTTGGGGGTTTGGTTGAGGTATTGAGCCTCCTCCTAGGGGGTGTTCCTGAGCTCCTGGGCACAGGTTTAAGGTCTCTACCAGGTGGTCCCACTCCTCCTGTCATTTGGGAGGCAGGTCACCCTAGTTTGCAGGTGGGAAACTGAGTCTGAGCAAGGCGAGGACCAGAACCAGGACCAGGACCAGGACCTGAGGCTAGAGGTGGTAGAGCAGGGTCAGACCTGGTGGAGAGGGGCTGGGGGGGGGGGGGGGGCGGGGAGGTGGTTCCTAGCCGAGCAGGCTCACTTGGCTTCTCTGCCTTCACCTCTAAGCCTGGTTGGGCTCTCAGATTTACTAGGGGTTGAGCTCCCTGCCTCCCAGGTAGGGGAAGGTTCTGTGAGGTGCTCAGTGCAGGGAGGGGCCATGGGCAGGGCTCACCCCCCCCCCCCTTACCTCAGACCTTTCATTTTCATTTCTAAAAGAACACCCGTGCAAACAATACACCTACGCTAGAAGTCGGGGCTCCCTGCTTCTGACGGGCATGAGACCCCTGTATTGGCCGGCTGGAAATGCAGTGTGAGGCCACAGGTCTGGGGAGGGAGGCCATGACCGCGTTTAAAGCCCTCCATTCGTTCAGAGTCTCTCGGGGGCCCCTCCTGCCCCCAGCTGCGCAGCGTGCCTAGTTACGGCAGCGGCATTGGGGCTGTGCCTCCAGTCCTCCCGTACCCTTCCCTTTCCCTTTCTTGTACCACGTAGGCATCTGCAGATCAGGCCTGTTCCCTTTCTGTGGCCTCCCCCCTCATCCTCCCACCTTGATGAGGCTCCAGGAGGCAGGACAGCCTCTGGGCCTCTTGGGGGGAGGGGTAGTGCTTTCCTTGAAGATGCGTGACCTCCTTGAGTGGTGCTGTGTCACAATGAGAACCTCGCCATAGCGGAACCCAGCGGCAGTGCAGGATGTGGCTGTTGACAGCCGGGCCCTTTCCCCACGACAGTGGTGGTTTCCTCCCTGGGGCTGGGGCTGGGGCTGGACGTCGTCTCAGTCAGCCCCGTCCTGCCCACCGCAGCACTTACAGGTGGGGAGGACCCACCTGTAAATGCTCAACCAGCTGGCTAAGTGTAGTTTACACCCAGACACGTGTGGCTGCAGAACTGGCCTGCTGCCTCGTTTTCTGGAGCCTTTTCTCCCGTCTGTGACTCCCCATGCCAGGGCCATCTAGGCTGGTAATGCCGAGTCTGGGCTGGGCCCTGGGTAGGGAGCTGGGTGGCCACCGCCTGGGACTTGGCAGGCCGGCTGGGGCATATCAGGCAGTCAGCACTAATGCGTGAGGCTTTCTCCCCACATTTTAAATGTTTTCAAACATACCACAGAATTGAAAGAATGTATAACCACACCCCCCCCCCCCCCCCCCACCGCCAGCTCTGTCCTAACCTTACCTTTTCACTAGGTTTCCTCACACAGCTTGCCATTTCTTTGTCCCTGCCTCAAGGCATCTTACTTTTTTGATAAAGTTCTAGCGGCATCTTTAAAAGACGAATGCACGTTTATGCCTTCCTCCTTTCATTCACCGGGTGCTGGTGCCGGTGCTTGGCAGACAAGTGCCCACAGAGCTCTCACCCTCGCTGATCCCCCCGCAGGGCCTCCCTTCTCTGAGGGTCGTATGGGGCTGGGGAGAAAGAAGGTGCTCAGCCGTGGGAGAAGGAGAAGTGGTGGCTCTAAATTGGGGACTGGGAAGTGTTGGTTGCCTGGTGCCACTGGGGAAGGGGCCATGTGGCTGGCCCGTGGCTGCCCTGCTGTCTACCCAGTTCCAGAACCCCAGTCCACTTCCCTGGCTGGAAGAACAGCACGTGTCCACGGATCCTGAAAAAGAAAAGAGGTCCTTCCTGGGGGAGTGCTGATCACAGCTTTCAACTGTTAGGTTGTTCGTTCATTCATTCCCTCATTCGTTCCTGCTTTGGATTCATTAAGGGCCTATACTCTGGGATCAGAGTTGGCATCCCTCTGTACTACTGAGTCCTGGGCGACCCAAGGCCAGTGAGGGTAATCGGGAAATGTCCGACTAGGGGCTCAGGGTGGGTGCTGTGTCTTCCTCACCCTGCCTCCCTGGGCTCCCAGCTCAGGGTCCCCACCCCTTCCTGCCTGCAAGCACCTGCCTGTCCCCTGCTGCAGGGCAGGACAGCCTCTCAGGTCCTCCCTGCCGTTCCCTCTGCCCTAGGGGTTATCCCTCCCCCACACCCTCACCAACCTGGTGGGCTGCTTTTTGATCTGGACCAAGCTAAGAAGCCGAAAGTAATAACTTAGGTTTCAAATCTACATTTCTTTAATTGAAATAAATATTTCCCCTGAACTTTTCTAACAGCTTTATTGAGGTATAATTCACATGCCGTATAATTCACATGCCATAAAATTCACACATTTGGATTGTACATTTAAAGTGTACAACTTGAGGGCTTCCTAGGTGGCACAGTGGTTAAGAATCCATCTGCCAATGCAGGGGACACGGATTCAATCCCTACTCCAGGAAGATCCCACATGCCACGGAGCAACTAAGCCCGTGCGCCACAACTATTGAGCGTGTGCTTTAGAGCCTGTGAGCCACAACTGTTGAGCCCACGTGCCACAACTACTGAAGCCCACGCGCCTAGAGCCTGTGCTCTGCAACAAGAGAAGCCACGGCAATGAGGAGTAGCCATCACAAAGAAGAGTAGCCTCCCCTGACCGCGACTAGAGAAAGCCCGTGTGCAGCAACGAAGACCCAACACAGCCAATAAATAAATTAATTAAAAAAAATAATAAAGTGTACAACTTGATGGCTTTTAGATATGTGAGCCATCACCGTAGTCAATTTTAGGACATTTTCATCACCCCAAAAGGAAGCCTGCATTCCTTAGAGGTCACCTCCCAACTCCCCCACTCCCTGGCCCCAGACTACCACTGATCTGCTTTCTGTCTCTCTGGACTTGCATATGCCAGACAATTCATATGGATGGAATCATATAATACGTGGTTTATTTGTGACTGGCTTCATGCACTGAGCGTAGCGTTTTGAAGGTTCTTCCCTGTTGTAGCATGTCAGTTCTTTACTCCTTTTTATTCCAGGTAATAGTCCATTGTCTGGGTGGACCATATTTTTTGTTTTAATATTTTTTTAATTTTTAAAAATTTATTTATTTATTTATTTTATTAATAATCCTCACAGTAACACTATTAGGTAGATTTTATTTTTTTTTAGGTGGAAGCATTTAGAATTTGAAAATATTTTAAATTGTGATAATGTACCTATAACATAAAATTTACCATTGTACCCATTTTTAAGTGTCCAGTTCAGTTGTGTTAAGTGTATTCACATTGTTGTAATCCAATCTCCAGAACTCTCATCGTCTTGCAGCTGAAATCTGCACCTAATAAACCGTGACTCCCCACCTCCCCCTCCTCCCTAGACCCTGACAACCACCATTCTACTTGGACCATATTTTATTTATCCATTTATCAGTTGCTGGATATTTAGGTGGGTTCTACTTTTTGTCTATTATGAATAATGCTGCTATGAACATTTGTGTAGAAGTTTTCATGCAGATGTGTTTTGCTTTCGCTTGGGTGTATTACTAGGAGAGGCATTGCTGCATCATTTGGAAATGCTCTGCAAAACTGTTGGAGAAACTGCAAAGCGGCTGCCCCGTCTACGTTCCCAGCTGCAGTGTGTGAGGGCTCCAGTTTCCCCACATTCTTGGTACACCTGTTATCATCTGTTTTTTTTTCATATGTCTTTTTCATGGTGGGTGTGAAAAGGTACCTCCCTGTGTATGTGATTTGCATTTCCCCGAAGCTGATGATGCTGAGCATCTTCTCGTGTGTTTATAGTGGCCATTGCTTTATCTTTAGAGAAATGTCTGTTCATATATTTTGCCTATTTATAAACTGGGTTGTCTTTTTATAATTCAGTATAGTTATACATTCTGTATACAATGCTTTATCAGATAGATGATTTGTAGATATTTTCTCCCACTCTGTAGGTTATCTTCATTTTCTTGATAGTATCCTTTGAAGCACAATTTTTTTTCATTTTAATGAAGTCCAGTTTATCCATTTCTTTTGTTGTTTGTATTTTGGTATCACTGAGAAACCATTGCCTAATCCAAGGTCAGGAAGATTTACCCCTATGTGTTCTTCTAAGAGTTTTGTATAGTTTTATCTGTTATGTTGCGGTCTTTGACTCATTTCTGTACATGATGTAAGGAGAGGTCCAACTTTCTTCTTTTGCACGTCAGTATTGTTTTCCTGGTACCAGTTGTTGAAAAACTATTCTCTTCCCATTCAGCTGTCTTGACACCCTTGTTGAAAGTCAGTCGACGGTAAATATGAGTTTATTTCTGGAGTCTAAATTCTTGCATTGGCCTGTATGTCTGTCTTTATGCCAGTGCGCTCTGTTTTCATCACTGTAGCTTTGTGGTAAAATTTGAAATAAGGAAGTATCAGTCCTCCAACTTTGTTCCTCTTTTTCAAGATTGTTTTGTTTGGTCTATTCTAGGTGTTTTTGCATGTCCTTATGAATCGTAGGATCAGCTTGTCAATTTCTGCAGAGGGAGCAGCTAGGATGCTGATAGGGGTCGTGTTGAATCTATAGGTGAGCAGAGGAGCCTTGCCATCTTAAACCGTGTTATGTCTTCTGACCCATGAGTATGTGATGTATTTCCATTTATTTCATTTATTTAGGCCTTCTTTAATTTCTCTCAACAATGCTTTGTAGTTTTCAGAGTTTAAGTTTTGCATTTCTTTTGTTAAATTTATTCCTAAGTCATTTATTCTTTTTGATGCTCTTGTAAATGGAATTGTTTTTTTAATTGCATTTTTAGTTTGCTCATTGCCACTGTACTGAAATACAATGGATTTTTGTGTGTTGATCTTGTATCCTGCAAACTCGCTGCCCTCATTTATTAGTTCCCACGGATTTGTAGCAGATTCCTAGGGATTTTCCAGATACAGGATCATGTCATCTAAGAGAGAAGTTTTGCTTCTTCCTTTCTGATGTGAATGTTGCTTAATTTCCTTAATTAATTGCTCTGCCCCCTGGTTTGGGGCCGTTTCCTTTTGTTGTTTCTTTCCTAAGAACCACTTTTTTGGTTGTGATGTTGTAATGTCTTATATAAGTGCTGTTTATGTAGGAAAGATGCTGTGTTGCATGTGTGTTGCAAATACTCACCCTGCCTTGTTCTGCTGTGAATTAGGAATTTTAAGCTCGGCGTCAGCCCTGTCTGTGGGTGCCCTCTCTGTCTGCGGGTGTTGGGCAGGTGAGCTGCCTCTCCAAGCTTGGTTGCTCATGTTAAAGTGGCGGTAATAACGATTTCTCCCCTGCTGTCCCCTGCAGACGGTTGAGTGCTGCGTGAGGTCAGGAACTGGGGTCCTTCTTGACCACATGTTTCTATCAGACTTGGGTGGCTATGGTTAGTGTGACACTAAGGATGGACACCTGCGGGCGTGCAGTTTACGTGGCGGCCATGGCCCAGCACACTTCCACCCCTGCCACCCTGAGCGTGCCGTCCAGCCTTGCTGTGCTTCCGTGTCCCCGTCTGTGAGGTGGAGATGGCTGGTCTTCCTCATACGGCTGAAATACAGTGAAGCAGCCGCGAGGTGCCCGTGTTGTCTCTGCTGTTCCAGATGCCAGCACCCCCTCCCTGCTTGGGACACAAACCACAAGGACCCCCCAGGCTCACCTCCTCCCCTCAGCATTTCAGCCTGGGAAGGCCCTCCCAGGTTCTTGGTAGGGCAGAGCTAGGGGGTGCACTAAATGCAGCTTGGCCAACCTTAGCCAGACACTCTCCCTCATTGTTGCTGCACACAGCGAGGGTCTTGGGCAGCCCTGGCCTCCTTGAGGGCAGAATGCAGGACTGAGGCTGAAGCCTGGCTCTGCCACTGCCCTGTTAACACCCTCGCCCTAAGTGGGGCAGGGCCAGTGGGGCCGTGCAAGGGCTGATTGACTTCCTTGAGCCTCGGTTTTCCCTCTGGACAGGGCTGGCTGTGCACAGACATGTGAAGGGCTAACACAGGGTGTGGGAGTACATGTGTGTGGCCCTCCTGAGTGACAGCCACCGCTTTTGGGCAGTGCAGGCGTGCTGTCCCTACAGCCCATGTGAAATGGGGTACCATGCATTCCACAGTGGATCCCCCACGTGGGTGCTTCCAGGTGGATGTGGATTTTGGAGGACTCTCCCTCCCACTGCAGATGTCCTGGGTGTATATTTTGAAAACAGAGCCCACAAAGTTTGCTGGTGAATTGGTTGCGGATTGAGAACAAGAGTCCAGGTAGTACGTTCCAAGTTTTGGGGCTGGAGCAAGTAAAGGATGGAGGGCCTCGTGGCTGACATCAGAGTTACAGTGGGGGAGGCCAAGTGGCGAGCAGGTTGGCCAGCGCAGCAGCTTGGCTGGTGTGGCAGGCCGAGTGGGCTTTACGACCCCTGTGCCTGGTGCCCAGGGGACAGTCCTCGCTGGAGGTATCCCGTGGAGGACAGCTGAAGGGTTGTCTCAGGTTGGTGTGGAACAACGGGGTCCTCAGCCTGGGCAGTGCCGGCCTCTGTCCCAGTCCCCACCGTTGCTCCCATCTAGGCCTCCGTCTGTGTGGAAGGATTTGGGACGTGGGCGCCGCCTCTGGTCAGTGTTGCCACAGGCACAGGCCGGACAACGAGCTTAACGAGTCTCCCTTTTGTGCTCAAATTCAGAAAGTTCTGGAAAAGCAGAGGGAAGAGCCTCTTGCACTCAGGCACCAGGAGGTGTGGCTTCATTCCTTCTTTTTTTTTTTTTAAATACATTTATTTATTTATTTGTTTATTTATTGGCTGCGTTGGGTCTTTGTTGCTGCACACAGACTCTCTAGTTGTGGCGAGCGGGGGCACCTCTTCATTGTGGGGCGCGGGCTCCTCATTGCAGTGGCTTCTCTTGTTGCGGAGCATGGGTTCTAAGCATGTGGACTTCAGTAGTTGCGGCTCATGGGCTCAATAGTTGTGGCTCACGGGCTCAATAGTTGTGGCTCACGGGCTATAGAGCGCAGGCTCAGTAGTTGTGGCGCATGGGCTCAGTTGCTCCGCAGCATGTGGGATCTTCCTGGAGCAGGGATCAAACCCGTGTCCCCTTCATTGGCAGGTGGATTCTCAACCACTGCGCCACCAGGGAAGCCCCTTCATTCCGTATCCTTGAACACCGGAAACAACTCACACACCCATGAGCAAACAAGGATGTCCGTACAACGGAACTCTGCTGCTCTGTAAACATGGACAGCCGCCAGCACATGCAGCAGGGCACCTCTCCCATCACTGTGCTGAGCAAGGGAAGCCAGACACAAAGGACACAGGACGTATCTATCACATGTGTGTGTTGAGAAGGGAGGCCCAGAGCCTCCCTGTGTGGTTCCAAATCCCTGCCCTACAACCTAGGAGCTGTGTGACTTTGGGAAATGATTAAACCACCCTGTGCCTCGGTTTGCTCTCCTGTCAAGTGGGGAGGTTTCTGTGAATTGATGAGTTAATGCACGTAGAGTGTTTGGAACAGCGTCCAGCACACGGTAAACGCTGTGTGTGTGCCGGTTGTTGTCGTCACAATTTTGTAAAAATGCTTGTGAATGCCACTTTATCCAGAGTGTCTCCCTGTGTCCTTATATAAGGACATCACTGTAGCGTTTCGGGATAGCATGGCTGGCATTCATGTCAGATGTACTGTGATTAACTGCACTGGCCCCCACAGCTGGAGATGTGGATGTAGACAGTCATCCTGGTGTAGAAATCCTGGCAGCAGATACATGACTACTTCCTTTGGCTAAATTCTCAGATGTATACACAACATAAAGCTCTTAATACACTTTACCAAACTCCATCCAGAAAGGTTTGGATCTGTGTCCCCACCAGCAAGTCTGAGAGAAGTCACTCCCAGGCCCTTGCTGACTTCACACATGGATTTTTTTTTTCGTTTTTGCCAAGTGGAGGAGTGAAAGATTAGCTCTCCTTTGAATTAGTGTTTCTTCAGTTACTATGAGGGCAAGCATTTTCTCATGTCTCTTGGCTACTTGTATCTCGTGATTTGCTTGTTCACACATCATTCCATTCTATTTTACTTGGATGTTCAGCTTTTACTGATGTGTAAGATATCTTTACAAATTAAGGGTGTTGAACTTTTGTCCTATATTTTGCAAATATCTTTTCCTAATTTTTTCATCTAAGTTTGTTTGGTTTTTAGTTATTGGAAAGTAACAAAAGTTTATGTTTTTTACTTTTCATGAAATTACATCTGTTGATCTCTCTTCTTCCTTTTCTTCCCCTTGATTCTGCCTTTTGAGCTACACTTGGATAATAATTGTCCTTTTGCTTTTATTGTCTTTAGACATGTTTCTTTTATCAACACCGTGGTCTTCAGAACATCTAGATTTCATGTAATGTAGTTCTTCTCTCCCTTTTGTTCCCAGGCCACTGGCCACGTGAATGCCACCCCCTGTCCTCTGGGTGGCTGTGTGACCTCCAGAGCATCGTGTGGTCACGGGGTCAGTGGCACCTGTCCCGGGTGAGGGCTCCGGCAAGCCCCTGCCTTCCAGGGTGGAGTCCTCATGCTGCCTCTCCTCTCTTCTCTCCTAGGCGTGTGTGTGCACGTGCAGCCACCCCCGCAGGGCACCTTCCAAGTACTTCGTGGGGATGGCACTTCTGTGGGGACTGTCATCATGTTCCACTGCCCCTCGGGCCACCAGATGGTGGGGTCTGGCCTCCTCACCTGTGCCTGGAAGGGGAGCATCGCTGAGTGGTCTTCAGGGACCCCCATGTGCAAGAGTGAGGCCCATCCCCCTTGAACTGCACCCAGCTCAGCAGCGGCCCCTGGGAGCGGGGCGGGGGGAGGGGGGATGCTGGTTTTGTCACGTGGATGGCATGGATGTCCACAGAGAAAGTTCCATGGGCCTCTGTGTAGGGTCCTTTTCGCAGTGCCGCTGGTCCCTTGGGGTTCCATGTCAGCAGTGTAGACTCAGGTCCTAGCAGCTGTGCCAAGTTCTAGCTCTGCCGCTGACTTGGCCTGTCATCTCCAAGAAGTTCCTTGTGCTGTCTGAGCTAGCACTTTATCTGTTCAGCAGAAAACTACGTTCCTTCCTACACAGATGCCACAAACCTTAGTAGGATATTCCATGTGCCAAGAATTCTAGAACTGGGGAATAGGACTGCCTGGCCGTGGGGCCCCAGTCTGGGGGAGGAGATGGTTTTCTAGATGTATTTGTCATACAGGGTTTTGATAATACCCAGCACAGCATTTTCCAAAGTGAGGATACATATGTTGTGTGAATGTGTATTCTGCATTGAAAAGGGCTCTATAGTCAATATAATTTGGAAAAGACTGGGTTAATAGGCCGCAGGACTTCTCAGAGCCTTGAAAATACTCAAGTGTGGTTGAATCTCTGAGAAGGAGAGTGTCTGTTAGGATTAGACTCCAAGAGGTAGAAAACCCAAGATAATGGGGGCTGTGAGAGTTTTTCTTGCCGTGGCCCTCAGAGTGGGCAGGCCTAGGCTTGTACGGCACCCCATGGTAGGGAGCTAGGCCCCTGCCATGTTGTGGCTCTGTTGGGCGTGACCTCAACTGCATAATCCAGGCAGTTGTTACAGGATCAGGGCAAGGCAAGGAAGGCTCTTAGGAGTTGTCTCACACCTCTCCCCGCTGTTCACCACTGGCCAGAACATGGTCGTGTGACCACATGTAGCTGCAAGGGAAGCTGTGAGATGTAGTCTTCAGTCTGGAGGCCAGTGTCCAGCTAGGGCAGGGGCACTAGGGGCTGGGGAGTGTGATCAATGTCCACTTCAAGGGAGAGTATGCAGTGTTGTTCAAATTAGGATCCTGGACCCTGATTCCTAAGAACATCCTCTAGAACCTGATAGCACTAGTTCTTGGCATGTAGCTAGTTCTTGGTCACACAGCTGATAATGTGCCATAGGCCCTTTGACCCCAAATGCTGGCACTTTCCTTGCTTTTGCACCTTCCTGGAAAGTGACCTGAGAAGGCACATAGGCCCCTGTAGGGTTCTGCCAACTTGAGGCATTGCGAAAATAGACCATGTGTTGTCTGCTGTCCCTCTGGTCTCAGGGGCCCAGACTGCAGTGGGTGGGAGCCAAGGGGACCATCACTGAACTCCCTGTCAGCACTTCTCCCAGTGTGCCACCAAAAACTCCTACACACCCTCCAAAACCCTGCTCAAACATCCCCTTCTTGGGGGACAGTCTGACCTGATAGCCCCACCCCTACAGCAATTTGCACAGACCTTCACCTCAGCTGCCAGTGCCTCCCTGCCTCCCCCAGGGAACAGGGCTCCCCATGGGCAGGCTGGGCCCAAAAGCTGGTCTGGTCTCACTTGCAGCCGTGCCCCCCTACGAAACCTTCGGCTTCAAGGTGGCCGTGATCGCCTCCATCATCAGCTGTGCCGTCATCATGCTCATGTCCGTGGCCTTCCTCACCTGCTGCCTCATGAAGTGCGTGAAGAGGAGCGAGCAGCGGCGATCTAGCAGGTGGAGAAACCCGGCCCTGCGGCGGGGCACCTGCTGGTCACTCCTGGGCTCCTGGGGGTGTCAGGGGCGGGGTGCTGGGATCTTGGCGCGTTGCTGCTCGCAGAGCATCGAGCCCGTGGAGCGCACGTGGCTCGCTCGCTTGGCCTTGCGACAGACAGGTGACAGACACACGGGGGCTTGTCTCATTCTGCAAACTGCGCACACGCGGTGTGTGCTCTGCTGTGTGTGGGTGTGCACGGCCGACTCTACAACGGTTAACTAGGGCCTGCACATGGCGTCTAGCCCACCTCTCTCTACTTTGCTTCACAGAAACTTACCCTTTTTTTTTGGTATTTTTAAAATTGTCGAAAAATATTTACAACATAAAAGTTACCATTTTAACCATCTTTAAGCGCACAATTCAGGGGCCTTGGTTACCTTCACAGCTCGATTCACCTCCAGAACTTTCCACCGCCTGTCTTTGGAAGTAGAGTCTCCCTGGAATTTATTCATCACCCACAGCTGCTTTCTCCCAACGGCAGCGGGGCTGTGTAATATGCAGGAAGTGTGTGGCCCTAAAATACTCACCGTCAGCCTTGCAGAGGCTTGCGGGCGGTGTCCTGGGCACACACGCACCTGAATGTCCTTCCCCCATCTCTCCCCAGAGCAGCCCAGCTGTGGCTCCAGCTGAGAGGCGAGGACTTGGAGACAGTGCAGGCTGCCTACCTCGGTGTCAAGGGCTTCAACAACAACAGCAGCAGCGGTGGCGAGTCCAGGATCCCGCCCATGCAGGCGCACGACAACCACAGCTTCACCACGTGGGCATGGGCAGGGCAAGGGGGTGGCGGGGCGGTGGTGAGGGTAGAGGGGCCCCAGCTGGGCCAGAGAACCTGAACCCTAAGGGCACCCACAGTCCCCACCTGCTGCGAGCCCAGGCTCCCCAGGGCTTCAACTCCCATCCCTAAGACAGCGGCTGATGGTCTTTCTAGCACCCGTGCCTGACCCCTCCTGCCACCCCATGTCCTTGTCACCCCTTGTCTAGAGAAGGAAGCTTCTGGGCACAAGTATTACCCTTCACCAGGACCCACGGTGCCCTGTCAACTTGCTCTCTCCTCCCATCTCCCTCCCTGCTCCTCTGTCAGTTTCTCTCCTTGTCTCTCTTTCAAAACACGCACACATACACACACACACACTTTCTATAAACCAATACAAGGACATTTCTTACATACTTTTTTTTGACTCAAGGAGTCTAATCTTGGCTGTACGTGGACTGCAGGTAGAACATCTCCCAGTGTTGTCCCTAGCTTTGAGTGAGCACCTTCTGACCCAGGATCACGGGGCTGCCTGGTCTCTGGCAGGATGTTTGTCCTTGGCAGTGTCGCCTTTTGCGGACTCTAGGCAACGGTCTCCTGCAGACACCGTGCCCTGGACTGTCCTGGCGTCCCTGCATGACGGCACTTGGGCAGTGTCTCTGGTGCAGGCGCCCTGTGGGTGGTGCTGGTGTGAATCACAGACGTGGGTCAGGCTGTCCCACTGCAGGCACGAGGACTGGGTGCTCTTAAGAGGCTGAGAGGAGTCCATTGTCAAGAGACAAAGAAGGGACTCTGCTAAGGGTCACTGTGCTGCCCCCATGACCTCTGACCTGTGGCCTTAGCATCCAGGGATGATCCAGCCAGAATCAGTTTTGGCCCTGGAGGTTACAGCGTAATGATTTTTATTCCGTTGCGATTCTGTTACTCCCTCTGTGAGGAATGAAGATGAGTTGTTTTTTCATTCCTTTCCTTTTCGTTTTGTTTTGTTGCTGTTTGTGTATCACTCTGAACTCATAGGTATTCTTTCCTCAAACTTTATTATGGGGGACTTTCACGAATACACAGAAGCAGAGAGAACAGTGTTACGGGTCTCTTGTCCCCGTCTGCTGTCCTTGGGTCACCGTCCCCCTGCACCATCTGGACCCGTGCTTCCTCTGGGCCCCAGACCTGCCTTGATCAGAGCCCTGTTGTGCTGCGTCCCGATCTCCGAGCGCCTTCTTGCTTGCACAAGGTGTTCTGGTACGTTCGGTGCTTTCTCTGGCCCGCCCCGGCGTCGCAGCCTGCTCCTTTCTTCAGCCTGTCCCCACAGGACCCTCCCAGGGAGCCACGTGCTTCCCTCAGCCTGACGCCTGGCCGTGTGACAGCTGCGCACACCCCGTTTTCCTGCCTTGTGCAGTGCGCACCGTGGCAGGGCTCACCTCCTGGCCCTGTGGAGGCGGTGCGGGTCGATGGCCTTGACTAGGCCCGGAGTACAGGTTCAGGGAGTGCCAGCCATTGTGAATCCCGCTCTTGATCCTGGCGCGCACGGGAGGAGACCGAGGCGCTGGAGGTGGTGGCCTGTGCAGGCGTGGCGAGGGTCCGTCTGGTCCCGTGTCCTCACTCAACGCGCGGCGCCTGGCTGGCGCCTGGAGTGGCGAGGCCTGTGGGAAGGAATTGATTTCCTACCTCCTTCCCTTGGGCTTTGGACACATGTTAGGCCTGCATCGTGATGGCCACGGAAGAAATGCCGCTGTGCACGCTTTCCACCTGACTTGACATGTCATTGTGTTGCCATGGTGGTCCGAGGCCCCTGGAGCTTTGCTCCAGATACTTCGACTCAGGTTTGGGTAAATGTCTGTGCTTAGAGCTGTTTTTCTTTTTTGAGATGACATTTTGGGACAATCCTAGGAACACACTGTTTAGGCCAAATAGTCTAAATATTTTTATTACCAAATTTTTTCTCCAGGAACCTGGCGCTAGTTGAGTCATTTTTACAGCTATACCGTCGCTGAGTGTTAATGGTTTGTTTTCCATCACTTACTTCACAGGCGTGAGTTCCATAGGTGGTTTCCATCAGCATTTCTTTGGTTAACATTGAGAGAGAGTGCTTTCTCCATACCTTTGCTTACCAGTTGCGTTGCTGGTTTTAGTCACTCTCAGTGTGCTCTGCTGAATGGCCTGCTGCTGTCTTCCTCATCAACGCCAGGAGCTGTGTGTATGTTGTGGAAGAGGTCCCTACCTGTCACTTGGCTGCGAGCACTTTCCTTTTGTTTCAGTTGTGTTGGGGTGGTCTTGCTAGTGCACGTCCTTTGTATATAGTCACATTCCCTTGGCAGGTTTCGAGACTTCTCCATCACCCTCTGCCCCATGGCACCCTCTCCCCGTTATAGACCTGTGACACACTGTCTTGTGTCTCAGTTGGGAAGAGGCCCAGTGGAATAGGGGAAGGAATTGCTGCCTCTCTGGATGTGCCATCCTAGGCGAGGCCCAGATACCCCAGTTCTCCCACTGGTTGGTGGTGAAATTGCCTTTAGTAAGGTGAGTTTTGCCTCTTGACCTTTTATATCATAAGTGCTTCCCAGAACTCACATTGTGCCAGGCACTGTTCCTAGCTTTTCCAGGTATTACCTGTTCTAACCATAGGAGTGGGCACTCTTCTCATCCCATGTTAAGAAACTTGTCCAGAATCACACACAGCTACTACGCATGGAGCTAGGTTTGATCTTAGGCTGTCAGGCTCCAGAGTCCATGGACTTGCTCACTACACTGACTTTCCTCTCCACTAATTGATTCATTCATTCATATATTTGTTGAACCAACAGATAACTTAATTCCTACTACTGCCTAGAGCTTTTCTGAGAACTAGGTGGGGCGGGAACATAGATCTGGGAAAGCTTCGTGGAATAAGTGATGCCTGATGTGAACAGACTGGGAGAGCCTGTACTGGGGGTAAGGAGAGAGACAGCATCTGAAGGGGAGGAAACAGCCAGGCAGCCTCAGGGAGCAGCGTCCAGTGTAAGTGGGAGATGGGAACAGGGCCAGGTGGACAGGGGTGGGGCCAGGGTTGCTCAGCCTAGAGGATGGGTGGGTTTGTAGCTTGGGGGCTAGGGGAGGCCACAAGGGAACTGAAGATGTAGAAGGTGGGAGATCTGGTCCCAGACTGCCAGAGGAAAGCCTGGCAAGAGTGAGAGTATCCTCCAGAATGTTCCTGGGGCCCCAGAGTCCCTTCTCTGCCTAGGGCATCCTGGCCCACATAGTTTAGGCACACTCTGAATACGCTCACTTCCTCTACAAAGCCCCAGGAAGCCCCTTCCCGCCCTTGGAAGGTGGGTGTGCTGCTCCTGGAGTCATCCACCGAGTACGAGTGAGGGGCCTGAGGCCTGGCAGGGGCACTGATGGAGCAGCCCCCCTTGGGTGCAAGGCAGGAGGAAACGGGCCCTCCCTTCGGGGAGGCAGTCTATCCCAGGCCCACTGAAGACCGGGGCCCGGGTACCCAGCATGGGGGCAGAGTTGGGGTTAAATGGGGTCCCCACTCTTCCCCCAAGCTCACACCTCCTCTTCCTGCAGAGACCTTGGTGAGGGCACCAGAGAGCTGGCCAACAAAGCCCGAGGCATTGACAAGGACCCCTGGACCCCCAGTGGCCCCACCAGCTCACCCCACGCCCAGGTGATGGTGCACACAGCAAACCCAGGGCAGATGCTGCCAGCCTCCAGGCCAACTGTGGGGATGCTCAGACAGCCTGCAGCCTATGTCCCGGGGTGACTGCGGCAGAGCCGGAACCCGCCCTTCACGCTGGGAGAGCCAGGCTGACCCCACCAGCCAGCCACTGCATCTCGACGTGTGTCTAGCTCAAGACTGGTCGGTGAAATCAGCTTCCGGGTTTAGAGATCCCTCAGGGCATTGAGCTGGGGACCCGATCGAGGGGCGTCCTGTCCCAGGGGAGCCCACCTGTAGTGGTTTTTATAGATAGCCTTCCTTGAAACCACCACTGAGGGTCACAGAACCAGCTGCGGCCACCCTCTAGTCAGGCTCTTTTGAAGAGACTGGGGGACATTTTAAGCACATCTAGTTTTGCATAGCAAAGTGGGAAGATGACAGCAGACTTCTCAACAATTGCAGCTGGCTGCGTTGTACTTGCAAGCAGGGACCCAGCTGGGGTGGTGCATCGGTTATCTGGAAAGTTGTGGTAAGGGGTATGAAATAAACAATTCTTTGAAAAGCAACAAAGGTAAAAATCACTGTGTCAATTTTCAATCCCTGTGTAACAAAGGGAGTGTAGTAGCATAAAGCTGTAATTCCTTATTGTTACAGCTCAGGGTTCCAGGTTTTCAGGCTCTGCTGGGCAATGCTCACTGGGGCTCCTCCCATGTGGTTGTGGTCAGCTGGTGGCACGCACTGGGTCATATCAGAGGCTGGCTGGGGGACTTCCCTGGTGGCACAGTGGTTAAGAATTTGCCTGCCAATGCAGGGGACGTGGGTTCAGTCCCTCATCCGGCAAGATCCCACATGCCGCGGAGCAGCTAAGCCCATGCGCAACAGCTACTGAGCCTGTGCTCTAAAGCCCATGAGCCGCAGCTGTTGAGCCCTTGAGCCACAACTACTGAAGCCCGTGTGCCTAGAGCCTGTGCTCCACAAGAGAAGCCACCGCACTGAGAAGCCCGCTCACTGCAACGAAGAGTAGCCCTGTTTGCTGCAACTAGAGAAAGCCTGCACACAGCAATGAAGACCCAACGCAGCCAGTTAATTAATTAATTGATTTTTTTAAAAAAGGCTGGCTGGATTGCTGCCAGGTGTCAGCAGAGACCTCGTGGGGTGGGGGCCACCTCGAGTGGCCTGGGCCTCCTCATATCATGGCAGCTGGTTTCCTCAGTGAGAGTTCCGAGCGCAAAGCTTACCTTTCAGGGCCTCAGAAGTCACCCTGAGTCACTACTGCTGCATTCCATTCAATGAGGGGAGGCAGTTGGACTCCACTTCTCTCCTGGGTCAGTTGGACTCTGACTTCCAGCCTTCTGAGATTTGGGGTGTGATCTGTCTGGCCATTGAGGAACCTCACTGATGTTTGCCCTCTGAACTATCCTGCTTCCTGGAGGCCCTGCAGCCACGTTGGGGCCATGAGGAGTGGAGCCTGACAAAGAAGAGCTAGTGGTCCTGAAGGAGCCTGTGCAACCCCAAAGCGACGTTTGTCATGTTTCCATCACTAACAAACACATCTTGATACAGACTACACAGGGCAGTCCATCCGTCCTCTGATTCATGTGGGAAGCCCCCAGCAGAGGGTGCTTGGGTGGTTCCACGTTTTCAGCTGCTACATTGGTGCCAGCATCCTTTCTGTTCTGGGATGCTTTTCCATCAGGTAGGTTCCAGAGTGGAATTGTGTGTGGTGCTCTGGTGGGGGATAGGCCATGCAGGGAGACACTGGGTGGGCAATCTCAGACCCAACCTTCAACCAGACAGTGCAGCATTCATGCTGGGGGGGTCCCTGGTAGACTCAGGCCCTCTCCAGCTTTTCTGGGAGTGGCAAGCAGTGGCCCTTGGCTACGTGCCTCCAAGGGTCATGTGGGCTCAACTTCGTGGAGCCAGGCAGGAGTGGAAGAGCCACCCTGGTCCTTCAGAGCGTGATGTCGATGTGCGTGGATGCTGTCCGAACCTGCAAGGCTCCTCACAGGGCTTCAACAACACTGGGCAGGGCTCTGTGTTCCATCATGAGTGCTACCTCCACCAGGCCCTCTCCGTGCCCTTATCAGAATGAGGTGATGAGAGGCTCGCTGTGAGGGTTTGGAGGTGCTTTCAGCAGGATGTAGGTGTTCACGCCAGGTGTCCGACCCTGGGCTATTGGAGCAGAGGCCAGGAGGATGGCCCCATCCTGCTCAGGCTCCCTGCAGCTGAGAGTTACAGGGATAGGTGTCCAGATGGCCACAGGGCACTATGGGGAACAGGAAGGGATATGATGCCCAGCTGGAAGGGGTGCACGCTGGATGTCAGAGCCATTGCTCAGGAGACCTGTGGAGCAAGAGGCCTGTAGGTGCAGCACGCTGGGTCCTGACCCATCTACACCATGGCCAGGAGTCCCAGCTGGATTGGGGACGTACCTGCCAACGGGCAGGAAGAGAGCTACATTCCCTCACAGGCATTTTCAAGCCGAGGGACTTCACTCAGCACCAGAGGAGAAGGGGGCTGGGGAGCCAGCCCCAACCTCCCCTAAAATCATTTCCAGTGTGTACTGAGGAAAGAGAACAGTGAACACCTTTTCTTGCTGTTTCTTGAAATGCCAGGCTTATCCCCACTGACGGGCCTTAGCAGCTACTGTCCCTCCCACCTGCAACACTGCCCTTGTAGGCAGTGTGGCTCACCCCCACATTTGCCTTCTTGGCTCAAGAAACATTAACCACTGTTGGTATGTCATTCAGGATGGACGAGCCCGTGCTGCTGAAACAAACAGCCCCTGTCTCAGTCAGCTCAGGCAGCTGTAACAAATACCACAGACTGGGCACCTTAAACAATAGAGATTCATATCATGAAGTTCTGGAGGCTGGAAGTCCTAAATCAAAGTGCTGGCTGATTTGTTTCCTGGTGAGGGCTCTCTTACTGGCTTGCAGACAGCCACCTTCTTGCTATGTCCTCATGTGGTCTTGGAACATGTACAGAGAGAGGGAGAGGGAGAGAGTGCTCTCTGGTGTCTCTTCTTAGGAGGACACTAATCCTATGGGACCTAGAACCCCACCCTTAGGACCTCATTCTACCCTAAGTACCTCCTTAAAGGCCCACCTCTGAATATAGCCACACTGGGAGTTAGGGCTTCGATATATGGATAGGCATGGGGGATACAATCCATAACAACCCCCTAAGTCCCAGGGTCTCAAACAACATCTTTATTGCTTGTTCACGTTGTGTGTCCAGTTTAATCAGCAGGGGCTCTGCTCAGTGGAGTCGTAGGGTCCTCGCCTGGTGGAGCAGCTGTTTCCAACTTGCACCTCCATAATCTCCAGGAAGGGGAAGGGATGCTGGAGCCTCTTCCACCAGCAATGCCATGCTCTGGCCTGGAGGGGACACACCTCACTTCTGTGCAAGACACATCGACCAGAGTGACCTCGGGGGCCAGGGCAGTAACTCTCCTGGATGTGCAGAAGAACAGGGAACAGGTAGGCAAGAGCAACACCAGGACTACCATGTCATTCTGCATCCGTGAGACCCATGGTTTTCAGTTGCCATGACAGCTACTTTATCAGGGAAACACCAATCAGCCCCAAATACTGGAGCAGTGCCATTCTTGTCCCCAGTAGCAGCTATGCAGAATCAGGCTAAGATGTCACAAGGGAGACATCATTACCCAGCAGCTGGGGAAAAAAATGTGCCTTGTGTGTCGATTCCTCAACACTTTGGTTACCTGTGTGTCCCATTTATCCACTGCTGGATAGTGGGTCACCCTGAAATTCTGGCTTTAAACTGCAGCCACCATGTTGCCATCTCTCCTGGTTCTGTGTGTTTTTGCTGGCATGCCCCTCCCCACAGCTGCAGTTAGCAGAGTCCAGGGCTGGAATCTCCCAGAGGCAACCACTCGCACAGCTAGCAATTGAAACTAGTCGTCTGGGACCTTCGCTGGGGCTCTAGGTAGAAACACCACTGTAGCCTGAGTGTTCTTCAGGCATGGTAGCTGGGATTCAAGGGTAGGCACCCCAGAAACAGGAAGTGGGGGCAATTTTCCTAAGGCCTGGGCTCAGACTATTGCCAAGCAGTCTGAAATTCAGATATGCTCACACATCTTGAACTCAATGTGCCAGAAAAGAATTTTCTGTTCTAGCTCTCTCCCTCCCCTTCCCCAGGCCCAAAATCCCAGCCCTACTTTCACTCAGACCGCATAGCCAATCCTGCAGCAGTCCTTTTGGTTCAACCTCCAAATTCAACCAGAACACACCCCATCTCCCTACCTGCACAACCACTATTCTGGTTCCAGCCTCCTCCTCTCACCTGGACCATTACAATAGCCTCCTCCTGGTCACCCCTTCGTCTCCCTTCCTCCATTCAAGCCCCATCTTCCTGGCCCCAGGGTCAATTCCCAGAGGGTTACTTTTTAAATTCTTAATTGTGGTAAAATATACATAACATAAAATTTACTGTCTTAACAATTTTAACATGTAAAGTTCAGTGGCATTAAGGACATTCACGTTGTTGTGCTACTATCACCGCCATCTGTACCTGGCACTTTTTCATCTTCCCCGACGGAAGCTTTGTTCCATTAAACACCAACTCCCCCTTCCCCTCCCTCAACCCCTGGCACCCATCCTTCACACCTTATGTGTGAATCTGACTACTCTAGGGACCCCATAGAAGTGGAATCACACATTATTTGTCCTTTCATAACTAGCTTATTTGAGGTAGGAGGTAGATGGGTCCCTGGGCTGAGCAGCTAGAGGTTGTCAAGTGGCGTAAACTGGAGCTTTGTTTTCCCTAGACATCCCAAGGACAAAGTTAATGGCAGGAGCTGGGCTCTGCTAGAGTAAAGGGATAAGATGGCCACATCTATCACTCCTGAGGTCCAGGAAACCTCCCCGACTGCACACGCACAGGAAGGCTCCTTGGGGGTTAAAAAGGGAGGGGGTGTTATCTCATAAGAGGTGTTGCCACACCTCCCTTTAGCCTTTTCGCTGGAATCCATCTAGGCAAAAAGATGTGCGTGCATATTGGGGAGGGCCCTAAGACAGGGCAGATGCGGGAAAAGAAGCAAGATAATTGGCCAGCGGAGAACAAAGACCCGGAAGAACTGCCCCGTATAGATGACTTAACCACCTCTTTGCTTCACTTCTCCTCATTAGGGAGGAGTGCACACTCTTTCTCTCCAAGTGTGTATTTCTGCTTTGCTTCTGTCTAAATAAACTGCTTCTCTGGGTCTCTCCCACATGTTGTGCTGTGTCTCTAATAATACACTTTAACCTGTTTTTTTCAGTTTTTGCCTCCTTGAAACATTCTTGCTTTCAGTCGTGGAGGGGTGTGTGGCAAGAGTCAGGGCAACCTCCCTTGTTGCCTCTAGCCCCTGGTGGACTGGTGGCTGGGATTCTTGTTTTCATCCAGGCTACTCGGGTTCAATTCCTGGGCAGGAAGATAAGATACTCTTTCAAGACCACTCACTGCTGTCTCTCTGAGAACAGTTTCACTTAGTCTTTTGTGTTCTCAGTAAAACTGAGAAGGACCCTGTGGGACGACTGGGCACGGGAGCCTTTTTGTTCCCCATCTCTTGTAGACAAGACTCCAGCCTCCATGACCTTCCCTGAGTTCCAAAGGGCAGATTCACACAGCTGCTAATCAAGGGAGGACCAGCCAAGAAACCACCTGAGGGTTTTAGAAACTCTGTGCTAGAAACCAGGATGAAGACCAAATATGTATTTCTCATTGTAAATTGTAATATCACTTAGCATAGTGTCTTTAAGGTTCATCCAGGTTGTAACAAGTTTCAGAATTTCCTTCCTTTTTAAGGCTGGGATTTTTTTTTTTTTTTAATGTATATGCTACATTTGCTTACCTATTTATCCCTTGATGGACACTTGGGTTGCTTCCACCTTTTGGCTACAGTGAATAAGGCTGCTTTGAACAGGGGTGTGCAAACAGCTCTTTGAGATCCTGCTTTCAATACTTTTGTGTGTACAGGCCGTTATTTTTAAAACATATAAATCAGAGCAGATATCCATGCCACATACCCATCCCCCGACCCCAGCTCATCACCCTCATATTGTCAGCTCCCAGCTGCCTGGCCTGCACGACCGTTTTTGACCTGCCTATCACCACCTGGCCTTGCCCTTCTGCTCAAAACAATAATCATCACTATTACCTCAGTTGCAGGTGAGACTTGGCAGGGTGGCTCTGTCTCTGGATCTCTCTCAAGGCTGCAGTCAAATGTCGGTCAAGCCTTCACCCTGAGGCAGGAGATAGATGGGCTCCAGGCTAGGCATTTACAACTGGCCTCCTGTTCATACTTCCTGGGGTGAGAAGAAGATGAGCTCCAGGCCAGACGTTCATTACCGGTCCCCTGTTTACATTTCCTGAGGCAACAGACAAACAGGCTCCAGGACTACATATTTATGACCAGACTCCTGTCTATATTCTGCACTTCAACAGAAGAAAGAGCGACAGGGGGACTTCCTTAGTGGCGCAATGGTTGGGAGTCTGCCTGCCAATGTAGGGGACATGGGTTTGATCCCTGATCTGGGAAGATCCCACATGCCATGGAGCAACGAAGCCCGTGCTCCACAACTACTGAGTCTGCGCTCTAGAGCCCGTGAGCCACAACTATTGAGCCCATGTGCCACAACTACTGAAGCCTGCATGCCTAGAGCCCGTGCTCCACAACAAGAGAAGCCACAGCAACAAAGACCCAACACAGCCAATAAATAAATTAAAAAATAAAATAAAATAAAACCGCCTCTAGCTTATAAAAAAGAAAGGAAGAAAGAAAGAAAGAAGAAAGGAAGGAAGGAAGGAAGGAAGGAAGAAAGGAAGAAAGAAAAAAAAAGGGCAACAGGAATAGGGTAAATAACTGGGCATTGGACACTTTTATGTCAGGGACTAAACCCTGTTAAAAGATCACGAGGTCATACACTCCCCATCCTTGGGGCAAGGGAGACAAGGCACATGAGCAGAAAGGCTTCTTGGGGGTCAAAAAAGTGGGGGCACCACCCCATAATATGTAATGCTAAGGCCTCCCATAGGCCTCTGGGCTGAAATCCATCTTGGAAAAAAGTTGTGCACGCATGATGGGGAGGGTCCTAGGGCAGGTCAGGTGTGGAAAAAGAAACCCAATAACTGACCAAAGTTTAGCAAAGACCCAGAGGAACTGCCCTGTATAGATGACCTCACCCCTCTTTACTGTGCTCCTCCTCATTGAGGGGACGCCCACACCCTTTCTCTCCAGGTGTGCACTCTGCCTTGCTTCTGTCTTAAATAAATCGACTGTTTCTCTGTGTGCTCTCCCACTTGTTGTTGTGCTATGTCTCTACAAATAAACTTTGTACCTGCTTTTACAGGTTTAGCCTCCATGAGAAATGCATTTTTCACTGGGGGCCAGAGCCAGGGAAAAATAGTTTCTAGCCTCTAGCCCTTGTTGGTCTGGTGGCTGGGATTCCTGGTTTTCATCCAGGCTGCCCAGGTTCAGTTCCCAGGCAGGGAATTAAGATCTTGCTTCATGCCACCACTCACTGCTGCCTCTCCAAGATCAACCCTAAGGCTTGACTGGGGCCAGGGACTCCCTCATGGCAAGCTGGTGCTGCCTGCTGGCTCCTTCCCACACTCCTCAGCACTGCTTGGGCATCCTCGTGACATGGCAGCTGGCTCCCCCAGAGAGAGTGATCTAGGAGAGAAAGGCAGAAGCCACAATCCCCTTTATGACCGAGCCACAGAAGCCATGCACCATCATCTCTACCACCTTTCACCAGTCACAAAGACTGGCCTGGTTTGCTGTGGAGGAGGGGTGTGACCCAGGATGTTGCAAGTAGCTCTCTTGTCTCTTTTCCATCTGTTCGTCCCTGTTTTCCTCAGACTGTAATCATAAAGATGAGATTACTAGGCAACATTTAACCCAGCTCCTGATTGTTGCTTTACTGGATGTACACAATGCCCAGCCTAACCTGTTGATTCCTGGATTAAAAGGAGTGAGAATGAAGAGTGACCAACTCTCTATCCCTATCTTCCCCTTGGTGCATTTGCAGGCCGACCACACGGGCAAGAGAATATCCAATTGCAGGGGGACCATGTGAGCAAGACAAAATCCAAAGAGAGATCAGGAGAACTCAGCAGGTCTGCACGCAATGGAAAAATAACAAAGAATCTGACCTCCTACCTTAATGATTAACTGAGATCGTTTCTCCTTTCTCCCTTTAAAAATTGTCATGGCTGAGCAGAATCTTTGGAGTTGGTCTCCAGACAAGAATCCACCTTCTCCTCAGATTGCTAGCTTTTCTGAATAAAGCACCTTTCCTTTCTACCAAAACTTTGTCCTCAATTATTGACTTTTTAGCAGCATGCAGCCGAACCTGAGTTCGGTAACAACGTGAGGGGCCACCTTGGAGGCTGGCAGCTTCCCCAGACAGCCTCCAGCCTCTTGCTCTTCGCAAGACTCAGCACCTGCACTCAGATGTGTTTTGTTGCTATTGGTAGAAGCTCCATGGGAGCAGGGCTCCTCTGCTCTCCCAGTGATAATCTACTTCTTTTTTTTAAATTAATTAATTAATTTATTGGCTGCTTCGGGTCTTCGTTGCTGCACACAGGCTTTCCCCAGTTGCGGCGAGTGGGGGCTACTCTAAATTGTGGTGTGCAGGCTCCTCATTTTGGTGGCTTCTCTTGTGGAGCACGGGCTCTAGGCACATAGGCTTCAGTAGTTGCAGCACACGGGCTCAGTAGTTGTGACTCAGGGGCTCTAGAGCACAGGCTCAATAGTTGCGGCACACGGGCTTAGTTGCTCCATGGCATGTGGGATCTTCCTGGAGCAGGGCTCAAACTGGATGACCCCGGCATTGGCAGGTGGATTCTTAACCACTGTGCCACCTAGGAAGTCCCGATAATCTACTTCTTGGTTGGGCTCATGGCAGGTGTTTAGGAGACATTTCTTAAATACATTGATTGAACAAATGAATTGTGGCCCTGGGCCATATGAGAATGTGGGAGGAGAATGTCCTTGCTCCTCCTCAGTGTTCAGGCCCCTCACCACCCACCCCACCCCTTTGCATGGTGAGCTCTAGCCAGGCAGGCTCCATCTCATCCTGTGGGCACACTGTATTCCTCCTGCCTCCCTGCCTCTGGCCTGTGCTTGCCTCTTTTTTCAGCTTATCTAGTTAGGCTCTAAGTGCATTTACAGAGCACCTGCTGTACATCTGGCATTGTGACCAAAGTAGACGAGGCCCTGTCCTTGGGAACTGACATTCTAGTAGGGACACAGGTAGCAGGAAGTGCCCTGGGGGGCAGGATGGGGAGCCTGTAGTGGTGCCCTGTGGTGAGGTGTTCCCACGGCCTGGCCCACAGAAGATCCGATCAGGATCTTGGATTTGTGCCAGTTGTACCCATGGAACACGATATTCTTATTATGAATGAAATTGAGCAGATTCTTAGGTGTTTCCTCTTTCTCTGGATATAGGAGTGTTGACCTTTGTCTTTCTGATTTCTAGCATCTTTTTGTTAATTAAGGAGATGAGCCCTCTGTGAGGTGAGCTGCCAACATTTCCCCGGTTTCTAGTTTGCTTTTTGTCTTGTTTGCTTTTTGACATGCTGGAGAGGAGGGCAGCCCTGAGGAGATCAGGTAAGGGGCAAGTGCAGACACCATGTGGAATGAGCTCTCTCTGCCTGATTTAAACTTGTATTTACTTTCTGATGAGATAAAGCATGCCAGGATTACAAAATTCTAAGGAAGCAAAAGTCAGGGGGGAGGGTCAGAGCCCAGGCATCCCAGATGTTTAGGGACAGACAGGTGGAGAGCAACGTCAGTTCGCACCAGTAAGTCCACACAGGGAGATCTGTTTCCCTCTGCATCTGAGACCTACAGTATTCAGCAGATCAGTGAGGGTCCCCAGGAGGCCCACCCTCCCACCTCAGATGGCCCAGCTTCCTACCCGAGTGCTTACTTTCGATCCACATCGTGCAGAGGCAGCAGGGGCAGTGGGCAAGGAGGGAGACACTGCACCCCGCCCCCCCACCCCCCATCGGGGAAGGGAAGTGCCCAAGGCACACGCGTTGACCCTTTGAGCATCTGCCTGCCACCCCCCATTGCTTGCTTGCCTGACTGCACATCCCGAGGGGCACAGGGGCCGTCTGCCAGGGAGTGGGGCCCCTGTAGCAAATCCTGCACTTGGGAGGCCCCGTCCTTGCTGAACAGGGGCATGGTCGAGAAGTCTGCTGCTCTGAGCCCCGGTTTTCCCATCTGTCCCTAGGTGGGAGTGGCATGGAATACTGGCCACCCAGGAAGGAGTCAGGCCGGGGAGCCCCCTTCCCCACTGTGTCCCCCATCCACCGAGACCCCACGCTTATGGCACTGACATTACTCCTAGAGGGTGAAAGAAACCGAGAGAAATGCTAGGAGCCATTGACTTTTAAAAACCACAGAGCCTGAAAGTTGCCAGTTATGTTTTATTCAGGGACCTTAGTGAGGACTATAGCCCTGGAGACAACCCCTCAGGTAGCTCTGAGGAACTGCTTTGTGAATGAAAAATGTGGTCTGCTCTATCAGTAAACACAAACGGATGTTGCAGCCATCAGCCACTACCACTGCCTCTCACGGTGAGCACTGAGGGAACTCAGGGTGCAAACGGGCTGCCCCCACCTCCAAGCCTTCAGCCACTGCAGCCACCCCGAATGGTTCACTGTGAGGGGACTCAGGATGGGAAAGAAAAAGATACTGGCCAGAGATAGCTAAGATGCATACCAAATGGATGATTTCAGTGAGCCCAGACTCTTGCATCTTTCCATACAAAGAAAAGCGCTGAATTCATCAACTTGAGATATCTGGTCTTCTTTAATAAACAGCAATCTTTTGATATTCCAACTAGCTGGTCTTCGTTGCACAACTTCTATATATCCTGACTCCTCCCTTACCTCTCTGGAGCAGTCCCTCAGGGCTACCTGAGAGGCTACCTTCTCAACTTTTAGGATACGCAATTTTTTTTCAGTCGACAGTTTCAAAGAGTTAAGGGGGAGCCAGGATACACAGGAGTTTTTGCCGAAGAAAAAAAACACACAAAGAAACCCCCAAAACCCGTGTAATCGAACATCAAAAGATTACTAATCACAAAAACAGACATCTCAAGTTAATGATCTTACTGCTTTTCTACCTTTGGGAAGACACAAGAATCTGGGCTCATTGAAATTATTCCTTAGATGTGCATGTCAACTATCTGAGGTCAGTACCCTGTTTTTCTCCATCCTGAATTCCTTGCAAAGGGGGTGCTGCAGTGGCTAATGGCTTAATAGTGTGTAACATTTACCATTTACTAGGATGGCAGGCAACATTTTTTGTCTGCAAAGTCATGACCCAGCATGAAGGATGCAGAGTAATGGGCGGGGCGGGGGGGAGGTGTCAGGCTGGTTCCACTGGTGGGCAGGAGGCCCCTCCAAGAGGAGGGCGCCCCTGGGACCTAGAGAGGCCTGGACTTCTAGTGCATCCCCAAGGCATGTTACACAGCCCTCCTGCCCCAGGTAGGCACTGCCCGTGTTGTCCCAGGCCTGCGGTAGGCCCCGGCTGGGACTCTCCGGTAAGCGGGGCCAGGCTCACTCTCAGTGTCCGGGGAGGGGATGGTTCCCGTGTACTGATCACACGATGCAGCCCAAGAGTTTTCGAGTTTCCAGCCGACAGCTGCACCCATTCTTCCGTTCCCTCATGGAGGTCGGCGGCGCAGGAGCACGGTGGACCGTGCCCAAGAGCGCTCAGCCAGGTCCGGACCCTGGCCGCCTCGTGAGGCCAAGACAGGGCGGGTCCAAGGAAGGGCGGGTCCAAGCTACGGAGAGGCCAGGGAAGAAGGCGTAGGCTGCAAAGAAGGCTGCGCCGGAGCTGGACGGTGAGACTCAAGGGAGAGGCGGGGTTTGCGGCGGGACGTAGCTGGCGCCCGAGGGGCGGACCTAAATGGGGGCGTGGCTTAGAGTCCTGGCAGCGACGCCATTGACGCCGGGGGGCGGGGCCATGTGGAAAAGGGCGGCCTTAGGGATCTGGGGGTGACGTAGCCCTGGACAGCGGGGGCGGAACTCGGTGAGGGGCGGAGCTGAAGGCCCCTCTTGTGGGCGGGAGCGAGGCTCGAGGCTTCTGGAGGCCCAGTAACAGATGAGGACCGGGCTCAGCGAGGGGCGGGGCTCCGGGCTGTGGTAGCCACACAGCTAATGTCTGCGAAGGTGGGCTCAGTGAGGGCGGGGTTTAGCGCTCTCGCGGTGACAGAGCCGCTGCCCCGGGCTCTTGGAAGGGCGGACCCAGTGAGGGGCGGGGCTAAGGCTTTCTCTGCAGCCCACGTATTAGGAAGCGGGGATCGAGTGAGGGATTGGGGGTTTAGAGCCCTCGAGGCTTCGCCGCCGACGCCAGGGGCGGGGCCTATCGTGAAGGGCCGGGCTCCGTGAGGGCGGGGTTAGGGCTAAGCCGGGAAGATGCCGGGGGCGGGGCCCACCGGGAAAGAGCGGGCCGGAGCAAGCTGCGGTCACCGGGGCCGGCGGGCAGCGGACGGACGACCAAACGGACTGACGGCGGCAGGGGGACGGGCCGGGCCAGCTGGGTGCACGGCGTGCCGCCACCATGACAGGTGAGCGCGGTCTGGGGTCGTGCCTGCCCTACAGGGACGGGCATGCGGCCACAGAGGCCCATAGGGTCCGGGTGTCCCCGTGCCACATCGGGGGCCCCTCGGCGCCGCGGCGAGTGACCTTGCCCGTGGCTGCGTGCCCTGTCGACGGGACGACGGCAGAACGGCGCGCGGCCCGGGGCCGTGCTCTTGAGGGGCGAGGCCAGGCCGGGACCTGGAGGGTTCTTGGGGGCGGGGGCCGTGCACAAGCCCTGGAGAGTTCTGGTGGGCAAGGCCACGCCATGCCCTAGAGGTTGCTGAGCTCTGGGGGCCGCTCCTTGGAGGGTTCTGGGGGGCGAGGCCAGGTCGGGCCTCGGAAGGTTCTAGTGGGAGGGGGCCAGGTCTTGGGTGGCTTCGGGAGGGCAGGGTCCAATGCCTGTCTGCAGGTGGGGAGATAGATGCAGGGGTGGGGATGTGGCCTGACAATGGGAGGTCAAAGTAAAAATGCTGCCAGGAGTACTCTCTGGGGTTCTACTGTGCTTCTATCAGGAGCTGTAGACACGCCATCCTCACAGTCACCCGAGAATGCACAACAGGTGGAGCGTACCTCGGCAGTGCATGGTACCTGTGGAACTCTGTGGTGCCTCCCAGGCTGCACCCCTTGCCCAGGGACAGGCCCAGGGGAATCGTGGACACAGACTTGGTCCCCCAAGGCTTCGTGACCCGTACTGAACTGCCCCAGCCCCCCCATCTTCTTTTCCCAGAATGCGGTCTGCAGCCCAGCCATCCCCCAAGGGCCTCTCTGACACAGGGACCCACCCATCACATTCCTGACCCTAACTGAGCCAGGGTGACCCTTCTCTGTGGACCTTCCCCTGTAGGAGAAGTTCCACGAGAGAGGCAGGCTGGTGACAGAGCCCATGATGGCATGGTCAGGGAGTGTGGTGGCTCCCAGAAACCATACCTTATTTCAAGGGTGCCACTCTTCTGCTTCATAAGGTAGACGTTACCTAGGGGTGGCCCACTGGGTCAGAGAGGTCCCAGAAGTCCCTGTTCTTTCCCCAGCACTCACTGGAGTCCCAGCCTGAGTCCTGCACGCAAATAGGATTTCATGGTCAGGAACCTGGTGATTTCCAGGACACCAGTGTCCCAGCCTAAACCAGAAGAGATCCCAGCTGTGACGCACTCCCCTGTCATCTCTCTGAGTCCTTTCTATTTGTGGCTGCTTGTTTCTGTGTACAGTTGACCCTTTGAACTGAGGTTTCAAATGTGAGGGTCCATTTATGTGTGGATTTTGTTCGATACATATGTACTATAAGGCTACATGATCAGAGGTTGGCTGAATCCTCAGATGCAAAATTATGGACATGGAGGGCTGCCTGTAAAGTAATGTATGGATTTGCAACTGCTCAGGGGTCTGCGCCCCCCACCCCCACGTTGTCAGGGCCTATTGTACCTACTGTGCACCTGGCCCTGCATCAGGTGCTTCCCATTCAGAACTGCTATATGGGGAAGTGTGGAATATCTCTCTGTGTGGATGAGGAAACAAAGACTGAGGTTGGGCAGATGCCTCAGACCGCTAGGGCAGTCAGTGGCAGAGCTAGGACTAGACCCTGCTCAGGCTTACCAATCCCCTTTCTCCCTGTCATCTCTGTCGCCTGGGCCTCTAGAGACCTCTTCCCTCAGAGCCCTTCATTTTGGGGATGGGGAACTGGGGCCCAGAGAGCACAGGCCTGGGAGGGTGAAACGGGCAGGCCTTCAAGGCTGCAGGCCCCAAGTTCCTGGCTCACGGTCTCCATGCACCAACAGGGACCTGCCTTGTATTGGTTCTGGGGCCTCTACAAAGGGTTGCAGAGTGAGTATGTGGGGCCTGATGTGTCTGCACAGGGCCAGCACTTTCCAGTTGTCGCTGCAGCAATTGCTGTTGCTGCAGAACCAGTCCCTGCCTTGTGGTTTGCCAGGGAGTGTACCATCTCAACTCCGTGCCTGAGGCCAGGTTGGGTACTGGGACAGGAGGGGATTCTTGGAGATTCAGTTTGGGAGGGGAGGTTGAGGTCCAAGCATCTGGACTTTGGTTGGCGGGGGGTGGGGGGCAGGGGAACTCAGGAAGGTCTCTTGCAGGGGAGGACAGTGAGCCTGAGTTAGCCAGATGGAAACCACAGGGACAGTTATTCTTGTCCCAAGGGTGGGAATCCCAGCAGTACGCTGCAGTTGGGGGTTGCTGTGCAGGGATGGCTCAAGGCCCTGGGAGGCCTGGTGAAGGCCTGTGAGGCCAGCTCCCCCAGGGCCTCTAACAGGCCAGGCTAACAGGTTGAGGGGTCCACGGTTGTGGTGCCAGCAGGGCAAGATGATGGGGAAGGTGGGGCTTAGCAGAGCTTGCTGGCGAAGGTCTGGTGAGTTTTCTGCCAGAGCATTGCTCTTCCTTTGTCCTGTAAAAACTCCGGGACTGTTTATCTGCACTTGGGACCAAAGTGGTTTCCTTTCTTGTTCTGTTTCATGCCTCTGAGTGGCCGCTTGGGTGTGGTTTGTGTGCACAGCTCACAACGACCACAGGAAGCACAGCACACAGCAGAGCCCGGAGCTTCAGCCCCCAGGCTATGCCATGGTGCCAAGTGACTCACAGCTCCAGGCAATGCAAGCCCCACCTGGCTAGCAGCCTGCAGGGTAGGAGGAGCCACCGCAGAATGCTGGCCACCATCCACTGACAGCCCTCGCCCTTGAGCCTTGGACCTACATCCATTAATTCCCAGACTCTTTAGTGAGTGCTTAGCGGGTGCCGGCCCTGCACACAGGTGTGCGCACAGGTGCACACACCGGCTGCACTGGGCAAGACAGCCCATGGCTTGGCAGGGAGCAGACGTGATGCATCTAATTGCATAGTTAATTAGTATGTTGATTAGAGAGGCAGAAAATTTAGATGTCAGGAGTTGGCCCTAACACTGTGCCTGGGTCCTGACCTCCATCACTCCACGGCTGGTTGAGGCCTTAGGCAGGTCTTAGATAAGTCTACTCGCTGTGCCTCAGTTTCTCCTTCTGAAAATGGGGGTGGTAGTCATGCTGTGTAGCGGAGCTGATGGAAGAATGACGATTATCTTTACGCACAGAGCCCACAGAATACCCAAGCATAGGTCACACTCCATGAACTATGGCCAATATTCTTAGCTCTTTAATCAGAGAGGCTGCAGGTGCTGAAGCCAGGTGGCTGGGAGGGTCCTGCCGTGTGGTGGTGGCAGGTCTTTGCATCACTGTCCCTGGCTTCTTCACCATGTTGGAGCTGCTGACAAGTCCATCTTCAAGGTTGATTTTCAGAGGCTGGGAGAATCAGAAGTTAGAAGTTTGTATTCTGGGGGAAAGAGACCGTCTAGGAGGAGGTAGCATCAGGAGAGAGAGCTGAGGAAGCCAAACAGTCTGTTGAGTTGGGCCCATGGAAGAAATGAGGGAGGAGGCCCTACTTGTTCCAACTCAATGACCCTATTTTTTTTAAAATCAACTTTATTGAGATGGTATTTACTTACAAATGCTCTCATTTTTAGTGAATAACTCCATAAGTTTTGACAAATGTATGCACCCATGAAACAGCCAGCCCAGGCCTAATCAAGACAGAACCTTTCCATCACTCCAGAAAGTTTCTTCATGCTCCTTTCCAGGGAACCCCACCCAATCCAAGAATTCGTCTGCTGTGACTCTTTTTTTCCTTTAAAATTCAGCAATGGAATTTCCAAATAGGATTTCTTTTTTAATTGGTAGATTTTATTTTTAGAGCATTTTTAGTTTATAGAAAAATGAGCAGCTAGCACAGAGGGTTCCCCCACCCCGTTTCCTCTGTTATTAATATCTTGAGTTCTTGCGGTAGGTTTATTGCACTTAATGAACCAATATCGACATAATATTGATAACTTTAGTTATTACTAACTAAAGTCCATAGTTAATACGACGGTTCATTCCTTGGTATGAGTTTTGAAAAATTCATGCTGTCCTGTGTCCACCACGGTAGTACCATACAAGTGGTTTTACTGGGCTAGAAATCGTCTGTGCTCCACCTGTTTGTCCCTCCCTCTTCCCTAACCCTGGGCAACCACTGATCTTTTTACTCTCTCGTAGTTTTGAATTTCCTGGAATATGATATACTTGGGAATCATATAGTATATGGCCTTTTCAAATTGTCTTCTTTAACCTTTAGCAGAATGCATTTGTTTCCTCCATGTATTTTTGTGACTTCATAGGTCTTTTAGTCACTGAATTATCATCCACGGTAACTTATTAAACTGAGCCACAGTTTAATGTATTATCCATTCACCTTTATATGTATGTGTGGTAAAATGTACAGAACATAAAATTTACCATCTTAACCATTTCAGTGGCATTAAATACATCCGTGATGTTGTGAAACTGTCACCACTGTGCATTTACAGAGCTTTTTCATCATCCCAAAGAGAAACTCTGTTCCCATTAAACAACAACTTCCCTTTCTTCCCTACCCCCAGCTCCTGGTAATCACTATTCTGCTTTCTGTCTTTAGAATTTGTTTATTCTAGATAGTTCATGTAAGTGGAATCATACAACGTGCGTCCGTTTGTGTCTGACTTATTTTACTTCGTATAATATTTTCATGGTCCATCCATGTTGTTGAATCCATGTATTAGAATTCAGTTCCTTTTAATGGTTGTATAATATTCCATTGTATGTATACCACATTTTGTCTATTCATCTGTCCATGCACACTTGGATTCTTTTTACCTTTTGGCTTTTGTGAATTATGCTGCTCTGAACATGATGTGCACGTATCTGCTTGAGTCTCTGCTTTCAGTTCTTTTGAGTGTATACCCAGGAATGAAATTGCTGAAGTATTTGTTTAACTTTTTGAGGAACAGCCATACTGTTTTCCATAGTGGCTGCCCCATGTTATATGCCCACCAGTAATGCATTGAGAGTTCATTTCTCCTCATCCTCATATTCATATTCCCTCTCTCTCTATGCATTTATTTTACCCTAATGAGTATGAAGTGGTATCTCTGTGTAGTTTGATTTGCATTTCCCTAATGACTAGTGATGTTGAGCATCTTTTCATGTGCTTAGTAGTCATTTGTACATCTTCTTTGGGGAAATACCTATTCAAGTCTTTTACTCATTTTTGTATTGGTTATTTTATAGGATTGTTTGTTGTTGTTGAGTTGTAGGAGTTCTTTTTATATTCTCTCTCTCTATATATTAATCCCTAATCAAATATGCTCTGCAAATATTTTCTCCCATTCTGTGGGTTGTCTTTTCACTCTTCTTTCCCCACTCAAAATAGGGTTTATTTCTTTTTTTTTTATAAATTTATTTATTTATTTATTTACTTATTTATTGGCTGTGTTGGGTCGTCGTTGCTGTGTGTGGGCTTTCTTTTTAGTTGTGGTGAGTGGGGGCTACTCTTCGTTGTGGTGTGCAAGCTCCTCATTGCCGTGGCTTCTCTTGTTGCGGAGTACGGGCTCTAGGCGCGTGGGCTTCAGTAGTTGCAGCACATGGGCTCAAGAGTTGTGGTGCACACGCTTACTTGCTCTGCGGCATGTGGGATCTTCCTGGATCAGGGATCGAACCCGTGTCCCCTGCATTAGCAGGCGGATTCTCAACCACTGCGCCACCTAGGAAGCCCAGGGTTTATTTCTTGACTTGCTAGTCTGTTACATTGGTCTGTATGCCTGTCCTTATGTCAGTACCACAGTTCTGATTCCTGTAGCTTTGTAGTAAGGTTTAAGATCAGGAAATGTGTCATCCACCTTTGTTCTTCTTTTTCAGGATTGTTTTGGTTATAAGTCCCTTGAGACTCCATATGAATTTTAGGATGAAAAACAAAAAACATTTATTGGGATTTGGATAGGGATTACATTGACTTCCTAGGTCATTTTGGGTAGTATTGTCATCCTCACAATATTAAGTCTTCCAACTCGTGAACATGGGGTTGTTACCAAGTCCAAGCTCGCTCTGCTCGCCGCACGACAGGCCAATGAATTGGAGATGAGGTATTGAGGCAAGGGATACAACTTTACTGGGAAACACGGCAGACTGAGAAGATGGCAGACTTGTGTCTGTCAAAAGACCATCTTGCCTAAGTTAGAATTCAGGCTTCTTTTATACTAAAAAGGGGAGGGGGTGTTGTTGGTTGTTGCCAGAACCCTTTGTTCTTGCAGCTGTCCACATAGGTCAGGTCAGGATGCTCCTGCAAACCTCCAACAAGACAAATATTACTCTCTGTTCTGCAACTTTAATCAATGGAAAAGTGTTACACCTAAGGTCAGAGGTTGGAGAAGGGGCTACCCTGTATATTTCAGACTATAAAGCAACATTCTAAACTTGTAGCAAAAGCAATAGAGTACAGAGGTTAATATAAAACGAACAGATCTAACATGGAATCTGCTTCAGCTCTTCCCTGTAACAGGATGTCTTTCCATTTATTTGTCTTTTAAAATTTCTTTCAGCAACGTTTTATATATTCAGTGTACAAGTCTTCCACCTCCTTGGTTAAATTTATTTCTAAGTATTTTATTCTTTTTTAACGTTTTTTAATTGACATACAGTTAATTTACAGTGTGTGTTAGTTTCAAGTGTACTGCAAAGTGATTCATATGTGTATATATATATGCTTTTTCAGATACTTTTCCATGATTTATTACAAGATATTGAGTATGGTTCCCTGTGCTAGGTAGTGGGTCCTTGTCATTTATATATTTTATATATAGTAGTGCATATATGTTAATCCCAGACTCCTAATTTTTCCCCACCATCCTCTTTGGTAACCATAAGTTTGTTTTCTATGTCCGTGAGTCTATTTCCATTTTGTAAATGAGCTCATTTGTGTCATTTTTTTTTTAGATTCCACATGTAAGTGTGATATCCTATGGTATTTGTCTTTCTCTTGCTGACTTACTTCACTTAACGTGATAATTTCTAGGTCCAACCATGTTGCCGCAAGTGGCATTATTTTATTCTTTTTTGTGGCTGAATTGTGTATATATATACTACATCTTCCTTATTCATTCATCTGTTGATGGACATTTAGGTTGCTTCCATGTCTTGGCTTTTGTAAATAGTGCTGCAATTAACATTGGGTTGCAAATTAGAGTTTTCTCCGGATATATGCCCAGGAGTAGGATTGCAGGATCATATGGTATCTCTATTTTTAGAGTTTGAGAGGGATTGGTATTAGTTCTTTAAATGTTTGGTAGAATTCACCAGTGAAGCCATCTGATTCTGGGCTTTTATTTGTTGAGACCATTTTGATTACTGATTGAATCTCCTTACTAGTTATAGGTCCATTCACATTTTCTGTTTCTTCATGATTCAGCTTTGGTAGATTGTGTGTTTTTTAGGAATTTGTCCATTTTATCTAGGTCATCCAATGTATTGGTATAAATATCCACAGTATTCTTTTATAATCCTTATTATTTCTGTAAAATTCATAGTAATATTTCTGATGTTAGTGATTTGAATCGCCTCTCTTTCTTTGTTAATCTAGCTAAAGGTCTGCCAATTTTGTTGATGTTTCTCAAGGACCAACTTTTGGTTTCATTTTTCTGTTTTTCTCTTGTTTTTCTATTTCATTTATCCTCGCTCTAATCTTTATCATTTCCGTCCTTTTACGAGCTTTGGGTTTAGTTTGCTTTTCTTTTTCTAGTTCCTTAAGATGTAACGATAGGTTATTGATTTGCTATCTTTCTACTGTTGTAGTGTGTGCATTTACAGCTATAAAGTTTCCTCTCAGTCTTACTTTCACTGCATCCCTGAAATTTTGGTATGCTCTATTTTTATTTTCATTTTTCTCAAGGTATTTTCTGATTTCCCTTGTAATTTCCTCTTTAATGCATTTGTTATTTAATTTCCACATAACTGTGAATTTTCCAGTTTTCCTACTGTTATTGATTTCTAGCTTTATTGCATGTGATCAGAAAAGATCCTTTTATTATTTCAACCCTTTAAAATATATTGACTTATTTTGTGGTTAAACATGTTTTGTGGTCTATTTTGGATAATGTTCCTTGTGCACTTGAGAAGAATGTGTATTCTGCTGTTGTTGGGTGGAGTGTTGTGTCTTTGTCTGTTAGGCATCATCAGTTTATGGGGCTGTTTACATCCTCTGTTGCCTTATTGATCTTCTGTCTGATTATTTCATTACTGAAAGTAGTCTGTTGAAGTCTTCAGCTGTTATCATAAAGCTTTCTATTTCTCCCTTCAGTTCTGCCAATGTTTGCTTCATATGTTTTGGGGCTCTGATATTTGGTGTATATATGTTATAACTTCTTGGTGATTGATCCCTTTGTTAATATATAATATACTTTGTCTCATAACAGCTTTTGACTTGAAGTCTATTTTTTCTCATATTAATATAGTCATGTTAGTTCTCTTTTGGTTACTATTTGCATGGAATATCTTTTTCCATTCTTTCACCTTCAGCCTGTTTCTGTCTTTAGATGTAAAGTGAGTCTTTTGACGATAGCGTATAGTTAAATCATGTTTTTTCAATCCTGAGAGGAAAAAATTCTGTCTCTCTAGTACTCTTACATACACACACACTCATATTTCTCAATACTTTTGACAATTCTTGTTACCAAATGTGTGGGTTTTTCCCCTACCAAGCAATTTTCCAGTTCTTTGGTGGACACCAACTGAGTGTTCTATAATTTAACTCAATTCTGACACCATCTATCCAGAGATAGTGTCAGATCCCATAGGTTAACTTTAGGCTCAGTCCCCCAAGGTTGCCCCCACTTGAGACACCAATCACAAGACAAGGTTGTCACCTGTGCTTCTGACTGACTGGCTATAAATCAGAGTTCCCACCATCCTCTCCTCTAGTTTGATCATTTGCTAGAACAGTTCACAGAACTCAGGAAAACATTTACTATTGCCTGTTTGTTACAAAGGATATTTCAAGGATACACATGAACATCTGGATGGAAAAGATACATAGGGCAAAATGTGAGAAGCGAAGCGTGGAAGCCCCATGCCTCTCCCTGTCAGCACCTTCACATGTTCAGTAACTTGGAAGTGCTCAAAACCCCGTTTTGGGGGGGGGGGGGTTATGGAGGCTTCTTTAGGTAGGCCTGATTAATTAAATCGTTGGCTGTTGAGGATTGATTCAACCTCGAGCCCCTCTCCCTCCCCAGACATTGCAGGGGAAAGGGAGATGGGGAGGGCTGAAAGTTCCACCCCTCTAATTACATGGTTGTCTCCACCTGCAATCAGCTCCTACCCTGTGGTTATTTAGGGGCTTTCCCAAGATCTCCTCATGAATACAAAGTCAGATGAGGTTGAAAGGAGCTTGTTATGAGTAACAAAAGATATCCTTTCACCTTCATGGCTCTCATCACTTAGGAAATTCCTTGGGTTTTAGGAACTGTGTGCCAGGAATTGGGACAAAGACCAAATATATATTTCTTATTATAAATCACAATATCACAAATCCATTTTGCTAATCTATGTCTTTGATTAGAGAGTTTAATCCATTTACATTTAAAGTAATTACTGATGAGGGATAACTTGTTTCTGCCTTTTTGCTGTTTGTTTTCTGTATGTCTTATAGCTTTTTTGTCTTCCATTTCTTCTTTTGTGTTGATTTTCTGTAGTAACACATTTTGATCTTTTGTGTATATTCTATGGACATTTTCTTTGTGGTTACCATAAGGATTATATATAACATCCTAAAGTTACAGCTATCTAATTTGAATTGATACCAGCTTAACTTCAGTCACATATAGAAACTCTCCTCCTGTACAGCTCTGCCTGCCCCCCATCCCCTGGGTCCACCAGGAAACAGGACAAACTGCCACAGGTAGGTAAGGCGGTGCACATGTTCAGGCAGCTGGTGCTTCAGGGACTTGGATTCTTTGCCAGCTGCCCACCAACCTCTCCTGACCCCTTGCCTTGAAAGGCTTGTCATTCTAAGGGACATTCTTAATGGGAAAGATAGTGCAACAGTGATGCTTTAATGGTGATTCTGAAAGAAAAAACAAAAGGCATTCCCCAGCCTCCTGGGCAGCAGGCATGTTGGTCTGCTGTTAGTGGCAGCTTCTCAAGGCCTTGCAGATACACCGTGCCAGCACAGGCCACTTCAAACTCTGTGCTCCTGTCTGTGTCTCCTGTCGCCATGACAACAGCAACTGTAGGAGCTTTGGGGTTGAACCTTCTCCAGGCTGCCCATGCCCTTCCCCGGGCCTGGCTCTTTCCAGAGGGCACTGAGGGGCCCCACAGACAGCAGATTCTTCGCCCTTCTGAGTTTTTTTGCAGTTAGCTCTCAGGCATAAAAGAGAGGAGCCAGAGGCTCTGTTCTGCTTTTGAGCACTCTGTACCTTTATCACTGCACCCGCCCACTCTACTTTCTGGCAAGGGGGTCAGCATGACATGGGGGAACTCTGGGCTGTGCATGAGCTGGGACGTCAGCAGTTGCCCAGGTGCTTACAGCTGGTACACCTCTTGGTGGGCACAGGGACCTTGCTGCAAGGGGTCCCTGCCATGGCTGGTTCATGCCCTCTGTGTTTGCATCTGTTTCAGAGCAGACCTACTGTGACCGCCTGGTCCAGGACACGCCTTTCCTCACAAGCCTCGGGCGCCTGAGTGAGCAGCAGGTGGACAGGATTATCCTCCAGCTGAACCGATACTACCCCCAGATCCTCAGCAACAAGGATGCGGAAAAGGTGCCAAGGAGCCTGAGGCTGCTTTCCCATCCCTTCCTCTCGGGGCTGGGAGAAGCGGGGGCAGGACAGCTTGGAGGGGAAAGCCTGTCTTCTCAGGGTGCCCTTGGGTGCAGAACATCAGCTCTTTGAGCCTTAATCTCTTTATATGTCATAAGGCCTTCTGTCCACCTCCAGAAGTGCTGGGAGGGTCACGGGAGACACGTGACAGCATGCCACAACATCAGACAGACCTAGAGGGGAGTGGGAGTGCCGGGGTGGAAGGGGAGCAGGGATGCCACACAGGCCCTACCCAGTGCCATAGGGCTCTTCACTCTGCATCTTCCGGAAGTTCAAAGTGGGCAGACATTTTGGGTGTAATCTGGCCTATCCTTTTCGGGGACACTGGGTGAGAGTGGGTGCTCCTTGCCTACCCCAGCCACTTCTCTGGCTCCCCCATGGGGCTGGGAGTGGGTGCCAGAGACCAGCTGGGGCTTTGGGGTGCAGGACCTGCCTCCAATCTGGGTGACTGAGCAAGCCCTTCTCTTGGAGCTGAGCTTCCTGCCTTGGCACAGGGTAACAGTGCCACATGCGGGGCTATCTGGAGGGTTGGGCCCTCTCCTGGGGACAGGTGAGATTGATCCTCGACAGAGCTAGAATCCACGCGGACCCTGCTATTGGACCCTGCTACAGATGCTTCTTAAGTTATAAAAGTATTACAGTGAGTTAAAAAGTAGGGTCTCAAATTTGTATCTTGTAATTAAAGGTCTAATACATCTTCATTGTAAAAAACAATTTGAAAAGCTTCAGATATTTACATGAGGAAAAGGAAACTCCTCCACACACACAACCCCACCGTTCCTTTCCTCGTAGGTACCCATGGCTTCTGCTGCACACCCACCTTTGCTTTGCAGTCTCTGTACTTTTGTGGTTTGACTCTAGTTCCTTGTAGAATGGTACACCGCCACCAGGTGGCAGCACAGGCCCATAGCCTCCAGGTTCTGGGGGTTGATGCCGAGTACCCTGTGCATTGACCTTTACAACCACATATTTTTCAGCCCACCACATCAGAGAAGCACCTTTTCTTCTCCTTAACCCTTTTCTAAAACTTGAATCACATTTATTCCTGCAGACTGTTAATTCCTGGAAGTTATCACTTATGCCGTTACCTCAGTGATTCCCTATGATGACCCTACCGTGTGGGTTTATTATTCCCTTTCTGCAAATGGGAAAACCAAGTCGACAAGGCACTAAGTTTCCACACTGGAAATAATGTCACTGCCATCTTTCTTGGTGACCTGTCCCAGCCTCCAGTGGGAGTACAAGGATTAGTGGCCATGCAGCAGTCTTGGGTGCCACATGGGAGTGGATGAGGCTGTGGTAGCAACTGCTGCCTCCCCTTGGGTGTTCCAAGCACCAAGGTGGTATCACAGCCATTGAGGAAGCTGGGGCTGGGGGCTGAGCCGGGAGAACTGCAGCCTGACCTTGTCTTGTGCACTTTCCTCCTCCAGTTCCGTAACCCCAAGGTATCTCTGCGAGTGCGTCTCTGTGACCTCTTGGGCCACCTGCAGCGGAGCGGTGAGCGGGACTGCCAGGAGTTCTACCGGGCCCTGTACATCCACGCCCAGCCCCTGCACAGCTGCCTTCCCAGCCGGCATGCCCTGCGTAAGTGTGTGTCCCAGTCCCCAGGTCACAGCATCTCCTTGCTCAGCCCTTCGCCAGAGACTGCCCTCTGGTTGCATCTTCTGTGGCCCTCAGAGAGTAGAGAGAGTACTTCAGACAATACCGAGAGCTCTGTCTCCACATCTCCCTGTCTCTGTCTCTCATGTCTCTGTCTCCATCTCTCTGTCCCTCTGTCTCCCTTTTTCTTGTACCAGTTTTTACACAAAAGGTAGCATCTTGTGCGTGCAGCTCTGCCCTTCCCTCTGTGATCTCATGAACCTGGGAATCCTTACACTTCTGATCAGAACTAGCTCACGGCTCTGTGCTGTAGCAGCCTTGAGTGAACTGACCTCCATGACGGAGGTTGTGTCCACTCTCGCCCAGGTAGATCCTCACGGCATGGGTGTTTCTGTAGAACAGCTTCTGGCACAGATGGCTGGTCCAAGACACCTGTGTTTTGGTTTAGAGGGTCCAGCCTCGGGGCCCTGGAGTCTTGTGAGTCCTGAGGGTCCCTCTGAGCTGTCAGGATGGGTACAAGGGAGGAACAGGTGGGGATGGCAGCTCAGTCCTGAGGCCTCTGCACCCAGGTCCCCAGGAGGACTGGCTACTGTCCCTCAGTCCTCAGATGAGAGCCTGGAGGCCATGAGGGAAGAGGTGACTCACCTCAGGCCACTCAGCTGGACCTGAGGCTGACATCTCTGGCCCCAAGGACAGGCTGGCAGGACTGGGCCCTGAGTTCCAGCATGGGACGGTTCTGTCACCACAGCTGTCAGGACCACACAGGCCTGCCTGGGGTCAAGTACCTTCTAGAGTGCCCTCAGGGCTCCCTGGCAGCTGGCTGGTTAGGGAGCCCCAGGGAGGTCTGGGGAAAGAGAGGGAGCGCCGTGCCCTCAAATCAGCATCATCAGACTTTGGACAAGCAGGTGTTTGCGCTGCGTGGTGCCGTGTGGTTGCCAGGGAACAGGGAAATCCACCCCCCTCGCCCACCACCGTGGTCCTCAAGGTCCCATGAAGTGGACAAAAGGAGAAGACCCCAAACTGCGCAGGGCTCCCTCCCTGGCGCTGACTCCCCTCAGACACAGGCTGGAGGGCTCAGCGCCCACGCCACCTGAGAGGCCTGGGTGGTCGGGGGAGGGCCAAGGCAGCTCCCTTGGTTTCCTGAGGGCGGGGCGACCACCTTACTCTCCAGCCCACCCACGACTAACTGTGCCCTGTGATTTTGTTTCCAGAGAACTCAGATTGCACAGAGCTAGACTCGGGCACCGCAGGCCGTGAGCTCAGTGACAGGGGTAACCGCCTCCCACGCCTCTTCTCTCTGTCCCCACCGCCCCGGGCTCCATCTCTGCCTCGGGGGCTTCTCCGTTCCCGGTCGGGCTCCTTTCCTAGCTTCCTGTTAGACAGACCCCCTCAGGGTCCTCGTTGGGGGTGTCCCTGCCTGGCTGACCCCTGCACATGGTGCGAGCCTGTCCCTCGAGGCCTCTGGACCCCTGCCCGCCCTCCAGGGCTCGGGGAGCCACTCACGTGCCTCTCTCTCCAGGACCCATGGCCTTCCTGACCTGCCTCGGCCTGGCCACGGGGCTGGCCCTCCTCATCTACTGCTGCCCTCCAGGTGGGTGCTGCCTGGCCGCGCCTCGGCCCAGTCCTCTCCAGACCTGGGGCAGGGCCCTGTCGGATGGACGGAGGCCCGCGCCTGAGGCCACCCCCTTGTGGCCCAGCGCCGTGGCCTGCATCCCTTTCCTGCCATGCTGACCTTGTCGAGGTCCTGTGTGGGGAGCCAGTGCCAAGCAGGCCCCCTCGGCATGGGGCCCCCACATCACTCAGGTGTGGGGCTGGCGATGCCGTGAGGCCGAGAGAAGGCGCCTTCTCAGTGGGTTCTGAGACCCCCTTGTCTTCCAGACCCCAAGGTGCTGCCAGGGGCTCGGCGTGTCCTGGGCTTCTCCCCTGTCATCGTGGACCGGCACGTCAGCCGCTTCCTGCTGGCCTTCCTCACAGATGACCTGGGGGCGCTTTGACCGGCGCCAGCCCCGCCTGCCTGGCTGCTTGCTGCCCGGGGGCTTTCTCCTTTTCTGTTTATTTCTTGCTGTTTATGATTTCTGTAACAAGCACTTTACCTTCACTGTACAAAGGTGCTCAACAGTATTAAATGCTTGAGTCTCCTTCCATCTCTCGGTAGTGTTTTCTAGATGATTCCAACTCAAGACACGACAGCATCTCTAGCTGGGGCTTGACCCTCCGGGCTCTCGGCTTCCCAAGTCCAACCCAAGACCCAGGTCCTGCTCAGACCACCTTCCCGGACCGCTGGGGGCCTGGGCCTCACCCCTCCATGTGGACCACCTGCCCCAGATGACCCCTGCTGTCCCCCAGTGTCTACCTCCAGATACCCCGCGGCCGTGTGTTCCCTTTCCCTCCTTCCCTGGCCCCCTCCACTGCTTCTCTCCAGAACTCCCTACCTCGAACCCCTGCTGCCGTCCCCTGGCTGGGGTGTCGTTGGTCCCCACACCTGCCCCTGCCCATCTCCCCTCCCTCCCCGGCCCTCAGCCCCAGGGCCCGAGGATGGGCGGGGCCCCCTGGGCCACTCTGTTCCCTGAGCCCTGGGCCACTGAGGGGCGCCAGCCAAATGCCTTGTGAGACCCTAGTGCACGCGTGTGTTAATTTGATTCCTCCCAGCAGCCCCAGGAGGTGGGCACTGAGATCTCTGATTTCCTAATGAAGAAGCTAAGCCTGAAAGGAGAGATCACTCAGCCAGGAAAGGGGGACCAGCACATGAGGGGCTCGACCACCATCTTCATTCCCTTCCTGTGATGTGTCCCAAGGAGATACCCCCGCTCTGTCAGCGCTCTTGTCTCTGTGCAGTCACCAGAGCCAACCCTCAGATCCTGGGCCCCTTGAGGCCCCTCAGACCACTGTCCTGGAAATGGAGCTCCTCCTTCTTGGGGGGCAATGACCTGGGCTTGGCGGGTATGGGAGGGTTCATTGGGCACAAATATGGTCAGAGCCTAGAAATGAACACAAAGTCTCATCTCTGATTGTAGGCAGAAGGGAGGTTGAGGCAGAAAAAAAGAGTCCACAGAACCTTTGAGAACTTTTAGAGATGAGAAATGTAATTGTGCCATCTGAGATCTTGGGCTCTGGCTCTTCACGCCCTCCGCCAGCGGCCTGAGGTTTGGCCACACCCAGCCTCTTGTCCTCCTCAAAGCTGAGCCCCTCTGTATTTGTCTTGGGGACATGGGCCTGTCCCCTTGACCAGTGTGTTTGTACCCATCTGTCTCACCTGCTGGCCTCAGGCTCAGGATCTTGTCCTGGAAGTGTCCCCTGTGGACACAAGAGGGCCTGGTGCTCTGCCTTTGGCTCTGGGGGCCCTGTGAGCCAGGTCCCCCCACTGCCCTCCTGCTGGCTCTGGCTGCGTGGCACCTGTCTTCTCTGTGGAGCCCTGTCGCCACCCTCATTACTGATGGGGGGCTGAAGCTCAGAGCCCAGGACCACACAGCTGCCAAGAGTGCCTTCCCCACACGTGCTCACACGCACGTACATGACATGTGCACACGTGCACGAGGCCTGGGCTGCTTTGGCCTGGGCCTGCCCCTGTTGGCTTCCTCTCCCCATTGCCTCCCCCTGTCAGCTCTTCCCCTTCCAGCCTCTTTTTGGGGAAACAGAAGTATGTTTGTTAACCAAGAATCATCATGAGCTTGCGTTTTCCACAGGGGGTTTCCGGAGGTACCCGCAGGCTGACCCCAGGAATGACGCGGCCCTCGGGCCCCCAGGGGGGTTCCACTCCCAGGTCTCAGCCTCTCAGAGCGTGTGGGAAGGAAACAAATGGGAGGCAGAGGAATCAGCTTCAAGACGTGGTCTGTGGTCCCCGTTCAGCCAGCTGGTGGGCTCATCCACTCGTGCATGCCTAGTCGTTAAAGTGAGGGCCAGGGCAAGGCAGAGCCAGACCTAGGAGCTCTCCTGCCTGCCCTGCAGCCCGGGACCGCGGCTCACCGCTCGCTCATCCAGCTCTGCACTGCTGGCCCTGGGTGTGTGTGTCTCCAAACTCTGAGCCTTAGTTAACCCCTCTGTAAGACGGGGCACGACCTTGGGGACCCCTCTTTGAGCGTGGATAGCCTGAGCTGGATGGCACTGCTCAAAGTGCTGTTCTCTGGAAATTGCTTCATGAATTTACCACTTTGCTGGAAGGCAAATGCACATTTCTCTCTGGGACAGACCCCCATTGGGTGAAATGGGCGCAGTTGCCCATGCTCAGCGGGGAGGACACAGGTGCCACCCTGAGCCGGGTGGGCTGAACGGAGCCCCCAGTGGCTGTGCCCCGCATGAAGGTTCCCCTTGATCTTGCTCAGGGTCCGGGGTGAGGGATACTGTGAACATGCCCACTCCCTTGCAGCCTCCTCAGGGCTGTGAACGTGCACCGCACTCCAGGCCTCTTGCAGACAGTTCCCCATGGCTCTTACTGCTGCAGAGGCTGACTGGAGGCCACCTTCCTGCCTGGCCAGCCAGACCAGTCCTTGCTCCTGCTTTGGACTCCGAGCTCAGAAGGTAGCAGAGGTTCTCGAGGTCAGCAGACCCCTGAGGCCCAGCCCAGCACATCCTGTCCGGTCTGCAGCCCCTCCACCCGTTGTGAGCAGACAAGATCCTGATTCCCAGGGTAAATTGCTACCCGGGCAGATGCCTGGGCTATTCTTAATGCTCGTCCTGCTCTCTGACAGACAAGCTTCGGTAAAAGTGACACGTGCCCAGTAAAGTGACAGACACAACTAGGTAAAGGGCACTTCTCTAGAAGGTGACAGACTTCTGACTGGAGGTGATAGACACATGCGGGTAAAAGTAAACGAGGCCCCTGTGTGAAGGGTGCAGACACCGAATAAACCAGTGCCTTGATCTTAGACCTCCAACCTCTTGAAATAAATGTTTATACGCCACCCAGTCTGTGGTCCTTTATTATAGCAGTCCGGGACTGAGACAGCATCCCAGAGACAGGTGGGCCCTGCAGGCCTGTGGCGGGGAAGGCCCTGGTACTGTCCACTGCCTGAGACCTGTGAGGCCCCGTGGCAGGGTTCCATGCCCTGAGCGAGGGGCAGTCAGTGCCTGTCCCAGGTCTCAGGACCCGTCTGGTGAGCTGTGGTAGTCTGGGGCACCTATTCCCTTGGCTGAAGCTGGGTCGCTTCTTGTTGCTGCTGACTTTCTCCTTCCATCCATGACTCACCAAAGCCTTGCCCTGGAGGTCCAAAGCAGCCCCCGACCTCAGACTGTTCTCGGACCCCTCTGTGGATCCCTGACTGTGCCCCGACTTCGTGCCTGCAGCTGAAGTCTGCAACGACAGCCCAGACCACCCGCCAGGCCGCTCTCCCATCTGCCTGCCCCTGCTGGTCGCAGCCACTCGGTGCCTCCACTCTTAGGTTGGGACTGAGGCAGGTGGAACAGTGGGGCATCCGTGTCTAGGCACAGCACCTCCCCCCATAAGGCCATGTCCTGCCCACCACGTGGTCACTCAGTGACCATGACCTGGAATGAATTAAGTCCATCTGGGCGTGAAAGACACCATGGGCCACAGTCTCCCCTGCTGGCACTCAGGCCCTCAGCCTCTGTCCCTCGTCCCTGCCTCCATGCCTCAACAACTGGGACTGTCCACGACCTATGCCTCTGCACCTTCACACGTGCTATTCCCTTGGCCAGAACACTCTTTACTAACCACCCGCCCCCTGCCATCTACTCAACCTAGGTCTCTGGTAAAATGCCACCTCCATCAGGAAAGCACCCCCCAAACTCCAGTAAGAAAAGAGTAGTTCCTCATCCTGGCTACCACAGTGCTGGGATAACTGTCCCAGCATCTCCAGTCTGCCTGAGGTGGGGAAGAGCTCCCATGTGTAGGGAGGGGAGTGAGGGAGGATCGGGGAGGATTGAAGGGAGGGAAGTGATGGGGGCACTCTGGAGAAGTGCGTCTGTGAAGAAGGAGGTGTGTGTGTGAAGAGTACTGGTCTTGTGATTCAGGGAGTTAGGGCCCTAAATGCTCTTGCCATCAGTGCTGTGGTTTCAGGCTGGGTGGGTCACAGGCTGGGGTTTATGGAGCCAGAAATGCAACTGCAATTTGCACACCGCAGGGAGAGGGCACAGGGTCTGGGTAGGGGTGCTGACGCTGTTGGATTCGGGGCTTGGTATATCCATTCCTGCCAGGTCAGTGCTCTGTGGACTATCTCAGAGAGGATACTGCCCACCCTGCGCCCCCCAAACCTCTGCACAAACCCCAGGCCTGACCAAACCCTGGGTCAGGTCCCTGCTGGATCGGTCCTGGGACCCCAATCTTGTAGACTGGGTGGGGGTTTGGGAGCATGGAGCAGGGGCCCTTCCTCGGCTCTGGCCAGGTAACGGCTGGGGCCTCAATTCTTATCCCACCTGAAGGCAGGACTGGAGCCCCATCTCCCCTCTGAGGGCGCTGAGGACTGAGCCAGGGCCTGGGGGGCACTGCTGCCATGGGCCTCTTCCCTGGGCCACACACATATCCAGCCCCTTAGTTAGCTTAGTTTCCCTTGAAATAAATACTCGAGAGAAAGGGAAGAAAAATGTTAGAACATTCAGGTCCTTGATTTTTAAAAGTAATGTGGTGAGAAAATAGGAATTAAACTCAAAGGCAGTTGGGAGAGAGGGTACCTAAGAAGGGAGGGAAATGGTTAGGTCGGTGTGGCAGGTGTGGGAAGGAAGAATGACCAAATCCTGCAGCAAAAGTCCACCTTCTCAGTCTGCTGGCCCCCCTCCCATTCCGGCCTACCTTCCTCAGAGCCCCCGACTCACCCTGTCCTTCCCCTGCTCAGGTCCAGTGGGCCAGGGCCTTGAAGGGTGGACAGTGGGGATGGGGACTCAGGGAAGGAGAACCTGTAGAGTGAACCAGATCTAGAAGACACGCAGGGTTTGAGCCAGGCAGGAATAAACTGTGGTGTCCTCAGACACGTGGGGGGCCTGAAAGACGAGGAGACAAGAACAAGGGTTCCTGGAAGGAACAGAGGGGTCCTGTGTGGGCTCCACTGGCACAGAGCTACTTCCTCATCGGGTGACTCTGCCAGGGGTGACCTGGGGATGACTCATCTATCCCTACCCCATCTGTCTATCATCTCTCTGTCTCTCTCTCATCATCTAGCTATCTAGCTAGCTATCATCTATCTATGTATCTATCTATATATCTATCAATCAATCTATCATCTATCATCTATCTCTATCATCTATATCTATCATCTATCTATATCTATCTATCATCTATCTATCTATCATCTATCTATCCATCTGTCCATCAACCTATCATCTATTTGTCATCCATCCATCAGTCATCATCTCTCTTTTACAGTAAGAAGGTTAAGCACACAATCCTCCCATCTCACTCAGCTGCCTCAATTCCAAGCTCTGCATGACTGCCCCTCCCCAGCACTGACCACCACACTCCTTCAAGTTCAGCCCCAGCTCACGTGGCCTCAGGGTTCGTGCACCACGGGCTGTCGTTCCACAGGGCACCCTCCTGGTCCTGGGTCTTGGAGCATAAGCCTTGAGGGCTCCCCCACTTTTGACATCCCTGTGTGTGTCCCTCTGCGAAGTCCCCCAACTCGGCATGTACGTTTCCTTGCTTCTTACTCCTTAAAACCCCTCGCTCACTCTCAGGGTCTCTGCCATCCCCAGGGAGGGCAGAGCGGGGTCCCTGGGTGGGGCAGCCATACAGCAGGGCAGAGGGGATAGTTAGCAAGCAGTGGATGTTGGGATCTTGGAGGATTCTCCAAGGGTTGTCACACCCGCCTGAGTCTGGCTTGGCTCTGACCAGCTCTGTGGGCCTTGGTTCTCTGTCTGTCCCTTGGCCGCTGTGACACACGCACAGGGCTCAGAACTCGAGGAGGAGGGATTCTGTTGCAGGTGTTTACTAAATACCTACTGCATGTTAGACACAGTGCTGGGGACACAGGCTGTGGGCGGTTGCATCCGGTGGGAGAGCCATGTCAGATCAAAGAGAAGTGCAGGTATGAGTAGGGGTCCACCTCCTCCCCCAGCTCAGGCAGAGAACCCCCAGCCTTTTGGGAGATGGTAGGCAGAACCCTCCTTCTCAGGAAGCAGTCCTGGTCTTGGGCCAGATGGTGCAGGGGTAGTCAGGGCTCACACACGGGCCCCAGGGGGACACTGTGAGCAGCGACGCTAGCCAAGTAGCCCACCATGACAGTGATCAGAAGTGATCGGGGGGGCCAGTGGGGAGGACCCTAGAGAGCAGCAGCACGTGCCAAGGCCCTAAGACAGGAATGCATCTGGAGTGAGGGGCAGGGGACCGGAACTGTCGAGGCACGAGCCTGGGTGCTGGTGGATGGGGAGGTGGGGGGCTGTCATGTGTCCCCTTCGGGGGGAGTAGCTAGGGCAGGGGCTGTAGGGGGCTGGGATGCACAGACCCACCCTCTGTCATGTCCTGTCCCCAATGCCCCTAGCACCCGTGGAGGCCAGCCTGACTTGGAGACTTGGCACTCGGTCCAGCCATCTGGAGCTTACACTCTCCGGCCACATCCGGGCAAACTTCCTGTCCTGGCCAAAGGAGGAACTAGGCCTTCTGCTGGCCATGTCCGTGGTCCACACAGGCTGGCATCCCTCTGTTCTGGCTGCCAGCCAGCCCACACCACAGGCCACAGACTGCTTCAGGCTACCCCAGGGATGTGGTGCTGGGCAGGGCTGGACCGGAAGGGACGGGCCCAGATCCCATCCTGGACCCACCATGAGGGCCAGGTGGTGGGGGAGGTTCGCAGCCAGGAGTGTGACCTCTGCTGCCTCCTGGCAATAATGAGACAGCCAAGGTAAGACGTGCTCATAGTGACTGGCAGGAGGCGTGGTCCTCTATACCGCTTGCTCCCAGAGCCCAGCTACCTGCGCAGCTCTGCACCTGCCTTCTCCTGGTTGGGTTGGCCCCAGGCTCATTGGCTCCTCTGGGAACATGTATCCACCCACTGCCCACCTGCTGGTCTTGCTCCTTCATGGACCTCACCCCATGTGTGGATCACCTTTAAAAACCTTCTTTATGAGACATTCAGACACTCAGAAGAGCAGAGAGCTGGCCCCGTGGCCCCAGCTCTGCAGCTGCCAGCACTTTCAATCTTGTTTCATCCATTTCCCTACGTTTTTTCCTGGATTATTTTAAAGCAAAGCCCAGAATTAGACCATCTCACCCACAAGCACGCCTGTTTATCGATCACTTGGTGCAGAGATGATCTTTCAGTCCCACAGAAGTCTGTGGGGTCACCTGAATGTCTTAAGGGAACAAGGTGTTGGAACTGCCCCAGGCTCAGAGCAGGGAGGGCAAGAGACGTGATGGGGAGGGGCTTTGGGAGCTCCTGGGGGCTGCATCCCCACCCAGGACTCCAGTTGCTTGAGGGGGTTCTCAGGTATCCCATCTGGAGAGGACCAGGTAAGGGCATTACTGCCTCAAGGAGATGAGGGGGTGGGCCAGCGGGAGTCAGAAAGGAGGTGACAAGGAGGCAGAGAGTGAGGGCTCAGGCCCTAGAGGCCACAGGGTAGACTAGGGGAGCTGCGAGGTCCCAGGAGGTGAGATGTAGCCCCGCGCCCCCCCCAGAGGCCGCGCCTGGGCCTTGCTGGTGTCTCCGCAGGGTCAAGGCGTGCTCGGCTCCAGCCCCACTCTCCTGGGTCCCCTCGGCCTGAATGACCAGCAGTGCCCAGCACCACTGCAAGTTGGGCCCATTCTGTGGGCATGGAAGGGAGCTGTGTAGGCATGCAAACGGCAGCACACGTGGGAGTGCTGGAACCTCCCACGAGGGTCTGGTCAGCGGCCACCAGGCGGAGTGCCCCAAGGACACATGGAGGTGACGTCTGGAGATGCCAACAGAGGCTGCCCCCCCCCGAAGGTCAGAGGCTTGTGGGGAGGGAGAGAGGAGGCCTGCACAGGCCGGGGGCTCTGAGGGGCAGGATGCCGTGCCCAGGCCTGGGGCTGGTGGGGGGGTGGGGGCGGGGATGGCACGGGGAGCCACGAGGAGGTGCATCAGCTTTAATGGTTACTTGTACTTAGAAAAGTGGGGGCTCAGACCCCCAAGGAGGGGCTAGGGCCCTGCCCAGTCCCTGCTGGTGGAGGGTGTGAGGCCTGAGTCAGTGGCCACAGTGAGGGGCCCACGGGGACGCTGGTGGTCTACAGTCCTGCGTCAGGAAGCACAGAGGTCACGGCTCGCCCAGGGTGGGCGGCAGGCAAGGCCAGGACACTGCTGCACTGGCAAGGGCGGGCATCGCCTCATCCCTCTGGAAACGTCCTGGGCCGGCACCAGCCCCTTGCCCCCAACCCTTGGGCCTGCTGCACGCCCACAGCAGCGATGACCCTTGCTGGGGGTTCTCCAGTTCCACCTTCTGGGCCTTGGCCGCTCCTCGCTCCGGGAGGAGGCGCAGCCGAGGGTGGAGCAGGTCCGTGCTGCCCAGAGCAGCCTGAGCGCGCGGCTGGCCTGGATGCCGTCCAGTAGGGCCAGCCCAGGCTGTGGCGGTTTGGGAGAATGCCGTGCACAGGAAGGTGGGCCTCAGGGGGCGAGGTGCCTCCTGGGTCTAGGCAGCTGCGGCCAGGCACGATCCAGGGACACCTGCCAAGAAGAGGGAGGAGAGACGTGAGGGTCTGCAAGGCTGGGGGGCCTCCAGCTCTGGTCTGGGGACTCTGTCTCAGAGTTGTGTCTGGCAACCAGCCCACAAGTGTTGGGGCCGCTCTGACTCTGGAATCAGCCCACTTCTGACCTGGGAGAGCCACAGTTTCCCTTCCTGGGTCACTGTCAGGATTTAAGAGCCGGGCCCCCTGGACTTCCCTGGTGGCACAGTGGGACCTCCCTCGTGCGGCAGTGGTTAAGAATCTACGTGTCAATGCAGGGGCCGGCGGGTGGCCACGTGCTGGGGTCCCTCAAGGTCTCCTTGCACGGCTGATGCGTGGGGAGAGTCGGGACTGTGTTTGGGGCACACAAGCAGGTGATTAACAAACGGCCCAGTCGTCATGCGGTGAGCACGGGAGCAGGCTAGCATCCAGAGGGTTCCTTGGGGGAAAGACTTAACAACAAACTGGGGCAGCAGCGGGGCAGTGACTGGGATGCCAGCGGGGTCAACAGGAGCGGTGAGGGCACGTGGAGGCCAGGTGCTCACAGCAGGGCCACACAGAGGCCCCGGCCCCAGCATCCGGCCTCCGCGTCCGCTTGCTCAACCTGGAAGGTTTTCTAACGTGGCCCCGACACACGGGGGCTTGCTGTGTAGGGACAGTCTCCTGTCCACTGTCCACTCTGCTGTGCTAGAGGATGGACAGCTGTCTGTCTGCGGCACCCACCTCTTCTCCGGGGCAGGCCCGAGCACTGCTGGGCCAAGGCCGTGTGGACCTGTGCTGTGCAGCCCTGGCCAGGGCTCCAGACTCTGGGCACGGGACACACGCCAGACCCGTGGACCTTCTGCATCTGCCTTCACGACAATCAGAGTTGCCTGTGTCTGAGCCCCCACCAACCACCATACGGTAGGGACTTGTTGACTGTGGTACGGGGGTCACTCGACCTCCTTGTGGCCCCTGCTCCCAAGTGGGGTGACCTCGGGCAGGCGCTGGGTCTCTCTGCGCGAGGACAGTGGGCTGATGTGGTGTGGGGGTGCACAGGGCCAGGGGCGCCCACCTGCGAGGCCTGGGCGAGGGCAGATGCAGCCACGGGGGCTCTGCACAAAAGACTCGGAGTCCCCCACGCTGGGTCAGCGGCCCCGTGGGGTGAGCGGGTGGGCTCGTGGTGGAGTGGACTGTGCAGGGGCCTGCCCTCCCAGCTCACCTGAGCCCCTACTGCTGGGGCGCCACGTCCCCCGTGGGCTTCTGGACACCGAAGGCAGTGATGAAAATATTGACAACGACGATGATGAAGACCAGGCCAGTGGCCAGGTTGTTGAGGAAGTCCAGCTTGGCGTGCTTGGCGGGGTTGTTGAGGTCGTACCTGACTGTGGGCGAGAGGGAGCAGACGCTGCCCAGGCTGTGCGACGCCGCGGGGCCCTCTTCTGTCCCCCAGAGAGAGACACGGCTGCTCTCACACACGGCAGACCACGGGCTCTGGCCCGGGCCGTCCGCTGTCTGGGGCCCGACGGCCGCAGCGCCTGCTCGCTCTGTGAACAGAAGCTCCGAGCGGCCCGGTGCCTGGTCACGAAGTGGACGGTGTGAAGGCCCAAGGCCCAGGCTTGGATTTTAAGGCACAATGTGCTGAACACGCGCAGGCAAGTACCTTTCTGAGCGCTGGTGCACAACCATCTAGCCATCCTCACACCTCCCCATGGCCATCCTTATGCCCACGCTCTAGGTAAGGAGACAGAGGCCCAAGAGGTCATGTGACCTGCCTGAGGCGACACAGCCAGGCAGAGGTGGAGGGGCCCAAAGCCCTTGCTGCTCCCAGCCCTGCGCCTCCCCTGGGGTCCCTAGAGTCCACCATAAGGTCTAGAGGGTACACAGCAGGTGCCTAATACACAACTCTTCGTATAGTTAGGACACCTTCCTGTGTCCCCAGCTTGGGTGAGTGGAACAGAGACACGGGAGGGCCCTCTGGGGGCCACAGTGGGAGCTATATTTCGGACCACGTGGCCTGGTGAGGAGGGCTGGGCTCCCGTGTAGCTCTGGGAGGGCCTGCGAAGCACCCAGCGGGGCAAGTCACCCACCCCAGGGTGTGTGCAGACAGGAGCAGCTGAGCGCGGGGCGGGGGGACCCCAGGGCCCTCCCCCTGCCAGGCCCTCTGCCCAGGCACGCACCGAGGAAGATGAGAAGCACGCCCACGCCAATCTGCAGCACCAGGGAGATGGAGATGAGGACCACCAGGGGGATGAAGAAGGCGAAGCCGGGGCCCTGTTCCACCACAGCCTTCAGCTGGGAGGCGTTGGCCATCAGCAGCGCGATGTCCAGCATGCTCTCGGCCGCACTCTTCTTGTTGGCGTAATGGTTCATGTTGATGGGCCGGTTCCTGCCCCAGCGGGGTGGCTGCAGGGAGGGGGTGGTCAGCCTGGGCTCCGTGGCAGGGGCTGCAGGCCTGGGCCCACCCTGGGGTCCCCCCCTCTTTGAGCCTGGTCTCCTTCCCAGGTACCGACGGGGATGTGGGGGTTGGTCGGGTCAGCAGGTGAGGGCCCAGATGAGGGCTCGAAAGAGAAGCGATGATTAATAGAACAAGAGGCCCAGAGAAGGCTGTGCAGCCCCTGCAAGACCCACCCTAGGAATCAAGTCCTGGAAGAGAAAGGAAACAAAACACCCCCTTAGCACACGCTCTGGTGGTAGATGGGAAAATGCTGCCCTTGTCTGCCCGCCATGGGTGGGGCCACCTGGCAGCCTCCCTGCATGCCCCTGCCCGCCGGGGGCCCGCCTGCCCCCCACCCCCCACAGGAGGTGATTGGCGCCAGGGCGGGAAGTGATGTTGACGGCAGCTGGATCCCAGATTCCTGCACACTTGCCCAGACACGGAACAAGCCTTCCCGGGACGGCTGACCTGCCCAGGCCATCTCCCAGCTGTGCGGGCACACAGCAGGTGCTCAATCGATGCCTCAGCATTCTACACGGCAACTGAGCTTAGCTTCTTCCTTCATTTTTATTAAAAAAAAATTTTTAACCACTTTACTGAGGTGTGATCGACACACAAAAAGCTGTACATTATAAACGAGTCTGGAGCCTTGAAGAGTCCGCAGCTAAGTGTACACCATGACACCACAGCCACCTCCAGGCCACCACACATCTACCCTCCACAGTCTCCTCCTGCCCCTTTACTATTAGTATTTGTGATGAGAACACACGAGGTCACCCTCAGGGTGCTGTACTGGTCCCGACATGCAGCACAGTGATCTTCAGGGCTCATTCTGCCTTCATGGTCATGTTGATAAAAACAGGAACACAAATTCTGATACCTCCTCCCTCACTTCCAGCTGAGAACATCCCCAGCCCTCAAGGCCAGGGCCCCTGTCACTCCCAAGTGCCCTCCATGCCCCGAGACCCCACCCAGAGCTGACATCCCCTGCAGGATAGGCTCTTCTCTCCTGGGGCAGGAGGGGAGTGGGTAGTTAGGCAGGAGAAGGCCTGCCTTGAAGGCTAGAGTCCAGGCCACAAAGACCCCTCCTGGGACCTGAGTTTGCATCTCGGAGCAGCCGTTTCACTTGAAGGCGGCTCTAAGCTGCCAGGCCTCCTCTTTGTATCCGGACTATCCACTCTCCTCAAGCTCCCCCTGGCCAGGCCACTCCCCAAACTCCCAGGACAAACCTGTACCCCTCAGCCCTGGCCACTTGTCCACAGGCATCCCTGAGCCACTAGGCCTCCTGAGGCCACTCAGATCTTGTTTCTAGTCTCATGAAAGATGCAGGGATGGGAGGTGGGACTTCTGGGGAGGGCAAGCCTCTATTTTCTGCAGCTGAAGATAATTCACCATGGAAATTGTAGGACTACAGAAGGGTGGGGTCCTCACTTTTACATTATATCTTTTAAAGTTTAAATGTAATCTAGAATAACAAGCCCAGGAGGCAGGATGGGAACATATGGCAGCTCTGCTGTGTCCTGCTTTCCCTCAGTGTCAGTTGTTCTTAAGTAGCAAAGCCACTTGGTTTAAAATTCTAGAGCCAAGAGCCCCCAGGGAAAGCCGCCTCCGCTGGACCCAGGGCCCTGGCGCTGCTCTCTGGGAAATTCCATGTGCAGCCTGGGGCCTCCTCTTTCTTTCTTCGAGTGGGGTCTCCGCTTTGCCTCTCCCTGCCATGCCTACAGCTGCACTCACAGCTGGGTGGGCCACCCTCCCAGACCGAGAACACCCAAGGCACACCCCGCCTCCCCAGGGTTTGCGCCCCTCCTCGAAAGCACCCAGGCTGTCTCCCAGCTCCGCTCGTGCCGAGCGGCCCAGCTGGCCATGCTCCACCCTGTGTGTGCTCCTCTGGGTGCGGGCATCCTGGGGGCGCTGGCCTGCTGGCCACGCTTCAGAAACCAGAAGTGCCCAAATGTCTTCCCTTGAGGCCACCCCAGGGCTTATCCTAGTCCCTGGTCCTGGAGGAAAAGCCAGGTGCAGACCTTCCGAGGAGCTTCTACCTTCTGGGGGCAGGGGAGCCATATACACACCACACACACACACACACACACACACACACACACACACACACACACAAACGCCTAACACACGTCTACACACAAGCACAATACATATACGTGTGTAAGCATACACAAACATGTACACACGCACAAGCACATATGAGCACATATGCAGACACGTATATATACATGTACACACATATATACAACACACACGTATAATGCACTAGCAAACACACACACACGTACACACCTAGGCTAACTGTGAAGGCTTCTGAGCAGGAGGGAGAACTCCTTTGTATTCTGAGCTCTTGAGCTGTTTAATGTTTTACGCCGATGCAGCCACACACACGTTCACACACAGAGTGATGCCAGCAGCAGCAGTGCCCCTGGCACAGGGCGCCTGTGTCCCACTGTCCTCCCCCTCGGGTGCCCGGGTCACAGCCCATCATCCCACTCACCCTTTAGCTGGGTGCTTTCCTCGCCGTCCTCACACCCTGCTTACTGAAGGTAAACTGAGGCTATATGGGGAGGAGCCTTGTCCAAAGCCAATAGCAAATGAGGGCTGCACTGGGATTTGAACCCAGCTCCCAGGGCTCAGAAGCCCTAAGAGCTGACACCACAGTCCCCTCAGGCCCTGCAGAGGGGGCTTGGGGGCAGGGTCACCCGTGAGGCTGAGTGCTCAGAAGTCCCCAGCCCCTGGCTCTAGCTGTGTGACCGCAGGACAGCCAGCCCCCCGCCTGCGGTTCAGACTCCCAGGTGTGCAACAGGGCCGCAGAGCAAACACGCCGGGAGGTTCTGGGGGGTCTCGCCACTGTCTCAGGGTCCTGGGTGGCAAGCAAGGGCCCCAGTTCACGTGGCCCTGCTGATGCAGGGCACTTCCTGCCCACACGGCCATCTGCTTCCTGGTCAACCTGTGCAGTGATGAGGAGGGCTGGCCAGAGGCTGCAGGCCAGGGGGCTGCTCGGGGCAGCTCTGGTCAGGCCCCAGCTCACTATAGCTGGGCAGAGTAGCCTTGACAGCACGCACCCCCCTCACCGGGCCTCAGTTTCCCCATCTGTACACCCCAGGCCACAGTCTGGGAAGTTCCACCACCCACCAAGCGCCCCCACTAACAGTGAGAACACTACAGAGTGGGCGCCTAAAGCTGAGGGGGGCGCCCCCAGGGCCACCATGAGGGAGGGGCAGATCAGAACTTGAACTCAGCCTGTCCACCTCAGAGCTCAGGGCCGCCCAGGACACAGCACAGCCTCATATCCACCCTGGGGAGGGGGCCCAGGAGGTCTGTGTGGTAGGGCCTTGTGTGGGGAGCAGGCTGCAGGGCTGATCCACTTCCCCCCTGCCTGACCGCGGTGCCCCAGGCCTCCTGGGGAGAGGCACTGAGCTGTGGGGGGAGCTCTGGGCCCTAGAGGTGACCGCTGCACAGGTGAATCCCAGGGATGCTGGCATCTCGAGAAGGCCACCCGGGTTTGAGGGGCAGTAGGAGCCCACCTCTCACAGCTGCAGAGCCCACTGGACCTGGGCAGGCTACCTGCCCACCCAGCTGCCAGGAGCCATGCTGGGACTCTGCCACTGAGACCCGGGCAGGGCAGGGAACAAACACCCAGTTCAATGTGTCCCTGGGGCCAAGAGGACTTCCCTAAAACCTCAGTGGCATCCCAGGAGCTGAGTGAGCTCGGGGCTGCCAGATTTTTTCTTCTCTTAAAAGCCAGGAAGGAGCCTGTGGGGAGGGAGCTAGCTTTGGCAGGGGTGCCCACAGAGCTGGCTCCTTGAGCCCACTTTCTGTGGACAGAGGACCTCATCCCAGCCATTCATAGGCAGCTGTCAGGGACCCAGGCCACATGGCCCAGGGTCACACTGCTAGGCAACCTCAGTTTGGACAGGGAGGGGAGTTGGGACAGAAGCAAGATTCAAAGCAGGCCTGTGGTACTCAGAGCACTCAGTTTCAGCACAACGCATCCTCCAGTCCACCCTGGGCTCAGATGGGCCCCATGGCCTCCAGCTGGGCTCTGGAGGTCTGGCCCACCCCCACCTTCTGCCTCTACATCCTCTGCTCCCCTGGGAGACAAGGGCGGGCGAGGGCTGTGCCCATGGAAGCTCTGCAGGACCTCAGGGTTTTGGTTATGGACTTCCTCCGATCCCGCCTGCCCCCAATTCCACCACTGACTCCAAACGCCATGTACACGTATGGAACAAGGAGCCCACATGGGAATTCCTGCCACCCTCCTGGAGCCCAATTACACATCTGTAGAACAAAGACCAAGGCTCCCAACAAACCTATGAGTCTCGTCAGCCACGCCGGGGGGAGCTGGGGTGAGAGCCTTCCATTAGCACCTCCCCTGCCACACCACAGACCAGCAGAGTGACTGGTGTGTGCCTCAGTTTTCTCACCTATAAAATGGGCAGATGGGCACATGAAGGAGAGTGAATGAAGGGCTCAGAGGCCCAGAGGCTGGCCAGAGCACAGCTGACACAGGGTAGGACTGGACGGTGCTCTTCCTCGCCACCCAGGCCTCACCACTTTGAAAGGTTGCCTTCCAAACGAACTGCGCCAATTTGTAATCAATTCCACTTAAAAAGTCCATAACAAGGAAGAAAAAGTAGTAGCCCCAGAAACTGTGTGAGCAGAGTGAGACCCGGGGTGCCCTGGAGGCCCAGCTCCAGATGCTGGGCTACTGAAACCACTCCTGCATGGGGCCCTTCCCCTTGGGCTCAGTGGGCAACAGTGGACGTAGGGGCTCTGGTGTCCTCACCTCTGGGCTGGGACCTGAGAACCGACCAAGCAGGATCTATTGGGGCCTGGAGTGTCCCTTGTCTGACCCACTAGCGCAGGGCATAAGCTGCTACTGTGGCCACAACCTGGGCTTAGCATGAAGGTCCCTGCCGCAGGTCACGCTGGCTCACTCCTGCACTGTCCCCACACCGTCCGCATCCCGCCAGCCCTGAGAGGTCTCTCGTTCCATGTCGGAGTTCCTGGCAGGAAGTTTCACTGGGAGTGGGGAGGGGTGGTTCCCCGCAGCAGCTGGGCTGGGTTGGGCTGTCCTGCTTCCTGTGGGCCCAGCAATGGCCAGCAGTGACCCCACGGCCACGTCGGGGTTGTTTTTTAGAACATGGCCAAGATCCTGCCAGCCTCAGGATCTCCAGGAGAGCAGAAATGAGAAAAAGAGCAAACTCGTGACTTCCCTGGCGGTCCCGTGGTTAAAACTCCACGCTTCCAGTGCAGGGTGTATGGGTTCAATCCCTGGTCGGGGAGCTAAACTCCCACACATTGCACGGCACAGCCAAAAAAAAAAAGAAAAGAAAAAAGTTAGCTCTATTTCTCTTAAAAAAAGTTTTAAGAGAAAAAGAGCTAACTTCCCCCCGCAGCTGAGGCTGTGCATGCACCCCTCCCTCCCAGGACACGGCTTCCAAGCCCAAATGTGGCCCCAGGAGCCTCACTGCACACTGTCCTACCACTCCCCTGCTGTGTCCTCAGGTGGCTGCGGCCCCAGAGTCTGCTGCAGGGTCCAACGCAGCTGCCCCCTAAGATATACCCTGGGCATGACACAGCCACGGGCCACATTTATTTTCACAATAAAATTGACGTTCGCTATGCCTTTTACTAGCAGCCAAACGCACTGACTTACTGAAGGTACCAACTCACTCCTGCAGGGGCCCTGAGCAGACTGGCCTTGCGTGGAGGCCACGGGAATACAGGGAGGGTGGAGGGGTACATCCTCAGAGCCACCACTGCCCCGGCCTGACAGGGCTCCTCTGCCCATGGGTTACACATGCAGCTCTTCCCCGAGCCCAGACCCCCTGGGAGGTGAGTGATTCTGCCCCACCTCACAGAAGAGGAAACTGAGGTTCAGAGAGGGTGTGCCCTTGCCCAAGGCTGCACAGCAGGGCGTCTCGAGACTGACGGGGACTCTGGGACTGGCCTTCCCAGGCACTGGGTCAGTCCTCCTGTAGCAAGGAGCACAGTGAGAATACAGCAGTGACCAGTCCACACACCCTGCTCTCTGGAGCTCCTGCTTCCGTGGGGACATATCGGAAGATCCTGGGGTTCGCCCCCCCTCCAAGCAAGCCTTTCTACCCCTCCTCAAGTGGGGGTCACCAGGTGTGGAAGGGCCAGGTAAGGTGCAGGGGGAGGGCCGCGCCTGCCCACGGGGATCGCCCCCCCGGGGAAGGTGCTGCCCTTTCCAGACCCTGCCGGGGCATCCTCTTTGGAAGAGGGTCTCATGTGGCAGGCAGGAATGTCAACCATGCTGTGCCCAGCTTCCTCCAGCACTTCACACACACCAGCCCATTTCGTCCGCACCATGACCCTCTGAGGAGGCACCGCTCTCACCCATTTCACAAATGAGAAGCTAAGACACAGAGTGACGGGCCCACGAACACAGTGCGGCAGGTCCTGAGGGTGGGAAGGGGAAGGTGGCTGCTGGAGAGCAGTTTCAGGTGGGCCTGGGCGCCAGGCAGGGGAGCAGAGTAGCCTTCACTACTGACCATCTCTCCCAGAGCCTCCCTGCCTGTGACTGGAGCCCCCCTGGAGGAATGTGTTCACTCCATATGAGCTTCCAGCCCCTCTTACAGCCTCTGCAGCTGGCAGGGTCTGACCCCCGCCCTATACCACCTCTTCCTCAGCCCTGATGTACAATACTTGGTGGTCCAGCCCCTGGGCCTTTCGCCCACTGTTCTCCCTGCCTGGTATCCACATCCCATTCCAGTCCTCCATGTCTCAGTGCCAATGTCCCCACTGGTCAGGAAGCCTTCCTGACCCCGCTCCCACCTGCCTTCATGACCAGCCCCTGGGAGTTCAGCACTCCGGCCGTGGCTTCTCCATGTGGACTGGTCTCAGCTCTCAGATTGAGTGTTACAGGGCTGCAGCACCCACAACTGGTCCCAAAGCCAATGCAGTGATTCCGGAGCACACCCATCCTGGCTGCTGAGGGGGGGTTCCCCAGCCCAAGGCCTCATTCGTCCCACATGCTCTCCCCCCAGCCCCTAAACATGGCCTGGTACCACAACATCGCCTAGGACTGGTCACCCACACCTGAGCAGTGCCAGTCTTTGCCCCAATCTGGTGCACATGGCTGAGAGGCCACCGTCCCTGCCCCCATCCCCAGGGGGTCAGGAACTGAAAGAATGTCCAAAGTCAACAAGTTACCAGAGAGCAGTGCACAGCACTGCGCCACAGAGGCCCTGGGGAAGTGCTGGTCCCAGGCAAGTCGGTTAGGAATCGCTACTCCGGCCCTGCGCCAGCCGTGGGACAGGACCCCAGGGTGGGAAAGTACCAGCTCTAATATGAGACCACTGCCAGGTCCTGCCCCACGCCCACAGCGCTTCCAGGCCAGCAGGGCAGGCTCTGAATATGCCGTGAGAACCCGCGGGTGGAGAGAGGAGAGGAGCCCACAGCGACCCCAAGTTCCCCATCAGGGCTCACACAAGACGGTGCGGTCGCCGTGGACACCGTGGGTGACGTCACTGTCTGCCCGCTGCTGGCCTGGGGCCCAGAAGCCGAGATCCTCTCCGCCCAGTGCGGGCGCGCATCGAACGGGAGGAGAGGCAGAGTTGGAGTGCGGTGTGAGAGCCGGGAAGGCAGGGGCCCGCGGGACGTGGCGGCGGGGAGGGGGGGCGCCCAGGCCCCTCGGCTGCGCGGCTCGCCGCCGGAGCTACCTGCCGCCGGCTGCGTAGCGCAGCCAGCCAACCGCCCGCGCCCCCGCTCACCTTCCGGGGCGGCTGGAGTCCCCGGGCCGCCGCTGGGGCCCCCGACCGCGCGGGTAGGGGCCAGGACGCACGGGGCGTGGCGACCACCGCCACCCTCAAGGCGGACGCGGAGCGCAGCGGGTCTGCGCCCGTAGGTGCCTGGGAGCGGCGGGCGCCGGGCTCCGAGAGGGCGGGCGTCGGCCAAGGTCGCACAGCGGAACGGGGGGGAGGGGCTGCTTACCGAGGCGTCCGGGGAGCCGGGCGAGCCCGGGCGCAGGTCGCCGTTGAGCTCATACTCCTCGGGGCGCGAGTCCATGGTGCGGCGCTGGGGCAGCCTCGCTTTGGGCAGCCTCGCTTTGGGCCTCCGCGCGGCCCGCGCTCTGGTATCCGAGACGCTGCTGCGGGCCCGCCCCCGGCCCGCCCCCGGCCCGCCCCCGGCCCGCCCGAGTCTGGAGGCCCGGCAGGCGGGACTTCGACTACTAGTGGGTCTCCAGGCGGGGGCGGCAATGCCCGCAGGGCCCGGCGCTGCGTTTCCGCTCTTTGAGGCATCCCCAACCCCCGACCTCGCGTGTTCGTGGGTTACTCACGTCTCCCTCTGTGTTCCTGTCGTGGACACTTTTAATCCCTAAAACGAGGACAAAAACCGGCTTTTCGCTGGCCGCTTCGCTGCCAGGCGCGCCGTGAAGGCGAGCTGGCCCTGCCGCGGGTGTGGGGTTTCTTGTTTGGGTTCTTTTTGGGTTTTCTTTTTTGGTTTTTTTTTTTACAGGGTGATGCTCACCCCGGGGGCCCCACTGCAGGTCTTGCCAACACATCGCCCGCCCCGCTCACGGGACCTGCGTCAGCGAGTCTCCTGGCTCTCTGAGCCTCGACCTTCTCGTCTAGGAAATGGGGATTTGAAGGCCTCCCGCACACTCTTGAGGGGAGGGAGGCAGGAGGCAGAGAGCGGGTCACCGCAGGGTGGGCCCGCTTTGTGCCGGTGCCCCACCCCCCCGCCGCCCCTCATGAAGCAGCCTCTGTGTCCTCAGGCAGGGCCCCCTTGTTTGGGGTGGCACCCTGTCTGTGCCCTTGCCAGCCGCTGGGGGTGGCCAGAGCCTGTTGGTTCTTCCAGAAGCCCTTGGCTCTGTCGTCCCTTGTTTCCCAGGACGTGGGCCTCTCCCAGAAGCCAGGCGGGTGCGAAGGGGCCAGGCATTACCTCCCCAGACTGGTATGCGAAGGTCCAGGCCTCTGTGTTCTCCTGTCCTGACCCTGACCCCACTCCCAGACCCGCCTGCTTTTTACTCCTCCTAGTCGTGAGTGCGGCGCTCCCCTTCCCCACCCCCGCCCCGTTTCTGCCTTCTCTCAAGGTGTCTGATGATGTCTTCAGCAGAGTGGCTCAGGCCGGTGGCTTGCCCTCTCTGGGCGTCAGCTTCCCTGTCTGTGAGGGAGACATTATGCTCTTATCACAAGGCATTTGACCAAGGCCATGTGGGCATGACCTTCCCCCTCCCCATATAGCAAAGATCAGAGAGGGTATGCAGCAGTGCCCAAGGTCAGGAGATAGTGAGTTACACTGTCCTGGAGCTGGAGGCTCACCCACTCATCTTGTAACCACAGAGCACCTGCTGTATGCCAGGCCCTGTTCTAGGTGCTGTGGGCTGGAACAGGGCTTGTGGGGCAGATGAGAGGTGGCATGGGACAGCCCTGTGTGGGGCCAGGTGCATCACTTTTTGTCTTACAGCCCTGGGAAGCAGGTGTTACCCCCTCACTTGAGGCGAGGAAACTGAGGCACAGCTGGGAAGAGACCCAGGAGGGCTGTGCTCGGAACTGGGGAGATTGTGCAGTCCTGTAAGCAGTGAGTTGGATACTCTCCTGGCTGGTCTACCTCGCCAGCAGGTGGGTACCCGTGGGTGTTGTAACCTAGTGCCTGCCTCACCTGTGATTGCCTTCCGCACTGGAACCTCCTTGTTTCCCCCTGCTCAATGCCTCACCTCACTGCTAGAGGGAGGTTTTTTGTTTTTTTTTTAATTAATTAATTTATTGGCTGCCTTGGGTCTTTGTTGCTGCACATGGGCTTTCTCTAGTTGAGGCGAGCGGGTGCCACTCACTGCAGTGGCTTCTCTTGTTGTGGAGCACAGGCTCTAGTAGTTGCAGCACACGGGCTCAATAGTTGTGGCACACAGGCTTAGTTACTCCGTGGGATGTGGGATCTTTCTGCAGCAGGGATTGAACCCATGTCCCTGCATTGGCAGGTGGATTCTTTTTATTGTGTTTTGTTTTTTTTTTTAAAAGAAGCCTGAATTCTGAGCAAGATTTTTTTGTTTTTTCCCAAAATGTATTTATTATTTATTTATTTATTTATTGGCTGTGTTGGGTCTTCGTTGCTGCACACGGGCTTTTTCTAGTTGCTGCAAGCAGGGGCTACTCTTCATTGTGGTGTGTGGGCTCCTCATTGCTGTGGCTTCTCTTGTTGTGAAGCACGGGCTCTAGGCGCTTGGGCTTCAGTAGTTGCGGCACAATAGTTGTGGCACATGGGCTTAGTCGCTCCGCTCCTCGGCACGTGGGATCCTCCTGGAGCTGGGATCAAACCCATTGAGGCAGGTTAATAACAAAACAGGGAAGGACAAAGCAAAAATAAGAAAATGCAAGCCCCAGGGAATAAACAACTTGTGGCCTCTTTCATAGGACCCTGCCCGGGGCAGCACAAATCTCTGGGTCAATAAGATAAGAAAAAAAAAGGAAAAGAAAACTAACATATGCACTCTGCCTTCTGTACATGGCTTCTGCATTTATAAACCTAGCTATAGGCTCCCAAAAGTGCTGGGACTAGTCTATAAAAGGAGGAACTCTCCTTTAGTTGGGGGCTCAGTCTTTGGATGTGAATCCACTGGGCCTGTACCAGTGCAATAAACATTGCTTCCTGCATTGCACGCCTCAGTGTCCTGCCTACCTCTACCCATCGCTCCAACACCATGTCCCCTGCATTGGCAGGCAGATTCTTAACCACTGCGCCACTAGGGAAGTCCCCTAGAGGGAGTTTTGAAAGTGAAATATGAAAGCATGGAAAATGCAAGTCACCCTGGCGATTCATCAGAAAAAGCAATCTTCCCCTAAACCCTGCTCCAGGCCCGCCTCCTGACCTGCTGGAATTTCCGCACCACCTGTGGTGGGGAGCAGGCTGGGGGCGGTGGGGCGCCCACTGCCCTAGCAGAACCCAGCCGGGTGCTTGCCCACTGAGTGATGTGGCTGGTTTCCTCCTCTGTTCAGTGCGGGGTGTGGATTTGATTCCTCAGTGCTCTGCTCATGGTGGCGGCTTGGGGTCTGGGGTGTGCGTGGGCTTCCCTGGGAGCTTGTCCTCACCTCAGCCCTGCAGCCCACATTTCAGAGCAGCAAGCCTCCATTTTGCGCAGGTATGGGCAGGGACTGCCCCACTGTAGCACCGCGAAGGGCCCAGGGCATCCCCATCGGGCATCAGTTCTGCCGGCACACAGCCGTCCCATCAGGAAGGAACTGCTGTTGGCCTACTTCACAGCTGAGGAAACTGAGGCTCACAGAGGTGGCTACTGCCTCAGTCCTAGCTCACAAGGCCGCCGTGAGTGGGGACACAGCAGTGCCTAGGGGTCTGGTCAGGCCTGGGCACGGTGGCCATTACAAGTAGTAATTACTGTTATTCTCACACAACCCACACCTGACTATTCATGACCAGCTGGAAATCCAGATTTTTTAAGTTGGCATTATTCATACAAAAGCAATCGCCTCTCTGCCATAGGAGCAGCACTGGTTCCCGGAGGGGCTAGGGAGAGGGCAGCCGGGAGAGAGGGCCCTGAGGGTGCAGGGGAGGCCCTGGGTGCGGGGGTGGGGCAGGTGGAGGGAGGTGGGGGGAGAGGGCTTGAGAGGGCTCTGTTCCTGCCTGTTTGCTGGGTGAGAGGGTTTCAGTGGGTGTCATGGGGGTCTCTTGTGTGGGCTCCATGGCAGCTCTGTGCTGAGGTTCAGGATTCCCTCTGCCCAAAAGGGGGAAGCCAGGAAAGATTGTGGTGGAATAATTGGGCATTTAGACGTGGGTTTGTAACCGTGCTCTGTACTGACCACCAGGGACCCAGACAGGTACTTCACCTTCCCAGGGTAGACCGGAGCGGGGCGTGGTCAGCCCTGGGCAGGGTCTCATCCCCCAGGCAGGCGTGCCTGTCCTTAGGGAGGGACTTCCCCAGTCTGCTTTGTCATTCTTATTTTCCTATGCTGAGTCTGTTGACCAGATTGTTCCCGGGACAGACTGAAAGCAGCAGTGCCTATCATGTGTCCCCACATCTACTTGGTTTCAAATTCTCATGCTGTTGAGACCAGCATGACTGTCCAAGGCTGGTTCCCAGATGCTGACCGTGATGCTTGGGTCCATGGGGAAGTGACCATCTGAGAATATGCCAATAGACTGGGGTGGGCTGGGGAGGGACAGGGCCAGTGGCTGTGCTTCAGCAGAGAGACACACGTGATAGAGGGGCCGCATGTGCAACCAACACACACGCGCAGACACGTTCACCTGGCCCCTTCTGAGCTGTGTGACTGGGGATGCGTCTCCTGTCTGCAAAATGGGGAGGCCGTGAAGATCAAGTGACCCAGCCTAGGTGAAGCCCAGACCACCTTCTTGCAGTGAGGATGATGGTGGCCTTGACCTCAGCCCCCGCCTCATGCTGCCACCTTGAGCAGGTGCTGAAATCCCGCTGGCCAGTGATAGCCAAGGGCCACAGCACCCGGAACAGTGCCAGAGCTGGGTGGCTCTTAGGGCAGTGGCTTCACACCCTGGGTGGGACAGAGCCCAGGATGCCCGAGCGGCTTCATTCTTCATCAGCCTGGGCCCCACTTCACCCAACACAGCACTAGGAGGGGGATGAACATTGCCTGTGCCCCTGAATTACTGTGGGGAAATCGTGGCTGTGTCTCCTGGGATCTGGGAAGATGTGTGCTCAGATAGACCACATCCTTCGAAAAGTGGCTGGATCCCTGGCCCTTTTCCATCTCTGAGAGGCAAGGTGGCAAAGATGGCATTTCCACTGTACAGAGAGAGAGAGAGCAGGGTTGGAAAGGTGGTGCGGCGTGTCTGAGGTGCCCCAGGCTGAGTGAGGCAGGTATGTGCTCCATCCTACCCCGGGAGGCTGGCTTTGCAGCTGCAGGGCCCAGGCCGGCCCACACATGCCCACACCAGGGAGAGTGGGAGGAGGATGGCAAGCTGGCTGTCAGCTGGGGGCAGTGGGCCCTCCCTGGGAGATGGTGGTCTGCCTGCCCGCCATCCACCTGAGAAGAACCAGCTCATGGCAGTGGGTGGGCCCAGGATTCTTCATTTCTGTCAGGCACTGCCAGGCACCACAGCTCCCACCCGTTCAGTGCACAGAGTCAAGATGCAGGGCAGGGCCGCCACCCCATTTCCAGAAGGACAGAGGAAGGAGGCCAGGCCTGTGAGGAGTTCTGTGTCATCACTCCCATTTTAAAGCCGGGGCTGGGGGGGGCACTGGCCAAGGTCATGCGGACATGCCTGGGTCGAGCATGGGAACGACTAGGTAGTGTGAGAGGGGCACCCAGGCAGGCGTTCTGCACCATGTCACTCTGTCCTCCAGTGAGAAGTGACATGCCCAAGGTCACGCAGTAAGGCCCTCAACCCCAAAACAAAGTGAGCTCCCCCCACAAGCGTATCACTGAGATGTTTTGAAACGTCATGTAGCCATCCTCAAAGCAAGTGAGAGGCAGGTCAGCTGGCTTGGAGGTGCCTACCCAGTACTGTGGAGAGAGAACAGAGATGCAGCTTCCTCTGTGAAGCCCTGATCCACCTGTCTGTCCTGCAAGTCTGTTCATCAGTCTCTCCCCAGTCCCCGAGGGGCTGATTCTACTTGCTGTCCATGGCTATCTATGCCCAGCAAAGTCCTTGTCCCCAGCAGCACTCCCTCAGTCACAGACTCCTGATTTTTAGCTTAGTAAAAGACTTCCCAGAATAGGGGTCTCTCCTGTATTTCTTAGCCTCTCCTGCATGGAAGTGTGACCATGTATCTACATTCTGGCAATGGAAGGGGTGCGCAACATTAAGGAAGGGACCTTAAACAGAGAGGGTATGCCATTCTTTATTACTTCTGCCTTCCTGTTGGCTGGAATACACATGTAATGGCTGGAGCTCCAGCAGCCACATTGAACCATGAGACTTTGGGCATGGGAGTCTCACAGAGCAGAGGCAAGACGGAAGGAGGCTGTGTCCCCAGTGCTTGGAGTACAGGCCTTCCCTAGGCTGCCCACCTCAATACTTCTTAAATGTGAAAAAAGAAAAAAAAACTATTTTTTTTAGGGTACTGTAATTTTGTTTTTTTCCTGGTACAGCTGATCTCAATCCTGGTTTTTATATGTGTTATATTTTTCATTGATAAATAGGTTTATTTTTCTTTAAACACAGGACATATAACAGATTAAAACACTCACCCCTCCCCACAATCCTATTTTGAAAAAGTAAATCAGATTATATCACTGAGCAGCTTAAGTCCCTCTGATGTCTTCTCATGAAAATCCTCACTCCTGGAACCTGTACATTTGAAACCCCTGAATCCTCTCCTCTCTTCACTCTCGCCAGTGCACTTCTGTTTGTTCCTTGGACTCATGTCTACTTCAGGGCCTTTGCACTCCCCATATTCCCTACCTGAAGATCCTGCCCCAGGTCTCCATGTGGCCAGCTTCTTGATCACATCTGATTGTGGACCACTCGTCTGCAGTAGCCCGTGGCCTCCCTCACCCTGTGCGCTGTGTCAGCCCCTGAGAGCATCATGCTTGTTGCTTGTGTGTTGACTGCCCCTCCCTGCCACCCCCCTGCCCCCAAACACAAAGCCCCAGGCATTGCTGACCCTCAGGCCACGCCTGGTGGCTGCCCGGGGCACGCCCTGGCCATGTCTGTTTTTTCCGATCTCCAGGAGTCCCTCAGCCTAGCCGGCTCTGCCCAGCCCGTGCTTTGCAAACCACTAATGACAGGGCTCTATGTTCTGACATTGACCACTGACTCAGACCACGAACCCACTGGGCCACAGGTGAGTGTGGGAGTGAGGACAGGCATCTGGAGCTCTGGTGGGGTAGGTGGCTTGTGGTTTGGCATGGAGGTGTCTGCTGGCAGGTCAGGTCTAGTCTAGGTACCCCTCTTCCTTTTCCAAAGGTTGCTTGCTAGCCTTGGCCTGTACAGGGAGTCAGCTGGGCAGGAGCCCCAAACCCAGGCCATGAGGAGGCGCTGTGGATGGACGATGGCTCCTCTATAGTAAACTGGGTCTGAAAGCTCCGCACAGGTGCTCAGAGAAAAGTTGCTAAGGGACTGGTGGGGCGGCGCATACCCAGCCCGTAGCTCCACTCTTCCTGCCTTTCCCTGCCTGGGGTCAGCCAAAGAGTAAGTTTAATCAGAGAAGTGAGAACATGCAGAAACAAAGAAAAACAGTCAAAGGAGACCAAATGATATTAGTTTAGTCAGTAAGCAAAGTCAAGGACCTTTAGTTCCTTCTCAAGGACTATAGATAATATTCTGAATCATGTCCTGTGTTGTGTCTTGTAGATACTGAAACCCCCACCAGGTGGGGGATTTAACTACACAATGACCAGACTGTACCCATGACATAAGCTGCCACAATTCTGAGAAATGACCTCAAAAAATGGAAACAAACCAACCCTGGAACTGAACATTAACTGTACCTAAAACAATACATATGACACTGGTCTGACCACCGAGGACCAATTTCGAGATGACTGTCAGAGCTGCCTGTGCTCTTTCTGCATGTAGCCCCCTCCTCCTGTCTATAAAAAGCTCTTGCCCCCTGATTGTCGGCGGGGGAGTTAGCCTTTGCACAGGCATCTGCCCTCTCTCCGGGTTGCTAGCATCCAAAATAAAGCAAACTTTCCTTCCCACCAACCTGGCCTCTTTATGGGCTCCTGAGTGGCGAGCAGCCAGCCCCCACTTTCGGTTACACTGGCACCTTTGCACAGATGCTCTCACTAATCACCCCTCAGCATAGGGCACGCATCTTCTGCTGTGGAAAATGTAAGACTCCTCAGTGTAGCATGTTAGAAATGACTATACTGGAAAGGCACCATTTTTAGGTATTTTACTTGCATAAATCCGTGACCAGGTGATGTCTTGGCATTGGTCATTTCTCACAGTGGATAAACAAATTTGGTCCGACAGATGGCAAGGCTGCCTTCATCCTGGTAAAGCCTATATCATCAAAAAGCAGGGCCTCGCAGAGGACCTTGTTTGCCAAGAACCACTGCAGGGCAACCAGCTGCGGGAGCAAGGTGGTTTCACTTTAACTTGCCCTTTGCCCTCTGGCGGCTGGCCACCTGCTGTAATGTCTGGGCTGTACTTAGTCTCAAAATGTCGCTCTCCACAGTCTCTTCTTTGAAGCTTCTCTTGAATCCTGTTTGGTAGGCTCGCCCCTGGTTCTTTCCTTGCTTTCAGCCAAGGCTGATCGGAAAAATTTGGAAGCTGAGATATTCCATTTCGATGCCGCAGCTGCTACCTCGCGTCTAAGGGAGGGGGTATAGAGGTTTGATGGGTGAGTTGGCCTGCCCAGGAAATGACCCCTGTCCCTTCAGGAGCAGGTAGGAAGAAGGTGTGTCCTCCTGGTCTGACATGGAGTGGGCTGGGGGATGGCTGACCCCAGGGGCTGGTTCAGGGGCCACCACTGCTTGGGGGCCAAACCACCAGACCACTGGGGCCTCCAGCTGCATATTCAAGGCAGGTCCAAGAGCCAGGCCCTGCATGTGACCCACTGGCCTCTCCGTGGGGCTGGCTGCCTGTCTAGCCCATGGATGTTGTCTGCACTGTGCAGAGGCTGAAATCTCCAGGGTGTCTCCCCAAAAATGCCCATCTCCTGTTGCTGGCTCTTATGGTGCCCAGGCTGGCAGGCCGGTTGCTGGGCAGAGGCCAGGGCAGGGTACAAACAGCTCTCATTAAAGGCATCTCGTAAGTTGATGGAAACCCATCCAGCACAAAGAGGCATTTATTTGGCTGGATGGTGTGTCTCCATCTGAATGCAGGGAGGACACAAATAGCCTTTCACAGAGTGCCAGCAGGGCTGGGCTCGCTTGCTCTGGGGGTGTCAGTTTTCCAGCTCTTTCTCCAAGCTGTGCAACCTGTCCCTTGTTATGTGAGTTACTCACCCTATCCTGGGCAGGGGACTCACTGATCCCTCTTCTGCTAGAACAGTTAGAGAAAGAGGGAAAAGGGGGCAGAGGAAGCAAGAGAGGAGAGAGAGAGGCTGGAAACCTGCAAACACAGGTTGATGTATTGCTCCACTTGCCTCACCATGAGGTCCACTTCATGCCCCTGGCGTGTGATTCCTGTACCTACCCATATTTACTTGACCACAGTTTTAAAAAATTGTGCAATAGTGGATGTGCTGGCCCTCTCTCGTTTTACTTTGTGGCATTATTTTCTGTGTTATTATTGGAAGTATGTGCATTTATGTAAAAAAGTATATAGGAAATGAGAAGTCATGAAATAAAAACAATGGCAGGGAAAATAAAACCAGGTGAAGACTAGTGGATTAAAAAAACCAAGGGAAAAAAATAAAAAGGGACTTCCCTAGTGGCGCAGCGGTTAAGAATTTGCCTGCCAACACGGGGAACACAGGTTCGATCCCTGGTCTGGGAAGATCCTACATGCCGTGGAGCAACTAAGCCCGTGCACCACAACTACTGAGCCTGTGCTCTAGAGCCCATGAGCCACAACTACTGACACCCGTGTGCACCTACAGCCTGTGCTCCGAAACAAGAGAAGCCACTGCAATGGGAAGCCTGTGCACTGCAATGGAGAGTAGCCCCTGCTCTCCACAGCTAGAGAAAGCCCACGGACAGCAGTGAAGACCCAACACAGCCAATAAATAAACAAATAAATAAAATTTTAAAAACATGAAAACAAGGAAACACAGGTTGAGTTTCTGTTGGGACGCCCTGCCTGAGTGGTTCTCTGTGACAGGAGTGCCGTGCATTATGTCTTACCTGACACCCTCTCAGTGAGATGAGGTCGGACGCTGTCACGCTCCAGGAAGTGACTCTTGTGTTTCCGAAAATGGCTGTCATTCCCAGTTTGCACAGCTTTGCTTGTGCTACTCCTGCCTATAATGTTCCTCAAAAAATGCAGAATTAAGCACCAATTGTCTTATTTGATACCTTATTTTTAAAAAATTTAATGTGCTAAAGCCAGTGCTAGTAGTCCTGGAGAGGTTAAAAAGCAGCTCAGTTGCTAGTAACAGAGATCTAAAATTCAAAGACTTAACTAATACTGGATTTCTTTTTCTCTCACATTGAAACAAGCCTGGAGATAGGAAATCTAAGGCTGGCATGGCTCCTTCACAGTATTTTTTTTTCTGCTGTAACATGCTTATTATGTGCCCCCCCCACCCAAATATACCATAGCTCACTCCACATATCTGTAAGAGAGTGCAGTCTTGCCTGCATATACTACAATGAGGTAGAAACTTCACACAGTTTCACAAAACCCACAGAGAAGCTGGGATATGCAACAACAATGTCAGCTTAGCAGGAGGGAGCAGCGGGTGGGGTGGGAGGTGCGGATCTTTTCTTTTCTGCCTTGCATAGTGGAGCTTCTATCCTCAAAGTAGCCTCATGGCACAAGATGCCTGCTGGAGATCCAGCCATCACAACAAAAAGCAGGAGAAAGGGGCTCATTTCCAGTTGTCTGTCCCCTATTAAGGAGCTTTCCACATGATTCACTCAGTAATTCTGCTTACCTCTCATTAGCTACCCCTAGACACTGGGTGGGATGAGCAAGTTGCCCCCCCCCACCCCCCAGAATCAAATCAGGTCTCATTTCCTGAGGGACATATAGTGGGTGATCTGTGGTGTCTTCTGCAGGCTGGCATACCTGTGAGTACAGCTGGTGGAGAGGTACAGTGGCTGATTCCTTCTGGAAGGCAAATTCCTTCTGGAAGGCAAACTTTATTTTTAAAATTTTTTAAATAAACTTTTTATTTTGCAAAAATGTTAGATTTACAGAAAAGTTGCAAAGAGACCACATAGAGTTGTCACAGCCTTTGGAAGGCAAACTTTTAAATACATATCAAGAGGGAGTAAAATATTCATCCCCTCCTCTGTAGTCTCAAGCCTGTGATTTTATCTTTGGGAAGCAAAGGGAAAAACACAGTGCCCACATATGAATACACTCACGGTCTCACATTCACTAAACATGACAATTCTGAAATCCCAGGCATCCCTGAAGATATTGCAGGTTTGGTTGCAGACCACTGCAATAAAGCGAACATCGCAATGAGGGAGTCAAACAAATTTTTTGGTTTCCCAGAGCAAATTGAAGCTATGCTTACACTATACTGTAGTCTATTGTGTGCAATAGCATTATGTCTAAAAAACTGTACGTACCTTAATGTAAAAATACTTTATTGCTAAAAAATGCTATCATCTGATGCAGGGTTGCCACAAACTTTCAATTTGTGAAAAATGGAGTTATCTACAAAGCACAGTAAAGCAAGGTACCATAAAACAAGTTATGCCTGTAACTTCATTTTCCAGCAGGGAAAACACATGAACATGCTACTTTATATTCACTTGGTGGGATAGTCTGTCAGTCACTGTAAATGTCACTCATGAAGGTGGTAGTAGTAAAAAGAGTGTTAACAATGTAACTTCAGACACCATATCAAAACGCGCACTATTAGCTACCCTGCATCTGCAGGAGGCTGGGAACAGAGAGACAACGTGGACTTAAGGGCAAGATTTTCTTTTTATTCTCCCCAAAATCTTGTTTTACGCATACACACATATGCACACATTCTTTATGTAAAATAATAAAAACATTTAAATAAATAGTAACATATAAATAATAAAATTTATATAAATAATATAATAATTAAATAAAATATAATGTAGTATATAAATAAATGTATATATTGAATAAAATATATAATTAGATATTACAACAACATAATAACATGTTCATTTCAGAAAATTTAGAAAATGAAGGTAAGAGAAGAAAAAGAAAATGATTCTATCGTGCAGGAATAACAACTTCTCCTAGTTGGATGTTGCATCACCAGTCACAGCCACCATGAATACCAGGAGGTGTCGGGGGCCGGGGGTGTATGTCTTCCCCTTGCACCTGTGGGTTGGATGGGGCGTGGCCTCAGCTTCGGGTTTGGTCCAGGTCTGCTCCAAGTGTCTCCCATTCACCTGGGACTGCCTGCTCCTCGGCAGGTGCCTCTCCTGTTGGGAGTCCAGAACTCCCAGGTTGGCAAGAAGAGCATGCAAGTCCTCTGAAGGTTTAGGATTGGAATTAGATATGGATGCAGCTGCCAGAACAAGCCATCTGGCCAAGCCCAAGATCAACACGGTGGGAGAGTGTCCTCCACTCATGGTTGAAGGGGAGTGTGTTGGATACACACCCATCTGTAATGCAAAGGACCCCAGATGCATAGCCTTTTTTATGCTTTTATGTAGAAACGTGTTCTTTACACAACAGAATCATTCTACCTATGTTATTTTGTCACTTTATGTTACAAACACATCTTTCCAGGTCTTAAAAATTCTTCTGCAATGTATGACTGCATACAATTCTATTTTAATGTCGTGTTACACCTCACTCAACTTCATGGACTTTTATGCCCACCCCCCCCTTTTTTTCTGCTTCTAAAAGCAATACTGCAATGACCATCCTCTCCTGGTGCCTACATCTTTGCACATATCCATGACTTTTTTAAAGAGTAAATTTCTAAAGTAGATGCAGGGAGTGAGAGAGCTGGCCTCAAGATGGCCATGATAATCCTTGCTTTCGTACGCACACCCTTCTGTAGTCTCTTCTTACAGTAAATCAGGGCTAGTCTATATGGCCAATAAATTACAGCAGAGGTGGCGGTGTGTGACTTCTGTGGCTGGGTCACTCTCTCTGGGCAGGCCAGCTGCCATGTTGCCATATTGGGCCAGTGCTCAAGCAGCACTGAGGAAGCCCAGTGTGGGGCGGTGGGGGGGGGGGGGGCGGGCAGCTGAAGCCCCCAAGCAACCAAGCCCCCCAGTACCAGCTGCCATGAGGGAGGGAATCACCTTGGAAGTGCATCCCCAGCTCCAGTCAAATCTTCAGGTGAGACTGTAGCCTCACTTGACATCTGACTGCAGCCTCATGAGAGGTCCTGACCCAGAGCCACCATGCAGAGACACTCCTCAATTCCTGACCCACAGAAACTGTTAGAGACACTAAACAATTATTTTTTAAAGCCACTTATTTGTTTTAAAGTGATAGATAACTGGGGCTTCCCTGGTGGCGCAGTGGTTAAGAATCCGTCTGCCAATGCAGGGGACATGGGTTCGAGCCCTGGTCTGGGGAGATCCCACATGCTTCGGAGCAACTCAGCTCGTGCACTGCAACTACTGAGCCTATGCTCTAGAGCCCATGAGCCACAACTACTGAAGCCCGTGGGCCTAGAGCCCATGCTCCGCAACAAGAGAAGCCACCATACTGAGAAGCCGGTGCACCGCAATGAAGAGTAACCCCCGCTCGTCTTAACTAGAGAGAGACTGCGCAGCAACGAAGACCCAACACGGCCAATAAATAAATAAATAAATTTATTAAAATAAATAAAGTGATAGATTAACAGTGTGAGCCCTTCGGTTGAGAGGCCGAACTCTGCTGTGGTATCAAACAGACGCCAGCATCTTGGTGCTAACAGTGTGGTTTGTTTCTCACTCCTGCACACCTGATATGGGTAAGGGGGCTCCCCTGCTTTCAACCAAGTGGTACCCAGGGACCCAGCGTATTTCAGTCTAGCAGCAGGTCACTTCCTCTCACGTTCAGGTGGTGAGAGTTAGTCACATGATCACACCCAGATGTATGGGCCAGGAAAATAATTTGACAAATTCTGAGCATTGTCTCTGCCAGTGAACCAAAAGAAATAAAATGGCTACTACGTATTTTTTTTAATTAAAAAATTTTTTTTTTTACTTATATCCACTCTTTATTTTAGATTCTTTTCCCATATAGGCCATTACAAAGCTACTATGTATTTTTGAAAAATAGCCTCAGAACTAAAGACCTGTATATTGAAACAATGATTCACAGTGAACAACAAAGCCTGAATGTACCCAAATTTCCACGGTTGCTGCATGACCAACACCTGCAAACACAGTGACTTCCACACAGCAATTTGGCAATATATATATCAAGGGCCTGTAGAATATTCATATCCTCTGACCCAAATCATTTTGCTGCTGGGAATCTATTCTAAAGAGATATTATTTAATATGATAAAAGCACTATGAATAAATCACCATAGCATTATATGAAGTAATGAAAAATTGTAGGCAACTTAAATGTATGCCAGGGAAAGGATAATTTGTGGCCCCTGCATGATGGAATATCATGTAACCATTGTAAGAGATGCTTGCAGTGCATCTTGTCATAGCTGACACTGTACTGTTATAGAGAGAGGTTGCAAAGTTAAATTATTTCAATAATACAAACACTTCTTTAGGGAAAAAAAAACACTGGAATGTTAACCATGGTTTCCCTTGGGTGGTGGGATGAGGTCTTCTTCCTAATCACCTTTGCTGACTTACCAAGCTTTCTCTAGTCGGCATGTGGCACTTTGTAAGCCTGCTGGCTTTCTCCTTCATCCATCTGTTCTGAGACAAAAATGTCTCTTTTTTAGAGGACTTGCCTCTGTCTGGTACAGTTCTGTGTGTGTACTTCCTACATTATATTATAACCAGACAAAAAAGTTAAAAGGAACAACTTAAAAAGTGTTGCTGGTCTTTTTGATCCCTAATGAAAGGCATGTCTATTGGCTTCACTGTCCTCTCTCAGATGACAGCTTCCCAGCATTCCTTAAGCTCTCCCAGGAGTGGATGCAGGAGAGGGCGCAGGCCAGGTAAGAGCAGGGATGCTTCAGAGAGCACCAGGATCCTGGTTCTGCATCCCCAGGGATGGGGCGGGGATAACCCGGGGCTCCCGGGCACCACCCACTCAGGCCAAAGTGAGAGCCCAGCCTAAGGCTGGGGACATCTCCCACCTCACCGGCCCCAGAAGCTGATGACCCCCGTGATGCTCACATCCCCCCATGATGTCCTTGTCCTCCATGATACCCACAGCCCCTGTGATGCCCATGTCATCCCATTACATCCATGGCACACCATGATGCTCTCGGCCCCCTAGGTGCCCATAGCTCCCATAATACCTATGGTCCCCGTGATGCCCATGGACCCCCAAATGCCTATGATATCCATGACCCCCTCAGGCCCCATGGTGCCCATGGTCCCCATGATGCCCAAGACCCCCTGTGATGTACATGTGCCCAGTGATGCTCATGGCCCCTGTGATATTCATGACCTTCATGATGTCCAAGGTCCCCACGATGCCCATAGCCCCCAGTGATACCGAAGGACCCCCAACAAATGTGGCCTCTGCTCCCAGCCCCCCACCTGCCGAGGGCACTGTCCATAATCACCCCTCAGGGAAGGCCCTGTGTCAGCTGGGGTGGCCGGGGGCGGGGGGCGCGGCTCCTCGTCACCAGTGTGTGGGGTGGGGAGGGCAGAGGGAACCTGAGACACCCACGCATCTCAAGGTGGCCTCTGCCCTCTGGCTGTGGTCTTACTTCTCTGAACCCTGTGTTGGAGCTGCCTCCCCGGGCCTGGGTGCTGAGGAGCAGTGACCTGTGGTCCTGGTGAAGGGTGTCCTGGAGTGAGGGGGACTGGAATGCACGCATCCCTCGCAATAAGCCAAGTTGTGGGTACTATCATCCCATTTTATAGATGAGGAAACTGAAGCCCAGAGGGTGGCAGAGCTAATGGGTGGAGGAGAGGGCTTAAGAGCCCAGAGGCTGCCCCAGAGCTCTCTCATGTGGTGGCTGTGAGGAGGCAGCTCCACGCTGGTGCTGGCCAGGCTCATGCAGACGGGGACACAGGATGGAGCTCAGGCCTCGGTCATAATAGAGGCCATCAACGGAGCTCGGACTGCAAAGAGTTGTCGTGCCAGGGCCAGGGGCTGCCTCCCAGGGAGGTGCCTGAGAGCTGAAAGGGAGGAGAGGAGGATGATTGCCAGGTCATGGGGTGCCCAACGGCCCCCGAGGCTCTTGGCCTTGGCTCAGGGCCTGTGGGAGACCGAGGCAGATCCGGGCAGCGTGAGGATTAAAAGCGACAGACAGGATGCGATGCGATGATCGGGAACAGAGAGAACCCCAGACCTGTGGGCATTTAGCAAAGTTCCGCATGTGATTGTCCACCTAGTTCCATCTCACAGGCGGACCTGAGGCTGAGCGGATGCTTCCCTCGGCGTCCCATGGCTGGTACAGCGGGGAGGTGGTGGGGGGGTGGAGGGGTGGGAGGTGTCCTTCTAATGTGGAGCCCAGCTCTCAGTGCATCGATGTGAAGGGGGACACATCACCGCCTCACCCCACGGCCTGCATTTGCTGTTAAGGAGTCTGAGAAAATGGAGGTTTCAAGGGTAGAGTTCTTGTAAAGCTTCACAGAGATGGACAGAAACAAGAAGGGGTGGTGGGAGAGAAAGAGAGAAATATAGGAAGGAGGCAGAGAGAGAGAGAGTGCGTGTGAGTGAGAGCGCGAGAGCGCAGGAGCAAGGGAGGGAGTGCGGAAAAGGCGGGAGTGGGGGAGGGTGAGTCCACCTCTTGCCCCTCAGGCTCCTGTGCTTGCTTTGGTTGCCCCTTGAAGCTGCTGCCCACTTTCCCCTAACTTTGCTCAGGTGCGTGGTGGCTCTGATCTCCAGCGAGCCGTTCGGTGACTGACTTGGGAGTGGGTGTGTGATGCAGTTCTGGCCTAGGTGATCTTGCAGGTGGTCCAGTGACATTCCTTGGCCTGGGATCCACCCTCTCCCCTGTGGCCTTGGACCCTGGTGCCCAGCTCCCCACGGAGACGGTAGTTCCTCCTCCGAAACAGCGCACACCTTCACGCAGGCCAGCAGTGGTGGTGTCACTCTGTGCTGGCTGAGATGGGGAGGCCCCTGGAGTGAGGTCCAGCTTCACAGAGGTCAGACATGGGTGCTAACAGCTGCCTTCACTTCCTGGGCCTCGGGCTCAGCTCGCTGCCATCTTCCGGGCTGCGGTGAGGGGCAGGAAGCAATTACTGCCAGTAGGTCTACCTGTGGTGCCACCCTTGACCCTGTGTATCTAAGACAACAGGAGTAAGGATTTCAGAAGCTCTTTTCTCTTTTAAAAATTCCAGCTATATTTGCAAATGGCAGCAGTTATTTTTCTGCCTTTTTCTCTTATGTTTTCCAGAAATTGCTTTAAAAACACACGCTGATTAGAGTGGATTCAGATGAGTTTTTCCTCCCCTCCACACTGGGCTTCCGGCCCAGCCCCACCAGGGATGGAAAGAGGCACCTGACTCATTGGAGATGGGTTCCAAGAACAACACAGGCCTGTGGTTATGGAAACATCAAGGTGGGTGAGATGCTCGCTCTTCACCTTGAGATTGGGGCATCAGGAAAGGCGATTAAGGCAGTGTGAGTGCGGTTGCAGACATCATCGCAATTGTGCCACTAAATGTGTGTCCTCCCCTCTGGTCTGCAGTGTGACCTGGGAGACAGTGACCAGAGAACTCCCAGCACTCACCAAATCCTCAGAACTCATCCCTGGGTGCAGCTGTCACAGCTGGTTTATAAGCTACATTTCATCTACCCATTAGGGTAGCATGTAATAGACATAGTTTTCTTTTCCCTCCCCTCACTAGATCAGACCTGGGCAGCTGCTGCCTTGCTCAGAAACTTGATGTTGTCTGGACAGTAACTCTGGGTTGCTCTTGGCCTTCTCCTCAGGGCTGTTCCCTCAGCTGCCACAGCTTCAGGCATCACATCTGTGTGCAGACCAGGGAGAAAGCGTGAGGAGACCACTAGCCACATCTGCTCCCTTTTATGCTGAAAGCAAAAGCCCCGCATTTCCCCAGCAGACTGCCCTTTAGGTCTTCGGGCCACCCCTCACTGCAAGGGAGACTGGGAAACATGGAATTGGCCCTGTCATCTGTCACCTGGACTGACGATGCTGTCCCTGTGGCAGAGACTGCCACCCAGAATTCATTCTTTCCCTCCTTTTAGTAACCGAACCCCCAAATTTTAACTGGATTACCCCAAATGAAGACCACCTCTTCCTGACTTATTTTTTTTAAGGAAGTTTTTTTTTTTTTTAATTTACTTTATTTATTTTGGGTGTGTTGGCTCTTCGTTGCTGCACACAGACCTTCTCTAGTTGCGGAGAGCGGGGGCTACTCTTTATTGTGATGTGCAGTCTTCTCACTGTGGTGGCTGCTCTTGTTGCGGAGCATGGGCTCTAGGTGCACGGGCTTAAGTACTTGCAGCACACGGGCACAGTAGTTGTGGTGCATGGGCTTAGTTGCTCCGAGGCGTGTGGGATCTTCCCGGAGCAGGGATCAAACCCGTGTCCCCTGCGTTGGCAGGCAGATTCTTAACCACTGTGCCACCAGGGAAGTCCCTTCCTGACTTCTTGACAGCCAGTTGACTGAGTTCCAGCCCATCACCTCAACACACTGGAGTTCTGTTCATGGGAAAGAAGCGAGCACGGCTGGCAGGGAGGTGTCCATGCAGGAAGACCTCTGCCCTGGTTTCTGCTCGGCAGAGTGAAGGACCATCGCATAGCTTGAGCCATTAGCCGTTCATAATGTGCGGCTGCTTGTCCTCTGCGGACAAACCTTCTTCCCATCGCTAGCATTTCCCTCTGCACGGTTGTGGGATCCTTCCCTTGGGTCTCCCTCTAAGAAGTCCAGGCCTGCCTCAAGACGGGGCCCACTGGGATGGGGCATCCTGTGGGCTGGGCAGGGCTAGACAGCGTGAGATATGCTTTAGATGTTAGCGATGAATGATAACTCACATACACCAAGAAAGCACCCACCTTGGAGGTCCAGACTGATGTGTTTTGGGCCCTGTAGAGATGGACCATCGCGAATAGCAAGTCTTAGGACATCGCTGTCCCCCAGAAAGTTTCCTCAGGCCCCCGTGCCGTCACGCTCTCTCCCCCAGCTACAGAGGCCACCCCTTTTCTAATTCACTGTTCCTGTTCTGGAACCGCAAGTAAACGGATTCATTTATTACGTGTCTGGCTTCTTTCACTCACGAAATGTTTCTGAGATTCACCACTGCTGTTCGCGTATCAGCAGCCCGTTGCTCTTCCCTCCTGAGCTGTATCCCAGTGAGGGGGCGCCAGCGAGGTTTCCCTTCCACCTGCCGGCAGACATCAAGGTGGCCCCTGTCTGAGGCTGTTATAAATGCAGCTACTCTTAGCACTGTGTGTGAGGACTTGGGTAACCATATGTTTTCACTTCTCTTGGGCAAATAGAGAGGAATTTCTTGTGTGTATTTAGTTTTATAAGAAGCCACCAAAAAAAAAAAATGTGGACCTCAAGTTCAAGAAAAGTGGCATTTAGATACAACACCTTGATGAAAATAGAAAACAATGTATTGTTTTTTTTATAAGTAATGGATGAAATAAAAAAGTTGAGATTCAAAAAAAAAAAAAAAGAAAAAAAAAGGAAACCATCAGACCATTTTCAAAGTGGCTGTACTATTTCATACCCGCAAAATATGAGTCCCAGTTGCTCCACGCCCTCCCTGACACTGGGTATTTTCTGTCTTTCTAATTTTTAGCCGTTAAAATGATTTGGGGAGGTACTTCATTGATATTTTTAGTGAGCACATGGCATTGAGCACAATTTCAGGGGCCTAGTCATGTGGATATCTTCTTTCGTGAAGTGTTTATTCAAGTCTTTGGCTCGTTTAAAAACTTGGGTTATTCATCTTTTTAGCTTTGATTTTTAAAGGAGTTCTTTATGCATTATGGCTACATGTGTTTTTTTCAAAGGTGTTTTTTTTTTTTTCCAAGTCTGTGTCCTGTCTATTATTTTCTTTTTAAAAAAATCTTGTTAAAATTCCTTTTTATTGGAGTATAGTTGCCTTACAATGTTGTGTTAGTTTCTACTGTACAGCAAAATGTATCAGCTATACCCCTCTTTTTTGGACTTCTTTCCCATTTAGGTCACCACAGTGCATTAAGTAGAGTTCCCTGTGCTATACAGTAGGTTCTCATTTGTTATCTATTTTATACATTTTATCAATAGTGTATATGTGTCGGTCTCAATCTCCCAATTCCTCTCACCTTGTCTATTTTCTTAATCTTATCATTTGATAGGCAGAAATTTTCAATTTTATGAAGTCCAATTTATCAGATTTTATTCAGATGAATACATTCAGCTAAAGGAATAATTTTATATTATTTTATCAGTTATTTCTTTTAGCATCCTGTCCTGGGGGCCTCTTTTTCCCCCAAGGTCAGCATCCCAGCTCATTGCCTCTGAGCTCCAACTACCCTTGGACATTTCTCCCTCCTGGTGAGCAAGATGTCAGGCTCCCCCAGTTCAGGGCGCTGGAGGGGTGGAAGGAGGAGGAGGATCTGATGCCTGGGGGGCCTGAGGTGTGGGGGTCAGGATATTTGGTGCCCAGCTATGCACCCCAAATGACATTCCCTTGTGACCGTGCAGACCCACCCTGGTGATTGCCTTCCCAAGGCCTCTGGGTGCAGGTTCCTCGGCCTCCACCTGCGTCCTGATGCCCCGAGCTCGCTCTGCACCGGCCACCTTGCACAGCGCTGCGCTGTGGTGGCTGCAGACCAGGCGGGCCCACACGACCAGCAGGTTTCCCTGACGTCCAGAGGGCTCAGGCATGCCTTCTCCACCGAGGCCTAGCTCCTTCCGAGCTGGCCTCCTCGAGTGCCCTCCTCCGCCCTGGGGTTCCCTGGAGCTTCCTTTTATGTCCCATCGGTGCTTACTAGCTGGGCCTATTAGACGCCCTGTTCAGGTCACTGCGTGGTCCCTGCCCTGTGACTGAACACAGATCAATACAGTCACAGAGATGCCCTCCAAGATAGGCCCGTGACCAATGAGACACAAGAGATCTATCAATATAGACATAGGTATTTTTTTTTTTACCACTTAATCATTTTTAGGTGTGCAGTTCAGTAGTGTTAAGTAGCTTCACATTGTTGTACAAAAGATCTCTAGAGCTTTTTCATCATTCCGAACAGAAACTCTCCATCCCTTTCTCCCAGCTCCTGGCACCCCACATCCTACTTTTTGTTTTTGTAATTTCACAACTGTAGGTGCTTTATACATATGGAATCACGCGGTATCTGCCCTTTTGTGACTGGTTTATTTCACTTAGCATAATGTCTTCAAGGTTCAACCATGGTGTATCATGTGTCAGAATTTCCTTCCTTTTTAAACTGAAGGGTATTATAAGCGTCTGGAGTGGGAAGGACTCCGGATGCAGGCTCAGACCCGGGGCTGGCAGCCCCTGAGCTTCCGCGTGTGCGGCATGGCGGTCGGGGCCTCCCTGGGAACACCCCCACTGGTCCCTCTGCTCCTGGGGTTTCTGTGGAGCACGTTCAATCTGGGCTGCTTCTCCTCTGGCACTCGGAGGACTTTTCTGCCACCCAAACAGCAGATGGTCAGGAAATGAGACTCATTCCAATATCAACCAGAGGAAAATCCAATTGACTTGGCAAAACACAGTCAGAAAAGCATGTGGCTTAACACATGTCATCTTTTTAGGTGGTATTGGCCTTCAGAGACCAAGGACCAATGACCAGCAACAGCTGGGCCAGGGCTGGGGTGGGGCAGTGGAATCTCCTGGTCTTCTCTGTGTCACCTTTCCTCCCAGGCTCACAGGCCTGGGTTCGTTGCTACTCCACCCCCATTATACATGTGTGACTGGGTTGGATCCTCAGCTAGGATGCCTGTGAAGGGCCAGATGCTGTGCCAGCTACTTTATATGCTGTGTCACTCAAGGCAAGTGTGACTATGAGTAACACAAACCCCAAAATACCAGTTGCTTAAGCAAGAAAGACGTTCTTTCTTATACACAGAGAGACGGATGTCCCAAGGCAAGCAGGATGAGGCTGGTGTGGCAGTTCCATGCTGTCAGAAGCCCAGGTTCCTCCTAACTTCCTGTTCTGCTGTTTTCAGTAAATAGTCTCCACCTTGTGGCCCAAGATAGCTGCTTGAATTCCAGCCATCCGGCTTGCATCCATCCAGCAGGAATGAGGGATAGAGAAAGAAGTGTGCATCCTACACTCTAACACACTTACTTTTTTTTTTTTTTTTTTTGGCTATGCCACATGGCTTGTGGAAGCTTAGTTCCCCCACCAGGGATTGAACCTGGGGCCATGGCAGTGAAAGCACCGAGTCCTAAAGACTGGACCACCAGGGAACTCTGTAAGACACTTCTTAGAAGTTTCTGGACACTTCCACTCACATCTATGGTCAGAACTTAGCCACGTGGCTATACCTAGATGGAAGGGAAGTGAGGAGATATACTTTCTCTTCCAGGCATCCATGTTCCCAACTAAAGTTTCTGTGATAAAGGAAGAGAATGGATAGTGGAGGGCACTTAGCCATCTCTGCTACACACAACTAATTCTGATAAGTTCTAATCATTGTTTAAGTTTAAATCTTATTTACATATTTTTGTTAAGTAGCCTGATCTCACAGTATGAAATTCAAAACAGTGTGTGGTGAAACCTCTCCCTCTCACTCCTGCCCCCAGAGGTACTCAGCACTACCAGAGGTTGTCTGGGCCAGCAGTTCTCAAAGTGGGTCCCAGGACCAGCCAAGCAGGAAACTTCAAAATGCAGATTCTCAGGCCTCTGTCCCAGACTTGCCGAGTTGGATAGTCTGGGAGAGTGCCAGGAACCTGTGTTTCAGCCACTTCTTGGGGGTCCTGAGCCTGCAAATACATCTATGCTTGGAGGTTCCCCAGCCCATCTTTGCCAGTGTAAGCCCACTACTCACGCTGCTCTTTCACTGAGAACAGTCAGGACCACAGACAACTTCCCCTTTTTTAATAGCTTGCTTGAGAGAGAATCTACTCCGCATATATTTTACCCACTTAACGTGGTTTTAGTATGTTCAGAATTGTGTATCCATCACGACAGTCAATTCTAGGACACTTTGATCATTCTTTTTTATTTTTAATTTATTTTCTGAAAAGTCATAGTCAAGTGATTCAGGCATTTTAAGAAGGCCTCCCCTCCCCCTGGGTGCCGAGGGACTACTGAGCAGCAGGGACTGTCATCCTGCCCTGCCGCTACCCCCGGGCTTCCATCCCCACCCCGGGCCCAACCACCCTCCCCTCGCCCTTCCTTCCCGACCAGATGCAGGTCCCTCCACTCCATTACCAAGAGCTCATGCCACCAGGTTCCTGCATGCCGGAGGAACCCAAGCCAAAGAGGGGCAGAAGGTCGTGGCCCCGGAAAAGGACGGCCACTCACACTTGTGAATACGCAGGCTGCGGCAAGACCTACACAAAGAGGTCTCATCTCAAGGCACGCCTGCGAACCCACACAGGTGAGAAACCTTACCACCGTGACTGCAATGGCTGTGGGTGGAAATTTGTCCGCTCAGATGAACTGACCAGGCACTACCGCAAACGCACCAGGCACTGCCCCTTCCAGTGCCAGAAGTGCAACCGGGCATTTTCGAGGTTGGACCACCTCACCTTACACATGAAGAGGCACTTTTAAATCCCCAGTGGATATGACCCACACTGCCAGACGAGAATTCAGTATTTTTTATCTTTCATACTGTCTTCCCGGTGAGAGGAGGAACCCAGCTGGAAAGCACTACAATCATGGTCAAGTTCCCAACAAGTCAACTTGTGAATGTGTATAGACAAAGAACAGATGGGGTCTGTGACTGGATCTTCCATCATTCCAACTAAATCCCACTTGAATATATATTCCTGGACTTACAAAATGCCAAGGGGGGGTGATTGGAAGTTGTGGATATCAGGATATAAATTAGATCCTTGAGTTGAGGGGAGGGAAGACCAGAATCCCTTGAATTGTTTCGATGCAATATAAGCAAAAAGATTGCCTTGTATTTTCTTTGCCTTCTAAAAGCCATTATTATGAGCTTCTAAGAGGAAGAAATTCAGGTACAAAAGATGTGTTTTAATAGCCTAAATGATGGTGCTTGGTGAGTCTTGGGTCTAAAGGTACCAAATGAGGCCAAAGTTCTCAAACTGCTGCATGCTTTGACAAGGAAAATCTATTTCTGTCTTCCGATCTACATTTACGACCTAAGTCAGGTAGATACACCTGGTTTACTTTAACCTTTCATGCAGACAGTCTGTTATGCACTGTGGTTTCAGATGGGCAATAATTTGTACAATGGTTTATTCCCAAGTATGCCTTAAGCAGAACAAATGGTTTTTTTCTACATGGTTCCTTGCCTTAATAAATATGTAATATAAATTAAAAAAGAAAAAGAAGGCGTCCCCTCCATGCCTGCCCCCACCTGCTCAGTGCCCCCACACCCAGGAAACCACTGTCTTTGGATCTTGGGTTTCCTTCTAGAACTCTTGTTGGGAAGGAGTGAAGCAGGCAGAGACCAGGGTTCTTTGTCTAGACACATAGATGTGGGCAGGGCCGAATTCTCACAGTCCTGCACTTTGCCCTTTTTCTTGACTTTTCTGTCAGGTGATGGGGCCCACCTGGCCAGCTCTCGGGGGACTCGGGAGCTCTGCGGGCAATGGGTTCCGCTCACAGCAGGAGCAGGACCGATGAGGCCTCTGACGTCTCCCTCCCAGGGTTTCTTCAGGCAGCAGTCAGCTGTGTGCCGCCAGCCCGGGAGTGACGCCATCCCTTCTCCCACGCCCCGCACCACTGACCACTGTCCCGGCCTGAGCTTCCCTATGGCATTCATCCTGCTAAGTCTGCCCCTGACTGAGTTGGCCAGCGCTCAGCTGGGGTCTGTGTGGGGAATGCATCCTCACACACGTTTGCTGAATGAGTAAATGAAGGACTCAGCTCGTCCCTGCAGCTCCGTCAGTAACTCTGGACCTTGGGCTCTTGCTGCGCTTCCCCAAACCTCAGCTCCCTCCTCTGTAGAGTGGGGACTGGAATCTTCACCTCGCAGTATAGTGGGCAGGATACAAAGAGAGATGGCCAGTGGTCACCTGTGTCTGGGACGGGGAAGCGGAGGTGGCTTCCTCTCTCTCTCTTCCCAGAGAAAGAAAGTAGCCCTGAGCACAGACGTTGCTTTGTCACGTCTAACACTGACGCCCTCGAGCCGGGTGGTGCCTCGCTGCCGGGATTGCGCACGCGTCCCGAACGGCCAGGTGCCAGCAGGGGGCGCAGCGCACTAGGGTCTGAGAATGGACCCGCGGGCCGCGAGACCAGCAGGGAGAGGACACAGGACGCGGTCTGAGGAGTGCGGACAATTTATCAAAGATTTGGTTGGGCACAGGCAACCAAGGGAAAGACAGACACAATTCAACAAAAGTAAACACTTTTGGAATCAAAGGACACTATTAAGGGAGTGAAAAGACCACTCACAGAATCAGAGAAAATATTGGCAAGTCACAGATCTGACGAGGGTCTAGCGTCCAGAGTACGTAGAGACCTCCTAAAACTCAACCGCAAAAAGACAAATAATCCGATTCAAAAACGGGCAAAGAACTTGAGTAGACATTTCTCCCAAGAAGATATGCAAATAGCCAATAAGCACATGAAAAGATGCTCAATATCACAGAGGTTAATTAAAACCGCAACGAGATGCCACCTCACACCCACTGGGATGGTTAGAAGAGAAAAAATGGAAAATAAGTGTTGGTGATGATGTGGAGAAATCGGAGCCCTCATACCCTGCTGGTGGGGAAGTAAAATGGTGCAGCCACTGTGGAAAACAATTTGGTGGTTCCTCAAACAGTTAACGTAGAATTACTTCACAACCCAGCAACTCCACTTAGATATATACAAAAACGTGTATATGAATGTTCATAATAGCCAAAAAACAGAAACAGCCCAAATGTACACTGTTGGATGATGGATTAAACAAAAGTGGTATATCCAAACAATGGACTATTACTCAGCCATAAAAAGGAATGAAACTGAGTTATTCGTAGTGAGGTGGATGGACCTAGAGTCTGTCATATAGAGTGAAGTAAATCAGAAAGAGAAAAAAAATACCATATACTAATGCATATATGTATGGAATCCAGAAAAATGGTACTGATGAACCTAGTGGCAGGGCAGGAATAGAGATGCAGATGTAGAGAACGGACTTGAGGACACGGGGTAGGGGTGAAGGGGAATCTGGGACATAGTGAGAGAGTAGTGTTGACACATACACACTACCAAATGTAGAATAGATGGCTAGTGGGAAGCTGTTGCACAACATGGGGAGATAACTCGATGTTTTGTGAAGACCTAGCAGGGTGGGATAGGGAGGGTAGGAGGGAGTCTCGGGAGGGAGGGAATATGGGGATATATGTATACATATAGCTGATTCACTTTGTTGTACAGCAGAAACTAACACAACATTGTAAAGCAATTATACTCCAATAAAGATGAAAAAAGAAAGGGGGGGGGGTGAGGTGGTGGTACATGCTACAACGTGGATGAACCTGGAACACATGCTGAGTGCAGGAAGCCTGACACAAAAGGCCACCTGTGGTGTGATTCTATTTATATAAAATGTCCTGAATAGGCAGATTGAGACACCGAAAGGGGATTCGTGGTTGTCAGGGTGCGGGGGGCCCTGCGTGGGGAGTGATTGCCTGACGGGTATAGGATCTGTTTTTTGTTTTCCACTTCCCCAAACTTTATTAAAGGAAAAGCAATGATGGTAGCTCTCTAGAACATCGTCAAACTTCTGGGATTCTTCCATCGAAAATGTGGCATTTGATTTCCAAGTATATGCCAGAGTGTAGTGGCGAGGGGGAAGCTAAAAGTCTAAAATGTTCATCTTCCAGCTTTCTCCAGTCTGTAGCCTGTCTGTGGATCAGCAGTAACTACCTGAACAGCCACTCTGGCTGCATTAATTTTTGTCTGCGGCTCTCTGAGCTCTTCTATGTGCAGCAAGTGCAGAATTTGAGCGGCTTCATTAAGAACCGCATCTCCTGTGTCAAAAGCAAGAATACGCTTGTCTAAAGCAGCAGGCAAGCCCTCTTCTGTTCGGTTTGTGCTAGCAACTGCATCCTGTGTCAGGGCTCCACTCCCCAAATGCTAATTACCTGAAGCACTGATTACCTAATCACCATGAGCTGACTCTGAAAGTTAGCCTGGGCCATGGCACCAGCCCTAAAATTAGGATTATATACATCCAAATCAATCATGGGCTCTGCATTTTTAGTTGCATTGTCAGCATTTTTTGTGTTATCAGGTACCAAATCCTTGTGTTTTTCAGTGTTGTCTCCACATTCAAGTCTAAGAGCTAAACCAAGAAGCCAATTGCTTCTTGTCCATCTTGAGTCTTGAAAGAACAGTTAACATCTCTGAGATACTTTTCAAAGAACTTGGGCCGATCACTGCTGTGGGTTTCTTAGATGCCTCTGTCTTCAGTCTTGCAGTGTCTGATTTTCTGGTCTTCAAGGCAAACATCAAGTTTCTCAAATTTGTTTCATCTCTGCAATTGAAGAGGTAGGTGGTGGTAGTCAAAGGCCATCATGCTCCCTGCTTCAGCCAGGAGGGCTGAGTCTTCTTTTGGGGTGATGAGAACATTCTGGATTTAGTGGTGATGGCTGCATAAGTCTATGAATGTGCTAACATCCTCTGAATTGTACACTTGAAAAGGGGAATTTTATGGTATGTAAATTGTCTCAATCAAAAAAAAAATATTTTCTTGGTCAGTGTGAAATGTGGTGGCTGAGGGTTGGTCATGTCCTTACAACTCTGGCCCCATCCCACCCCCGCCCCCCCAACCCAGGGCACTCTTAAACATTTCTGCCCAGTTTCCAGACATTTTCAGCTTTCTGTCAAATTCCTGTCCTCATTCATTTCACCCTCTGACTCTTTCTCTGGGGCAAGTTGGGGGGATGGGATGGAAAACGGCAATGTGGCAGATAGGAGCACAGCCTGAGGCCGGGCTGTGTGGGTTGGGTGGGGATAGTCTCTGTTCCTGGGACCCTGCTTGTCTGTCCCAGGGCAGTTACAGCACAGGAGTGTCAGGTCTGCAGTAAGCCTGGGCATCTTGGGGGCCGTGTGTTCCCATCCTAGAGAAATGCTAGCAGGGCCGGCTGTCACTCGTCAGGTCCTGGGGAGGGACTTCCTGTATCAGCTGGGGGCTGGACCAGATGATGTTGATTTTCTCTGTCATGCATGCATTCAAAAAATAGCTCCAGAGTTACACACAGTACCTCAGAGGAGGTTAATTTATTCAACTAAATACCAAATAAACACTGTTTTACAGTTGGCCCTGTGACAGAGCTGCTGAAAGGTACATCCCTGTTGTGACTTCGGAATTTTGCCTGGTTGCCTGTGATGACCTTTTATCTCTGGGATGAGGTTAGGGTGAAGTCAGATAGAGGCAGCACCTCCTTGCCCTGAGGAGCCCAGCACAGCAGGGTGTACATGAGCTGACTGTGACCGTGCACTGAGCACCATGGTGGGCTTCTTAAAGTGCACAGCCAAGAAAGTGCCAGAACAGCGCTGGCTCTGGGAGCCCTAGGTGTTGGGAAACCAGGACAAACTGTCTTCCCCTCTGTTATTATGGTTTCTTTCCTGCAGGCCAACAAAGAGAGCTCAGAGAGGTCAGCAAACCTGTGCAGGGTCTCACAGCTGACCATACGGGGGCAACTTTCTAGTTTATCCTTAATAGATTGTGATCCAGTCTTTTTGTCTATTCTTTGTCTTTCCTCCTTCCCTCCTTCGCTCCTTCCACCTTCTCCCTTCCTTCCTTCTCTGTGTCCCTCCCTCCCTCCTTTCCTTCATTCCATCCTCCAATCCTTTGAGCAGGGACTACCACATTCATCCGCTCATCTGCTCATCCTCACCTTGCAAGTGGGAAAACCGAGGCTGGAGAGGGGTGTCGCCACCTGCTCAAGACCACTGAGCCTCCTGGCTGCCTCTCCATCCTCCCAGGGAAACAGTTTACCCCCCAGCCGCTGTCCACAGGGGACCTGCAGAGTCTGCGATGAGTATGGACACCGCTCGGATCTGGTGGGAATTGGTCTGTGCACCTCACCAGCGACTAGACTGTTCTGGGCTGGGTCCTGGCCCCACTAGGAAAGAAGACCCAGTGTTTTCTGAAGGAATGAATGAACACACTTTGAAACATGTGTGCCCATGAATGTCTAGAGGGGACACACTGCAGCATGGTGGCTGTCAGGTGGGGTGTTGGGGTTATAGGTGATGTCCCCTTCTCAGAACTTTCTCTGATAGCATGCTGCTTCAGCCAAGACATAAGAGAAAAAGTAGCAGATGTTCTTGGAGATGAAAGCACTTATTTCAAAGAAAACACCTTAAAAGCTAGAAAAGGTGGGTGCGAGGCAATTCCCAAGGTGGGAGTGAGGGAGAGAGGCCCCATCTATGAGAGAATTCACAGGGCTGGCTCTGGCCTCCACCCTGCCAGTGGGGCCCTGTGTGTGAAGGGCTGAGGTGTGGCTGCCTGTCTCAGCAGGGCCGGCTGGTGAAAGTCAAGGCCGACAGGCTCTGCTGGTTTCAGCTGAGTTTGGGGACCTGGATGGGACCTTGCTGTGTATGGGGGTGCTGGGCCTAGCCAACTCCATGTCTAGGCATTTACCCCACGAGCTGCATTTCCACAGGGGCACAGGTTATTCTGTGTTTGTAGAAGCTAAAGGATGGAGTCACCAAATGCCCACAACAGAGCTTGGGAAGATTAACACGGCTCATCGTGCCACAAAACGCCACACGGCCATCAACAGGAGATGATCAACTGGAAGCGATGGTCTTCGATGAGTGTGAATATAGCAAGGTCCACCTGCCCATGGGCTGGGCTAGGTCCCCCAGGGAGGGGTGGGGGGAGTGGGACAGCCCCTCAGGACTGCCCACCGTGAGAGCAGCTCCCCTGCAGGCACAGGCCCGAGGGAAGTGTGGGAACCCTCACCAGGATGTTCTGAGCAGCCTTCCCCAAACGGCCCATCAGTGTCACCCGGGTGACGGGAGTATAGCGCCACAGTCCTCGGTGCTGCAGGCACCCACACGCCGCCCACTGGCCTCGTGGGCACTCTCAGTGGAAGCAGCAGCAGGACTCCTGCGGGTGAGGCCCTGCTCCATGACATTGCAGGCAGAGCGCCGAGACTCGAGCTAGGCTCCCTGGGCCCTTGGGCTTTTGAGGTTGGAAAGACTCATCGTGTGCTTCTCCGGCCCTGCCCACGCCCTGGTAAAGTCACCCGCAAGATATGGGAGTGTTCATTTGGTGGCAAAATGACAGACAACAAAACAACATCCAGGCTGTGATTACTGTGAAGGCAGGGCTGGGGCCACCTCTGGGGTATCAGGACCCAGGAGGGCAGATTTCTGGCATCACTGGGGATGTCATGTGACTGTGTACTTTCTAGTGATTCTTTTTTTAAATGAATTAATTAATTATTTATTGGCTGTGTTGGGTCTTCGTTGCTGCGAGCAGGCTTTCTCTAGTTGCGAAGAGCAGGGGCTACTCTTTGTTGCAGTGTGTGGGCTTCTCATTGCAGTGGCTTCTCTTGTTGCAGAGCACAGGCTCTAGGTGCACAGGCTTCAGTAGTTGTGGCACATGGGCTCAGTAGTTGTGGCTCGCAGGCTCTAGAGCTCAGGATCTACACATCCCACAGCATGTGGGATCTTCCTGGACCAGGGCTCGAACCTGTGTCCACTGGCAGGCAGATTCTTAACCACTGCGCCACCAGGGAAGTCCCTGTAGTGATTCTTTAAGCTGTTTAATGCATGTGTCTGGGTTTGTTTTGTATTTTGCAGTAGAAAGTGTTTACAATATAAATAGACAAACCAATGACCAGAATTTTGAGGAAAGTTAGGCAGCAGCGTGCCTGGCCTACCCCAACTTGGGCAAACCCAGGAGCAAAAGGGTCCACGTGTAGAAAATGCCTCTGAGGACACGGAAGCTGGCATCTGCTGTGGGCCATGTGGAGGGAAACAGGCAGGGGATGGGGTGTGAGAGACCTCCTGGACTCCTGGAACGCTGAGTCCCGTGCTGTATTCCTGTAGAAAAGGTAGGACTAAAATGCTGCTGTGAATGGAGTCCCAGATGTTGACCTCAAAGCAGGTGTTCACGCCTTGGCCTGCCCGGGCTGCAAGGAGGGAGCGACTGAGGGTGGCTGGGTGGCTCTGAGGAGAGCAGGATACAGCCTCATGGAGCCCTAGCTGAGGTGACCTGATGGATGTCCCTGCCCTTGGGGAAATCACCTCCTCTGGAGGAGTGATAATGACCCAGGCTGCCTTGGGACCCCATGGGTGAGTGCTGGAGCTGGCGCTTTGTGAATTGCAGGTCCCCGTGCACCCCTGGGTCACGCCGGCTCCTCCCCAGGTGTCACCCGGAGAACACCCTGGACTCCAGTTAGCACGGCCCACAGCCATCGGTCCATGTGGTGTGGGGACACTGGCCTCTACCACCAGAGCCAGGCATGGGCTGCAGGGAGGCGTGAGGACCACAGGGTGGGGGTCTAGCTGTCAGGGACCAGACAGGGACTAATTGATCAGTCCAGCAGCCCCCACCCCAGCCATGGCACAGGCTGGCAGCGGGCCCTCGGAAGGGAGATGCTGTCCTAGACCCAGCATGATCTGGGGGAGGACGGAGAGCACAGGGCATGGGTCCTTAGCTGCCTAGACCTGCAGTGACCAACCCTCCTATGCTCTGGCCTAGGCTGCCCACCGGAAGCACCGCAGACATCTGTTCTGTCACCCTTACGGTAAACTTGGGGGTTGGCAGACAGGAAACTGAGGCCCAAGAGGTGAGCTCATTGCAGAGCCCCCAGCCTCGGCATCTCTCCTTCAGGCTGGCATGGCCTAGGGCAGCCCAGGGGCTGGACTTGAGTCCAGGCCACACTCCTTATGGCCACCATACAGGCCTCCGTCTTGAGGCTAGAAAGCTTACTCAGCAGGGAACCCAAAAGAGTGAGGTGGATCAGTTAGCACCCGCTCATCTCTACCTGGCACAGGCCCTGAGGGGGCGAGGGAGGTGCCAGAGCCAGAGGGGCAAGGCCCCTGGGCTGGGACCTGAGTGTCTGCTGCGGAGAAGCAGATGCTTTGATGAGGATGAGTCCAAGCAGGGCTGTGGGCCCCTCAGGGACCTCACCCCTCTGCGGAGCTGACTTCTGAGCCTAGGACTGATGGAGGAGACAGAACCAGCCCCTCAGAAGCTGAGCAAAGGTGTTCTGGGGGTCGTCAGGGCAGGGAGACTTCAACCCCTATGAGGATGGCTCGAAGAAAAGAAAACTGGTCTGGACCCATGAGCAGAGGCTGAGCTCACACTTTGTGGGAGAAACGGAAATTAAAGCCTTGCTGGGATATGGCATTTCTCCTAATGCAAAAGTCAATTAACATGCTCTGTGGGCAAGTCTACATCACTGGTGGGAGTGTAAATTGGTACCACCTCTCCTGAGAGCGATTTGCCAAAATCTGTCACAATTACAAATGAATAAACTTCTGACACAGCAGCTGGTTCAGGGCTGGCCAAGCAGGTGAGTGCATGGTACAGCTGTGGGACAGCTGTGGCTGCCATTTGAAGATACTAGACAAGCATAAAAACAAAAAATGTAATTCACCCAAATAGAAATAACCACTGCTGATATCTGGTGTATTTTCTTTGAGATCGTTCCTTTATTTGCTGTTTTAACAATTGTTCCTTGAGCTTCCAGGATACCCCAAGGTTTCTTGTGCCAGGAATCCAGTGTGGAGTGTATCAGTCCACATTCGCTGCAGTAACAAGTGATCACAGACCCCTTGGCTTAGGACAATGAAGGGTTGCCCAGCCTCCCCCTGGAACCTTGTCATTTCCAATCTTTTGGCATTTATAGTAACTGAGATAAACCACTCTAGGTCTAAATCTTTGCTTTCCTTGGAGTAGATCCCAAAAGTGAATCAGGGTGACAATAAACGTGAGGCTTTTCCAAGCTGCTTTCTTGAAAGGCTGGACTGACCAGCCGACTTGCTCACAGCTTGCCTGTCTGTACCCCTCTGCCAGCACTGGGCTTTCTTATACCAGGACTGCTAATCTGAAGTGAAGATGCCAGTCTATCTTATTTGCCTCATGACAGTTCCTGGTGAGACAAAACTGGTTCTACGCGTTACCGGGACTTTCTGTGCTTATCTGAGCATCTTTTGGGTATTTGAACTTTTCCACTCATACTGGGCCTGAGGTAAAGCTAGAATTGAGGGAGGGTCCTCACTCCTGGCCCTGCCCATCAAGATGGACCCCGTAAGAGGAAGGAGTTTAGAGTTGAGGAGAGAGCTGAGGCTGAGGCTGGGTGGAGCACCCACTCAACACCAGGGGTTAGATGCCAGGGGCTGGCAGCTGAGTGAGCACAGTGGGGGCTCTGCTCCCACTGAACCCCAGACAGAAGCACACACTCTGGGTCTGGACAGAAGGAAGCTGTGGAGCTTGGAGGGGCAGCCGCCCTGGGGGATGCTCAGCCCCGGAGATTGGGAGTGTAGGGGGGGCACTGCTGTGCTCTGGCTGCTCTTTGGAGGGGAGCAGAGCCGTGTGCCTGGCTCTGGGGACCCAAACAAGCCTAATGGAGAGGAGAAGGCTTTCTACCCCTGCCCAGTGAATGGGGATGGGAGCCCCTCCCAGTCTGCTGCTGCCAGCACCTCCTCTGGCAAGGCCTCCCTGAAGGCGCTGGGGGCTGGGAGATGGGGAGCACAGACTCCTCGCCCCGGTGCTGCACGGCGTGGAGCTGGAGGCGGGCTGGGTCACAGGCATGTAATAGCAGAGCCAGCAGAGCTAGAGCTGTAGAGGCCACATGGACAGAGGTGCTAAGAGAGGATGTGAGAGAGCTGGCGTGACGGGGCGTGTGTCAGCTTGTCAAAGACGGGCCCCTGGAGCGAGCGAAAGTCGATGGGCAGGGAAGGCCCACAAAGTCCTGAAAGGGCTGGATGGGAGCAGTTGCAGGCTGAGAGGCAGCTCGTGGCGGGTTGTGGGTAAGCTGGCCTGGTTCACCTCCAGGCCCACTGCCTGCAGTCGACAAACTCAGGCAAGTGTCTTTGCCTCTCTGCTCCTTCCCATCTGATAACAGGGCCCTCTAGGACAGTGTGGGGCAAGACAAGCGAATTCCTGCAAAGATGTAGCTCAGCCCCAGGGGCTATCATCATCATCATTATTTCAGCAGCGTGACTTGCTTGAGGCCCCACCACCCACCAGGCTCAGCGACCCACCTGCATTTTGTTTGTTTGTTTTAAAGGAAGAAACTAATTTCTTTTAACTTTTTAAAAAAAATTTATTACGTTATTTATTTATTTCTGGCTGTGTTGGGTCCTCGTTGCTGTGTGCCAGCTTTCTCTAGTTGTGGCGAGTGGGGGCTACTCTTTGCTGCGGTGCTCAGGCTCCTGTGTGGTCGCCTCCCTTGTTGCAGAGCTCGGGCTCTAGGCATGCGGGCTTCAGTAGTTGAGGCACATGGGCTCAGTAGCTGTGGCTCGCAGGCTCTAGAACACAGGCTCAGTAGTTGTGGTGCATGGGCTTCGTTGCTCCGCGGCGTGTGGAATCTTCCCAGACCAGGGATCGAACCTGTGTCCCCTGCGTTGGCAGGTGGATTCTTAACCACTGCACCACCAGGGAAGTCTCCCATCTCCATTTTGGATGGCTATCAGTTACTCAAGATCCCTGGGTCAAATTCCTGGGGCTTTAGGAGAGATGAAAATGTGGACAATAGCCTGTGTTTTCTTCTGCCTGTCTTCATATTTCGTGATCCATGCAGGTCTCTACGGCCACTTGGCCCTTCTCATTGCAGACCAAGTTCAATCCTGCTCTGAGACACTTACAAGAGGGCTTGCTCAGTGGGTCTCAGGTGGTGGACACTGGTATCATCTCTTGCCAGCAACCAGGGGAGGTCACATCCCATCTACTTCTATCGAGTGCTGAAGAGACTGCGAATGGAGGGCAGGCCGTGACCAAGGATGACGGTCAGGGAGAACGCACTGCTCCAGCTCCCGAATTTCCTGCAACTCCTGCCGAGGTCAAAGGCTGGTCTGAAGGTGTGCAGGTGCCCTCTGTGCCTACCCAGCAGTTCTCCACTGAGACTCATCTGCATCCCCATGGCTCAGGCCACTGAACAGGTAGGAGTGACCACTGAGTGGTCTTAGCTCTTATTCTTCAGACTCTTAACCAGAAAATGGAAATAAACTGATTCTTAAAGTTGTGTCCATTGAAAAAAAAAATTCATGGGGCCAGGAGCTGAGCGATGCAGTTTGGGAGTGGTCCCTCAGGGGAGACTGAGGGTTGATAGCATCCCCCACACCTGGTGTCAGGCTCGCTTCAGCAGGGCCATGGGTAGAGGATTTCAAACACCTGCACGTTCTAGGACATCCGAGGGCTAAAGCCGAGTTCTCCGGACTGAACCAACTAGGATATATAACATAGCATCTGGTGTGAGCATGAGTAAAATTAAACGGTAAGTCACTGCATAGGAAAAAAGGTTTGAATCATTATTTGGTTATTTTTTTAATCATGTTTTTATATTTCTTTTTTAAAATAAATTTATTTATTTATTTATGTATTTATTTTTGGCTGCATTGGGTCTTCGTTGCTGCATGGGCTTTCTCTAGTTGTGGCCAGCGGGGGCTACTGTTCGTTGTGGTGTGTGCACAGGCTCTGAGTGTGTGGGCTTCAGTAGTTGTGGCACATGGGCTCAGTAGCTGTGGCTCGAGGGCTCTAGAACACAGGCTCAGTAGTTGTGGCACACGGGCTTAGTTGCTCCATGGCATGTGGGATCTTCCTGGCCCAGGGATGGAACCTGTGTCCCCTGCATTGGATTCTTAACCACTGCACCACCAGGGAAGTCCCATTATTTCATTATTTGATGCTTGTCTGCTGAGCGTCTCCCAAGTGGACAGCTGCACATGGAAAGACATGTGCCTGCTACCGGCGGCGCTGTGGGATCACACTTGCGTAACAACTTAAAACATTTTTATTTCTACTTTTTCTATCTTATAAAATTTCTCTACTGGGTACTTGCTCTTAAAAAATCAATATGTATATCTCTACAACAGAGTATTATTTGCCCCAAAAAAGGAGTGAAGTGCTGATATATGTTACAACGTGGATGAAGTGAAAAGTTATGCTGAATGAAAGAAGGCAGTCACAAAGGACCGTTGTATGATTCCATTTACATGTGATGTTAGGAATAAACAAATCTATAGAAAGCAGATTACTGCTAGCCTGGGGCTGAGAGAGGGGTAATGTGGAGTGACTGCTAATGGGCATGGGTTTCTTTTTTGGGGTGATAAAAATGTTCTGGAATTAGACATTAGTAATGGTCACACAACTCTGTGAATATACTAAAACCCACTGAATTGTACACTATAAAAGAGTGAATTTTGTGGTATCTAAATTATATCCCAATGATATAAAATGTTATTTAAAAAATCAACACGTTTTCAAATTTGGGAGTAAAACAAATGTTACATCATTTTATTATAAAAGAAGAAACAAATTGCGTTATAGAATGTCTCAGTCCCCACTGGATGGGGAAACTTCCCTAACGGGCCAGAGCCCCAGGGGCCCCATCATCTGCCCTCCCAGTTGCAGGAGCTTCCAGTGCCTAGGAGCCCAAGCTTGGGAGGCCCATATGCCCCCACTCCATCTGCCTGCCCAGCACCCTTCCTTCAGGTCCCCGAGAAGCCTGCCCTGCCCCCATAACCCCAGGACACCCCTGCTGCCTCCCAACTCCGCTCTCCTGGCACAGCCCCCCCATTTGCCCCTGTTCCCTTGTGGGACCTGGGCTCTCCACTGTTTCACCCGCACCTGGAGTGGGCCCCACAGTCGTCAACTGAGGGGCTACCTTCCCATGCAGTAGCCTGTGGGGGGCACTCAGGGAGGTGGCCCGGCTGCACTGGATCTGACCACTAGACTCACCCCAGGCTTCCTGAGCCCCCTCAAAGGCAGACCCACCCTCAAAAGTACTTGACTGGGCTCCCTGGGGGCAAGGCCAGACCCTGACTTTCCTACCCCTGGGCTGTGCTGGGGACTGATTGGAGCACAGGCAGTGAGTGGGTAGGCTCTGTCTCCCTTGCTCCCTGCCTCCGTAAGCATTTATTGAACACCAACTGTGCACTGACCATTATGTCCATCTCATGGATGACCAAACTGCGACCTGTCCACTAGCTGCTTAGCTGTGCACTCACAGGTCAGGAGTCAGTAGAGAGAGTGAGCTCCCTGTCTTGAGAGACATGCAAACAGGGCTGCCGAAAACTACCCCTAAGGGCTCATGGAGCACATAACAGTCAGGGACAGCTTCTCTCCAATCGCCCAGCACCTAGGTTGCCCTGCGATGTGTGGGGATACTGCTGCCATATTATGTACGTCTGCCAGCTGTGGGTGGGCAGCAGTCTGCCAGTGATGACGTGAACAGCCAGTCATCTCCTTCATCACCAGGCAGGCAAGATGCCCACAGGCCACCATCATGTCCCAGGCAACAGGGAGGAAGCCAGACTGGCTTGCGCGCATCTGTCTGGAACATGCTTAGCCCCATCCCTTCTCAGTTTTCCCTTTGAGAGGCCTAGGCACGTCCTCAGGGACAGGCTTGAAACGGAGAGGCTTGCAGTTCAGGGTGTCTTCCTGCACTGACCGTATCTTGATGGAATTGGCAGCCTTTCCAGGCGGCAAACTGGGACGGCCAAGCCAGTTCTGAAGGGGGGATAACAGCCCATTCTCGGCCAGTAGCCTGGTGGGGCATTCCGGAGATCCCCAGGGGCCAGCCGTGCCCCCTGGAGGGTGAGCGTGCGGGCCGCAGTGGGCCTGCGCGGCCCCGGGGGCTGGCCCGCAGGTGGCCGCGCGCGCCCGAGGACAGGTGGGCGTGCCAGGCCCCGCCCCGCCGCGCCGGCCGGGGGCGGGCAGCCGAATGCCCCGCCCTCCTCGCGCTCCGGGTCGGAGCCGGTGCGGGAGCGCAGCGGCGCGGAGCAGAAGCAGCACGCGGCAGCGCTGCCCCGAAGCGGGCCGGCGAGAGGGAGTAGCGCCGCGACCCCGCGCCGAGGGTGACCCGGGACTGGAACGCGGAGCCCGGCCCTGAGAGCGACCCCGGACCGAGTGCGGACCCCGACCCAGAGCGCGGATCCCGGCTCTGAGCGCGGCCTCGCCCGCCCCGGCCGCCGGGCCGCGGGCATGGACGGCGCCGGTTTGCCCTGTGAGTGCCGAGCCCCCCGCCCGCCGCCTTTGTGTGCGCGCCGCGTCGCTGCAGCCCCCTCCCCGCGCGCCCCTCCTGCGCCCCGGGCCGCGTCCTTTGTGGAGCCGCCGCCTGGCCGGTACCTCCCTCCTCCCCAACCTCCTTCACCCCTCCGCGGCCCAGCGCTGAGCAGGGCACGGCACCCCACTCCCCTAGCCCGGGCCTCCCGGTCCTCTTTTCACCGCCCCCCCTCCCCCCCCCCCCCACCTCCCAGGGACATCCCAGTAGGCCCCCTTCCCCGGGGCTGGGCAGGGCGCAGGTGCCCCTCTCCCCGGCCTCTCGGCCCCCTCTGCAGCCTCCCCCGGGCCCCCCGGGACAGCTCAGCGTGAGCAGGGCACGACCCCCTTCCACCCAACCCGGCCTCCTGGTCGGGTCTGCAGCCCCCTCCCCAGGGACCTCCACGGCGCCTCCGTGGCCGGGGCGGGTAGGGCGCGGGCCCCAGGGCGGCGCTGTCTCATCCCCCGGCCCGGGCAGGTGCGGCGAGGCCCGCGCTCACACGGGCCTGTGTGTCCTTGCCCGCAGAGATGGACCGCGATGGCGGTCGCCGAGACGCCCCCGGCGCACTGATGGAGACCGGGCGCGGTGCGGGGCCCGCGGGCATGGCGGAGCCTGCGGCGGTGCCGCGGGCGCGGGCGGCGCGGCCCGGGCCCCAGCGCTTCCTGCGGCGCAGCGTCGTGGAGTCTGATCAGGAGGAGCCGCCGGGCCTGGAGGGGGCCGAGACGCCGGGCGCGCAGCCCCCGCAGCCGCTGCAGCGCAAGGTGCTGCTGCTCTGCAAGACGCGCCGCCTCATCGCCGAGCGCGCCCGCGGTCGCCCGGCCGCCCCCGCGCCTGCCGCGCCTGCTGCGCCTGCCGCGCCTCCAGGCGACCTTACGGACCCAGGCCCGGAGCCCTCAGGCGCGCAGGAGCCTGGCCCGGACCCCGCTCCCGCGCCCGTGCCTGCGCCCGACGGCGCCCCCAGCGAGGAGGAGGCGGCGGCCGCGACCAAGGAGGACGCGGGGGCTCCGGAGACGAGGCCCGAGCCAGAGCTCGGGCGCGCACGCCGGGAGGAGCCAGAGGAGGAGGAGGACGACGAGGACGACTTGAAGGCTGTGGCCACCTCCCTGGACGGCCGCTTCCTCAAGTTCGACATTGAGCTTGGCCGCGGCTCCTTCAAGACGGTCTACAAGGGGCTGGACACGGAGACCTGGGTGGAGGTAGCCTGGTGCGAGCTGCAGGTAAGGGGCGGGCTGGCCGCAGGTGGGTGCTGGGCGAGTGCGCTCTGGCATTAGCCAACCCTGGCGGCGGCCGTCTGTGTGTCACCCTCTGGGTGGGTGGTTGATGTGCTGGCGGTCTATGTGGTGAAGGCTGGGTGATGGAGGTCGGACCTCCAGCGTGTGGTGTCTAAGTGTGGCACGATGTGGGCCCATGGTGGAAACTGGGCAGTTGGAGGGCGTGTCTTTCAGTGCCTATCAGTGCTGCTCCTTCTCGGCTGTACTGACCCAGGCTGCTTGGGTCGCCTGTGTCTTTGCAGAAGCAGTGTGGGGGCTGCAGGGCTCTGTGTCCAGGTGGTCACAGGGTGGTTTGGGGGACTCCTAGCTGCTCTTACATGAGCACCTTCCTGTGTCTTGCAGAGTGTAGATGCCCCAATTGGGGAAGCCCCTGGGGGGCTTCTTTTGATCTGGGGTCTGTTTACAGGGAGGCCTGGTGGGCCCTGGTGCCTGTGGAGGCAAAGCCTGGAAGTGTTGTCACTAGGTCCTGTCACTTCACAAAATGGATGTGTGAGAAGTCTTAAAACCAAGTCATGCAAAATGCAGGTGGGGTTTTGTTTTGTTTTGTTTTTGTTTTTGTGGTTGCAAAGGTGCTGGACATGCATTTTTCATAACCTTGCCCTCACGTTGGCTGTGTCAGCCCCAGCCCTGGAAGATTATATAAATGGTAACTCAAGCTGCCCTGGGCCAGCCATGGAAGCCCGGGCAGCGCCTGTCACAGTGGGTGTTTATGGGCCCTCCCTTGTTTGGGGGAACAGCTGTCAGGCGCGGGGCTGGCCTCTGCGAGAGCCGGCCGTGTGGGTGTAAGCCTGCCCCAGCACCCTGCAAAGTTAGCTGGGCCTGCCTGTCCTGATGCAGGCCGCCTGCCACACTGCAGGCAGCCTGCCTTTTTGGCTCAGAAATGGGATTTGGTTGCTTTGTCCTCTGGGCCCTTGCAGGGTGGCCTGTGTGTGTGTGTATGTGTGAGCTGGTTGGTTTGTCCAGTGGTCACCTGTCCTCAGCCTTTCTCCTGAGACAAAGAGCTTCAGAGAGCACCCCTCCCCGCAGCTCCCTGGTTCCGTTGTGGAAATATGGACTTTTCGTGGCGGAGTCAGTGGTGGCCTGTCGCGTCCCTCGGGAGGGACTGAGAGCTCCCTCCCCTACCTCGCGGTTACAGGTTCTGGGCCCTGCTGAGGGGTGGCCTCAGTGGCCTGTGGTCTGGAGCCCCGGGGTGGTGTGCTGGGATGGCATAGGAGTGAGCTGGGCATCACTGCCATGTGGGAATGCACGCAGGAGAGAGGAGCTGGAGAGGGAAGACCGGAGAGGGAAAAGAGGATGCCTGATCCTAGAGTGCAGCTGTGTGCCTGCCCGCCCTCCCTTCTCGCTCTTGCCGAGTGACCTAGTGTGGTGCTCCAGGCACCCGCTGGTGTTGTGCTGTGGCATGCCTCTGCGGGGTGGAGGACAGGAGTGGGGGTGCTGCAGCAGGCGGGAGCTGAGTTAGACCTCGGCAGCAGAGCCCAGCTGATCTAATTGAGGCATTGCAGGCGCACGTGACCCTTGGAGGGGGTTGTTCATTCCCATTCCCTTTAAGGCAAGGCGAGCTGTTCCGTCTCTGGGTCCCAAAGCAGAGCGGCACCGGAGTGGAGCCTGGCTGCTGTCCAGGGGGCTTTTACTCCTGTAGCTGGGTGGGAGTGGGAAGGTGGGAGGTGGCTTCTAATCTGTCTGGTTTTGCTTCTTATGCAGTAGTTACTGGGGGCCCCATGCCAGCCGGGAAACTGTTCTTATATCTCCCCCAACACAAGGGCTCATATGCAGCATTTGGGGTCAACTGCCTTCTGCTGGGTGGGTCTGAGAGGGTTTTACACCAGGCGGGGCCAGGACCCAGCTTAGGGCAGCAGCTGAGAGCCTGCTGTATGTACACTCTCCTCTTCACCACACAGGAGGCTGTTGTTTCCCCATTTTATCGCTGAGAGCCGAAGGTCACCTGTGGGAATACAGATGGTAGAGGGGGATTGCAGCATCATGGCAGGAGGCCGTTGGCCTGGCGAGGCCGTCTTAGGAGAGGAGATAGGGTGGAGGGCACGTTAGTCCTCTTGGACCACCAAGGAGGGAGGGTGACAGGTGGCGTGCTGGCTTGTGCATGGGGAGAGGGTTTCCTAGTACACAGGGGGGAGACTTCATCCTCCACCCAGCCCCCAGAATTCCCAGGCATCAGGGCTCTCAGTGGAGGGCAGGTTTCCAGGAGCATTGCCTTCAGTACGGGGAGCTTCACAGGATTCCTCCTGCCCTCTGACCCTCCCTTCCCCAACCCCCATAAGCTCCTCAGCCAGCAGCTTTGGAATGCCCTGGAAATCGACCCTCAAAAGTCTGTTTCCTCCTCTCAACCTTGGGACCATGGGGGATATTGCCTGCTTCCCCCAGAACTGAGACAGTGTCACCGGCTTGCTTTTTCCAGGGTTCGTTGCCAAGGGGAGGTCCATTTTTGGACCTAATAAGTCTGGCTTAGAGGATGTAAGATCCCCATGACTTCCAATTTCTTTTTATAATTTAGTGCTGAAAGAGCTTTGCAGAAAGAGCGATGTGTGTTCATGTCACAGTGAAAGGCCGCAAGGTGTTTTCACCTCCTGAGTTCTCCAGACGTTCAAAGCTGAGGCTGATTTTTGGGGGAAGCTATTTTAAAGTGTTACCTCCCCTTCTGCTTTCTTTTGAATGAATGTATTTCAGGCACCAGCACATATTACAATAGCAACAGGGAAAGTACAAATGCACCCAGAGCCGCTGCCTTTACCCTGGCTCACGTTTCCTGCGTCCCTGTGGCTAGCCCTGGCCCCTCACAGACCCCATCCTGTCTGACAGTGCATGGGATAGCTGGGGGCTTCTGCTTGACTCTGTGTTGCCTCGGGTGGGGGTAGGTGTGGTCCACTGGCATGGTCCCAGGTGACCCAGGTACCGTCTCTCACCTGCTGATGCCTCTGAGCCACGGGTGGGGCCTCCAAGCAGAGAAGATGCAGCCAACCCAGGTCCCGGCCAGCGTCCAGAAGCCTCCTTGGAGAAGGTCTGTGGGCCTTTCCTGGGCTCCCTTTTTGAGGGTCTTCCTCGAACGCTTGGAGGAGAGAGCCTTGGTTTTCAGCCCCCCTTGGTTAGTGCTGCCCCCTCCCGTCAGCAGGCCCCTGCCTCCAAGGGAGACAGGTCTCAGGTCCCCTGTGCTGCCTCCTCCCCACGGAAAGCTGCTGTGAGCCGCTGTTACAGGGCTGGGCACTGCCTCTTGGGGGATTCCACCCGGAACTCATGTTTCCCGCGCTGGTGTCCTGGCCTGTGCCCAGTGTGGGGGTCATTTTGTCTCATGGTGGTATCAGTCCTTGACCCTCTGCCTGGAGTACTTGCAGGGGCTTTGAGGGCCTTGAGAGTCCTAAAGAGGTACCATGGGACCTGAGCCCCCATCAGCCAGGACAGGTGTCTGGATCCCTCCAGTGTCATCATGAAGCTCTCCTGCTGCTGCTCTGCACTGTCCAGAGGGGGCTGGGCTCCCGTGGGGTGGTGATGGCCTGGACTCCAGGCCAGGGAGAGGCTTGTGGATGTGGGGACCATAGGACCTGCTGATGTCTCCTTCCTGTGGCCATGAAGGACTCGTGTATTCCCAGCTCACCCACCCCAGCCAGACCTCTGTGTCCCATTCACCTTCCTGCGCCCTGGAAGTGTATAATGCCTGTAGGGGCCTGTTGTGTGTCCCCTTGCTGTTCTCAGAGGGTGGCCAGGTCTGTTCACCATTGGTGTGGCCTGGCACCTCTCCCATGACTGTGGGTATCCCACCTGTACTGGGCGCTGAGCTCACACCTGACAATACAGGTGCACCATTGGCTGGTAGACCGACCAGGCACGTGCCCTGTGGTGCTGGGTAGCCTCGGGCCTGGAGTTGAGAGGTCTCCCCTGTGGCCTCATGTGGGAGGGTGCTGCCTCATCTGCTTCCAGAGGAGCCGCGAGCGGCCTGATCGGCTGACGTGGGGGATGAAGGGATGTGCAGAGGAGATGGTGTGCGCTTGCTGAAGCAGGACGCTGAGAAAGGGCTCGACTCAGTTTGGCTGGCGGTCACCCTGCTTTTTTATTTTTATTTGTAAAAAACCTTCTAAGGGCTTAACTTTGTTAAGGCGTAATTTGAAAGCAGTTGGGTGTCCACGCTGAGCTTGCTTTCCTAAATGATGTCTCATGTACCACCTCGACCACAGTTCTGGTTTGGTCCTTGAGAAAGGTTGGTGCCAGCTGCCCGAGAGGCCTGGGCAGTGCACGGGGAGGGGCCCAGCAGTCAGAAGTGTGGCTGTCCAGGGCCCGGAGGCCCCTCCCCATCCCCAAGCTTAGTCGGGGAGGTGAGTGTGGACAGCAAAGACAAACAGGCAGCCCGGGCTGTGGGTCATCACTGTGGGCCCATTGGCGTTGCAGCTCCTTCCCTGTTGGACGCAGGTGCTCCTGTGACTGAGGGGGTGCCTCTGAGGTGTCCTCAGGGCCCTGCATGTGAGGCAAGCAGGCTGAGCGTTTCAGGCCTGAATTGCCCAGTGACTTGGACCCCAGAGGGAGGATCCCCAGACTGTCTAACTCGGGTGGAGGACTGGTGGGCTTCTCCCCACCTCCCGCGCCATTACCAGGTGGCCGCTGGGGTGTAACTCTGAGTGGGCGAAGCTTTGCTGGGAGTCTCTTAGCTGCAACATGATGGTGGCAAGAGAAAGAATTGCTAAGATGGGGGTAGGGAGCGGATGTTCCAGAGGGTTCCCAATGCTGGGTCTCGTGTTTGGGCTCAGTAGTGCAGGCCAGTGTGGTTTATTGGCTCAGCAGTCTTTTTTTTTTTTAAATAAATTTATTTATTTATTTACTGGCTGCATTGGGTCTTTGTTGCTGTGCGCGGGCTTTCTCTAGTTGCGGTGAGGGGAGGCCACCCTTCGTTGCCGTGCACAGGCTTCTCATTGCGGTGGCTTCTCTTAGGTTGTGGAGCATGGGCTCTAGGTGCGGGGGCTTCCGTAGTTGCAGTGTGTAGGCTCAGTGGTTGTGGCTCATGCACTCTAGAGCGCACGGGCTTAGTTGCTCCACGGCATGTGGCATCTTCCTGGACCAGGGTTCAAACTCGTGTCCCCTGCATTGGCAGGCGGATTCGTAACCACGGCGTCACCAGGGGAGCCCCTCAGCAGGCATTTTTTGAGCATGTGTCCTGGTTCCAGCCCTGGGGTACCACAGTAAGCAGGAGAGTCATGGTGGGAGAGCCAAGTTCTCATAGAAGAGGGGTGTTTGTGAGAAGCCTGCAGGAGGCAAGGGAGTGAGTCCGTGGAGAGACTGTCCTGCGGTCCTGGGCTGGCTGGACTTGTTGGGTGCCTGCCACTCACCTTCCAGAATGGCTGACTCTAGCAGTCCTCCGCCTGGCTGTAGGCATCTCTTGGGGCCAGTGGCTTGGGCTGGCTTCAGGCCAGAGCTGCATGATGCCAGAGGTGACAACTGTGATGGAGGAGAACTTGACCCAGTCCTGCAGGGGTTTGGGCCACGGGCTTGACTCTCCTGTGTGGTCTGCCTGACTGAACGGTGAGATGGGTGCTGGCATCCTGAGGTGGTGGGAAGGGGCACTTAGGAGCCTCGCAGCCAGGCAGGGCACACTGTGCAGTGCATACAAACACTCTGATAGCAGAGTGTCCTGCTGCATTTGGACCCCAGCCCCACCGCTTCCCAGCGGGGAGGCACTTGGCTTTGCGAACCTTGGTTTACCCATTTGTGCAATGGGGATAGTGCTGGAGAAGTACTTTCAGCACCGAGCATAGAGCGGGCACTCAGGGTTAAGTCTCTTGTCAAGCTGCCCCTGCAGATAAACAGTTTTAGGAAGCTGAGATTGAGGTGGAGATCATGCTGAACCTGGAGGAGGCCTGCCTGAGGCTGGAGGTGGGTCCCTGGGGTGGCACAGGGGCCTCCAGGTACAGGCAGGCTGAGGGCCTGTGCCCGTGCAGCTCTCCCTGAGCACCTAGCTGCTGCTGCCTTATCGCCTTATTGTCTGAGCTGCAGATAAGGAAAGGGTGTGAACGCAGCAGCTGGAATATCTGAGAAGCAGATTAGGATCTGCTTCTGGCCACAGACAATCCAGGAGCTGTGCTTTGGGTGGAGAGGCCTTCTGGCGAGGATGTAGAAGCCCAGCCAGTCTGAGGTTGGCAACCTGAGTCAGCTATAGGTTTTCCTGCTTGAAATACTTTTCAAATCTGATTCTGTCCCTGAGAGACTTGAATTCTAAGATTTCCTGGAATACTTGATCACTGCCTCCAATTTATGTCAGTTTTCTTGAAATAAATGTGTAAGTTTGGAAAAAGAACGAAAGAAAAAAGGTCAAGGCAGTGTGGTATAGAGAAATAGATCAATGAAAGAGAATAGAGAGCCTAGAAACAGGTCTACATAAATATATGACCTGACCTTTGACAAAGGAGCAAAGGCAATACAATGGAAAAAGGTGGTCATTTCAACAGATGGTACTGGAACAACTGGACATCCACATGCAAAACAATGAATCTGGACGCAGACCTTATACCTTTCTCAAAAGTTAACTCAAAATGGATCATAGACCTAAATGTAAAATGCAAAACTATAAATCTCCTGGAAGATGACATAGGAGAAAATATAGGTGACCTTGGGTTTGGCAGTTACTTTTTAGATACAACACCAAAGATATGATCTATGAAAGAAAAACTTTCAAAGTTCAGCTTCATCAAAATGAAAAACTGCTCTGCAAAGGCCGTAAGTGAATGGAAAGACAAGATACAGACTGGGAGGAAATCTTTGCCAAACTCATGTCTGATAAAGGGCTGTTATCTAGAATATACCAAGAACTCTTAAAACTTACAGTAAGAAACCAGACAACCAGATTAAAAAATGAGCCAAGACCATTTTTTGTGCGTCAGGCAAGGGGAACACAGAACCATGGTCCCCTCCTCGCCTCTGACCCTGGCTTCTTAAACAGGAAACTCATGGGGGGAAAAGCAGGCTAAAGACCTTACCAAACATCTCATAAAAGAAGATATACAGATGTCAAATAAGCATATGAACAGATACTCCACATCCTATTTCATTGGGGAAATGCAAATTAAAACAATGCGATATCATTACACACCTATTAGAATGGCCAAAATACAGAACAGTGGCATCACCAAATGCTGACAAGGACCTGGAGCAACAGGAACGCGCGTTCATTTCCGCTGGGAATGCAAAACGGTACAGCCGCTTTGGAAGACAATAGGGCGACATCTTACAAAACTTAACATACCCTTTCTTACCATATGATTCAGCAGTCATGCTCCTTGGCATTTACCCAAATAAGCTGAAAGCTTATGTGCACACAGAAACCTGCACACGGATGTTTATAGCAGCTTTATTCATAACTGCCAAAACTTGGAAGCAACCAAGATGTCCTTCAGTGGTTGAACAGATAAATAAACTGTAGTACATCCAGACAATGGAATACTGTTCAGCGCTAAAAAGAAGTGAACTTTCAAACAATGTAAAGATATGGAAGAACCTTTAATGCCTGTTAGTAAGTGAAAGATGCCAATTTGAAAAGACTGCATACTGTATGCTTCCAGCTATATGACATTCTGGAAAAGGCAAAACAGATCAGTGGTTGCCAGGGGTTAGTGGGGCGGGAGTGGTGAATAGGTAGAGCACAGAGGATTTTTAGGGCAGTGAAACTACTCTGTATGATACTGCTAGTGATGGATACATGCCGTTATAAATTTGTCCAAAACCATAGAATATACAGCACCAAGAGAGAACCATAATATAAACCATGGACTTTAGTTAATAATAAAATATCAATATTGGCACACCAGTTATAGCAAAGAACCACACCAGTGCGAGATGTTAATAACAGGGAGAGCTGTGTGCAGACACGAGGGAGCACAAGGGAACTCTGTACTTCCTGCTCAGTCTTTCTATAAGCTGAGAACTTCTTTAGTTTAATTAATTAATTATTTCACCTCCCCCTTTTTTTTAAATTGGGGTATAGTTGTTTTGCAGTGTTGTGTTAGTTTCTACTGTGCAGTGAAGTGAGTCAGCCGTGTGTATACATACATCCCCTCTTTTTTGCATTTCCTTCCCATTTAGGGCACCACAGATCGCTAAGTAGACTTCCCTGTGCTATACAGCAGGTTCTCATTAGTTATCTGTTTTATACATAGTAGTGTATATATGTCAATCCCAATTTCCCAATTCATCCCGTCATGGGCATGGTCTCCCTCATGCCCCACCTCCCTGAGGAGCAGGGCTGGTCAGCCTTTGAGCTGGGCGTATTTCCCAGGAGTTCGGGAGTGGGGTCTCTCTCTGGTGGCTCCAGAAATTAAAGATGCATGGCGTGAGCGCTGCCTGGGCACTCAGGCAGAGGAACCAGTGGAGTAGAGTGGGGTGCTAGGCGAGACTTTGTGCCCCCAAGTCCTGGTGGTTTACACAGGGCTGTCCTGGCTTGCCTTTGGGGAGGCCTCCTTGGCAGGGAGGTTCAGGCCTGGCTGTCAGCTGGCCATGAGCAGGACATGGGCAGGAGGGCAGGGAAGAAGCTGTGGTGTGGTGAGGACTTTCTTGGCTGTCTAGACCCACGTGTGAGTTTATCAGGTCCTCAGAACCACGTTGAGAGGTTTTGGGACGCTTTTTTTGGAGGTGAGGAGGAGATTCAGGGGAGGTGGGTCACATCTGAGTTCACATTGAGAGACACGAGCTGGTGGCACGGTTCATGCCTCTCCCCTGGGTTGTTTTCCATGTGTGTTCAGAGAGTTGCTGTGGAAAGGGGGTTGTTACTAAATAGGCTTGGGGAGTGCCGGGTGAAGCATGAATTGCTGGTGTGGGACTCCTCAGAGCCTTCAAAATACTCGCTGTGTTGTGAAGCTCTCCACAGGGCGTGGGAGGCCTTACACCCCTTCCACCTTTTCTTTTGTTTTCTGAGCATCTCATGGGATCAGGATGGGCTCGGGAAGTGTCCTGTTGGCCGACTGTTGGTAGAGGTACACATGTTCCCATGGCATGTCTTGGCTCCATTGTAGACACCATGGGGGTTCCCATCTCACTAATTGGTGGTGCTGTTGGATCTAGACGTGGGAAGCCGGTCTCGCCCTGGAGACTGCCTACCTGTCTCAGTCCAGAAGCTGCCCTGGAAGGACCAGTCCTCCTTCCGATGTCCACTTTTCCCCCCAGGCTGCCTGCCTCCCTGACTCTCTTTCCTGCCTCCTTTCCTGGCTCTCCTGCTTTCTCAGGAGTGGATAAGTTGGGAGAATTCTTGGTTGAAAGCTAAGTGTGGCTAAACAGTGCAGAACTTTGATCATCCCCAGAATCTGAAATCTGGGGATGGCCAGTCCAGGGCCCTTAGTGACTCAGCAATGTCAGCAGGGACAAAGGTGCTGTCCCTCTTTCTCTTCCACTTTCCACAGTCTTGTTGAATTTGTCCCCAGTCTCATTGCCTCATGGTGGCAGAAAGGCTGCCATAGTTCCAGGCATCACAACCATACTTGAAGACAGGAAGCAAGCAGGTGGTTAGGTGGAAGTAAGGTGGCCACATTTTAACCCATGAAGGAAGATGTTTATCAGTAAGCCTGTTTGGTTTTTCTGATTACAGTGAGATTGTGTGGTTTTCCTTGGCTGCAAGGGCATCTGCGAAAGGCTTGATGGCATAGGTCGGTTATGATCTATTACCTGGGGCTGGGCACAGTGGGCTTTGTTGGTAGAAAGGGGTGGCAGGCAGTGGGCCAGTGTGAGGGCTGCCTGCCCGTGACTGTCTTGGTTCCCTTATCCCCCAAGTCTTATTGGTGCTTATTACCTTATCCCTCAAGATCTGATTGGTGCTCATGTTTGATGAGGCCCTTCTCCACCTGGGCCTGTCTTCTGACCAGAACAACCCACATACCCTACTGCTTCTAGGTGCCTCCAGGGGTTGCCATGCCCTGCTCCTCCCGCCTCTCCCCTCCAGGAGTCTGTGGCTGGGATCCTGTGACCTGGCCTCCCAGCTCTCTACCCGCTGGCCCCACCCTCCCCTCTTTCCTCTTTCTCTGAGCTTTCTCCTTTCTGCCAGCAATCCAGTGTACATTTCCCCACAAACTTTTTATTTTGAAAGACTTGGATGGGAGAGTTGGAGTTACGAGTTTTTAACATTTTGCCACATTTGCTTTATGTCTGTAACTTCTGCGTATGTTTTATTCTGGCCCATTGGTACCTTGCCCTGAAAACCTCAGCTCGCGTCTCATATAGGAGTGAGGGTGTTTTCCTACAAAACATCCTAATAGTTTCCTGTTTGGATCCCGCACCCAGGCAAGAGTCATGCGTTGCATCTGACTGTCACGAACAATCCCTCCCCACAGCGTGCTAGCCCTGGACGCCCTCCAGTGAGTGGGGTTGTGAGGATGGTGGGGGTGGTGGACGATGGATTGAGGCCACTGTGGGGTTTTTCGGGGAGCGTTTCCAGCCACCTAAGTTAGGGTGAGGGTGACGGACATGACAGATACTGAAACCTGCAAAAGAAAAAACTGCCCCAAATCTGTCTCCTCTGACATAGCAGTTTTCACTTTGGTGCCCTTCTTGTCTCTTTTTTATGTTCTTGGGTATTTTGCAGAGTCATAATTGTAGCATTTGTGCTAACGTGTGCAGTGCTGGTGAATCACCACATGACCTGCAGCTCCCACCATCTTGGGCTTTGGTGAAAACCCACCATAAGGGTGAGTGGGTCCACCAGCCTCCCCTTTTCCCCTGGGGGGGTGAGTTCAGGGTGGGCTCAGCCCCAGCCCTGGCCATAGCCGGGCCCCAGGTTTTTGCACGTCCGTCTCATCTCCACATTGGGGCCAGACATGTCAGGGTGCCTCCCCCTGCACCCTGTGGGCTGCAGCTTCTCAGCCTGGGTGCTGCGGTAGTCCCTGGGGCTCCCCAGAAGGAGCTGGCTGTTGTGTGGTGTCTTCAAGCCAGGAAGTTCTCTTGCTGCATTGGCCAGCAGCAAGCCACTGACACCTGCCCCGACAGGTTCTGAGGCAGGCATTTCTTCTCTTTAATTAAGAGTTTCAAGCAGAAGAGTAAATTTGGCTTTTTTGGAGGAAGCATTGCAAGTTTGAAGGGTGGAGGAGAGAGGATGGGGAGCAGGGCATGGGTGCCGTCACCAGGCGTCTTCCTGGGTGTGGTGGAGGCCCACGTGTGCTTGGATTCTGGAAACACTCCATCCTCCTGAAGTGTTTTTGGGCAATAGCAGTAACTGACCTAAGGGGACTGCAGGGTCACTGGGTATCAGCAGTGTGAGGGTCACCTGCCACTGTGGAAAGACCCCCCCCACCCCATTCTCTCAGGTTGTTGGGACCATCCTGCGTTCCCATTTGAAGCAGGCTCCCAAAGGTCTGGGTCTGGGCGGCCACAAGCCACAGGCAGAGCGGGCTGGTTCTAGGGGACCCCGTGGAACAGCCTAGGTGTCTGCACGTTCTCGGGCCCTGGGGACACAGGCAGCACCCCGCCTCCCCCTGGCTGTGCCCTAGACCTCTGACATATGCAAATGATCTGCTCTAGCATTTGCTTGGCATGGTTGTTCCTCCCCACCCCCCGCCGTGATGTAGGTCCTGGCTTGGTCACCTGGACTGTTGGGCTTCTAGGGGGACAGAAGCGGCCCTCAGTGGTGGCTGTCTGTCCTTTGGCAAACTTCCAGACATTTCCCTAGGGACATCCAGTTGGGGTGATTCTGCCCTGTGATAGCTGCCTCTGAGGGTTCTGGGTGAGGACTCTGGGTTGAGGGCGTAGGGCCTGGACGGTGGGCCTTGCGTGGGCACTGAGTGGTCCTGAACCCGGAGCTGCCACTTGGGGAGAAGGTTATCAGGTGGGGAGGGGCCCTCTCATGGAGAGGGCTAGGGGCTGTGTTGTGCGGGAGGGCGGCTGGCTCCTGATATCTTGGGGGGGCCAGGCTGGGCAGCTGGGGGTTTCTGGTTTTACCAGGGGGTGATGGAGCGCGCTGAAGCGTCTCTGTTAGCACAGGTGTGGTGCTGTGAGTGATTTGGAGTCACACCGAGGGGGCTGGTTCCTGGGGGTGGTAGAGAACAAGAGGCAAGGGTGTTCACCCTGACTGTGAGTGGGCTTCTTGGCCTTCAGATGCCAGGGGACCCACCTTCCCTACCTATACTGTCTCCTGGGGTTGGGGCCCGGCCTCAGGAGGGCTTGCCTGCCCTCTCCCGTCTTGCTCAGTTGCCTTTGCAGGTTTGAGGTTAACATCCCCTGGACCACACCCCTGGAGTACATGCAGGACGAGTGCAGGCTTGGGGGCCCTCAGGTGGTCTGCTGGGGCTGGGGTCTGGTTGCTGTGGCACAGACCTGGCTCAGCCCTAGGGGAGGGATGCACTCATGAATGCATTTGCCTTTTGTGAAAGAAGGTTACAAAGGACATTGGAAGGGAATAAACTCAGCGAGGCCGACTTCAGAGGAAGAGGACAGGGTGAGCTTAGGGAAAACGGCAAAACACGTTCAAAACACGTTAAAAGCTGTCAGAAATAAAATGAAGCAAAAGCAGTTGAAAATAAACAGTGAAAGAGTTTTTGAAAAGAAAGGGATAGATGGTAGTCTTTGAAAGTAAAGGAAAATAAAACGCTGAACAACAGAGGGGCGTTGCTTTATTATTGTGAAAGCCAGACTGCTGGAGCCTACTGAGCAGGGGGGTGCGTTGTGAGCTCCACCAGGCAGAGGTGGACGGTTCCCCGTAACCCTGGCCCCAGGTCCCGTTGCCCCGCTCCTGTCCTGCAGGTTGCCTGCCCGCCTAGCATCTCCTGCACATAGATCACACAGTGTGTGTACAGCCTTTTGTATCTGCGGCCCACGCATGTCAGTATGCCCTTCGGGACTCCGCCCTGGCTGCACCTATCAGCAATCAGTCCCTTTTCTACTGTGTAGGTGTCCACAGTCTGTCTGTTGATCTGCGGACAGACTTGGGTGGTTTCCAGTCTGGACTGTGACAGATTGGAGGGAGGAGGCTGAGGTGGACGTGGGGGCCCGGGGCTGCTCTCTCCATGTCTTTGGCAGCGTTAGGCCCCTGCTTGTCCAGGCTGGAGGGGATGCCTGTTCACGCCCTTACTCTTGATCTCCCGGGAGTGCTGGGTGTGGAGAGCCCTCCACCCCGTGCCTGTGTACTTCTTGCCGTGGGGACAGTGTAGAAGCAGCCTGGTCTGGGCTCTGTGTCCAGACAGCAAGGACCCAGACCCATGGTGGGCATGTTTGCTCCAGTCGGAGAGCAGCGGCCACCCTGCAGGACACCTCACCCCTCTCGCTGCCCCGCCTACTCACCTGCACCTCCGCATGTCCTGAGAAGAGTGCTGTTCGGCTCACGGCTGGCCTGCCTGAGATGTCCGTCAGCCTCTGTAAATATTTGATGACGGCGGTGGTAAAAAACAAAGCCCTGCTCTGTTCCTGGAGGGAGCAAGATGGTGGCTCTGGTATGTTCTGGCCCAGCCGGCTGCTTCCTGGAGAGGTTTATAGATGCACTTTTGAGGCAGGCCCTTTGTGTCCTCGGTCTGGCAAGACAGAGTGGAGGCAGCGTACCAGCTTTCCACCTGGAGGCAGGCCGGGCCTCTGTGAGTGCTGCTGGCCAGGCCAGAGGTCACGTGGGATCCTGCCCTTTCTATGTGACTTGGGACAGACCCCTGGCCGCGGCTCCTGGGGAGGAGCTCGGAGGAGCCGGGGGACTGGGGTTTGGTGTAGGCACCGGACTGTATAGCAGAGGGCTCAGTGGCTGGCCAGTACCTTCAGGCCCTGGTGGGCTTAGCTGGGCTGTCACAGGCTCATTGCATGCCTGCCCCTGTGGCCCTACCCCCGTGGCCCTGCTCCTGTGGTCCTGCCCCTGTGGTCCTGCCCCCATGACCTTACCCTTTGGTCCTGCCCCCGTGGCCCTGCCCCCGTGGCCCTGCTCCTGTGGTCCTGCTTCCATAGTCCTTCCTTCGTGGCCCGCGTTTGGCCGCAGTGGCACCTGACTGGCTTCCCTGCCCTTGGCCGCTGCTGATGCAGGTTGTGTGTGCAGTGAGATGCCCCATCCGGCCTTGCTCCTCGGTGTGTGCTTGTGTCTGTCGTCTGGGGCTCGTGTGCCAGAGAAGAGGCCCGCCTGCCCGGTGGGCGCTTCTGTGGGAATGACAAGCCCGTTGAGCGGCCTTGCCGAGGGGGAGCAGGCCTGCAGGGTTCTGGAGTCGGGGCCACAGTCCTACCGGGCGGTGAGGGCTGTCTCCTTGGGCGGGGCAGAAACGGCCTCTGCTCCTGGGGAGGGTGTTCCAGGCGGGTGGCCTTTCAACAATGGGTTTCTGCTGTGTTTTCTCTTTGGAGGAAGAAGAATACTGTGGGCGGGGCAGGGGTAGGTGTAGTTCCGTGGAGGTTGAATTACGAGGGTTTCAAAGGACCTTGTCTCTGAGTATAATTATTAATGGTCGTGATAACAGCTTCCGCGGTCTCCTGCCCTGTGCTCGCATGTGTGCTGTTTCTCGCTGAGTCCTGGTTGCTGCTCCGGGAGCTTGGCGTATCCCCTGAGGCCCAGGGAGGCTGTGCTTGCTGGAGATGTCCTCCACTGCCCCGGGCTGCCCTTGCTTGGGAGAACCCACAGTCTTGCTGGTGGGGTGGTGAGGCTGGAGCCCCCACTGCTAGGGCCTGGAAGGGCCCTTCCTGGGGACTGTGGGAAGGGGGCCAGCCAGTCTGACCCAGGCGGGGGGCGCTGTCGGGAGCGTTGAGCGTGCTTTGCTGAACCTGGCTTGTGACATGAAGCCGGAGTGAGGGCACTGGGCCTGGCAGGCAGGGTGTGGCCAGAGGGTGTCGCGACCAGGAGCGGACGCAGGTGTGGCAGTGTGGACAGATTGGCCCACGTGGGCAGTGATAGCCGGATGCAGATGAAAGAGGGCCCACGTGGGGCTTCTTTCTTCATTTAGAGAGGGAAAAGAGGAATTAAAAAAGATGGCATTGCCGCCTCAATGTCAGGCATGAAGCTGGGGACAGCCGGCCCCATGGGGGGTTGGGAGGGGACCTGCAGTAGGCAGCTGCTGGGTCTAGGGTCGGGTGGACCGGGGAGGGGGTGGGAAGCTGGATGACGGAGGCACCCGTGGCCTTGCACTCTGATCTCTGAATGTGCCACCTGTGGGCTAGACGGGCTTTGCAGATGCAGTCGGATTGAGGACCCTGAGGTGGGAGATGGTCCTGGATTATCCAGGTAGGCCCAGGGCCATCACGTGGGTCCCTTATGAGAGGAGGCAGGAACATCCCCGGGAGACGTGACTACAGAAGACGGAGGGTGGACCATGAGCTGGGGAGCGTGGTGGCCTCTCGAGGCTGGACGGGGGATGGGTTCTCCACGGAACCCCAGAAGGAAGCGAGGCTACGTGTGACACCTGGCCTCTGCCCATGAGGCTGCCTCCTCGCTTCTGGCCCCCAGAACTTTGAGAGAGAAAACGTGTGCTGTTTGGGCTGCCGTGGTGGCAGCTAGGACAGCAGTGACAGGCAGCCAGCCATCCTGCCTCCTGGTGGACAGAGCACAGCCCAGGGCTGGACACGCGGCAGGCCAGGAGAGGCACCTATGGGAGGAACGTCAGGGGGTTGATGGGCTGGGGGTGGAGCCACTGGTGGGGTGTCCGGACTGCGCTCCCCCGGGTGGGTGTTGGGGGACGGCTGGCTTGGGGGATGTGTGTCTGGCTGGAGAGGAGGGGCTCGGGTCAGGCAAACACACTGGTGGTGTCATAACCTGGTCTGTGGGTGTGAGGGGCTGTCGCAGGCTCTTGGAGGGGGGGTTGTTATGAAAACAGGGTTCAGGGACAAGGGCCTGACAGCTGCACGTGAGGTGATGGAAGTAGTAGAGGCAGAGGGTTGCCGTGTCCCCTTCCTGGGGACGTGTCCACGCAGGCAGCCTCCTGGCTCAATGCACTGTTTGGGGAGGCAGAAAGAAATGAAGCCCCAGGGAGGGATGGCTTCTTGAAGGGTAGGGAGGCGTCTGGTGACAGTTGTGAACAGAGGCCTGTGCACAGTGGGGAACCTCTGGGCAGGGGTGGCCGGGCAGCTAGCCTATGGGCCCTTCGGGTTCTATTCTAAAAGCTCCTGCCCTGGGCCTGGCTCTGGGGCTGGTGGCACATGTGCCCCCATCTACCCATCACAGAGCCGCATTCATCCTGCTGCCAGAGAGCCGAGTGGACCTTACCTGCCAGGTGGGATCTCCCAGGGCTGGGTCTCCGTGGCAGGGAGAGAGGGAGTGCAGGAGACGACACGGCCAGCTGTCCTGTGGCCATTCCCTCGGGCTCCTCCTGGAGGGCCGTCCTGCTGCTCGCTACAGGCTGAGAGCAGACTCAGCCCATAGGAGGTGGCAGTTGTAGGCAGGAGGAGTCAGTGAATGGCAGGAATTGAGACTGGGGGTGGGGGAAGGAGTATGTTGGCCTTGTTGCTTTCAAATCAGAAAAACCTTCACCTTTGTGGGAGATCCTGTTTTCCTCCTTCCATTCTGGTGTAAATATTACTGTTCAGCGACTTCCCTCCCCAAAGTCTGGATTTGCAGATCAGCTTTACCAGTGATGGGGGGGCATGAGGGCCAGGGTTGGCCAGGTGCCTCCTTGCAGCTGACCAGCCTGTCTCTCCTGCCCCCTGCTGCTCCCTCTCTGTGCCTCCCCCCACCTCTGTCCCCCCATATTCCATCTCCATACTCCCCTCCCCCGGTAGACCCCCTCCCCCAACTCTGTCCCCACCCCCTACTGGCAGCAGCCCTGTATCCATAGCAACACTTGCTGCTGTGGAAGCCAGGGCCTGCCTCCTCATCCCGTGGGGAGGTATTTTTGGCACTGCAGAGAGATTTTAATTTTATCTTTGGTTTGGACTTTTACTCTTTGAGTGAGTACCACACTGACGGAGCTGGGGGCGGCATTCAGGGGGGCCTTTGCCCTGGGGGGGCACCGGGCCTGAGAGCTGCCCTGTGGTTGTGTAGTTGCCGGCCCTTCCCCGTGGGATCCTGTAGACTCGGTCAGAGATGCTGGCTCCTTTGAGCAGCCTCTGGGGCTGTAGATCATGGGGTCCACAGATTGTACTGGGGGCTTTAGGCCGTGACAGTGGACAACAGGAGAAACCCAGTGGGTGAGCCTGGACATGTGGAGTGGTCTGACTGCAGCCCCTCAGCCTTGGGCCTGAGACAGTGGTCATGATAATAGCTCATTGGGAGCACCTGGGACACTTGCTTTTTGGGCATGAATGCAGCCCGGGCCCTGTGAGCAGCCTAACAGAGCAAGTTTCTGTGATGCTGCCCAGGCCCATTTTACAGATGAGGATATGATGCCACCAGGCCGGTTTTGGGCACCTCTGCTGGACATCTCCTTCTGAGACGTCTTCTTGTCCCCCCAAGGCCCATGCATGGCATGATATCTGGGGTCAGCTTCTTCCCCTAATGTGTGAGCCCCACCCCCTCATTTCTCTGGGGGTTGGGACTGTACTTCTCCCTCGCCCTGGTCTTGGCAGCTGTGAGTATGGGTGACCCCCGCCTGTGGCACCTGCCCTGACACAGCTTCACCCCTTGCCGGGGGGTGCCACTGGGATGCCCAGGAGACCCCAGGAACATAGAATCTGCCCCTTCTGGCCCTGGCGCACCCTGACATTGTGGCTGGGGGCTGGAGGTTCCCACGTGACCTTGATCGGAACACCAGGGAGGCTGGCGGCCACATGGCTGATGGAGTGGACAGGTCTTCTCGTGAGCCAGCTCTGGGGCTGACATGTGCCGGGCCTGCCCTCGAGGAATGGTCACTGAGGATGGTCCACAGTGCATCTGCTGCCGTTGGTGAGGAGCTGTGGCCCCTCGGGGAGGGAGTCCAGCCCCCTCTCCTGGGTTTCCTTGTTGGGGAGGTGGCTGGGTGTGCTTGCACTCCAGGGTGCCTGAGAGCTGCTCCCTGACCCTCCATCTCTTCATCTTCCAGGTGGGGGTGATGGCAGCCTGCAGGGGGCCATGGTGTTGCCCATGATGCCCGTGCCTGGCCAGGCGTCCCTGGAAGGGTCATGCCCAGGGCGTCCAAGTCAGAGGCAAGGCCACTGGTGCTGACTGGGGGCCAGAATACCCCAATTGTTTTTTTTTAAATAAATAAATAAATAAATTTATTTATTTATTGGCCGTGTTGGATCTTCGTTGCTGCGTGTGGGCTTTCCCTAGTTGCAGTGAGCGTGGGCTACTCTTCTTTGCGGTGCACGGGCGTCTCAGTGCGGTGGCTTCCCTTGTTGCGGGGCAAGGGCTCTAGGCGTGCAGGCTTCAGTAGTTGTGGTGCACGGGCTTAGTTGCTCCACAGCATGTGGGATCTTCCCAGACCAGGGGTCGAACCCTTGACCCCTGCATTGGCAGGCGGATTCCCAACCACTGCGCCACCAGGGAAGTCCTACCCCAGTTGTTATTTCCAATTTATCATCGTGGAAATTCCAAATAGGCCAGAAAAGTAGACTAACAAACCTCACCCCACCCTGAGTTATTATCAGGAGGCTCCTGTACTTTATCTTCTCAAACCCTCAGTTTTGGATAAACTCCCAAATGCAGACCTACGGGATTAGACCTGCCCAGATTTTTGAGGGGGACCTTGGTTGCCATCCCCGACAGGCAGGACCCGCTAGTTCCCCCCAGCTCCTGCAGAGGGTCGTGTCTCCCATTAAGCAACACACAGTAAGTGCTCAGTGCACATTCGGGGGGATTGGACGGGCCCCTCTTCTTTGCCTCCTGGAGGCGATGGAGTTCAACAGGAAGAAGCATTCAGGGTTTGTGGGTTTTACAGAATCAGAAATTCTGTCTCCAGTGAGTGTGTTCGGTGCAAATCCGAAGCCATTTATAGAACAGATGCCAAAGGGAGCACTTGAAATAAACGCCATGGTAACCTCACTCTGGGGAGGAAAATAGCCTTGCAGTAAGTATTGCTGCTGCCCAGAACATGGTCCAGGGAGGTAGCTGGCCAGGAGTGCTTTTTGTTTTTAGTTTCATGAAGTTCAGCAGGTTGCGGAGGATGGGGGAAACAGAGGGAGGGAAGAAAAACATCCCTGTGCCTGCCTCCCTGAATGCAACCCCAGTTCTTGTTGGCTGTTTTGTTCTCGCCATGTGAATTTTATTAAATCCCAGCCCGGTGCTTTTCACCCTCGCTTGTCTCATCACTTTCCTTGCTAGTCGGGGTTTGTAACTGCCCCATGGACCATGTGTTCCACGTCACCGCCGCCAGGCCTGTCCTGGGATGTCCGGTTATTTCTCAAAATTATAAATAACCGTCCAGTGAAGAATTCCAGACGCGCGCGCGCACGCGCACACACACACACACGCAGGCATTGTGGTGTTGGATGCCTTCTCTGTGGGGGGAGCACTAAGGGTGAGCATCCCGGCTGGGCGCCTCGGGACTCGAGATGGGCTGTGGGCGCGCGTCCCCGGTCGGGGTGCCTGCTGGATGGCGCGAGTGACCGGAAATGGAGTTTCTGTGTGAACATCACCTGCTGGCCTCTTACGTTGTAGTCTCTGAGGAATATTTTAAACGCAGTAGAGGAGATAGCTTTTAACAGGGGAGGAGCACCCAGCCCCTGTCAGCGGTCCGAGTGTGGGCACTTGCTCCTGCACGTGTCCCGGCCTGTCCTGCGCGTGTGTCACGGCGCACACGCAGATCCCGTGTCCTCCCGCGTGTGCGCCTTCACACACGTGCAGCCGGGCTCCACTCAGCACTTCCCTGGCTGCTCAGTTGTAGGGTTGGGGGGCGTTGCTGAGGAGGAGCAGCTCGGGGAGACAGCTGTGCCCGGGGAAGGCAGCACACCCTGCGTTGCCGGGAGCTGGGTGTCTGGCTGTGTGGCCTCGGGCGGTCCAGTGAGACTGGTGTGAGCGTTGGGAGTCACCACTGCCCAGTGGCCTTGCAAGGCGCCCTCCCCCAGGCTTCTTCCTGGGTCAGGGGTGGGAGGGGGGATGGTTGCCAGGAGTTACGAGATGATGGTGAGCCTGGCAGAGAAGACCTGCGCGAGTGAGTTGGCTGTGTCCTGTGGTTTACATGGGCCGAGTATCTACACCTGTCTGAGGCATTTCCTGTGCAGCCGGACCACACAGGGAGGTTCCCTGTGTCAATGGCAAGGAAGCTGACCCGGCTGGTTCATGTGGGTCACATGATGCCTAAGCCCTGACCCTGACCTAGGGAGTCGTGGGCGCCTTGCGGCACAGCAGGGGAGGAGCCCACATGTGGCCTGAGAAGTGAAGGTCATTGTCACTTTCTCAATGCTCTGGGCTCTGGTGGGGAGGGGAGCTGAGCTCTGAGGATGGTGGAGTAGGGTAGAGTCAGGGCTCTGACCCACGTACCTGGGTCAGAGGTACATGCTGACTGCCCTGGGCACTGTCCCTCATGGGGAGTGGCATCCCCACCTCTCCCTGCCATCTCTCCACGCTGTGATGCTCCTGCCTGTGGATTTGGATTTGGGGAGAACCAGGGGTCTGGAGGAGGTGGAGCTGTTTGTGCTCCCGGGGCCAGGGCATAGAGACGCTGGAGTGTGAGCAGCTGGGCTGGGTGTGGGGGAGGCCAGGTGCCATATGGTCCTGGGGCCTGTGCTGGTGGCTGTGGTGCCCGCCACAGTGTGGGTGCTGGCTGGGGCAGGCCGGCGGGCCAGGGGTATGAGCGGGACTTGGTTATCTGCAGAGCAGCCCTGGGGGGAGTGAGCTGGAGGGTGAGCCTTGGGAACTCACCCCGCTCTCTGCTTGTGCACGTGTCCTGGGTTCTTTCAAGCTTCCCCACCTGGAGTGATGTGTGCACCCCACTCTGAGATCTGCCCATCTTCTGCACCCATGCTTCACGCATGTCAACCATGTTCCCAGGGGCCCACGCACAGCTGGAGGCAGTGGGGAGCCCGGTTGGGTGTTGTGTTCTGACCTGCTGCTTGTGGAGGTGTTGAGCTCCTCTGAGCCTCCGCTTCCTCTTCTGTAAAATGGGGGCAGCAATGACTTGCGTGGCTCATAGGGCTGAGCACCAAAGGCAGGGGTCTTGACTTAAGGCCACCTTAGTGAGCCCAGTGTCTGGCTGTCCAGCAGGTTGTGGCTGTTGGTAAATGTTTGCCTGAGGGAGCGATAGAGGCATGTGTATAGAGGCACCCATCAGGGTATAAGTGACAGGGAGAGAGACTCCCTGACACCGGCTTTTCCCAACCCTGAGTTCACAGGGTGTCAGACCTCGGAGTCTTGCTTCTGGGCCTCAGGAGCTAACTATTGGAGGTGAGACAAAACAGGTGCAGGCAGAGACGCCACTGTGGGGGCGAAACACAGCATCTGTAGGTCTCAATCGTGAAATGGGGAGGGGGCTTTACCATCCCCTGGAGAGTAACCTCCTACAGAAAGGAGCCCTACTGAGCACTGGCTCTGCATTGGATATGGGATTTTTTTTTTTTTTTTTAAAGATTTATGTATTAATTAATTAATTAATTTTTGGCTGCGTTGGGTCTCCGTTGCTGCATGCGGGCTTTCTCTGGTTGCAGAGAGCAGGGGCTACTCTTTGTTGAGGTGCGTGGGCTTCTCAGTGCAGTGGCTTCTCTTATTGTGGAGCACAGGCTCTAGGCACCCAGGCTTCAGTAGTTGTGGCTCATGGGCTCAGTAGTTGTGGCTTGTGGGCTCTAGAGCACAGGCTCAGTAGTTGTGGCACATGGGCTTAGCTGCTCCATGGCATGTGGTATCTTCCTGGACCAGGGCTTGAACCTGTGTCCTCTGCATTGGCAGGCAGATTCCTAGCCACTGCACCACCAGGGAAGTCCCTGGATATGGGATTCTGTTCTGATCTTGGGAAGATCATACCATTGTCCCCATAGGTGACTGGGGCCACACAAAGATGGTTGTCTTTTGCAGGTATGCCCTGGAGAAACCTGGGCTGTAGGGCTGGATAACTGAGGCGGGCAGGATGAAGGGTGACGGAGAGCAGGGTAATTGGGGTGGTGTGCTTATTTCACCTGTCATTTCATTTTACTTCATTTCACTGTGTATTTGTAATTTTTGGTCATTATTTCATTGCATACTTCTGTATCCACGTAGTGGTAATTTTAACAACTAAGGTGTGGTTTCAGATGTGTCTGCCTTATTATTGGATAAAGTCTTAGAGCTCTGGGCAGTTTAGAGTTTGTACTTAGGAAGTTTGTTACGCATTTTTTTCTGAGTTTTTTAGTAGTCTAACTAGAGATTACAACCATGTGCCCTTGGCTGTTAAATCTGGTATGAACTAGAACTTCTGCCACATCTTGGGCAAGGCAGGGGTCTTAGAACATCGAATTTCATCTACTCACCCCAGCCTACCTTTTGTGGTAGTGTATCTAAGATTTTCCTGTGTGTTTGATTTGCAGGAGTTTTATTTTGCTGCAATGTGCCCTGGTGTGATTTTTCTTGTGTTTAACCTGATTAGGATTTATAGTACTTACTGAATCAATGTCTGGATGTCTTGTTTCAGTTTTGGAAAACTTTCGGCTGTTATTTTATAGATATTGCTTTTGTTCCATTCTTTATGCCCTCTTGTTCCAGAACCCAATTTATGCATAGGTTGGCCCTTTTCACTGTCTATGAGTTTTTTAAAATCCTCTTTCCTGTATTCTCCATCCATTTGTCTCCATGGTTCAGTCTGTGTATTTTGTACTCACTTATCTTCCAGTTTGCTGATCCTGTTTTTAGCTGTGTCGTCTGCTGTTAAACTCACATATTGAGTTCCCAATTTCATTTCTTAGTTTTAGCTTCTGTTTGATTCCTATTCCATAGATTTTAGTTCTGGTGAAATTATCCCTCTCACTATCTATTTTCTTGACCAGACCAGTCAGGATTTTAATGTCTGTGTCTAATAACTATAATATTTGGGAGTTCATTGCCACTGTCTTTTTCTCCCCCCCCTCGATTTTCTATCATTTGGCTTTGTCTCCTAGTCTGCCTGGCCATTTCTGATTGATGTGTTTAAAACTTATGGAGATATTTGAGGGAGGTTGTGGGTGATTTTATCTTTCTCTAGAGAAGATTTACTTTTGTTCCCAGAGGCAGTTAGAATAAGAGGTGATTGTGTTAATCCAATCTGAAAGTGAGCCGATTCAAAGCCAAGCTTCAGCCTTTTTGGGGCCTGCTCTGTTGCATTTTATCCATTTTCCTAGCATTCAGTCCTTCTGCAGGGACTAGACTGAAGCCCGGGTGTTCGCTGAGGCCTCTCTTCCTCAGCAGGCCCTGTCAGAGTGCTGAAGCTCAGCCCAACCTTTCAGTGTCTAGGCTACTGCACAGTGCCGGTGCTCTAAGCAGAGCAGTGCTGGTCCTAGAGAAATGCATGGGGAGCTATATGTGTAACACATTACATTAAAAGTGTAAAAAGAACATGTCAAATTCACTTCAGTAACATATTTTCCTTAACTCAGTATATCAGAAATATCTTTTTAACATGTACAGTTGACCTTTGAACAAGGTGGTTTGAACTGCTCACGTCCATGTAATATGTGGATTTTTTTCCAGCAAATGCCTGCCACAGTATCACACGATCCATGGTGGTTGAATCCGTGGATGTGGAAGCATGGGTACGGAGGACCAGCTGTAAATTAGTGTGTAGATTTGCACCTGTGTGAAGGGTTAGCGCCCGTAACCCCCATATTGGTCAGGGGTCAGCTGTAATTAACGTAAGATCATTAACGAGACAAAAATTCGTTTTAAAAATGCTATGTCTTACAAATCCGCTGTGTATCTTACACTTAGACTGCATCTCAGTTGGGACTCGCTGCATGTTGAGTGCTCATGGCCACATGTGGCTCGTAGCTGCTGTATTAGGTCACACAGCTCTAGGGGAGAAGGTGCCGAATGTGGGGGCTCCCTTCTCTTCAGAGGAGTCAGACCTGGGGCTTATTGCTTATTTCACTTGCGGATGCCCCGTGCGCCTGCTGTCTTGTTTTGATTGTGGTCCCAGGGCTCTTGCTGCCGTCTTGGGGAGGAACCAAGGAGTTGGTTCAGAGGATTGGGGCAATGGGAGCCGCTGGGCTTTCCTTCCCTGCAGGTGGCCCTGAGCCTCCGTGGTCCTCTGTGGCCTTGATCTCATGCACTGTCCATCTGTCGGTGCCTCTCCCCACCTTGCATCCTGGTGCAGCACCAGAGGGACAGCCCCAGCTTCCTGTCCTGCATCCTGGTATAGTGTCTGGTGTCTGGCCCAGAGGGACACTGCCCTGCCCTGTACCCTGGCGTGGCGCCTGGCCCAGAGGGACACCATGGATGTTCAGGCCTGGGAGCACATTCACTCGGCAGACATGAGCCTGGGGCCGTCGGTCTGCAGCCTGGCCCGTGAGGTCATCTTACCTCTGTTGGTTGGATTACTTGGGCTGCCCAGGGCCTCTGGACAGGGGAGGAGTGAGCCCGAGCCACTTTTTTCTGGGGTGGGGCTTAGAGGACTTGGCTGGAGGGGGGCCTTCTGCAGGAGGAGGCATTGGGGTCTCCCTCCTCTCTGCTCCTGACCAGCCAGGGCAGCAGGTCTGGGTGTTCCTGGGCTTGGAGGTATGTGGGGAGAGTCTGCTTCCTAGCGGGGATGTCCACAGCATTCAGAAGACTGTTGCAAGGACCCTGCACCTCACTGCTGCCCTAGGGTGCCCCAGCACCTGGGAAACCCTGTACAGGATGTGGGGCCAACGAGGAGGCCCCAAAGGAGTGACTGGTCAACAGCTCGGTCCTGGTTGGGCAGACTTTGCTGTCCTGCCCTGCTCCTCCCCACAGGCGCTGTCCTTGGTTGAGGTGTTCATCTCAGTGGGCCCATGTACATGCTGTGTCCACATCTATCTTTAGGTGTCCCTGAGGGGAAGTGGCCTGGTCTGGGGCCAGCCCTTCCTAGAAACCAGACACGTGGTGTGGTCAGGGGGTGGCTGCCGCCCAGCCTCTGCCTGCTGGGCCTTGGGGCCACCTCAGGCGAGTGCCCCTGGGTGGGGGGGGGGGTGTGGGGGAGCCAGGGCTGCAGCAGGGAGTGGCCAGTGGGATTTCTCTTTCTAGCTCCCATGCTCCCCAGCCTCCTGTTTGCATCTCACGCCGTGATGACTCATTGCTCTGGCCCGGGGTCCCAGGGTTAGAGCAGATGTTCCCCTGAGAAAAGCAAAGCCTTCCCTCCTCCCCCTTGGCGGCCATCGTCCTGCATGGGTCTGCTGCCCTGGCCTCCTGGTTTCCCTTGCCCCACTGCCCTGTTCCTTCTCGTCCGCCTGCTTCTAGGAGAGGACAGACCTGAGTTTGGTACCACCCCCACAAGACCTCCATCCTTTCCCATTGTATGGAGAGGAATGAGGTGCAGGGAGACCACAACTGTAGAGTCAAGACCCCACGGCCAGGCCAGGAGGGGCGAGATGGACTGTGGAGGGCTGACTCCCCAGGCCTTGCCAGGGAGGTCTGCTCAAGGCAGCTGTGACGGGAGGAAGTGTGTCTCAGCCACGGCTGTCTGTCGTTACCTGGGATCTCTCTGCAGGGCTGGTTCAGGTCTGTCTGTGGCCCATGTGAGGCCTGAGGTCCCATGAAAGATTTTGTGGGGTGGAGGGCTTGGGGGTGGGTACTGCAGGAAGGCTCGGTCCTGCCCAGTGCGCACCTGCCCTTGGGATGCTGCTGGGCCGTGGCTGTGTCCCTGATCAGGTGCTGGGTGCCTCCTCCCCGCCCCCTCCCCCCCCCCCAAGCCTGTCTGCTCTCCCAGCAGTGTCCCCCATCCCCCGTTTGGTCCTCTTCCTCTGTTCAGTGCCTTTCTTCCACCTGTCCCTACCAAGTGGTGACAGCTCCCGATGGCGTCTCACCATGGCCCTGTCTGTGTCCTGTGGTGAGGAGGGTGGGCGGGTCTGGGGTGGGCGGGGTCCTATAACTTGCCCTTGACCCAGAGCCTGGGGTGGGGCATGGGGCAGAGGCCTCCACGCCAGGGGCGCCCAGCACAGAGGGCCTGTTCCACAGCTGACCCACTGTCATGCCGGGGATAGGGGCTTCCTAAGGGCTGGGCAGGGGCCACCCCCCACTCACCCCGGACCTCACCTTTGACCCTGTCCAGAGTAAAAAGTGACGCTAGACCCCAGTGAGGGTCTGGGGGTGGGGCTCCCACAGACGGGGTGACGCAGTCCGCCGTGTCCGTAGACGTGGAGGAGGCCCTGACGGGGCTGCCAGCTGGTCTGTGCTGGCACGGTACCTGCTCCTGCGCTCCCTCTGCTGGCTGATGGGAACCAGAGGTGCGCAGAACTGATGCTCGCTTGGCCTCCGTCAGCGACTGTGCAGGTTCCCCGCGGCGAATGCGTGAAGGGACGGGGAAGAGGCCCCACCGGCTCAGCAAGATCTGCGTGTTCTGTCACGCCTGTTATCTGTGTGATCAGCTCTGCACTACTATTTTGAAATCATAACTCAATGCAGAAGAAAAACGTTTGGCCCTCAAAGCCGTATGACCACAGGAAATAAAACCCCTAAATTCCAACATGCATCTTTTTATGACAGAGAAGCGTGATCAGGTGCTCAGGAGAGACTTTCAGGAAAAACCGTATCCTGTGGGGTCTGTGGAGTGGTGATAGGAATGTGGACTGCGTTAGAGATGCCTGTACTTATGTGTTTTTATAACACAGCTGGGAGACTGAGGTTCCATGGGAACCATTCCACAGAGCCCTGAAATAATAACAGTGTTTATAATATGCTGGAGATGGCATCCTTTACGGCTGCGTAGACTTATGGCAGGGCGGGGTCCAGCTCACACGTGGTGAAGGCACCTAGTTTTACATGGTCCTTCTGTAGGTGGCAGAAGGGGTGGGGCCGGTGGGGTGGGCTGCTGGTGGCTCTCTCTGCCTCTTGTGGGAAGGGCAGTAGCCTGGGTGGCCTTGGAAGAGCGGAGACACTAATTTTGAGTCGTTTGTGCACCTAAACCTCCCCCTCCCCCAAAGATAGTATTGTTTACAGAAGCAGTGAGGGGCTGGCTGGTGAGGTTCACCTTTCCTCCTCAGGGAACTACAGGCTTGTTGGCACCCGGGACAGACAGAGTGTGTGTTGCAGTGTCCGGCCCTCCCTGACGCGTCTGGCTGCTGAGTGAAATCTCTCAGCCTGTGCCCAGCGGGATCTGCCTTTGTCTGTGACTTCAGGGACCCTTCACGTTGGGTCTCTGCTTCCTTAGAAACAGGATACCATCTTACGGTAGTGGTGGGAGGACTTTTCACTTTAATAATGATGCCTTTATTTTAGTTTAGTTTATCGTTTAGTTTTTCAGACGCAAAGGAAAACTTTATTCTTTGATCAAAGAATGGAGAGGTGTGAGTGTGTGCTCTACAAGCTGTCTGATGCCTTTGTTTTAAAATGAATTAGAAAAAGCATACCTCCCTTTTCTGTGAGTTCACATATTTTATTGCTTAGATGTGGCTAAGGAGAGCACTTGAGTGGAAAAGAAGTGAATTTCCTTTTAGAATGACAGTAAAGATTAGAGGGAGCCCTCTGTCTCCTTTGCTGCCCCAGTGGAGCTCAGTTCTTGAGAGAGGTGCGGACAGCCACACCTGCCTTGGGGCAGGCCCAGCACCTGCCTGCTGTCCCTGCAGCCACCAGCCCCTGTGCTGACCACAATCAGCCCACTCTTTCTGGGACCTCACACCCTCTGCAGGATGCTTCCTCCCGGGATCCCTGCCCTGCTAGTGCCCTGGGCAGGTGGGGCTCCCCTTCTTCCCAGGCCACGGGGGTGTTCTCTGGCTCAGGGCTGCCCCTGGCTGGCACACCCACCTGTCTCTTTGCTCTGTTTTTTGGTGCAGTGTAACTGTGTATTTATCTGTTGCCTGCCACTCCCTACCCCCCGAGGTTGTCCACAGCCCTTTCCTGCATGCCCAGAGCCTCAGTGACCATCTGGTGACTGAGCGAGGCACACGGACCTGCGCCAGAAGCCGGAGTCGGGGGACAGACCATCCTCCTCCTCTCCACTGACATCTCCACTCCCTGTGCACCTGCCGCTCCTTGGACCCCAGACCCTGCGCCTTCTCTCAGCTTCGCGGTGAAGGAGCGGTGAGGGGTGGGCCAGCCCCGCAGCAGGTTGAGCCTGGGTCAGATCCTCTAGACTTGGGAAGGCTCCTCCCACCAATGGCATCTGGGGCCTAGAGTGTGCGGAGACACTAGGCAGGGCCAGTGACCCCACCCTTGGGCCCACTCTGTCTCCGGAGCCCCTGTCCTAGGGTGATTGCCTGTACATGGGACTGTTCTCAGCAAAGACCCTTGAGGCTTTCTTTTGTTTGATGACCAAATGGGGTTGGACAGAGGTCCAGGTTGCCAGCCCCAGGACCCTGGCTGTTCTGGGCACTCATCCTGCTGCTCAGGTCCCGTCTCTGTACAGTGTGTGTGGATTCTGCCTTTCCCTGGGTGGATTTGGGGTTGTCGGGCAGTTCTACTCCTCTTGGGCTTGGTTGGGCTTTGCCTGGCAAAAGGAGATGGTTGCAGAATCCCCGGAGAGCAGCCAGGGTGGCCCTCTGGGTCTCATGACTTCAGCCCTCACTGGTGGTGCTGTTGGGCAGAGCTGGTGACCCTGGGTGGCCTGGGAGGGCCTGTTGAACCTAGGGCTTTCTTCCTTTGACTGCCCTGGCTAGCCGTCCTCCCTGCCCCCACGCAGAGGATGCCATCCGTGACTGGGCCTTTTCCCTACAGGAGAGGAGAGCCAGCATTGTCCCTGGATGCTTTTTCCTTTATTTTATTATTTTATTTTATTTTATTTATTTTTATTTATTTTTTATTTTTGGCTGCATTGGGTCTTCGCTGCTGTGTACGGGCTTTCTCTAGTTGCAGTGAGCAGGGGCTACTACTCGTGGTGAGCGGGCTCCTCACCGCGGTGGCTTCCCTTGTTGCGGAGCATGGGCTCTAGGTGTGTGGGCTTCAGTAGTTGCAGCACGTGGGTTCAACAGCCGTGGCTCATGGGCTCTAGAGCGCAGGCTCAGTAATTGTGGTGCACAGGCTTAGTTGCTCCACGGCATGTGGGATCTTCCCGGACCAGGGATCGAACCTGTTTCCCCTGCATTGGCAGGCAGACTCCCAACCACTGTGCCACCAGGGAAGACCCGCTTTTATCCTTTATAATCTGATTGACTCTCACCATCTTTACCCAGTAAATAATTTACCAGTAATTTACCCACAGCCAGGAACATAGTGGGAGGGAGGCTGGTCTAGGAGACCTTGCCTCCCTGTGTGGAGGGGGTGAACTGTCCCATAGCGGTAGTATGTGAGCATCCAGAGCCCACCTCCTCAACACCAGACCTCAGGAACAATCTGACTCTGGCAGGATTCGGGGGTCTTGAAGGGAGCAGGTGCGCTCTTCCTACCCTGATTCATGCTTTGAGCCTCCAGCACATAGATTAGTGAATTCACCCCACACACAGTGATGACGCATCAGTTACTGGGGTGGTCCTGCCTCCACAGAGTCACTGAGCTAACGGGGCCAGCCAGCAATCAGCACGCCGTGAGGAGGGCCCTGCCCAGCTTGGAGAGGGGACGCTGGGCGGCACAGTGCAGGTGGCTCTGGGCGGCGCTCTGAGGACATGCCAAGTGCCCTTCTAGATTATCAAGCAGTGTGTCACCTAGTTAAAAATAGCCCAGTGGCTTAGAATATAAAATAAGGTCTGTTCCTTCCCACCTCCCCAGCCAGCCCAGCTCCAAGAGGCACTGTCGTTAAAGATCTGACTTTTGTGTTATACTCAAGTCTTGGATTTATCCTGTTTAGCTGGCATCTGAAAACAGAAACTATAGCACACACAGGGCACTTTCCTCTTCCTCTCAGTTTTGTTAGTTATTTTATTTATGACGTGAACCTTTTGCTCCGAACTATAATAAAATCTTTTACCTTACTGTTGGTTGATGCTAAAATACTGGCAAAAACAATTTTTATTACAAGTATAAATAATCCTATGAGTTTCCTCTAGAATCAGTGACTAGACCATTGGAAGGTCTAGTAACTGAGGTGTAACTGAAATGTCGTCACCCAAAGCTGGCTGCTGGGGCAGGGAGTGGCCCGTGGGACACCCCAAGTCCTTTCTGGCTTTCTTCACATGGTACAGCCAAGTTCAGCTGTCCATTGCGGGCCAGAGGGGTTGGCTTCACCAGGTTCCCTTCTGTGTTGTTCTCTGTTTTGCAGAAACACTTCAGTAGCTGTTTCACCTGGGGTGGTGGGAAGTAACCTTTGGGTTCTCAGGTGTCTGAGAATAAGTCTTTGGCCCCTGTGGTTTGTTGTCCCTTTGGCTGACGATGGAATTCCAGGTGTGAGTCAGCACTTTGAGGATGTTGCCACTGTTGCTGGTGAGACTGTGCCTGCCTGGGTGTTCCTCGGCAGGTAGACTTGCTCTCAGTCTTTGGAAATCTGACTTTTGCTGGAATGAGACTGGAGGTGGGTCATTTTTCGTTTACTCTGACCTGGCCACGACACATGCTTTTATTCTAAATAGTTCTCCTTTTAGCTCAGGGAAATGCTTTTCTGCTGTCTTCTTCCTTCCTGATATCTGTTCTCTCCTCTTATAACTCCTGTTCCATGTTGTTAGGACTTCCAGCTGGTTCTCTCATGTCTCTTGATGTTTTTCTTCTATTTGTCTCGTTTGGTTTTCTGATTCTTTCACTTTATTTTTTACATTTGAAAAATTGAGGTATAACTTACCCATGATGAAAAACAGATCTTACGTGTATACCCCGATGAACTTGGACAGATGCATGCGAAGGTGTAACCCTTGTCCCGTGTTACAGTGTAGGATGTTCCTGTTCGCGCCCTGCCCGCCAGGTTCTCCTCTTCTGCATCTCCCTCAACCCAAGAGGCAAGCACTTGTTCTGGTTTCAGCCCCATGTGTGAGTTCTGCCTTTTCTGGAGTTTGGGAGATATTATGAGTGGAGCTGCTCTCAATGCTTTGTTTTGGGGTGGGTACCTTGGAGGGCAGGGGCTGGGTCTAGAGCAGGGGTGAACTTGCCCAGGGCTCTCTGAGGCTTGTACCAGCTTGCACTTCCAGCAGCTGTGTGCCCAGAGAGATCAGCTTCTTTCGGCCGCCCAGTGGTTGGAATGATCCATCTTTTTATTTTAGCCCTTCTGGTGGGTGTGAAGTGGTATCTTGTACTTGCAATTGGCATTTTCCTGGTGACTCATGAGGCTGAGCACGTTTTCATGTGCTTGTTGGCCATTTCTGCATTTTCTTTTGTGACTTTTCTGTTCTTGTCTTTACTGTTGAGATGTGGGAGTTCTATCTGTATTCTGGCTGTAATTCCTGTGTCAAACACACATGTTGAGAATACGTTGGTGGCTTGACTTATTTTCTAAAACAAAACATCACTTTGATGAGCAGAACATGTTTCCACATTATTGTCTTGGTTAAGTGGTAGCTATTTTGTATTTAACGTTTCACTGGATTACAGAATATCTTATTCTTAAAACATGGAGCTTTAATTTGCAAAAGCTCTTCCTTGATTGTTTCTTTTTAAGTGGAAGCTCTCTTATTTATGTGTGTCAGCCTCTTGGATCTTTATGAGGACATGAACTAGATTTTTTTTTTTTGAAGTTGCTTTTGTCCTTGAATCGTTTGTTTTTCTGGGATCAGTCTTGGTATATCTTTACTCTGTCAGTGACTGTGCTGTCTGGTCCCACGTGTGCAAGGAGTGTCTGATGAGGGTTTGTTGGGGTGGGCCCGGCGGGAGGGAGAATGCCTAATGGGCACAGTGCCACTTGGGATGTAATTCCTTAACCAGCTGATCTTGTCGTGATCCCAGGGCCCTCCTCTTCTCTTTGGATTGATTGGAGTCTAGCTTGATGTCGTCTGGGGTCTTTCTAAGGACCCGAGGGGTCTTGGCCTGTGGTTTTTTCAGCTCTGATTTCTCCCTCCGTTTGTCCAAATGTATCCATTTCTGTCTTCCTAGAACCCCTCAGAACTTGACCTTTCGTGTTCATTTGTATTTATGTTTCTTTCTGAGAGTCCTCCTGGTGGGAGGGTGAAGGTGTGGGCTACGTGGGCCCATTGGGCTGTGATGGAGGTGACGGTGGGGGTACACACTCAGGCTTGGGGAGAAGTCTGTGCTGGGGCCCCTAGATGTAAGGTTCATCCATGAGTTGACGTTGAAAACAAACCCCAGCAGAGCTCTTGGGGTTGTTCTGAGTGCTCGGAGGCGGGGACCCATTGGCGGGTTTTAGGAAGGGAAGGGCCAGGATCTAGGCTGCAGGGGCAGGACAAGGCAGGGGCAGGGTCGGTGGGTGAGGCTCAGGGCAGTGCTGGAGCCGATGCGGTGGGGACAAGGAAGGTGCTTGGGGTGTTGGAATGTGCTGAGGGAGTCAGTGGTCCTCCTCCGGAGATGTGGCTGGAGCACACTTACGGGCGACACCCCAGAGGTGGCTGCCAGCCCTGCGATGGTGGTGTTACAGTTCCCTGCTTACACTTGAGGTCCTGCTTAGTGCTCAAGGTGCGGGTGTTCCCAGGCCCCAGGAAGTGTATGTGCTGTGTCCTCTAGCACGGATGTGGGCTTGGCTGGGACTCTGCTCTTCTTTTCCATTCTTGCCTCTTGTCAACATCTCCTGGTTTTCTGGCTGCCATCTGCTGTAGTTGTGAACATGTCGTCAAAGGTATGTGTGAATTAGAAATAAACGGATGCTTCTTTCTTTTAATGATACTCACTAAGTGGGTATGGAGGGAGCAAGGTTTCAGAGGTGTTTTTAGGGAAAAAGCACATGAGCATTGCAGTGCGGGCTTTGGAGATGTCTCTGGTTCCCACAGACCTTTTTGCTGAGGCTCTTGAGCAGGGAGGAGCTCTTGGGGTCCATGAAGCTTCGGGGTCAGATGTTGCAGACGTTGGAGAATATGGGCAGTTGTGCTGGCTTTCTGAGTCAGAGGTCTGCTCTGCTCTCTGTGGGTAAAGAGGGGAAGGACTTGGCCTGGATCAGACTTCCCTCAACCCCAGATGTCTGGTCCTTTCCATCCGCTGTGCTCTGTGTATAAGGAGCCCAGAGGGTGGCCTGCAGGTTCCTGGCCCTGGCTCCCTGGAACGCCTCTGCCCGAGGCTGTATAGGGTGTCCTGTTCAGCCTGTGTGTGTTTCTCTCTAGGACCGGAAGCTCACCAAACTGGAGAGACAGCGGTTCAAGGAGGAGGCCGAGATGCTGAAGGGCCTGCAGCACCCCAACATCGTGCGCTTCTATGACTTCTGGGAGTCCAGTGCCAGGGGGAAGCGGTGCATCGTGCTGGTGACCGAGCTGATGACCTCGGGGACGCTGAAGACGTGAGCATGCCACCTGCTTAGCCAGCCAGGGCCTCGGGGGGGCTTGACCCGGGGCTCGAGCGTCGCGGCGGCTGAGGCCCCGGGCCTCCTATCTGCTTGGCGTGGTCCTGGCTGGTGTGGCCCACACTTGCCTCTCAGACGTGCCCCTGTCTGGGTGGTAAATACACAGACCCCAGCAATTGGAAGCCCCTTCCCCACACGAGCCATCAGTGAGCTGCACCCCCACCTGCAGGTACCTGAAGCGGTTCAAGGTGATGAAGCCCAAGGTCCTGCGCAGCTGGTGCCGGCAGATCCTGAAGGGCCTGCTGTTCCTGCACACCAGGACGCCCCCCATCATTCATCGGGACCTGAAGTGCGACAACATCTTCATCACCGGGCCCACGGGGTCTGTGAAGATTGGCGACTTGGGCCTGGCCACCCTCAAGAGAGCATCCTTTGCCAAGAGTGTGATAGGTAAGCCCGTCTCCAGGCCACCTCCCCACCCCCGGGGTCACCGTCCTGCGAGAGTGAGGGGCACTGGCTCTGCTCCCTTCCTGTGCCCCCTCTGCCAGGCTGCAGCCCTGGATGTCCTGTGTGTGAGCCCTGTGGATGGGCCCCTTGGGTGGGGAGGCTGACTGGCACGCAAGGGGCTGTGCATGCATGGGAGCAGGAGGAAGTCTGGAGGACAGAGGGATGTGGAGACCTTGTGGTCAGGGAGGCTGGAGCTGGCCTCAGTGGGCTGGCGGGTGGGGAGGGTGCCGCAGGCCCTGAGGCCCACAGAAGGGAGCCCTTGGGGTAGTTTGGGGCACGGAGTGAGTGTGTGGGGCATGGGCCCTGAGGGATTCCACGTGGATGGTAGTTTGCTGGCCATTCCTGCCTCTGCACGTCTTGTCCTCCTCTGACTCTGAGAAGTCCCTCTGTGGCTGTGGCTGCCACGAGGAGGTGGTCTGCGGCTCATGCCGCCCCGTGTGGGGTCCTGGTGTGGTCCCGGTGCACAGTGGGCACTATGTGTCCACCAGACCTGGTGGGAGCCCCCCCCCGCCCGGGCTTTGCAAAGAGAGTGCTTGGAGGGGCTGTGGGGCAGTCATTTACGGGGTTCATGATGTCTGGAAAGTGCCAGTGTGCTGCAGGGTCAGGTGGCCCCGGATGTGGCCGTGGAAGTGTGGATCAGGTGGGGTTGGGAGAAGCTCTCCTGTGTGCTGTGATGTGAGGGCTACTTCCCATATAAGCAGGATGAGAGGGTGACTCAGGGCTGTGCCCGTTCCTGGTTTTGTTCTATTGTTGGAGACCGAACTTGACCTGTTTGTGGAATATGAAACCGCCAGGAATCTGGAAACTTCTCTGGCAGGGTAGTGGGTTTGGAATGTCACACCTGGGGCAGGGTGGCCACTGGGGGTGCCTTGTGGACGTGGGGCCTCTGGCTGAACAGGGAAGCTGAGTGGCGGGGCAAGCGTTGACCCAGGCCTCAGTTCCCTAACTGTGAAATGGATGGAGCAGGTGAGGGCCTGGCTGTGGGCCCAGGGCTGTGGGGGGTACACCCCTCGGCCTCTGAGTCCCTGGAGGTTTCCAGGCAGGTTTTGCAGATTTGGCCTCAGAAGTAGGGGTTTCTTTGGTGCCTCTTTTCCCTCCTGTAAATGAAATTTCTGGTCACTGGGGTGAGATGAAGGCTGGGTATTTCCAGGAGGCACAGTGAGCCCCACACAGGGTGCCTGACTCCATGGGGCTCCTTGGTCACCTCCGCTTTTGCTCAGCTGGAGCCCACAAAGCTCCACACTCATTGTAAATGGGGGCTGATCAGTGCATCTAAACAGTCTCTGGGTGGCAAGGCCCTGTCCTCAGCACGGGGCCTCAGCTGAGTGGGGGGCTGTGGTCAGGTGAGGGAGTCCCCCAGGCCTTTGAATGAGTCTTCCCCCTGCGTGCTGTGTCCAGGGTACCTGCGGGCGCAGTGGGTGCTGTGAGCCCATTCTGGGTGCAGCCGTCAGAGAGGTTTTGTGTAGATAAGACGTGGCCCACTTGAGACATCTGGGTGGCAGCGTCCCAGATGCTACCCATGACCCTTGTGGGGTGTGTCCCTGAGGGCCACTTGGATCTGATGCCGTCGTGGTGTGCTCTTACTGCATTTGTGTTAGCTGGGCCCTGAGTGGGTGGAGGTGAAGTGGGCACAGTCCTTCCTGCAGATGTTCACAGCCATGGAGGCTGGGATGTGGGGGACTCAGCTGTGGGGCTGAGGAGGTGTGCCCAGAGGTCCCTGGACACATGTGTATGTGTGGTAACACACATATGTTCGTCTTAACATTTGGTTTTCTTTTTTTTGTAATTAATTAATTTATTGGCTGCGTTGGGTCTTTGTTGCTGCACATGGGCTTTCTCTCGTTGTGGGGAGCGGGGGCTACTCTTCGTTGTGGTGCGCGGGCTTCTCATTTTGGTGGCTTCTCTTGTTGTGGAGCACGGGCTGTAGGTGCGCAGACTTCAGTAGTTGCGGCACATGGGCTCAGTAGTTGTGGCTCACGGGCTCTAGAATGCAGGCTCAGTAGTTGTGGCACAAGGGCTTAGTTGCTCCGCGGCATGTGAGATCTTCCTGGAGCAGGGATTGAACCCATGTCCCCTGCATTGGCAGGCAGATTCTTAACCACTGTGCCACCTAGGAAGTCCCTTAACATTTAAACGGCCACATTGTAAGGAAAGATAAAAAGGCTCAGTGTCTGTGGACCAAACACGTGCAGAACTGGCATCCCCCACCATCCCAGCTTAGAGCTGGGCCTCACACACACCCCCTGCACCCCTCCACCCCCCGCCAAAAGCCAGGACATCTGGGGGCTTTGGGGTGTTTTCTTGCAAAGCAGCATTCCTGGTTCCCCAGGGTCTCAGAAGAGACCGAGCTGGGTGACTGGGAGTCCTGACCAGGTGAGTGGGGTCCCCCCTGGGCTGGCTCAGCTCTCAGCTTCCTGCCAGAGCCCCGAGGCTCCTTTCTCCCTCTTCCCCTGCAGATGGATATGGCCAAGAGCAAAAAGTTTTCAGTACAATCATATGGTTCAAAAACCCAAAAGGATAAAAATTCCCGGTGCGAGGTACCTTGAACTCCTGTTCTCTTTCTACTCATCATTATTTCTGATGGAATCTTCCAGAATTCTTTATGCGTGTGTGTGTGTGTGTAAATCTTAACATAGATTCTTGTTTTTCCCATTTTTTTACCCAAACTGTTACCTTTTTTTTTGTTAAACGTGTAGTACATCTTAAATTGAAATTATAGGTAAAGGAGAAAAAATTAAAATCACTCTTAATCTACCTGCATCCCAGACCCTCCCAACCCCCATGCTTTTGTTTGTTTGTTTTTTGTTTTTGAGTATTTATTTGTTTTTCCTTTTAAAAGTTTTATCAAGATATAATTGACATACAATAAACTCCATATATTTCAAGTGTACGATTTGATTTTTCCCTTGTTAGTCATCTGTTTTGTATATATTAGGTATATATGTCATTCCCAACCCCATTCATTTTAACACAATAGTTTGTGCTATTTTGTATCTGCTTTGTAAAAGAAACTGGAGAAGTTAAATTTAAAAGCAGCTTTATTGAAATTGATGGCCCCTTTTCTTTGCATTCAGTTTGACAGGCGCTCAGCCGGACCTGTTTTGATAAAAGGATTTTGTGATTTTAAAGCAAATGTTTGTTACAGAAAAATTAAAAACACCAGACTAGTGTAAGTAAAGGAAAAATCAGCCATAACTGCACCTCCTAGATGAGTCATTTTGGTCTGTGCTCGTTGTTTTATACGGGATGGTCAGCATGCGTGTGCAGTCATATATTTTACTTATTTTACTCCGCCTATGTGAGTTTCTCATGTCCTTAAAAATTCAGAGTGAGCATTAGTTTAAAATCTCTGGTGCTTGGAGTGCACGGGCAGTTCTCACCAGTACACCTGGCTGGTTCCTGCCAGGTGAACGGCGCCTGCCCAGCTGTGCCCAGGCAGCCGTCTTCAGTGAAGATGATCCCTGTCTGTGCTGCCGGGTGCTTACTTGTCTAGGGACACGGGGGCCTTTCTGGGGTTTTGCAACTTAAGTAGCTCTGTGGTGACCCCAAGCATGCGTCTGCTCTGGGTTATCTGGGCCTGTGGCCAGGTGGGGTGTGCTCAGCCTTCTGCCTCCTCAAGGAGAGGCACCTCCATCATTTCCGGCACAGACCCTGCCTCCTGGGAAGTGGGGGTCTCCCAGCTTTGTGGTCAGGGGCTCACGCTGTGAACAGATCCAGCCTGGAATCAGGAGGGTCCAGGGGGAGTTTTAGGAAACGTTCATCCGTAAAGCAGAACGCTGTTTGAATCCTGGATTCCAGGACGGATGGCAAGGAGCACGGGGGCAGGGCCAGCCCCGGCTTGTGGGTGGGGGAGGAGGCCCCTGGGCCCCGCTGCCCCTGAGCCTGCCCCCTGTGCTGCTGGGTGCAGGTACCCCAGAGTTCATGGCTCCGGAGATGTACGAGGAGCACTACGACGAGTCCGTGGATGTGTACGCCTTCGGGATGTGTATGCTGGAGATGGCCACCTCGGAGTACCCCTACTCGGAGTGCCAGAATGCCGCCCAGATCTACAGGAAGGTCACCTGTGTGAGTCCCCCGGTCCCTGCGGCGGGCCGTGCGTCCCGCGCTGGGCTCTGTGTGCTTTGTAACGTCCTCACAGAAGCCACGTGAGGACGGGGAGGAAGCCGTTTTACCGATGGGGAAGTAGAGGCGGGGGGGGGGGGGGGGGGGCGGGTGGTAACGCAGGTCTCTGGGCTGCGGTGGAGTTGTCCTGGGGGCTGTGGGTGGATCCTAGGGGCTGTCTCTGGGGCGCCGCACAGCGCTGCGGGGCTGGAGCACCGAAGAGGCCCCTCCAGGAGGTGCCCAGGTCGCCTGTCCACAGGACGCCTCCTCTGTGCCACCTGAGGGCTGCTGGCTTTCCTGTCTTCTGGCATGTCCCTGGGCTTTAATTGGAAGGTTTCAGCTGTGAAAACAGCATCCTGTCCTCCCTCTGTGGCTGTCACGCCAGATGGGGATGGCAGGGGGGCGTCCAAGGCAGGGCAGCTGGGGCTGTGGCTTTTCTGGACCCGGGTACCTCACTGTCCACCTGCACCTCTGGGCACAAGGCCTCACCACCCGGGTGCTGGGTGCCTCGGCCCCGCCCCAGCCCCCACCCCTGATGCAGCCTCCCTCACGCTGCGGAAGCACGAGGAGCCATGGCTCTACGCACCCCGGAGCACCTGCCCTTATCCCGCCCTCCACCTTGAGCCTTCCCTGCAGGTCGCAGCTTGCGTCTCTCCTTTTGTTCCTAATTCTAAGTTATCTGTCCGTCATTTGTTTACTCGGAGCCCCTCCTGTGTGCCGCTGAGGGTGCAAGGTGGGAAGAGAGAATCCTTGGCTGGTGGCACTTGTGGGCGTGGGTCAGAAACCCGCAGATAGGTATGCAGCTCCCCAGTGGTGCTGGCTGGAGAGCTGGGCCCATCGGCTGTGGGCAGTGGTCCTCCAGGGGGACAGGGAGGGACCCAAGGGTGGTTAGGGCTGCGTTGCCAGGCCTTGGAAGGGTGCTGGTGCCCAGGGTGCAGGGGGAGCACGGCTGACCTTGATTCTGGTTGCACGTGTGGATGGGGTGGTGGCTCTTCCACAGGGCTTGGGGAGACAGGGACTAGGTCCCCTGGGCATATGCTCCTCGGCCACTCTGGTTCTTCCAGCAGCCCTGCTGCCCCCCACCTAGGCCCTGGGAAACAGGACACTCGTCAGGGTTCCGTGGGTCCTGCGTGGACGCGTGGTGGTTTGGGTAAAGCAAGGCTCGGCCCCACCCTGCCTCCTTGAGGAGATCAGATGAAAGGTGCGTGCCCTGATCCTTGGTGTTTTTCCTGTTTGCAATGAGACCCTTGTGCTCTGGGTCCTCTGAGCCCTCACGCTGCACACACACGCGGATGCAGCCACCAGTATCTGCTCCCGACCTTGGGGGTCTCTCGGGGCCTTGGTGCTCTCAGTTCTCAGCTGCCCCAACTCTGTGCTTCTGAGCCCAGATATGTGAACCCCTTCCAAACAGACAGCAGCTTGTTCTTCTGGCACATTCTGCACCTGCTTTGGGGGCCTCCGCCTTCCAGAGATTTGAATGACAGTGTACGTACACACTTACCTGTGTTTATAGTTTCCCAGACCACCCACCCCCACCCCTGTAGGACAGTAGTCTTTCTCTCTGGCGTGAGTATACTTCTTCTGTTGGCTTCCGTGGAGTGATACTGGGTTCTCATCTTCAAGGGGGACCCCTCGTCTGCTTCTAAAACCCAGGGTGCTGTGTCTTGCTGCACAGACTCCCCTGCGTGTCAGGCACGACATGACCCCCAGAGGCCCTGGGCAAGGGTTTGGTGGGCACAGTGGGGCTCCAGCCGGGTGGTGGGAGCTGCTGGGGGTACTGCACTCCCAGGTCTGCCCCTGGGCTGGGGGTGCACCTCCCCTTGCTCCCATCCCTCTCTGTGGGAAAATGTATGCTTTAAAAAAAAAAAGCAAAGCCAGGGTGAGACCTTTGAGGCCAAAGTCTTTTTGAAGGAGGAAGAACATGATGGTTGAGCCCTCCCTGTGGGCAAAATGTTTCAAAACCAGGATCCCCTCCCCCCGAACCCGTCCCTGGGCAGATTGCAAATGAGCCTGGCAGTCCTGGAATTCCACATGCCTGTGGGACGGGCACCACTCCCCCATGCCTTTGGCTGCACACCCCCGGCCCCTTCTGGGTCCCTGGTCAGCGTGAACGCTCCCCCACCTCCGGCTCCCGCTGCCTGAAGGTCATCTGATGTGGCGGCCGGCTGCGGACATCCACGGCCCAGATGCTGGCTCCAACCCCTTGGGCCACCAGGCCTTGGAAGTCAGCCCAGCCTGTGACCACAGTGGGGCCAGCAACAGTGACCACAGAGTGACATCTGCCCCCTCCAGGGGGGTGTGGCGAGGAAGGCCAGCTCCTTAGGGTTCTTTGTCCAGCCTCTGCAACCCTCTGGGCAGCTGGCATGGGAGGCCCTGTCTGGCCGGTGTGTGGCCTTGGGCAGGTGTTCCTCCCCCCCCGCCCCCACCTCCTCTGTGCAGTAAGAGCACAAATGCTTCCTTGTGGGGAGCTGGGTTGAGCACAGCGAGCATCCTTGATATCTGCTCTGAGTCTCCCCTGAGTCTTTCTCTTCCCCAGACCTCACTACTCCCGACAGCCCTTGGGTGGGGGCTTAGAATGAAATGACCCCCCCACCCCCACCCCAAACAAGCCTCATGCACTTCCTGCCTTCTCTTCTGCTGGGGTGAGTGTGAGGTGAGCAAGAAACACACCCCAATTTGGTATGAGGTGACTCTGCTCATGTCATCTTCAGGGCATCAAGCCGGCCAGCTTTGAGAAAGTGCACGATCCTGAGATCAAGGAGATTATTGGGGAGTGTATCTGCAAAAACAAGGAGGAAAGGTGAGTTCCCAGGCAGCACTGGGTCCGGGCTGTTGCTCTGGCTGAGGTTGCTTCCCACGAGAAGAAGAGCATTGGGAGAAAGGCCACTTCAGGACACAGGCATGCCAGGTCCCAGCAAGCCCGCCGGGTGGTTGGTGCGTAGCCCCTGCCCGACCTCTGCTGCCTGGAACACGCTCCCTGGCTTTGGGGACTGTCCCAGAGCCCCCACCCCCTTTGCTGGCTGCTTCTCACCTACCCAGCCTGGAGTGTGGGGGCTTCTGGGGCCTCATTCTTCCCTTGTTGCTTTTCTTCTGTGTTGTCCCTGGCAAGCCCATCCATTCCCCCCCAGCCTGGAGGACACCCCCATGCCAGGCTCCCCAGTGAGTCTCATCCTGCCCTTTCAACTCCAGGCTGCATCTTTCATGCACCTATTTGTCTGACCCATCTCACAGTCCCACATTCAAGTCAGAGCCCTCGAGATGCTCCTCAGACCAGCTCTCACCTCAAATCAGGGCCCTTCCGTCCTCAGCTGGTCAGCCAAGGAACTGGGTGTGTGTTTGGAGCCTTACTTCTTCCTTCATCCCTCCACCATCCCTCTTCCCTCTCTCCCTCTTTTCTTCCCTCCCGCCTCTCCCCACTCCTTCCTCCCTCTCTCCTTCCTTCCTTCCCTCCCTCCCTGCCCATCCTTCCATCCCTCCCTTTTCTCTCCTCCCTTCCTCCTTTCTCCCCCTTCTTTCCCTCTCTTCCTCCTCCCCCTCCCCTTTTCTCCTGCCCATTCCCCATGCTCCCCATTCCTCCTCCTCCTCGCCCCCAGTACCTCTTCATTACCCCCTCATGTGCCCTCCCTGCCCTCGCACACCCAGTTCATGCCCCCTTCCCCATTACTGTGCCCAACATTAATCCTCGTCCTTTTCTGTCATCTCTCACGTAGGGGCCCTGTCGTGATCCCTGGGCCTTCTCTCTTGCCCCCTGAAGGTTATCATGTTTTGGTTTTTAAGAAAAAAATACTAGAAAACTGTGAAAAGTACATCACATCAGAAAAGTACAGATACCACCTCCCAGACCAGGACAGACAGAGCCCCCAGGGCCTTGACCTCTGCGCCCCCAGGGGCCCTAACTCCTGACCTTCCCTGGGGTCCCCACAGGCATTCGCTGCCCTCCCTGAGGGTCGCTCCCCCTTTTATTCATGGTGTTGTCCGGGGGGGTGGTTCCATCTGCCCGTGGGATGCATTGCTTGCAGCAGCAATCAGGGATGGGCCACTGGAACTTGAAGCCCACGGTGACCATAAACAGGACGCTGGGAGGAGGCCAGGCCCAGGACAGCACAGGGATCTGCTTGGGCCAGAGTCAGGGAAGAGGCGAGCATTTAGGGCTGTGGATTTGGGTGGCAGAGTGGTTAACATGGCAACACCTGCCCCCCATTCCCGTCCTGAGGAGCCTCCGAAAGTGTCTCTTCTTCCTTGGGTCCAGTCTCCCTCAGGTGGGGAGCTGGGGAGGTGGGGGCCTGCCTCTTCTGGGTCCGGTTCAGTTTCACCTGGAGCCGGGTATGCTGTGACAGCTGAGAGCTCCCCAGCACCTCAGCAGGCTGTGACTGCACAGTGCAGAGCCGGATTTAAAAATTTGTTTCTGAATTACCCGAGTCTCTTAACAGGGGGGGCGTTTAATTTTTCTAATGAGAGAAAAAAGGGAGGCTTATGTGTTAGGCAGTCAGATGTGTTCAGTAGTAGGGTTCTCCTCTTCCCCTGGGACTTAGGGAATGCAGACGTACTGTTTTGTGTTGCCCTTGAGGGGAGAGACTGCCTAGTAGGTAGTACGGTCAGAGGACTTTCTGGAGGGAGCTGAGCAGATCGTGGCCCTGCATCCCATATCCGGGACCCCTCCGCAGGTGTGCCCTGCCCTGCCTGACAGCCATCCCTCTCCCCAGGTACGAGATCAAGGACCTGCTCAGCCATGCCTTCTTTGCGGAGGACACAGGTGTGAGGGTGGAGCTGGCCGAGGAGGACCATGGCAGGAAGTCCACCATCGCCCTGCGGCTCTGGGTTGAGGACCCCAAGAAACTGAAGGGCAAGCCCAAGGACAATGGGGCCATAGAATTTACCTTCGACCTGGAGAGGGAGACGCCGGATGATGTGGCGCAAGAAATGGTAATGTGTGCTTGTTCCTGGGCAAATCTTGGCGCGTGCCTATACAGTATGCTAATGCATACATATGGAATCTAGAAAAATGGTACTGATCAACCTAGTGGCGGGGCAGGAATAGAGATGCAGACGTAGAGAATGGACTTGAGGACACGGCGGGAAGGGGAAGCTGGGACAAAGTGAGAGAGTAGCATTGACATGTACGCACTACCAAATGTAAAATAGACAGCTAGTGGGAAGCTGCTACAGAGCACAGGGAGATCAGCTCGACGCTTTGTGAAGACCTAGAGGGGTGGGATAGGGAGGGTGGGAGGAAGGCTCAAGAGGGAGGGGATATGGGGCTATATGTATACATATAGCTGAAATGTATACATATAGCTGATTCACTTTGTTGTACAGCAGAAACTAACACAATTCTGTAAAGCAATTATACTCCAATAAAGTTAAAAAAAAAAAAAAAAACCATGGGGGGAAAAACAGTGTGTGGTTTCCAAAGATTAGAATGAAGTTGGAAAAGGAGCATGGTCCCCCAGCACGTGGGCAGTTCTGGGAACAAGGATCCCTGTTGGTCGAGTGTAGCTGTGAAGGACAACATAGGTCAGAGTCACCCCACTGCACAGATGCAGGACATCCCCTCAGAAATGGTGTGGTGAAAGGATATCGTGGACTGGTGCAGAGAGGTCCCTGGGGACTTCAGCGTATCAGGAGGAGCCCTGTTTCCCCAGATTCTCGCTAACTTTGCGCAGGTGTGGGCCTTTGGGTTGGATCTTTATTTCACTTTGTTTCTGAGGGACAGTGTGGTCTGGAGGGCCTGGTGAGAGCAGGAGTATAGACATGTTTCATATCAGAGGGAGAGAAGTATACGTGAGAAATGAGACACTGATTTTACTGGAAAATCTGAGCAAAAGTAAAATCTGCACACTTGTTGCACGAGAGCACGTGCTTGGTTGCACCTGTCATAATCACGGAAATGCGTGTCCTTTTTTTCCTCTTCTTTAAAATAAGTGTGTCACTGAAAATAGCACACCTGTTAAAAATGACTAAGTCACAAGGGTATGGCTGATGGATTCTTTACAAGTGGATTCCCTGGACGTTAGTAGTTTTTTTTTTAAATCAATAAAATATATTTTTTTAAATTGAAATATAATTGATTTACAGTGTTCAGGTGTATAGCAAAGTGATTCAATTACATATATGTGTATATATGTATACGTGTATATGTATATTCTTTTCTCGATTCTTTTCTATGTTATTACAATATGTTGAATATAGTTCCCTGTGCTGTACAGTAGGTCCTATTGTTTAACTATTTTATGTATAGTAGTGTGTATCTGTTAATCCCAAACTCCTAATTGATCCTACCCCCCTTTCCTTTTTGGTAACCATAAGTTTGTTTATTTTTATGTCTGTGTGTCTGTTTCTGTTTTGTGAGTAAGTTCATTTGTATCATTTTTTAAGATTTTGCGTATAAGTGATATCGTATGATATTTGTCTTTCTCTGAATTCACTTAGTATGATAATCTCTAGGTCCATCCACGTTGCTGCAGATAACATCATTTCATTCTTTTTTATGGCTGAGTAATATTCCTTTATTTTATTTAACTAATATTCCTTTATATAATATACACAGTATCACATCTTCTTTATCCACTCATCTGTTGATGGACTCTTAGATTGTTTCCATGTCTTGGCTGTTGTAAATAGTGCTGTAATGAACATTGGGGTGCATGTATTTTTTTTCAAAATAGAGTTTTCGTCTTTTCCAGTTATATGCCTAGAAGTGGGGTTGCTGGATCATATATAATTCTATTTCTAAAGGAACCTCTATACTGTTCTCCATAGTGGCTGCACCAGTTTACATTCCAACCAACAGTGTAGGAGGGTCCCCTTTTCTCCACACCCTCTCCACCATTTACTGTATGTAGACCTCTTTTCTTTTTTAGGCTGTGCTCAGTCTTTGTTGCGGCACTTGGGTTCTTCCTTGTTGTGGCGCGAGGGCTTCTCTAGTTGTGGTACACGGGCCCCAGAACGCACGGGTTCAGTAGTTCCAGCACTCAGGTTTAGTTGCCCTGTGGCGTGTGAGATCTTAGTTCCTTGACCAGGGATCGAACCTGTGTCCCCTGCATCGGAAGGCAGTTTCTTAACCACTGGACCATCAGGGAAGTCCCTATTTGTAGACTTTTTGATGATGGCTATTCTGACAAGTGTGAGATGATACCTCATTGTAGTTCTGATTTGCATTTCTCTAATAATTAGCAGTGTTGAACATCTTTTCATGTACCTGTAGGCCATCTGTATGTCTTCTTTGGAGAAATGCCTAGTTAAGTCTTCTGCCATTTTTTTGATTGGGTTGTTTTTTGATGAGCTATATGAGCTATTTGTATATTTTGGAAATTGATCCCTTTTTGGTTGCACCATTTGCAAATATTTTCTCCTATTCTGTAGGCTGTCTTTTTGTTTTGTATATAGTTTCCTTTGCTGTGCAAAAGCGTTTACGTTTAATTAGGTCCCATTTGTTTATTTTTGCTTTTATTTCCATTACTCTAGGAGACAAATCCAAAAAAATATTGCTGCAGTTTATGTCAAAGAGTGTTCTGCCTATGTTTTCCTCTAGGAGTTTTATAGTATCTAGTCTTACATTGAGGTCGTTAATCCATTTTGAGTTTATTTTTGTATATGATGTTAGAGAATGCTCTAATTTCATTCTTTTACATGTAGCTGTCTAGTTTTCCCAGAACCACTTATTGAAGAAACTGTCTTTTCTCCAATGTATATACTTGCCTCTTTTGTGATAGATTAATTGACCATAAGTGTATACATTTACTTCTGGGCTTTCTGTCCTGTTCCATTGATACATGTGTCTGCGTTTGTGTCAGTACCTTACTTTTTTGATTACTGTAGCTTTGTAGTATAGTCTGAAGTCAGGGCGCGTGGCTCCTCCAGCTCTGTTCTTTCTCAAGACCCTGTTCAGGGTCTTTTGTGGTTATATACAAATTTTAGAATTATATTGTTTTAGTTCTGTTGAAAACGCCACTGGTAATTTGATAGGGAATGATCCCAGCATGGCCCTGGAAGGTGGGCAATAAGAGGTGGAGGGTAGGCTGCCTGCACAGGCTCCTGTGGGGAGCATATCTGCAGGGCCAGTCTGTGCTGACCACTGCTCTGTGAGGCTCTGCTCAGATGAGTAAATTGGAGCTGGTCATGCCATGTAAGGTGTGGGAGCCACGGACCAAGGGGAATGCAGGGGACTGGGCATGTGTCAGGTAAGGGGTTCATGGAACTTGGTTTAGGTGGTTGTAGCAGGTCAGTGCAGCAGTGGGAGGTGCGTGGCAGCCAGGACCCTGCCTTCCACTGGACAGGAGGCTGTGCCCCTGCTGGCATGTGTGGAAGGTGTGATGTCCTATTGATGGCACGGAGCCCACGTTAGGACTTCTTCCCAGCTGCTGATCACATTCCTGGGCCCAGAAACAGACAGCTCTGCTGTAATCAGATTTAACAGGGCTGTTTAGCTCCCTGCTTCTGGGAGGATTTTTCTATGACCTTGCGTAGTGGGCTGTTTAATTGCTCCATATTTGCTGAGAGTTGCATTAAGATAATTACCAGCTTATCTATTTTAGTATAGTAGTTTGTATCTGTTAATCCCATAGTCCTAATTTGTCTCTCCCCACCTTTCCCCTTTGGGAACCATAGTTTGTTTTTTATGTCTGTGAGTCTATTTCTGTTTTGTGTATAGATTCATTTGTATTATTTTTTAGATTCCACATAAAAAAATTAAAAAAAGAGAGAATTACCAGCATATCAGTCCTGTAATTCAGGACCTCTCTTTCTCCATACTGTGAGACTGTGGTCCCTCCATGCTTTCTGCTGAAGTTTCAAGCACAACCATAAGTGATGATCCAGGTGGTGTGCAGGTATCCTGTAAGCTGAGGTTCAGGAGGGTGTTTGCATATTGACGGTATTCTGGGGGTACCTGGCTATCAGCTCCAGCTCTCCCAGTGGCAGGAGGAGGGGAGGCAGGCCTCGGGGGCGATAGGCCTGCATGGAGATGAGGTGGGTCCCTGGATGGCTTTGAGGGGGTGTGTCTGTCGAGGTGCATGCACCTCAGGAAGCACGGGTGGTGAGCAGTGTTCTCGTTTCCCCATGAGCATTGCATAGCGATGGCATGAGGTTGACAGGGGATGCAGATTCCACGTGGCGGCCTGTCCTGGAGGCACCTGGGACCCAAACAGCTGTACCAGGTACCTCCTCCAGCTCTGGCTCCATTCTTGGTTCTGTTCCAGACACTCTTCAGTTATAACACAGTGGAGCACAAATGTGGCCTGGGCCCCTTCCCAGGACCTGCCCACCCTCCTGAGAGGACTCTTCCCTTCTCTGCTTCAACATAGAGAATACCTTGGCCTCCAGCCGCAGCACAGATGCCGCCGCCCTCCAGGTCCTTGCATACACGCGTGTGCCTGTAGCCACGGCCCCGTCCTCACTGGGTCCCTGGCACTTGACTGGACTCATGGGCGGGAGGTATCTTCAAGAGCTCATAGTGCAGGTCCTGGGCCTGGGCCTGGCGCCTCCCCCTTCCCTCTCTTCTGTCTCCTTTAAAAGCGCCTTTTCATGGGGAGCATCCTCCGTGCTGTATGGCATCCATGCAGAAGAAGGCACCTCACTGTGTTTATAAGGAACCATTAAAAAACCCACATACCCAACACTCTGCTTAAGAAACAGAATGAGCCCAGAGCCCTGGAGTGCCTGTGGTGAGCTGAAAGTGGCCGCACTCGTACAGCGGGGTCTTTCTCCTGTGCGAGTGCCCCAGTTGTTACTGGCCACTGCTCCTGGCTCCTGGCTGGGCCTTGCAGGTCAGTGCTGGTCCTGCAGCCCTTGGCCAGGGTCTAACTTCCCCTCCAGTCCCCTCTCCTTCCCACCCGTCTGTAAACGCCAGAGCCAACACGGGGGTCTGGGGCTCTCCTTCTCCCTGGGGTCCTGACGGCAGCTGCCTGGGCCTCTCCTGGGCTGTCGCTGGGCCAGGTGTTAGGACCCCGCAGAAGCCCGAGTTGGGCAGGGTTTCAGAGCTCCCAGCCCCAAGGCTGTTCTGCTGGGTGTTCATTTGCTGATGGCTTTAACTCAACACACCTACTTCTTCAAAACTTAAAGTACTGTAAAGAGGAGATGACTACAGATGGAACACTAGCGATGGTTACAGCACACGGAGGTGGTAACCTTACAAAGTAAGTGTGCTGAAAGGGCAGGGTGTCACTGCATTGCCAGTTCTAGGACCTGCCACCCGGTCTGGGCTGCCCTGTTGTTAACACCTGAAGTTAGTGAGTGTTGAGTGTTGGAAGTGATGAGGCTGCCTTCCTGAGGCCACCTGGGGGTGGGAGGGAGGCCGACGGGATAGCTTTCTCTTTTCCCTCTGCAGTCACCTCCCAGCGGGTTCGGGGGGTGGGGAGCGTGCAGTGGGGCGGCCTGTGTGGATGTGCCTCTGAACACAGATGCCCCCAGGGCTGAGAGAAGGGCCCGTTCTTTGGGGACCTGGGCTGGCTTTGATCTGGAAGTGACCTCTGGTGTAGATCCACATGGTGGGAGCAGGGGGGGGCTTGTAGCCTAGCCCAGGGATTTTTGTGTCTGTGGTGCCAGCCCTTCTACCTTCACAGCCTCCAGAGGATGTCCCAGTGTGGCCAAATTCTCTCCTGCTTGGGAAAAGATAGAAAAAACACCTCGGAGAGGATCACTGGGGGGTGACTGTGAAAATGGAGACGGAAGGAAAAGTGGGTCATGGGCAGAAAATGGAAATAGCAGGCCAGCGTGTCTGTGGGATGCCTTCTTTTCAGCCGGCTCTGGTCAGGTCGACCACGTGGGTTGGCACTAGGGTGCGTGCTGAACCCTGGTCCAGCCTCTTTAAGTCCTGGCCGCGTGCCCAGCCCTGCGCACACCTCCGCCGCCATCCTGGGCTGAGGCTGGTGGGGGCCTCAGGGCAGATGTCTGCAGGATTTCAGCACAGTTCATTCTGTCAAGTGGAGTTGTCTTCTGAAATGAATCTTTTGAAGTAATCACAGACTTACAGAAAAGCTGCCAATGTGGGACAGAACTGTTCAAGATGACTTCTTTGGCCTGACCCTGAATATATCCATGTCTGTGTCCCATAGGGAAATAATAGCCTGATAGCCGCCTGGGCTGTGAGCACTGGGAGAGCAGCCCAGCCCCACCCAGGGTCTCAGTTGCCCAGCGATGCCTTCGTGGCAAGAGTGCAGATCAAGGTCACTCACCACGGCCAGCCCACCGCGGCGGCTCCCCGAGATCATGTGGTTGAGGGTCTCTGCGGGGGTCTCTGCTGCAGTTATAATTCACCACTATAACAGTGATTGTGGGGAGGCACCTTGAAAACATGGAGCTGTTCCATTTCACCGAACTTGCCCTTCATTTATATCTCTGTGGACTCACCGTTTCTCTTCTGTTCCCTGGGTTGTGAGCTCCACGGGTGAGTTACCTATCGCTGCCAGTAAATTACCCCAAACACATCCCTGTACACACTTACGGTCTCACGCAGTCTCCGAGGTCAGGAACCCAGGAGCAGCTTAGCAGGTGTTTCTGGCTCAGGGCCTCTCGTGAGGTGCAGCCAGGGTGCCTGCCAGGGCTGACCAGGGCCGAGGGTTGGTGTCTGTGCTTGCTCACCTGCCTGGTGGCGGGAGACTCCGTTCCCGGCCAGGTGGGACCTTCCATAGGACAGCGCATGACGTGGCTTCATGGGAACACGTGATCCACAGGAGGGAGAGACAGAGAGATAGACTGAGAGACAGGGAAACAGAGACAGAAACAGACAGATACAGGGAAAGACAGAGACAGAGAGACAGACAGAGGGAGAGACACAGAGAGACAGAGGCTGAGAGAGAGACTGGCAGAGAGACAGAGGGAGAGACGCAGAGAGACAGGCTGAGAGGCAGAGAGAGGGACGGCACCTGTGTGGCGCGCCCCTGCCCCCCACCCCCTCGTGTGACCGCATACTGGCTGCACCCCCATCACTGCTGCTGCCAGAGGTCACTTTCATGTCTCCTGTGTGCGTCTGTGGACATGTCCTTCAAACCATCGTGGCATCACTGTTTATTTTGGTGCTCAGAATGCCCCAGATATAGCCAGTGGGGGGCCCCGGGTGCTGGCTTCCGTGTTGTCCCGCACGTCTGTCATTTTCCAAGCATGTCCTCGATTTCAGGCACAGTGAGATGTCCCGCTCCCCTTGCCTTTTCCCTGCAGGCCTGAAGCTGCCCTCTCGTGGGGAGCCCCGCACTCTCACGGTGGCCACGCTCCAGTCGCTGGTCGTCATTGCTCGGGCCCACTCGGGGGTTCAGAGGCACACGCTACACCATGTGTACACGCTCACATCTACATCTGGCGTATTTATCTCTGTTGTACTTTGAAAACCATGAGTTCACACAGTTCCCATCCAGCGCCGCAAGGTTTGTTGTGTGGTTTTCTCCCTGTGCACATGGGGAGTCCCACAGTGACGGTGGGGAGCCTGGCTTCCGCTTTTTTGTGGTTTTGCCGAAAATATTCTCAGAGAGCACGTGATGTTCCCTGGAGATCCTCGACTCCTTCACAGATGCTCTCAGATGCTCCGCTGGGTGAATCGGGTTGAGACTTTTGCTCGGCGAGGGTGCACACCTTCCTGGTCTCTTGTTACTAAATGTGCCTCTTCCCCTGCCAGCCTCTGTGACTTTTCAGAGAATGCCCAGGACAGCCCTGAGGACAACGCCGGCTGAGGCTACTTGTCCCTGTCCTCGAGCGCACAGATGCAGCCAGGACCTCCTTCCCGCCTCGGCCAACCTGGATGAGGGGCTCCGGGAAAGCCCGGGGGCCTCTGCCTGTGGGGGGTACCCTGAGTTGTGAGAGGCAGATCAGGCGCTCCCCTTGCCCCTCACACATCCCGCCCACGGGTCCGAGCATCTGCTGTTGCCACTCGCCCAGCAGCTGGGACATGTAGGTGTAGATGCTCACGCTCCCTGTGGATCTGCAGTCGATGGCGGGAGGGTATTTACTTATGGGATGACGAGAATGTCCGTGAGAGGAATGCGCTTGCTGATGGGGGTGAAGGACCCGAGGAGGGGACTTCAGGCAGAGACCCCGCAAGCAGGAGGCAGCGGTGCAAACGGCGGGGTTGCCTGGTCGGGGGGCATGTGGGTGGGGCTATCCCGGTAACGACATGGTGATCTCCATTGCAGATCGAATCTGGATTTTTCCATGAGAGTGATGTGAAGATTGTGGCCAAGTCCATTCGTGACCGCGTGGCGTTGATTCAGTGGCGGCGGAAGAGGATCTGGCCGGCGCTGCAGCCCCAGGAGCAGCGGGACCCCGGCAGCCCTGACAGGGCCAGGGGCCCACCCACACCCCTGCAGGTCCAGGTGACCTACCACTCGCAGGCTGGGCCGCCGGAGCCGGAGGAGCCCGAGGCCGACCAGCACCTCCTCACCCCTGCGCTGCCGGCCAGCGCCACCTCCCTGGCCTGTGAGTGCTGCCTGCCCGGGGCCGCCTGCCCTGCCCCCTCCCCCAGCCCACCCCGCGGGTGTGACCATCCGTGTGGGCAAGTATTCTTCCAGGGAGGGCCTTGGAAGCATCCCCACGTTGCAAAGAGATCTGTGCCCAGAGGGGTTTACGGCTCCCCGAAGTCCAGCTTCTCAGGACAGGTGGGGGACAAACAGACAGACCTCCAGACAGACCCAAGCGCCCCTGTCCCCCCCGGGCCGGCAGGGAGGGAGCTGGTTCAGTTCAGCTACTTACCCCATCCGGAGGGTATCAGTCCTAGCCCCACAGGGCACCCGAGGGCTGTGCCTCAGCCTTGGATTCACTGGCCAGTGGAGGCGTCTGTGCCACACCCTGTGGTCCTAGGGCTGCCCGTGGCTGCTGCCTCTAGTCATGCCATGGTCTTGTGACTTTTGCTGCTTGGATTACCCATCCCCAGAGTTGTCTCCCTTCTGGTACGGAACCTTTGAGACCTTCAGTATGTTTCCCAAGGAGTGTCACCGATGGATTGGTGGGAGTCACTTTGTACCTGGCTTCATTTCAGACCACTGGAAGGGAGAACCCAGTGTCTTCTGCATGTCTAAGTGGAAATACTCAGCATCCTAAAAATTCAGCTGAGCTGAGGATGGAGGAAGTAGCCTTTTCTGTCTGTTCTGTGCATAAGCATGGAGAGCTCAGCCACTTGCCCACGCCACTATTTCAGGTTGCTTGTGTGGAAAGACCAAAGTAGTCTCCTTAATCTATTTGATAGTTACATCCTTTCTTTATCAGTAAAATAGCCAAACATTCTTCAAAGTAGGCTGTTTAAATTAAGACCAGGGGCTGGCCATCACTTTGAGATACGTTGCCTACTGTTTACTTCTCTCTTACCTGCTCAGGTTTGCTTTGGAGAATAGAATCGCTACATCACCACTCCATTTTCTGAGCACAAATCTTTTGTAGGAAAAAGCTTTTCACATCTGACATACCACTATACACTTTGAAAACATAATTTTTGGTTGAACAATTTCTAGGACAGGAATTGAGAAATCTCCTTCTGTTGAACTTTGAAGAGATACAGTCTGGGACCTAAATATGCTCTGCTGTGATCAGAGGTCATGGTACAAACTCGACCCGCTGCATAGGTGTGACTGGACAGATGAGTTGAGGAGGGAAGTTCTGTCTGCAAACAGATCCCCATCCTGACTAAGAATGAATGTGCCTCACGTAGTGGCCACGCTTCTCAGAAACATTTTTATCTATTTCTTTAAAGTAGAGAATATCATCATAGTGTATAAAATTCAGAAAATCCAAGAGGGTAAACAGCAAAAGCCAGTTAATTTTCCTTTCTGGAGGTCACTGATGTTATATGTCTTTGAACTATAACTTCCAGAGATGATAACTTCCAGACATAACCTATACATGCAGTCTACCACACACTTACACACGTGTGTGTGCGTAGAACATACCACACGAGCGCACGTGACAGGCGTGCACACAGGGACACCCGTGCACACACGTGCACCCCTGTGCCCCTCTCATCCGTAACCCACAGCACCCTGCACTTGTGCTCCTGCCCCTTGCCGTGGGTCAGAACAGGAAGCCCGCGCTTAGCCATCCCTCTGGCCGCGGTGCCTGTGGCTGGCTGGACCACACTGTGCTTCACAAAGATGAACTAACGGGGACGCGAGCAGCGCATACGTCACTGGAGGGGCCCTGGTCTTAGGGGACGCGATGGGCGCACACACACTGTCGAGTATCGGAAGGCACAGCAATGACCTTACTTTATGATTCCCCCACCATGTGTTCTGTTAGCTGCCCGCCACAGTCCGGATCAAGCTCAAGCTTGGGCCCACGCCAGTGAGTGTGAGAACACAATTTGTCAATAGGTTAAAAATGATTTTTAACAATAATTTTTATTATTCAGATAAACACGTTCACTTTAAACATGTAAAACGTCACATATATGGTTAGAGGTACTCTACTTGAAAGTGGTCTGTATACTCTCTGTCTCTCTCTCATGCACTCGCTCTCTGTCTCTGTCTCTCTCTGCGTAAGTAGCAATGACTCCTAGCCACTGCATCAAAAATCCGAGCCGCTCGTTAAATTGGTTTTGCGCAATCGAACCTCAGCATTCATAAGTCTTCCTGGGTCGTAATAAGTTCTGATCAGCTCTTGGGAAAAATTATTTTGTCGCAAAGCCAACAAGAGTCCTCTTTTACTTTATTTGTTTAAATTACAAATGGACATGATGCCAACACTGAAAGGTGCCCCATAGAAATAGCTTGGTGTTCATAGGTAACAAATCCTAATATTTATGTAGCTTTTGGAATCTGGAGGCATTGAAACAAAAGTGCCACTTCAGACAGGTTTCTGCTTTTCATCGTACCTGGCACCACCAGGCAGGTGCCCTGTCTTCCCAGATGTGTCTTGGTGAGACCAGCCTGTGGGCCATGGCAGTCCTGTCTGTGCCCGCATGTGCAGGCAGCTCCTTCCATCCGGGCTGGGTTTGAGAGGCCAATGGGGCTGACCTTGGGTCAGGCCGGTCTCTTGGGGGGCTGCCTTGGGGCCGTGGAGCCTCCGGGTCCCCCTCTCATGGCCTCTCTGTGGGGCAGGGCCCTCGTCTGCCTCATTTTCCAGCCTTGTTAGACCTGGGCCCGTGCTGTGAGGGGCTGGATTTGGACCCAGGTCTTCCTGCTTCAGGCTCTTTGCTGCGGTAAGTGGAGGTGGTCAGGGTCCTGAGACCTCCCTCCCCCACTATAAAATACCGGTGGTAATTATTTCCTCCATGTGACTGAAGTTTTTCCTAACTTGGACATTCCGTTGTGTGCCTTTGAAGAGCTGCACGCACTCAAGGCCAGGTCAGGTGCCAGGTGAGGCCCCTATCTGTAAGCCGGTGGAAGTGGCCGTCCTGCCTGCAGAGGATGGTGCAAGGTACCCACCTGGGATGCTCGATGGCCCGTGGTGAGCACCAACAGATGTCAGGCAGTGTGGGGGCGGGCTGCTGGGCCATTTCTAGGTGGTGCAGTTACAGCCTCCTGCACTGTTCTATAGCTGATTGTCTGAAATGACACACACTTATTATGTATGTGACCTGGAGATGCAACCGAGTCATTGTTTTACAGGAGGAAACACACGGACAAGCTGTCCCACGTTTGTGTTCCCCGAGACTTGTGTGGAATGCCGTGGGGGTGATGCTTGGGGGTGCCCGCCTTGAGCCATGCTTTTGTCCTCCCTCCCCAGCGGACAGCACGTTTGACAGTGGCCAGGGCTCCACGGTGTATTCAGACTCGCAGAGCAGCCAGCAGAGCGTTGTGCTGGGCTCGCTGGCGGACGGAGCACCGGCCCCCACCCAGTGTGTGTGCAGCCCCCCCGTGAGCGTGACCGACGGGCCCGTCCTGCCCCACAGCCTGCCCTCACGGGGGGCCTACCAGCAGCCTGCCGCGGTGAGTCAGCCCACCCTGCTGGCCAGAATCCCTATCCGCATGGCCTAGAGTCTGAGATGGTCCATCCGGTCTGTGCTGGCCTGTTGTCAGTTCCCAGCCACGCAAAAGCAGGCCTGCGGGAGGTCCGTCCTTGCCAGGCACTGCAGGGCTGCAGTCTGGAGCAGCCTGTGATGTACCCTGAAAGACCTGCCACATGAGAAAATACTGGAAACAGAGCCCAGTGACACCCAGCGCTTGCAAAGCTGTGATAAAGCTGGCAAGGTCCCACTCCGTGGTTGATGCTGGGCCTGAAAAATTACTTCTGACTGTTGCACAGGTGACAGAAAAGCATCATTTAAAGTAATGAAACCTTTGATTTTGTCAGAGTGTCTTGCTTCCCTGCGGGAGTGTTAAGTATCTCTTGGCATTCCTCCACCACATATGATGCAGCCATTAAGAGTTAGAGGTATGGAAACGACCAAATCACAGGAAGTGTTTTCAGTGATGCTTGAGAGGTTAGGATTGAAAGGGCCTCGTGCTCATGCCTGTGGACTAATTTCTAAGATATGGAAAGTCTAAGGCTATTAGATGAGCTGGAAATTGCTAGATGAGGGGGTCACATTTAGCATTTTTAAAAATTTTTATTTATTTATTTTAATGCCAAAGAGAGCAAAACAATTGCATGCTTCCTAGTTCCAAATGGTCAGTCCCAGAGAAGTTGCCCCTGGGTCAATTGCGGAGAGGGGTCCAGAGGGGCCCAGAAGCTGTCAGGGCTGGAGCCTCTGCCCAAGGAGCCTCTTCCTGCCTGGCACTCCAGTTACGGCAGCTCTGAGACGTGCCCTCGCGTGTGCTCTCACCCTCTGCTCTCGTGTGTGCTTTCAATCACGTGCTCTCACACTGTGGCTGCCCTTTGGGGCTGCCTGAGTGCTGGGTGCTGGCTTTTCCAGCCACCTCTGTCTCTCTTCCCTCCCCTCCTGATTGATCAGGCTTAGAAAGTCACTTTGGAAAAGCAGTTGAAGTGTTTGCCTCTGCTCACTGGAGCCCAGGATTTATTTGCAATTTGCCTTTGTGGTTTGACCCATTTCACAAAATTAAGTGAAATATGATTTTATGGCAGGAAGAGTTCATTTATGAGAAGGCCACCTGCTTCTCAGAGCAGTGGTTCTTGGCTTTAGGTCTCCCATGCTGGGGCTGAGCCAGAACTTTCCACCAGCCCTCATCCCCTCTAGGGCAGGGTCATACTTTCCCTGGCTACACAGTGTGCTCTCCACCCAGGTCCCTGCAGCACTGTGCCTGTCCTAGTTTTGGCTCACAGGCCAGGATGCCCAAGCACAGGGAGGTTGAGGGCTGGGTTAGGACGCAGCCGACATTAGCTGGAGTGCTGTCTCCCATCCTTTGCCTATTTATACAAAAACGCCTTGGACAGGAGGGGTCCCCAGGGTGCACTGAGGGCTCCTGGGGAGGGTTGCCATGGTGATGTACCCCTGGGACCCAGGGAAGGAAGAGCACAGACGGTGGAGTCAGGAGTAAAAGCTGCTGCTCTGAGGCCTCCAGGCTGCCTGAGCTCCTGACTCCTGCCGGGCCAGGTTCTGTGGCTACAGGAACGTGTGCACAGGTGACTCATTCCACCCCGTGGCTTCAAGTAAATGCAAAGGAGAGGTTCCATCCTACCCCATGCTGCTTTTCATAAAGCATTTACTGCGAAAGATGAAGTGAGTGATAATGGCCTTGGAAATTATCGTCACGTGTTTCATCTAGAAAACAAGTGAGAGAACATTCTGATGTCGATGTGCTCTCAGCTTCAGAAGTCACCTCTGCGCTTTTTCCAAAGCGCTCACCTGCTTCTTGCATCCCCGGTATTTTGAAGTAAATCCTAGACAGAAAGATGTTTTGATCTCTGCAGGATCAAGACTGAAGACAAAACCTAGTACCATTATTGTACCTAAAAATGAACAAGTTAGCAGCTGTTCTTAATAGCATCAAACATCCAGCGCTCAGATTTTGGACTCTCTGAGTCCGTGTCTATGCTGTGCCTGACGGTGAGGGCTCACATCTGGGGCCTCGTTTCTCTCCTGATGGGCGAGTCACGGGAGACTCACAGCTCTGCAGGGCACCCCTCTCTCCGTCTCTGTTCTGCTTTTTAGTCCCATGTTTCCATATCCTGTTTGTGAATATATCCACATGTACATATTTTATATAGTCCTATAAGCAAGAGATGTATGCATTTTTATCTTTCCCTCATTTAATGTCATAACAAGCATTTTATGAGGTTCCACAAATGGTTCCACACATCTCTTTTTATGATCTTTTCTCATGGTGGCATGAGATGCTATGGAGCTGAAGGTCTGGGACGTTCCCTGGTTGGGAGGGGTGGCAGTTCTCGGTTTGCGGCCACCACAGCTTGCTTGTGCTGAGTCGCGTTCCTAGGAAAGTGTCCCTGGCAGGATGGCAGGCACAGGGAGGGAGTGAGAGGTGGGTCCCTGAAGATGGTGAGTGTGTGCTTGGTGGGGGTCCTCAGGGAAGCTGCTGAATGTGGCTCTGTGCTTTTCGCAGCCTGGCCTGTCGGTGGGCTCCGTCCCGCCCCCGGCCCGCCCTCTGCTCTCGCAGCAGCCTTTCCCAGAGCCGGCCATGAGCTTCACGCCTGTGCTGCCGCCACTCAGTGCCCCTGTGCCGACTGGCCCAGGCCAGCCCACGCCCCCCGCCCACCAGGTGAGTGCTGGCTGCTGCTCCAAATAGGTACCGTGGGTGCCTCCGTCTCCCCAGGCCCTGCCCACCCATCCTGGCTGGCCTCAGCCCAGGGTGTGCGGGCGTCCTGGCAGGTCCCGGCCCCCTGTGTTCCTTCTCCGCAGCTTCCCAGGGTCTGGGATGTAGGCGGGAGTAGAGGTGGGTGTCTTGTGTCTGTGGAGGGGAGGGTTCTGCGGCGCTCAGAGGGCCCCCTTACACACAGTGGTCCTCCCAGAGCTGTGTGTCCCGGGCTCCATGCTGGGTGTTTGCACAAGTGTGTGGGTATGTGTGCATGTGCGAGTTGAGGTTTTCTGTTGTATCTGAGTACCTAGGGTGTATCTCAGGAGGGCACTGGTCTAAGAGAATCCCCTCCTCTCTTTCTAGCCTCCTCTCCTGGCCCAGCCGGTGCCCCTGCCGCAGGTCCTGGCCCCGCAGCCAGTGGGCCCTCTCCAGCCGGTGGCCCCTCTCCAGCCGGTGGCCCCTCTGCAGCCGGTGGCCCCTCTGCAGCCGGTGGCCCCCAGCCTGCCTCCCTATCTGGCTCCAACCTCCCAGGTGGTGGCCCCTGCTCAGCTGAAGCCCCTCCAGATGCCTCCAGCACCCCTGCAGCCACTTTCTCAAGTCCCTCCACAGGTACCTTTCTGTCCTCTGCCCTCCAGCCTGGCCTTCTCCCCCAGCCTGGTTGGCCGTTCCTTGTTCTCAGGGCACGTGGGTCCCTCAAGAGAGAAACACTCCCTGGGGACAGGGCGGCTGGGCTGCTGTGCTCTCCTGCCTTTGACTTCTGCCCCAGATGCATCTGGGATGGGGATGGGTTTAGTCCAGAGTCGGGCCAGAGCAGCCAGGATGGAGCTATGAGCACATAGCTGTAGTCACTGTCCTCCATGGAGCTTCTGGAGGCTGTGCTGATTCTTGGGAGTCCAGGGGACCGCTGAGCAGCTTGCCAACTGCAGAGAAGACTTGCCTATAAAAGTGACTCATGCCCGTCTTCAGAGGAGCATAACATGACCAGTGTCACTCGATAGCATGTGGTTGGTGCTTGGGTGCTGTCGTCCAGGCGAATGCTGTCAGCGGTCATGCATGTTTCCAGTGAACTTTGACCATGGGACGGCTTTCATTTCATGTGTTGGCAGGGCTAGGATGGGAAGTGCTGATTCATGGGGAAGATGTGCATGTTCCTGTGGTTTACAGGCACCACCCAGAAGCTTCTTTCTTGTCTGCTGTCACCTGTCACCAGCCTTGTCCTCATCACTCCTGTGTTGGAGTCACTTTCAGCATCTAGTTAACCCACCACCTTGCTCCCGGTGGCCACAGCATTTAGTTGCTTTGCAAATACGCAGAGGTCAATTTGCATATTTTTGCTATCCTGTAATTGCACCAAGGCACGTGTGATGCAGTGCTCACGTGCCCACAACCAGAAAGGCTTTATTTTAGAGGGAACTGTCAGAGACTCTGCTGGAATGTTTGAAGTGCTAAATCCATGAGATGTCTCCAGGATGGAAGACCAGACATGGAAGGTTCTGGAGCTCTGCTGTTGCGAGATGCTGCTCTGCCCCAGGCTGCACGGCACAGGGCCATTCAGCCATCAAGGAGGGGCTGGAAGATACGCTTTCCTTGAGCTAACCTGGTGAAGAATTTGGTCTCAGTGTGATTTCATACAGATTGGAGGGAATCAGGCAAAGTAATTTCAGATGTTTGGAGCCAGTCTGGTAGCTCTGACAGTCCTGGTCTTTCTGAAGGAGAACATGCCAAAGCCGTGAATCTGATGGTCACTGTTGAGACCCCTGATGTCCTTGTGGTTGCCTAGCAGCAGCCTCGGAGTGGCCCAGGCTGTGCCCCTTTGAGGAGTGGCTAAAAGGGGGCAGCTCTCTTGAAGGTCGTGTCTGCACCTTACGCCCTTCTGAGGCCTCCTGCGTTTCCTTCTGTTTGATGGTGTCATGCCCTTGGTTCCACTTAAATTGGGTGTATGTGTTGGTTCCCTTCTGTAGCAGCTACACAGATGTATCTTAGGGGCAGAAACTGGGTGATCTGGACCCTCTCGCCCTGTGTGGATGTGCTGCAGGCAGGGCCAAATCCTGGTAGGGCTGACACGCCTGTTCTCTTTCAGATGCCTCCACTTCCTGTTGTCCCCACCGTCGCTCCACTGGCCGCCGTCGACAGCCTCCCTGCAGCCCTTCCTGACCTGCCAGGCACCAGTGGGCCCGCCGTGCCTCCCCCTTCTCAGTATTTCTCTCCGGCTGTCATCTTGCCAAGCCTCCCACTCAGTGCCCCCACCGCCCCGCTGCCCGCATCACCGGCTCTGCCTCTGCAGACAGTCAAGCTGCCCCACCCTGCCGGGGCACCGCTGGCCGTGCCATGCCAGACCATCGTGCCAAACGTGGCGGCCACTGCGACCGCCATCCCGCTGCTGGCTGTGGCCCCACAGGGCGTGGCTGCCCTGTCCATTCACCCCACTGTGGCCCAGCTCCCAGCCCAGCCCGTGTACCCGGCGGCCTTTCCGCACGTGGTGCCCAGCGACGTCCCACCTTCTCCCCTCCACGCAGCGCAGCCTGTACGGGCGGCCCCTCCCCAGCCGGCACCCCCCGTGCTGCCGCAGCCCCACCAGCCAAGTGTTGCCCGCCTTCCGGAGCAGGCTGCCCCGGCCGCCAGTGCTGGGAGCCAGGTAACCCACCTGCTGGCCAGGCCCACCCTCCAGACACTGGGAGACCCCTTAGCACACAGGGGTTCACAGACCTCCGCTCCTGTTCAGCACCTTGACCTGGGAGGCAGTGGGGATGGCCAAGCAGGCAGCGCTGTCCCCTGGCTGCGGTGTCTCATCCAGCCTGGAGGGGTGTCTCCTGCCTCCTCTCACTTCCCAGCACGTGTTAGTGCCTCGGGGATTGGGGTGGCTAAAAGCTCCACTCTTGGTTCCTTTACATGTGTCAGTAGCTGCTACTTGCAGTGGTGGTGGTGGTGGGGGGGCGGGAGGTCCCTGGCCATGCTGGGCACTGTGGTGCCTGCCTTCACCTGGATGGGGTTGGCAGTCCCAGTGCAGCTGTCTCAGCGCCTCCATGGGTGCTGGAGAGGCTCACACTGCCTGTCTGGTTACCTGTCACAGTAAAGTAGGTGGATACCCCCCATCTCAGCACCAGTAAATGGGGCAGATGGGGTTCTGACAGGCTCTTTTGGTTGTCAACTGGGCAGTGCCGGGTGTACAGGGCTGCTGGTTCCAAGGCAGTCATGGCAGACGAGGATGATGGCCTCGGAGTCCGGTGGGGGCCACGGGCCGCTGGTTGGGCTGACAGTGAAGGGGTGTGGGGACACATCCCCTGCTGGCTCCCCACACCCGCGCGGCTGCTGTGTGTTTTGGCACTGCAGGCTGCGGTCCCACCTCGCGTGAGGAGAGGAGCTGGCGTGGGGGCTCTCACCTGGGGGGGGCTCTCACCGTGCGGGGGGCTCTCACCGTGGGGCGGGCTCTCACCGTGGGGCGGGCTCTCACCGTGGGGGGGAGTCTCACCGTGGGGGGGAGTCTCACCGTGGGGCGGGCTCTCACCGTGGGGGGGAGTCTCATCGTGGGGCGGGCTCTCACCGTGGGGGGGGCTCTCACCGTGGGGCGGGCTCTCACCGTGGGGCGGGCTCTCACCGTGGGGGGGAGTCTCACCGTGGGGGGGGCTCTCACCGTGGGGGGGCTGTCACCGTGGGGGGGGCTCTCACCATGGGGGGCTCTCACCGTGGGGGGGCTCTCACCGTGGGGGGGGCTCTCACCTTGTGTGGGGGGGGCTCTCACCGTGGGGTGGGCTCTCACCGTGGGGGGCTCTCACCGTGGGGCGGGCTCTCACCGTGGGGGGCTCTCACCGTGGGGCGGGCTCTCACCGTGGGGGGCTCTCACCGTGGGGCGGGCTCTCACCGTGGGGGGGCTCTCACCGTGGGGGGCTTGCACCGTGGGGGGGCTCTCACCGTGGGGGGGGCTCTCACCTGGGGGGGGCTCTCACCGTGGGGGGGGCTCTCACCGTTGGGGGGGGCTCTCACCTTGTGTGTGGGGGGCTCTCACCGTGGGGGGGCTCTCACCGTGGGGGGGGCTCTCACCTTGGGGGGGGCTCTCACCTTGGGGGGGCTCTCACCGTGGGGGGGGGCTCTCACCTTGTGTGGGGGGGGCTCTCACCGTGGGGCGGGCTCTCACCGTGGGGGGCTCTCACCATGGGGGGGCTCTCACCGTGGGGGGCTCTCACCGTGGGGGGGCTCTCACCGTGGGGGGCGTCTCACCTGGGCATCCTCTCACCTAGGGAGCCTCTTACCTGGGAGCCCTCCTACATTAGGGCCTCTCACCTGGGGCCCCTCCCACCTGGGCACCCTCCCACCTGGCCCCACCCTGGCCCTAAGCCTCAACAGCTGTGTGCCTGTGGGCATGTTCTTTGATATTTGAGCTCAGGCTCCTGTCCTTTTGATTCTGTTGTGAAGATTCATCGTGAAAGTGTGCTAAGGGGCCAGATGTCCCCCTAGTTCGTTTTGCACTGAATTCATTCTAGAATAAGGCACTGTGTTGTACGTATGCACAGATTCTCCTGGATGTTTCTCCCTGATTTCTAGAAGGGATTTGTACTTGGAGAGGGAAGGGTTGATTTTCATTGACCAATAGGCTGGTGTTTGTTTGAAAACCAGTGTGAGGGCGTGTGTCAGTCCAGTGCCCTGACTGAGCAAGCACCTCCCTGGTCTGTTACTTGGAGTAACATTGACTCAGGGGTCAGGGTCATTTGGGGAAAGCCAAGGGCCGAGTGGAGGCCTGGGGGTTTGTGGTGTCATGGCTGGGCCTGTGCCTTGTGCCACGTGCTGGCCTGGTACTCTGTTGGCACTGGGTCGTTTGCTCAGCCAGTGGCTGGAGAAGGTGCTAGGTACTTAGAGGTTGCTGGCCAGGCCTGGTGGCCTGCTTGTGGTCTGGCCAGCAGAGAGTCTGGAGTTTATTGATGAGCTCGGCTGGCTGCCCGGAGGCTTCCCTGAATGCACTATTTGGACATCTGTCCAGGAGAGAAGGTTCCCTGGCTAGGCTGTGGCTTTCACAGCTCACCCCACGTACCGTGTGTCTTACTGGTCTCATACCAGCAGGCCCAGTGGCGGGTCATTCCCATGCCCAGCCTCAACCCCGAACTGGAGCCCTTTCAGGCTGGGGCTCTCCTTCTACCTGTCTTAGGCCTTTACCCCGAGAGCTCTTCAAGAGGGAACAGTAGGGAATCTGGCCCAGCTCTGGAGTCACCCCATGGAAGGCGACCACGACCCCTCCTGCTCATGGCTGGGTCAGGAATGCAGACTCTGATCTGACAAGGGGCTGGGATGGAGTCACACGGGGTCTGGCCCTGCAGGGTGGTGGCAGGGAGCCCAGACAGGTGCTAACTGTATGCTGCACGTACAGATTCTCAGCCTGCCTCCACTAGAGGTTCGTAGATAAAGTGCAGTTTTAGGTTTGCTTTTATACAGATGGGGACATGAGAGTGTTCTTGTTTGTTTCACTACATCTCCTACAAACATGCCTGGATTTGTCTGTGGGGGGGCGGGTGGATGGAGAGGGATGTCTGGGTTGCCTGCTCACCCACCTGGATGGTGGAAGTGCTTGCTTTGGTCCAGGACCCTCAGGGAAGGTGATGGCCGGCACCCCAATTTGCATCCGTATCCCCTGTGCCCTCAGATCCTGCTTGGCCCCCCGCCTCCATATGCCGTGGACATCACCACCCAGGTCCCCACGGTGCCCGCGCCTGCTGCCGTCCTCTCCCCACCTCTGCCGGAAGTGCTGCCGCCTGCTGCCCCCGAGCTCCTGTCTCAGCTCCCCGGCTCCCTGGCCCCCACAGTGGTGGCAGCTGCTCAGAGCTTGCCTGACCAGACCGCTGCGCTCCTGCCGCCTGCTAGCCTGCCACTGCCCAGCGGGCCTGGGATCACTGGTCCCTGCCCAGCTGTTCAGCTGATGGTGGAGCTGGCCCCGGAGGTGTGTGGCCCTCCCCTTGGGGCTCAGCCCCCAGTCTGTCACCCTCATCCCTGATCCCAGCATCATGGCAGCCCTCCTGTGCTGTGACCTGGGTCTCAGCCTTAGAAGTCGGGGATGCCCTTGAGAAGGTGGAAGCACGTGCCCAGGGACAGCCACGGGTGCTGTTCTTTCTCCCTGTGCTGTCCCCTAGATGTCACACTTTCCTTAATCACACATCCAGCTGGAGACCATGATTTTTGCACATGGATTCAGAGTGCTTTTCTTTGGAGGCGATAGGAAGGCCTGTGACAGCGCTTCCTGGGCATGTGCTCCCTCATAGGGATGATCAAAGTGGGTTAGCATGTTTGGAAAGCGGGTGGCCCAGCTTTTAGGAATCTGCTTGGCTCCAAGCATTAAACAACGTAAACCCCCTCACTCCTGCCACCCTGCATGGTTTGCTCGCTGCAGTCAGAAGGGAGCGGGTGGCGGGGTGGGCTGTGGAGGTGGGGAGGTGGCAGACTGCGAGCGGCTGTGTCGCGGGGGAATGAATGTGACCCGTCCTCCTTTCTGTGGTTTTATTTCAGGAGCAGGCCTCGCAGGACAAGCAGCCCAGCCTCCCTCAGAGCTGCGAGAGGTAACGGCACACTTTGCCCTCACATGTCAGGGCTTCTAACGTCGCCTGACTGGCGGAGTGCTGGTTGCGATTTGATAGTCAGATACTCTCAGTTGTGTTCTGGGTCCTGGTGCTGGTCTGCAGTTCTGAGGACCTTCTAGAAGGGAGAGGCTGTGGTTGGAGGGTCAGCAGCTCTGGCCACTGTGGGGAGGCTGGAAGGGCAGGGCAGAGTCCAGCCCACATCCCGGGTGTCCCAGCATCTTGGGCCGGTGGGAAACCGGTTACAGGAAGTGACTGTAACCCACCCTTCTGGTAACGCCAGCACCAAGCTTGGTGCTCCGCACTCACCTCAAATCCTGCAACAGTTCCACCTGGTTGACGTGTTCCTGTTGCTGTTGAACAGATGGGGGAACTGAGGTACTGGGGAGGATTTGTGTCTTAATCCTGGCACTTACTGTGAGCCGATTAAGCCTGATTCACAGGTGAGAGGACCTAGGTCCCAAGTCAGAAAGGCTGTGTGTTCCCTATGACCCCAACGCTGCCCAGGACAGATGTTACTGGGGGAGAAGGGGTAGTGGGCTCAGGGGTCTCTCTGCTGGGCATGGCCAGCTTTAGACCCTCTAGGTCTTCCAGCTGAGCACACCCAGACAGTACATCTTCTGGCTGTTTCCTAAAAAGCCAAGTTCCCCACATGAGGTAGGCTTGCAGGCCCTTCCTGTGGGTGCTGCAGCATTCTTGGTTTTCACATAGCTACGGAGGCTCCGACGTCACTTCTGGAAGAGAGATGAGTGACAGCTGTGAAGGTGCATTCGGTGGGGGTAAGCTGGAAGGCAAGACTGCCCGGAAGCATCACCGCAGGTCCACGCGTGCACGCTCCCGCCAGGAGAGGGCCAGCCGGCCCCGGCTGACCATCCTGAATGTGCGTAGCTGGGCAGAACGGGCTGGCAGGAGAGGGCTGGCTAGGCATGGTCTCCTCCCTGGCCTCACTGCCTGAGTGTCCTGTAGGTGTGCAACACGGGTGACAAGATGGTGGAGTGCCAGCTGGAGACGCACAACCACAAGATGGTGACATTCAAGTTTGACCTGGATGGGGACGCACCTGACGAGATCGCTACCTACATGGTGAGGCTAGGTGTCCTGCCCGGTCAGATGAGTCCGTGGGCCTTCCCCTGGGACTGTGAGCTGTTGTCCTGTGTCCCTTGGGCGCATGCCCACTGAGGGGAATGTTGGTTGCCAGCCTTCCCTGTCCTCCCGCCTCTGCAGGTGGCTGCCTCTTGTGGGCAGCGCTGGCCCATCACCTGGAAGGCCCGCTTCTCAGGCTGTGGCTTCTCTTGCTGAACTTTGCAGCCCTGCTGTGGGGAACTGGGCTCCCTGGTCGTGTCTCCCCTCTTGGGCTCAGTCCAGAGTAGAAATCAAGCAGATCAGTCGGGGAAGATCCAGTACGGCCGGCCAGTGGCTTGAGGCACAACCCCACCAGCAGGGTTGCCTGTGCCGTTGCAGGTAGAGCACGACTTCATCCTGCAGGCTGAGCGGGAGACCTTCATCGAGCAGATGAAGGACGTCATGGACAAGGCAGAGGACATGCTCAGTGAGGACACTGATGTGGACCGTGGCTCCGACCCTGGGGTGAGCCCGCCACACCTCAGCACCTGTGGCCTGGGTGCTGGGGAGGTAAGTCCTGGGTGCAAGGTCCCAGGCGGGTCTGGGCCTGCTTATCCCCCAGCTCCGGGCTCTGGGAGTACAGCGCTGTGGTGTCGCCTGCTGGAGGAGTCTGGGGGCCGTGCAGTGTTGGGTTAGGCAGCCGGGAGGGTGGGCGCCGTCAGTCCAGTGAGAAACGTCTGCCCTCCTGAGGCCCCTCAGATGATGTGAGCCTGTTAGGAAGCTCTTTTCCCATGCAGTCTGCTGAGTTCTGATCCTTTACCTCCTTCAGGAGAGTCGCCAATCCCAAGCGAATGCCCCGGTGTATCAGCAGAACGGTACGTCTCCCTTCAAGGCTGCACCTGCCAATCAGACACGCCGTTGCAGGAGGCACATCTGTCCTAGTCTCTCCTCTGCCTCCCAGCAGGCGTTTGATGGGAGCCCCACACTGAGCATGGTGTGAGGGCTTTTGGCCATCACACTAGGGTGCTGGTGTGCGTGGTGAGCCTGCCCCCATCTGGGGACAGCTGCCCTGTCCAAGGAGCCATGTCTGTCCTGGGTGGGGGCTGCTCATGGTGCGGACTCCCTGCTGTCTGCTGCTCCCCCAGCCAGCCTTACCGCTTCGGTGATGCACCACAGATGTCCTGGGAAATAAGTCTGTGCTGGGGGGGACTCGTAGATCCTCTGACTGCCAGCGAGGAGCCCCCTGAGCGGGCTGCACCTCCTCCCCACTGGTGTGAGAGGAGGTCCCCCAGTCCCCGTATGGTGGGTCTGTGCTGGTGGGGCGGGGTCACGCCAGCCTTGGGGGAGGCCTGCTCCCTCTCACCGGCTGTGTCTGTCCTGCCTCCTAGTCCTGCACACTGGGAAGAGGTGGTTTATCATCTGTCCGGTGGCCGAGCATCCAGCAGCCGAGGCACCCGATTCGTCGCCCCCACTTCCTCTGAGCTCCCTGCAGCCAGACACCAGCCAAGGTACGTGCAGCCAGGACCCCCAAAACCCTCCTCCTTGGTCACTCGGTATGCCTGCTGTGTGTTGCTCCATGTCATTCACTGTCCTCAGCCTGGCTTCACCTGTGCTCACGTCTTGCCAGCATGTGCCGTGTGTGCGGCAGGGTACGAGGGCCTCACCTGCACTGTTGCCCCAGAGCCCAGCGCAGTCTGTGGAGCTGTGTCCTCGTCTATATGCCTGTCCCAGTTTCCCACCACATGAGCCACATCGAGGCAGTGCTCAGGCTTGGGCCTGCCAGTTACCTGCACAGTGCAGGTGCGACACATGGGCTGCACAGGTGTGTGCGGAAAGAGCTCTGCCCTTGCCCTTTCGTACCAGTATTGTTGCGGGACCAAGTCTCAAGGAAAATCAGAAAACATTATGATATGAACCAGAATGAAAATACAACGTATTAAAATATGTGGGATGCAGTGAAAATAGTAATTAAGGGGAAATTTATAGCACTAAATGGTTAGAGGAAGAAAGAGGTCTCACCAATAACCCAGGCTTCCATCTGGAGAAAGGAGGAAAACTAGAACAAAATCCAAAGCAAGCAGAAAGAAGGAAATAAAGATAAGAGCAGAAATCATTGACATTTGAGACAGAAACAGTAGAAAAAACAATGAAACCAAAAACTGATTCTCTGAAACAAATCAATAAAATGATTAGTCTCTTGCAAGACTGACAAAGAAAAATACACAAAATACCAATAACATGAATAAAAAAGGAGACATCACTACACCCTGCATAAAAGGATACTGATCATGGAATCATAGTCATGGAATTCTATGAACAAACTTATACACATAAATTTGACAACTTAGATGAAATAGGCTAATTCTGTGAAAGCTACAAACTAAAACTCATCCCAGAAGAAATAGATATCATGCAAACTCCTATTAACAAGATTTAATTTGCATCAAAAAATCTCCCAAAGGAATTTTCTAGGCCCAGATAGTTTCACTGGTGAATTCTATCAAACATTTTAAAAAAAGAAATAATTCTATGTAGTTTCATCCAGAGAACGGAAGAGGAAGGAACAATTCTTAAATCATTTTGTGAAGCCATGGTTGCCCTTATATAAAAACGACACAAAGGCAGCACACACAAAAAAAGAGTGACAGATGTTAATCTTTCAAGGATATAGAGGGAAAACAAACTCAATAAAATATTAAAAAGTTAAATCTAGCAATATATAAAACGAATAGGGGCTTCCCTAGTGGCACAGTGGTTAAGGATCCACCTGCCAATGCTCATTAGGGGACACGGGTTCGATCCCTGGTCCGGGAAGATCCCACATGCTGTGGAGCAACTAAGCCTGTGTGCCACAACTACTGAGCCTGCGCTCTAGAGCCCATGAGCCACAGCTATTGAGCCCACATGCCACAGCTACTGAAGCCCACACTCCTAGAGCCTGTGCTCTACAACAAGAGAAGCCACTGCAATGAGAAGCCCATGCACCACAACAAAGACTAGCCCCAGCTCGCCACAGCTAGAGAAAGCTCACAGCAACGAAGACCCAACACAGCTAATAACTAACTAACTAACTAAATAAATTTTAAATAAGTAAATAAAAGAATAATGTGCTGTAACAAAGCAGAATATATCCCTGGAAGGCAATATTCAAAAATCAATTAATTCGCCATATTAATGTCGATGGGAATTTCTTTTCCCTACAAAGGGAAAGATACGTGATCATATCAGTTAATACAGAAAAAATATTTGACAGAATACAGCACCTACTTATGATAAAAATGCTCAGCAAACTAGGGATGAAAGGGAACATCCTCACCCGATAAAGGGCGTTTACAGGAAAGTGACAGCTGGTGGTGAAAAGCGAGAAGTGTTTTCCCTGATATTGAGATCAAGGCATAGATGTCTACTCTCTCTATTCCGGTTCAGTTTCACACTAGAAATCTTACATTCCAGATAGGCGAGAAACAGAAATAAAAGGCATGTGGATTGAAAAGGAAGGAATAAAACCGTCTCTGCAGCTAATATGATTTTATGTGGTAAAAAGTCACAAGCATTCTTAACAACAAACAGTAAGAGGAGACCATAGGATACATAATCAACCACAAAATAACTATGTTTCTATATGCTGACAGTGAACAATTAAAAACTAAAATTTTGAAAGAATACCCTAGCCCTATTTACAGTAGCTCAAAAAAAAAAAAAAAAAAGGGGGGGGGATACATAACTATAAATTTAACAAAATATGTACAGAATCTGTAGGGCGAAAAATAGATAGTACTGATGAAATGGGTTAGAGAGGACCTAAATAAATGGAGAAACTTACTGTGTTTATGGATTGGAAGACTCAACATAGTAAAAATGTCACTTCTTCCCAGAGTGACATATAAATTTAATGCAATACCAGTAACAATTTGAACGGGATAATTTTTGCAGCTATAGATAGGCTGGCTCTAAAATTTGTATGGAAGTACAAAGGTAATGTAAATAGCTAAAGCAGTTTTGAAAAAAGGAGAATGAAGTTGGTGGCATCACAGTACTCGATACTAAGACTTATTATAATGTTACAGTAATCCAGAAAGTGTAATATCGGCAAAAGGATTGCTGCATAGATCAGTGGAAAAGAATATAAAGCCCAGAAATATATCTATAGGAATATGGCCATTTTGATTTTTTGACAAAGATACAAAAGCAATTCTATGTAGAAAGGATAGTCTTTTCAATAAATGGTGGACTGATTGCTCATCCATATACAATAATTGAGCTTTGACCTCTGCCTGACATCTTATATAAAAATTAACTCAACATTCATTGTATATCCAAGTGTATAACTTGTAGAAAAAAACATTGGAGAAAAACTTCTGTGACCTGTGCCAGGGAGTCCTTAGATCTAACACCAAAAGCATAACCCATAAGAGAAGAAAATAGGTACATCAGGCATCATCAAAATAAAATACTCTGTTGCTCTGTGAAAACCACTGTTAAGAGAATGCAAAGACAATCTACAGACTGGAAGAAAATAATTGCAAATTACATATTCAGCATAGTATTTGTTCCTGAAATATATAAAGAATTCTCAAAATTCAGCAGTAAGAAAACGAACACCTCAATTAAAAAATGGACAGTGGACTTGGACAGACACTTGCCTAAAGAGAATATAAGGATGGCAGTTAAACACATTAAAAAGAGTTAATGTCCCTGACTCGCAGGGAAATGCAGATAGAAGCCATAGTGAAGGGTTGCCACACACTTGTGACAATGGCTAAGCTAACAATGCTGGGTTACAAGGATATGGAGCAACTGGACCTCTTGTGTTCATGGGAGTGCAAAATGGTAGCGCTATTCTGGAAACTAGCCAGGCTTTTTAAAAATAAAAGATGTACTTAGTGTATGACACAACAGTTTCACTCCTCAATATTTACCCAGGAGAAATAAAAACTCACGTTCAGTTAACACTTATATATAAGTGGTTATAGCAGTTCAGTTGCCTAATTGCCTAAACTGGAAACAACCCAAATATCCTAGAGTGGGTGAATGGAAGAACAAACTACGGTGGTTTGAAAAAGAAACAAACTATTGGGACTTCCCAGGTGGCATAGTGGTTAAGAATCCGCCTGCCAGTGCAGGGGATACAGCTTCGATCACTGGGCTGGGAAGATCCCGTGTGCCGCGGAGCAACTAAGCCCGTGTGCCACAACTACTGAGCCTGTGTTCCAGAGCCCTTGAGCCGCAACTATTGAGCACACATGCCACAACTAATGAGCCCATGCTTTGCAACTACTGAAGCCTTGCAACTAGAGCCTGTGCTCCACGACAAGCGAAGCCCCTGCAATGAGAAGCCTGGGCACCATAATGAGGAGTAGTCACCGCTCTCCGCAACTAGAGGAAGCCCACACATAGCAACAAAGACCCAATGCAGTCAATAAATAAAAATAAATTTATTAAAAAAAAAAGACTCCACCTGCCAATGCAAGGGACATGGGTTCAATGCCTGGACTGGGAAGATCCCACATGCTGTGGAGCAGCTAAGCCCGTGTGCCACAACTACTGAGCCTGTGTTCTAGAGCCCGCAAGCCGCAACTGTTGAGCCTGCGTGCCACAACTACTGAAGCCCTCGAGTCTAGAGCCCGTGTTCCACAACAAGAGAAGCCACTGCACTGCAACGAAGAGTAGCCCCCACTCGCCACAACTAGAGAAAGCCCGTGTGCAGCAATGAAGACTCGACGTAGCCAATAAATTAATTAATTAATTAAAAAAAATTTTGAAAAGCAAATTACTGACACATGCAACAGCATGAGTAAACCCCAAAGGCATACTGAGTGAAAGAAGCCAATCTCAAAAGGCTGCATACTGTATAATCCCATTTATAATGACATTTTCAAAAAAACTATAGACAGAGAACAAATAAGTGTTTGCAAGGAGTTAGAGGTAGGGGGAGAGTGTGAGTATAGAGGGATAACACAAGGACGTTTTTTGGGGTGATTGAATTGTTATGTATTGATTATGGTAGTAATTATATGGCTATATGTGTGCTAAAGTTCTCAGAACTCTACACCTAAATAAAAGTCCATTTTACTGTATGATAATTTAAAAAGTGAAAGAAAATGTTTACACGTGTTGAAAAAAATATATGACCAGGCAGATAATGAGGCAAGATAGCTTGAAAGGAAAAGCAGTAGCAACAACAGACATAAAAGAGACCCTCAGACTTCTACTTTAGGTCAAGATGGATAATAGGCACTGGATTTATTTTCCCTCAAAACAACTAAGAATGCATGCAAAATATATGAAACAATGTTTCTTAAGACTTTGAACATAATAAGGCAGTGAAGGACATTGATCCCTGCAAGACTGAAAGCATTCTCTGATCATTTCAGCTGACTGCGCTGAGAAAGTTTTCACATCCCAGAGCAGGAGGGAGGGGCCCAGGTAGAGCTCAGCAGACCTCCTCTGGCGAGGAGACCGACCTCAGAGTCTGAGGAGGCACAGGGGCAGGAGTTTGCCGGCTGGAGTTCTGAAGGGGAGAAAGCAGCACAGAGAGAGTTCTGTGGGTTGACAGAGGATTGCCCTTGCTTATTTTGCAAGTACTGTATGTGGGAAACTCGCCAGTGCCAGGAAATGGACCACCCCAAAGGATGAGAGGGAATGGCAGCAAAACTCACACGGACCAGAGATTGTCTGTTTCTACCAGTCAGGGGGAAGGACTTATAATTCAGGGTGCGTTGGGTAGAGTACTGGAAAGGGCCTTGCCTCAGTTGTGGAGAATAATCAGTCCTAGACTAAATGTTCTTGTCCTGCCAAAAAAATCTTAAGAGCAAGATCTGAAAAGATTAAGCTAGAATATCTTAACCTCATCCCACAACAAAGAATGTTACTAGGAATAGAAATTCATACAGCACTCAAGAAGGCACATTTTACATTGTCTGATATCAAAATTACCAGGCAGGACAGTATGAGGAAAATGCCTCATTCTAATGAACCCACAGCTGACACAGTTGTTAGAATTAGCAGACAAGCACATTAATGCAGTTATTACAACTGTATTCCGTGTGTCCAAAGAGCTATAGGAAAGAAATGTAATTTACCATATTGATAAACTGGGAAAGAAGCAATCCATAAGATTATCTCAGTAAATGCAGAAAAGGAATTTCACAAAATTCAACAGCTATAAATATCTTTAGCAAACTCTATATGAACTATATAGGGTTAAACCTGATAAGTGAGACCTGTACAGTGAGAACCCCAAAACAATGTGGCTGGAAACTAAAGGAGACCTAAAGAAGTACCCTATTCATGGGTCAGAAGACACAATATTGTCAGAGTGTTAATTCTCTCTCAATTAGTTAATAGATTTTATGCAGCTGCCACAAGAATCCCAGAAGTTTTTTTCTAGCTATTGAAAAGCTGGCCCTGTGAAAATGTAAAAGCCGTTGCCATTTGGAGATAAGAGAAGTAGATTGAAATGCTAACACTAGCTGATTTCAGGAATTATTATAAAACCACAGTGATCAAGACAGTATGGTATTGGTATAAATACAGATAAGTAGATCAATGGAATAAAATAGGGTCCAGAAATAGACCCAAACACATAGAGACACAATTTTTTACAAACGTGGAAAGGACATTCGGTGAAGAGAGGGCAGTCTTTTCACTCTTGGACCAGGTGATCATTCGTATGTGAAAAATGAGTACCCATACTTAACACTATATACAAAAATCAACTCAAAATGGAATGTAAAACTGAAAGCTATGAAACTTATAGTAGGAAACAGAGGAGAAAGTTTGTGTGACCTTGGGTTAGACAGATTTCTTAGATATAGCACCAAAGCATGATCTACAAAAGAAAAAATTTGGTAAATTAAATTTCATCAGATTTAAGATGTCTGCTCTTTGAGAAACACCAAGGGAATGAAAAAAGAAACCAGAGACTGGGAGAAAATATTCGTTAACTGTATATGTAATAAAGGACTTGTGCCCAGATAATATGAGGAACTCTCAAAATGCAGTGAGAAGAAAATAAACAGCTAACAAAAATATTTGTACAGACACTTTGCTTAAGATTTGTGGATGCCAAATAAGTATATGAAAAGATAATTATCCGGTAAGAAACTGCAAATTAAAATTGCAAGGGGATGCCACTACATACCCATGAAAATAGCTAAAATTTAAAAGACCAAGTACTGGTGAGGGTGTGTGGGAATCGAAACTCTTATACACTGTATAAAATGGAAAACAGCTGGAAAACTTTGGAAAACAATTTGGTAATGTCTTTCAAAAATAAATGCACAACTGCCATAGGATCTAGTTATTCTGCTTCTTGGTTCATATCCAAGAGAAATGAAAGCAGATGTCCATACAGAGACTTATACAGCATGTTCATAGCAGCTTTATTTATAATAACCAGAACCTAGCAATAGCCCAGGTGAACAGAGAAACACATTGGGATTTATCTATATAGTATAAAACTACTCTGCAATAAAAAGGAATGAACAGTTGATATTCATTACACTATACACTGTGGGTGATTCTCAGAATATGCTGGTGAAAGAAGCCAGACCAAAAAAGAATGCATGCTACATGATTGCATTTATATAAAAGATGAGAAAATGCAGACTAATTTATGGGATGCAAAACAGATGAGTGGTTGTCTGGGAACAAGGGTGTGGTAGGAAAGGAAGGGAGGGATAGATTACAAAGTTCATGAAAAAATAGTTGGGAGAATGATGGACATATACATTATATTGATGGTGGTTAAAGTTTTGCTTATATGCCTGTGTCAGTACTTACAAACTCTACACTATGAATGTGTACAATTCATAGCATGTCAGTTATGCTTCAACATGGTAGTAAAAACCAAACAACAGTAAGAACCACGGCAAGCTAACTCTCAGAGGCTCCAGATAGTGGAGTTAGCAGACAGATAACTGCCTACTTAGTGTTAAAATAAGTGACTAGATTGGAACTTTTGGCAAAGAATTGGAAGGTATACCAAAAACAAAAACAGAAAACTCACCTTTGAAAAACCAACTCAAATGGAATTCTGGAACTAAAAGATACAGTAGTTAAGATTAAGTCCTCACTGGATGGTTTGTACACTGCTGGAGAGAGAATTAGCAAACGTAAAGCTAACTTAAAAGAAAATATTTAAACTTTAAGCTTAAGAATAAGGATATCAGAACTGATGAAAAATACAAAAGAGGAGCATGTAGTGGTTACTGTGAGATGGTTAAACATAGATAATTGGGGTCCCAGAAAGTAGAAGAATGAGACAAAATCAAGTTTTAGGAGGTAACACAGAGAATTGAAAGGCATTAAGCCACAGATTCAAGATGTCCTCCAAACTCTGAGAGAGAAAAAAAACTACACTTAAGTATATTGTAGTTAAAGTACTGAATACCAAAGGCAAACCAAAGAATATAAAGGAAGCTAGAGGAAAGAGCAGGTACCTTTAAAGGAGCAAGACTGATTTGGACAGCTCCTATCTTATTTGATACAGTGTTTGCCGGTAGACCAAGGAATACTGCTATCCTCAAAGTGCTAAAGAAAATAAGCATAAACCTTGAATCTCTATCCGGTGGTAGCATCCTACATAAGATGAAATAAAGACTAAAGGGATTTATCACCTGCGTATTTCAAATAAAGATATACCAAAGGGGATATTTTTAGGCAAAACAGCAGTGACCCCAGATGGAAGGTCAGAAATACAGGAAGAAATAGAAGTAATGGAATTATAAACACATGGGCAAGTCTAAAGGAATGTTGACTGTATAAAAACATAATGTCTTCTGAGATTTGAAATACATTTGTTATGTTAAATACATGAAAATAAGGGCAAATAATTCTATATTTGCACAGCCTTAAAATATATAAAGCAAAAGTTAACAAAACTAAATGAAAAAATAATCTACAGTCATCATGGGAGTTTTAACTTTTAGAACAGGAAGACAGAAATCAAGAAGAATATAAAGAATTTCAACAGTAAAATTAGCAGTCTTGTCTATATGTAGGACATCCAACAGCTGAAGAATGCATTTTTTCAAATCCACAAAGAATATTTTAGAATTAGCCATATGTAGGACACAAAGCAATTCTCAAACTTAAAAGGATCAAAATCGTTCAATGCATGTTCTCTAACTACAGCTGGAAGTAAGCTAGAATTTGAAAACAAGAAGGTATCTAAAGTCTCCACAGGTTTGACAGTTAAGAAATGCATTTATAATATCTTATGAAGCAAAGAAGAAATTATAGTGGAAATTGAGAAAATATTCTGCATTATAATCATATGAATATCATGCAAATGAAAATATTACTTACCGAAACATGTGGGATGCAGCTACGTCTATATTTTGCAGAAACTTTGCAGTCTCAAGTGCACATATTAGAAAGGAGAAAAGGCTAAAAATCAACAAAGTATATCCACTGTAAAAAGTTAGAAAGAGAAGAGAAAATTGAATGCAATTGAAAGGAAGAAATAAAACAGATAAAAGCATGAATTAATGAACTATAAAATAAATATACAGTGGACTGTCAACAAAGCTTAAAGTTGGTTCTTTGAAATGGCAAATAAAATCGGAGAGCCCCTGGTGAGACTGACTACAGGAAAGAGAGAAGGCACAATCAATATCAGGAATGAAAAAGAGGGACGTTGCTGTGATCGACAAACATTAAGAAAAAGATGAGTAAATTCTGTGTAATGCCAATAAATATGAACACTTTTATAGATGTTGTCCTGGAGAAATATAACTTACCATAGTTATATAAGAAGAAACAGAAAATCTGAGAAGTGCTATAAACATTAAAAAGTTGAATCAGTAATTAAAAACCTTCTCACGTTTATACTTTGTGGTGGCAAGATTGCTGGAAGAGCTCAGTGTATAGACGTCCAGATTCAGGTATAGGCAGGAAAGAGAGTTCTCCCTTTTCAGAAGGATTCAGAAATTCTGGGCTAATTCCACTGTGCAGAACTAGGAATAATATCTGTCTCTAAAGTAGGCATATCACCAGGTGGCTGGAATGCACAGACTGACCTGTGCCCAAGTTACACACACATCCCTGTACCACAGTTCCCTGGAGGAAATGTGCTGCCGCATGAGGGAGGGGATGAATGCTACGTAGTCAGACCTGAAGCATGTTCATGATAGTGAAAACAGTGGGCTCACTCAGATGCTGGAAAAGAAGGGACTTCCTGGGTGGCGCAGTGGTTAAGAATCCTCCTGTCAATGCAGGGGACATGGGTTCGAGCCCTGCTCTGGGAAGATTCCATGTGCCGCGGAGCAACTAAGCCCATGCGCCACAACTATTGAGCCTGTGCCCTAGAGTCCGTGAGCCACAACTATTGAAGCCCGTGCACCTAGAGCCTGTGCTCCACAACAAGAGAAGCCACTTCAATAAGCCCTCTCACCACAATGAAGAGCAGCCCTCGCTCAGCAACTAGAGAAAGCCCGTGTGCAGCAACGAAGACCCAACACAGCCAACAAATAAATTAAATAAATAAATAAATAAATAAATAAATAAATAAATAAATAAATAAATTTATTAAAACAAAAAGATGCTGGAAAAGAGATGGCACTTGTTGAGAAAAAAGGAAAAGGACAGAAGGTTCATGTGAACAGTGGAGAGCTCTGCCCAGATTGAAAGAACAGATTGAAACAGACCCTCAGAAGATAATGGGGGAGGAGTGACATCAGCAAGATCTCAGAGTAGGAGATATCAGCATTCATCCCCCCCATAAAAAACAACAGTTAGACATCAGTCCATAAACAGAAGCAGCCATAGGCTGGCTCAGGTGTCCAGTTAAGGTCCCATGTAACACAGTGGAGCAAAAATGGAGAATAGCTGCACAGAGGGGGTTGGGGGAGATCAGGAGATGGCGAGCAGCAAAGAAGGCCAAGGAGTCTGCATCAGCCACACAGCCTTGCCATCCTGGTCCCCAGTGGCCTGCTCTGTGGAGGCCCCTTAGCCTTTGCTGCTGAGGACCTCAACAGCCCCCATGGCAGCTGTGGGCTCCCCACAGCTTTCACAGCAGATGAGCCTGTAATGTTAGCTAGCTTGGACCCCAGTTGCCTATGCCACAGAGGACACTGGGAGCTTTCACCATTGAGGTAACCAACGGCCATCACCACCATGAGATACCCCAGGGAGGGAGATGCTGCTGCACCTTATCCCCCCTCCCTCGGAAAGAGCTGCTGTTGCACTGCCCTGGGACCAGGACTGCCAACCGCCTCTCCCAGCCCTGTGCATCCCCCAGACCCCAGAACTCTGGTTATTGTGGTTGCACACATGCTTCAGATCCCAGCTCCATGGTAGCTCCACACTCATGCACCTGAAACACTGGAGCCACCACCCCAGAACCTGGAGCCATCATTCCTCTGTGAGTGCCTGCACTCCAGACCTCTGCTCTGTCTCTGTGCCATTGGCACCTATACATCAGACACCAGTGCTACCACTGCCGGGGGGTACCCACAAGCTGGACCCCATGCCAAGAGGTATCCCCTCAGCAACAACATCCCCATGGGAGAAAAAGAGATCAGGAGGCATCCAGAAACTGTTTACCACTATAGACCCCAGCAGCCCCCACAGCCACTGCAGCCACCTGCAATTGAGGACCCCTGCCATCTTGCCAGTGCTGACCTCAGCTGATGGAGCTGCACAGAGACTACATTGCTGGGCCTGCCCTGTACCAGGAATCAGCATACGCCACCCAGCCAGTATCCCTGCACCCACTGACAGGCGAAGGTCTTCCCCACCAAAATCAGTTTGTAAGGTCTAAAAGAGACGACTGCTCCATCAGGTACACAGATATCAACACAAAGTTACAAGAAACATGAAAAAGCAAGGAAACATGACACCACCAAAAGGAGCAGAATAATTTTCCAGTAGCTGACCCCAAAGAATTGAAGATCTGTGAATTGTCATAGAATTCAAACTTACTGTTTTAAGGAAACTTGGTGAGCTACAAGAGAACACATGTAGACAACACAGCAAAATCCAGAAAACAATACACAAACAAGATGAGACTCTCAACAGAGAAATAGAAATCATAAGAAGACCCAAACAGAAATTCTGGAGCTGAAGAAATACAATGAATGAGATTAAAAAAAATACAATAGAGAGCATCAATAACAGACTTGACCAAGCAGAAGACAGAACCTGTGAACTTGAAGACAGGTCATTTGAAATTATCCAGTCATAGAAGAAGAAAGAAAGGGGAATGAACAAAAATGAGGAAAACCTGTGTGAATTATGGGACTTCATCAAGTAACTAATATTTGCTTTGTGGGAGTCCTGGGAGAAGAGAGAGAGAGAAAGGGCAAAAAGCTTTTTTAAAGAAATTCCCAAATCTAGGAAGATATCATGTACATCCAGGTACATGAATCTCTTAAGTTCCCATATAGATTTAACCCAAAGAAAACTTTACCAAGATACATTATAAAAAGCTATCAAAAATAAAAGAGAGAATTTTGAAAGCAGCAGGGGGGAAAAAAACCCCTTGTTTTATGTGAAAAAAAGGCTTTCAGGAGATTTCTCAGGAGAAACCTTGAGGGCAAGAGAGAGTGGAATGATATATTCAAAGTGCTGAAAGAAGAAAACAGATGACCAAGAATACTACTTTAATTGGCAAAGCTGTGCTTCAGAAATGAAAGAGAAATAAAGACTTCCCCAAACAAACAAAAGTTGACAGGGTTCATCACCATGGTACCTGCCTCATGAAAGCACATGAAGGTACAAAACTTACTGGTAAAAGTAAGTATGTAGGCTGTTATAATTATATTTTTATTATAAGCCTCATGGTAATCACAAAGTAAATACCTGTACATGAAAGATAAAAGAAACAAAGCATACCACTACAGAAAATGATCAAACCACAAAGGGAGATAGAAGGAGAGGAAGAAAGGAACAAAGGAACCACAAAATAGTCAGAAAACAAGAAGGTGGCAATACTAAGTCCTTACTTATCAGTAATTACTTTAAATGTAAATGGATTAAGTTCTCTAATCAAAACAGAGTTGCTGAGTGAATTAAAAAAACAAGACAAAACTATATGCTGTCTACAAGAGACTCACTTCAACTTTAATGGCATACATAAGTGTGAAGGATGGTAAAATATATTCTAGGCCAATGGAAACCAAAAGAGAGCAGGGAAGTTGTGTTTATATCAGATAAAATGGCTGTAAGTCAAAATCTATAACAAGGGACAGTGAAACTCATTATATAATAATAAAGGAATCAGTTTGTCAAGAGGATATGGCAATTGTAACTATATAGGTACCCAACATCAGAGTACCTGCATATATTAAGCAAATATTAACAGCTCTGCAGGCAGAAATAGATAGCAATGCACTAATACTAGGGGACTTAAGTACTTCATTTTCAGTAATGGGTAGACCTTCCAGACAGAAAATCCATAAGGAAATATTGGACTTGAATGGCACTTTAGAACAAATAGACCTTAACATACGTAAACAGAACATTCCACCCAACAGCAGCAGAATGCATATTCTTCTCAAGTGCACACAGGGCGTTCTCCAGGATAGATCATTTGTTAGATTACTAAACAAGTCTTAACAAACTTAAGAAGATTGAAATCACACCAGGTTATCTTTTCTAACCAGAATGGTATGAAACTAGAAATCAGTAACAGGAGGAAAGCTGGAAAATGCATAAATATGTGGAAATTAAGCAACACGTTTCTGAATAACAAGTGGATCAAAGAGGAAACAAAAAAGGAAATAAAAAATATCTTGATACAAATGAAAATGGAAATGCAGTATACCAAAACTTATGTAATTCAGCAAAAGCAATTTTAAGAAGAAATTTGTAGTGATAAAAACCTATATTAAGAAACAAGGAAGACCTCAAACAATTTAACTTTACACCTTGAGGAACTAGAAAAAGGACAAACTTAGCCCAAAGTTAGCAGAAGGAAGGAAACAACAAAATTCAGAGCAGAAATAGAGACTAAAAAAATATAGGAAAGATCAACAAAACTAAGAGCCAATTTTTTGAAAACTAGCAAATGTTTAGCTAGGCTAAGAAGATACAATCAGAATTGAAAGAGGAGACATTACAACTGATAGCACAGAAATACAGAGAATCATGAGAGAATACTGTGAACAACTACACACCAAAGTATTGGATAACCTAGAAAAATGGATACATTCCTAGAAACATACAGCCTACCAAGACTGAATCATGAAGAAATAGAAAATCTGAATGGACCTATAACTAGTGAGGACAGTAAATCAGTAATCAAAAATCTCCCAACAAAGAAAAGTCCAGGACCGGATAACTTCACTGGTGAAGTCTACCAAACAGTTAAAGAAGAATTAACACCAATCCTTCTTAAACATTTCCAAAAAAATTAAAGAGGAGGTAACACTTCCAAACTCATTTTACCATGTAGTATCCTTGTCTGGCTTTAATACCAAAGCCAGACAAGGATGGTACAAGAAAAGAAATTTACAGGCCAGTATCCTTGATGAATCTATATTGCATCTAGATGCAAAAGCTCTCAACAAAATACTACCAAACTGAATCAACAACACATTATAAGAGTCATACATCACAGTCATGTGGGATTTATTCCTGAGATGCAAGGATGGTTCAACATAAGCAAATCAATAAATGTCATACAACACATTAACAGAATGAAAAATAAAATCATATGATCATCTCAATAGATGCAGAAAAAAAGCATTTGAAAAAATTCAGCATTGTTTCATGATAAAAAAAATCTCAACAAATAAGGTGTAAAAGGAGTGTACCTCAACATAATAAAGGCCATATATAACCAGCACACAGCTAACATCATAATGGTGAAAAGCTAAAGCTTTTCCTCTTAGTTTAGGAACAAGACAAGGATGCACACTCTCATTACTTCTATTCAACGTCATCTTGGAAGTCCTAGCCAGAGCAGTTAGGCAAGAAAAAGAAATAAAAAGCATCCAAATTAGAAAGGAGAAGTAAAATTTTGTCTGTTTGCAGATGACATAATCTAACGTATAGAAAACCTTTAAGACTCCATCAAAAAACTGTTAGAACTAATAAACAAACTCAGTGAAGTTGCAGAATGTAAAATCAACATGAAAAAATCAGTTTTATTTCTATAACTAACAACAAACTATCTGAAAGATAAATTAAGAAAGCAATCCCATTTACAATAGCATCATATGCAGGAGTAAATTTCACCAGGAGATGAAAGCCCTGTGCACTGAAAAACTATGAGACATTGATGAAAGAGACTGAAATAAATGGAACCATATCTCATGTTCTTTGATTGGAAGAATTAAATGTCTCTACTACCCAAAGCCATCACAGATTCAGTGCATCCCCATCAAAATTCCAATGGTATTTTTCACAGAAATAGAAAAAAAAATTCTAGAATTCATATGGAATCACAAAGAAGCCAAGTAGCCAAAGAAATTCTGAGAAAGAACAAAGTGTATCATTTCCTGATATCAGACTATATTACAAAGCTGTAATAATCAAAACAGTATATGGTATTAGCATAAAAAGCAGACATAGACCAGTGGAACAGAGTAGAGAACCCAGAAATATACTCAAGCATATATAGTCAACTAATCTATGACAAGGGCACCATATTTATATACACCATGGGGGAAAGGATAATCTCTTCAATAAATGGTTCTGAGAAAACTGGATCTCCACAATGCAGAAAAGATGGCATTGGACCCCTGTCTCACACCACTCACAGAAATGGATTAAAGACTTAAACTTAAGACCTGATACCTTAAAATAGAACTGCTATATGTTCCAGCAATCCCTCTTCTGGGTATTTATCCAAAGGAACTGAAATCACTATCTCAGTTGTTGATAAAATGACTATATACATTGAAATTTAAATTTATAGATAAATTATTATAATTAATAAATGAGTTTATGGAGGTAGCTAGATGCAAAACCCAATTAAGTTTTTATACGGGGAATAGTTAGAAAATCAGAAACTTTGAAAATTCCATTTATTAACGTAGTAATATAAACATCAAATAGAGATGAACCTTACAAAGGAAATGCAGTTCTCTATATCCCAAAGTATAAAACACTGAGAGAAATTTGAAAATAACGAATGGAAAGATATGTATCATGTTCATGTTATTGGAAGATTCAATATTATAAACTTGTTACTTCTCCCTAAAGGGATCCATAGAGATCCAGTGTGATCCCAGTTAAAATTTGGTAAGACATTGCAGCTTATAGATAACAGTACTGTATTGTGCACTTCAAATGTTAAGACAGTAGATCTCATTGAGTGTACTTACTACAATAAAGCAAATGACAAAATCATATTAAGATCTTGTTATAGCCTCCAGGATGACTTGTGGAGGGTAGCAAGCCCAGGTGCGCTCAGAGGCTGCTATGGGAGGGGAACTGGCACACCTGCTTTGGGAAACCAGTTAGTGTCCTCTCCTGAAGGCTGAAGCTCCTTTGACTCAGCAGCTTTGCACAGCTTTGCAGTGTGCACAGGCACACTCCACTCACTGTTGTGTGTTAGTATTAGTCGTGTCCCAACTGGCAGCAAGCCACACAATTACTGGTGAGTTGTGGAAGAGTCCTAGAGTGAAACAGTCTACAGACACCCAACATGGATGCATCTCCCAGATGCAGTGGTGAGAGAGAAGCCACACAGGAAAGGATAGATGCAGTGTGAGTTCACTGATACAATATTCAAAATCAGGCAAACTCAACTATGGTGTTTTAGAGCACATACTTGCATGGCAGTGCTTTAAAGAACAACAAATGTGAAAGTTATGTTACATATGCTGGGGAGGGGCAATGTGAGAATGGGGGCTTAGGAACCTGGCACTCTCCCCTATTACCATTTCTTTTGGTGAGCTTTTAAAGTTTTTCGTTTTGTGAATTTTTTTTGTGTTATTAAAAGGAGAAAGTTTTTTTGTTTCTTTGTTTTTAAAAGACAAGTAGGCTAGAAGACCAAATAAGTATTGGAAACTCCGCCTCCTTCATCCTCCTCTCAACTTTCCCACTCCTGTGAGCACAGAGAGGCTCTGAGAGGTCCTAGGTAGGATGCTGTTGACCTGTGCTCCATAAATTGGTTCCCAGGGTACCTCCCTGCAAGGATCCCTTTCCAGCCCCGACAGGATGCTGTTGGTCTGAGCTTCTTCAAAAAAAAAAAAAATTTTTTTTTCTTCGCTTTGTCTGTCTGTCTGTCTGTCTATCTATCTACCTGCTATCTATCTCTATTGAAATATAGTTGATATACAATATTGTATTAGTTTCAGGTGTAAAAAATACTGATTCAATATTTTTACAGATTATACCTCATTTAAAATTGTTATAAAATATTGGCTATATTTCCAGTACTGTGCAATATAACCTTGTAGCTTATTTATTTATTTAATTTAGTTTTAAAAATTTATTTATTTATTGGCTGCATTGGGTCTTCATTGACGTGCGCGGGCTTTCTCTAGTTGTGGTGAGTGGGGGTTACTTTTCGTTGTGGTGCTGGGGCTTCTTATTGTGGTGGCTTCTCCTATTGCGGAGCTTGGGCTCTAGGCATGGGGGCTTCAGGAGTTGTGGCATGTGGGCTTAGTAGTTGTGGCTCACGGGCTATAGAGTGCAGGTTCAGTACCTGTGGCACACGGGCTTAGTTGCTCTGTGGCATGTGGGATCTTCCCAGTCCAGGGCTCGAACCTGTGTCACCTGCATTGGCAGGTGGATTCTTAACCACTGTGCCACCAGGAAAGTCCCAGCTTATTTATTTTATACGTAGTATTTTGTTGCTCTTAATCCCCTAACCCTATCTTGTCCTTCCCCATCCCCATCCTTCCCTTCTCCCCATTGGTAACCACTAGTTTATTCTCTATATCTGTGAGTCTAGTTGTTTTATTTTTTGGTTATATGCCCAGGACTGGGGTTGCTGGACCATATGGCAACTCTGTTTTCTGTAGTGGCTGCACCAACTTACATTCCCACCAATGGTGTAGGAGGGTTCTGTTTCCTCCACACCCTCTCCAGCATTTGTTATTTGTAGAGTTTTTAATGATGGCCATTCTGACTGTTGTGAGGTGGTACCTCATTGTAGTTTTAATTTGCATTTCCCTAATAATTAGCAGTGTTGAGCATCTTTTTACTGCCTGTTGTTGCCTGTAATTTTCTTCTTTTCTAATGTATTTTTCTGGGTTTGGTATCAGGGTAGTGGTGGCCTCATAGAATGAATTTGGGGATTTTCCCTCCTCTTCAGTTTTTGGGATAGTTTGAGAAGGCTAGGTATTAGCTCTTGTTTATATATTTGGTAGAATTTCTCGGTGAAGCCATGTATCTGGTCCTGGACTCTTGTTTGCTGGGAGTTCTTTGACTATGAATTCAGTTTCACCACTAATTACCAGTCTATTCAGATTGTCTATTTCTTTCTGATTCAGTCTTAGAAGATTGCGTGTTTCTAGGATTTTTATGCACTTCTTCTAGGTTGTCCAATTTGTTGCTGTATAACTGTTCTTATGAATTTTTGTATCTGTGTGATACTGGTTGTAATTTCTCCTCTTTCATTTCTTATTTTGTTTATTTGAGTCCTCTCTCTTTTTTTCCTTAATGAGACTGGATAAAGACTTGTCAGTTTTGTTTATCTTAAAAAAAAAATACCCAGCTTTTGTTTTTATAGATTATTCTGGTTTTTGTTTGTTTGTTTTGGTCTCTATTTTATTTGTTTCTTCTCTGATCTTTATTATTTCTTTTTTCTGCTGACTTTGGGCTTTGTTTGTTCTTTAATTCCTTTAGACAGTAAGTTAGGTTGTTTATTTGAGATTTTTCTTCCTTTTGAGGTAGGTCTGTATTGCTATAAACTTCCCTCTTAGAACTGCTTTTCTGTGTCACATAGATTTTGGAAAGTTGTGTTTTTACTTCCATTTCTCCAGATGTTTTCTGATTTCCTCTTTGATTTCTTCATTGACCCATTGATTTTATAGTAGCATATTGTTTAGTCTCCACATGTTTTTGTTTTTTCCATTTTTCTTCCTGTAATTGAGTCCTAATTTCATACTGTTGTCAGAAAAAATGCCTGATATAATTTCTGCCCTAAATTTATTGAGGCTTGTTTTGTGGCCTAGCATGTACTCTATCCTGGAGAATGTTCCACATGCACTTAAAGAGAATGTATATTCTGCTGGTTTTGGATGGAATGTCCTGTAGATATCTATTAGGTCCAACCGCTCTAATGTGTCATTTAAGACCACTATTTCTTTATTGATTTTCTGTCTGTATGATCTGTCCCTTGGTGTAAGTGAGGTATTATAGTCTTCTGTTGTCAATTTCTCCTTTTTTCTGTCTGTTAATATTTGCTTTCCATATTTAGGTCCACCATTATTAGGTGCATATATATTAATGAATGTTATAGTCTCTTGTGTTGATCACTATATCACTGTATAATGCCCTTCTTTGTCTTTTTTATAGACTGTCTTCTAAAGTGTGATTTGTAAGATATGAGTATTGCTACCAGCTCTCGTCATTTTCATTTCCATGATATATCTCCTTCCATCCCTTCACTTTTAGTCTGTGTGTCTTTAAAGGGAATCTCTTGCACATAGTTGGGTCTTGTTTTTTTATCCAGTCATCTGCTCTATGTCTTTTAATTGCAACATTTAGTCCATTGACATTTAAAGTGATTATATATAGGTATGTACTTACTGCCACTTTTTACTTGTTTTCTGGTTGTTTTTGTCATTCTATATTCTTTCCTTCTTCTTTTAGTTTCTTCCCTAGTGGCTTCATGATTTTCTTTAGTGGTGTGCTTGTATTACTTTCTGCCTGTTTATTGTGTATTTATTGTAGGATTTTGAATTATGGTTACCTTGGGGTTCATATATGTTGACCTATATATCTCCTTTTTTTGAACTAGTAGTCATTTAAGTTAAAACATTCTGAAGGATCTACATTTTTTTTCACTCCCCTCCCCTACGTTTTCTGTATTTGATGTCATATTTTACATCTTCATGTTTATCCCTTAACTGTTTATTGTAGTTATAGTTTATTTTCCAATGTTTGTCTTTTAATCTTTGTACTAGCTTAAGCAATTGATCCACAGCCTTTACTGTATATTTGCCTTTACTTGTGAGGTTTTTCCTTTCCTGTAAATTCTTACATCTTGTCATAGCCTTTTTTTTTTTTCCACTTGGAGAAGACCGTTTAAGACTTCTTTTAGGGTTGGTTTCAGTATTGATGAACTTTTTTAGTTTTTCCTTATCTGAGAAGTTCTTTGTCTCTCTTTTAATTCTGAACATTAATCTTGCTTGGTAGAATATCCGAGGTTGTAGATTTTTCCCTTTCAGCACTTTAAATATGTCATGCCATTCCCTTCTGGCCTGCAGAGTTTCTGCAGAATAATCAGCTGATAGACTTATGAGTGTTCCTTTGTATGTGACTCTTTGTTTTTCTCTTGCTTCCTTTAAATTCTTTCTTTGTCTTTAACTTTTACCATTTTTATTATGGTATGTCTTGGTGTGTGTCTCTTTCAGTTCATCTTGTTTGGGACACTCTATGCTTATTGTACCTGAATATCTGCCTCCTTCTTCAGGTTCAGGAAGTAATTTCATCATATATATTTTTTGACCCTTTTCTCTCTCTTTTCTCCCTCTGGAACCCCTATAATGCAAATGTTGGTGTGTTTGATGTTGTCCTAGAGGTCCCTTAAAGTGTTCTCATATTTTTATATTCTTTTTCTGTTCTTTTTTTTTTTGTATCCAAAATGTGTTTATTGGGGTGGTTTCCCACTCATCTTGATTCCGGGGGTTTTAGTGCTGCTTCCGTCTGAAGGAGCTTCCTTCTGTAAGCCTTGCTTTTCCTCCTGTAGGCTGGCAGAGGACAGTAGAGCAACCAACACACAAAACTACTGTTTGTGCATGGCTAAAGACGGTGGTGATTTTATAGCATCCTGGGCATTTGACATCCATGAAATAGGAATTGGGGCTCTGCACCAGGCGCTTCTTCTTGTGTTTCCTCTTCTCCTCTTCTGGAAAGGGATGAAGGAGATCCTTTGTGAGAGGCATGTTCTCGTGGGGAGGTCATCACCGTCAGAAAGCTCTTTTTCTGTTCTGATTGGGTGATTTCCATTATTCTGTCTTCCATATCTCTTATGTATTCTTCTGTATCACTTAGCCTGCTGTTCAGTTTTCCTAGTGTTGCTGTATTCTTCACCTCTGTTTATTTTTTGCATTTTCTACTTTGTTAAAATTCTCACTGTGTTCATCTATTCTTTTCCTTAGTTCATATAGCATTCTTTTTACTAATGCTTTGAACTCTTTCTGGCAAGCTATTTATCTCTGTTTCATTAGTTGCTTTTTCATATTTTTTTTCTCATTTTTTCATTTGAAACAAATTCCTCTGTCTTCTCATTTTTCTTAATGTTTTGTCTCTATGAAATTAGGTGAAACAGATACCTGTCCTGGTCTTGGAGGGTTGTACTTGTGTGGGAGCATCTCTGTGCAGTCTGTCTTTGCCCAGTGGCTTTGGCGGGAGAGCTGGATCTAAAGTCATCATGGGTCATGTCTTCCCCCAGAGGGTGCTGACTGGTATCACCTTGGTGGGTAGGTGGATTTGCAGAGGGAGGAACTAGAGGTAGAGCCAGGTGTGGTCTGGGGCGCAGTGGTCATCACTGCCCTATTAGGGGTGGGGTCTGGTCTCAGGGTCTAGAGCAGAATCCCTAAAGGTGGGTTTGAGCTGCCTCCTTTCCCTCTATACTTAGAGGGTGTGCTCTCCACCCTCCTGATGACGGCACCTTTGCCCCATTGGAGGTCCATGCTGGAGCAAGGGGGTCTGAGCGATGCCTGGTGTGGGCCGGTGTGTGTGCTGGTGCTGTCCCTGCACACCAGTCTGAGCCCAGTCTGTCCTGATTTGCTGCCTCTGTGAACACCAGTAATGGCTACCCCCACCCCATTCAGATGCAGGGTGGGGTCAGAGCTGGCTCTGTCTCCCACAGATACACACTTTCCTCCATGACAGCAGCCTTCGACCTAGTGAAGCTGGGCTGGAGCTAGAGGCGCCAGAGTGCCGTGCTCAGTGTGGGCTAGGGCACGTGTTAGAACAGTTGCAGGAAACTGACCAGAGTCCCGGGCAGTTTCAATCTGCTTCCTCTGTCTTGTTCCTGGGAGTAAGCAAGAGTGCTCACCTTCTTCACGAGTGAATTCTACGTTTGTTTTAGCCCTCCTGTTTATCCTACTGGTTTTCAAATCAACTAAGGGGATTCATCTTCCCTGTGTTGGACCCCAGGGGTGGGATGCCCAATAATGTGGTTTAAGCTGCTCACTCCCTAGGGAGGAGGGATTGCCAAGAACATGTAATTCCCCTCTACCTCTGTGTCCCCTCTTAGTGGCACCCATTCTGACCTGATTGCTTCTTACCTGACTCCATGTGAATCTTTGCAGCCTTGGTTGTATAAGAGTCTTCCTGCCAGTCTTCAGTTTGATTTTAGTGAGAACTGTTCCACATGTGATGTATTTTTGATGTGTTCATAGAAGGAGATGAACTCAGTGTCCTTCTACTCCTCCATCTTGATCTCTCTCTGGTCTGAGCTTCTGATCTTACCAAAGCATGGTGTCTGATTCGTCAGAAGTTACAGCTCACTCCAGGGTAGGGGCATGTGTACAGCTCACTACTTAGGTTTTATGATTTCATTTTACAGTTTTGTGGAATGGGCCAGTGCAAGGGTGACCAGAGCCATGTTTATGGAGCTGGAAAGACAGTCGACAGACAGGTGACAGGTTATGTCTGCTGGCTTAGTGCTACAAAAAAATCAGAAGGAAGCTGTGGGTGTGCTAGTGCAGCTGAACGGATCACTGCTGGAGCATAGCCTGAGCTAGGAAGCAGGGCCCTGGGAAGACCTGTGCAAGGTGTCTCAGGCAGAGGGCAGCACATGCATGGAGTTGGCATGTCAGAGAAAAGGAGAGAGGACTGGTGTGTAGGGCACCACCAGCTCATAGAAAGCATCTTTCTGGCTAGTGAAGTGGCAAGTAAATAGGACCAGAGTAGGATAGCATAGAGGCATTTTTCCTATGTCTTCTAGATCCAGCACTCTGTAAAGACCAGCTGTCCTCGAAGGAAAAACCCAGCTTCTCAGCTGGTCTGCAGCTCCTGAGCCAAGCAGGCCCCAGGGACCTTCCTGGTGGTGCACCAGCCCTTATGGTGCCATCATCCCCTCCTGTCACTGCTGTGCCCCAAGACATGGTCCCCCCAGCTGCCAGTCCTAAGCCGGAGCCAGCACCAGGAGCCACCATGCAGGCAGGGGGCCCAGGGACCCCTCAGGGGCTGGCCAGTGAGCGTAAGGCCCCCTGGCCACTAGCAGAGACTCACGACCCCCAGCTTGCTGCACAGCCTCCTGGCATGGGCCGAGGGCCTTGCGCCCCACCTCTGGAGGCCCCCCTGCACCTCAAGGGTCTGGGAGATCCTGCCTCAGCCAGAGAGCCCAGCACCAGAGGGGAGACCCTGTCAGCTTTGGCCCCCATGTCCGGTGCCCCTGGCGGGGCCCCTCAGCCAACCCTGGGCCAGCCCCTTCCCCCACTCCCCTCTGTGGTGGGGGCCATCAGCATGGCTCCTCCCCAGCTCCCCAGCCCCCCGTTGGCACCCACGGCCCCCCCTCAGCCACCCTCAGCCTTGGAGTCAGATGGGGAAGGACCACCCCCGAGGGTGGGCTTTGTGGACAGCACCATCAAGAGCCTGGATGAGAAGCTGCGGACCCTGCTCTACCAGGAGCACGTGCCCACCTCTTCAGCCTCGGCGGGGACCCCCGTGGAGGCAGGTGACCGAGACTTCACCCCGGAGCCCCCAAGAGGGGACGAAGCCCACGCAGAGGCCCTGCTGCCCCAGCCTGTGGTGAGTACAGCCTCGGCCAGAGGCACTGTCCCCAGGACAGGGGCAGGGACGGACTCTGATCCAGGCCACTGGGCATCTTGGCCACATAGAGCTGCCTTGCCCCAGCCTAGGCTGTCCTGTTCTCGGAGAACCATGCCTGACCCACCCACACGTGTGTTGCCCCAGTGGCCTAGGGCGGAGGAGCCCAGCCTTTTCGGACTGGAGGAGGGGATTTGCAGTTTTGCCGCAGAGATGTTAGCGAGTGAGGCTCACAGCTCTTTCCTTTCTGTTTCTTTCTTCAGCTGGAAAAGTCAGAAACGGCGCCTGGGTTAGAGGTTACATTGGAGCAGGCCACATCCTTGCCAGTGACAGGTAAGAAGCCACAGGAGCTACCAGCCTTCCTTACTCTGAAACATTCTACCTCTTTACCCTTCATCACCACAGCATCTTGGGTGGGACCCAGATGTGGTAGGAACCTGTCATGATAAAGCCTTAGTTAAAACCCAGTGAGTTCTAGCACAAACCATGTGGTCGCACTCCAAGGAGAGAAAGGTCCTCTGTCTGTGGAAATGGGTGAAAGCCTTGTTGACGGGGTGTTGGGATGTTATCAGGACCTGTCTGGCCCCCCAGTGCTCTCAATATGTTCTGGTGGACACCCCTAGCTTCTGTTTCTTTACAAGCTTATAACATGACTGTGGTTACTTTGGACAGAGTGCAGGGCTTGGGCTGGGGAGTTCCAGCAGGTGCATGGAAGCTGCCAGGCTGGAGCCACCTGTGAAGTTTTGAAACAGGGTTTCCTCCGTGGCTCTTGGGTATTATTATGCATCTCTGCAGGAATTCTTGCTGTAGTTCTCATTTCATTACTTGAACACGTGGTTCAGCCCAAGGGAGTTGGTCCGATCTTCTAATGTGTTGGTTCCATCTCGGCCTGGAATTTCTTGGGAGATTAGCAAATAAGGATCCATCTGACCTTGTAACGGGACCCTGGATGTGTGTCAGTGGCAGGCACAGCCCCTGCAATTCTCAGAGCAAGGGGAGTGGACCTTTGGATTCTGGCTGGACCCCTGGACACTGTATTCTCTTACAGATGCCCCACTTTAGAGGCGTGGGGCAGCTGCACTTGGGGTCGGAAGCTGTAGCATATGTGTTTACCTGGGGAAGATGAGGGTCATAGGGTGAAGCAGGAGTGGGCTGGGGAAGGGAGAAGGCAAGAAATTGTACCCGAGTGTCTGCTCCATCTCCTTCTGACTTCTGTCCATGAGATGTGTACCATGGACCTCCTTTTGCAGCGTCAGTGACTTCAAGTGCTGGAGCCTTCCAGAGAATGAACTCATGGGGGAGCTCTAAAGAGACAGATTCTAGTTTGGAAAAGGTGGACTTTTCTGGCAGTCAAAGCTACCCAATTGGTAATGAGCCCCCTGTCCCTGGAAGTGTACAAAGCAAGGTTGGGTGATGCTTAGGGTTGGGGTTGCATGACAGGTCTAGATCTTCCCAGGAATCTGTGTGGAGGGCAGCCCCCCAGCCTGGCTGCAGGCTCTGTCAGCCCCTGTTGTCCCCCCACTCCCTGCCCCTACCACAACATGTCAGTCCAGCTCCAGCCAACACACAGCCGCAGCTTTCTTTTGCTGTGTGCAGGTCTCAGCTCAGGCCATACTCCCACACATCATCTTCTGCTTCTGTTGTTTGCTCTTCACAGCAACCCAGGAAGGCTCGTCAGAAATATCACCTATCAGTGGGGAACTGAGACAGCCTCAGATGACAGTGACCTTCCCTAGACACTCGAGCAGCAGGGTTAGGAATCAGCCTTATTGATCTGATCTCCCAGGACCTCATAAGACCCTTTTATCATTGGAAGATGTCAGGGAGAGAGAAGGTGATGCCATCAGGTGACTGAAATATCAGGTGAGACAGGGTGACATCTTCAGGGGTGTAGAGAGGACAGGGGAGACAGACGATAGTCACCAGGTATGTGGAGGGCCTGCTGTGCCTGAGGGTCTGGACCAGGGGTCTTCAGGGACCTGAGTGGTATTGGGCTGATGTCTCTTCCCTTTTCTGGGTTGTAGGGCGTCTCCTGTGAAGTGATGGGGTTAGAATGTCAGTAGTTTTAGTTTTCCTAGCTGCACACACAGCTTCTCGCTGCCACTCCCTTTCTGGCTGCTTCTGGGCCATTCCTGCCTTTGTTCTCTTCACCAGCCTGAGCAATGATTTTGATGTTCCTATAGCAGAATCGTCTTTGAGCCACCCACTCGGCTACGAGGGAGGACAGGTGGTCTCAGCTTCGCCCGCAGCACCCAGTGCCCCCCAGGTAAGGAGTTTTCTCCAATGAGACATTCAGCGGGTTGGTGGGCTTGCTCTCTGATGGTGTTTGTGTGGAATCTTTTCCTTTCCGCTGTTTCCCAAGGATGCCCCTGCTCCTGCCACTCCTGCACGTCTGGAGCCCACAGACCGGACCAGCAGGGTCGTTGGGGAAACCTTGGCTGAGTCCACGCAGAGCTGCCTAGGGACATTGACTGAGGGTGGCCAGGACAGCCACCCCCAGACACACAGCACTCTGGTCTCGGGATCCCCTCGGAAGTGGCCAGGGCAGCAGGATGGCAGCTCGCCAGCCAAAACGGTGGGCCGGTTCTCAGTGGTCAGCACCCAGGATGAGTGGACTCTGGCCTCCCCCAATAGTCTGCGGTACTCGGCCCCACCTGACGTGTACCTGGACGAGGGTCCCCGCAGCCCAGACATGAAGTTGGCTGTGCGGCGGGCACAGACAGCCTCCTCCATCGAGGTTGGCATGGGCGAGCCCATGTCCAGTGACTCTGGGGACGAGTGCCTGAGCAGGAGGCCCTCTGTGCAGAAGCATGCCTCCCTGCCTGGCAGCGGTGGTGGTGTGGCCATTGACTTTGTGAAGAAGGCCACCGCCTTCCTGCACAGGTCCTCTCGGGCTGACTCCCCAGGCCTGGAGACGCCCAGCAGGATGGGCGTGAAGGTCCCCACCATCAGCGTGACCTCCTTCCACTCCCAGTCGTCCTACATCAGCAGTGACAATGACTCAGAGATCGAGGATGCTGACATCAGGAAGGAGCTGCAGAGTCTTCGAGAAAAGTAGGTCCTGCAGACCAGGTCGGGTCCGGGCCGTGGTGTCAGGGCAGTGTCCAGCAGCTGGAGTCCAGGTCCTGCCATGCGCACTTTGAGCTGCTGGGGCCGAGTGACAGGGTAGAGGCGATGTCCCTGCCATCAGATCTGGTCCGTGGTCTCTGCGGGGGGAGTCACATGTCCCCTCCTCCTTTGGTCTCACACACAGGCCTTGTTCTCTTCCCCCACAAGTTTTTCTTGCCCCTGCCGTGGTCAGGGTCACTGACCACCATGAGGTCTCCTTCAGGGCAAGAGGGCCCCACAGTATAGTTATTAAGGTGGGGAGAGGCTTGCGTCTTTGGAAGGGAGTGGCCGTGGGCTTGTGGAGCTGGCCCGGAGATGGAGACGTGGGCAGGAGGAGCCCGTGCCTCTCGCCCACTGTTGGCTCTTGAGGGAGAGCCCCAGCCCTTGCTCCCCACCTCCGCTGCCCTGACACCAGCCCTAGCTGCATGCTCCCCGGAGAACGCCAGCAGGGACCACCCCGCCATTTCTTGGACTTCTAGAAACTGTCCTTGCCCACAACCAGTGATTCCACCTGAGTCTTAAACAGCAACGTCCCACCCTGGTGACCTGTGGACTTGGCTCTCATCCCAGGGATGGTGTTGCTTGTGAGGCCAGCTTGAGCTGGAAGCTGCACTGGCCAGGGCTGGAGCCCCAGGTCCCTAGCTAAGAACACGTTTTCCACAGCCTTGCTTGCGCAGGCCCCCTCTCCTCTGAGAGGGCTCTCGGGCTCTGTTGCCTCCCATGGAGGACGTAAACTAGTTTGCCTGATTAGCTGAGGCAGCCTTCCAATTCCGCAGTGCTGTTCGTTGCTTCACCGTGTGTGTGAGCAGGGTTTGTACTGTAAGCGTGACTGTGTGAAGTTGTTCATCCTGCCCCCCACCACTAAAACACAGCAGCGTTACAAGTCTGGATATCAGGAAACTTGAATCTCCTTAGTGCCTTCATGCACTTCTGTGTTGGTGGGTGTTTTGATACTGGAAGCCCTCAGTGATACTCCCACTTGGCTTAGATGTAAACAGAAAGTGACGTTTAAGTGCCCCTGGGACCCCGGTGCGTGGCGCATCTGCCCAGGCTACCCTACGGGCTCCCCATCCCACTCCTCGCACCTGCCCTGCCAGCCCCAGCTCTCCTGGAGGGGCCTCGAGTTGAAATCAACCAGAATGGCCACCTGGCTTCCCTCTTCGCTTCCCTCCTGCAGGCATCTGAAGGAGATCTCGGAGCTGCAGAGTCAGCAGAAGCAGGAGATCGAGGCCCTGTACCGCCGCCTAGGCAAGCCGCTGCCCCCCAACCTGGGCCTCTTCCACACAGCACCCCCCGTCGGCCGCCGGAGAAAGACCAGCAAGAGCAAGCTGAAGGCGGGGAAGTTGCTGAACCCCCTGGTGCAGCAGCTCAAGGTCGTGGCCTCCAGCACAGGTTGGCCCAGGGCCCTCCTGGCCGCCCTCGGGTGTGGGAGCAGGGCAGGCAGGTGGCAGGCGCTAGGCCTGAAAGTGCGCTTCCTGAATTTCCTTTCACTGGAGCAGGGAAGCCTTTTCAGGCCTGAGAGAGCCAGGGCCGCCGCCCCTTCCTGCTGGGAAGGAAGCACTGGGGGGCAGGCTTTCGTGGCGTCCTCAGCCGCCTGCGTGCTCCTCCTTGCAGAGTGCTGCCTGGGACGGGGGCTGCTTCCTCTGACCCCGTTTCTCAGGCCTGTGTTACCCCCTGACAGTGGGGGTTGAGCAGCTGCCTTGGGGGAGGGAGAGGATGGTAAGGACCCCCCACCCCACCCTTAGCCCTTAACCACGAGGCCCAGGCACTGAGAGCGCACACTGACCCTGGGCCCCCACACGCTGGGGTGGGGACCCAGGGAGCTGAAATCCCCAGATGGGCGAAGTAGGAAGCCAACAGTGAGTTGGCCTTCAGCCCTCCCTCTCCGCGTTGCAGGTAACCTGCGGGGTACGCTTCCAAGAAGTGCAAGGATGACACACAATTTCATGAGTTCTATGCCAGTTCCTAAAGCTAACGTGAGACTGAGGAGAGTGGGGAAATCCACAGGGTGTGCGTCCCCAGATGTGCTGTGGTCCTGTCCCTGCACTTGCACAGCACAGGCTGGCCCAGGGTTGGTGATTAGTGGAGACAGTGGCCATTTTCTCTGATCCTCCTGACACCCCGACCTGGGTGGCCCAGCCACGCGCCTGCTGCCTGCAGGGACTTAGCTTCCCCAAGGTCACCCAGCAAAGAGCAGGTAGGATAGACGTGGCCTGAGCTGGCTGGTCTGTCCTGTGGTGCCTCATCGTGCCTGTCACCCCTTCTCCCCCCCACCCAGGTCACTTGTCAGACTGCAGCGGGACCCCTCCTGCTAAGGACCCTGCCCAAGCTGAGGCAGGGCCTGCAGCAGCTTCAGACCCATGTGGGAAGGCAGTTCAGACCCAGCAGCCTTGCTCCGTGCGGGCCTCCCTGTCTGCAGACATCTGCTCCGGCTTGGCCAGTGACGGAGGCGGAGCGCATGGCCCAGGTGATTCCCAGCTCGCCTGTCTCCGAGCATGTGCTAGCCTCTTAGGGCCCGTGTGGCGTAGAGGGGACGTGAGGTGCGGCCAGGGCTGCCGACAGCTTCTTAAGGAAAAGAATAATAGATGTAGCTTTTGAATGAAAAAAGTGGATGGCCTGCCCATCATCGAGTCTTGCTGTAAGCGGCTCAGAGGGAGGTGCGCTTTGCAAGAGCCGGCCTGGGAAAGGCACCAGGACCACTGAGAGGTCAGATGTGGCGTCTGCTGTGTGCTCTGCGCCGGTTCCCAGGCACTGGCCCGCCCCACCCCACCCCACTCCCCACTAAACATGGGTCCTTCCGTCAGGAGGCCCAGCTGGGGGGACGAGGGCACAGCTCTCGAGCTGGGAGATTGGCCTTGAGGAGGAAATGCTCGTCACCGCTGCCGTGGACGCAGCAGCTACGCAATGAGGTGCTCCACTCCCACCATCTCTGTCCAGAGAAGCCGTGGTGACCGCTGCCAGTGCCCCCCCCCACCCTGCCCCGCACGCTCTCCTGGGGTCCGCTTCTCTTCCTCTCCAACATTGCCTCCTTTGCATTACGTGGTCAGTGGCTGTGGTCCTCTGGGCTGGGCTAGGTGGAGCCGTGGATGCTAAGTGAAGAGGCTGATGTGGCTGGTGGTGTGTAGGAGGAATCCCAGAGACTGTACTTGATGCCTGTCTCTTTGTTTTCTTCCCTCTATATTCATTTGCAGGCTGGACGGTTTACCACCCAACGTCTGAGAGAGTGACCTATAAGTCTAGTAGCAAACCTCGCGCTCGATTCCTCAGTGGACCCGTGTCTGTGTCCATCTGTCTGTATTTGTTCTTTTGTATTTTATCACCTCCTGGCCCTTGGTTTCTCCCCTGCCCCTCCCTGTCTTCATTACCTTCCATACATTTTGTAGGACGCCTACCCCACCCCACTGAAATCACCTATTTAATATAAAAAACGGAACCCTGTCCATGCCCACCCTTCTGGCCCCAGAAAGCACCAGTGCATGCTCTTGGCTGGCTCGTGTCCGGACACCAAAAGCATGTGCCGTGACTCGCCCACCCCCGGCCTCGGGCGCTGTGCCGCCTGGCCCCAAGGTGCTCTGCATTTCTCTTGTCACTCGTTTGTTTAGTGTTTTTTTTTTTTTTTTCTTTTTTTTTTTTTTTATGTTGGACGTAGTTTTATTTCTGTTGCGATTGTGGCAAATTTACACGTCCACTGTCCCCAGTTCCAGCGACAACAAAAAGACAACCCCGGCCTTCTCTAGACGCATGGTGTGTTTCACACGTGTCTGGACTCTGAAGACATGCATGTAGCGGGCCGAGACAGTTCTAGAAGGTCACTGGAGGGTGTAACTTCTGTACAAGGGCCGTATCACAACATCCAGTACTGTTCACCCACTGCCCCGCTCCCTGCATGTGGAAATGCTGAGAGAATGTGCTCCAGCTAGGACGTCCCAGCCCCCCCCACATTCTGGTCACATCAGGGATCTCTTGGACCCTGAGAGCTGTGACTCCCCCCGCTGTGCCTCTCTTTCTGGGCCTGGCCCCTCCTGGTCTTCTCTCTAGCTGGAGCACTTTACTTGGTGTATTTCCCTCTCATCTCACCAACCTCAGAGATGAAGTCAAATTATTCAGTTCCTCAAAGCTCTGCTAAACCCAAACTCAAGCCCCAGTCATCCTCAGACTCCCTGGAGCACCCTCCTAACACCCAGGGACTCCACGTCCAGGAACAGCGCATCTGCTCGGGCTGTCCAAAATCGTTTCCATTTCTCAGATCAATTGGCAAATGATTCAAAAGCTGTGAGGTTTTCAGGTTTTTGTCTTTCATGAAAAAACGAAGCTTTTTACCAGTTGGGATTGTACATGCTGGTTTAGGGCATGTGGCTTTTGCTGGTACAAGAAAGATACATTGTACTTGTTGGGATCTGAGGTCACATCCCTGGCAGGTGCCCATCAGAGTTCAGTGTCCGTCCCTGCCAGAGGGACGTGGCACCCTCCCCTGGGAGGGACGGGTGGGAGGCGCAGGACCACGCAGAAATGCTCAGGGGCTGCCCAGTGCTCCTTGTCCACTAACAGGGGCCCTGTTTCAGCTCGAGGGTCGTGGGGCTACTGGTTAGTTGCTCATTTGGGTGGGTGGAGGGGGGGAGGCCTGCATGCATCCCGGCTCCCTGCTTATTTCATGGCATCACTCACTGGTCCTCTTTCGCCCGTGTGTGCCTGGCTCTCTCCTGGGAAGCTGTGGTGAGGGCACTTGGGCCTCCAGGCATCTTATGATCGGAGAGTATGTGTATCCCTGATGGGAGGGCGGCTGGCCAGGCATGGGAAGCAGATTAGAGCAGGGCACTTGGGGTAAAAGTGTGCGAATGTTCAGCACTGTGCCCACCCCTGAGGTCATTGCCATGCTACCTTTCTACCCATGTGGTTCAAGCTTTTTTTTTTTTTTAAGGGTTTTCATTTACATCATTATTAATTATTGTTGCAAGACAAAAAAAAATGTGTTTTGAGGCATGGTAGGTACAAAAGGTTTATGTTTTACTTCTGTCTCTGTGGCCAGGAGGAAAGGAATGTGTGAGGCATGGCTTGGTGGAGATGGGGACCAGACCTAGGCAGGTTGATTTTAGGTTGGTGGTACATGCTGGCCTTATTTTCTCTGGTGGCTGTGAATCCGATGGTAGTGCTTGTTTTCACACCCTGGTCCTTTTAGGCACACCTTGGCGGAGTTCCTAGCCTTTGGGCCACAGCGTGGCCCCCACATGCTCTGAGGCTGCTGGTCAGGAGAGTGTGCTGTGGGTTCCTGCCCGGGGTCCTCTCGCCCGCAGCCTCCACCTGAGGTGTGTGAAGGCTCAGCCTAAGCTCCCGCTGCTGCTGCTCTACCTGGACGAGACACCCGAGGATACCCCCTCCTGTCCCATGTGCCCTGGCATTTGCCAAGCCCTCCAGCGGTCCTCCTGGAGCTGCATTCTGCTGGTTTCTGAGTGACCAGGGAGCTTTGTGGTCTGAGAGGAGACCGAGCACATGCCTGAGAGAGACTGGAGGGAAATTCAAAGCTGGTTGCAGCCCCTGAAGGCTGAGAGGTAGGGGGACTTTGGGTGAAGATGGTGGAGAGAATGGCATGTAGAGCAGTTGGAAGACCCTGAAATGTGCCCACTCGGTGGGATCTGGGTTGGCTGCAAGAGGTGGGGGGAGCTTGAGCTTGGGCGATGTGGGCCATGGCTTTGGGGGTGTGGGGGCAGCTGACCCAGCCCAGAGCTAGAGATAAAGCCAAGGGAACGTTTTCAGTTTGCTGCCTTGAACTGAACAGGAGGCAAGACTCTAGGCAAATAAAACCTGTGTTAAGCTTTGAAGTACAGAAAGAAGGTCCCAGCTTCCGTGAAGCTCAGAGAAGATGAGAGAAGTTGGAGGTGGGTGGAGGCACCTGGGGTAGAGCTGCAGGCAGCTTCAGGAGGTGGGGAGGTAACTTGGGGTGGGCGAGGCAACCATACACAGGATAGAGAGCGGGGGGGAGGGTGAAGCCTGGGCACCTCCTTAGGGAAGGGCAGGTGTGGAGGTGAGGTTCTGAGCACAGATCCCTCCTTGGGGCCAGTGGAGGGTTCAGGGAAGCTTGGAGTCAGTGGGGTGCAGTCGTGTTCAGAAGTGGCTGTGTCCTGTTGGTCAGAAGCTGCTGTCAGACCCACTGATCCTCCCCGCCTCTGGCTCCTCCTCATCTGAACATAGGGAGGTGCAGGAACCTTTCCAGGCCTTTCTCTGTGCGCATGGAATGATAGTCGTGTGTCTTTCGCACACGTCTATCAGCAACAGGCCAGATGTCCATGCTGTAGCAGGTTTGTCCCTGGGCCCCCAGGTGCCACTGTGCAGCCCCCCATGTCCTTCCCTCAGCTGGGATTGTTCTCATTTCTCCCTGTGGGGACTCAGGCAGGGGAGGTCACCCAGGGAGGAGGACCCCCCCCGCCCCCATGAAGCCCCACCCCACCCTACGACCACTCCCATTGAGCTGTCCTAAGGGCAGTCCCCGTGCCACCTGGGGAACGAAGCTCAGGGTGGAGTCACCCTAGGGCAGAGCCGAGACACATCCTGCTTCCCTGTTCACACTTCACAGAAAAGTCTCAGCACTTTTCTCATACAGAGACACCCTCAGTGATGTTTTGGCTCTATGTGCCATTTGTTTCCTGTGCCAGGACAGAGTATGTAATGCCCCTGTCAGATGTAAGGCCGATCATTGGAGGTGCACCTCTTGTCCTGGGGGAGGCGGGGAGGCCCCCGGTCTGCACGGAGGATGCTGGTCCCCGTTCCTTGTGAACTTCGTTAGTGTTTGAACACGGATGAGCATCAGGTATGGTGGTGGCTGCGGGGCCTGGCCCACTTCTTAAGCAGTCTGCCTGCATCCGATACCCTGGGATTTGAGGCGTGCCTCTGGCAGCCCAGGGGTCTAAATAGCATTGGGTGCCCGACAGGGCTGGCCATCCACACCAGGAGCAGCCTGTTTCCATGCCAGAGGGAATGTGGGGGCCTCACGACACACAGGCCTTGGCGCTGCCTGCGACTCACGGCCCGGCTGTGAGGGCCGGTGGCTGGTGGCTTTTGCAGGGGGGTGGGGGGCCCTGCAGGCACGTGCTGCACCAGGAGGAGGCATTAGGTCGTCCCACGTGTTGCTCCTTCGCAGTCTGGGAGGAACAGTTTTACCAGTGGTTGGGAGAGGCTGCTGAGCCCTGCGTCCCTCGCATCTGCCCATGCAGAAGCTTCCCTGGGTAGTTCTGGGACCTCTAAGCCAGCTCTTGCCAAGCCTTGGCTAAAGACAGAAGTGCTGCAGGGGAGGACTCACTCTTCCTGGGAAACCAGGGGTGGGGCTGGTTAAGACCATCATGCCCCACGTGGGCCTGTTGTGGGCCTCCTGTGGGCTGTGTGAGTCCTCTGTAGGCATCCTGCGGGCCCCTTGTGTGTCCCACGTGGGTGCTGAGGGGGTTCCGTGCAGCCCTGGTGCCCTTGCATTGCTGCCTTGTAGCCTGATGGCTCTGTACGCAGAAACTTGATGTCTACACTAGCACAGTGCGGGTTGAACCTGGCTGGGGGGAGGCTTGTTCGTCAGATGCTGTCTGTGTGGAGGGCAGGACCCAGGCCAGGGCACCGACACAGGGGAGGAGATTCAGGGGCCACCTGAGGGTGGACAGGGCTCTGGTGTGAGTGTGGACTGGTTAGCATGATGCCTGCTCAGCTGTGGTTCTTCACGGAGCTGGACAGCGTGACCTCTGTGTGGAGGGAACTAAATCTGGTTTGTTTGTGTTTCAAGGTCCACCCTAAGGGCTGGAAACTGACCGTGCTCTGATCACTGCAGGGCCTGTGTTCAGCCAGGGCATGGAAGGCCGGGAGCTGTCTGTGCTTCATGGCCTCGGGCTGTGTCCAGTGAGGGTGTGGAGGTCTCAGCAGCTGGTATCACTCTCTGGCTCTGAGCACCATGTCCTGATGGCTGATGGCTTTGATCCTGGGTTCCCAGGAAGGTCGGTCGGGGGCCCTGATCGCAGGCCCAGGCTCCCTCTAGCCGTCCTGGGCAGGCAGCTCCCCTAGCTGGCTGGTGTGTTCTCTCTCCTGTGAGGGTGACGGGAGGCAGCTCTGAATGCAGAGTTCTAGCTAAACTAGGAGTTGCCAGGCAGGCACAGAGCAGCCTTTTGAAAGAATCGGCTGCTGTTAGGGTGCAGGGACCTGGCAGGGCGATTAGTCCCATGTCCCAGGGTCATCTGTAGGGGACCGCTGTGGCCCAGAGGGCGCGACAACCAAAGGAACCCAATAGAAAATCTGTGCTCACCCGGTGCCCTGCACGGTCACAGAGCCCAGGACCCTCCATCCTTCGTGCCTTGAAGCCCCCAAAGGGCCCTGTGCTCCCAGTTGGGGTCCATCTCAGGACACAGTCCAGCAAAAACCCTTCTAGGTTCCTACTGAGAACCAATCAGCCTGGATTGCACCTGCCTGGCCCTTTGGTTTTAGTCACACATTGGAGATGCCAACAGAATATCAAGTAAGCCTCACAGAACACAACGAAATAAACTAAAATAAGTGCAACTCAGTTTGAGCTAGGTTTCTGAGCCCAGCACACACAGTTCTTCCCCTAAGGAGCCTTTGCCCCTGTCCCCAAATACAGGAGGCAGTGTCATGCCTTCCGCAGCGAGAGTGCTGGGAACGGCGTCGTGGGCTGTGGCGGGCACCCTCCAGGGAGTATGGGATGTGCAGGGACTCGCGCTCCAGGCCAGGGGCCGTGGGCAGGAGCACAGACAGACCCTCCGTGCTAGTGTGGCCTTGCTGAGTGACCTTGGGGACACCTGAGCCATCCTTGCCCATCCCACCTTTGCCTGCTTGGCTCCCTGGAATGCCACAGAGTAAGCCGGGTGTGGCAGCCCCTCCCGGCCAGCTTATCTGCCCTCCTTTAGTGCCAGACACTAAGGTCACTGTCTGTCTTGACTTAGCACGGACAGCCTCTGGGGAGCGTGGGGTCTGGTAGCTCTTGGTCATGGTGCAGCAAGGAGGCCTCGCCCTGCCCCCGTGGACATGGAATACCAGATGAGGCAGCAGTGTTATGAAGAATCGGGATTGGCCCTGCCTGCCACCTCTCTAGACAGGACCCTTCATATTTCCCCCTCCACACTTATAACCACTGGCCTGTTCAGGACAGCTGTCCAGGATCTGGGATTGGCCTCAGACCTGCAAAACAATGTATCTTTTTGCACTTGGAAAACCACCCATGGGCCTCACGCCAGGCAGGGCCAGGCTCTGCTGCATTGAAAGCTCTCCTGGCTGACTTTTAGTGGGTTTCCTGCCTCAACCAGTGGGGCTCCCAAAACCTTACATTTGAAAGCCAAGCAGTGTGCTTTGCTTTTTTTTTTTCTTTCTCTCTCTCTCTCTTTCTCTTTCTTTTTTTTTTTTCTTTTTTAAATATGCTTCTAGAGACACACACACACTTCTACCTGAAGCTTGGGGCTTGGCCCCGCACCTCCGCCCCTCGGCGAAGCTCGTGTGAACCTCCACACTGACTTGGGGGCCGCCCAGTTAGCCCAGGAGGCTGGTCCCTTCTCTCTGAACTGCTGGCCTTTGCTCCTCCTCGCACACTGATGACTTTTGCTTAGAGTGTGGTGGCTTGTCCCCCATGTGTGCTGTCCTGCCTAACCCTGTGGTCTTGTGTCATTTCTTCTTCCCTTGCAGGGTCTGCCTTGAAGCGTCTCTGTCTAGGCAAAGAGCACAGCAGTCGTAATTATCGGGTTTTTTACCCCTTGTCCGCTTCCATCGCATGGGCTTTATTGTGGCTAGCGCGCATCAGGGGTTCCGCAACTGGACCAGGAGGCGAGGGCCCGGCGGGCGGGCGGGCGTGGGCCTGCTCTGCGCCCACCCTCCGCGGGTGCTGCTTGGCTTCCGCATGGCGAGATAACTGCCCTTGGGCACCCTTTTGAGTCTCCATGGCTCCTAGAGTTTGTGCATTCTTGCCAGTTCACATCTAACAGGCTCTCCTTCTCCGGAACATCCGCATATGACCAGTCATTAATTGGCTCCTTTTCCAAAACCATAGGAATGAGTATTTCCTTGAAGTGCTAAAGATGAGTGCCCCCCACAGAGGAGAGATGCCGGGACAAAATGGGTATCAGTTTCCCTGGGCCGCCCACTGCTCTCATCTCATGCCTCTTTTGTTTGTTTGTTTTAATTTTTCTGTTTTTCTTTTCTGGCTGAAGTGTTCATGTAGAAATAGCAGCGTGTGTAAAATCTCATCACTAATGTTTAACTGTTTGTGTCTGTGCTGTTTCATTGCTAGCCTCTAAAGTAAACTACGTTTTGCAATGGCTTGTTTGAAGAGATGGTCATTAGGTTATTTATTTAAAGCAGAAAATTTAAAAATTGGCTTATCTAAAATTGCCAATAAGAAATTATGCATTGGGGGAGGAAAGGGACACAGTTCAGAAAAATTTAGAAGTCCTGTTTTGGTCATTAAAAATGATCTTTGCGTGAAGTGGCCAAGTGCGCTCGCCTTTGTCCAGCTCCACCTAAGCCGCAGCCCCAGGTGTTCCCGGGCAGCTGGGCAGTTCCTCCTGCTACAGGCATCAGCCCCTCAGATGGCAGCAAGCCTGTGGACCCATGTCAGAAGGCTCCGGGGGTTTGTGCGCTGGTGAGGAGAGGCGTGATTTCTGTGTCTTAAGTTCCAAATCACCAAGCCATTATCATTCACAGGAACCTCAGTCATCCAACCTATTGTAAGCATTTTCCATTTGCTGGCAGGATAGCGGTAGTTGCCAAGCACTCTGCCCAAAGTGTTGTTGAATCTCCTCCGAATCCTCATATGAGAGCTGAGAGTGCAGAAGCCTGAGGGATTTGTCCCCGGTCTGTCCAGGTGCACCAGGAGTTTTCTGAGCTCTCTCACATGGGGCTCTGCTGGTCCTGGGCAGTGTGGGCACAGAGTGGATGCTGAGTAAGGCTGCCGGCAGCTGGGGTTCTGTCCCCTGGCCTGGCTGATGAGATGGGTGATGGCTCCCAGGCAAAGCCTAGTTCCCTGAGGTCGCTCCACTGTGTCCAAAACTGCATGGAGCCCCAAATGCAGACCATCTCCTGAAGCAAGGTGTTGCCTGGCTTAAGTGAGACCATCGTTTGAATGACTGCAGCCGGCCAGTGGTGCTGGCTTTTGGTGTCACCAACCGTGGCCTGTGTGTGCTCCCCAGGGTCCTCCACCAGCAGCCTGGTCCCGGGCCCCGAGCCGGGCCCCCAGCCTGCCCTGCACATCCAGGCGCAGGTGAACAACAGCAACAACAAGAAAGGCACCTTCACGGACGACCTGCACAAGCTGGTGGATGAGTGGACGAGCAAGACGGTCGGGGCCACACAGCTGAAGCCGTCACTCAACCAGCTGAAGCAGACGCAGAAGTTGCATGACATGGAGGCCACGGCAGGCCGGCCCCCACCCTCTGGCGAGGCACGGGCTGTAAGTGGGGCGTGGTGGGGGGTGGGCCTGCCCAGAGCCAAAGGGACAGAGTGCGAAGGAAGCTGCGACTCCAGCCCTCAGAAGGATAGCCGAGCAGCAGGCCCCATCCCGGTGTTGGGCAGCGTCTAGTTGGGACTGGCCAGCAGCTTGCAGGTGTGGCCTCGTCCTTGTGGGCCCACCTCCACCTGTCTGCCATCCGTGCCCAAGCTGGCAAAGTGGGTGGGGTCTGTACAGTGTATCTAGGGGACGCCCCTTGTGGGGTTTAGCTCAGGTGTGTCAGACCGCATGGGGCAAAAGTGAGGAGCTGCTGTCTTAGGTTTCGTTGTGCAATTCGTTCCTGTATCAGGATTGCTGACTTCAAAACCTACTTGAAGGAGTATTCCTTCTTTTTCAGTCTCCTGGAGGAGTTTGTGCAAGATTATGTTATTTCTTTCTGAAATGTTTAGCAAAGTTCACTGCTGAAGCCATCGGGGCCAGGAGGGTTTTGTTTTGTTTTCTTTAACTTTCTATTTTATGTTGGAGTATAGTTGATTAACAATGTTGTCTTAGTTTCAGATGAACAGCAAAGTGATTCAGTTATACATATACATGTATCTGTTCTTTTTCAAATGCTTTTCCCGTTTAGGTTGTTACATAATATTGAGTAGAGTTCCCTGTGCTATACAGTAGGTCCTTGTTGGTTATCCATTTTAAATATAGCAGTGTGTACATGTCAATCCCAAACTCCCTAACTATGCCCCCTGCCCCGCAATAATCAAGTTCCTTCTCTAAGTCTGTGAGTCTGTTTCTGTATTGTAAATAAGTTCATCTGTATTATTTTATTTTTAGATTCCACATATAAGCAATATTGTACAATACTAGTCTTTTTCTGTCTTCACTCAGTATGACAATCTCTAGGTCCATCTGTGTTGTTGCAAATGGCATTATTTCTTTTTAATGGCTAATATTCCGTTGTATACATGTACCACATCTTCTTTATCCATTCATCTGTCAGTGGACATGTAGATTGTTTCCATGTTTTGACTGTTGTAAACGGTACCGCTATGAACATTGGGGTGCATGTATCCTTTCGGACCACGTTTTTCTCCAGATAAATGTCCAGGCGTGGGATTGCAGGATCATATACTAGTTCTATTTTTAGTTTTTTAAGGAACCTCCATACTGTTCTGCACAGTGGCTGTATCAATTTACATTCCAACCAATGGTGTAGGAGGGTTCCCTTCTCTCCTTACCCTCTCCAGCATTTATCGTTTGTAGATTTTTTGATGATGGGCATTTTTTTTTTTTTTTGGAATGTGGGAAGGTTCCCCTTTGAGCATCTATTTCAGAAAGTTTTAAACGTACAAAAGATTGAAAATTCTTCAGTGAACTCTCAGGTACCTCTTACCTGCGAGCTGTGATTGACATTTGTATGTATTTACCACACATCTCTCCATCCCTTGAGGGTAAGGTTTCCATTAGGGATTTAATTTCTTTTACAGTTTTGGTACCATTTGGGTTTTCTATTTCTTCTTCCTGTTAAATTCTGCTTTTCTAACAACTGATACATCTCTAAATTTGTCTGCGTTTTCCAATTAATTGGCATAAAGTTGTTTACAATACTTTCTCTTCACAGTTTGCAAGATTTGCAGTGATGTCTTGTTTTTCATCCCAATATTGGTGATTTCTCTGAATTTATAAATTTTATTAGACTTTTCAAATAACTTGCCCATTTGTCTTTGATGGTAATTCTTTATTGTATGTTTCATTAGTTTCTTCCTTTTATTATTTTTTCTATCTTTGGGTTACTTTTTTTGTTCTAGAAAGTTTCTTGAGACTATAGTGCATTGATTTTGAGCCTCTCTTTTATAATATAGGTATTCAGGCTGTAAAATTCCTTCTAATGGTATTAGCTGCATTCCAAGGGTTTTGATATGTAGCATTTTCTTTAACCTTCTGTTCATATTTTATAATTTCCATAGTGACTTGAGGTAATATAGTTATTAATTTCCTCATGACCTTTTTTTATATAAATTTGTTTATTGGCTACATTGGATCTTCATTGCTGTGTGAGGGCTTTCTTTAGTTGTGGTGAGTGGGGCTACTCTTCATTGCGGTGCGTGGGCTTCTCAGTGCAGTGGCTTCTCTTGTTGTGGAGCACGGGCTTTAGGCATGAGGGCTTCAGTAGTTGTGGCATACAGGCTCAGTGGTTGTGGTACACAGCCTTAGTTCCTCTATGGCATGTGGGATCTTCCTGGACGAGAGATTGAACCCGTGTTTCCTGCATTGGCAGGCAGATTCTTAACCACTGTACCACCAGGGAAGTCTCACCTCATGATCTTTCTTTCTTTCTTTCTTTCTTTCTTTCTTTCTTTCTTTCTTTCTTTTTTTTGATAGTTAAGAAATTTATTTAGAGAGAAACACACTCTGCAGACAGAGTGTGGGCCATCTCAGAAGGTGAGAAAGGCCATGATCTTTTTGATAGTGTTTTTTTTAGCCTAATTGCACTGTGATAAGAGAACAAACGTTGTGTGTTTTCAGTTCTTTAAAACTTTCTGGGACTGGATTTTTGACCCAAGTTGTCAGTCACTGCTCCACAGGCGCCTGAGGCCATCCTCTTTCATTCCCTCTCATGTCCACACTCCCAGTCTGAACTTCTTCTGTTCCTCTTCTGTAGCACCCTCCTGACACTGCCCCTCCATGAGTTTAACTCCTCAAATCTCTTCTCCATTTTTCTGGGACAGAACTGAGAATTCATAACACAACCCCAAGGCCCTGCAGGTTGTGTGCCCCGAGCTCTGGGCATGCTAGTCTCTACTCTTCTGTCTGGACTGCACCACATCCGCTTTTGGTATCTGTGCTGGGCCAGGCCTGTCGGTCAGCTCTGCTAATTCTGTTGTTCAGATGTCTGGGATTCTTAATTAGGTGTTTTTTTGTTTGTTTTTTTGTTTTTTTAAAAAAACTATTCACCACTATCCATTTCTAGAACGTTTTCGTTATCCCAAACAGAAACTGCTCAATAAGAAATAACTCTCTAATCCCTCTTTCTGGTAACTTTGATTATCCAGCCACTGGTAACCTTTATCCTACTTTCAGTTTCTATGAATTTGACTTCTCTTGGTGCCTCATATAACTGGAATCACACAATATTTGCCCTTTTGTCACTGGCTTAGCATAATGCTTTCAAGGTTCAATTTTTAAAAACTGTGGTAAAATACACATAACAAAATTTACCATTGTAACCATTTTTGAGCATATACAGTTCAGTGTTATTAATTACATTCATACTGTTGTCCAGCCATCACCACCACCCATCTCCAGAGGTTTTCATTTTGCAAAACTGAAACTCTACACCCAATGAAAAATAACTGCCTATATACGCCCCCCTTCCCCCAAGCTCTTGGCAACTACCATTCTACTTTCTGTCTCTATGAATTTGACTTCTCTAGGTACCTCATATAAGTAGAATCATATAGTATTTGTCTTTTTATAACTGGATTATTTTGCTTAGCATAGTGTCTTCAAGTTTCATCCTTGTTGTAGTGTATGTCAGAATCTCCTTCCTTGTTAATGCTGAGTAATTGTCCATTGTATGCACATACCACGTTTTGTTTATCCATTCATCCGATGATGGACACTTGGGTTGCTTCTACCTTCTAGCTGTAGTGAATAATGCTACCTTGAACACGGGTGTATAGATATCTCTTTGAGTCTGTGCTTTCATTTCTTTTGGGTATATACCCAGAAGTGGAATCACTAGATCATATGGTAATTCTAGTTTTAATTTTTGAGGAAAATCACCAAACTACTTTCCAGAGCAGCTGCACCATTTTACATCCCCACCAACAGTACAACGGGGCTCCAGTTTCTCCACATCCTCGCTAATGATTTTTATTTTCTGATTTTCTTAATGGTAACCATCCTGATAGGTGTGAGGTGGTGTCTCATTATAGTTTTGGTTTCCATTTCCCTAATGATCGGTGCTGTTGAGCATCTTTTCGTGTGCTTATTGACCATTTGTATGTCTTCTCTGGAAAAATAATTCAAGGCTTTTGCCCATTTTTTACATATAAACAACAGAAATTTATTTCTCACAGTCCTGGAGGCTAGACATCTAAGATGAGGGTGTCAGCATGCGAGTGTGAAGTCCTTCTTCCAGGCTTGCAGGCTCATCATTGTATCCTCACGTGGTGGAAGCGGTTTTTGCCCATTTTTTAATTGGGTTGTTTCTTTTGTTATTGTTGAGTTGGAGGAGTTCTCTCTGTATTCTGGGTAGTAATCCATTTACAGATGTATGATTTGCAAGAATTATCTCCCATTCTCTGGGTTTCCTTTTTACTCTTCATAATGTCTTTTGATGCATAAGAGCTTTTAATTTTCATGAAGTCCAGTTTATCTATTTTTTTCTTTCATTGCCTGTGTCTTTGGTATCATGTCCAATAAAATCATTGCCAAATCCAATGTAATAAAGGTTTCCCTCCATGTTTCCTTCTAAGAGTTCTCTAAAGATACTAAGAGTTTAATAATTGTAGCTTACGTTTAGGCCTTTTACCCATTTTGAGTTAATTTTTATATATGGTGTTTGGTAAGGGACCAACTTTACTCTTTTGCATGTTGATATCTAGTTGTTCCAGCACTATTTGTTGAAAAAACTGTCCTTTTACCACTGAATGGTCTTGGCACCCTTGTTGAAAATCAATTGGCCATATATGCAAAGGTTTATTACCGGATTTTCTGTTCTAGTCCATTGGTCTGTAGTCTGTTCTGTTGCTAATATTATGCTGTTTTCATTTCTGTAGCTTTGCAGAAGTTTTGAAGTCAAGAAGTGCAAGTCTTGCAACTTCGTTCTTCTTTTTCAAGATTGTTTTGGTTACTGAATCCCTTGAGAATCCAAATGAGTTTTAGCATGAGTTTTTCTTAAAAAAATGCCCTTGAGACTTTGATAGTCTCTATAGATTGGCTTTGGGTTGTATTGATATATTAACAATATTAAATCTTCAAATCCACAAGCATGGGATGTCTTCCCATTTATTTATGTATTCTTTAATTCCTTTTGGCAATGTTTTGCAGTTTTCAGTGTGTAAGTCTTCCAACTCCTTAGTTTAATTATTTCTATTTTATTCTTTTTTATGCTTCAATGTAATTGTTTTCTTAATTTACTTTTCAGATTGTTCATTGCTAGTGTATAAAAATGCAACTGGGACTTCCCTGGTGGTTCAGTGGTTAAGACTCCACGCTTCTAATGCAGGGAATGCAGGTTTGATCCCTGATTGGGGAACTGGGATCCCACATGCCACATGGTGCAGCCAAAAAAGAAAAAAATGCAGCTGATTTTGGTGTTTTGATTTTGTACCCTGCAACTTTGCTGAATTCATAAATTAGTTCTAGCAATTTGTGTGTGTATGTGTGTATTCTTTAGGGTTATCTGCATATAAGAACATATTATCTCTGAACAGAGATAATTTTATTTCTTCCTTTCCAATTTGGATGCCCTTTATTTCCTTTTCTTGCCTAATGTCTCTGGCTAGCACTTCAAGTACTATATTGAATAGAAATGACAAAAGTGGGCATCTTTGTCTTGACTTTAGAGGAAAAGTGTTCAGTCTTTCACCATCGAGTGTGATGTTAACAGTGGGTTCACATATATGGCCTGTATCATACTGAGAAAATTCTATTTTATTTCTAGTATGTTGAATGCTTTTGTCATGAAAGAGTATTGGATTTGTCAAATTGTATTTTTTGCATTAATTAAGATGATCGTATGTTTTTTTAACCCTTCATTCTGTTAATGGTGTATTACATTGATTGATTTTCATATATTAAACCACCCTTGCATCCCTGGGATAAATTGTACCTGATCATGGTGTATACTCCTTCTAATATGCTATTGAATCCAGTTTGCTAATGTTTTAGTGAAGATTTCTACATCAATATTTATCAAAGATATTAGTTTGTAATTTTTTTTTCTTGTGATGTCTTTATCTGGCTTTGATATCAGGGTGATTCAGCTGGTTGCATAGAGTGAGTTAGGTAGTGTTCCCACCTCTTCAACTTTTTGGAAGAGTTTGAGAAATATTGGTGTTAATTTGTCTTTAAATGGTACAATTCGCCAGGGAAGCCGTCTGGTTCTGGGCTTTTCTTTGTTGAGGGTTTTTTGTTTGTTAGTTTTTTTTTTTTTTTTTTTTTAATTTATTTTTTTGGGGGTACACCAGGTTCAATCATCTGTTTTTATACACATATCCCCGTATTCCCTCCCTTCCTTGACTCCCCCCCCCTCGAGTCCCCCCCACCCTCCCTGCCCCAGTCCTCTAAGGCATCTTCCATCCTCAAGTTGTTTGTTAGTTTTTAAATTAGTAATTCAATCTCACTACTTATAGGTCTATTCAGATATCCTGTTTCCTGTTGAGTCAGTTTTGGAAGTTTGTGTATTTCTAAGAATTTTTCTATTTTATCTTAGTTTTCCAGTTTGGTAGCCAATTTTCAATTGTTTTAAAACACCAACTTTTGGGTTTCATCAATTTTTCTTTATTGTTTTTCCATTCTGTATTTTATCTCAGTTGTAATCTTTATTATGGTATATACAATTGAGTTATTGAGTTAAGATCTTTCTTTTTTAATGTAGACATTTGCAGTTATAAATTTCCCTCTGGACACTTCTTTTGCTATATCTAATAAATTTTGATATGTTGTGTTTTCTTTTTCATGTGTTCTAAGATGTTTTCTGATTTCCCTTGTGATTATATCTTTGACTGGTTGTTTGAATGTGTTGTTTACTTTCTACATATATGCCAGTTTTCTAGTTTTTAAAAAATTTTAATTTCATTCACTGTGTTAGAAAAGATTCTTTGTATGATTTCAATCTTTTAAAATGGGTTTCCGACCTAACATATGGCCTATTTTGGATAACATTCCCTGTGCACTTGAAAAGAATGTGTATTTGTTTTGTGCCAATCTCAGCCTATCAGAAGTGATGCTATCAGCTAGAAATGCCTGGGAGCACTCACCTGGGCCTGGGTTCCCCTTTCAGAACCATAGATGTGACTGGACCAACCCTGTGGTTCTTACTATAATTGCAAGATTCCTCAGAAATAACCATCAGGAAACTGTAGGAAGAACAAGGTTTATTACTTAAAAGTTCAGTGGGGAGGGTTACGTTACATTCACACCTGGGGCTACATAGTGAGGTTGCAAGGAGGGAGGGAGAAAGGGAGAGGGAGAGAGAGAGACAGTCAGACAGACAGACAGGCAGGCCTAGGGCTCTGCTTTTATTGGGGTTTCATTAGTTCACTCCTTATTTGTGAACTTAAAACATAAGAGTCTGAATTAAAGCACAAGAAGAAAAGAAAAAGGCAAATATCAATATGGTCAGTTATTTAAAATCAACCAGAGGGCTTCCCTGGTAGCACAGTGGTTCAGAATCCACCTGCCAATGCAGGGGACATGGATTTGAGCCCTGGTCTGGGAAGCTCCCACATGCTGTGGAACAACTATGTCTGTGCACCACAACTACTGAGCCTGTGTGCCACAACTACAGAAGCCTGCATGCCTACAGCCCGTGCTCCATAATGAGAGAAGCCACTGCAGTGAGAAGCCTGCACACCGAAACGAAGATGGCCCCCGCTCTCCATAACTACAGAAAGCCGTGTGCAGCAACAAAGAACCAATAAATAAAAATAAATAAATTTAAAAAAAAGGCATCTCTAAAATACAGGTGCATGCATGGGGGTGGGTGAAGGGCATGCTGGGTCTTTATCTAGCTGTGTGGCTGGCATTGTGTTTATCTGAGATGGCTCCTTTGAAGTGGATGCCTCAGGAAATCAAAGCTTAGGTCAGGCACTTGCATTACAGGAAAAAAAAAAAAAAAGCCACTTGTCAGGGGTTACACTACAGGATTCTGCTCTTATTGGGTGAGGTATTTTGTAAATGTTTGTTAAGCCTAATTGGCTTGTGGTATTCAGGTCCTCTCCTTATTTGTGTTCTATCTGGTTGTTCTATCCTTTATTGAAAGTGAAGTATTAAAGTCTGCAACTATTTTGCTATTACTTATGTTAAAGAATGTCCTACCTATGTTTTCCTCAAGGAGTTTTGTGGTTTTAGTCTTATTTAAGTCACTAATTCGTTTTGAGTTTATTTTTGTATATGGTTTTAGAGAATGCTCTGATTTCATTCTTTTACAGGTAGCTGTCCAGTTTGCCCAGAACCACTTATTAAAGAGACTGTCTCTTCTCCATTGTATGTTTTTGACTCCCTGTGCTAGATTAATTGACCATAGGTGTGTGGGTTTATTTGTGGATTTTCTATCCTGTTCCATTGATCTGTATTTCTGTTTTTGTGCCAGTATCATGCTGTTTTGATTACTGTAGCTTTGTAGTATAATCTGCAGTCAGGGAGCCTGACTTCTCCTCCATTTTTCTTTCTCAAGATTGCTTTGGCTATTCGGGGTCTTTTGTGTTTCCATACAAATTTAAACATTTTTTTGTTCTAGTTCTGTGAAGAATGCCACTGGTAATTTGATAAGGATTGCACTGAATCTGTAGATTGCCTTGGGCAGTGTAGTCATTTTGACAATGTTGATTCTTCCAATGTAAGAACATGGTATATCTCTCCATCTGTTTGTGGCATCTTTGATTTCTTTCATCAGCATCTTACAGTTTTCAGAGTACAGGTTTTTTGTCTCCTTAGGTAGGTTTATTCCTAGGTGTTTTATTCTTTTTTATGTGATGGTAAATGGGATTATTTCCTTATTTTCTCTTTCTGATCTTTTGTTGTTAGTGTTTAGAAATGTAACATATTTCTGTGTATTAATTTTGTATCCTACAAATTAACTAGAATCATTGATGAGCTCTAGTAGTTTTCAGGTAGCATCTTTAGGATTTTCTATGTATAGTATCATGTCATCTGCAGTGACAGTTTTACTTCTTTTCCAATTTGGAGACTTTTTATTTCTTTTCTTCTCTGATTGCCATAGGTAGGACTTCCAAAACTGTTGACTGAAAGTGGCGAGAATGGATATCCTTGTCTTGTTCCTGATCTTAAAGGGAATGCTTTAAGCTTTTCATCATTGAGTATGATGTTAGCTGTGGGTTTGTCATATATGGCCTTTATTATGTTGAGGTAGGCTCCCTCTCTGCCCACTTTCTGGAGAGTTTTTATCATAAATCGGTGTTGAATTTTGTCAAAAGCTTTTTCTGCATCTGCTGAGATGATCATATGGTTTTTATTCTTTAATTGTTAATGTAGTATATCACTGATTGATTTTCAGATATTGAAAAATTCTTGCATCCCTGGGATAAATCCCCCTTGATCATGGTGTATGATCTTTTTTAAAAAAATCAATTAATTTATTTATTAGTTGTGTTGGGTCTTTGTTGCTGCACATGGGCTTTCTCTAGTTGCCGTGAGCAGGGGCTGCTCTTCGTTGTGGTGCGCAGGCTCCTCATTGCCGTGACTTCTCTTGTTGCAGAGCACAGGCTCTAGGTGTGTGAGCTTCAGTAGTTGCAGCATGTGGGCTCAATAGTTGTGGCTCAGGGGCTCTAGAGCACAGGCTCAATAGTTGTGGCCCATGGGCTTGGTTGCTCTGCGGCATGTGGAATCTTCCCAGAGCAGGGATTGAACCCATGTCCCCTGCATTGGCAAGTGGATTCTTAACCACTGCATCACCTAGGAAGTCCAGTGTATGATCCTTTTAATGTATTGTTGGATTCGGTTTGCTAGTATTTTGTTGAGGATTTTTGCATCTCTGTTCATCAGTGATGTTGACCTGTAATTTTCTTTGTTTGTGGTTATCTTTGTCTGATTTTGGTATCAGGGTGATGGTGGCCTCATAGCATGAGTTTAGAAGTGTTCCTTCCTCTGCAGTTTTTTGGAAGAGTTTCAGGAAAATAAGTGTTAATTGTTCTCTAAATGTTTAATAGAATTCACCTGTGGAGCCATCTGGTCCTGTACTTTTGTTTGTTGGGAGTTTTTAAATCACAGATTCAATTTCATTACTTGTAATTGGTCTGTTTATATTTTCAATTGCTTCCTGGTTCAGTTTTGAGAGATTGTACCTTTCTAAGAATTTGTCCATTTCTTTTAGGTTGTCCATTTTATTGGCATATAATTGCCTGTAGTAGTCTGTTATGGTCCTTTGTATTTCTGTGGTATTGGTTGTAACTTTTTCATTTCTAATTTTATTGATTTGGGCTTTCTCCCTTTTTTTCTTGATGAGTCTCGCTAAAGGGTTATAAATTTTGTTTATCTTTTCAAAGAACAAGTCTTGAGTTTCATTGATCTTTTCTATTGTTTTCTTCATCTCTATTTTATGTATTTCTGCTCTGATCTTTATGATTTCTTTCCTTCCACTAACTTTGGGTTTTGTTCTTTTTTCTGTAGTTGCTTTAGGTGTAAGTTTAGGTTGTTTATATGAGATTTTTCTTATTTCTTGAGGTAAGCTTGTATCACTATAAACTTCCCTCTTATAACTGATTTTGGTGTGTCCTATAAGGTTTCAGATCATCATGTTTTTGTTTTCATTTGGCTCTAGGTATTTTTTGATTTCCCTTTTTCTTTCTTCAGTGATCCATTGGTTGTTTAGTAACATATTGTTTAGCCTCCAGGTGTTTGTCTTTTTTTGCCGTTTTTTTCCTTGCAGTTTAATTCTAATATCATAGCATTGTGGTCGGAAAAGATACTTGAAATGATTCCAGTTTTCTAAAATTTACCAAGGCTTGCTTTGTGGCCCAGCATGTGATTTATCCTGGAGAAAGTTCCATGTGCACTTGAGAAGAATGTGTATTCTGCTGTTTTTTGGATGGAATGTTCTATAAATGTCAATTAAGTCTATTTGGTCTAATGTGTCATTTAAGGCCTACATTTCCTTATTTTCTGTCTGGATCATCTGTCCATTGATGAAAGTGGGGTGTTAAAGTCCCCCACTATTATTGTGTTACTGTCCATTTCTTCTTTTATGGATGTTAGCATGTACTTTATATACTGAGGTGCTCCTATGTTAGGTGCATATATATATTTATAATTGTTATATCTTCTTCTTGGATTAATCCCTTGATCATTGTGTACTGTCCTTCTTTGTTGTTTCTAACAGCCTTTATTTTAAAGTCTATTTGGTCTGATATGAGTACTACTCCAGCTTTCTTTTGATTTACATTTGCATGGAATATCTTTTTCCATCCCATCACTTTCAGTCTGTATGTGTCTCTGTATCTGAAGTGGGTCTCTTGTAGGCAGCATATATATAGGTCTTGTTTTTGTATCCATTCAGCCAGTCTGTGTCTTCTGGTTGGAGCATTTAATCTGTTTACATTTAAGGTAATTATTGATATGTATGTTCTTATTTGTCATTTTGTTAATTGTTTTGGATTTGTTTCTGTAGGTCTTTTTTCTTCCTTTCTTCCTTAGTTCTCTTCTCTTGTGATTTGATGGTTCTGTTTAGTGTTTTATTTGGATTCTTTTTTCTTACATGTTTGTATATCTATTATACATTTTTGGTTTGCAATCACCATAAGGTTTTGATATGGCAGTGTGTATATACACACACACACACACACACATATATATGATTGATATATATATATCTACACACACACACACATACATGATTGTTTTCAGCTGCTGAGCTCTTAATTTCAAATGTATTTCAAATATCCTGCATTTGTACTCTCTTCCTCTCACACTTATTCATTTAGATATCATATTTGTATGTGGATGATTTCCTGCCTTTACTGTATGTTTGCCTTTCCTGGTGAGCTTTCCCATTTTGTAATTTTCTTGTTTCCAGTTGTGGCCTTTTCTTTTCCACCTAGAGAATTTCCTTTAGCATTTGTTGTGAAACTAGTTCGGTGGTGCTTAATTCTTTTAGATTTTGCTTGTCTGAAATGCTTTTGATTTCTCCATTGAATCTGAATGAGAGCCTTGCTGGGTAGAGTATTCTTGGTTTTAGGTTTTTACCCTTTTATCACTTTAAATGTATCATGCCACTCCCTTTGGCCTGCAGAGTTTCTGCTGAAAAATCAGCTGCTAACCATAAGGGAATTCCCTTGTACATTATTTGTTGCTTTTCCTTTGTTGCTTTTAATATTTTCTCTTTGTCTTTAATTTTCATCAATTTGATTATTGTATCTTGACATATTCCTCCTTTGATTAATCCTGCCTGGGACTCTCTTCATTTCCTGCACTTGAGTGAGTGTTTTCTTTCTCATATTAGGGAAGTTTTTAGCTATTATCTCTTCAGATATTTTCTCAGTCCCTTCCTCTCTCTCTCCTCCTTCTGGGACCCCTATAATGCGAATGTTGGTGTGTTTAATTTTGTCTCAGAAGTCTCTTAAACTATCTTCTTTTCACTGTTTTTTCTTTATTCTGTTCTGCAGCAGTGATTTCCCACTTTCTGTCTTCCAGCTCACTTATTTGTTCTTCTGCATCATTTATTTTTCTATTGATTCCTTCTGGTGTATTTTTTCAATTATTGTATTCTTCAGCTCTGTTTGGTTGTTCTTTATATTTCCTAATTCTTTATTAAAAGTTTCTTGTATCTTCTCACACTGTGCATCTATTCTTTTTCTGAGATCTTGGATCATCTTTACTATCATTATGCAGAATTCTTTCTCTGGTAAATTGCCTATCTCTACTTCACTTAGTTGTCCTTTGGGATTTTATCTTACTCGTTTGTCTGGAACAAATTTCTGTATTTGCAGACTAAGTTCCACAGGCTGCCTGATTGTACTATTCTTGCTTCTGGTGTCTGCCCCCTAGTGGGTGAGGCTGGTATAGACACTTGTGCAGGCTTCCTGGTGGGAAGGACTGGTGCCTGCCTGCTGGTGGGTGGAGCTGGGTCTTGGCCTTCTGGTGGGCAGGGCCATGTCAAGGGGTGTGTCTAGAGGTGGCTGTGGGCTCAGAAAGTCTTTAGGCAGCATATCTGCTGATGGATAGGACTGTTATTTGGCCTGAGGCACCCCTGTACTGGAGCCTACAGGCTGTTGGTTGGGGCCAGGTCTTGGTGCTGATGACCCAAACAAGATGTCTGCCTCCTTGAGAGTTCACGTAGCTGCACACTCCCCCACATCTCCACCACCAGTGTCCATGTCCCCAGGGAGAGCCACAGCCACAACCCCCTCTCCTGGAGACCCTCCAAGACCAGCAGGTACATCTGGCCCAGGCTCCTATGAAGTCACAGCCTTTGCCCTGAATCCCAGTAAATGTGAGACCTTGTGTCCAACTCCTGCAATCAAGCCCTGCTGGCCTTCAAAGCCAAGTACCTTTGGGGCTCCTGCCTCTGATGTCAGACCACCAGGCTGGCGAATCTAATTGCCTCTCCCTCCAGCTTCCCATTGGTAACCACTAATTTGTTTCCTATATGTCTGTGAATCTGTATCTGTTTTGTTATATTCATTTATTTTATTTTTTAGATTCCACATATAACTGATCATATACAGTGTCTTTCTTTCTTTGTCTGATTTATTTCACTACACATAATACCATCCAGTTCCATCCATGTTAAAGCAAATGGCAGAATTTCATTCTTTTTTTTTTTAATGGCTGAGTAATATTCCATTATATATGTAAACCACATTTTCTTTATCCATTCGTCTGTCACTTAGGTGGTTTCCGTATCTTGGCTATTGTACATAATGCTGCTATGAACATTGAACTGCATATATCTTTTCAAATTAGTGTTTTCATTTAACATGGATATATACCCAAGAGTGGAATTGCTGGATCATATGGTGGTTCTATTTTCAGTTTTTTGAAGAACCTCCATAATGTTTTCCATAGTGGCTGCACCAGTTTGCATTCCCATCAACAGTGTACTAGGGTAACCTTTTCTCCACATCCTTGCCAACATTTGTTATTGGTGGTGTTTTTGATGATAGCTATTCTGACAGGGTGAGGTGATACCTCATTGTGGTTTTGATTTACATTTCTCTGACTACCAATGTTGAGAAACTTTTCATGTGCCTGTTGGCCATCTGTATGTCTTCTTTGTTAAATATCTGTTCAAATCTTCTGCCTATTTTCTAATTGGGTTTTTTTTTTTGATATTGAGTTATATGAGCTATTTATGTATTTTGGATATTAACCCCTTATCAGTCATATCATTTGCAGATATTTGCTTGCTTTCAATAGGTTGTCTTTTCTTTTTGTCAAAGGTTTCTTTAGCTGTGCAAAGGCTTTTAAATTTAATTAGGTGCCGTTTGTTTCTTTTTGCTTTTGTTTCCTTTGCCTTAGGAGACAGAGCCAAAAAAAATATTCCTGTGATTTATGTTAAAGAGTGTTCTGCCTGTGTTTTCCTCGAGGAGTTTTATGGGTTTCAGCCTTATTTGTCATTAACTCAGAATTTGTTTTTTTTTATGATGTTAGAGAATGTTCTAAATTTATTCTTTTACAACTAGCTGTCCAGTTTTCCCAGCACCACTTACTGAAGAGACTGCCTTTTCCCCATTGTGTATCCTTGCCTCCTTTGTTGTAGATTAATTGACCATGAGTTTATGGGTTTATTTTGGGTCTCTCCATTGTGTTCCATTGATCTATGTTTCTGTTTTTGTACCACTACCATCCTGTTTTGATTACTGTACCTTTGTAGTATAGTGTGCAGTTGGGGAGTGTGATACCTCCAGCTTTGTTCTTTTTTCTCAAGATTGGTTTGGTAATTAGGGGTCTTTTTGGTTCCATATAAATTTTAGGGTTAACTGTTCTAATTTTGTGAAAAATGTGGGTAATTTAATAGGGATTGAATTAAATCTGTAGATTGCTTTGGGTAGTATGGCCCATTTTAACACTATTAATTCTTCCAGTCCAGGAACGTGAAATATCTATTTGTATCATTTTAAATATCCTTCATCAGTGTTTTATACTCTTCAGATTATACATCTTTCACCTCCTTGGTTAAGTTTATTCCTAGGTATTTTATTCTGTTTCATGCAATTTTAAGTGGGATTGTTTTTATTGCTTTCTCTTTCTGATAGTTGATTATTAGTGTTTAGAAAAGCAATAAATTTCTATATGTCCATCTTGTATCCTGCAACTTTACTGAATTCATTTATTAGTTCTCATAGTTTTTTGGTGGGACTTTAGAATTTTCTATATAAAATATCATGTCATCTGCAAATAGTGACATTTTTACTTCCTTTCCAATTTGGTTGCCTTTTACTTCTTTTTCTTGTGTGATTGCTATGGCTAGGACTTCCAATACTATGTTAAATGGGAGTGACGAGAGTGAGCATCCTTGTCTTGTTCCTGATTTTAGAGGAAAAGCTTTGGCTTTTTACTATTGAGTATGATGTTAGCTGTGGGTTTGTCATAAATTGTCTTTATTATGTTGAAATATATTTCCTCTATACCAACTTTGATGCAAGTCTTTATCATGAATGGAAGTTGAATTTTGTCAAATGCTTTTTCTGTGTCTGTTGAAATGATCATGTGATTTTTATCCTTCCTTTTGTTAATGTGGTGTATCCATTGACTTGTGGATATTGAACTATTCTTGCATCCGCAGAATAAATTCCACTTGATCATGATGTATGATCATTTTTATATATTGTTATATTCAGTTTGCTAATATCTTTTGAGGATTTTTGCATCCATATTCATCAGAGATATTGACCAGTAATATGCTTTTTTTTGGTAATGTCTTTTTCTAGATTTGATATCAGGGTAATGGTGGCCTTGTAGAATGAATTTGGGAATGTTCCTTCTTCTTTTATTGGAATAGTTTGTGATGCGAGGTATTAGCTCTTCTTTTATATTTGGTAGAATTTTCCTGTGAAGCCATCTGTTCCTGGACTATTGTTTACTGGGAGTTTTTTGAACAGTAATTCAATTTTACTACTAGTCTGTTCAGTTTGTACAGTTCTTTCTGATTCAGTCTTTGAAGATTTTGTGTTTCTAGGATTTTTATCCATTTCTTCTAGGTTGTTCACTTTGTTGGCATATAACTGAAATATTCTCTTATGATTTTTTATATTTCACTGATATTGATTGTAATCTTCTCTTTCCTATCTTATTTCAGTTATCTCTCTTTTTTTCTTTTTTAAATATTTTATTTACTTATTTATTTTTATTTTTGGCTGTGTTGGGTCTTCCTTGCTGTGAATGGGCTTTCTCTAGTTGCAGCGAGCAAGGGTTACTCTTCATTGTGGCATGCAAGCTTCTTATTACAGTGGCTTCTCACTGTGGAGCATGGGCTCTAGATGTGCAGGCTCAGTAGTTGTGGCACATGGGCTTAGTTGCTCTGTGGCATGTGGGATCTTCCTGGCCCTGAGATCGAACCCATGTCCCCTGCATTGGCAGGTGGATTCTTAACCACTGCACCACCAGGGAAGTCCTCTCTTTTTTTTCTTAATGAGCCTAGCTAAAAGCTTATCAATTTTGTTTATGTTTTGTAAAAAAATTAGCTCCTAGTTTCATTGATCTTTTCTAATTTTTTTGTCTCTATTTTATTCATTTCCTCTCTGATCTTTATTATTTCTTTACTTGTGTTGACATGGGCTTTGTTCTTTTTCTAATTCATTTAAATGGAAGATAGGTTGTTTTCTCGAGATTTTCCTTGTATGCTCAGGTATGCATGTATTATTTTATTTTTCCCTCTTATATCTGCTTTTGCTGCATCCCATATGTTGTGCAAAGTTGTGTTTTTGTTTTTGTCTCAATTTTTTCTGATTTCCTCTTTGATTTCTTCATTGACCCGTTGTTCCTTTTATTAACATGTCATTTAGGCTCCATGTGTTTGTGTTTTTCCAATTTTTCTTCCAGTAATTTGTTTCTAGTTTCATACTGTTGTGGTTGAAAAAAAAAGCTTGATGTAATTTCAGTTTTCTTATATTTATTGAGACTTGTATTTTGGCCTAGCATGTGATCTATCTTGGAGAATGTTCCATGTGCACTTGAAAAGAATGTGTATTCTGCTGTTTTTGGATGGAATGTCCCATACATATCTATTAAGTCCAACTAGTCTAATGTGTCATTTAAGACCACTATTTCCTTATTGATTTTCTGTCTGTATATCTGTCCATTGACGTAAATGGGGTGTTGTAGTCTCCTACTATTATTGTCAATTTCTTCTTTTTATGTCTGTCAATATTTGCTTTCCATATTTAGTAGCACCTATATGAAGTGCATATATATTCATGAATGTTATATTCTCTTCTTGTATTGATCACCATATCATTATATAATACCCTTCTTTGTCTTTTTTTATAGACTTTCTTTTAAAGTCTAATTTGTAAGATATGAGTATTGCTACCAGCTCTCTTGTCATTTTCATTTCCATGTTATATCTCCTTCCATCCCTTCACTGTGTGTCTTTAACTCTAGAGTCTCTTGCACATAGATGGGTCTTGTTTATCCAGTCATCCACTGTGTGTCTTTTGATTGGAACATTTAGTCCATTGACATTTAAAGTGATTATATATAGGTATATGTACTTAATTGCCATTTTGTTACTTGTTTTCTGGTTGTTTTTGTCATTCTCTACTCTTTTCTTCTTCTTTTAGTTTCTTCCCTTGTGGTTTGATGATTTTCTTTAGTGGTATGCTTGTGTTACTTTCTCCCTGTTTATTGTGTATTTATTGTAGGATTTTGAATTGTGGTTACCTTAGGGTTCATATATGTTGACATATATATCTATTTGTTTTAAAATGGTAGTCATTTAAATTCAAATACATTCTAAGGGATCTACATTTTTTTACTCCCCTCCCCTACATTTTGTGTATTTGATGTCATATTTTACATCTTCATGTTTATCCCTTAACTGTTTATTGTAGTTATAGTTTATTTTCCAATTTTTGTCTTTTAATCTTTGTGCTAGCTTAAGTGATTGATTCACAGCCTTTACTGTATATTTGCCTTTACTTGTGAGGTTTTTCCTTTCCTGTAAATTTTTACATCTTGTCATAGCCTTTTTTTTTTTTTTTCCACTTGGAGAAGACCATTTAAGACTTCTTTTAGGGTTGGTTTCAGTATTGATGAACTTTTTTAGTTTTTCCTTATCTGAGAAGTTCTTTGTCTCTCTTTTAATTCTGAACATTAATCTTGCTTGGTAGAGTATCCAAGGTTGTAGATTTTTCCCTTTCAGCACTTTAAATATGTCATGCCATTCCCTTCTGGCCTGCAGAGTTTCTGCAGAAAAATCAGCTGATAGACTGATTTTTGGGTGTTCCTTTGTACGTGACTCTGTTTTTCTCTTGCTGCCTTTAAATGCTCTCTTTGTTTTTAACTTTTACCATTTTTAATTATAGTACATTTTGGTGTGTGTCTCTTTCAGTTCATCTTGTTTGGGATACTCTATGCTTACTGTACCTGGATATATGTTTCCTTCTAAAGGTTCAGGAAGTTTTCAGCCATAATTTCATCAAATACATTTTTGACCCTCTTTCTCTCTCTTCTCCTTCTGGAACCCCTTTAATGTGAATGTTAAGCATGCCTGAAGTTGTCTTAGAGGTCCCTTAAACTGTTCTCATATCTTTAAAATTTGTTTCTCTTTTTACTGTTCTGATTGGGTGTTTTCCATTATTCTATCTTCCAGATCACTTATGTGTTCTTCTCTATTACGTAGTCTTCTGTTAATTCCTTCTAGTGTGCTTTTCATTTTAGTTATTGCATTCTTCAGTTCTGTTTTTTTAATTGTCTAGTTCCTTGTTAAAATTCTCACTGTGCTCATCTATTCTTTTCCGTAGTTCAGCTAGCATTCTTATTACTAATGCTTTGAACTCTTTATCTGGTAAATTTTCTCTTTCATTAGTTGTTTTCTCAGGTTTTTTTCTTTGTTCTTTCATTTTAAAGACATTCCTTTGTTTTCTCCTTTCACTTAACATTTCCTGTCTCTGTGAGTTTAGGTGAAACAGTTACCTATCTCAGTCTTGAAGGGTTGTACTTGTGTGGGAGCATGTCTATGCATTCTGCGTGTGCCCAGTAGTTTTGGTGTGAGAGCTGGATCTGAAGTGAGCATGAGTTATGTCTTCCCCCAGGGTGTGCTGTCTGGTATCTACCTTGGTGCATGGTGGGACTTGGGATGGAGGGGCTAGAGCCAGAGCCACATGTGAGCTGGAGCTTCTTCTATGCTGAGTGGTCATCACTACTACAGCAGGGGTGGGGTCTTGTCCCAAGGTGCTGGAGCAGGGGTGGGATCCAGGCTGGCTCTTTTCCCTCTAAGTGTGTGCTCTTCTCTCTCCCAGCAATTGCACTTTTGCCCTGGGGGATACAGTGCCAAAGCAGAAGGGCTACAAAGGGGACCTGGTGTGGGTCAGGGTGCACACTGGGACAGTCCCAGAATGCTGGTCAGCTATAGAGAGCTCCTGATCCACTGTCTCTGTGAGTGCCAGCAAAGGCCTCCCTTGCCCCATTTATACCCAGTGTTGGGTGTGGGCCAGCTCAGCCCCCAACTGCACACTCTCCTCAGCAGTGGCAGCTTTCAACCTAGTGGGAAGCTCTCCAGAGGTAGAGGGGCTGGGCGCATACTAGGTGGTTTCATGAAACCATCTGGAATTCTGGGGCGGTTTTAATCTCCATCCTATACCTCATTCCGGGAGTAAGCAAGCTTGTGTCACAAGCCGGGACTAGGTTTCTTACAGCTCTCCTCAGAGTCCTGTTGGTTTTCAAACCAGTTAACAGGACTCGTCTCCTTCAGGAACCACTGTAATATGAATGTCAGAACTTTGGACCCCAGGGCTGAGGTAACCAGTATGTGGTTTGAACCACTCATTCCCCAGGGAGGATCTCCTAGTGGTGATACCCCCTCCTCTTCTATGGGCCCATGTCCTGAGCCAATAGCTCTCTTCCCTTCCTACCTGACTCGTGTGGATCTTTCTTTTACAGCTTTTGTTTTACAAGACTATTTCTGTCCATTTCCAATTTGTTTTTAGAGAGAATTGCTCCACATTATGGATGTATTTTTGATGTGTTTGTGGGGGGAAGTGAACTCAGCATCTTCCTATCTATTCTGCCATCTTGATCTCCTCTCCTCCATCCTTTTACTTTCAACCTCTTTGTGTGTTTGTATCTTAAGTGAGTGTTTTGTGGATAGCATATAGATCAACTATGCTTTTTTATCCACTCTGTCAGTTTCTATTAATTGGAGAGTTCTGTCCATTTACATTTAAAGTAATGGACAATAAAGGACTTCAGCTGGTTTAACTATTTTTTTTTGGTATGTCTTACAGGTTTTTATCCTCCCCTGCCCCCTTTTTTTACCTTTATGTATATATTTTTGTTATTTTCTTATTGGTTACCTTAGGGATTACAATTAAAGTCTTAACCTTATAACAACCTAGTTTGAATAATACCAACTTTGTTTCAATAGCGTAGGAATACTCTGCTCCTGTATTTTTCCATCCCTCCTCATTTGTGTTGTTTTTGCACAAGTTGCATCTTTATGCATTGTGTGCCCATCCACATAGATTTATAATTATAATCTAATGCATTTGCCTTCTAAATTATATAGGGGAAAAAAGCAATTAAAATGAAAAGTACAATAGTATTGGCTTACGTATTTAGCTATGTAGTTACTTTCTTTACTTTGTCTCATGGCTTTGGGTTACTGTCTATTATCCTTTCATTTCAGCCTGAAACTAAAGTTTTTCCTTTAGCATTTCTTTCTTTATTTTTTAATTAATTTTTTTTCTTTTGGCTGCGTTGGGTCTTTGTTGCTGTGCATGGGCTTTCTCTAGTTGTGGCAAGTGGGGGCTACTCTTTGTTGTGGTGCATGGGCTTCTCAGTGCAGTGGCTTCTCTTGTTGCAGAGCATGGTCTCTAGGCACGTAGGCTTCAATAGTTGTGGCTCATGGGCTCTAGAGCACACGCTTAGTAGTTGTTGAGCACTGGCTTAGTTGTTCCACCTCACATGGGAACTTCCCAGACCAGGGCTTGAACCCACGTCCCCTGCATTGGCAGGCGGATTCTTATCCATTGCATCTGCAGGGAAGTCCCCCTTTAGCATTTCTTGTGGGGCAAATCTTGTAGTAACAACATGCCTTAGTTTTTGTTTATCCAGAAGTGTTAATTACTTCTTCATCTTGAAGGATCATTTTGCTGAATGTAGAATCTTGGTTGACAGTCTTTTCTTTCTGTACTTTGAGTACTTTTTCCTGTCCTTCTCTTTCTCTTCTCCTTGATACGCTCTTTATATTTTCCTTCATTCTTTTTTTTTTCTTTCTGTTTCTCAGACTTGATAATTTCAGTTATATGGTCTCCAGTTTGCTGATTCCTTATTCTGCCTGCCCAAATGTGCTTTTGAGCTTCTCTACTGGAATTTTAGTTTTAGTTATTGTACTTTTTAGTTCTAATATTTCAGCTCTAATGTTTGGTTCCAGTTATAGCTTCTCTCACTTTCTTGCTATTCTCATATTGTTCACTCATCATTTTCCTGGTTTCCTTTTTCTCTTTGAACATATTAAAACAGTTGATTTAAATTGTTTATTTTGTAAGTGCAGTGTCTAGACTCCTTCAGGGACGGTTTCTGCTAATGAATTTTCCCTTTGCATGGATCGTACTTCTCATTTTCTGTGTAAAGATTTGTGATTTCTTGTTGAAAACTGGACATCTGAATATTATAGGTGATAACTCTGGAAAACAGATTCTCCCTTTCCCCAGCATTTGCTGGTTTTATTTACTGAAGGCTTAGCTAGTGGTCATTTTTTTTTTCAAATTATATTCCATTATAGGTTTTTAAAAGATAGGTGTGATTCCCTGTGTTATACAATAAATCCTATTGCTTATTTACTTTATGTATAGTTTGTATCTGTTAATACTTCTAATTTGTCCCTCCCCAAGAATTTCTTGATTTTTCTAGGTCTTTTATAGTTCCATCTGCATTTTAGAGACGGCCTGTATATTTCCACAAAACAGCCTTATGGGATTTTGATTCCAATTGTATTGAGTCTGTTGAGCATCTGGGTAAGACTTGATACCTTAACAGTACCGAGTCTTTCTATAAACATTGCATTTCTTCGTTTATGTCTTTAATTTTCTCTCAGCAAAGTTTCGTACTTGTCAGTGTAAAGGTGTTAGGCGTCTTTCATTAAATTTACCCTGAGATAGTCGATATTTTGGAATGTGGTTGTAAATTTTATTGCTTTAAGATTTCCTCTTACAGTTATATGTTGGTAATATATAGGAATATGGTCGTTTTCTGTACCTTGTATCCTGCAATCTTGCTAAATTGCTTCTTAGTTCTAGAAATTGGTTTGTCTGCTCTTTTTTGGGTTTTCTCCATACACAATCTTATCATCTGCAAATAAGGATGGTTTTACTTTTTCTTTTGCAGTCTTGGCCCTTATTCCTTTTCTTTTATTGGCTGGAACAGTCCACACAGCGTTAGCTAAGGGGCAGGGGGAACCTTGGGCAAAGTACATTTGGCATTTCACCATTGGCACAGGGTTGGCTCTGGGTTCTGCAGAGGCCCTTCCAATGGAGGAGGCACCTCTGGCTTCAGCAGCTGTGCTTTCCATGAAGCAGTGTGGAACTCCTCAGACACCCTCCCTGCATCTGTGGGGAGCATCACGTGGAATTCTCCCTTGGAGTGTAACTTTGCTGAGATGCAGCGATTTCTAGTGGGACAACATCATTGTATTCCTGGGGGAAACCTCACTTGCTTCTGATCTTTTAACCTTTTTATAGCTGCTTTTTTAACCTTTTTAACCGTTTTTATAGTTGCTTGGTTAGATCTGCCAACATTTTGTCTAGAGGGTTTGAAGGCTGTTGTTCCATAACCTCTTTCCTTGCAGTAGCCTCATCAGGTCTCTGCATCACAGCCATGCCAGTCTCACCAACTGTCACAGCTCATTTTCCAGTCCTTTTGCTGCTTCCCCTCTGGGGCTGCACCTGAGGTGCAGAGAGCAGAGGGGCTGCCCTGCCTCCTCCTGCTCTCTGGGCACACAGCCCTGCATGGCTCCCAGCTATTCTGGTCCTCCCATAAAGGCACTGACCAGGCAAGCAGGAGGCCCTTGGGTTGGGGTGTGTGATCCCCTCACTGCGACTTCAGGGGTCAGGTCCTGCGGGGTCTGCTTTGAAGCCCACTCTGGCCTGTGGACAGTCAGGGCATGTGGCCCAGAGGTGGGCAGGCTGGAGAATTGTGTAATGAGAGAGGTACAGTGGCTGCCTCCCAGCCCCACACTTTCACTCTGGTGTCAGCCATTAAAAGGTGCCCCATGGCAAGTCCTGAGACCACCCTCTCCTGAGGATGGAGAAACTGCGGGGGCCCTCAAGGCCACTCAGGGAGGCTAGCTGATTGAAGCCATGTTTCTTGTCTCGTAGATGAACACGTCTCGAACAGCAGTGGGGACGCCATGTCTGGCCCTGGCGCCCAGCCCTCTACCCACCGCGGTCATTCCTGGAGCTGCCTCAGCCCAGCCTGTGCCCGTGCCAGGTACTGCCCTCTCCTGCCTTCCAGCCCCGCCCTATGCACTGCCTTTGGGCCAGTATGGAAGCCTGATCCCAGCTCCAGTGTCCTGGGGGCCCTGGGCAGCCCAGGAAGGCAGCCGGAGCCTCGACAGGGGGCCAGGCTTGGGTGCAACAGGTGCACCCGCACTCCCCGTGTTCTTGCGACCGCCTATGGTCAGCATGCCCGGCCCCAGGCTGCGGATCACGTAGCTCCTCTGTGTCACCACTTGCCAGGTGGAACACACGGAACGGAACAGCCTGGAGGAGCTGGGCTGTGGTTTGGCCTCCGAGTCCTTCCCCGCCTGCCCGTGGGTGCCCAGCCAGGGGGCTGGCCTGGGGGTGCCCAGCCAGGGGGCTGGCCTGGGGGTGGCAGTCCTCACTTCCTTTACTGCTCAGACCTTGTTCCCTCTTAGGTTCCCGTGGTCTACACTTGCTGTCTTTGCACTCACTTCCTGTACTTGAATCGATGGTTAGAACATTGTAATCACCCTGCAGAAGTACAGTGCCTTGAATTCCAGCTTTTCCATTTCCTGATGGAAAGAGATGTTTTAAAAAATGGTGTATCAGAAAAGGTGTATTTCACTTACAGTTGGCTTGTGCATTGATATCACTATTTCCCATTGTAAGTTGCAGAGATATGAATGGTTTACAAATCTGAAGCTAAAGTCTGATCTTTACTTTTCTGTTGTACATGCTTTAAAAAAAAAAATTGAACGGGTGACCTGGAATATTGAAGAGTTGCAAATGGTAGAGGAGCTCTGCTTTGTACTCATAAGACGAAGTCTCTCCAGCTGTATGGTCATGGATAGCAAGCAGGTGGACACACTCCCTCAACTGCAGTGCTCTGGGCACTGCCAGCAGACTGCCCAGGGATGCGTGGTCATTGGGGCAGCACATTGCTAATGGTAGTTGGTCTCTTAGCCAGGAATGTTAGCATCTGTGTTTGGCTGTATGGTACCTGCTGTAAAGTGCAAGGTAAGCAGACGCGCCCTCATGACCCAAATCCCGCAGGGCTGCTGTGAGTGTGGGGGAGGTAAAGGTGTCTGTCTGGTGCGGGAGCACAGGCGGGCCGCCTGCTCTGCAGAGGCAGCGTGGCCCCTTCTGCTCAGGGGGCCACCCACCCTCTTACTGGCCTGCCTTCCTTTTCTGTCATTTGCACTAAGGCCTGTGGTCACCTGGGTCTAGTTTTGCCATGTGTGCACAGGCTGCTCTGCCCACCTCTGGCCTCCAGACTGTTCTCCAAGGCCGCCCTGCTGGGGGTGGGAGGGTTCCTCTCCTGGAAATTTCAGTGATCTCATCCCAGACAGGCACCAGACAGCCCAGGGTGGGAGCTGAAGGCCCCACTCCTCACTGACCAAGATGTTTCCCATTTCCCACTGAGAGGCAGCTGGTAGGGCTGCCCAGCTGTGTGTTGTATAGTTCTGCTATACTTTGGGACTTCACTAGGACTGGCTGAATTATTTTGGTTTAAATATATTATTCCATCAATTCAGTTAGAATTGAATATTCTAGGTGATTATGCAGACTCTTCTGCCAGGGCATGATGCTATAGTAAGAGATTTCTGTTCTCTGTAATGTGCCCCTTGGTCCTTGGGTTGAGAATCACGTGCGCCTGGTTCCTGAGGGTGGTGGAGGCTGCCCTCTTCCCACTCCCCCTGCTATACCGGACATGTGGTGGTTTGGAGTCCTGGCCTTGTACATGAATGGTCAGTGGCACAGACTCCCCAAGACATTGTATACTTGAAGGAGAAAAATAAACATTTTTGCTTGAAAACAGTGTGGAACAACATCTTTTTCTTATCTCCTGTCCCCGTAAAAGCTGAACAGCCAGTCTCATAGGGAGCATGGGGTGGGTGGCCCTAGCAGGCAGCCCTGCTGTGTCCCTCTCAGTTCCACGCCTGCTGTCAACACCTTGCCCAGAAGGCCAGGCTGCCATGAGGGGCCTGGGGGCTGAGTGGCAGGTGTTGTCTTCCTGGCAGGAGCCTGGGGTGATTGACAGCTGAGCCAGCCTGGCTCAGAGGACGAGAGTGGGGTGTTGGGCTGGGGCCCCCATGTCAGCTATGTGGCTTCCAGCCTCAGTTGGCCTGTTCACTCAGCTTTTAATCTCTAAATGTGAACTGCGTTTAGATGTGCGGTGGGCTGTGCCCCATGGAGGGCGTGGGTCTCGTGGCCAACTAAACGGTGTCTCGGACCCTGTCCGTGTTGGCTGCGTCACAGAAAGCCAGTTTTGTGAGACCCACTCTGCACAGAGCTGGTTGGGGGGCTGGCCAGCTGCCCTGGGGTCACCTGAGGGGCTCTGCTGTCCTGCAGGTGCAGGGCCTTGCTGCAGGTTTGGGGAGGGCCCCCTGTGGGACTCAGCACGTTCTCCTGGCTCGTCAGCCCTGATGGCCTTACGCTCAGCAGCCCGGGCCCCTGCGTGCGTTCTGCATGCACTCAAGCTGGGGGTCGTGGTGCCTCCTGCCCTGCCCAGCTGGGGTGGCAGCCCTGGTCTGGTCATCCTGTGTTTCCACCGAGATGCAGTCAGACTTTGCGCCCCTAGCCACCTGCAGTGCTCCGCCTCGGCGCTGGCTCTGAGCAGAGGCCAGGGCAACTCCGGGGTGCTGCTCGGCTTGCTGTGCCCAAGGAGCCCCAGGTACCTCGCTCCCCAGAGCAGCAGGCAGGCATGCACTGGGAGGCCCTGCCTGGTCTGGGCGGTTGCTCAGTGTGGAAGGTGGCCAGAGGACAGAGGCAGCCTGGGATCTGTCTGCAGAGGGCCTGGGTCATGGTCCAGTGGCCCAGCCCTCCAAGAAGTGTGACCACTCTGGTGTCTCCATTACGACTTCCAGGGCCTCGTGTGACCGCGGCAGGCCTGTAATGAGCTGTGGCGGTTTTGTTTTCTAGATTCTGAAAGTGAGAAGCCCGACTGAGCCCAGGCAGGCCGACCCAGACCCAGACGCCAGGCCCCGTGTCATCTCACGCAGAGAAGGCGAGCCCACGCCTCGTGTCCGGTTCATGATGTTTTGTAACCACTTTCTAAGCATTTTTTATTCACAATTGGAAACACAAATGTAAGCAAGAATAAAACATATTTTGGGGGAAGCAGGACTTTGGTTTTTCAACCTCTCCTTTCGGGTGGTCCCCAGACAGGCAGGCAACCTGAGATGGTGGTACATGAATGAGGGTGTTGGAGAAACTCCTGGGACCACGCAGCAGGACGGGTCTGGAGGTAAGTACCCTTAGCTGAGGGGTTCTGCGTGTGGAGATGGACACTTTCTATGGGGCTTTATGGTACCCTGGGAAGCTCAGGGTCCCTGTGTCCAGATAGCAGCTGGGATGGGTCAGCCACGTGATGAGGTCCCACCTCTTGGAGAAGCAGCTGAGGCTGCAGATCTCATGCGGCCTGGCCCCAGTTTCCTAGCATCCTCCTCCTTCATTCCCAGGGCAGGCTCTATTCTATGCAGAGCCCCGGAGACATCAGACCTTGGAGGCTGAGCAGTCGTGCCCGCCTCTGGTGGCTTGGTTCTTTGCGCACACAGCTGCATTCGCTATGCTGCCCTGCAGGCTTCCTTCGTCCGTGTTGCCTGAAGGCTCATCATCAGTGCCCCAGGCACAGGACAGGCCTCCACAGTGGCTTGAAATGGCCCTTCCTCCAGAATCCACGTGCACCACTGGGAGTCGCCAGCCGCCGGTCTCAGACCCCTGGCTTCGGTGGGTGGCAGGATAGGACACTGGCCCTCACAGGGCTGCACCGTCATGATGGTCGGGTGTCCGAAGCACAGCGTGAAAGATGGGAAGCCTGCTAGTGGCCTCACAGGGTAACATGCGGTAGTAAAGTTGCAGCCTGGCCAGCAGGAATGGGGGCTTACCCTGTGGCCTGGGGTTTGGGGTAGAATTCAGAGGGTCCACTCATTGCGATGAGAAAATTGTATCTTCGTTTGCATTCATCTCTGACTGCAATTTAGTTTTTGCTGCAGTGAGGAATGTGGTGTCGGAGCAGCAGCACCTGGGGTATGTCACCCCTGGAGTCCACCGATGCTGTGTATGACATCGCAGTTCTCGCAGGCGTCCCCAGACGTCGTTTATGGTCCTTACACAAAATGCCAGCCCCCGAGACTCTGCTTCTGTCCAACTGGCTGATGAAAGCGTAGCAGCTCGGGCTTCCTGCTCCCCATAGCGTCCCAGAGGGTGTGCAGGTGAGGTTTGGGGGCGCGCTTGGGGGCTGCCCACCTCACCCCGGCCAGCTCTTGGTGCTGCTGCCCAGGCCATGTGGGCATGCCCGATGTGTGCTCTCTTCTGCGATAAAGTAGAGCAGCCAAATATTCTGCCAGACGTTAACAACATCGTGTGTTTTCATTGTGTTCATTTTGTCACTGTCTGTTTGTGGCTCCTGTTTTCAATTGATGGCAATAATGCACAGTTTACCTTTTCAGACAGCAAATTTATTTAAATCATTCCTTTTAAGCACGTAAGAATACAGGTGCTCATGGCGAAAATTCGAAGTAAATTAGTAGTAACTGAAGATAAAAGTAGCATGTGAGGAGATGGCTGAAGTTTGGAAACCCAGCAGGGGCTCACAGGTAGTCATAACAGCCCTTGGATGCGAACACCTAAGAGAGCCCAAGCTTCTGAGTAGGCAGCAGTCAGATTCCTTTACTAGGGGGTGTGTTTCTAGTGGGGCAAGGGGGAGAGGTTGGGATGAAGCACCTGGACAGATTGAATACCTGTTCACACCACAGCATCACTGAGCACTTCCCTACTTCCCCCAGCACATCTTTGGAGCAGGAGCTAGTGGGTAACTTACCTCCCGGGACCTCAAGTACAGAGTCTGCCTCACCCCAACTCTGGGAGCAGCCAGGTCCTCCCTGCAAATGGGGATGGCTCTCTGGCAGCAACTCAATTGCTGTATTGAGGCAGAGGGACAGGCCAGTGATGTTGGTCAAGCTGCCACCCCAGGGAGGATCCTGCATATTGGTCTCCTGGGGCCCTGCACGCCCAGCCTCATCCACTGCTCAGAAATGCCCAGCGGCTCTCCAGAGCCCCCAGGAAAACCTGAATCCCCCATGTTGAAGTCCAAAGCTCTCGGTGGTTGGCCACACCTGCCAGTCGTGCCCCTCAACTTCAGACTTGGCTGTTGGGACATGATTTGCCCACCCCAACTCTGCCCCTGGCTGCTCACAGTCCTGCAACATCCTTGGAATCCCCCCTCCACTGAGCTGTGTCACATGCTGGCAGGAACACCTCACCAGACCCCATAGCAGGTTTTGGGTGTGTGTCTCATGTGTCACACTTGGTTTTAAGCCTCCTGAGGGCAGAACTTAAGGGCATCTTCTGAATCCCACACCTTCCAGAAGAGTTGTCAATGAACACAGCTGCTGCACCATGGCAAGAAATAAAACTCTCCCTTTGAGTAGAAGTCTGCAGTAGCTGGTTGCTACTTAGAGGATTTCTGGGGTGGAAAAGACCCACCCTGTGCCTGGTTCCACCCTCACAGTAGCTTCCAGGCCTCCCAGGACAGGGACAGCAGCATCGTCCAGGTGTGTCCTGAGTTCCTCCCTCAGGGCCTTGGTGGTGAGCTGCAGGCTCTGCTTTTCGTTCTCATTCTGTCCCAGAGGGCTCTCCATAGCCCACTCTCCGGTGTCTGCTGTGGTACAGATGAGCCTCCACTCAGGTTGAACAGCTTCAAATCTGAAATGTGCCCTTTTTTTAAAGGGCTGGTTGATTCTCCGTGACCCAGGAAAACTTGGAGAAACAAAAGTAAGTGTCCCCAAGGGTTCTAAGTGACAGGTTATGCTATTCTAGCACTGTATTTCCAAGTCATAAACAATTTCATACTCTAGCCTGGGAGCCCAGCCTTGATATTATATCCTTTCTTTGGGAAATAAAACCCATGGTGTCTTGGGCTGCAATAGCAGATTACCACAGACTGGATGGCTTAACAAATATTTATTGCTCACAGTTCTGGAGGCTGAAAGTCCAAGACCAAGGTGCTGGCAAGTAGGTTTCATCCTGAGGCCTCTTCTCTTGGTGTATAGGCACTGTCATCTCAGCGTGTGCCCACATGATCTCGTCTTTGTGTGCATGTGGAGAGAGAGCAAATGAGCTCCATTTTCTCTTCCTCTTCTTATAAGGACACGAATCCTATCATACCAGGGCCCCACCCTTATGACTTTATTTAATCTTAATTACCTCCATAAAGGCCCTTTCTCCAGATATAGTCACACTGGAGGTTAGAGCTTCAACATGAACTTTGGAGGGGGGACACAAACACCCAGTCCATAACACGTGGCTTACTAAATAATGTTAGTATGCCATCTGTTTGTAAGATGGAAACTACCTATACTTGTCTCTATTTGCACACACTTACTTTATTTTTTTAATAAATTTATTAATTTATTCATTTGTTGGATGAGTTGGGTCTTCGTTGCAGTGCATGGGCTTCTCACTGCAGTGGCTTCTCTTGTTGTGGAGCATGGGCTCTAGGCACGCATGCTTCAGTAGTTGTGGAACATGGGCTCAATAGTTGCGGCACGTGGGCTCTAGAGTGCATTCTCAGTAGTCGTGCGCACACATTTTAAAACTAAAATGAATACCAAATGTATATACAGGGAGAGAAAGAAGGAGGGAGGGGAGGTCAAGACACATTTGTGGCAGAAAACTGAAAGGAATCACCCACTGCACCTTTTGCTGGGTACCCATGAACTCATGGGGAGACAGGGAACCCCTCCCCAACCCTAAAACACCAGCATCATGGTCTGGAGGGACAATGTCCAGTGGTGAATAACACCAGGCCAGTTGCACAAGGCTGGTCAGTGCACCCAAGCTGAGGGCCACAGGGCTCTTGGTTTAGAACTCAAATGGACAGAACTGCAGAAAAGAGGAAAAGGGTAACAAAGGACAGATGAGATAAATAAAAATCAAATTATAAGATGATAAACGTAACCCTAACTATATCAATAGCCACATTTTGTAATGGTATGTAAATGGTCTGGTCACTTTGAGTAAAAGAAATTGTCACATTGAATTTAAAAAAAGACCCAATTTTATGTTGTGTACAATAAACATACTTTACATATTAAAACAAATAAGTTTGGGTAAAAGGATGGACCAAGATATACCATCCTAACATCAATCAAAAGGAAGCTAGAGTGACTATTAATATCAAATAACGCAGATTCCAGAGCAAGGCTTATTATGAGGGTAAAGATATCATTTCATAATGAAAACAGGTCAACTCACCAAGAAAGCATACAATTCTAAATGTTTCTACTGCTAATAACAACCTCAAAATGCAGAGGAAAACAGATAAAACTGCAAAGGGAAATAGACAAATTCACAATCACAGTCAGGTATTTGAATAAATGACAGAACAAATAGAAAGCCATTGTAATAGAGTCTGACTTCATTTTTGATGTCTGAGTGCTGACAGCTTTTAAGCCTCACCCTCCCTCTTCTCCTCTCCATATCTGGGTATGCTGATAAGAAGCCCTAGTGCTCCATCCCTTGGCATCATGGAGAATTCATGTTATAAGTGGAAGCCCTCATCTTGACCCTACACCCTAACCACCATAAAACCCCAAGTCAGTCTCCCTTCCCTGCCAGTCTCCTTTCCCCGCTCACTCAATCTGTTTTGGATCTTAAAGCCTCCTTATGTGAGTAATAAACCTTTTTATCCTCTCTCAGTGTGTGTGTGTGTGTGCGCGCGTGCGTGCGTGCGTGCGTGCACACACATATGTGTGCAACAGTCTTAATATCCAAACCAAATTTTGGGTGGAGGTCCCTCCTGTTTCTGTGAACTGAACACAACAATCACTAAGAATGTATAAGACTTGAACACCACTCTCAACGAGCTTGGCTTAACACTTCCAAAATTCCACCTGCAGCAGAGCACACGTTCTTTTATGTGTATGTGGTCCCTGTACCAAGATAAGCCAGATTCTGGGCCATTAAAATGAGTGACAATAAATTTTAAAGGATTCAAGTCATACAGACAACGTTCTCTGACAACAATGGAATTACATTAAAAGTCAAGAACAGATCTCTGGAAAACACCCGAATATTTGGAAATGAGGTAACACACTTCTCAATAACCCATGGATTAAAAAGGAAATCAAATGACAAATTAGGAAACAAACTGAATAAAAATGAAAATGAACTTCCCTGGTGGTGCAGTGGTTAAGAATTCCCCTGCCAATGTGGTGGACACAGGTTCGATCCCTGGTCTGGGAAGATCCCACATGCCACAGAGCAAATAAGCCTGTGTGCCACAACTACTGAGCCTACCCTCTAGGGCCCATGAGCTCAACTACTGAGCCCACGCACCACAACTATTGAGCCTGCACACCACAACTACTGAAGCCCACATGCCATAGAGCCCATGTGCCACAACTACTGAAGCCCATGTGTTCTAGGGCCCACATGCTACAACTACTGAGCCTGCATGCTGCAGCTACCAAAGCCCGCACTCCTAGAGCTCATGCTCCACAACAAGAGAAGCCATTGCCCTGAGAAGCCCGTGCACCACAATGAAGAGTAGCCCCCATTCACCACAACTAGAGAAAGCCCACATGCAGCAATGAAGACCCAATGCAGCCAAAAACAAACAAAAACCAAACACAAAACCAAAAACACATGTCAAAATTGGTGATTGCTGAAACAACACTTAGGAGGAAATTGATAGCACTAAGCCTATATTAGAAAAGAAGATCAAATTAATGACTTCATCTTCCACCTTAAGAAACTAACAGAGGAAGAAATTAAATCCAAAATAAGCATAAGAAATTGAATAATAAATATCAGTAAAAGAGAAAACAGGGAAACAATAGAGAATATTAAAGTAACCAAAAGCTAATACACAAAAAACTCAATAAAATTGAAAAACCCACACAGAAATCTCTTGCATTCCTATATACCAACAATGAAAGATCAGAAAGAGAGATTAAGGAAATAATCCCATTCACCATTGCAACAAAAAGAATAAAATACCTAGGAATAAACCTACCTAAGGAGACAAAAGACCTGGACTCAGAAAACTATAAGATACTGAAGAAAGAAATCATAGATGATATAAACAGATGGAGAGGTACCATGTTCTTGGATTGGAAGAATCAACATTGTGAAAATGACTATACTACCCAAAGCAACATACAGCTTAAATTCAATCCTTATCAAACTACCAATGGCAGTTTTCACAGAATTAGAAAGAAAAATTTTACAATTTGTATGGAAACACAAAAGACTACGAATAGCCAAAGCAATCCTGAGAAAGAAAAAACAGAGCTGGAGGAATCAGGCTCCCTGACTTCAGACTATACTACAAATCTACAGTCATCAAAGCAGTATGGTACTGGCACATGAACAGAAATACAGATCAATGGAACAGGATAGAAAGCCCAGAGATAAACCCACACACGGTCACCTAATCTACAACAAAGGAGGCAAGAATATACAATGGAGAAAAGACTGTCTCTTCAATAACTGGTGCTGGGGAAACTGGACAGCTACGTGTAAAAGAATGAAATTAGAACACAACCTAGCACCATACACAAAAATAAAATCAAAATGGATTAAAGACCTAAATATAAGGCCGGATACTATAAAACTTTTAGAGGAAAACATAGGGAGAACACTCTCTGATGTAAATTGCAACAATATCTTTTTTGACCCACCTTCTAGAGTAATGAAAATAAAAACAAAAATAAACAAATGGGACCCAATTAAACTTAAAAGCTTTTGCACAGCAAAGGAAGCCATAAACAATATGAAAAGACAACCCATAGAATGGGAGAAAATATTTGCAAACAAAGCAACCAACAAGGGATCAATCTCCAAAATATACAAACAACTCATGCAGTTCAATATAAAAAAAAAAAAACCCAATCAAAAGATGGGCAGATCTAAATAGACATTTCTCCAAAGAAAACATGCAGATGGTTTAAAAACACATGAAAAATGCTCAACATCACTAATTATCAGAGAAATGCAAATCAAAGCCACAATGAGGTACCACCTCACACTGTTCAGAATGGCCATCATCAAAAAGTCTATGAACAATAAATGCTGGAGAGGGCATGGAGAAAAGGGAACCTTCCTACACTGTCAGTGGGAATGCAAACTGGTACAGCCACTGTGGAGAACGGTATGAAGATTCCTGAAAAAATTCAAAACAGAGCTACCATATGATCCAGGAATCCCACTCCTGGGCATATATCCAGAGAAAACCATAATCTAAAAAGATACATGCACCCAAATGTTCACTGCAGCACTATTCACAATAGCCAGGACCTGTAAGCTACCTAAATGTCCGCCAAAAGAAGAATGGATAAAGATGTGATACATATATACAATGGAATAGTACTAAGTCATAAAAATGAAGGAAATAATGCCATTTGCAGCAACATGGATGGACCTACAGATTATCATACTGAGTGAAGTCGGACAGAGAAAGACAAATATCATGATACTGCTTATATGTGGAATCTAAAAAAAAGGTACAAATGAACTTATCTACAAAACAAAGAGTTACAGATATAGGAAATAAACATTTACTGGGAAGTAAGGGGGATAGGGATAAATTGGAAGATTGGGATTGATGCATACACACTACTACATATAAAATAGATAACTATTAAGGACCTACTGTATAGCACAAGGACCTCTACTCAATACTCTGTAATGTCCTATATGGGAAAAGAATCTAAAAAAGAGTGGATATGTTTATTTGTATAACAGATTCACTTTGCTGTACACCTGAAACTAACACAACATTGTAAACCAATTATATCCCAATAAACATTAAAAAAAAAACTGAAAAACTACTCGCTAGACTGAAAAAAGAAGACACAATTACCAATATCACAATGAGAGAGGTGACATCAAGAATGGTTGTTTCCATGGATATTAAAAGGACTTAAAGGACTCTTACAAACATCTTTATGCCAATAAATTTGATAACTTAGATGAAATGGACAAATTACTTGAAAGACACAAACCACCAAAGCTTACTTAAGAAGAAATAGACAAGCTGAGTTGCCCTGTATCTATGAAAAAAGTTTATTTTGTAGTTAAAAACTTTCTCACAAAAACAAAACTCCAGCTGCAGATGACTTCACTGGTGAATTCCTCTAGATAGTTAAGGGAGAAATAATGCCAATTCTACACAAACTGTTCCAGATTATTCTGCTGCCCCCATTCTATGCCCAAGACATTACAAAGACATAAACCTCCCCCTACAAAACCTAGAGACAAATATCCCTCATGAACAAAAATACAAAAATTCTAAACAAAATATTAGCAAATGGAACACAGTAATATGTGAAAAGGATAATACTTTTTTGACTAAGTAGGATTTGTCCCATGAATTCTTGGATGGTTCAACTTTCAACAATTAATATAACATTAACAGTTATGATAATACCAAAAACTATTAAATACTTAGGAATAATTCTGACAAAAGATGTGAAAGACTTAAGTAACCTATATTAAAATGAGAGAAGTTAAAGAAGACTCTAATAAATGGATAGATCTGGGTTGAAAGACCCAATGTTGTTAAAATGTCAATTCTCCTCCAAATTGATCTACAGATTCAATGCAATTCCAACCAAACCCCCAGGAGGACTTTTTGGGGGTAGATATGAAAAACTGATTCTAAAATTCATGTGGGAACACAAAGGACCTAGGACAGCCAAAGCAACGTTGAAAAAGAAGAAAGTTGTAGGGCTAACACTACCTGATTTCAAAACATATTATGAAGCAACAGTGACGAACATTGTGTGCTAATGGCGTAAAGATAGAATAATAAATGAATGAAACAAAAATAAGGAGTTCAGAAACAGACCTCATATATATGAACACCTGGTTTACAACAAAAGCACAAAGGCAAATCCATGAAGAAAGGGTGATCTTTTCAGCAAACGGTGCTGGAACAGCTGGATATCCATGTGTAAAAAAATAAACCATTCATCCATGTTCACCATATACAAAAATCAAATTTAAATGTATCATAGTCCCAAATATAAAACATAAAAGTGTAAGGCTTTGGGGAAAAATTAGAAAAATCTTTATGGCCTTGAGCCATGCAAAGATTTATTATATATAATGCCAGAAGCACAATACATTTTTTAAAATGGATGAATTGGAATTCATTAAAATTAAAACTTCTGTTCAAAAAGCACTCTTAAGAGAATAAGAAGACAGGCCCTAAACTGATACCTGATAAAGAACTTGTATTCAGACATAAAGAATTCTAAAAATGTGATAATAAAAACATAAATTTTTTAAAAAATGAGCAAAGGATTTAAAGAGATATGTCACCAAAGAAAAGTTACAGATGGCAAACAAGCACTTGAAAAGACTCTCAATATCATTAGCCATCACAAAAATATAGGTGAAAACCTCAGTGAGATGCCACTACACACTCAGTGAAATGGTTAAAACACCACGCCAAGCGCTAGTGAGGATGTGGAGGAACTGGAACTCTCACACTGCTGGTGGGAATGCAAAATGGTGCAAGTGCTTTGGGAAATATTTTGGCAGCTTCTTACAGAGTTAAGTGCATATTTACCCTAGGACTCAGCCGTTCCACTCTTGGGTGTTCACCTAAGAGGAATAGAAGCAGTCCTCACAGACTTACCGACAAATGTTCGCACCAGCTTTCTCTAGACTAGCCAAGAACTGGAACACCCAACTGTCCCTCTGCAGCCTGGTATGTAGACACGTGTGCTTCATCTTTACATTTGATACTCAGCAACAGGGAGGAACCATCAGCAAGGAGGATAAATCTCAAGTTATGCTGAGTGAAGAAGCTCAACCAAAGAGGAGACCATGGTGTGATTCCGTTCATGTACAACTGTAGCAAATGCAAGCTGACATAGCAATGGGAAGACCACCAGTAGTTGCCTAGGGAGGGCTGGGAAATTGCAGAGGGGCAGAGGGAAACTTCTGGAGGTGAATGATGACTCTGCTCTCTTAGTGGAGATATCACCAGTGTATATGCATGTCAGGATTTATCACACTACATTTTTAATATGCACGGTGTGTTGTAGTAATTTATACCTCAATAAGCTGCTACCCTTCAGTGCCCACCTACCTCTTCCCATGTAGCCCAGTTGCTCACTCTGGCTTGAGTCCCAACTGGCCTGTGCATCTGTTGTCTTTGTCACCTCAAGCATGAGTTACTCTGCATTGTTTTGTTTCTTTTCTGATCTCCTGTCTTTCCGAAGTAGAATGCATGTTCCACCGCAACCGGCCTGCTCTGTTCACCTCTCGAGCCCTCAGGAGTTCTTAGTAGCTCTTAGCTGGTGAATGAATGGGTTGGTGGGTGGGGAACGAGCATGGTCCTCATGGAGCTGGAGAAGGGGCAGGCCCCACGGGTTGCCGCAAGGAGAAGCCAACCTGGAGCTGGCCAGCAGGGCTGAGGCTGAGGAGGCTGCTGGGACCTTGGGAATGCAGCTTGCAGAGCTCTGGCCCTGGGCAGGGGCTGCTCCTGCCCTGTGCAGAGGTCAGAGGCCTGGCTGTGTTAGCAGAGGGGTGGGGGTTGCAGAGGCTGCCGTGTGCTGGAGATGGCTCTGCCAGGCCGGTGCTCGGATTACCTCGCTCAATCTCTATTATATGGGGAAGGCTCAGGTGTAGCACATCAGATGCCCCAACATCCGACTGCAAGTGACGGGATAGAGATTTGAGCCCTGATGCCCCGCTGCATGGCCTTCCCTATTTCTTGGTCTCCATTGGAGCCAAGTTTTTTTTTTTTTTTTTTTTTTTAATGTTTTATTTATTTATTTTTTTTCGGGGGTACACCAGGTTCAATCATCTGTTTTTATACACATATCCCCATATTCCCTCCCTTCCTTGGCTCCCCCCCCTCGAGTCCCCCCCACCCTCCCTGCCCCAGTCCTCTAAGGCATCTTCCATCCTCGAGTATGGAGCCAAGTTTTTGAAGCTTCTATCTCACATACATCTTCCAGCACAGTGTGAGACTGCACTGCCTCTGGTTTCAGTACTTTGGTATCTCCCCAAGCTCTAGGAGGGGCACACCACTCCCCAGCAGGTCGGTGCTACTGGCGAGAGAAACTGCTCTGGCCATGCAGGGCAGACGGTTTGAATGGGGCAAAGGTGAAATAAGGGCTGGTTTGGAGCCTCCGTTTCCAACGTACTCTTCCTACTCATCTGGTCAGCTTGGTGAAGGGAAGTGAGAAATCCTGGGATGCCACAGTCACCCACCAGGGAGCAGGGAGGCAGCCACCCCATCCCCCCCAGGCACCTCCTCTTGAGCCCATGAGCATGCAGGGCTCCAGTTTCAATCAGCACTCCACCAGAGTGCTTGGTGTGGCCAGGACTGCTTTTCTAAGAGGAGCCCAAACCTCAGTTTTTATACTGATATAATTGGAAATAAATGGAATTCCTTTTAAAAGAATTACATGCCAGAACACAGCACCATATCTGGGATTTGCTTCAAAGTCACCCAGGGCAGAGGCAGTGGGTGAGTGTAGAGATGGTGCACTGGTCATCTTGGGCTGCCCTTACAAATACTGCAGATGATGCAGCTCAAAGAACAAAAACTTATTTCCTCACAGTTCTGGAGTCTGAAAGTCTGAGATCAAGGTGTAGGCAAGGCTGGTTTCTCCTGAGGCCTCTCTCCTTGGCTTGTAGATGGCCATCTTCTCCCTGTGTCCTCACATGGTCATCTGTCTGTGTGTGATGTGTCCTAATCTCTTCTTATAAGGACATCAGTCATATTTTATTAAGGCCCACCCATATGACACCATTTTATCTTAATCACCTCATTAAAGATCCCACCTCTAAACATAGTCACATTCTGAGGTCCTGGGGGTTAGAGCTTCAGCATATGGACTTCACGGGGGACACTGTTTAGCCCACAACACATGGTGAAATGAACCACTAGCTGGTCCTCGTAGAGCTGGCCATGGGTCCAAGGAGCTCATCATAATATCACCCTCTCCAGTTTGCAGATGCTGGAATGTTTCCCCCTAAACAATACAAGACTTTGTTCAAGCCACACCTCACCTGTTTGCAGGCTGCCTTGGGCCACAAGCCCAGCTGTGTGGCCTCAACAGAGAAGGTGCCATGCTCACTGCAGAAGCCAGCCTGGCCTGTCCCCTGCTGAACCTTCAGAAGAGAAATTCATAGCGTCCTCTCGCTTGCTTTCCTTGGCCTATGAGAGAAACAGCTCTCACCCCGCGTGGGAAGATCAAAAAGTCTTTGTTCCCTTGACGTGATGTGGAACCTCATGTATCATAACTGGTGGGCACACTTCTCCTGCCCCCTGCTTGGTGGGGCCAGGAGTGAGGGCAGCTGGAAGGCCGTGCTCCCAGCTCTCCTGAGGGATGAGGAGCCCATGCAGGGAGAGTGGGTTCTGTTTTTAGGGTCTCACTAGAGCCATAAATAAAATACACTCTGGTCCTGATGTCATTTATTTCCAGAGGTGTTTGGAGGACTCACAATAACTGCAGAGTGTATTTTGAAACATCTTAGTGGCTGAGCTCAAAAAAATAAAAATAAAAAAGGGCCTGTAATTGCTCTCACAGGCCCTTGCTCTTCCTGTGCAGTTATGTGGTCAGTAGACATCGGAAGAAAATTATGCGTTTGTGTTCAGTGCAACAGAGCACAATGCAGGCCCCAACCCTCAGTGTGAAGACTTAGTAAAGCCTGAGAGTTGGGACTGGCTTTTAAACACCTAGAATGTCAGTGCTGAAGGCACCTCCAGCCCTGTAGGGGTTGGATTCTTGGCCAACCTGCTTGTTTTCTAGGAGGGGAAACTGAGTCAGGAGCATCCTCCCTCCCATGCCACTATTCCACTGTGTTCAGTGCTATAAAACACGCCTTTGGAGAGGTTCTTTTGTGTTTTGTTATGACAGGAAATGGGAGCCATCTGGGCTGAGCGGGGTTGTAGCTGTGGTCAGGAGAGGGCGGTGGGGGCAGGGCTCTGCCTGCCCCCACGTTCTCAGTGCTGGCCCTGGGAGGTGCACCTAGAAGAACCCAAGATGGGCTCATGTGATTCTGGAATGGGGCTCCTGACCTAGGGCTGAGGGCCCTTGTCGCATATGGACAGGGGGCCCCTGTTGGATCCCGGCACCTAGCAGCACTTTGTACACTGGTGCGAAGCTGAAGCTTTGTCTTGAAGGAGACTGAGGGAGGCAGTGGCTGCCTGCCTGCCTCCAGCACCAGCACTGGGCAGCTGAGGCAGCTGGCCACGGGAGGCCTGGCCCTGGGCATGCATGGTGGACCCAGGGCCAAGATGCAAGAAGCCATGGATTTTGACACAATATCTTCTGATTTGCAAATGTGGGGACTCGTGCAAACCAACAAGGCCAAAGAGCAGGACAAAAGTCTGCATGGCAGCCAAGGCCCAGGAGCCTCCAGTTTCCAAAGTTTAGGTTTGACTGTGTTGAAACTTACCTGAGACCTGTGCCACCAGAAAACAGTGATGTTTATGAATCCCGCCCCCCACTATGTCTCACCCTGCTTTGCACGAAGGGGGAGGCTTGCTGTCTATGACCACGAGACTCATGGTGACACCTGTGCCCCTGGGACAAAGCTATTCCCTTTCTGGCTGAAGCTGCTGACAAGGAGGTTCCTTCCTCCTCTCAGAACAGACACAGCTCGTGCCCCAGCCCCACCCCCACAACACCTTCCTCCTCTCATGGTTGATCGGCAGAGATTTGAGGACTTTGTCCCCTGAAACAAACTAGATGCACAGAAAGCCGTTTCCTGTGATTTGGGCCGACCGAGACTTCTGCAGTGCGCAAACCCTTCACCTGTAAATCACCCACCTGTACATCAATTACCCGTGAGTCAATCATGAAATCACTCCCCTGTAAATCACCCCCTGTGTGTTGGCCACGTGCCCATCACCCACCTGTAAACCAATCACCTGTAATCACCCACCTGTAACCTATCTCCTCCCCTAGCTACTGCAACAGCCTGAATGACGAATGCCCTCACTTGCTGGGGATTTGTTTTTGGCAGGTTCAAGCCTTGCAGACGGGCTGAGAGGCTGGAATGGAGCTGTCCAATGGCCTGGTCGGGGGTGAGGTGAGTTGCCCCATCCCAGCAGGTCAGCATGACTGGGCCAGAGCGCTCAGGTGTGCAGGTAAGCCAACCCTCGAGGCTCGTGGGCAGGTGGGTGCCCAGCTCCTCAGCCCTGCTCCTCCGCCCTGCTTGGCCCCTTTGGTGCTGGGCTAACTGGGCTTCTGGGGCCAGCTCTTTGCATCTCCAATGACTGCATTTGAAATGCATAAATCCTGGGTGAAGAATTTAAATAACCTTTCTCCACTACTGTCTGCTGTATTACGTTCAACCGAGAAGGCTGTTTACTTCTCAGAGTTTTTCATTAAAGATTTCCTGAGTGATTCATAAATATCAATTAAGACTACCAAATCCAGAGGTCCGGAAGGTAACCAGAATCTCAGAGAGTGGAACTGGGAAGCCGGGTGGCTAGCTATGGTTTCCACTTCTGTTGTTGGGCCCAGTGGATAGATGGCAGGGACGGCCACTGAGCAAGCCTGCAAAGACTGTTCAGCAGGCCCTAGGCCTCCTGGGCCCCAGGACGCTCCCCTTTAGAACCCAGTTTTCAAAGGGAAAGTCATTCCCCTTGGGTTTGCACAGACGCAGCTGTGGAGCAGCAAGGTCAGCTACTCACCAATGGGGGTGGCCAGGCCGGGTGTGCCTTTCTAAGTCCTGAACAGGCAGCATGCAGTGACCAAGGGCTTCTGTGGAATCTCATTGGGCCAAATGCCAGCACCTGAATAATTCTGATTTACCTGGCTTCTATCCCTCAGAAGACCAACAAAAGGAACATATTCACTAAACTTTTTCTGTAAAAAATAGTAACTTTGTTCATTACAAAATTTTTCAAGCTAGCAGGCTGAGCACATGTTACAGTTCCCCTACCCACCAGCAAATCCATGCAAAAGTAAACAGGGTGATAAGAAGACCACATTTAGAAGTGAAACAAGCACAGAGACTAGGTTGTGAGGAGCCCCTGAAAGATGGAGAGTAGAACTGGAGTCTCTGAAGGACACTGCAAAAGGTAGGATCGCTACCAAAAGCACCCCATGCTTAGAAGCAGAGGGTCCTGGGGCTCAGGAAGTGTAGAGGGACCACAGGAGCAATCAGGAGGACCCCCTCCCCATGTCCTGTTTCCTGACAGTGAAGCAAGTAGTGCCTACCTTGGTCAGGGTTGGGGAGTGAGAGACAAACAACACAAGAACTTACATCAGAGGAAACTGAGTTGCTAGAGCAAGTGAGGATTTTGAAAAGGTATGTGTAGCTAAGAGAGAGAGAAGTGGGTTCTTTTGTGAAATACAAAGAGATAAAAAATAAAAACAGTAGCTTTGAGAACAAGTAATTTCTGAAGTTAGAAGCTTTAGAAGTAAAAATTAAAATACATAACTTAGAATATTAAGTTCAAATAAAAGAAGAAAGTGAAAAAAAAGTTATTCATAGTTCTATTCCAAAAGATACACATTTCATCATATTGGTGAATTTTCTTCCAGACACACACACACACACTAACCAAAATATTAGGATTCTATGTATATATGCTTAGAATATGTATACATATATCTGTTATTTTGTAAGCTTTTATAGTTAACAGCATAATATATCTTTCTATGACCCTATAGACTTAATTTTGACCTACAAGGAAAACTTGCTGATGAATTAAACGTGATGAAAACTGCCAGAGGATATGATGATGGTATGTGGTTATTTACGTGACCAAGAAAGAGAACCCTGGGTCTCATCAGATATTCTCTAGATTTAGAAAAACTAACTCCAAAAATTTCACAGAAGGGGCACAGACCTAAATCTCTGCCTTGAGAGAGTAAGTCTTTCAAAAATAAATTCTGACCATTTAATCATTAATTATTTTAGTGAATAATAAACCAACATGATCACACAGAAACAAATGAGAATAAAAATAGTCCTAAGAGAGGCACAAAGCAGAATCTAGTCAGGAAACAAGGCTGAGCTGATGCTGAGCAGGGGAATTTTCTTTTGTGAGAGAAGGGGAGAGAGAGGGAGACAGGCAGAGGGAGGAGAGGGAGAATGCTACTTCCTGGAACAGATGTAAACCTATTAGATGATGGAGAAAGCAAAACTCAGGGACTCCTGGCTCCAAGAGCAGAGTTTCGCCCCCAATCAATGATGGGTCATTTTTAAAAATTTTATTATTTTTTTTATTAAGTATAGTTGATTTTTTTAATTAGGTATAGTTGATTGTGTTAGTTTCAGGTGTACAGCAAAGTGATTCTGTTATGTATATATATATTTTTCAGATTCTTTTCCCTCATAGGTTATTATAAGATATTTAATATAGTTCCCTGTGCTATATGGTAAATCCTTGTTGTTTATTTTATATATAGTAGTGTGTATCTGTGAATCAATGATGGATCATTTTGATGCTATAAAACACACAAATAGTTAGATCTGACCTAGCTATTGTTACCAGATGCAATGTGTCTGTTGCTTGGGGCACAGAGCCAATGAACACAAGTGCTTTTGATTAAAGCAGATGCATTTATCACTTGTGATAAGTACGGAGACAGGGAGGTAGCTATCAAAGCACTGTCTCCCCGTGTGGTTGGACGGGCAGCAGGTGGGGCAGGGTTAAGCCTGGAGGTATGCATACTCACGAAAGGGCAGACAGATCATCCGTAGGTATTGTAATGAGGCAAAGGTTACTCTAGGTTGCCAGAGACTGCAAGCAAGCAGGTGATTGGTTGTTTGCTCACACTGTGGTATCTTGTTGACTGGAATGTACCATAACCTTTTCAGAACATTGGGTGTTTGGAAATTTGTGCCATTTAATGGTTAGTTTCTGCAAACAAAGCACACTTTGCTTTAAACCCATCACTTCCCTACCACTTCCTAACTGACACTATAAGGCCCCCGCCGCTGAGGAGGATTTGCTTTCAGTATCCCAGAGCGAACAGCAGGCCACCGAGGGCTCCCTCTCCAAAATGGAAGTCAGGAGCCACGCGTGGCTATTTGCATTTAAATTAATTAAAACACAGTAATATTAAAAATTCAGTTCCTCATCACACTAGCCCCGTTATAAGTGCTCAAAAGCCACATGTGGACGGTGGCCGCCATCCAGGACAACCCAGGGCATTTAGTTCATCGCTGGAAATTATGCTGGAACTTGAAGGTCTATAAGAGTCTTAAAATAAATTATTGTTGTTTATCTGAGAACACAGCTTATCAGGTATCATCTTAAGTGTGTTCACCTCCTTTCCCCACCCCCTGAACAGAGTTCAGACTTTGTGTAATCCGCCCTCCCTCACAGTTTGCGGAGAATTCTGGCTCTAGCTGTCCTGTGTGGGGTTGTGGGCAGGTTTGAAGGGGCACCTGTTGGAGGAGGGAACAGGGGAATAAGGGGAAATGTTTTAAATCATGCGTGGATTAAGTCGAATCTTCCAAATTTTAGTCATCCAGTACTTCTCTCACCATGTTCTGTCATGTGTAAGTGATATGAATTCCTGTTTTCTTTAAACCAGCTCATTTTTCTCAACATGGCCTTGTTCTAAATGGGATTAGTAGGATATAGTTTAGAACATAATTTTTTGTCTTAATTATTATTTGTCTAATTTGTATTAAAATAGACGTATCCACTTTTTTGGTAGTGAAATGTGGTTTTATTGGCATATTAGGACTACCAGGGGTCCCTGTAACACACTCTGGTGTGCCCTGGATTATGTTTGCAGAGAAACATAAGTGAGCAATCTGCCCCTCTTAGAATGACTTCTGACGGCTAACCTATGCTGTGAGTCTGCTGCATTCTGGGGCTGAATGTGTGGGCCCTGCTTTATAAGGATGCTCACATCCAGCAAGTGCTCCTGGCCAGGCTGTAAAACTCTCAGGTGTAGAACCTTTCCTAATGCTGGAATACCCGATTCTCATTCCCATGTGAAAACACAGAAACTTGGAGGTTTAGGAGCCCGTCCCAGGTCATAAACAACAGGTGGGACTTGGGTGTCCTCGGCCTCGAAGCACGTGAACCTGCTTCCCCGCGTGTCCAGCCCTCACCAGAGCCTGGCTGTTGGCAGGCTGATGGCGTTGGGCTGTGATGTCACAACTGTCTCTGGTTGCCTCCATCTTAATCATGTGCTCAGTTTGGAAATGCCCCAGCTTTGCAAGGGACTGACTGTGTGGAATGACTTAGCTTCTGACTTTATTTGAGAAGCTGAATGTTGGATATATTTTGTTTCAGTGCAAAGCTGACTTCCTGTCTTCTCATCCCTTCTGCTCCACACACGCATCCACACATTAAAAATCTCAGAATTAGGAAGGAGAATATAAGCCTGGATATTTTGGTGGATGGTTTGTGAGGGAAAAGCTAGCTGTCAGGGGTCAGTTCTGGGCCTGTTCGTAACAAGTGTCTCAAGGAGCTCCACTGACAAACCCTCATGGCATGACAGGACATTCTCAGTGTCAGACATCCCTGGGGCAAGGCCCATGTTATCTGTGTTCAAACGTGTTACACAGATGCACACTGGACAGGAAGGCCACATGGCTGCCACTGTATCTCCATCAAATCCCCAGCTCCCAGCACATGGTAAGCCCGCAAAAACCATTTGTGGGATGAATGAAAAGGGCAGGGCTCTGATGAGAAAAACTGACCATTGAGGGAGAAAGCACTGACCAGTGAGAGAGACTGACCAGGAAGGCAAGAGCCTTCCGTTTCAGCCATTCCTCCTACACACACTGTGAGACTGACCCATGACTTTGTCTCTGAATTTCCAATTCTCAGCCGTAAAATGCCCTCTTCTATATCCAGGCAGGGTCCAGTCCTGCGTGCTAAAGGTGGAGTCCTTGCTCTCAGGCCTGGTGGAGGCAGGCTCAGACACTTGTAGCCAATGGCAGCTTGCAGTGACCTTGAGGAATACGCCACGTGGGGTCCCAGACCCAGATGGTGTAACTTGAAATTTAGTCCAAGATCTGAGCCACAGGATGGGTGATGGTCCTCCCAAGGTTGGGGGACACATTTTACTTTGCCTGACCAAGAGCACTGTCACACTTCCCCAGGAGGCCTGAGACACAGAGCAAGGGAAAGGAAACCCAGCTTCCCTGACTGCGCTGCCTGCGTGCTGGCCAGCTCACTGAGAGGTCTGGGCTCTGTCCTCCTCTGGGGCCCTCAGCACCCTGGGCATGCCAGCAGTTGCCTCTCCCTCAAGAACACAGCCACGGCTCCCAAGATCAGGTGTGTGTCTTCTTCTCAGGGTTACTAACAGACTTTTGGATTATCCTGGGAGCTCCCTGCAAACCCAAATGAGAATTGAAGGAAGAGATGTTATCTGACCAGCAAATCGGACACACAGTCTGGAGGAAGATAAAATCAGCAGGTTTTGCTTTGTGATGGGTATGCACTGAGCCCTGGGAGCAAGGATGCCACTTTGTGTTCATAATTAAAAAAAAAAATCTTTGACAAGAGCAAAGATTGTCCTTCTTATATCTTCTTTTTTTTTTAATTTAAAACGTATGTTTTATTGGCATACAATTGACACAATTATACACATATTTAAAGTGTACAATTTAATAAGTTTGAGGGACATACACACCTGTGGAAACATCACCACAATCAAGAGCGTGAACTTATTAGTCACTTCCAAAAGTCCCCTTGCACTCTTTGTAGTCTTTCACTTCCCTCCCCAGCAGCTGCTGATCTGCTTTTGTCATCAAAGATTTGTTACATTTGCATTTTCCAGAGTTTTCTGTACAGGGAACCAATCATACAGTTTACACCCTTTTTTTTGTCTGGCTTCTTTCACTCAGCATGATAATTTTGCGAGTCATCCGTGATGTTTTGTGTACAAATAGTTCATCTCTTTTTATTTCTGAGTTGAATTCCATCATATAGGTGGACCACAATTTATTTATCCATTTACCTGTTGATGCGCTGTTTCCAGATCTTGGCTGTTTCAAGTAAAGCTACAGAGCCTGGAGTTCATAAATCAACACTCAGAGAACAGGACCCTTCACCAGCTCTTGGGCCTCTCGTGCAGGCCCAACAGCTTCTGTATTCAAGGATGGCAAGACATGCGGCAGCCTGATGTTCCCTGGACTCAGTCTACTCCTGCCTCCACCAACAGGTGGCACCATTTAACATGTCAGGTACTGTCTCTGTTCCATTTAGGGGCCAGGACTCAGTGAGTTGTCACTGAGTCCTTGAGACAGAGACCAACGTGGAGCATGGGGTAGAAATGTAAGTCAAATACATACAGCTACTCCAGATCTTCGGAGAGGTACACACCACTCCTGGTGACTGAATATGCCTGGGGTTCTATGGCTGTGTTAAAACAATAAAGTGGGACTTCCCTGGTGGTGCGGTGGTTAAGAATCCACCTGCCAATGCAGGGGACATGGGTTCAATCCCTGCTCCAGGAAGATCCCACATGCTGCGGAGCAACTAAGCCCGTGCACCACAGCTATTGAGCCTGCGCTCTAGAGCCCGTGAGCTACAAGTATTAAGCCCATGTGCCTAGAGGCCATGCTATGCAACAAGAGAAGCCACCACAACAAGGAGCCCACACACCACAATGAAGAGTAGCCCCCGCTTACCAAAACTAGAGAAAGCCCGTGTGCAGCAATGAAGACCTAATACAGCCAATAAATAAGTAAATAAACTAAAAAAAAAAAAAAAAACAATAAAGAAATCAAGAGCTTCCTGAGAGGTTCTGGGTACTGGATTGAACCATGTGGTCAGCACCAGGACTATTCTCATCTTTCTAGCTTCTCAAAAGAGGAGGAAGAGTTGTGTACTGATTTGGCCCTCACTGGGCATTTTAAAGATTTGACCTGAATGTCTTTACACAGGGCAGGACTCTCCTGTTTGCCACAGACCCACCACTCTGTATTGTCTTAGACCTGGTTAGGCTTCATTTATTTCTATGAGCTGCATGAACCCTGCTGGCATTTGGAAGGTACTGATTCAATCCAAACCTTTTATTCTCAAGATAACAAAGCAGACACAGAGGAATTAGGTGTCTGACTTAACCGAGTTCAGTCAGCAGCTACATTAGTTGGAACCTAAGTTTTCTAAATTTTATGCTACTAGCATTTTGCTATCTCTTGGTTGAGTGTGAATGGAGGAGTCAAAGAGTGCCCTGAATTGGAATGTAAAAACGATAGTAGGATGGGGAACTTCCAGGCGTGGGAGAATGGAAGAAATGTCAACAGCCCCATTGTACATGGAGATTGCTCTGACATGCTAATGATGGCATGCTTATCCCTGTATGATGAAGCTTGTCCTCAGAAAGCACTCTAGACCTGCCATTCCATAAAGAGATACCAGAGACCCACTTTTCCCTGTCCCTACCCTCTAACTACAACTAAATAACCTGGAAATAACCCAACAGACAATCATAAAAGGACTCAGAAAGGTAGAAAGAGGGGGGTAGACTGGTTCTTCAAATTTTACACTTGAAGAACAACATGGTGAGGTCCCTAGATCTTATTTTCAATCTCATAGACATGCAGACCTGGGTGCTGGGGAACCCTATGCTTGCTGATACTGTCTTCCTGTAGTTTTACAGGAATGAAGGGTAAATAAAGATGTTCTCAGATGAAGAAAAATTAAGAAAATTTGTTGCTAGCAGATCCACCCCAAAAGAATGATAAAGGAAGCTCTCCAAACACAAAGGAAATGATAACAAATGAAGGATTTAGAAAGGAAGGAACAATGGAATGGGTAAAAAATAGCGATTGATATAGTTAATATACTTGTCCCCATGAATTTTAAAATCATATCTGATGGTTGTCACAAAGATAATAACAACAGCAGTTGTGCTGCTGGAAACAATATATTCAACAATATATTCAAAAACAATATATTCAAAAAGTAGAGAAGATAAAAAAACCTAAGTGAAAGTAAAATTTCAATATTTGAAATGGTAAGTCTGATACCTGTAGGCTATGATAAGTTGTTTATGTATATTATAGTATTTAGAAAACTACACAAGGCTGTATACTAAGAAGAGCTTAAACAAAACAATATGGAATCCTAATAATATGTTTAGGAAACCCACAGGAAGCCAAGAAAAAACAAACAGAGGAAAGAGAAAAAGAAGAAACAAACAGAAAACAAATAATAGAGTGGTGTACTGAAGTCCTAACATATCAGTAATTACTTGAATGTAAATGGTTTAAATAAATCAATTAAATGACAGAGACTGGTAGAGTGAATTCTGAAACATGACCCAGATCAATACTGTCTACAAGAAGCTCACCTCAAACACAGTGGCATGGGAATGTAAAAAATGAACAAATAGAAAAAGATATATCATGCTAACATTAATTTTCAAAAAGCAGGAGTGACAATATTAACATTGTTGCTGAACTCAGGTTTAGCTGCTCATCGCTCAAGAATCCAATACTGAGAGAGAAGTGTTAGGTGAAAAGAAAGATAGCTTTATTGAGGAAGCCAGCAATCCTGGGGAGAAGATGGGCTCATGTCCCAAAGGACCAATTCCCCACTGCCAATCATGGGGCAAGAGCTTTTAAAAGGGTTTCAGGGTTGTATAGGCAGAGGGAGGGGGCTACAGCAGAAGAGCACAGTCAGCTCTGACAGTCATCTTGAAATTGGTCATGCAGCAGTTTGATCAGTATCATCTTGATTGTTTTAAGTACAGTTAATCTTCAGTTCTAGGATCGGTCTGTGTCCATTTCTTTGAGGGCAGTTCTTGGAACTGTGTGAGAGAGAGCAGCTTATGTCATGGCTACATAACATGTAGCCTGGTCATCATGTAGTTAACTTCTTCCACCTGATGGGTATTTCAGTATCTGCAAACCAGCTCAAAGGATATGGTTCAGAATATTAGCTATAACTTTTGAGGTGGGACTAAAGGTCCTTGACTTTGTTTAATGGCTAAACTATTATTATTTTGTCCTGTTTGACTGCTTTTCTTTGCTTCCACATTTTTTCATTTCTCTGATTAAATTTGTTCTTTGGCTAAAGTTTTTCTATAGACAAAAGACAGGTGGAGGACATGGAGGTGGGGTCTGTCCTGGATGAGCCCCATAGAGTCCTGCTCTATTACCATATCAGATAAATAGGCTTGAAGAGAAAGAAAATTTCTAGGAAAGAAAAGAACACTATTACATAATGATAAAAGTATCAATCACCAGTAAGACACTGAAATTCTTAATTTATATGAACCAAACAATCAAGCTTCAAAATACATGATGCAAAAACTGATAGAACTGAAAGGAGAAAAAGACAAATCCACAAAAATATTGGGAATTTCAACACCCTGCTAAAGGAGTACTAGACAGAAAATTAGCAAAGATGCAGAAGATGTGAATAGTGCGACCAACAGGGTCTACAGGACAACTATGGAATACTCTACCTAACAACAGAAGAATGCACATTCTCAAGTGTCCATGGAACACTCAACAAGATAGACTGTACCCAAGTTCATTAAAAATACCTCAATAAATTTAAAAGAACTGAAATCATACAGAGTGTGTTTTCCAGCCATAATGGAATAAAACTAGAAGTCAGTAAGAAAAACACAATAGGAATATCTCCAATACTTGGAAGTTTAGGAAACTATACTCCTAAATAATCCATGTGTTAAAGAGGAAGTCTTCAAGGAAGTTAAAAAAAACTCCAAAACAAAATAATGTGGAATTAAATAAAAATGAAAATAAAACATCAAAATATGTGGGATGCAGTGAAAGCATTTCTGAGAGGGAGATTTATAGCACTAAAGTTTGATATTAGAAAAGAGGAAAATCTCAAGTTAATAATCCAGAAAACTAGACTAGAAAGAGAAGAACAAAATAAACCCAAAGCAAGCAGAAGGAAGGAAATAATAAGACTAAGCAGAAATCAATGAAGTTGAAAACAGGAAAACAATAGAGAAAATAAATTTTTGGTTTAAAAGCTGATTCTTTGAAAAAATGATTAAAATTGCTAAACTTCTAGCAAGACTGACAAAGATAAAAGAGAGAAAGCTCTAATCATCAATATCAGAAATGAAAAAAGGATGTCATTATAGATCTTGCAACCAGTGAAAGGATAATAAAGAAACACTACAGACAACTTTGTGCTAATGAACTGGACAACTTTAAAGAAATGGACCAATTTAACCACAAACTTTCAAAGCTCAACCAAGATGAAAAAGATAACCAGAATACTCTTATAACCATTAAAAAAGTTTCCTAAAAGGAAATCCATAGGCTTATATGGCTTCATGGAGAATTTTAGCAAGCATTTAAAGAAGAATTAACACCCATTTTACACAGTTCTAAAAAATAAGAGAGGAGGGAAAACTTCTCAACTCATTTTATGAGGCCAATATCATCTTGATAATGAAACAAAAGACAGTACAAAAACTCAAAAAACTACAGAACAATATCTGTCACTGACTTAGATATTAATCCCAAATCTGACAATGTAAAGAAAGAACTAAAAACCATAACAAAATAGGGTTTATTCCAATTATGCAAGGCTAGCTCAACAGTTGAAAATCACTTGTTGTAATCCACTACATCAAGTGGTTAAAGAAGAAAATTCATATGATCATATCAATATATGCAGAAAAAGCATTTGACAAAACCCATCACCCATTCATGATAAAAAAAAAAAAAAAAAAAAAACCCTCAACTAGTTGGGAGTAGAGGGGAACTCCCTCAATCTGTTAAGTATCTACAAAAAACCTAGAGCTAAGATTACACTTAAGGATAAAAGACTAAATGTCTTCCCCTTAAAAAGGCTAGTCTGTCCACTCTCACCACTCTTATTCCACATAGTACTGGAAGTTCTACCAGTACTATGCAATAAGGCAAGAAAAATAAATAAAAGGCTTATGGATTGGAAAGGAAGGAATAAAACTCTTGCTGTTTGAAGATGGCATGATTGACTATGTAGAAAATTCCAAAGAGTCTACAAAAGAAATTTTTAGAACTAATAATTGAGTTCAGCAAGGTCATGGACACAAGATCAACACAAAATTTAATAAAAATTTCTGTATACTAAAAAATTTCTATATACTAACAATGAATATGCAGAAACTGAAATAACAAGCACAATACCCTTTACAATCACTCCAAAGAAAATTAAGCACTTAGGTTTAAACTTAAGTAAACAAGTGTATTTGTTTATTTCACGAACAAAAAATGTTTAAAAAATAAATGAATACAGGGTCACACTGTATTTGTGGACTGAGAGTCTGAACATAGATGCTCATTCTCCACAAATTGATCTACAGGTGTAATGCAATTTCCTATCAGGAGCTCTGCTAAGTTTTTGGAGACAAAGACAAGCTTATTCTAAAACTTTCTTCAAAAAAACTTAAAAATGGAACTACCATATAATCCAGCAATTCCATTTCTGAGTATATATACAAATAAAATAAAAACACTGATTTGAAAAGATACATGCACCTAATGTACACAGCAACATTATATACAATAGCCAAGATACGGAAGCAACATAAGTGTCCATCAACAGATGAATGGATAAAGATGTGGTACATATACACAATGGAATACTACTCAGCCATAAAACTGAATGAAATTTTGCAGTTTTCAACAACATGGATTGACTTAAATGTGGAACCTAAAAATAAAACAAATGAATGAATATAATCAATTTACAGACGTAGAGAACAAACTAGTGGTTACCAGTGGGGAGAGGGAAGAGAGGAGGGGCAAGACAAGAGTGGTGGATTAAGGGGTAAAAACTAATATGTATAAAATAAATAGGTTACAAGGATATATTGTACAGCACAGGGAATATAGGCAATACTTTATAGTAACTATAAATGGAGAATAATCTTTAAAAAAAAGTTATAGTAAAATAGCATAATCCCTAGAATTGCTAAAACAAATTTGACCAAGATGAGTGAAGTGGAATGAGGAAATAGATATTTATGCAGTTTCAAGTTACCTCCCCCACAGAGTACTTATTAATTGCAAAGGAGAAAAGGAGAGGTCTGAAAGACTTTTCCTTAATCAAGTGATCATCCTCAGTAATGGGACAAGCAAAAATAACATGCCATCTAGGAGAACACATACTCCAAATGTGCTTCACTTCTGTGAATTCTTGTAAAGATGCGAAGCCTGAATTGAATCATGGAGAAACAGTGGACAAACCAAATCAAGAAACAGCCTACAGATAACTGACTCTGTTCCTCAGAGGTGTCAAGGGCATGGAAGGCACAGACAGAGGCCTGCTACAGATGGAAGGAGACCAAAAAGATGTGGCAACTAAATACAAAATGTAACTCTGACCCTGATCCTTTTGCTGTCTGGGCATTATGGAAAAATTGGCAAAACTTGAATGGAGTCAGCTGATTAGGTGGTAGTGATATATCAGTGTGAATTTACTGATCCAGATTGTTGGTTTGCATAATGTAAGAAAATGTCCTTAATTGTAGGAAACATGCATTAAAGTATTCAGTGGTAAAGAGGTATCAGGTTGGCAACTTATTCTCAAATGGTTCAGGAAAAGTATTTATATTCTGCTTCTAACTTTTCTGTAAGTTTCTGGTTGTTTAAAAATAAAAAATATTTTAAAAAGGCAATCTATATAAATAATGGCATATCCTTATAATGCAATGAAATGTAGTCATTGAGATGATAATCTTGAAGAATACTAGTGTAAAGAAATGGTCAGTGAAACCAATTTGTAATAGCATGTTCCTATTTCCAGTTTTTAATTTAATTTAAATTTATTTCTTTTATATTGGGGTATAGTTGATTTACAATATTGTGTTGGTTTCAGGTGTGCAGGAAAGTGGTTCAGTTATACATATACATATATACACTCTTTTTCAGATTCTTTTCCCATACAAGTTATTACAGAATGAGTAGAGTTCCCTGTGCTATACAGTAGGTCTTTGTTGATTATCTATTTTATTTATAGTGGTGTGTATATGTTAATCCCAACATCCTAATTCATCCTCCCCAAAATGAATTAGGTCTTTAATCCATTTTGAGCTTACTTGTGTGTATGGTGTTAAAGAATTACCTAATTTCATTTTTTTTAACATGTAGTTTTCCCAGCACAGTTTGTTGGAGACCGCCTTTCCACCATTGTATAGTCTTGCCTCCTTTGTCATAGATTAATTGACCATAGGTGCATGGGTTTATCTCTGGGCTTTCTCTCCTGTTCCATTGATTTACATTTCTGTTTTGGTTCCAGTACCATGCTGTCTTGATTACTGTAGCTTTGTAGTATAGTCTGAAGTCAGGGAGCCTGATTTCTCCAGCTCTGTTTTTCTTTCTCCAGATTGCTTTGGCTATTCATGATCTTTTGTGTTTCTGTACAAATTGTAAAATGTTTTGTTCTAATCTGTGAAAAATGCTATTGGTAATCTGATAGGAATTGCATTGACTCTATATATCTCTTTGGATAGTATAGTTATTTTCACAATATTGATTATTCCAATCGAAGAACATGTTATATCTCTCCATCTGTTTGTGTCATCTTTGATTTCTTTCATCAGTATCTTATAGTTTTTTGAGTATAGGTCTTTTGCCTCCTTAGTTAGATTTATTCCTAGGTATTTTATTTATTTATCTTTTGTTGATGCAATTGTAAATGGGATTGTTTCCTTGATTCCTCTTTCTGATCTTTCATTGTTAGTATATAGCAATGTGAGAGATTTCTGTGTATTAATTTTGTATCATGCAACTTTACCATATTCATTGATGAGCTATAATAGTTTTCTGGTGGCTACTTTAGGGTTTTTTATGTATAGTATCATGTCATCTGCAAATAGTGACCATTTTACTTCTTTTTTTCCAATTTCAGTTCATTTAATATCTTTTCTTGTCTGATTACTGTGGCTAGGACTTCCAAAATGGTGTTTAATAAAAGTGGCGAGAGTGGACATCCTTGTCTTGTTCTTCATCTTAGAGGAAATGCTTTCCATTTTTTACCTTTGAGAATGATGTTTGCTGTGGGTTTGTCATATATGGCTTTTATTATGTCAAGGTAGGTTCCCTCTATACCCACTTTCTGGAGAGTTTTTTTTTTTTTAATCATAAATGGTGTTGAATTTTCTCAAAAACTTTTTCTGCATCTGTTAAAATGATCATATGGTTTTCTTCAATTTGTTGATGTGATGTACCACACTGATCGATTTGCAAATATTGGAAAATCCTTCCATCCCTGGAATAAATCCCACTTGATCATGGTGTATGATCCTTTTAACGTGTTGTTGGATTCAGTTTGCTAGTATCTTGTTGACAATTTTTGGGTCTATGTTCATCAGTGATATTTGCCTGTAATTTTCTTTTTTTTGTGGTATCTTTGTCTGACTTTGGTACCAGGGTGATGGTGGCCTCATAGAATGAGCTTGAGATTGTTCCTTCCTCTACAATTTTTTGGAACAGTTTCAGAAGGATAGGTGTTAACTCTTCTCTAAATGTTTGATAGAATTTAACTGTGAAGCCATCTGGTCCTGGACTTTTGTTTGTTGGGAGATTTTTAATCACAGTTTCAATTTCATTACTTGTGATTGGTCTGTTCATATTTTCTATTTCTTCCTGGTTTAGTTTTGGGGGACTGTACCTTTCTAAGAATGTGTCCATTTCTTCCAGGTTATCCATTTTCTTGGCATACAGTTGCTTCGAGTACCATTTTATGATCCATTTGTATTTCTGTGGTGTCCATTGTAACTTCTCCTTTTTCATTGATTTGAGTCCTCTCCCTTTTTTCTTGAAGAGTTTTTAATCAATTTTGTCTATCTTCTCAAGGAACAAGCTTTTAGTTTCATTGATCTTTTCTTTTTTTTTGTTCTTCTCTATTTCATTTATTTCTGCTCTGATCTTTATGATTTCTTTCCTTCTACTAACTTTGGGTTTTGTTTGTTCTTCTTTCTCTAGTTGCCTTAGGTGTAAGGTTAGGTTGTTATTTGAGATTTTTCTTGTTTCTTGAGTTATGATTGTACTGCTATAAACTTTCCTCTTAGAACTGCTTTTGCTGCATAGCATAGGTTTTGGATCATCATGTTTTCATTTTCATTTTTCTCTAAGGTTTTTTTTTTTTTTACATCCTCTTTGATTTCTTCAGTGATCCATTGGTTATTTAGTAACGTATTGTTTAGCCCCCACATGTTTGTGTTTTTTACAGTTTTTTCCCTGTAATTAATTTCTAATCTCATAATGTTATGGTTAGAAAAAAAGTTTGATATGATTTCAATTTTCTTAAATTTACTGAGGCTTGATTTGTGACCCAAGATGTGATCTATCCTGGAGAATGTTCCATGTGCACTTGAGAAGAAAGTGTATTTTGCTGCTTTTGGATGGAACATCCTATAAATATTAGTTGTCTACCTGGTCTAATGTGTCATTTAAGGCTGTGTTTCCCTACTAATTTTCTGTCTGGATGATCTGTCCATTTGTGTAAGTGGGGTGTTAAATTCCCACACTATTATTGTGTTACTGACGATGTCCCCTTTTATGGCTGTTAGAATTTGCCTTATAAATTGACGTGCTCCTATATTGGGTGCATATATATTTACAATTGTTATATCTTCTTCTCGGATTGATCCCATGATCATTATGTAGTGTCCTTCCTTGTCTCTTGTAACAGTCTTTAATTTAAAGTCTATTTTGTCTGATAGAAGTATTGTTACTCCAGCTTTTTTTGATTTCCATTTGCATGGAATATATTTTTCCATTCCCTCATTTTCAGTCTGTATGTGTCCCTAGGTTCCAAGTGAGTCTCTTGTAGGCAGCATATATATAGGTCTTGTTTTTGTATCAGTTCAGCCAGTCTATGTCTTTTGGTTGAAGCATTTAATCCATTTACTTTTAAGGTAATTATCAATATGTATGTTCCTATTTCCATTTTCTTAATTGTTTTAGGTTTGTTTTGTAGGTCTTTTTTCTTCCCTTCCTCCTTTTTTCTCTTCTCTTGTGTTTCCTGGCTGGAGAATTTCCTTTAGCATTTGTTGTAAAGCTGGTTTGGTGGTGCTGAATTCTCCTAGCTTTTGCTTGTCTATAAAGCTTTTGATTTCTCCATTGAATCTGAATGAGAGCCTTGCTGGATAGAATATTCTTGGTTGTAGATTTTCCCCTTTTAACACTTTAACTATATCATGACATTCCCTTCTGGCCTGCAGGGTTTCTGCTGAAAAATCAGCTGATAACCTTATGGAGATTCCCTTGTATGTTATTTGTTGTTTTTCCCCTTTTGCTTTTAATATATTTTCTTTGTACCTTATCTTTGTCAGTTTGATCACTATGTATCTCAGCATGTTCCTCCTTGGGTTTATCCCGTAGGGGACTCTCTGTGCTTCCTGGATTTTGGTGACTATCTCCTTTCCCATGTTCAGGAATTTTTCAACTATAATCCTTTCAAATATTTTCTCAGACCCTTTCTTTTTTTCTTCTTCTGGACTGGCTATAAATTGAATGTTGGTTCATTTAATGTTGTCCCAACAGTCTCTGAGACTGTCCTCATTTCTTTTCATTCTTTTTTCTTTATTCTTTTCCGTGGCAGAGATTTCCCCCACTCTGTCTTCCAGGTCACTTATTCGTTCTTCTGCCTCAGCTATTCTGCTATTGATTCTTTCTAGTGTGTTGTTCATCTCTGTTTGTTTGTTCTTTAGTTCTTCTAGGTCTTTTTAGAACATTTCTTGTACCTTCTTGATCTGTGCCTCCATTCTTTTTCCAAGATCTTGGATTATCTTTACTATCATTACTCTGAATTCTTTTCCAGGTAGTTTGCCTATCTCTTCTTCATTTAGTTGTTCTTGAAGGTTTTTTATCTTGCTCCTTCATCTGCAATGTATTTCTTTGTCATCTTATTTTGTCTTAGTTACTGTGTTGTGTTCTCCTTTCTGCAGGCTGCAGGATCATAGTTCCTCTTGCTTCTGGTGTCTGCTCCCCGTGGGTGAGATTGGTCCAGAGGCTTGTGCCATTATCCCCTTCATAGGGGGTTTGATTGGTGTTTTGCTGTGACCAGAGCCTGCCCTGGATATTGAGCAGGGACTCTCCTTTACCCTGTGGTTGTCACTGCCCTGTCAGGGGTGGTCTGCTGTCTAGTTGTTGAAGTAGAGGCTCTCAGATCTGTTTCTTAGCTGTGTTTCTGATCTGTGGTGTGAGGTAGGTGGGACTGGGGCACTCCCACTGGGAAAGAAGTCACTGAGTATTCCTCCTCTGGAGCTGTTCACATGTGAATGAGCTGTGTAGTGTCCCCTTTCACTGGTTGTGTGGGCTCACAATGTACACTGTTGTTGGCACTGCTTTCAGTCCCACTTTTACTGTGGGTATGCTGGCAATTGGCCCTGGTGGCTCTCAGGCATTGTTTTCACCAGGCCACAGGCACAAATCCACTGAGGTTAGGTCCAAGGACTGCAAAAGTTGTGCACCTGGACCTGCTGTGGGAGCTCTGGAGGCAGCTCAGACTCTGGCCTGGTCCAACCTCCATGTGTACATGCCCACAAAGCCCATAGCTTCTAAGGTCAGACCTGTCTCATCTGCAGGAGCACTTGTTGTCCTTTTGGATGTTTCACTGGTGCTAAATTTAGGAAGCTGTCAGTAGAGGTGTAACTCCGTGGTTTGCTCAGCCGTGAGAAATTTCAGCTCTTCTTTCTTAGTCACATGGCCCCTGGGACTCAGCTATGGTTTCAGACCCACTTCTGCATGTGTTCCTCCTACTGGAGTCTGCTCTAGAGGTTGCTGGAACACATGAACCTGTCTGTCAGGAAAGGGCCAAGACAGCAATTGGGGTGAGCATGCCACCCATGTGGTAGCATGCTGGGGTAGCTATTGGAATGTGAAAGCCCTTCAGGCAGAGATTGGAGGAAGTGGGCCACCCAGGCCAGAGGGTGCTGGGGCAGTGATTGGAATGCGCAAGCCCCAGATGGTGAGGTGGCCAGAGGGCTGCCCAGGTGGAACAGCACTGGGGTAGTGATTAGAACGCATGAGACTGTCAGGAAGGATTGGGGGTGATGTATATGCCCATCAGGTGGCGAACAGGGAGCATCACCCAGGTTGGGGGGATGGAGCAGGGGAAGTGATTGTAGGAGGGTGTGAGCTGGCTCTAGCAGGAGTCCTCCCTAGTGCCTGTGGGGGCAGGTGCTGGGGTGTGAGGAGAGAGGCTGCAATGGCGGCCCCACCCTTTTCATGCCACTCAGCAATGGCGCTTCATTTCTGTGGTGGTCTGGGCTTCCTCCACAAGCTTTCCTGCTTGCAGAGCTCCTCACTCCCATCCCCTCAGGGTGTTTCCTCACAGCCAACAGCAGTCTCCTCCCTGAATCTGCCCTGAAAACTCCACGTTTCAGCACCCAGCCCCTGTGCAAACTGGCGGACCTTCATCTCAGGCTGGGGTGTGCAGGACTGTGGCACAGACAATCTGTGTAGGTCTCACTCTGTCCTGCCTGCCACAAACCAGTTGCTGGGCTATCCTCCAAGTCCCTGAAGTTCTCCTTCTGACCCAGATGATCTCCTTGCCAGTGAGGGAGCTTCCCAGGTGTTAGAATCTCTCCTTACCTTCAGCTCCCTACCACGGGTGCAGGTCCCATCCTGCTTCCTCTCCTCTTCCTTTTCCCTTCTTCTTTCTTTCATCCTACATGGTTATGCAGGGATCTTTCTTATCCTTTTAGGTGTCCGAGGTCCTCTGCTAGTATTCAGCATGTGCTCTGTGAGAATTGTTCCATTTGTAGATATATTCTTTTTGTTTTTTTGGTGGGATCTCCCTGGAGAAGGGATTGAACCCATGTCCCCTGCATTGGCAGGCAGATTCTTAACCACTGCACCACCTAGGAAGTTCCTGTAGATGTATTCTTGATGTGTTTGTGGGGAGAGATGAATTTCACATCCTCCTACTCCTCTACCATCTTGGAAAAAGATTTGTTTATGTTTTTATCACCATTTTGTTAATTGTTTAGGATTTGTTTTGGTACATTCTTTTTCTTCCTTTCATCTTTTGTTCTCTTCTCTTGATTTGATGACTTTTTTTTTTTCCACATCGCATATCTTTCAGGATCTTAGTTTCCCAATCAGGACTTGCACCCAGGCCCTCAGCAGTGAAAGTGCAGAATCCTAACCACTGAACCACTAGGGAATTCCCTGATAATTATCTTTAGAGTTGTGTTTAGATTGCTTTTTCTTTTTTTGTGTGTGTGTCTATTGTAGATTTTTGTTTGCAGTTATATGAGGTTTTGATATAGCAGCCTATATGTATACAGATTGTTTTAAGTTGCTGCTGGTCTCTTAATTTCAAGTGCATTTCCAATATCCTGCATTTGTACTCTCCTCTTCTCACAGTTGCTGGAATGTGGATGATTTCCTACTTTAATTCTATGTTTGCCTTTACTAGTGAGCTTTCCCGTTCATAATTTTCTTGTTTCTAGTTGTGCCTTTTTCTTTTCCACCTAGAGAAGTTCCTTTAGCATTTGTTGTGTAGCTGGTTTGATGATGCTGAATTCTCTTAGCTTTTGCTTGTCTGTTAAACTTTTGATTTCCCCATCATATCTGAATGAGAGACTTGCTGGGTAGAGTATTCTTGGTTGTAGGTTTTTTTCTCCTTCATCATTTTGAATATATTGTGCCACTCACTTCTGGCCTGCAGAGTTTCTGCTGAAAAATCAGCTGATAACCTTTGCGGGATTCCCTTGTATATTATTTGTTGCTTTTCCCTTGTTGGTTTTAATATTTTCTTCTGTCTTTAATTTTTGTCTGTTTGATTAATATGTGTTTTGACATGTTCCTCCTTGTGTTTATCCTTTATTGGACTCTGTGCTTCCTGGACTTGGGTGACTCTTTCCTTTCCCATGTTAGGAAAGTTTTCAGCTATTATCATTTCAAATATTTTCTCAGATGCTTTCTCTCTCTCTTCTCCTTCTGGAACCCCTATGATGCAAATGTTGGTGCATTTAATGTTGTCCCAGAGGTCTCTTAGACTGTCCTTATTTCTTTTCATTCTTTTTTCTTTATTCTATTCTATGGCAGTGATTTCCACCAATCTATCTTCCAGCTCTTTTATTCTTTCTTCTGCCTGTTATTCTGCTTTTGATTCCTTCTACTGTATTTTTTATTTCAGTTATTTTATTGTTCATCTGTTTGTTTGTTCTTTAAACCTTCTATCTAGGGACTTCCCTGGTGGCACAGAGGTTAAGAATCCACCTGCCAGTGAAGGGGACATGGGTTTGATCCCTGGTCCAGGAAGATCCCACATGCCATAGAGCAACAAAGCCCATGCACCGCAACTACTGAGCCTGCGCTCTAGAGCCCATGAGCCACAACTACTGAGCCCCTGTGCTGCAACTACTGAAGCCCACATGCCTAGAGCCTGTGCTCCATAACAAGAGACACTACCACAATGAGAAGCCTGCATACCACAAGGAAAATTAGCCCCTGCTCACTGCAACTAGAGAAAGCCCACCTGTAGCAAAAAAGACCCAACACAGCCAAATTAATTAATTAATTAAAACAATAAATCTTCTATCTATTTGTTAAACATTTTTTTATCTTCTCAGTCTGTACCTCCATTCTTTTTCTGAGATCTTGGATCATCTTTACCCTCATTATGCTGAACTCTTTTTCAGGCAGATCACCTATCTCCATTTCACTTCATTGTTCTGGGGTTTTATCTTGTTCTTTTATCTGGAACATATTTCTCTGCAGTCTCATTTTGTCTAACTTTCTCTGTTTGTGGTCCCCATTTCTCAGACTTCAGGTTTCTAGTTCCTTTTGCTTCTGGTGTCTGCCCTCTTGTGGTTGAGTTTGGTCCAGGGGCTTGTGCAGGCTTCCTGGTGGGAGGGACTGATGCCTGCCTCCTGGTGGTTGGAGCTGGGTCTCATCCCTCTGGTGGGCAGGGCCATGTCAAAGGGTGTGTTTAGAGGTGGCTGTGTGCTCTTGACAACTTTCACAGCCTGTCTGCTCTTGGGTGGGGTTGTGTTACCACACTGTTGGTTTTTTGGTCCTAACACTGGAGACTGCAGGCTGTTGGTTGGGGCCAGATTTTGGTGCTAAAATGGAGAGCTCCTCTATGAGAGCTCATACCAATGAATATTCTTTGGGGCCTCTGTCCCCAGCGTCCTTGCTCCCACAGTGGGTCACAGCTGACCCCTATGGCCCCAGTAGGCCTAGCCCAGGCTCCTATGGGATCATTGCTTTGTGCTGGGTCCCAGTGCTCATGAAACCTTGTGTGTGCCCTCCAAGAATGGAGTTTCTGTTTCCCCATGTGGCTCCTGCACAAAAGCCCTGTTGGCCTTCAAAGCAAAATTCTCTGGGGGCTCCTCCTCCCAATGCCAGACCAGGCTGGGGAGCTTGATGTGGGGCTCAGAACTCTCACTCCTGAGGGAGAACCTCTGTGATGTAATTATTTTCCAGCTTGTGGGTCACCCACCTGGCGGGTATGTGACTTGATTATATAGTGAAAGTGCCCCTCCTACCTTCTCATTGTGGTTTTGTCTTTGAATGTGGAATATCTTTTTTGGTGGGTTCCAGTCTCTTTTGTCAATAGTTGTTCAGCAGTTAGTTGTGATATTGATGTTTTGTGAGAGGAGGTGAGCTCAAGTCCTTCTACTCTGCCATCTTGTCTCCTCCCTCCATCCCCTATTTCTATTTTAAAATTCTATTTACTTCTATGTATGTAGAGGAAAAAACTGCAAAGAAATTTACTGAAATGTTAATGGTGATTATCTCTGAATATTGGGAGAGAGCGCTTGATCCTAACCACTAGACTACCAGGGATTAATATTGAGATCATGGGTGCTCTTTAGTTTCTTACTTTTTACTTATGTACAGGCACACCTCATTTTATTGAAGTTCACTTTATTGTGTTTCACAAATATTGCACTTTTTTTTTCAAGCTTAAGGTCTGTGGCAACCCTGCATCAGACAACTCTATCAGTAGCATTTTTCCAACTGCATTTGCTCACTTTGTGTTTCCATGTCACGTCATTTTGGTTATTTTCACAAGATTCGAATCTTTTCATTATTATTATATTTGTTATGGTGATAAGTGGTCAGTGATCTTTGATGTTACTACTGCAACTTGCTGAAGGCTCAGATAATGATTAGCATTTTTTAGCATTATGGTATTTTTAAATTAAGGTATGTTCATTGCTTTTGAGACATAATGCTATCGCACACTTAATAAAGTATAGTATAGTGTAGACATAACTTTTATATGCCTTGGGAAATCAGAAAATTCATATGACTTGCTTTACTGTGATATTTGCTTTATTGGTGTAATCTGGAGCTAAACCCACAATGCCTCCAAGGTATGCCTGTATTCTCTAATTTTTCATAATGAATGAATTACTTGACCTATTTATTAACACTAAAAATAGCAATCTTATTTACTAAAATTAAATTTGTAGACCAATAGTATGCCATGAACAACAACAACAACAAAATTTTGGAGTGAGAAAAAATATCCGTCCTTAAAATTGGAAAGGTTTTAAGAGTGGGTTTATTGAATTGGACTAAGTGTTTATTTATCTACTTTATATTACAATGAGACAGTATGATTTAGTTTTTATTCCTTTATTTCTTTACTATCACTTGCTAGTGACTTCGTTCCATTTTTAAACATGTGTTTTGGTATCTCTTTGGGCCTTCTCTGTGTTGACACTGGGGCCTTGAATGTGGGAGGTTGTTGTGGATTGCTGCCCACAGGCCCCCTCGGATAACCTTGGCACTTGCACCTTCCAGTCTTCACCCTTCAATTGTCTCAAGTGCAAACTGCATAGCTGACAGGTAGTTTTACAGTTGGTGGTACTTATAAAAATAAGCCAAGCCTACTGCCCAATCCAAGGCAAGCTTCAAACCATGCACAACTAAAATTTGGAGAGCCCAGGGCCAGCTGGCAGACTCTGTACCTAGCTGATGCAGGGGCCTGAACTGGAAGGTGATGGCCTTGGAGCTGCCATTTCCTGGGCTGTTGAGTGCCAACATCACTAATGGAGAAGCTAGGCACATTTGCAGGAGCTGAGTGGGGCCTCAGAGAGCTGACCTGGACTCAACACAAGGGCAGCAGTTGGAAAACATGAGTAATATAGTACCACAGTGGGATTGTTCCCTTTACACACATTAAGACAGCCTAGCACTGGGAACATTTTATTCCATTACTTGCAGGTGTATAACTAGTGCTTCTCCCATATGCTGAGAGAATTAATATCATGCAATTCAAACACTGCCATGTCCTTTATTTTTCTTCAAAATCTTCTCTCTCTACTCATACATCGTGCTTGCCCCAGTATGCTAGAGAAGTGGGTCATTGAGAATGTGCACTTAGTAGAGACACACAGTCTCCCCTTCATTAAGGTGGCTGACTTCTTTCTCTGCTTCCTCTTCAGAGCTGAGGATTAATTTTCAAGGTGCATGCTGCCCGGCATGTGCCATTCTTTGGTGGAGCTGAATTCCATCTTCCCATCCTCCAACTAGGCATTAAGGCTTGATGTGTGCAGGCCAGATTCCATGTCTAAGGAAAAGAAGTCTATTTTGGCCTTTGGAGAGAAAGCTTCTATTACAGGGTAGTGAGCATGCCACTGCTTGACCTCCACAGCCAGCAATGCACATCTGGTCACACCTCATGGTTTCAGTGGTCGCTTGAGATCTCCCTGCCTTCCTGGCAAGAAAGCCAGCATCTACTGCTTGAATCTTCCTCTCCCCTACCCCACCTCTTGCCCCCTGAAGGAGTGTGAATCTGGTTTCTCCACCCATGTGAAAGAGGGCTGTGATGAACAGTGCCCACCTGATTTGAACCAAAATAATGCTGGTCAACCATGGTCCCCATTACTCAACTCTTCCACATCATCTGACACCCAAGACTGCCACTCTTATTGCTAAGCTCTTTTGGTCCCCATTGTGGGCCTTGGGAGGCACCAGATACCCTGAGAAGCCCTGCATGAATCTAATTCTATCACACAAATATAGGAAAGAATAGTTTCAAGACAGTGGACCTCAGAAAGAGTGGCCAAGATGGCAGAGAAGGAAGACCCTGAGCTCACTTCCTCCTATGGGCACACAAAAATTACAACTTTTTACAGAGCAACTGTTGATAAGAAAGATTGGAATACTAGCAGAAAAACTACAACTAGAAATATAAAGAACAAACCACAGTGAGATGGGTAGAATGAGTAGAGATGCTGTATAGTCAAGCCCCATACCCCCAGAGTGACCCACAAACAGAAGGATAATTACAATTGCAGAGGAGCAAATGGTCCAAGCCTCACATCAGGCTCCCCAGCCTGGGGCTCCTGCACCAGGAAGATGGTCCCCCAGAAAATTTGGCTTTAAAGCATGCAGGGCTTTCTTTTGGGAGAATATGAGGGCTGTGGGGAATAGAGACTCCACTTTAAAAAAAAAACTTTATTTTACATTGGAGTATAGCCAGTTAACAATGTTGTGACAGTTTCAGGTGCTCAGCAAATTGACTCAGTCATACATATACAAGTATCCATTCTCCCCCAGACTCCCCTCCCATCCAGGCTGCCACATACATTGAGAAGAGTTCCCTGTGCTGTACAGTATGTCATTATTGGTTATCCATTTAAATATAGCAGTGTGTACATGTCAACCCCAAACTCCCTAACTAGCCCTTTCCCCCACTCTTCCTTACTGGTAACCATAGTTTGTTCTCTAAGTCTGTGAGTCTCTTTCTGTTTTGTAGATAAATTCATTTGTATCATTTCTTTTTAGATTCCACATATAAGTGATATCATATGACATTTGTATTTCTCTGTCCAGCTTATTTCACTCAGTATGACAATCTCTAGGTCCATCTGTGTTGCTGCAAATGGCATTATTTCATTCATCTTAATGGATGAGTAATATTCCATTGTATATATGTACCACATCTTCTTTATCCACTCCTCTGTTGATGGTCATTTAGGTTGATTCCAATTCTGGGCTATTGTAAACAGTGCTGCAATGAAAAGTGGCATGCATGTATCCTTTCAACACCACATTTTTCTCTGGATATATGCCCAAGAGTGGGATTGCAGGATCATATGGTAGCTCTATTTATAGTTTTTTAAAGAACCCCCAGACTGTTATCCATCGTGGCTGTACTAGTTTACATTCCCACCAACAGTGTAGGAGGATTCCATTCTCTCCACACCCTCTCCAGCATTTATTGTTTGTGGATTTCTTTTTTTTTTTTTTTTGGTGATAGCCATTTTGACTGGCGTGAAGTGATATCTCATAGTAGTTTTGATTTATGTTTCTCTAATAATTAGCAATGTTGAACATTTTTCATGTGCCTCATGCCCATTTGTATGTCTTCTTTGGAGAAACGGCTATTTAGGCCTTCTGCACATTTTTTATTGAGTTGTTTGGTGATATTAAGCTGCATGAGCTATTTGTAAATTTTGGAGACTAATCCCTTGTCAGTCACGTCATTTGTAAATATGTGTGGTTTGCAATCTGTGGGTTGTCTTTTTGTTTTGTTTATGGTTCCTTTTGCTGTGCAAAAGCTTTTGAGTTTAATTAGGTCCTATTTGTTTATTTTTGTTTTTATTTCCATTACTCTGGGAGACAGATCAAAAAATATATTGCTGTGATTTATGTCAGAGTGTCCTGCCTATGTTTTATAGTGTGCAGTCTCACATTTAGATCTTTAATCAATTTTGAGCTTATTTTTGTGTATGGTGTTAAAGAATGATATAATTTTATTCTTTACATGTAGTTGTCCAGTTTTCCTAGCACCATTTGTTGAAGAGACCATCTTTCTACCATTGTATAGTCTTGCCTCCTTTGTCATAGATTAATTGACCATAGGTGCGTGGGTTTATCTCTGGGTTTTCTATTCTGTTCCATTGATCTATATTTCTATTTTAGTGCCAGTACCATACTATTTTGATGACTGTAGCTTTGTAGTATAGTCTGAAGTTGGGGAGCCTGATTCCTCCAGCTTCATTTTTCTTTCCCAAGGTTGATTTGGCTATTTGGGGTCTTTTGTGTCTCCATACAAATTTTATGACTTTTTTCTTCTAGTTCTGTGAAAAATGTCATTAGTAATTTGATGGGTATTGCATTTAATCTGTAGATTGTCTTGGGTAGTATAGTCATTTTGACAATATTGATTCTTCCAATTCAAGAACATGGTATATCTTTCCATCTTTTGTGTCATCTTAGATTTCTTTCATCAGCATCTTATAGTTTTTGGAGTACAGTCTTTTGTCTGAGGAGGGGTAGATTTATTCCTAGGTATTTTATTCTTTTTGATGCAATGGTAAATGAGATTGTCTCTTGAATTTCTCTTTCTGCTCTTTTGTTGTTAGTGTATAGAAATGTAACAGATACCTGTGTATTTGTTTTGTAACCTTCAGCTTTACCAAATTCATTGATGAGCTCTAGTAGTTTTCTGGTAGTGTGTTTAGGATTTTCTATGTACGGTATCATGTCACCTGCAAATAGTGACAGTTTTACTTCTTCTTGGCCAATTTGGATTCCTTATATTTCTTTTTCTTCTCTGATTGCCATAGCTAGGATTTCCAAAACTATGTTTAATGAAAGTGGTGCGAGTGGACATCCTTGTCTTGTTCCTCATCTTAGAAGAAATGCTTTCAGCTTTTCATTGTTGAGTATGATGTTAGCTGCAGGTTTGTTGTAGTTGGCCTTTATTACGTTGAGGTCAGTTCCCTCTATGGAGAGTTTTCATCATAAATGGGGGTTGAATCTTGTCAAAAGCTTTTTGTGCATCTACTGAGATGATCGTCTGGTTGTTATTCTTCTATTTGTTAATGTGGTGTATCACACTGATTGACTTGTGGATATTGAAGAATCCTTGCATCCCTGGAGTAAATTCCACTTGATCATGGTGTATTGTCCTTTTATTGTGTTATTGGATTCAGTTTGATAGTATTTTGTTGAGTATTTTTGGATCTATGTTCATTAGAGATATTGGCCTGTAATTTTCTTTTTTTGTTGTATTTTTGTCAGGTTTTGTTATCAGGATGGTGGTGGCCTCATAGAATGAGTTTGGGATTTTTCCTTTCTCTGAAACTTTTTTGGAACAGTTTCAGAAGGATAAGTGTTAGCTGTTCTCTAAATGTTGGATAGAATTCACCTGTGAAGCCATCAGGTCCTGGACTTTTGTTTGCTGGGAGTTTTAAAATCACAGTTTCAATTCCCATTGTGATTGGGTCTGTTCATTTTTTCTATTTCTTCCTGGTTCAGTCTTAGGAGACTATACCTTTCTAAGAATTTGCCCATTTCTTCCAGGTTGTCCATTTTATTGGTATACAGTTGCTTATAGTAGTCTCATGATCCTTTGAATTTCTGTGGTGCCAGTTATAACTTCTCCTTTTTCACTTCAAATTTTATTGATTTGAGTCCTCTCCTTCCTTTTCTTGATGAGTCTGGCTAAAGGTTTGTTAATTTTGTTTATCTTATGAAAGAGCAGCTTTTAGTTTCATTGATCTTTGCTTTGTCCCTGTTTCATTTATTGTTTTCTTTGTCTCTATTTCATTTATTTCTGCTCTGATCTTTATGATTTCTTTCCTTCTACTAACGTTGGGTTTTGTTCTTCTTTCTCTAGTTGCTTTTGGTGTAAAGTTTAGGTTGTTTATCTTATCTAAGGTTAGGTAAATAAACAAGATTTTTCTTGTTTCCTGAGGTAAGATTGTATTGCTATAAACTTCCGTCTTAGAACTGCCTTTGCTGTGTCCGATAGGTTTTGGATATTGTGCTTTCATTTTCATTTTTTTCTAGGTATTTTTTAAATTTCCTCTTTGATATCTTCAGTTATCCATTGGTTGTTTAGTAGCATACTTTTTAGCCTTCATGTGTTTGGGTTTTTTATGGTTTTTCCCTCATAATTGATTTCTAATCTCATAGTATTGTGGTCAGAAAAGATGCTTGATATGATTTCAGTTTTCTTAAATTTACCAAGTCTTGTTTTGTGGCCCAGCTTGTGGTCAATACTGGAGAATGTTCCATGTGAACTTGAGAAGAATGTGTATTCTGCTGCTTTTGGATGGAATGCTCTATAAGTATCAATTAAGTCTACCTGGTCTAATGTGTCATTTAAGGCCCTTGTTTCCTTATTGATCTGTCCGAATGATCTGTCCATTGATGAAGTTGGGATGTTAAAGTTCCCCACTATTATTGTGTTACTGTTGATTTCTCCCTTTATGGCTGTTAGTATTTGCTTTATATATTGAGGTGCTCCTATGTTGGGTGCATATATGTTTACAATTATTATATTTTCTTCTTGGATTGATCCCTTGATCATTATGTAGTGTCCTTCCTTGTCACTTATAACAGTCTTTATTTTAAAGTCTATTTTGTCAGATATAAGTATTGTTACTCCAGCTTTCTTTTGATTTCCATTTGCATGGAATGTATTTTTCCATCCCCTCACTTTCAGTCTGTATGTGTTGCTAGGTCTGACTTGGGTCTCTTGTAGACAGCATACATACAGGTCTTGTTTTTGTATCCATTCAGCCAGTCTAGGTCTTTTGGTTGGAGCACTTAATCCATTTACCTTTAAGACAGTTATTGATATGTGTGTTTCTATTTCCATTTTCTTAATTGTTTTAGGTTTGTTTTCTAGGTCTTTTTTCTTACCTTCCTCTTTTGTTCTCTTCTCTTGTGGTTTGATGACCATTTTTAGTGTTGTGTTTAGATTGCTTTTTCTTTTTTGTGTGTGTCTATTGTAGTTTTTAGGTTTGCTCTTTCCATGAGGTTTTTTTTTTTAATTCATTCTATCCATGAGGTTTGATATAGCAGTCTATATCTGTACAAGGTTGTTTTATGTTGCTAGTCTCTTTCTCACCTAGAGGAGTTCATTTAGCATTTGTTGCAAAGCTGGTCTGGTTGTGCTGAATTCTCTTAGCTTTGCTTGTCTGTAAAGCTTTTGATTTCTCTGTCAAATCTGAATGAGATCCTTGTTGGGTAGAGTATTCTTGGTTGCAGGTTCTTCTCTTTCATCACTTTAAATATATCATGCCACTCCCTTCTGGCTTGCAGACTTTCAGCTGAGAAATCAGCTGATAACCTTATGGGAGTTCCTTTGTATGTTGTCATTTCTCCTTGTTGGTTTTAATTTTTTTTTTTTGTCTTTAATTTTGTCAGTTTGATTACTACGTGTCTTGGCATGTTCCCCCTTGGATTTTCCCTGTATGGGACTCTCTGCACTTCCTGGACTTGGGTGACTGTTTCCTTTCCCATGTTAGGGAAGTTTTCAGCTATTATTACTTCAAATATTTTCTCAGGCCCTTTCTCTCTCTCTTCACCTTCTGGGATCCCTATAATGTGAATGTTGGTGTGTTTAATATTGTTCTAGAGGTCTCTTAGGCTGTTTTCATTTCATTTCATTCTTTTTTCTTTATTCTTTTCTATGGCAGTGATTTCCACCATTCGGGCTTCCAGGTCACTTATCTGTTCTGACATCTCAGTTATTCTGCTATTGATTCCTTCTAGTGTATTTTTCATTTCAGTTATTGTATTGTTCATCTCTGTTTGTTTGTTCTTTAGTTCTTCTAGGTCTTTGTTAAACATGTCTTGCATCTTCTTGATCCTTGCCTCCATTCTTTTTCTGAGATCCTGGATTATCTTCACTATCATTATTCTGAGTTCTTTTTCCAGAATGTTGCCTATCTCCACTTCACTTAGTCATTTTTTTCTGAAGTTTTATCTTGTTTATTCATCTAGGACATAATCTTCTGCCTTTTTATTTTGGCTAATTTCTGTGATTGTGATTTTGTTCCATAGACTGCATCTTGCTTCTGCTATATGCCCTCTGGTGGCTGAGTCTATCTAAGAGGCTTGTGCATGCTCCCTGATGGGAGGGACAGGTGGTAGGTAGAGCTATATCTTTTCAATCTGATGGGCAGGGTTGTGCTCAATAAAACTTTAATCTGATTGTCTACTGATGGGTGGGGCTATGTTCCTTCCCCTTTGTTTGTTTGGCCTGAGGTGACCCAGCAGTGGAGGCTACAGGCTGTTTGGTGAGGCTAATGGCAGCCTCTAGGGGGGCTCATGTCAATGATTACTTCCCAGAACTTCTGCTGCCAGTGTCCTTATCCTCACAGTGAGCCACAGCCAACCCCCACCACTGCAGGAGACCCTCCAACACTAGCAGGTTGGTCTGGTTCAGTCTCCTATGGGGTCACTACCTCTTCCCCCTGGATTTTGGGACACACAAGACTTTGTGTGTGCCTTCCAAGAATGGAACCTCTGTTTCCCCCAGTCCAGCAAGCAAATCCTGCTGGCCTTCAAAGTCAGATTCTCTGGGGATACCTCTTCGCATTGCTGGGCCTCCAGACTGGGAATCCTGACATGGAGCTCAGAACCTCCACTCCAGTGGGAGAACTTCTGTGGTATAATTATTCTCCAGTTTGTGGGTCGCCCACCTGGTATGTATGGGATTTGACTTTACTGTGATTGTGCCCTTCCTACCATTTCATTGCAGCTTCTCCTTTGTCTTTGGATGTAGGGTATCTTTTTTGGTGGGTTCCAGCATCTTCCTGTTGATAGTTGTTCAGCAGTTGCTTCTGATTCTGGTGCTCTTACTAGAAGAGGTGAGCACATGTCCTTCTACACTGACATCCTGAGCTAATCTTGAGATTCCACACTTAAATGAGGCACACACAATCTCACATGCTCTGGGACTCAGGGCAGAAGCAGTAATTTGAAAGGAGCCTGGGTCAGATCCACCTGCTGATCTTGGAGAGCCTCCCTGAGAGGCAAGAGGTAACTAGAGCTCACCCTGGAGACAGAGACACTGGTAGCACCCAATGTTGTGTGCTCCTTCTACCATGAGAACACTGGTGCTGGAAAGCACCATTTTGGAATTCTTCCTGTAGCTTAATAGTGTCTATTGGCACCAGTACTGTGATGCCTCCGGTGAAACAACTAGCCAGAGGAAACACAGCCCCACCACCAGTAAGCATGTTGCCTTAAACCCTCAGAGCCCATTGCCACCACAGGACCCTGTCTACCAGAGGGCCCAATACCTGACCCCAACACCAGTGTCACCTGAACACTGGACAACCAGAGCCTTATAGCCAGACACCATGGGACCTGGCTCTGCCCACCAGTCAATGGGCACTAGCCCCAGGACCAAACTCACACACCAGTGGGCAGTCACTAGCCTTGAAATCCCCTGGGTCCCAGCCTTGTCAATCAGCAAATGGGCACCAGATCCAGGACCACCCAGCCCAGCCTCAAGGCCTGTTGTATCAGGATCCAGTCACCCACCAGCAGGCTAGCACCAGCCAGGAAACCCTGGGGTCTTGCCCTGCTCACCAGCAGGCCAACATTAGTTCTGGGACAACTTAAGCCCCTCAGTTAAGGGCTCTCCTGTGCCATAACACACTGGTGCAGAGAAGGGAAATGGCCTGGCACTGCCATGATGCTTCAGGTGTGCTGTAGGACCAGGTAGGCTGAGTGATGCCCAAACTGCAGTCTGTAGTCAGCCTGTCCCAATTTCCCCATGCACTGTGTAATAATATCTCTTTCTACCTGTGCAGTGAGCAGAGCAGAGGTAAGTGGCATGGTTTCTGAGACCCTGGTTGGTCTCCCCTCCCCTAGCCAACTGTTATCAGCCCTGGTTGCTGGGACTTGTTTGTATTGGAGACAGAACACTCTACTGGGTTCCATGTGGTCAATTGTGGCCCAAAGGGCTGGCAGTCAGAAGCTGAGAAGTGAGGCTCTTTGGGGATAAGGAGCCTGGTTTATTAGAATGAAAATGTCTCCCTAGTAGTTTCTGAAACAGTTGTAAGCTGCCCTGCTGGTAATGTTTAAAGGCCTGAGATACATCCAGGAGACTGTGTGTTTTCCTGAGAGACCTGGTATGTACTGCTGTGGTAGGTTTTTACAGTAAAAAGTAGACATAGTTTAAGAATAGGAAAAGAGCTGTCCAAAAGGTGTCTTCCATGAAGTTATTTATGGCCCACAGGATACTGGCAATTGGAGGCAGAGCTTCCAGGCCCTTCAGAGACAAGGAGGGCTGGTCGGGGGCCACAGACATGTCTCCCTAGCTGGTCCCAGAGTAGCTGTGGGCTCCTCTGCTGGTGATGTTTGAAAGTTTGAGACTTGGGCCAGGTGTCTATGGGCTTCCCTGGGAGATCCTGGAATGTACTGCCATGGTGGTTATTATAATAAAGACTTGAAATGGTTTAAAAAGAGGAAAAGTGCTTCGCAGAAGGGGATCTGTCCAGGGTGAATATGGGAAAGGCATGGAAAAGATTGGACCGGTGACATAAGCCAGTGATGCTCTCATGTCCCTTGTGGTGGGGGGCAGTCCTTCCACATTACAAACCTACTCTCTGGCTGCACTGAATGAAAATCCAAGCTGGTCTTCACTTCTGAACACTGTAGGATTTCTTAAAGAAGGGTGGAAAAGCCAGACTCCTAAACTTTCCCAGGTGATTGATGAAAATCCTGATTAGAAGCATCACAGGACAATGGAGAGAAACCTGGGAAGAAAATAACAGGCAGTTTGAATGGCAACACTGATCTTCAGAAAGGTCCAGAACTACTCACATAAGAAATTGCAAGATGGAATCAGAGAGTGCTGGAGAAGACAGAGCAGAAAGAAAGGCTGGAGCTTGCAAACACACAAATGCAACAGGCCTTGAGCGATGACTCAAGCCAATTAAAATCCTTGGGCCAGAATATGCTAAAGGTGATGCATTTGCTTAACCTGGCTGGAGATCACACGGATGATGGTAACTTGGAAAAGAGAGAAGGAGGCATGCAGAAAATGGTGATCATCGTGTCTTTCAGAAGTCCATCAGAACTTGAAGTTCATCCGTGAAGATGGTAACATAAATGCCCCCTTTGAATACCCAGATGGGGAAAAAGAACTCTCCTGAGAGCTGTTGGAAGAAAATCAGAGGATTAAAAACCTGACAAGAGAAATAACAAGCCTCTAAACCGAGAAAGCATACTTGCAGTTTGAAAATTCACAACTTGAAAGTGAGATTCAGAAGCTCCAGCTGAAGCTTCAGATAAGGCCTGAATTACATGAAGAACAAGACATGAAAATGGAGAGAAAAGCATCTGAGAGGAAACATACTGTTTAGAGATTGGGAAGAAACTTCTCAAAGTGTCCAGGAGCCTAAACTGAGCTCCTCTCCCAGCATGAGCCTCCTCTCTCCTGTCAGAACTGCAACTTGTACAAAAAGATGGTAGAAGACATGGGCAGAGAATTGGAGAGAATCGTGTCCTTCTGTCAAAAGAAGATCTTCTTGTAAGAGGAGGGAGCTCAGGAAAGCTGGATGACAGCTCTGTCGTTGGAGATAAAGCTCCATGAGCTGGGGAAGAAAATGTTCACTGTAGGCAAACACTGGCTGAAGTCAAGTCCAAGTTCCATCCTGTCCCAAGTGGGCCTTGTGCTCGTGCTGCTCTGCCTGCAGCCACCAGAGGCCCAAGAAGCATTATACCAGGGGCTCCCCTGCATCCTGAAGTTTCCCAGGAGAGATGAGGCTCATGCTGGGAGATCTCTGGGGCCTGGGGCCATCTGCAGGTTTGACTCAACTTCACAGAACCCGGGAGGACACCTACAGCCACAGTAGAGCATCTGCCTGTGCTTTCTCCCATAAGGTCATTTTATTTTCTCTCTTTTGAATTTAGTACTTATCACATAATTCATGCTACATAGTTCTTACTGACCTTTGATTCAGCTTTGTAAGGTAGTATTTTTTTAATGATTTGTTTGATATAATTCTTATTATTCCAGGTCATGAGATGCTGCAGAATTACATATTATAAATATTGTCTTTAAATTTTAATACAAAGTCCCTAATATTGCAATCATCAGCAATTTGACATGGAGAGAGAAGTTTAAAACAAGAAAACTATTTTATTATGTTATAAGCTATCTTTAGAATTCTCTATGTATACATTTATCTTATAAAATATTTATTTTAAAGGCAATTCAAAAGAGAAATGGGGAATTCCCTGGTGGTCCAGTGGTTAGGAATCCACCGTTTCAGGGCTGGGCCTGGGCTCAATCCACATGGCATGGACGAAAGAAAACAAAACAAAAACAAAAGAGAAATGTAGCAAAACACCCCATTACATCTGTATAACGTTATTATATTAACACATACATATTAATTTTTAGGAGTTAGTATTTACAATCATTTGTTTCTTATATTTGTTTTATTTTTTGTTATTTATTTAAGGTATTATTTGTGTATTTCTAAATACTACCCAGACAGAAAAACAGTTTTCCATAGATGACAATTTCACACACACACACACACACACAAACACACACAAAAGCACAATGCAGATGCAAGTCACTTTAATTGTTTATATCTGTATATGAGGAAAATGTAAAATTAAAGACAGCTAAACTTTGAAAAAAATTTAGATAAATAAATAATGGAGAAAGAAATAATTGCATACATGCTATTCATATATACACAAAAGATCTGTAAATATATACACACCAAAGGACAGTCGTCTGGTGTATTAGACAGGATTCCAACAAGAAGCACTTCATCCAAATGATGCAGGAAAAGAGACAGTGATGGAGGCACAGGTTCCCCACTGTTGGCAGGGATAAGCAAATGGACAAGGGATGCTGAGGGCCCCAGACAAAAACAATGGGGACGCTGATCCCACCTTGGCCTGGAGGGAGGGGGCGGAGGAGGTGTCATCTGATAACACTGAGTTGTCGTCAAGGGTCCTGGAAACCCTATCTTACCCTTTCTCCTCCTACCCTCCCATCTACTGCTGGAGCACTGGGCAGCCAGCGGCCTGGAGAGGTGGGGAGGTGGGAGGAGGACAGATGTGATATATGTTCATATAATCCCTTTGTTTCTCTGCAGGAACCCTAGAAAGTCAGCCAGACACGCCACCTCCTGTGCATATGGACGAGTGGGTGGGGTAAGGGATGTCCATGTGGGTATGCACAGGTTTCCACACTAGCTGAAGCCCTCATGGCCTGTGGCTTCATGATCACTTATTTCTCCTCTGAGGGGCTCCCACAACAGAGACCCCATGTGCAGGATGGGAAAGCTCAAGTGCAGTGAGAAGTCCTGGTGTGAGGGATGTGCAGCCTGTGTTGAATCTCTATGATTGTACTCTTTGGCATACCAAAGTGAATAACAAGCTTAGCCCCCAGAGGTCACAGCCAGTGAAGGAAAAGGTCTTGTGAACTAGAAATGCTCATGAACATGGGACCAGCACTCATATCTGGGGCTGTGTCTGTCTCCCTAGCTCTCCCTGTTGGACGTGGGATTGTGGGGAAGGTGAGGGACGGCTCCCTGGAGGAGATGGCCCTGACTTGAACTTAAGGATGAGAGTGAGTAGTCTACAATGCTCTTCAAACCTTGGGGACATGGCAATGACTTGGAAACCTTGCTACAATCAGATTCATAGTTACCAGGTCCTCCAAGGGCCCTGAGACCCTGCATTGCCCCAGGTAATTCCTATTCTGAGACCTACCCAACATTTTTAGATGATTATGGTGTAGGAATGGGGTGAAAATGAGGAAGGCAGGGATATTTCTGGCAGAAGTCACAGCACAGGCAAAGACACAAGGTCACAAACAATGTGGTCAGGGGTGGGCAGTAGTTAATTTGTTTAATTGTCATCTGAAGCCCAGGACCAAGGTGGGAGGGCAGAAGGTCTATGGGGCTTTGACTACCAAGAAGTTCCTATCCTTCCAGCTTTCCTTAGGTGGACCCCTGCGCAAGCCAGAGGAGACTGGAGAAAAGGAGGGTGACACAAGGCATATAATCTCCTGGCTCCTTTCTGACAATGTCACTTTGAGTTGACACTATGGGATTAAGCACATGCTCCTCTTCAAGGCTAAGTCTGTATTGTGTATCCTTGGTGTTCCCCTGTCCCTTTAGGCATGGTGGTGTAAATGGCTGAACTGCTCTTAGTCCAAGGTTAATTCTTGTGTTAGTGTCCCATTTATGCTATAAAATAGACCAACAAACCTGGTAGCATAAAACAACACAAATTTATTATTTATGGTTCTGGAGCACAGAAATCTAAACTCATTCTCACTGGGTAAAGTTTAGGTGTCAGCAAGGCTGTTTCCTTCTGGGGTTCCTTCCAGCTTTTCCAGCTTCTAGAGGCTGCCTGTATGACTTGTCTGGAGCACCTTCATCCATCATCAAGGCCAGAAACACAGTAACTTCTCTTTTCTCTGATCTTTGCTTCTTTCATCACATCCCCTTCCCTGATCTTCCTGCCTCCCTCATATAAATATATTTGTTATCAATTTGAGCTCACACAGATAACCGAGAGTAATGTCCTCATTACAAAATTCTTTTTTTTAACTTAATCAGGTCTGCAAATCTCTTTTGCCATGTAAAATGAAGTATTCAGTGATTCTGAGGACCATAATGTGGACATATTTGGGGGTGGACATTATTCTCTCTACCACACACAGCCTTACGCATTGCAATTCCCTTCTATCCACATGTTTGAAAACATCCCTAAGATTATATGCTACCTCAGTGTAACCTATTTCCAGCATCATCTGGTTCCTTGACCATTTTTGTCATCTTTGACATTTATTTCAATAGTGGATTGAGAATGTAAACTTACTTAACGTTTGACAATCATCTTCCCAAAGAAATAAACATATGATAAGAGTGTACTGATGATTAGCAGTACCCTCTGGAAATATCCAAAGTATGAATGCATACCTTGGTGATTTCCAGAACTGAAACTCTCTGATAAGACAAAAACAAGAAAATCATATCTGCACAAAGTAATGTACCTTTCAATTATTCTGTGAAGGTGTTGATGTAATGGAAAATAACTATGATTAACATGTTAAGGGATTTGATGGAAAAAATAGGCAACATGCAAAAACAGATTGGCAATGTAAACAAGAGATGGAAATTTTAAGAAAAAAGAAATAAGAAATGCTAAAGATGATAAAAGACTTTAACTGAAATGAAGAATTCTTTCTTTTGATGGGCTCCTTTTAAACTGGAAATAGCTGGGGAAATTTTCTCTGATCTGCAAAATATGTCAATAGAAACTTTTAGAACTGAAAAGCAAACAGAAAAAAAGACTGAAAAAAATGGAAGCACATATATAGGTACTGTTGGACTACTACAAAAAGTGTAATATATGTGTGATTTTAGTACCAGAAGGAGAAAAAAAGAGAAAAAAGTAACAGAAGAATTATTTGAAGAAATAATAACTGAGATTATCCCCAAATTAATGTCAGACACCCAAGCCCAGACCAGGGGGCTCAGAGAATAATAAGAAAAATAAATGCCTAAATTAATTAGTTAAAAAAGAAAATTACTCCTAGATATATTCAAATTACAGAAGATCAAGGTTGGGATCCTCTGAGACTAAAGACAGTGGTTTGGACTTTTATGCACTCAATGGCCATTGCCCCTCCCCTGGCTCAGCACACCATGACTGGCAAAACTCACAGCCACTGAATTTTCCCTGGGGAGAAAAAGAGAAGACATTCATCCTATGTTTTAGAATTTTTAAGGGTGGTTTGAGGTTTGGTTTCTATCTTTTATGTCTCAGAGTGCTAAAGGGACCAGGTGTAATCCAGATGTCTGAGGACTGACAAGAAAATAGCAACAAAAGATTTGGACAGTTTACTGTTGCTCCAGACCACCTGTGATTCAGGGAACAAACACCAGAGGAAGCAGAAGAGTATGATGTCCTGAAAAGAGAAACTGACAAAGCTCTACCCCGACCAACTGGTGAAGGTCTTCCCAATATGAAACCAGTATAGAAACTGGAACAGGTGATGGTTTAACACACTGACACTAACACAAAGTGTCAAGAAACATAAAGAAATAGGGCAACATGGCCCAAACAAAAATACAAACTTAATCTCCAATAACTGATACTAAAGAAATGAGGTACATGTATTTCTTGACAAAGAAAAAAAAATCACAATAACTATCATAAAAATGCTCAACAAGTTCAGGAAAAAATTGTGTGAAAAAAATCAAGTATTTTTTAAAAAACAAAGAAGACACTGGAAAAATTTTTAGCTGAAAAAATATAATAAACTGAAAAATTCACTAGAGGAGTCCAACAAGATATTTGATCAAGCAGAAAAAAGAATCAGTGAACTCAAAGAGAGGTCATTTGAAATTATCCAGAGAAGAGAAAAGAGAATTTAAAAGTGAAAAAATTAAGGCCATCAAGTCTACATTATATGCATGACGGGAGTTTCAGAAGGAGAAAAGAGAAAGAATGGGGCAGAAAGCTCATTTAAAGAATATACAATGGAGGCCATCATCACAAAATCTGGAAACCACAAATGTTGGAGAGGGTGTGGAGAAAAGGGAACTCTCCTACACTGTTGGTGGGAATGTAAGTTGGTACAGCCACTATGGAAAACAATTTGGAGGTTCCTTAAAAAACTACAAATAGAACTCTTTTGCACAGCAAAAGAAACCATAAACAAGACTAAAAGGCAACCCTCAGAATGGGAAAAAATAATTGCCTATGAAACAACGGACAAAGGATTAACCTCCAAAATATACAAACAGCTCATGAAGCTTAATACCAAAAAAGCAAATAACCCAATCCACAAATGGGCAGAAGACCTAAATAGACATTTCTCCAAAGAAGACATACAGATGGCCAACAAACACATGAAAAGATGCTCAACATCACTCATCATCAGAGAAATGAAAGTCAAAGCCACAATGAGGTATCACCTCACACCAATCAGAATGGCCATCATCACAAAGTCTGGAAACCACAAATGTTGGAGAGGGTGTGGAGAAAAGGGAACTCTCCTGCACTGTTGGTGGGACTGTAAGTTGGTACAGCCACTATGGAAAACAATTTGGAGGTTCCTTAAAAAACTACAAATAGAACTACCATATGATCCAGTAATCCCACTCCTGGGCATATACCCAAAGAAAACCATAATCCCAAAAGAAACTTGTACCATCATGTTTATTGCAGCACTATTTACAATAGGCAGGACATGGAAGCAACCGAAATGCCCATCAACAAATGAATGGGTACAGAAGATGTGGCATATATATACAATGGAATATTACTCAGCTATAAAAAGGGATGAGATGGAGCTATATGTAATGAGGTGGATAGAACTACAATCTGTCATACAGAGTGAAGTAAGTCAGAAAGAGAAGGACAAATATTGTATGCTAACTCACATATACGGAATCTAAAAATGGTACTGATGAACTCAGTGACAAGAACAAGGATGCAGATACAGAGAATGGACTGGAGAACTCGAGGTATGGGAGGGGGCAGGGGGTGAAGGGGAAACTGAGACGAAGCCAGAGAGTAGCACAGACATATATATACTACCAACTGTAGAATAGTCATTGGGAAGTTGTTGTATAACAAAGGGAGTCCAACTCGAGGATGGAAGATGCCTTAGAGGACTGGGGCAGGGAGGATGGGGGGGACTCGGGGTGGGGGGGAGTCAAGGAAGGGAGGGAATACGGGGATATGTGTATAAAAACAGATGATTGAACCTGGTGTACCCCCCCCCAAAATGGAATGAAACAAACAAACAAAAAAAAAGAATAAACAGGGACTTATTTACCTTCAATTCATGTAATAAATATAAAGTAATGTGAAAAAAAAAGAATATACAATGGAATATTACTCAGCCATAAAAAGGAATGAAATTGAGTTATTTGTAGAGAGGTGGATGGGCCTAGAGTCTGTCACATAGAGCGAAGTAAGCCAGAAAGAGAAAAACAAACATCGTATGCTAACTCATATATATGGAATCTAAAAATATGGTACTGATGAACTCAGTGGCAGAGGAAGAATAAAGATGCAGATGTAGAGAACAGACTTGAGGAAATGGGGCAGAGGGTGGGGAAGGAGAAGCTGGGACAAAGTGAAAGAGTCGTATTGACATATATACACTACTAAATGTAAAATAGATAGCTAGTGGGAAGCAACTGCATAACACAGGAAGATCAACTCAAAGATTGGTGATGACCTAGAGGGCTGGGATAGGGAGGGTGGGAAGGAGTTGTGGGAGGGAGGGGATATGGGGATATATGTATAAATACAGCTGATTCACTTTGTTGTACAGTGGAAACAGGCACAACAGTGTAAAGCAATTATACTCTAATAAAGATCGAAAGGAAAAAAAATAAAGTAAATCATGTACTTGCCAAAAAAAAAAAAAAAAAAGGAAAAGAAAAGAAACATTTCCTCACTCTTTGAGAGTTTGGCCACATCTAAGTGGGAAGTATAGTGCCACTGTGCATTCAGTGTGAGGCACTCTACACATTAGACCAACCATGAGTCCCATACATTTATCAACCTCAATTTATCTAGATGCTACTGCTTCTTTAACACATTGTTACTCTAACAAACAAGTGTGCACTGTTTTGTATTTTTACCTAAATGATGTGCCATTAAATATTAAAATGAATAAAATATATGAACAAACAAACAAAAAGAAATAATGGCCCAGACTTCCCCAGGCTGAGGAAAGAGGTGGATATTCAGATTTTAGGAGCCCAAATGTGTCTAATGTGAATGAGCCCAAAGAAGTCACAATGAGATACCTCATAATCAGTGTGTCAAAAGGCAAAGAAAAAAGAGAGTTTGGAAACAAAAATAGAAAAGCGATTGTCGTATATTAGGGAATTCTCTTAAGACTATCAACATATTTCTCAGGAGAAACTTTACAGGCCAGAAGATAGTGGGATGATATATCAGAATGCTGAAAGGAAAACTGCCAAAAAAGAATGTTGTATCTAGCAAATGTATCCTTCAAAAATGGAGAAAAAAGATAAGATAAACCCGAGGGAGTTCAATATGAGTGGACTTGCCTTACAAGAAAAGCTAGAGTTTTTCACATATGGCTTTTATTATGTTGAGGTAATTTCCTTCTATGCCCATTTTCTGGAGAGTTTTTATCATAAATGGATGTTGAATTTTGTCAAAAGCTTTTTATGCATCTGTTGTGATGATAATATGGGTTTTATCCTTCAATTTGTTAATATGGTGTATCACATTGATTTGCATATATTGAAGAATCCTTGCATTCCTGGGATAAACCCTACTTGATCATGGTGTATAATCCTTTTAATGTGCTGTTGGATTCTGTTTGCTAGTATTTTGTTGAGTATTTTTGCATCTATGTTCATCATTGACATTGGCCTATAATTTTCTTTGTGGCATCTTTGTCTGGTTTTGATATCAGGGTGATGGTGGCCTCATAGAGTGCATTTGGGAGTGTTCCTCCTTCTGCTATATTTTGGAAGAGTTTGAGAAGGATAGATGTTAGCTCTTCTCTAAATGTTTTGATGGGAATGTAAATTGATATAGCCACTATGGAGAACAGTATGGAGGTCCTTAAAAAAATAAAAATAGAATTACCATATGACCCAGCAATCTCACTAGTGGGCATATACCCTGTGAAAATCATAATTCAAGAAGATACATGTATCACAATATTCACTGCAGCACTATTTACAATAGCCAGGACATGGAAGCAGCCTAAATGTCCATCAGCAGATGAATCAATAAAGAAGATGTGGCACATACATACAATGGAATATTTCTTAGCCACAAAAGGGGACAAAATTGAGTTATTTGTAGTGAGGTTGTTGCACCTAGAGTCTGTCATATGAGTGAAGTAAGTCAGAAAGAGAAAAACAATACTATATGCTAACGCATATATATGGAATCTAAAAAAAAAAAAAGCTGGTATTGGTGAACCCAGTGGTGGGGCAAGAATAAAGATGCAGATGTAGAGAACAGACTTAAGAATGTGGGGTGGGGCAGGGGAAAGCTGGGATGAAGTGAGAGAGTAGCAATGACATATATACACTATGAAATGTAAAATAGATGGCTAGTGGGAAGCTGCTGCATAGTGCAGGGAGATCAGCTTGATGCTTGGTGATGACCTAGAGGGGTGGGATAGGGAGGGTGGGAGGGAGGCTCAAGAGGGAAGAGATATGGGGATATATGTATAAATACAGGTGATTCACTCTGTTGTACAGCGGAAACTGGCACAACCCTGTAAAGGAATTATACTCCAATAAAGATCGAAAGGAAAAAAAAGAAAGAAAAGCTAGAGGGAATCCTTCGAGGTGATATGAAAAAAATGCTAATGTACCAGTGTTAATTTCTAAGTTTTGATAAATGTGTCATGGTAATGTAAGATGTTAATATTAGGGGAGACTGGATAAAGGGAATATGGGAACTCTGTACTATCTAACTCTGTACTATCTAACTAGCTTTTCTAAAATTATCCCCCAAAAAATGTTTATTAAAAAAAAATGCGAAACCACAGCACAAAAGTATATAATAGTATAAAGCTCAGTGGTAAAGTTAGGTATGTAGAGACATACAGAATATTGTAATTTTGTAAGTTAGTGCATAAATAACTGTTGATTCTGTATAAAAGTTAAAAGACAAAAGTATAAATAATATCTATAACTAAAACATTTAAATATGTACACAATATAAAATGATAATTTGTGACATCAATAACAAAGTGTAGAGAGAAAGAAGTAAAACTGTAAAGTTTTTACATGTGATTGGATTTAAGTTACTAGCTTAAAATAGATTGTTATAACCACTAGGTATTTTATGTAAGCATCATGATAAACACACAAAAGTATCCATGAAATACACACACAGAAAATGAGAAAGGAATCAAAACATGTTATTACCAAAAAAAAAAAAAAAACCCAACAAAACACAAAAGAAGCCTTCAAAAGAGGATAATGAGTCCAGAAAAGCTCTAAGACCCACATAAATATAGTCAAGTGACTATTGACAAAAGAGAAATGGCAATACAATGGAGGAAATGTACTCTTTCAACAAGTCCTGCTGGTAAAACTGGACATCCACATGCAAAAGTATGAATCTAGACAGAATTTACGACTTTCCCTCAAAATGCATCACAAAGTGCAAAGTGTAAAACTCAAAACTATGTTGCTCCTAAAAGATAGCATAGTAAAAAACCTAGGCAAACATGGATTTGATGATTTTTTAGATAGAACACCAAACGTACAACCCACGAAAGAAATAACTGATATGACGTACTTCTCATTCCCTTGCCATTGCCTTGTGAAAGACAGTGGCAAGACAATGAGCAGACAAGCCACAGCCTGGGGGAAGTTATTTGCAAAAGACACATCTGTTACAGGATTGATATCCAAAATGTAAAATGACCTCTTAAAACTCAAGGTAAAAAAAACATAACCCTGTTAAAATACGGTCCAAAGATCTTAACAGGCATTTCACCAAAGAACATATTCAGTGGAGAATAAGCAGAGTAAAAGATGATCCACATCACCTGTCATCAAGGAAACGTAAATTAAAACAATAGTGAGATACCACTATGCACCTATGAGAAGTGAGACAGCACAAAATGTTGGTGAGGATGTGGAGCAACACACATCCTCAGTCATGCCTGATGGGAGCACAGAATAGTTCAGCCACTTTGGAAGACAACGTGGTGATTTCTTACAAAACTAAATATACACTTACATTACTCGGCAGTGGAACTCCTTGGTGTTTCCCCAAATGGGTAGAAAACTTACATCCACATAGAAACCTGCCCAAGGATGTTTACAGCAGTTTTAGTCATAATTTGCAAAACTTGGAAGCAACTAAGATGGCCTTCAGGAAGCGAATGAATAAATAAACTGTGGTACATCCAGGCAATGGAATATAATGTGACACTAAAAGAAATGAGATATGCCATGGAAAGAGGTGGAGGAAAGTTAAGTTCATATTGCTCAGTGAAAGAAACTAATTTGAAGAGGCTACATAATGTATAATTCCAATTACATGACAGACTATTGGCAGGAATGGGTGAAGGAGAGGGATGAATAGGTGGAGTATACAGAATTTTTAGAGCAGTGAAAACCTCTGTGTGATATCTTAATGACGGATACATGTCATTATGCATTTGTCTAAATCTGTAAAATGTACATCAAGAGAGAATGCTGAGGTAAACTATTGACTTTGGTCGATAATGAATGTTGATGTAGGTTAATCAATTTTAACAAAAGTACCACTCCATGGAGGATGTTGATGTAGGTTAATCAATTTTAACAAAAGTACCACTCCATGGAGGATGTTGATATTGGGGGAAGCTATGCATGTGTAGTGGCAATAGGTATATGGAAATTACTTTGTCTTATAAATTTTGCTGCAAACACAAAATTCCTCTGAAGACATAAAGTCAATTATAAAAAGGTATAAGAAAGAGAGAAAGCCATGAACAAAATTGCAATAGTAAATCATTCCCTATCTTAATTATTTAAATTTAAATGGACTAAACTCCCCGATCAAAAGACATAGTGGTCAAAAGTGTAAACAACAATAACAACAAAAAACAAAACAAACAAAATCAAGACTCAAGTTTGTATTGTCTATAAGAGGCTCAGACACACCAAAAACTGAAAGTCATAGAATGGAATAAGATTTTCTATGTAAATGGTAACCCAAAAGAGCAAGAATGGTTATACTTATATCAGACAAAATAATCTCTAAATTAAAAAAGTATCCAAAGAGAAAAAGAAGGACACTATACAATGACAAAACAATCAGGGGACTTCCCTGGTGGCGCAGTGATTAAGAATCCACCTGCCAGTGCAGGGGACATGGGTTCGATCTCTGGTCCAGGAAGATTCCACATGCTGTGGAGCGACTAAGCCCGTGCACCACAACTGCTGAGCCTGTGCTCTAGAGCCATTGAGCCACAACTATTGAACCTACCTGCCACAACTACTGAAGCCCATGCACCTAGAGCTAGTGCTCCACAACAGAAAAAGCCACCACAATAAGAGGAACGACACCACAGTGGAGTAGCCCCTGCTCCCTGCAACTAGAGAAAGCCCGCCCACAGCAACAAAGACCCAATGCAGCCAACAAATATATAAATAAATATATTACAAAAAGAATCAATTTCCCTATATATATATAAAACAACTATATATATGATAGCATGGTAGTTTCTTACAAAACTAAGTATATACTTATATTATTCAGCTATGGAACTCCTTGGTATTTTGCCAAATATAATTTATATTATAATATATTTAATATATATTAAATACAATAATTAATTAATATATATTATATACAACATTAATATTATATATAATATTAATTATATACATTATATATAAAATATATGTAAAATATATATAATATATAAAACATATAAATAAAAATATATTATAAATAATATATGATAATAATTAATATTAATATATTCATATTCATATATATGTTAAATAAAATAGTTACATTATAACATATTTAATATATATATAAAATATATGTTATATATTTTAATATATATGATTTTAACATATATTAAATATAATATATTATATTATATTATATATTTTAAAATATATGATTTTAATATATAATACACATTTTAATATATACATTTTATATATAATATATATTCTATATATAATATTATATTTTATATATAATATATAATTCTATATATAACTTAATATATTTATACTTTATTTTTATAATATATTTATAAGAATAATTATAAATAATTTATATATTATATATATTATTTATTAATTTATATTTTATAATATATATTTATATTTCTAAAAATATAATAATATATACTATATAAATATATATAATGTTATATTATATATAATTTATTAATATATAATTATTCTCTCTATTATATTATATATATTATTAATAATATAATATTTATTATTTATATATAATAATATATAATATATACAATATATTTATATCTATTTATAGTATTTATTAATATCATATTAATAATCAATCAATATAGTATATTAAATATATGTAAATATATATTAAAATATAATAGATATTTAAATATAGAATATATTATATACATTACATATATTTATTATATATTACATTATTTATATAATATTATATAATAATATAAAAATATATAATATATATTTAATATATATTATATGTTTATATAATATAAAATATTCTATAATATATTTAATATATAATATAATATCAATATATTTATTATATAATATATAATTATTTATTAAATTATGTAATAACTAATGCTAATAAAATTATATTATTTTATATATATTAAATGATAAATTAAATGAATAATAAATTTATTATATATTAAATTATATAATATATATAATTTAACATATGAAATTTTTTATATATTATGTATATATAGATAATTTATATATTATATATTATATGTAATATATAAATTACATACATTAATATGTATTATAAAATATAAATTAATAAAATATATAATATATATAATATATAAATATATAATTATTATAAATATTAAAAATATTATGTATGTATTATATATAAATATATATAAAGTATGTATATTAAAATATATATTATATTTTAATATATTATATTTAATATTTCTTATATATTAAAATATATATTATGTTTATATATAGGATATAATTATATATTATATATATTTATATAATATAGAAATAAATATATAATATTATTTATATTATAATTTAATTTATATTATATTATATTATATTTATATATTATGTATATATTATATTATCATATTATATTTAATATATCTTGTATATTAAAATATATATTATATTAAAATCATGTATGAAATAAAATATATTATTTATAAATATATTTTAATATATTATATTTGATATATATTAAAATCATATATATTAAAATACACAATATATTTAATAATGTAATTATTTTTAATATATTAATTATTCATATTAATATTATTATATGAATATTAGTATATTATAAATTATTATATATTATTATAGTATATATTTTATATATAATTAATGTAATATATATTTTATAATATTAAATATTAGATATTAATATAAATATTATATAATATATAAATATATATTAATGTTAATATATAACATATATAATTTATATATAAAACAACTATAAACATATTGGTACTCAATACCAGAGCACCCAAATGTATGAAAGAAACATTGACAAAATGGAGGGGGAAATATTGACTGAAACGAATAAAACAGAGAATTTCCATAACCCACTTTTAATAATGAAAAGAACACCTAGACAGCAGAACAATGAAGAAACAGAGGAGTTGAACAACATATATCACATGGACCTAATGGACCCCTTGAGGATATCCACTAAACACCAGCAGGATACACATTTTTCTCAAATGCAAACAAAACACTCTCCATTATAGATCAGATGTTAGGTTATAAAATAAAATTCAGAAGATTAATATATGCCCACATATATTTTCTGACCACAGTAGAATAATAGAAATTAATAGCAGAAGAAAAGCTGGAGAGTTCAAAAATAGAAGGAAAGTAAACAAATTTTCTTTAAACTATAGTGAATCAAAGAAGAAATTAAATGAGAAAGTGGAAAATATCTTAAGACAAATGAAAACACAATATATCAAACTTATGATATGCAAAAATCAGTTTTAGGAGGAAATTTTATAGTGATAAATACATACATTTAAAAAGAATAAAGATATCAAGTAAAAATTGTAACTTCATACCTCAAGGAAATACAAATAGAAGAAAAATCTAAGCTCAAATTTAGGAAAGGAATAAAATGATAATGACAAGAGCAGAAATACACACAATAGAGAACAGAAAAACAACAGAAAAAATAAATGAAACTAAGACTTGGTTTTTTGAAAGACCAATAAAAAATGACAGCCATCTAGCTAGACTAAGAATAAAGAAAAGACCTAAGTAAATAAAATCATAAATGGAAGTGTAGACATTATAACTGATGACACAGAAATGAAAAGAATCATAGAAGACTATTGTGAACAATTAAACACTGACAACCTAGAAAAATGGATAAATTCCTAGTACCATACAATCGAATAAAAAGGAAGTGTGAAAAGAGAAAATTAGAGTACATCTATAACTAGTTAAAAAATTAAATCTGAACAAAGTAAAGCCCAGGTCCAGATGGCTTCTTTGGTAAATTCCACCAAATATTTAAATAAGAATTAATAGCAATCCTTCTTAAATCTTCCATAAAACCAAAGAGAAGAGCACACTTCTAGACTATTGTATGAGGCTAAGATTACCTAGATACCAAAACTAGAGAAAGGCACTACATGGGAAAAAAATTACAGGTCAATGTACCAAATGAACATAGATGGAAAGTCCTCAACAAAATACTAACAAACAGAATTCAATCTCACATTAAAGTATCATACACCATGGCCAATTGGGATTTATCCCTGTGATGCAAGGATGGTTCAATATATAAAAATCAATGTGATACACCTCATTAACAGAATGAAGGATAAAAATCACACAATAATTCTGATAGAGGCAGAAAAAGCACTGGACAAAATTCAACATATTTCATGATAAAACCTCTGAACAAGCTCAGAATAGAGGAAATTATCTGAATATAATAAAGGCTGTATATGAAAAGGCCACAGTTAACACAATAGTCATTGGTGAAAAACTGAAAGATTTTCTTCTATGATCAGGAAAAAGTCAAGGATGCACACTCTCACCACCTCTACTTAATGGTACTAGAATCCAAGACAGGTAAATTAGGCAAATAAATAAATAAATAAATAAATAAATAAATAAAAGATATTCTAATTGAGACATAAATGGTCTCTTCATATATAGCATGATCTTTTATGTAGAAAACCCTAAACTCCACAGAACTCCCTATTTGAACTAATAAATTCAGTAAAATTGCATGATACAAAATCAATGCAGAAGAGTTCATTGCAAAAGACAATTAGTTTAAAACTACTATTACTATAACTTGGGTTTGTAACTCCAAGTCTTGTTTTCTACATAATCTAAAAGCCTAATGCATTTAAAATAATTATTAGCATGTTTTTAGGCACACATGTATAAAGATCTAATTTTGTGACATCAACAATGGAAAGGGGGGCGATGGAGCTGTCAAGGAGGAGAGTTTTTATATGTTTTTGAAGTTAAGCTGCTGTATATTCAAATTGGAATGTTATAACACTATGATGTTAAATTTAATCTCCATGGTAACCACAAAGAAAATAGCTATAGAATATACAAAAAAGAAATTAAGAAGGAATATAAACTACAGAAATGCTTTATGAGTTTGTGTGATCTTTTATTAGAAAACCTTAAAGACCCCACAAAAATCTATCTGGACTAATAAAATTTGTGTGATCTTTTATGTAGAAAACCTTAAAGACTCCACAAAAATCTATCTGGACTAATAAACAAATTCAGTAAATTTGCGGGATACAGAATCAACATAGAAAAATTAGTTGCAAAAAGTTATTAATGTGAAAGCTAGTATTATTGTAATTTGGGTTTGTAACACCAAATATTATTTTCCACATAATTTAGAAGCCTAATGTACTTAAAAGAACTACTAGTTTACATTTTAAGGTACACAATGTATGAAGATATAATTTTGTGACATCAAGAACTGAAAGGAGTGGGGATGGAACTGGGAGGAGCATAGGTTTTATATGTTTTTGAAGTTAAGCTGCTGTAAATTCAAATTAGAATGTTATAACCTTAGGATGTTAAATGTAATCCCCATGGTAACCATAAAGAAAATAGCTGTAGAATATACATAAAAGCAAATTAGGAAGCAATATAAACATTTCACTACAAAAAATCAACTAAACACAAAAGAAAACAGGAATACAGGAAACAAGGGACAAAAAAAGCTGTAGGACATGTAGAAAAACAGCATAACAACAGAAGTAATTCCCTCCTTTTCAGTAACTAGTTTAAATGAAAATGCATTTATCTTTCAAATAAAACACAGAGATTGGCAGAACAGATAAAAACCCATGATGTATGCTGTCTACAAGAGACTATATGCTGTCTACAAGAGACTCACTTCAGATCCAGAGGTATAAATAGACTGAAAGAGAAAGAATGGAAAAACATATTTCATGCAAATAGTAACCAGAAGAGAGCAAGAGTGACTATACTAATATGAGATAAAGGAGACTTTAAATCAAAAAGTGTTAGAAGAGACAAAGTTATAGTATAACGACCAAGGGGTCAATTCTGCAAGAGGATAAAAAAAAATTATAAACATTCATATACTTAATGACAGATCATTAAAATATATGAAGCAAAAACTGACAGAATTGAAGGGAGAAATAGACAGTTCTACAGGAACAGTAGATGACTTCAATACCGCACCTGCATAATGGATAGAACAACTGGAGAGAAGATAAGTAAGGAAATTGATGACAACACAATAAACCAACTAGATCTATAGAGATATGCAGAACACTCCATTCAAAAACAACAGCATATACATTCTTCTCAAGTACACATGGAACATTTTATAGAATAGACCATATGTTAGGCCACAAATTAAGTCTCAATAGAGTTAGGAAATAAAGTATTTTCTCTGACCACAAAGGGATGAAGTTATAAATAAATAATTTAAAGAAAACTGGAAAATTCATAAAACTGAAAACAGAAGTTGATTCATTGTAAGAATCAACAAAACTGATAGCACTTCAGCAACTGAGAAGGAAAAGAAAGTAGACTCAAATTGCTAAAATCATAAAGAATGTGGGGACATTACTACTTATACTGCAGAAATAGAAAGGATTAGAGAGTACTATGAATAATTGGATGCCCCCAAACTGGATAACCTAATGAAATGGACAAATTCCTACAAACCCAAAATCTACCAAGACTAAATCATGAAGAAATAGAAAAATCTGAATAGACCTGTAATTTAGTAAGGAGATTAAATCAATAATAAAAAAATATACAAGCAAAGAAAATCACTGGTCCTGATGAATTCTACTGAATATATAAAAATTAATACCAAACCTTCTCAAACTTTTCCAAAAACTGAAGAGGAAAGAACGCTTCCTAACTCATTTTTTGAGGCCAGAATATCTTTATACCAAAGCCAAACAAACACTCTCCAAGAAAACTACCAATATCCCTTATGAACATGGATAAAGATTCTTCAGCAAAATACTAACAAAATAATTCAGCAGCATATTAAAAGGATTATACAACCTGAACATGTGGGATTTATTGCTGGAATGCAAGCAAGATTTAGCATATGAAAACTGATCAATGTAATATGCAATATTAACAAAATTAAGTGGGGAAAAACACATGATCATCTCAATTGATGTAGAAAAAGCATTTGACAAAATCCAACACTCTCTCATCATAAAAATTCAAAATATAAGAATATAAGGAAACTATGTCTGCATAATAAAATCCACACATGAAAAACTCACAGCAACCATAATATTCAATGGTGAAAGATTGAAAGCTCTTCCTCTAAGATCAAAAATAAGGAAAGGATACCCACTTTCCCACTTCTATTCAGCATAGTATACAGGTTCTAGCAAGAGCAATTAACGAAGAAAAAGAAATAAAAGGCATCAAATTGGAGAGGAAAAAGTAAAAGTGTCTCTGTTTGCAGATGATATGACATATACATAGAAAATCCTAAAGCTCCACAAAAGAGCTGTTAGAACTAATAAATGAATTCAGCAATGCAGCAGGATACAAAGTCAACACCCAAATCAGTTGCATTTCTATACATTGTTAACGAAAAAGGAACCAGAGCTTAAACATTTGGAAAATCCTCAGACTCTCCACACTGCAAAAAATGAGAAAGGACATTCAGAAGAGAACACTAAGGGTGTGGCCAAGTGGCCCTATGTAAAGGAGACTAGTATGGGTTTGAACGAGCGATGTAATCCTCTAGCTCAACAGAATCCAGGTGATGCTATTCAAGGCAAGGGAAGAATGACCCCAAAAGGTGATTCAGAGATCATCAGTGGCCCCTCCGGACAACCCAGAGTGAGGGATGAGAGGTAGTTCTTCCCCAGTACAGGTGCAGCAGGGTGATACTGCACTGAGAGAGCTCTTGCGGGCAGGGGTGCACACAGAGCTGCAACATAGGCTGCCCCCAGCAGAGCTGTGGGATTGGACTGACTGCAGCCTCGGGCCATGATGCCCACCCTAGAGAGCCCCAGGGGTGGGACAGCACCTCAGTGGGTCTAGAGGGCAGAGGATTATTCTCCAGCCTTACGGCTTGATGAGGTTTGCCCTGTTAGGCTTTGGGTTTACTTGGCACCCATCTCCCTTGTCTACTTTTCTATTTCTCCTTTATGGAATGGGAATCTTTATCATATTTTGGAAGCATGTAGACTGGTTTCAAAGGCACACAGCTGAAGGGGAATTTGTTCCAGACCGAATTGCACCTCGAGACTTCCCCATATCTGATTTGGATGATATTCAGGTGAGACTTCAGGGTTGTTGTTGGAATGAGTTAAAACTTTTGGGGTTGTTGAGATGGAATTAATGTATTTTGAGTGTGAGAAGGACATTAATTTGGGAGGGGTACAGGAAGAATATTATGAACTGAATTGTTCCCCTGCCCCTGCCTAATTTTTATGTTCAAAAACCTGAAGCCCAACGTGATGGTATTTGGAGGTTGGGTTTTGGGGAGGTGATTAGGTCGTGAGGGTGGAGCTTTTATAATGTGGACCCAAAGAGCTCACTCCCTCTTTTCCAGGTGAGAATTCTAGGAGAAATTCACTGTCTGCAACCTGAAACAGAGCTCTCACCAGAACGTGACCATGCTAGCCCCCTGATTTCTGACTTCCAGCCTTAGAAGTATGAGAAATAAATGTCTGCTGTATAAGCTGCCCAGTCTGTGGAATTTTCTTATGGCAACCTGGATGGACACATATGCTAGGGAACTAAATGATTATTATATAATTAGTAAACAAAGTAAAAGAATCAAGTACTGATCCTGCTTTTCCTGCACAAAGTATAGCTCAAAATATTCCAGTGATGAGGGGAAAGTTCTTTACATAATGGTCAGCTCTGACCTGAACACGCTGTTTTGTCTCCTTCAGTCTATTTGCAGCATATAGGCCAGAGAGATTCCTATTAAAGGTCAGGGCGCTCCCTAAAAGAGGGGAGCCATTCCAGAACATTTTCTGGAACCCTCTCTGTATATGTTTTTTTGAACCTGGTCTTTTACTCAACAGCTGTCCTCATTATGGACTAATGGTTTTATCCCCATTTCTCTCTCTTTTTAGGGCTGGCTTTGTATTCTGGGAGTACTGTCATCTCTTCCACCCAAATCTCATCCTCTTTAAGGATGAACGAGTCACAGTTGGAAAGTTGGGTTCTGCTGCCATGATGGCTTGACCTCTCATAGGAGGGGCTGTTACCCCATTCCATTCTTGGTCCCACAGGGCCCTTGAGAGAGACCCAGGGTTCTGCAGCTTGCCTTCCTCAGAGTAATTCCTCAATTTCAAGGAGAGGTCAGGGGTCTGGCCCAGCCCTGCTCCAATGCCCCCTGTATCCAATTGGTTGGGCTGAAGGGTTGATGATTCTCACTAAGTTTGGGTTATAGGGGATCAGAGAATATGCTCCTTCCCCCATGTTGTAGGAGAATGAGCCAGGAATGAAAACACCAGGTTTTCTACTCTTCTGCAGAAAAGACAGTGCTGAATGCTGCCATGATGGCCCAGAGGGCCGAATGTTATGGGCTGCCACCCATGACTCCATAAAATCACATGGTCATCATTCAGAATGTGACCTGAGGGTAGGAGCTGGACTAGAAAATGTCATTTCTGGCTGGCACTAACTCTGCACATAGAGTTGCTCTTGTATGTCACAAAGTTTGCTTTGATTGCTGCAATAGGTGAATGGAGTATTTAAAAGGACTGTGAACTCAGGTTATTGTAGAAGTTCTCATGGAAACAGCACATGAAAATACTTGGAACTGGGAGTGTCTGAGGGAACACAAAAGCTGGGCCACTGGAAGAAAGGCCTCCAAGACTCTTCCCTAATTCCTCCCCAGAATGTGGATTTTCAAATATGACTCTCTATTCAAGAGGACCTGCAAGTCACTGGGGAAAATGTTTGGCAAAGTCACATTCCTTAGGAAATATCCACAGTTTCCCTTTGAATGTAAAAGAGCAGATGGCCTTTGCAATGAGTACATTTCTGAGTGCCATCTCCCAAGAGAAGGGCAATGTAGCTGGGCTTCTCAAGCATAGTACATTTGCCTCCTCTGAGGAATCAGAAAAGTCCCCCAAAGCTAGCAGCTCCCCTGTTTGCTTGACACAAATCACTTCAGCCACAATCTCCTCTCCTCCCTTTCCTTTTCCTTGCACTACGTGGTTCTGGTTCTTTCCCCACCTAAACCGTTAATTTTTGTCCTCCTCTTTCTGATGACTGGATAGTATATATATTTAAAGGGAAATATGCCCAGGAAGGCTTTTTGGAATTTCAATTCAAACTTATCATTTCAATGTTTTCATATTTATATCTTTTTATTAATCACACATTGAAATACTGATTTTCAGTGATGCCAAAATAATTACTTATTTGCTTTTAATCTAAAATGAATATATTTTAAAGAAAACAATGCCAACCTTACTTTCTTAAAATTTTTATTGATATGTAATTGACATACGATATTATGCAAGTTTAAGGTGTGCAACATGTCAGTTTCACACATTTATATATTGCAGTGATTACCATCATCGCATCAGCTAACACCTCTATCATGTCATGTAAGGATCATTTTTTATTTGCGGTGATGACAATTAAGACCTAGTCTCTTAGCAACTTTGAAGCTTATAATACAGGATTGTTGGCTATTATCATTATGCTGTGTATTAGATCCTCAGAATTAATTTTTCTACTAGTTGCATGTTTGCACACTTCAGCAACATCTCCCCAATTCCATCCCACCCCCAACCCTTGGTAAGCACCCTGGTACTCTCTGTTTGTACAAGTTTGACTTTTTTTAGATTTCACATGTAAGTAATAACATACTGATTTCTCTTTCTGTCTCTGACTTGTCTCACTTAGTATACTGCCCTCAAGAGTCACCCATGCTGTCCCAAATGGTGGGATTTCCTTCTATCTCATGGCTGAATAAAAATATTCCATTGGATTTATGTACTTTATCCATTCATCCATTGACAGACACCTAGGTTGTTTCTACATCTTGACTATTGTGAATAATGCTGCAATGAACACTGAGGCACAGATATCTCTTCAAAATACTGATTTCAGTTCCTTTGCATATATATCCAGGAGTGAAATTACTGGATCATATGGTAGTTAAATTTTTAATTTTTTGAGGAACCACCATATTGTTTTCCATGATGGCTATAAAATTTTATATTCTGACCAGCAGTGTATGTGTTCCCTTTTCTCTGCCTCCTCACCAACATTTGTTAGCTCTTGTCTTTTTGATAAAAGCCATCCTAGCAGGTGTGAGATGGTTTTTATTTGCATTTCTCTGGTGACTAGAGATGTTGCCCATTTGTATGTCTTCTTTGGAAAAGTGTCTATTTAGGCTCTTTACCCATTTTAAAATTGGATTATTTGCTTTTTTCTTTTTCTTTCTTTTTTCTTTTTATTTTTTTGGGGGTACACCAAGTTCAATCATCTGTTTTTATACACATATCCCCATATTCCCTCCCTCCCTCAACTCCCCCCTCACTCTCCCTCGAGTCCCCCCCACCCTCCCCATCCCAGTCCTCTAAGGCATCTTCCATCCTCAAGTTGGACTCCCTTTGTTATACAACAACTTCCCACTGGCTATCTATTTTACAGTTGGTACTATATATATATGTCTGTGCTACTCTCTCGCTTCGTCTCAGCTTCCCCTTCACCCCCTGCCTCCCCAAACCACGAGTTCTCCCGTCCATTCTCTGCATCTGCGTCCTTGTTCTTGTCACTGAGTTCATCAGTACCATTTTTAGATTCCATATATGTGAGTTAGTATACAATATTTGTCTTTCTCTTTCTGACTTACTTCACTCTGTATGACAGACTCTAGATCTATCCACCTCATTACATACAGCTCCATCTCATCCCTTTTTTGCTTTTCTGTTATTGAGTTGTATGAGTTCTTTATCTACTTTGCAAAATTATGGTTTGCAAATATTTTCTTACTTTCTATAGTTTGCCTTTTCACTGTATTGGTTGTTTCCTTTGCTATGTAGAAGCTCTTTATTTAATGTGTTCCCACTTGTTTTAGTTTTTGTTGCCAAGAAATCATTGTCAAAGACCAAGGTCAAGTGTACTTTTCCTTATGTTTTCATCTAGGTGTATTATGGTTTCAGGCCTTACAATTAAGTCTTTCATTCATTTCCAGTTAATTTCTGTGAGTCGTGTAAGAAAGGGTCCAGTTTCATTCTTCTTAAAAAAAAAAAACAACATTTAATAGACTATTTTTTGAGCAGTTTTAGGTTCACAGCAAAATTGAGTAGAAAGTACACTCCCTGCCCCCACCAGCCCAACTGAGACTCTCAGCAGTGGCGGGCTGCACAGGCTCCCAGGAAAGTGTGGGCTGTGACTTGCACTTGCACATAGGGCCCTTTGTGGTGGTAGCAGCTGCTGTCACCTGCCTCTGGAGTCTAAGATAACAGCTGTGCTTCACACCAACCATTGGAGCTCATGTAAGCAGTGCCCAGCTGTTTGTGAGTGCACGGAGCAGGAAACTTTATTTTAAAGTGAATAATTAAATGGCATTTTGTACATTCACACTGTGCAACCACTGCCTCTATCTAGTTCTAAAATATTTTCATCACTCCAAAATAAATCCCTGTACCAATTAAGCAGTCACTCCTCATTCCCTTCTCCCCACAGTCCCTGGCAGCCACCAAATGCTTTCTGTCTCTAGATTTACCTATTCTGGATATTTCATATAAATGGACTCATACAATATATGATGCTTTGTGTCTAGCTTCTTTCACTTAGCATAACATTTTTGAGGTTCATTCATGTTGTAGGATTTATGAATACTACATTTGTTTTTATGAGCAAATAACTTACCATTGAATGTATAAACCACAATTTGTTTATCATTTATCTGTTGATGGATATTTGGGTTGTTTCTGCCTTCTGGCTATGAACATTTGTGTACAAGGATTTGTTCAAACACCAGTTTTAAACTCTTTTGGGTATATACCTAGGAGTGGGATTTCTGGGTCATTGGTAATTCTTATTTAACCTTTTGAGGAAATGCAAAACTATTTTCCATAATGGCTAAGCCATTTTATATTCCCACCAGTAATGCATGAAAGAACCTAAAATGCATATTACTGCGTCAAAGAAGACAACCTGAAAAGACTACATACTGTATGAGTCTAACTATATGACATTCTTGAAAAAGCAAATCTGTAAAAATATTAGTGGTTGCTAAGGATTAGGGATGAGGGAGAATTGAATAGGCAGGGCACAGAAGATATTTAGGGCAGTAAAGCTATTCTATATGATAGTATAATGTTGGATATTTGTCATTGAAGTTTTAATAGTAAATAGTAGAGAAAGGTGAAAATAGATTAAGTGATAAAATATCACCAGTCAGGCAACCTCAGTCCATATAGAGCAGAGAAGATTAAATTTGATATGATCTAAATTGTTGGGTACTGCCTGAGAGATTGGTCTCTGTATCTCTGAACTCAGAGCACAGATAGTCAAAAGCAACACCTTATGGATCTCTTGTTGAGGCAATCTGCAGGAAGCAGAGGGCATGGCTTGTGAAATCCACATGGGACTACAGAACTAGATGAATAGATTACTGATTGAGGAGTGCAATAGAACAGCTGAGGCCCTTTATTTTTTAGATCAGTTTTAGGTTCACAGTAATGTTGAGTGGAAAGTACAGAAAGCTCCTATTTATCCCCTGTATCCACATAGATACACCCCATTTTCAACACCCCCCATAGAGTAGTACATCTGTTATATCAACAAACCTACACAGATGCACCAATATCACCCTGATACATAATACATCACACTTTCCTCTTGGGTTTTAACAAATGTATAATGCTAAAGGACAATACAGGAAAAGAATGGAAAGAAAGCAGGAAATAATATATGATCAAAATGACAATGTCAACAAAGAGATAGAAATTATATGAAGGAACCAAACAGAAATTCTACAGATGAGAAATACAATAACTGAAATGAAAAATTCATGAGATGTGTTCAACAGCACATTTAAGCAGGCAAAATAGAGAATGAGAAACCTGGAAAATAACACATCTGAAATTATTGAGTCTGAGGAACAGAAAGAAAAAAGAATGAAGAAAAGAAGAGATAGCCTAAGGGAATTATGGAATGCCAATAAATGGACGAAAATACACATTATGGGAGATGTAGAGAGGAAAAGAGAGAAAGAAGCAGAGAGATTATTTGAAGAAATAATGGCCAAAATTTTCCCAAATTGAATAAAGACACAAATCTCCAAATCCAAAAATCTCAAAGAACACTAAACAAGAAAACTCAAAGACAACCACACTGGGACACATTATAATCAAATGGTTAGAAACCAAATTCAAAGAGAGAATCTTGAAAGCAGCAAGAGAAAAGTGACTCATCAAGTACAAGGGAGTCTCAAGAAGATTATCAGCCAATATCTCAACAGAAACCGTGTAGGAAAAAGCAGTGTGGTGATATATTTAAAGTGCTGAAAGAAAACAAAAGTCAACTAAAATTCTATATCTAAAAAACTGGATTTTTTTTTTTTTACATAGAAGGGCTGAAAAGGGAAAAACTTAAACTCTGCTATAACACTGCCTGGCCTTTATATAGGTTGGAGGGATGGAGAAAAATGGCTTGAAAATGGATCTCTAAATTACAATACCATTTTGCAATTGGATCTTTACTGTCTCAAGATAGGAAAATGGACTGAGGTTCCATATGTCCAAGTCTTCATTGTCCTTTACCAAAACCCACTCTAAGAAGACCAGACATTGTCTCTCCACCCACACAATAATTGTATGGACGTAATTTGTCTAATGCAGCTATTTTGGAACTGTTGAGTTTATCCAAAGTCATGAAGCTTCCAGCAGAAGGTTTGGCCAATATTGATGGATTAGGACATTCAAAAGCAAACACATATATGGGGATGTTATAAAGTCACCACACGTGACTTTTGATAGGAAGTGCATGAAATCTGAAGATTGCTTTGGGTAGTGTGGTCATTTTAACAATAGTAATTCTTCAAATCCATGAACACGTTATATCTTTCATCTGTGTCATTCTTCAATGTTCTATACATATCTGTTAAGTGCATTTGGTCTAATGTGTTGTTTAAGACCACCGTTTCCTTATTGATTTTCTGTCTGGATGGTCTGTCCATTGACGTAAGTGGGGTGTTAAAGTCCCCTACCATTATTGTGTTACTGTCAATTTCTTCCTTGATATCTGTTAATATTTCCTTTTGTATTTAGGTGCTTCTATGTGGATGGGGCCACTGGTCGAGGAAACCAAATTATCCCAGAGCTAGTATTGGCCTACTGGTGGGCAAGGTCAAGGTCTAGGTGGTTGGGGCTTGTGCCATCCTGCTAGTGTGTTGGCTGGGTTCTGAAAAGGCAGTTTGTGAGGCTATGGCGGTCCTGGTATGTACCTGCTGGTAGAAAGGGTCAAGGCCCAAGGATCCCAGGGCTGGTGCCCACCCACTGGTGAGTGAAAACAAGTCCTTCGGATAGTGCTGGCCCACTGGAAGGCAGAGCTGTGTCTTGAGGTCTATGGCTGTGGGGTCCAGGTGTCCCATAGCTGGTGTCAGTACATTGGTGGGTGAGGCCGAGGCACAAGAGGTCCTGGGGCTAGTCCTGTTTCACTAGTGGGTGGAGCCGGGTCCTGGCATTTCTGGCCACAGGACCGTAGGGGTCCTGGAGCTGGTATTGGTCTGATGGTGGGTGGGACTGGATCCCTGGGCAGCTGGCTGAGGGCCTGCTGGTAGGTCAGGCCAGGGCCCAGGGTGTCCCAGAATGGGTATCAACTGGGGCAGTGATGAGCCTCAGGCCCCACAGTCCTCCTGACTAAATCAGAATCTGATTGTAGCAAGGTCTTTGAGTGATTGCCATGCGCCTAAAGTTTGAAGAGCCTTATAGATGACTCCTAAGTCTATAGCTCATGCTCATTTCCCAGGGAGCCCTCCCTGACTTCCTACCTCATATCAGCCTCCTGTAAGGACAGTTAGAGGGCCTGGCAAAACTCCAGCAATGGGTGTACCCTCCACATTCATGAGCATTTCTAGTTCAGGAATCTTATTATTCCATTGCCTGTGAATGCTAGGGGTTAAATTCTCATTAATTTTAGTATCTGTGCTAAGGAAAGATGGCAGCAAAGTAGAAGGATGTGGAGTGCATCTCTCTCCACAGATGCATCAGGAATACATCAAAAGATGCAATAATTCTCACAGAAAACTGGCTGAACACTAGCAGAAGACCTTGGACACCAGAAAGGACTACAAAGATCCTGGCAAAACTGGGTAGGATGGGGAAAAAAGAAAAGAAAAGAAAGGAGATAGAGGGGGAGAAAAAAAAAAAGGTTGGGTGTTGCACCCTGGGACAGGGGGAGCTGAAACAGAGGAGATACTGAATTCAGTGAAACCCCTCTTATCTGATGGGGAAACCCCCTCTCCAATGGGGAATTTGATTGCATCAGAAGGGTCGCATTTGGGACTGTACAGAGGGTGAAGTGGCTGATCTGTGGCAGATGGGAAAGTGTGAGAAACACACAGAAGGTCCGAACAACGGCCCTGCATATTCTAGACTGAGACGTGGGTTCACAGCATTACAGGGGGTCTGGGAGCTGGAACATGGGGACAAAACTAGCCCAGGGTGAGAACCATTGTTGACTGAAGGAGACAGACTGAGAGGATGGGAGGGAAGAAATCCTCAGCAGGGAATACCTACTGTGGAAAACTGGGCTGCCATGGTAGCAGGGCGCTACTGCTGAGTTACACACAGTGGGAGGAACCACCATTGTGACCTCTCTTTTGGCACCTGCAACAAATAAAGGGAGGCCCCTATGGGCCTGGCTGTCGAGCGCTAGTCAACAAGGGATAGAAAAAGCCACCTCAGGGGCTGATCCTGGTGTGCCTGCTGCTGAGTGCCAGAGGAAATCGGCAAGGGTGGGCCATCTCTGGAGACATTCCTCTTATACCTGAGCCCACCAGCTTCATTGTAAAATAGGCACCACCTCCACCAGGGCTCCCATGACCCAGGCAGGGCACTATTGCTGACTCACATGCAGGGGAAGGAGCCACTATTGTACCCTCTTTCTCCCCACACACTGGCACCTACAGATGAACAATAAAGAAGCTCCTCCATTTGCAGAGTAATACAAAAAGCCCCTGAGGGCTGGCCTTCATGTGCCTAACACTGGGCACCAGTAGAGAACCACACTAAGGCCAGATTTCCTATACCTGCAGCCACCAGCATCCCTGCACATTCAGCATCAGGCCCAGGGCTCCTGCAATCCAAGCAGGGCACTGCTGCTGAGTCACATGCAGGGAGAGGAGCCACTATAAAAGCCTCTCTCTCCCCACACACTGGAGTCTGTAGATGAACAATAAAGGAAACCCACACTGAGATAGATCCAGGAGCTCCAAGGCAGCCTTAGGACCAGACTCTGGTGGTTGGACAACATTCAGAGGTGGGGAGAAAACCAAATCTGAATGCCAGGGACAGGGGGACTAAGGAAGAGTCTCTAGAATCTTTCCATCAGTTATACAAGCTGCAGACAAATCCCTGTGATCATCTAGGTAGACCCTGTGTCTTTGGGACATCTGAGTAGACAATGAATGTTCCCACAAATGAAAAAGGTCTAGCTCTGGCAGCTGTGGACTTTGGGAGCAAGCACACACAGGAATTGGGTCATATCAGAGCTTAAGTGGACCCCATAGGACCCACAGCAGGTCCAGAGTCCAACCCAGAGGCAGAGGAGGGCTTCTTGGGGAGGCGAAGGTGGCCTGAAGCTCAGAGCATGTACAAGGACACTTACAGCTGAGACCCCAAGGAAACAGAATTATTATTATTACTTCTATTGAATTGATCCATTCTGTTGTCATTTCTGGCTTTTTTTTTTTTAAATTATGATCTTGGTACTAAGGGATCTTCATGTTTTATTCCATTTCTTATTCCATTTTTTACTTTTATTTTTGTTTTCTGGTGCTTGGAGTCTCTCCTAATCCCCTTTATTTCCAGGACGAGTGACCTGTGGAGTCCAGATTCCTCGACCAGAAGTCAAATCTGAGGCTCTGGGGAGGGAGCACTGAGCCCAGGACACTAGACCACTAGAGAGTCCTCAGCCACAGGGAATATTAATCTCAGAGAACTCCCATGGAGGCCTCTAACAGAGTCAAAGACCCGGCTTCACCCAACTGCTGCAACTGTCAGTGCTGGATACCTCACACCAAACTATAAACAAGACAGGAACACAAAACCACCCATCAGCACACAGACTACCTAAAGCCATGCTAAGCTCACAGAGACCCTAAAACACACCACTTGACATGGCCCTACTCATCAGAGGGAAAAGACTCAGATCCACACACCAGAAAGCAGGCATCAGATACTCCCATCAGGAAGACTGCTCAAGACACTGGACCAACCCCACCACAGGAGGCAGAAAACAGAAACAAGGGGAATTACTGCTAGGCAGTGTAGGGAAAGGAGACATCAAATACTGTAAATTAGACAAAATGAGAAAACAAAGAAACAACTTGCAGGCAAAGGAGCAAGATAAAAACCCACAAGACCAAATAAATGAAGAGGAAATAGGCAAATTGCCTGAAAAAGAATTCAGAGTAATGATAGTAAAGATGATCCAAAATCTCAAAAACAAAATAGAGAAAATACAAGAAACTTTTAATAAGGACCTAGAAAAACTAAAGAGCAAACAAACAGTAATGAACAACACAATAACTAAAATTAAAAATATTCTAGATGGAATCAAGAGCAGAATAACTGAGGCAGAAGAACAAGTAAATGAGCTGGAAGATAGAATGGTGGAAATAACTGCCACAGAGCAGGGGAGAATAAAGAATAAAAAGAATGGAAGACAGTCTCAGAGACCTCGGGTACAACATTAAGTGCACCAACATTTGAATCATAGGCGTCCCAGAAGAAGAAGAAAAAAGGAAAGGGTCTGAGAAAATATTTGAAGAGATTATAGTAGAAAACTTCCCCAACATGGGAAAGGAGATAGTCAATCAAGTCCAAGAAGCGCAGAGAGTCCCATACAGAATAAACTGAAGGAAAAACACACCAAGGCACTTATTAATCAAACTAGTGAAAATTAAACACAAAGAAAAATATTAAAAGCAACAAGAGAGGAGACAGAGATGGCAGAGTAGAAGGACATGAGCTAACTCCCTCTAGCAAGAGCACCAGAATCACAACTAACTGCTGAACAGTCATCAACAGGAAGACACAGGAACTCACCAAAAAAGACACCCCACATCCAGAGACAAAGGAGAAGCCACAATGAGATGGTAGGAGGGACACAATCGTGATAAAAGCAAATCCCATAACACTCGGTGGGTGACTCACAAACTGGAGAACAGTTATACCACAGAAGTCCACACACTGGAGTGAGGGTTCTGAGTCCCACGTCAGCCTTCTCAACCTGGGAGTCTGGCAATGGGAGGAGGAAAATCCAGAGAATCAGACTTTGAAGGCCAGCCGGATTTGATTGCAGGACTTCCACTGAACTGGGGGAAACAGAGACTCCACTCTTGGAGGGCACATAAAAATGAGTGTGCACACAGGACCCAGGGGGAAGGAACAGTGACCCCATAGGACACAGAACCAGACTTACCTGCTGGTGTTGGATGGTCACCTGCAGAGTTTGGGGATGGCTGTGGCTCACCATAGGTATGGGGACACTGGCAGCAGGCATTCTGGGAAGTGCTTATTGGTGTGAGCCCTCCTGGAGTCTGCCATTAGCTCTGGAGTCTGCCATTAGCCCCACCAAAGAGCCTGTAAGCTCCAGTGCTGGGTTGCCTTAGGCCACACAACCAACAGGGTGGGAACATAGCCCCACCCATTGGCAGACAATCAGATTAAAGTTTTACTGAGCTCAGCCCACCAAAGCAACACCCACCCCTACTCACCACCAGTCCCTCCCATTAGGAAGTGCACACAAGCCTCTTAGATAACCTCCTCCACAAGAGGGCAGACAGCATTATCAAGAAGTATCAGCAGTATTTTGTTCTGTGGAACTGATAACCACAGCCACAGAAAGATAAAGAAAATGAAAAGGCAGAGGACTTTGTGCCAGATGAAGGAACAAGATAAAACCCCTGAAAAACAACTAAAGGAAGTGGAGATAGGCAACCTTCCAGAAAAAGAATTCAGAATAATGATAGTGAAGATGATCCAGGACTTTGAAAAAAGACTGGATGCAAAGATCAAAAAGATGCAAGAAAAGTTTAACAAAGACCTAGAATACCTAGGAATAAACTTACCTAAAAAGGCAAAAGACCTGTATGCATAAAATTATGTCTTATAATTTTAAAAGGAATCAAAGATGATACAAACAGAAGGAGGCACATACCATGTTCTTGGATTGGAAGAATCAACATTGTGAAAATGATTATACTACTCAAAACAATCTACAGATTCAATGCAATTACTACCAAATTACCAATGGCATTTTTCACAGAACAAGAACAAGAAATTATACAATTTACATGAAAACACAGAAGACCCCAAATAGCCAAAGCAATCTTGAGAAGAAAAAACGGTGCTGCAGGAATCAAGCTCCCTGACTTCAAACTATACTACAAAGCTACAGTAATCAAGTATGGTACTGACACAGAAACAGAAATATAGATCAATGGAACAGGATAGAAAGCTCAGAGATAAACCCATGTACATATAGTCACCTTACCTTCAACAAAGGAGGCAAGAATATACAATGGACAAAAGACAGCCTCTTCAATAAGTGGTGCTGGGAAAACTGGACAGTTACATGTAAAAGAATTAAATTAGAACGTTTCCTAATACCACACACAAAAAATAAACTCAAAATGAATCAAAGACCTAAATGTAAGGCCTGACACTATAAACTCTTAGAGCAAAACATGGGCAGAACACTCTATGAGATAAATGACAGCAAGATCTTTCTTGACCCACCTCCTAGAGTAAAGGAAATCAAAACAAAAATAAACAAATGGGACCTAATGAAACTTAAAAGCTTTTGTACAATAAGGAAATCATAAATATGACAAAGAGACAACTTTTAGAATGGGAGAAAATATTTGCCAATGAAGCAACTGACAAAAGATTAATCTCCAAAATATATAAGCAGCTCGTGCAGCTCAATATCAAAAAAAACAAACAACCCAATCCAAAAATGGGCAGGAGGCTTGAATAGACATTTCTCCAAAGAAGACATACAGATGGCCAACAAACACATGAAAAGATGCTCAACATCACTCATCACTAGAGAAATGCAAATCAAAACTACAATGAGGTATCACCCTACACAGGCCAGAATGGCCATCATCAAAAAAATCTAGGAACAATAAATGCTGGAGGGGCTCTGGCAAAAAGGGAACTCTCCTGCACTGTTGGTGGGAATGTAAATTGGTACAGCCACTAAGGAAAACATTGTGGAGATTCCTTAAGGAATTAAAAATAGAACTACCATATGACCCAGCAATCCCACTACTGGGCATATATCTGGAGAAAACCATAATTCAAAAAGATACATGTACCACAATGTTCATTGCAGTATTATCTACAATAGTCAGGACATGGAAGAAACCTAAATGTCCATTGATAGATGAATGGATAAAGATGTGGCACATATATACAATGGAATATTACTAAGCCATAAAAAGGAATGAAATTGAGTTATTTGTAGCAAGGTGGATGGACCTAGATTCTGTCATACAGAGTGAAGTAAGTCAGAAAAAGAAGAACAAATACCATATGCTAACACACATATATGGAATCTAAAAATATGGTATTGATGAACTCGGTGGTAGAGGAAGAAAAAAGATGCAGAGGTAGAGAAGAGACTTGAGGACATGGGGAGGTGGGGAAGGAGAAGCTGGAACAAAGTGAAAGAGTAGTATTGACATTTATATACTACCAAATGTAAAGTAGATAGCTAATGGGAAGCAACTGCCTAACACAGGGAAATCAACTCGATGATAGCTGATGACCTAGAGGGGTGGGATAGGGTGGATGGGAGCAAAGCTCGGTGCTCGGGAGGGAGGCTCACAAGGGAGGAGATATGCGGATGTATGTATAAATACAGCTGATTTGCTTTCTTGTACAGTGGAAACTGGCACAACCGTGTAAAGCTATTATACTCCAATAGAGCTTAAAAATTTTTTAGTATTTCCAAGAGTAGTATCATATGGATTCAATACTGGCTGTACATACCTCATTTGGAGAATGCTCACTGCACTCAAGCCTTCCTGTCCAGCATGTGTAGGCCCTCTTGTGGGATCTCCTCAGAGGGGATACAGTTGGTCATGAGGGGCTTCAGGTATGGTGGAAACAAATGGTGACCCACAGAAATATGCCACCCACCAGTTCACAGAGAAGCAGGCTCCACTGGGGGTGACATACTCACAGCTTGCTGACATTCCAGGGTATCCAGTGGAAATTTTTCTATGGCTTATTGAAAGGAATGTCCAACAATACAAAAGGTTACTACAGACTAAGAGTTCTTATTAATTCCTCTTCTCTGTGCCTACAACCACTAAAACTCAGTTCCAATCTGTCCCTTCTCCAACTCTGTGACAACCACCAGAGATTCCATGTAGAACCCAGTAAGGCCCTTCACCCAGTCCTTCCTCCCACATACAATTCTTTCTAAAGCCATATATGTCTATGTGGATACATTTCACCCCTATCACCCTGACACCCACCGACCCCACATGACTAAACCCTCCCTGGCAGTAGGTCTTTATTAGCTGTCTATTTTATATATAGTAGTGTGTATATGTCATTACAAATCTTTCAATTTACCCTACCCCCCTTAACCCCTTGGTAACCATAAGTTTGTTTTCTACACTTGCAACTCTATTTCTGTTTTGTAGATAAGTTCAGTTGTACCCTTTTTTTTTTAGATTCCACAAATAAGTGATTTCATATATTTGTCTTTCTCTGTCTGACTTACTTCACTCAGTATGACAATCTCTAGGTCCATCCATGCTGCTACAAATGGCATTATTTTGTTCTTTTTTTATGGCTGAGTAACATTCCATTGTGTGTATATATACCACATCTTCTTTAATGATTTCTCTGTTGATGGACATTTAGGTTGCCTCCATGTCTTGGCTGTTGTACACAGTGCTGCAGTATCATCTTTACTGGCATGACTTCTATGTTTTTTCATCCATTCCAAACCTTTCCACAGAGTCCAGATTTATACCCACCCAGTTGCCTACATGACATCTCCATGTGGAAATCTAATGGGCCCATGCACAACTAGACTTCTCCTCATGAATTTAATCCCCCTCAGGGTCCCCTGTTTCTTTGACAGCAATTCTATCCTAACAGATGTTCAGGCCCTAGCTTTACGGTCTTTCCTGACTTCTCCCCTTTCTCCATTTCATCTCCACTCCATTAGCAAAGTCTCGATTCTCCAGCTTCAGCATTTGACCTCATCTGACCTCATCTTTGCCTCCCACTATTCTACCTGGTCAGAACTCCCATCACCTCTTTTAATTAATTAATTAATTAATTAATTTTGGTTGTGTTGGGTCTTCATTGCTGTGCGTGGCTTTCTCTAGTTGAGGTGAGCAAGGGCTACTCTTTGTTGCAGTGCTCAGGCTTCTCATTGCGGTGGCTTCTCTTATTGTGGAGTCTGGGCTCTAGGCACACGGACTTCATTAGTTGTAGCAAGCAGTCTCAGTAGTTGTGGCTCATGGGCTCTAGAGTGCAGGCTCAGTAGTTGTGGCACATAGGCTTAGTTGCTTCACAGCATGTGGGATCTTCCTGGGCCAGGGCTCAAACCCATGTCCCCTGCATTTGCAGGTGTATTCTTAACCTCTGTGCCACCAGGGAAGCCCCCCTCCATCACCTCTTGGCAGGACAAGTGCAGTTGCTCCTAACTACGCTCCTTCACCTGTGTGTGCCCCTGCAGTCTGCTCTCTACCCAGTACTGGAGAATCCAGTCAGGTCACTCCTCATCTCAATCCCCTGATGGATTTCCACTCATCAGAGTTCAAGCCAAAATGTGCCCATACCCATGAGTCCCACATGATCTGACCCCAGACTACCTCTCTGACCTAAGTCCATAGCTGGGCACTCCCTCTGCTCCAGCCTCACAGACCTCCTTGTTATTCCTTGAGTGTGCCAAGATGCTTTTGCCCTAAGGCTTGGCATTTGCTGTTTGTTCTGCCTTGAATCCCTGCCCATAATACCCATATGGTAGTCTCCCTCCCTTTCTTCAAGTCTATGTTCAAATGTTTTCTTATTGATGAAGTCTTAGATCACCTGTAGTGACTAGTGACCCTTGAGGATCAGTGATGTTGGACCTCTGACAGATAGTCAGGCCAGTCAGCATTTTCTGCTTCCCTCCTTCTCTCTTTTCCAAGTTACCATCATCTGCATGATCTCTACCCAGGTTAAGCAAATGGATCATCTTCCATGCGGTCTGGCCCAGGGACTTTAACTGGCTCAAATAATCTCTCAAGTCCTGTTGCATTTGTGCATTTTTAAAAGTTAATTTTTGTTGGAATATAGTTGATTTACAATGTTGTGTTACTTTTTGCTGTAAAGAAAAGTGAATCAGTTATACAAGTACATATATACACTTTCTTTTTTTCAATTCTATTCTCATATGTGTCATTATAGAGTGTTGAGTATTGGCCGTGGGTCTTTTTTTGTACTAGTAAGAACCCATGTCTCTCCTATCTCCTTACTTTTAGAAGACACTGCAGGCATAAATTCATTGCTCAGTTCTCTTTTCCTCAGGCTACTGGCTGTCCTTTTAGGGCCTTTTCTGGACTCAATGTTTCTTCAGGAACGCTGAGTGTGGAACAGGTAACAGGTAAAAAGTGCTGTTGCTCACCTCCAAACTCTAAAAACATCTTTTTCCGTGCACATTTATCACAATAACAAGCAACCTCTAACATGTGCAAACACTGACAACACACACTCACACTCGTATACAATTTGCAAATGATGATGAACATCCTGACCACAAAGTTTGATAATGCACATGCTACTCTGAACGTCCACACACACACACAAAACACCTTTACACAGGTATCATAATGGCCAAACACCCTGTGGCCATACAAAATTGATCATGACAAAGCCACACATCTACAAACAAGGAAGATGGCTGTGCTTTCATGGGTTTGATCATGGGACACAAGAGTCAGGAAGGAGGGATACGGAGAAGAGAGACAAATGTGGGAAGCAGTCAGGTTGCACTTGCATAAAGCAAATCCAATACCTGGAAAGCTGGCTGCTACAGTGACATATGGTACAAGGAACAGGAGAAGCCAAGAGGATCTTAAATAATATGAAAGAGGTGTCTGATGTTAATCCATCACTCAGAAATTAAAATAAAAGCAGTGGTATTTTAATAGACTCTGAAGAGACTACATCAAAAATTTAATATAATTACAAACAAGGAATCACATGAAATTCTGGCTGGAAAATACTCATTATTGCTTATAAAATCCCTATTTCAATGTTTCTTGTTTAAAATTGTACACAAAATACTCATTGCAGGGTAAAATAATTTAAGGATTCACTTTCATTGGATATTTTGCAATGGACAGTGATAAAAGCTGAACAAATTGCTAAAACAAACAAACCTCTGAAAGATCAGAGTATCCCTTACAGACAGAACTTAAGGGGTTATAATCCCTGAGAAAAGGGAAGCACAAGGATGTGAGCACTAGGTCCATGGACTTTTTCCTAAAGCATTCCCCAATCTGCACAGTGAGAGTCTGAACAGAAAGATGCAAGCTCCTCAGGCTCAGGACAAACGGTCTAAAATTGTTTCAAGAAAGCTACTCTGGGACTTCCTAAGTGGCACAGTGGTTAAGAATCCACCTGCCAATGCAGGGGACATGGGTTCAAGCCCTGCTCTGGGAAGATTCCACATGCCACGGGGCAACTAAGCCCGTGCACCACAACTATTGAGCCTGTGCTCTAGAGCCCGTGAGCCACAACTATTGAGCCCATGTACCACAACTATTGAAGCCCACGTGCCTAGGGCTTGTGCTCCACAACAAGAGAAGCCACTACAATGAGGAGCCCGTGCACCACAATGAAGAGTAGCCCCCACTTGCAGCAGCTAGAGAAAGCCCGTGTGCAGCAATGTAGACCCAAAGCAGTCAATAAATAAATAAAATAAATTAATTAATAAAAAAATACTCTGACCTCTGCACTCAGATACAGTAAAGGCATGATGACAATTTAAGAATTGATTTAGTAAGTACTAATTCTTTGTTCTTTTTAATGAATATTTATTGTTTCTCTTTTCACTGTCTGATTTAATTTTGTAGAGTCACTCCAGATCCTTTGTGGAGCAGAGTTGGTGGAGAAGCCAAAGTGGAAGAACAGGCTGGATTAGAGGGATGGCTTTGATGAGTGGATTCTGTGTTCCTGACTCCCCACTGTAGCTGGCTCCACTCACTGTTCCTATACACCCCCCACACAGGACTTCCCTTGGTTCCATGGTTCACAGTGCTCCCAACGTCAGGCTTCATGTTTACTCTTTCCTCTGCATATAACACTTTCCCCTACTCTTTATGTAGCCAACTGCTCATCTTCCAATTCCCAGATGAAGGGCCAACCCTTCAGGAAGGTCTCCTCTGATTTAATGAGCACTGTATGTGTTAAAGCACCAAAGGAATGTGAAGCAAAAAGGACTAGGTCACAGACTATGAGAAACAGAAAGAAAGAGAGAGGGAGAGAGGGGGAGTGGAATAGAGGGAGAGTGGGGGAGAGAGAGAGAGAGACTGAGGACCCAGGCAAGAGTTGCACTTTGAATCTGAAAGCAGTCTACTGGCAGAACTCCCTCTTTTTCAGGGGAGTTGGTCTTTTTCTTAAAGGTTTTAACTGACTGGATGAGTCCCACCCACATTATGGTGAGCAATATGCTTTTTAAAAATCTACTTATTTAAGTATAAATTCTCTGAACACACCTTCACAGAAACATCTAGAACAGTATTTGACCAAATATCTGGATACTGTGATCTAGCCAAGTTGACACATTAAATTAAGGATCATACTCCGTATAATTTCAATCTTTTCAATTTATAAAGACTTGTTTTGTAGCCTTACACATGGTCTATCCTGGAGAATGTCCAGGTGCATTTGAGAAAAATGTGTATTCTTATGTTCGGTGGAGGGTTTTCTGTATTTGCATGTTGGGTTCAACTGATTTATAGTGTTGTACAGTATCTTCATTTCCTCATTGATCTTCTGTCTGGTTATTCTAGCTATTATTGAAAATGGGGCATTAAAGTCTATGACCATTATTGTAGGACTGTGTATTCCTCCCTTTAATTCTTTCAATGTTTGTTTCAGGAGCTCTGGTTTAGGAGCTCATATTTAGGAGCTCTGATTAATGATGCATATATGTTTATAATTATTATATATTTTTGGTGAATTGACCCTTGTATCAATATATAATGACTTTTTATCTCTTTTAACAGTTTTTGACTAAAAGTATATTTTGTCTGATATTATTATAGCTACCTCTGCTCCTTTTTTTGTTACTATCTGCATGTAATATCTTTTTACATCTTCTCACTTCAACCTAAATATGTCCTTAGATCTGAAACAAACCTCTTTTAGACAGCATAAATTTGAATCACATATTTTTACCCATTCTTTCAATCTGTGCCTTTTGATTGGGCAGTTAAATTTATTTACATTTAAAGTGTTTAGTTCATTGCAGGGTCACCATTATACAACACAGGGTTGATGAAGAATAACTTGTAGGAATATGGGTGCTACCTTCCTTTCTTTCATACCCCAGAAGGCGCTAGGGCTGTTGTACTACAGTCAAATCTTTCCTTTCATGAATATGATGCCTTTTAAAATCTTATAATTTGTTACATTGTGTGGTTATTAATAATAAAATTTTAATGTGTATCATCCATTTCAGGGGAAATGTAAGCAATCTGTTCATTTCCTCTGATCTTAGCCTGGAGTTCTAGTGTCTGGAAGCACTTCTTGTCCCAGAGAGTAAGAGCCTCATTTTCCTTAAAAAATACATCATTTTTCCTTTTAAAATGTATAGGCTTTTAAACTTATAAAAGCAATCTAAATATAAATACAAAAACTTTAAAAAGTAAATTTTAAAATTACCCACAATTCCTACATTTAAGCATAACCCCTTTCTCTATTTGCATAGTTCTAACAACATATTTGGGATTTAAAATTTTTTAAATTTAAGTATAGTTGATTTACAATGTGTGTTAACTTCTGTTGTATAGCAAAGTGATTCAGTTATACATATATATACATTCTTTTTGTAATATTCTTTTTCACTATGGTTTATTATAGGATATTGAATATAGTTCTCTGTGCTATACAGTAGGACCATGTTGTTTATTCATTTTATGTATATATAATAACTTACATCTGCTAACTCCAACCTCCCACTCCATCCTGCCCCCAACCCCCTCCCTTTGGGCAATAACAAGTCTGTTCTCTATGTCTGTGAGTCTGTTTCTGTTTCATAGATAGGTTAATTTGTGTCATATTTTAGATTCCACATATGTGATACAATATTTGTCCCCTTTCTGACTTACTTCACTTAGTATGATAATCTCTAGGTCCATCCATATTGCTGCAAATGGCATTATTTCATTCTCTTTTATGGCTGAATAGTATTCCATTATATATATGTACCACATCTTCTTTATCCATTCATCTGTTGATGGACATTTAGGTTGTTTCCATGTCTTGGCTATTGTGAATAGTGCTGCTATCAGCAAAGGGGTGCATGTATATTTTTGAATTATAGTTTTATCTGGATATATGCCCAGGAGTGGAATTGCTGGATCATATGGTAATTCTATTTTTAGTTTTCTGAGGAACCTCCATTATATATAGACTGTTTTTAATGACCTATTTCTTGCAGTATTAATTATCAAGGATTGAAAACTAAGAGCAGTCAGGATTAATTTTTTAAAAATTTTTATTGGAGTATAGTTGATTTACAATGTTGTGTTAGCTTCAGGTGTACAGCAAATTGAATCAGTTATACATATACATACATCCACTCTTTTTAAGATTCTTTTCCATATAGGCCATTACAGAGTAGAGTTCCCTGTGCTCTTTTCCAATTTGGATTCCTGTCATTTCTTTTTCTTCTCTGATAGCCATGGCTAGGATTTCCAAAACTATGTTGAAGAAAAGTGGTGAGAGTGGATATCCTTATCCTGTTCCTGATCTTAGAGGAAATGTTTTCAGCTTTTCAACATTGAGTATTATGTTAGCTGTATCTTTGTCATATATGGCCTTTGTTATGTTGAGGTATGTTCCATCTAAGCCCACTTTCTGGAGAGTTTTTATCATAAATGTGTGTTGAACTTTGTCACCCAGTATCAGGAAAAGTGTGCCCTCTTAGAAAAGTGACAAATGGTGGAGGGACAATCAGAGTACATGTGCCCTTCTCTTTAACTGATTTAGCCCAATGCAAATAGAGCCTGAGCTGGTTTTCTGAAAACCCTCGTAAAAATGGTCCTATCTGCATGCTGTACCCCTGAGGAAAAACAAAGAATTTGGGCAGCTGCCCAGGGGAATGGTGACAGCTTGCCAGGGACCAACCTGAACATTTTGTTATGGGTGGAGACGCAGTCCCAAGTCAGGAGTCCCATAGGAATCATAATTCCCAGGAGGGAACAGAAGCCAGGAAGCACATGATGCAATGTGTATTAGAGGAGATGAGACAGTGTATCAAAAAGGCAGTTAACTATGAAAAGGTTAAAGGAGTGACCCAAGAAGAAAAAGAAAATCCAGCCCTCTTTCAGGGATGGCTTGTGGAGAATTTTAGAAAATTTACTAACATTGACCCATCCACTCCCAAGGGTCAGTTCCTGCTGGGACAACATCTTATCAGCCAGTTCATCCCTGATATTAGGCAGAAACTCCAAAACTTACAACTAGGCCCACAAACCCTGACGCCCCAACTCCTAGAGGTGGCTTTTGGCGTATTTAATAATCAAGATCAAGCTGAAGAGGAAGAGAGGACCCAATGTGGAAACAGGCAGGCCAGGGCTCAAGCTAAACTGATGCCCATAGCTGTCAGCCATACCTTGCAATCTCAGGACAACCCAAGGGGGCCAAGGAAGTTTAATCATCTACCCAGAGTTAAAACCAGCAAGGGAGAATGCTTGAAATGCAAGTGAACTGACTACTGGGCCCAAAAGTGCCAAAAAAAGAACACCCTGTTTCATGTGCAACCTGCAAACAAATAGGTCATTTGAAGTGGGACTGTCCCCAGTCCCAAAGGGAAGTGGAGCTCCCATTCTTGAGATGACCATGCTGGACAACTGAGGCAGCCCAGGGATTCTGGTGGCTCCCCTCCATGAGATGTCTATCTCAGTCGAGGAGCCCTGGGTGGTCCTTGACATGGTACACTGTGTTCATTGTATGAAGAAGGAGCAACTCCATCAAGGAAGGGAGTTCCCCTGCATCACTACCCACAGTGACCCTCAGATGGATATTGGCCTGAGAAAAAGCAGCCTGGCAGCTTGGAAGACCTGTGTGGAGGGGAAGGGAACAGCACTGCTTTAAGACACAGGCTCTCTCTTAGGGAAGGGACAATCGGGGCTTGGATCTTGGCTTCCTGGCAGGATTGAAAAAGATCCTTGTAATGAAGTGATTTTGATGACATCTTCTAGGGGCTGAGCATTTCCAGCATCTCTGCCATCACTTGTTTTTGTTTTGAGCATTTGCATCTCTCTTCTTTCAGTTCTTGAGCTGGGGAAGTTAATTCATCCATCAGCATTGAGTTGGTCATTGTCAACTTTCTTAAGTGTCTGTAAGTCTGCATATATTACATGACTCTTTCTGTAGCCTGGCATTCTCTAAATATGATAGAATCACTGCATGCTCCTTCTCAGCAGTGCTAAGCTTGTCAATGAATCAACGTTTCACCTTAATCCCTGCAACCACTGTTTTGGCAAGCTTCTTTTCACTTCTTACATAAAATAGGCTTTTAGCAGACTGTACAAGTCTGAATACAAATAAGAGACCCACTAAAAAGCTAGTGACAGGCGGATACACCACTGTCTCCCTCTGGAGGCAGTGAAAAATGAGCTGAGGACTCAGGTCATTGGGCAGGAGCTTCACCACCACCTCACCCAGCTTCCCAAGGATCAGCCCAAAGCCAAGTTCTGCAGAAATCACAAGTCCTTAATGACATTTATCTTCCTTGGGGCTCAGCCCAGTCACCATGGATCCTCCAGCCACAACCAACCCCAGGAAACACTCCAAAATTCTGCCTGGAACCCAGTCAGCAGTGGGCAGCCTGGACTAGATCAGTGATGTGGTTGCGGTAGGGGGAGCTTTGTAAATAAAATGTTCTTGTCCTTATTATTATCTAATGATCATTCTTCATCTCTCTTTTTTTGTAGTTGTATTAATATAAAATTAAAGCATAGTGGAAAAAATGCCAATCTTAAGTGTATTACTTGACACATTCAAAAACCTTTTTGCCTGTGGTCTCCAACAACTCAATCTATAGATGGATCTTGTCTATCAACACAGGAAATATCACTTGTCAATCAATACCTGCCCATCCCCATCACATGAAGTCTCTGTTTTGCTTCCTATTAACGTGCATCATTTGGCCGATTCCTGAAAGAAAGGGAACAAGTGAAAACATGCACTGTGAGGTCTCTCTCTTTTGCTCAAAAAAAAAAAAAAAAAAGTGCTCGGAATACTGTACAGCTACATGTAAAAGAATGAAATTAGAACACACCCTAACACCATACACAAAATTAAACTCAAAATGGATTATAGACCTAAATGTAATTTCAAATACTATAAAACTTCTAGAGGAAAACATGGGAAGAACACTCTTTGACATAAATCACAGCAAGATCCTTTCTGATCCACTTCCTAGAATAATGAAAATAAAAACAAATATAAATAAATGGGACCCAATTAAACTTAAAAGCTTTTGCACAGCAGAGGAAAACATACCCTAACTGGTCCTGGAGCAGCTGTGGGCTGTCCTGCTGGTGATGTTTGAAAGCTTGAGACTTGGGCCAGGTGTCTATGGGTTTCCCTGGGAGATCCTGGAATGTACTGCTTTAGAAATTTTTATAATAAAGATATTAGGGCTTCTCTGGTGGCACAGTGGTTAAGAGTCTGCCTGCCAATGCAGAGGACATGGGCTCAAGCCCTGTTCCAGGAAGATCCCACATGTTGCTGAGCAACTAAGCCCAGGTGCCACAACTACTGAGCCTGTGCTCTAGAGACCACCAGCCACAAGTACTGAGGCCATGCACTGCAAATACTGAAGCCCGTGTGCATAAAGCCCATGTTCCACAACAAGAGAAGCCACCACATTAAGAAGCCTGCTCACCACAACAAAGAGTAGCCCCTGCTCTCTGCAACCAAGAGTAGCCCCTGCACTCACAACTACAGAGAGCCCACGCACAGCAACAAAGACCCAACGCAGCCAATAAATAAAAAATAAGTAAATAAATAAATAAAATTATAAAAAAATATAAAATGGTTTAAGAAGAGGAAAAGAGCTTTCCAGAGGTGATCTGTCCAGGTTGAAACCTGTGGGAAAGGCATGGAGAAGATTTGACCAGTGACATAATCCAGTGATGCTCCCATGTCCCTTGTGATGGAGGCCAGTCCTTCCACATTACAAACCCTTCCTCTGGCTGCACTGAATGAAAATCTGAGCTAGCCCCCACTTCTGCACAGTGTAGAATTTCTCAAAAGAGAGTGGAAAAGCAAAACTCCTAAACTTTATCAAGTTACTGATGAAAATCCTGTGTTAGAAACATCACAGGAAGATCAACTACCTGTGAAGAAAATAATAGTTTGAATGACAGCACTGATCTTTAGGAAACTCCAAAACTTCTCACCAGAAATTTTGAGATGGAAGTAGAGAGTGCTGGAAAGTACAGAGGAAAAAGAAAGATTGGAGTGCTCAAATGCACAAGTGCAAAGAGTCAAGGTGGCAGACGAGTAGGAATTACAGACCTGTTCCTCATGAAGGTAGTTGCAAAAATTTGTATAGTTGCAAATCAAATTTAAGAATATAAAACCAAGTGGGGTTTATCCCAGTAATGCAGTATTTATTTAACATTAAAAAATCAATCAATACAATTCATCACATTAACAATCTAAAAAAATATAAGGCTGAAAAAAAAAAAAAGAAAAAGACCATATAATCATCTAAATTGATGCAGAACAAGCATTTGACAAAATCCTAACTCCATTGTTGATAAAAATTATCAACAACTAGAAGTAGAAGGGAATTTCCTCCATAGAAATGCAACAGATTTCTGTATATAATTTTGTATTCTGAAACTTTACCAAATTTATTGATGACCTCTAGGAGTTTTCTAGCAGTGTCTTTAGGATTATCTATGTATAGTATCATGTCATCTGCAAACAATGACAGTTTTACCTCTTCCTTTCCAATGTGAGCTTCTTTTATTTCTTTTTCTTCTCTGATTGCTATGGCTAGGACTTCCAAAACTATGTTGAATAAAAGTGGAGAGAGTGGGTATCCTTGTCTTGTTCCTAATCTTAGAGGAAATGCTTTCAATTTTTCACCATTGAGAATGTTAGCTGTGGGTTTGTTATATATGGCCTTTATTATGTTGAGGAAGATTGCCTCTATGCTCACTTTCTGCAGAGTTTTTATCATAAATGAGTGTTGAATTTTGTTGAAAGCTTTTTCTGCATCTATTAAGATGATCACATGCTTTTTAGTCTTCAATTTGTTGATGTGGTATATCACACTGATTGATTTGTGGATATCAAAAAATCCTTGAAGTACATGCATGAAGATGGTAATGTAAATGCCCCCTTTGAATGTCCACATGGGGGAAAAAGAACTCTCCTGAGAGCTGTTGGAAGAAAATCAGAGGATTAAAAACCTGACAAGAGAAATAACAAGACCCCAAATTGAGAAAGCATACTAGCAGTTTGAAAATTCACAACTTGAAAGTGAGATTCAGAAGCTCCAGCTGAAGCTTCAAATAAGGCCTGAATTACATAAAGAACAGGACATGCAACTGGAGAGAAAAGCATCTGAGAGGAAACACACTGTTTAGAAATTAGGAAGAAACTTCTCAAAGTGTCCAGGAGCCTGAACTCCACCTGTCAGACCTGCAACCTCTACAAGAAGATGGTTGAAGACATGGGCAGAGAATTGGAGAGAACCATGTCCTTCTGTCAAAAGGAGATCCTCTTGTAACAGAAGGGAGTTCATGAAAGCTGGTTGACACGTCTATCAATGGAGAGAAAGCTCCATGAGCTGGGGGAAGAAATTTTTCACTTCAGGCAAACACTGCCTAAAGTCAAGTCCAAGTTCCATTCTGTCCCAAGTAGGCCTTGTGCTCCTGCTGCTCCACTTGAACCCCCCCAAAGAATGTGGAGTTTATCTCTCACCACAAATACATTAAGAATAAATCTACAAATGGAACAATTCTCACAGAGCATTGGCTGAACACTAGCAGAGGACTTTAGACACCTAAAAGGACAAAAAAGATCCCTTCATAACCGGAAAAGAAAAATGGAAAAGGAAGAGAAGAGGAAGTGGGACAGGACCTGAGTTCCTGGGTGGGGGAGCTGAAGGAGAGGAGAGGCCCCACATCTGTGGAAGCCCCCTCACCAGTGGGGAGATCAGTTTGGACAGAAGGGGAGCTTTGGGGGCTATCAGAGGAGAGTGCAACAACAAGTCTGTGGCAGGAAGGACAGCGGTGAGACCTACAAAGATGGTCCATGCCACAACTCTGCATGCCCCAGACTGAAGTGTATGTCTACCATGTGTATGGGGGCTGAGTGCTGTAACGTGGGGTTTAGAGAGCAAATTTGAGGAGAGGACTGCTATTGGCTGTGAGGAGACAGCCTGAGGGGGTGGGAGGGAGTAAGCAAACAACAGGGAATACTTGTGGAGGAAACCTGGACTGCCATAGAAATGAAGCACTATTGTTGAGTGCCCCCACTGAAGCCTCTCTCCCCATGCACCAGCCCCTGCCTCCCTGGACACTAGGAAGGGCCCCTGCCAAGGCCAGCTCTCTCACTCCCACAGCAGGGCACTGAGAAAGCCCCCTACTGGGGCCAGCTCTCTCACCCAGCCGGCTGCCCTGAGTACCAATTCACCACCAGGGGCTCCTGCAACCTTGGCCATCACTGCCTCCATGCCCCCTCCTCACTGGGGCAGACTTGTGCTTTGGAGAAGCCTTGGGAGCAGACAGCTGTGGGTAGCCCACAAGCAGAGATGGGGCTGAAACCAAAGCTGAGCCCCAGGGGCTGTGCAACTAGGAAAGAAAAGCTGAAATTTCTCTTTGCAGCTGCACAAACCACGAATTGACACCTCCATGACCAGCTTTGTAAATACAGCACTGACAGAACATAGGAACAGAGGAGTGCTCCTGCAGCCAAGATAAGCTTAGCTGTAGCAGCTGTAGACTTCGTGGGCACATATACACTGTGGTTGGGCAGGGCCAGAGCTTTAGCTGCCCCCATAGCACCCACAGTGGGCCCAGATCTATGATTACTGCAATCCTGGGACCTGACTTCAATGGATCTACTCTGATGGCCTGGTGAAAACAATGCCTGAGAGACACCAGGGCCAATTGCTGGCATACCCACAGTTAAGGTGGGGTGAAAAGCAGTGCCAAAAACAGTGTAATCTGAGAGGTCACACAGTGGGTGAAAGATGATACAACAGAGCACACCCACAGGTAAACAGCTCCAGAGGAGGAATACTCAGTGGCTTCCCTCCCAGTGGGAGTGCTCCAATCCTGTCTACCTCACACCACAGATCAGAAACACAGCTAATTGGACTTCCCTGGTGGTGCAGTGGTTAAGAATCCACCTGCCAATGCAGGGAACACGGGTTCGATCCCTGGGTCTGGAAGATTCCATATGCTGCAGAGCTACTAAGCCCATGCGCCACAACTACTGAGCTTGTGCTCTAGAGCCCATGAGCCACAACTATTGAGCCCATGTGCTGCAACTACTGAAGCCCACATGCCTAGAGCCCATGCTCTGCAATAAGAGAAGCCACTGCAATGAGAATCCCATGCACCACAATGAAAAGTAACCTTTGCTCGCTGTAACTAGAGAAAGTCTGGGAGCAGCAACAAAGACCCAAAGCAGTCAATAGATAAGTAAATAAATAAAAAGAAAAGAAACACAGCTAATAAACAGGTCTGAGGATCTCTACTCTAACAACTAGGGAGCAGACCCCACCTGTGACAGGGCAGTGACAGCCACAGAGCAAAGGGGAGGCCCTGCTCATTATCCAGTACAGGCTCTGGTCATCACAGCATTTGTCACACCTCCTATAAACGAGATAATGGCCAGCATACACTGAGGAAAGAGGTGTCAGACATCTATACTAAAAACAATCCTTGTACCAAAAAATATTAAGCCCATGCAGGCTACATAGGTGTGTTCCCACATAAAATAGCCCTCCAAGACCATCTGAGGGCCTGGCAACAAGAGGAAGAGCCTGCAGAGCATTTAGCCTTGAAGGCCAGCAGGGTTTGACTGCAGGAACCCCACAGGACTGGGGGAAACAGAAACTCCACTCTTGGAGGGCACACAAAGGTCTCAAATGCACCAGGACCCAACACAAAGCAGTACCTCCATAGGATCCTGGGCTACACCTACCTAGAGGTCTTGGAGGGCCTCCTGGGGAGGCAAAGGTCAACTGTAGCTCACTGTGGGCAAGGACACCGGTAGCAGAAGCCCCAGGGAACATTGATCAGAGTGAGCTCTCCCAGAGGTTCCACATTTCGGCACAAAGACCTGACCGCACCCAACAACCTGCAGACTCCAGTTCTGGAAATCCTCAAACCAAACAACCACCAAGATAGGAACAAAGCCCCATCAATCAGAAAGCCTAAAGTCATACTGAGCTCACAGCTACCTTGTAATACACCCATTGACACAGCCCTGCCCATCAGAGGGGCAAGACCCAGCTCCACCCATCATAGGGGAGGCACCAGTTCCTCCCACCAGAAAGCTTGCACAAGCCCAGGACCAATCTCACCCACCAAGGAGTAGACACCAGAGGCAAGAGGAACTATAATCCTTCAGGCTGCAGAAAGGAGACCACACACAGAGAAAGTTAGACAAAATGAAACAACAGAGAAATAAGTTGCAGACAAAGGAACAAGATAAAAACCCACAAGTACAACTAAATGAAGAGGAGGTAGGCAATCAACCTGAAAAAGAATTCAGAGTAAAGATAGTAAAGGTGATCAAAAATCTTGGGAAAAGAATGGAGGCATAGATCTTGAGGATAAAAGAAATGTTTAGCAAGGAGCTAGAAGATTTAAAGAACAAAAAGCCAGAAATGAACAATACAATAACTAAAATGAAAAAATACACTAGAAGGAATTAAGAGCAAAATAACTGAGGCAGAAGAACAAATAAATGAGCTAGAAGACAGAGTGGTAGAAATCACTGCTACAGAACAGAATAAAAAAAAAAGAAAGAAATGAGGACAAACTCAGAGACCTCTGGGACAACGTTAAACACATCAACATTTGAATTTTAGGCATCCCAGGTGGAGAAAAGAAAGAGAAAGGGCCTGAGAAAATATTTGAAGATATTATAGCTGAAAACTCCCCTAACATGAGAAAGGAAACTTTCTGTCAAGTTGAGAAAGCTCAGAGAATTCCATACAGGATGAACCAAAGAAGGAACATGATGAGACTCAATTTAATTGAACTGATAAAAATTAAAGACAAAGAAAAAATCTTAAAAGCAACAAAGGAAAAGCAATAAATAACATACAAGGGAAACCTCAAAAGGTCATCAGTTGACTTTTCAGCAGAAACGGCAGGCAAGAAGGGACTGGCATGATATATTTCAAGTGGTGAAAGAGAAAAACCTACAACTGGGAATAATCTACCCTGCTAGGCTTTCATTCAGATTTGACAGATAAATCAAAAGCTTAAAAGACAAGCAAAATCTAAGAGAATTGAGCACCAAAAAACCAGCTTTACAACAAATACTAAAGGAATTTCTTTAAGAGGGAAAGAGACCAGCAACTTAAAGCAACCTTGTAAACATATAGACTACTATATCAAAACCTCATGAGAACAGCAAACCAAAAAACTACAATAGACACACACACATAAAAAGAAAAAGCAACCCAAACACAATACTAAAGATGGTCATCAAACCACAAGAGAAGAGAAAAAAAGGAAGGGAAGAAAAACCCCTACAAAAACAAACAAAACAATTAAGAAAATGGCAATAGGAACATACATATAGATAATTACCTTAAATATAAATAGGTTAAATGCTCCAACCAAAAGACATAGACTGGCTCAATGGATACAAAAACAAGACCCACATGTATGAGTATACTTATTCCTTATAATAATGTCTCTATACACACATATATGCTATTAGTTCTGTTTCTCTGAATGTCATGATTAATTCTGATTTTGGTATCCTGTGTTTCTAGCAAAAGAAAATCATTTTTTTTTACTTGGGAAAAGTTTCATATTAAAAATGATGAATAATTATATAGAACATTTAATTAATGTCATTTATCCATCACTATAACCTGCAAGACAGCCAGTTTTATATGCTATTATTTTATTACTGAAGTATAGTTGATTTACAATATTATATTAATTTCAGGTGTAAAACATACTGGCATAAAACTTTTACAGCTTACAATCCATTTAAAGTTATTATAAAATATTGGCTATATGCCCTGAACTGTATCATTGTAGTTTATTTATTTTGTGCATAGTAGTTTGTACCTCTTAATCTTTTATAACAATATTAATTCTTTTAATCCATGATCACAGTATATCTTTACGTCCATGCTGTCTTCAATTTCTTTCACCAGTGTCTTTTAACTTTCCAAGTACAGATCTTTTACCTCCTTAATTAGATTTATTCCTAGATATTGTATTCTTTTTGAATGCAGCTGCAAGTGGGATTGTTTCTTTAATTTCTCTTTCTGATAGTTCATTGTTCATGTGTAGAAATGTAATAGACTTCTGTATTTTAATTTTCTTGAAATTTTACCAAGTTCATTGATGAGTTCTAGTACTTTTTTTGGTGATATCTTCAGGATTTTCTATGTATAGAATAATTTCATCTAGAGATAAACCCATGTGCCTGTGGTCAACTAATCTATGACAAAGGAGGCAAGGATATACAATGGGGAAAAGACAGCCTCTTTAATAAGAAGTCCTGGGAAAACTGGACAGCTACATGTAAAAGAATGAAATTAGAACACTCCCTAACACCACACAAAAAAACAAACTCAAATTGGATAAAAGACCTAAATGTAAGAACAGACGCTATTAAACTCTTAGAGGAAAACATAGGAAGAACACTCTTTGACATAAATCACAGCAAGATCTTTTTGACCCATCTCCTAGAGTAAGGGAAATAAAAACAAAAATAAACAAATGGGACCTAATGAAACTTGAAAGTTTCTGTATAGCAAAGGAAACTATAAACAAGATGAAAAGACAACCCTCAGGATGGGAGAAAATAGTTGCAAGTGAATCAACGGACAAAGAATTAATCTTCAAAATATATAAACAGCTCATGCAGCTCAATATCAAAAAACCCCAAACAACCCAATCAAAAAATGGCAGAAAACCTTAATAGATATTTCCCCAAAGAAGACCTACAGAGGGCCAAGAGGCACATGAAAAGCTGCTCAACATCACTAATTATTAGAGAAATGCAAATCAAAAGTAAAATGAGGCATCACCTCATGTTGGTTAGAATGGGCACCACTAGAAAATCTACAAACAACAAATGCTGCAGAGGGTGTGGAGAAAAGGGAACCCTTTTGCACTGTTGGTGGGAATGTAAATTGATACTGCTACTATGGTATGAAGGTTCCTTAAAAACTAAAAATAGGATTACCATATGACCCAGCAATCTCACTACTGGGCATATACCCAGAGCACACCATAATTCAAAAAGACACATGCACCCCAATGTTCGTTGCAGCACTATTTACAATAGCCAGGTCATGGAAGCAACCTAAATGTCCATTAACAGACAAATGGATAAAAAAGATGTGGTACATATATACAATGGAAATTTACTCAGCCATAAAAATGAATAAAGTTGGGTCATTTTTAGAGACATGGATGGAGCTAGAGACTGTCATACAGAGTGAAGTAAGTAAGAAAGAGAAAAACAAATATCGTATATTAATGCATATATGAGGAATCTAGAAAAATGGTACAGATGAGCTGGTTTGCAAGGCAGAAATAGAGACACAGATGTAGAGCACAAATGTATGGACACCAAGGAGGGGAAGGAGGGGTGGGGGGAGATGAGATGAATTGGAAGATTGGGATTGATATACATCCACTAATATGTATAAAATAGATAACTAATGAGAACCTGCTGTATAGCACAGGGAACTCCACTTTGCTGTACAGTAGAAACTAACTCAATATTGTAAAACAACTATACACCAATAAAACAGTAAATAAAAAAAAGAATAATTTCATTTGGAAACAGTGACAGTTTTACTTCCTCCTTTCCAATTTGGATTTCTTTTATTTCTTTTTGTCATCTGATTGCTGTGGCTAGGACTTCCAAAACTATGATGAATGAAAATGTTGAGAGTGGACATTCTTATCTTGTTACTGATCTTAGAGCAAGTACTTTCAATTTTTCACCACTGAGTGTGATGTTAGTTGTGAGTTTGTCATAAATGACCTTTATTATGTTGAAGTATGTTCTCTCTATACTCACTTTGTGGGGAGGTTTTTTTTTTTTTTAATTATTATAAATGGATGTTGAATTTTGTCAAAAGTCTTTTCTGCACTTATTGAGATAATCATATGATTTTTATGCTTGATTTGTTGCTATGATGTATCACATTGATTGATTTCCAGATATTGAACTATCCTTGCATCCCTGAGATAAATCCCACTTGATCATGGTGTATAATTCTTTAATGTATTATTGGATTTGGTTTGCTAGTATTTTGTTGATGATTTTTGCATCTATCTTCATCAGTGATATTGGCCTGTATTTTTTTGTGTGTGATATCTTTGTTCAGTTTGGTATCAGGTGGTGCTGGCCTTGTAGAATGAATTTGGAAGAATTCCTTCCTCAGCAATTTGAGAAGGATACATATTAACTCATCCCTAAATATTTGGTAAGATTCACCTGCAATGCCATCTCATAGTGGACTTTTTGTTGGGTAGTTTTTTTCCACCCCATGGTTTCTAGCTCTTTTTTTTAAAATTCTTTATTGGAATATAATTGCATTACACTCTTGTACCAGCTTTTGAGGTACACCAAAGTCAATCAGCTGTATTTATACATATATCCCCATATCCCCTCCCTCCTGCAACTCCCTCCCACCCTCCCTGTCCTGGCCCTCTAAGGCATCACCCATCATTCAATTGATCTCCCTTTGTTATACAGCAACTTCCCACTAGCTATCTATATTACAGTTGGTAGTATATATATGTGTATGCTATTCTCTCACTTCGTCCCAGCTTCCCCTTTGCCCCCCACCCACCGAACCCCGTGTTCTTCAGTCCATTCTCTACATCTGCCTCCTTTTTCTTGTCCTGTCACTGGGTTCATCAGTACCATTTTTTTTGTTGTTGTTGTTTTAGATTCCATATATATGAGTTAGCATACAATATTTGTTTTTCTCTTTCTGGCTTACTTCACTCTGTATGACAGACTCTAGGTCTATCCACCTCATTACATATAGCTCCATTTCTTTCCTTTTTATAGCTGAGTAATATTCCATTGTATGTATATGTAACATCTTTTTTATCCATTCATCTGTTCGTGGGCATTAGGTTGCTTCCCTGTCCTGGCTATTGTAAATAGTGCTGCAATGAACATTACAGTACATGTTTCTTTTTGGATTATGGTTTTCTCTGGGTATATGCCCAGTAGAGGGATTACTGGATCATATGGTGGTTCTATTTTTCATTTTTTAAGGAACCTCCAAACTGTTTTCCATAGTGACTATACCAACTTACATTCCCACCAACAGTGCAGGAGAGTTCCCTTTTCTCCACACCCTCTCCAACATTTGTTGTTTCTAGATTTTCTTATGAAGGCCATTCTGACCAGTGTGATGTGATACCTCATTGTGGCTTTGACTTGCATTTCTCTGATGATTAGCGATGTTGAGCATCTTTTCATGTGTCTGTTGGCCATTTATATGTCTTCTTTGGAGAAATGTCTATTTAGGTCTTCCACCCATTTGTGGATTGGGTTATTTGCTTTAATGGTATTAAGCTGCATGAGTTGCTTGTATATTTTGGAGGTTAATGCTTTGCCCCTTGCTTCATTGGCAAGTATTTTCTCCCATCCTGAGGGTTGCCTTCTTGTCTTGTTTATCGTTTCTTTCACTGTGCAAAAGTTTTAAGTTTCATTAGGTCCCATTTGTTTATTCTTGATTTTATTTCCATGATTCTAGGAGGTGGATCAAAAAGGATCTTGCTTTGATGGATGTTGTAGAGTGTTCTGCCTATGGTTTCCTCTAGGAGTTTTATAGTGTCTGGCCTTACATTTAGGTCTTTCACCCATTTTGAGTTTATTTTTGTATATGGTGTTAGGAAGTGTTTTAATTTCATTCTTTTACATGTTGCTGTCCAGTTTTTCCAGCACCACTTATTGAAGAGGCTGTCTTTTTTCCATTGTATATTCTTGCCTCTTTTGTCAAAGATAAGCTGCCCATATGTACTTGTGTTTACCTCTGAGTTGTCTATTCTGTTCCATTGATCTTCCTTTCTATTTTTGTACCAGTACCATACTGTCTTTATCACTGTGCCCTTGTAGTATAGTTTGAAGTCAGGAAGCCTAATTCCACCAACTCCATTTTTCCTTCTCAAGATTGCTTTGGCTATTCGGGGTCTTTTGCGTTTCCATACAAATCGTAAGATTTCTTGCTCTAGTTCTGTGAAAAATGCTGTTGGTAATTTGATGGGGATTGCATTGAATCTACAAATTGCTTTGGGTAGTATAGCCATTTTCACAATGTTGATTCTTCCAATCCAAGAACATGGTACATTCCTCCATCTGTTTGCATCATCTTTGATTTCTTTCATCAGTGTCTTATAGTTTTCTGCATACAGGTCTTTTACCTCCTTAGGCAGGTTTATTCCTAGGTATTTTATTCTTTCTGTTGCAATGGTGAATGGGAGCGTTTCCTTAATTTCTCTTTCTGCTCTTTTGTTGTTAGTGTATAGGAATGCAAGAGATTTCTGCGCATTATTTTTGTATCCTGTTACTTTACTAAATTCATCAATTAGTGCTAGCAGTTTTCTGGTAGAGTCTTTAGGGTTTTCTATGTATAATATCATGTCATCTGCAAAGAGTGACAAATTTCCAATTGGATTCCTTTTATTTCATTTTCTTCTCTGATTGCTGTGGCTAAAACTTCCAAAACTTTGCTGAATAATAATGGTGAGAGTGGACACCCTTGTCTTGTTCCTGTTCTTAGAAGGAATTCTTTCAGTTTTTCATCATTTACAATGATGATGGCTTTTGGTTTCTCATATATGGCTTTTATTATGTTGAAGTAATTTCCTTCTATGTCCATTTTCTGGAGAGCGTTTATCATAAATGGATGTTGAACTTTGTCAAAAGATTTTCCTGCATCTATTGAGATTATCATGTGGTTTTTACCCTTCAATTTGTTGATATGATGTGTCACATTGATTGATTTGCATATACTGAAGAATCCTTGCATCCCAGGGATAAACCCCACTTGATCATGGTGTGTGATTTTTTTAATGTGCTGTTGCATTGTGTTAGCTAGTATTTTGTTGAGGATTTTTACATCTATATTCATTAGTGATAGTGGCCTGTAATTTTCTTTTTTTGTGACATCTTTGCCTCGTTTTGGTATCAGAGTGATGGTGGCCTCGTAGAATGAGTTTGGGAGTGTTCCTCCTTCTGCTATATTTTGGGAGAGTTTGAGAATGATAGGTGTTAGCTCTTCTCTAAATATTTGATAGAATTCGCCTGTGAAGCCATCTGGCCCTGGGCTTTTGTGTGTTGGGAGATTTTTAATCACAGTCTCAATTTCAGTGGTTGTTATTGGTCTGTTCATATGTTCTATTTCTTCCTGGTTCAGTCTTGGAAGATTGTATTTTTCTAAGAATGTATCCATTTCTTCCAGGTTATCCAATTTATTGGCATAGAGTTGCTTGTAGTAGTCTCTCATGATCTTTTGTATTTCTTAGGTGTCCGTTGTTACTTCTGCTTTTTCATTTCTAATTCTGTTGATTTACGTCTTCTCCTTTTGTTTTCCTCATGTGTCTGGCTAATGGTTTATCAATTTTGTTTATCTTCTCAAAGAACCAGCTTTTAGTTTCATTTATCTTTGCCATTTTTTCCTTCCTTTCTTTTTCATTTATTTCTGATCTGATCTTTATGATTTCTTTCCTTCTGCTCACTTTGGGGTTTTTTTGTTCTCCTTTCTCTAATTGTTTTAGATGTAAGGTTAGATTGTTTATTCGATATTTTTCTAGTTTCTTAAGGTAGGACTGTATTGCTATAAACTTCCCTCTTAGAACTGCTTTTGCTGCATCCCATAGGTTTTGGTTTGTTGTGTTTTTATTGTCATTTATTTCTAGATATTTTTTGATTTCCCCTTTGATTTCTTCAGTGATTTCTTGGTTGTTTAATAGCGTACTGTTTAGCCTCCATGTGTTTGTATTTCTTATAGTAATTTTCCTGTATTTGACATCTAGTCTCATGGCGTTGTGGTCTGAGAAGATGCTTGATATGATTTCAATTTTCTTGAATTTACTGAGGCTTGATTGGTGACCCAAGATGTGATCTATCCTGGAAAATGTTCCATGTGCACTTGAGAAGAAAGTGTATTCTGTAGTTTTTGGATGGAATGTCCTATAAATGCCAATGCAGTCAAGATGATCTCGTGTGTCATTTAAAGCTTGTGTGTCCTTATTTATTTTCTGTTTGGATGATCTGTCCATTGATGTAAGTGGGGTGTTAAAGTCTCCTACTATTATTGTGTTACTGTCTATGTCCCCTTTTATGACAGTTAGCATTTGCTTTATGTATTGAGGTGCTCTTATGTTAGGTGCATAGATGTTTACAAGTGTTATATGTTCTTCTTGGATTGATCCCTTGATTGTTATGTAGTGTGCTTCCTTGTCGCTTGTAATAGTCTTTACTTTCAAGTCTAATTTGTGTGATATAAGTATTGCTACTCCAGCTTTCCTTTGACTTCCATTTGCATGGAATATCTTTTTCCATCCCTTTATTTTCAGCCTATATGTATCCCTTGGTCTGAAGTGGGTTTCTTTTAGACTATATGCTTATAGAAGGATCTTGTTTTTGTATCCATTCAGCCAGTCTGTGTCTTTTGGTTGGAGCATTTAATCCATTTACATTTAAGGTGATTATTGACATGTGTGTTCCAATTGCCATTTTCTTAATTGTTTTGGGTTTGTTTTTGCAGGTCTTTTCCTTCTCTTGTGTTTCCTGCTTAGAAAAGTTCCTTTAGCAATTGTTGTAAGATTGGTTTGATGGTGCTGAATTCTCTTAGCTTTTGCTTGTGTGTAAAACTTTTGATTTTTCCATTGAATCTGAATGAGATTCTTACTGGGTAGAGTATTCTTGGCTGTAGGTTTTTCTTTTTCCGGACTTTCAGTATATCCTGCCATTCCCTTCTGGCCTGCAGAGTTTCTGCATAAAGATCAGCTCTTATCCTTATGGGTTTTCCCTTGTATGTTATTTGTTGCTTTTCTCTTGCTGCTTTTCATATTTTTTCTTTGTGTTTAATTTTCATTAGTTTGATTAATATGTGCCTTGGTGTATTTCTCCTTGGGTTTATCCTGTATGGGACTCTCTGTGCTTCTTGGACTTGGTTAATTATTTCCTTTCCCATGTTGGGGAAGTTTTCCACAATAACCTCTTCAAATATTTTCTCAGACCCTTTCTTTTTTTCTTCTTCTTCTGGGATGCCTATGATTCGAATATTAGTGTGCTTAATGTTGTCACCAAGGTCTCTGAGACTATCTTTCTTTCTTTTTATTTTTTTTCTTTTTCCTGCTCTGTGGCAGTTATTTCCCCCATTCTATCTTCCAACTCACTTATTCATTCTTCTGCCTCAGTTATTCTGCTCTTTATACCATCTGGAGTATTTTTAATTTCAGTTATTTTGTTGTCCATTGCTGTTTGTTTGCTCTTTGGTTCTTCTGAGTCCTTGTTAACTGTTTCTTGTATTTTCTGTATTTTGTTATTGAGATTTTGTATCATTTTTACTATCATTACTCTGAATTCTTTTTCAGGCAATTTTCCTATTTCCTCTTCATTTATTTGGTCTTGTGGGTTTTTTCCTGCTCCTTTGCCTGCATGGTGTTTCTTTGTTTTCTCATAGTGGTCCAAACTTCAGAGATTGCTTGTCCCAGCAATAAAGGAGTTTAAAGGAGACTGTCCAAGCCCCAGACTAATGGCAGAGTGTTGAGTCAAAGAAATACTAAGTCAAGGAAACACATACATGTATAAGACACAAAAGTACTGAATCCAATATAACATAAGGCACTAGAAAGACCTGACAGAAGAACTCCAGTATGCTATCAGACAATCAAAGAGAAAACCAACAGAAATTCAAAACCAAAAGAGAACAAAACAAAAACAGAAGCCAACCAACCAACAAACAAACAAAAACACCACACACACACACAAACACAATTCCAGGGAGATTTTGAAAGCTAGGATCAAATATAATAAAGAACAAGGGTACCACCAGGCAGACTGAAGATTCTCTGAATGAAATCAGACAATTATACTTAGAACTAAGATAAAGACAAGACCTAATAATAAATACCACAGCAGTGTGTTATCTGGAGCATAAAGCAAGGAAACAGAGCAGACCAATAATATTGCTTATAAGTATATTAATATAAAATAAACTAAAAAAGGATAGAAGACAGGGCAACAGAAGAGTGTAGTGTGACTGGAAATATGAAAAGAAGTAGAAAGAAATAGAAATGTATAAAAGATAGAAATGAAAAGAAGGTAGGAGAGATACAGTCAGCATTAAAAAAAACTTAGCTAGAAATAGAAATATATTAAAAGCCTAAAAATAAAAATAGAATAAAAAAGTATATTATAAAACATGTAGATCCCTTAGGACTAAGATCGTAATTAATAAAACAAAAACAAAAACAAAAAGAGAAACAAACTAGAAGTCACCCCAGAATTGACCAGATCAATAGAATTAATACTAATATTTCTGTTTCCTTGGGGTCTCCACTGTAAATGTCCTTCTACCTGCCTTGGGCTTTTTGTATTATTCTGCAACCAGCAGAGCTTCCTTTATCATTTGTCTGCAAGTGCTGGTGTGTGGGGAGAAAAGAGGGTACAATAGTGGCTCCTTCCCCTGGGGGTGTGAGCAGTGGTGCCCTCCCTGGGTCATGGTGGCTCAGTCAGCCATGGTGGTGCCTGTTGCAGAGGGATGCCCGTGGCTCAGGTCTAAACAGAATGTCTCCAGAGCTGGGCCACTCTGCAGGCTTTTGGCTCTCGGCTGCAAGCAGTCTAGGCCAGCCCCACCCGGGGGCCTTTGTTATCCCTGAGTGCATTAGCTAGGCCCACAGGGGTCCTTCCTTTGTCCCTTACAGGCACTGAGAGAGAGGCTACACCTGCAGCTCCTCCCCCTTGCTTGTGAGTCAGTAGTATCCAGCCACTGCTATGGCCATGCAGCTTTCTGCGGTAGGCACTCTCCACTGTGGATTTCTTCCCTCCTGTCCATCTCCCCACTGCCAACAATGTTTCTCACCCTGAACCAGTTCTCTGGCTCCCATGCTCCAGTTCCCAGACTCCCTGCTCAGCTATGAATCGAAGTTTCAGTCCGGACATGCTGAGCCATGGTGCGGACCCTCCATGTGTTTCTCCCTCTTTCCCATCTGCCACAGCTCAGCCGCTTCAGCTTCTTTGAACAGTCCTAAATGCCTCCCTTCTGACCCAGGAAAATTCCCTGTTGGAGAAGGGGTTTCCCTATCAGATAAGGGACGTTTCCTCGAATTCAGCAATCTCCCCTCTGTTTCAGATCCCTCCACCCTAGGGTGTGGGACCCGTCCCTTTCCTTTCTTCTCCTCCTCTTTCTCCTTCCCCCCCACCACTGTCCTACCCAGTTATGTTGGGATCTTTGCAGTCCTTTCTGGTGTCCAAGGTCATTTGCTGGTGTTCAGCTGGTTCTCTGTGGGAATTATTGCATCTTTTGGTGTATTCCTGATGCATCTGTGGAGAGGGATGCATTCCACAGCCTTCTACTTCACTCCCATCTTTATTCTGTTGGGTAGTTTTTAAAGTACTGACTCAATTTTATTACTGGTAGTTGGTCTGTTCATATTTTCTGTTTCTTCTGATCTCAATTTCAAAAGTATTTTAACAATCCTGCATTTCTACTTCCCTCTCCCTATAGTTACTGTTTTTGACATCATATTTTACATCTTTTTTTTTTTGTAACTCAATTAATTATTGTGGATATAGATTATTTTACTACTCTTGTCTAACCTTCCTACTAGCTTTCTATGTGGTTGATTTATTACCTTTACTGAATTTTTGCCTTTACCAATGAGCTTTTTCCTTTTGTAAGTTTCATGTTTGTGGTTGCGACCTTTTGTTTTTCACTTGGGAAAGTCCCTTTAACATTTCTTGTAAGACTGGTTTGGTGGCAATAAACTATTTTAGCTTTTGCTTGTCTAAAAATATTTTTTATCTTTCCATCAAATCAGTGAGAACCTTGCCAAGTATTCTTGCTTGTAGAATTTTCCATTTCACCACTTTAAATACATTATGCCACTCCTTTCTGGCCTGCAGAGCTTCTGCTGAAAAGTCAGCTGTTAGTCTTATGAGAGTGTCCTTGTGCATAATTCATTGCTTTTCCCTTGCAGCAGTTAACGTTCTCGCTTTAATTTTTGCCATGTTAACTACAGTGTGTCTTGGTGTGGTCCTCTTTGAGTTGAATTTGTTTGGTATTCCCTGTGCTTCCTTAGACATGGATGTTTGTTTTCTTTTGAAGGTTGGGGATGTTTTCAGCTATTGCATCTCCAAACATGTTCTCTGCTCTTTTCTCTTTCTCTTCTCCTCCTGGGACCCCTATAACACGAATGTTAGTACACTTGATATTGTCCCAGAGGTCTCTTAAACTGTCCTCATTACTTATTCTTTTTTTCTTTTCTTCTGTTCAGCTTCAGTGATATTCACTACTCTGTCTTTGAGCTTGTTGATTCTCTTCTCTGTATCATTTAATCTACTGTTGATTCCTTCCAGTGTATTTTTTCATTTCCGTTATTATATTCTTCAGTTCTGATAGGTTCTTCTTTATATCTTCTAATTCTTTGTTAAACTTCTCGTTATGTTTATTAATTTTTCTCCTGAGTTCTTTGACCAACTTTATGATCATTACCTTGATCTATCCTACGTTATTGGATAGATTGTCTATCTCCATTTCATTTAGTTCTTCTTCTGGGGTTTCATCTTATTCCTTCCCTTGGAACATAATTCTCAGCGGACTCATTCTGCCTTGTTTGTTTGTTTTCATTTTTTTGTAACTGGTAAGTTGGTTACATTTCCCTACCTTGGAGAAATGGTCTTTTGTAGGAAATGTCCTATGCATCCCAGCAGTGCACTCCCTTTTGGTCACCAAAGCTATATGATCTAGGGATGCCCCCTATGCAGGCCACATGAGTCCTTCTGTTGTGATGGGCTGACTACTATGGGTGGGCTGGTAGGCATGGTTGGTCTCCAGTCCAGTTGGTTGCCAGGACCTGCCTGTGCAGGCTTCTGGCCACCAAAAATGACTGGCTGCATCATAAGGAAGCTGTATGCAGGACCCCAGGGAGTTCTGGGACTAGTACTGGCTCACTGGTGGGCAGAACTGTGTTCTGGAGTGGGTACTTATGGGGATGGGAGTCCAAGATCTAGCTCAGCCTGCTGGTGGGTGGGGCCAGTTCTGAAACAGTTGGCTGTGGGTTCTGGGGTGTCCCAAATCTGGCCCCTGGTGAATTGGTCTTGAATTCCCAGCTCAAGTGTTGCATAAATGACCTGAAAGCTTTTATGTGTGCCCTGAAAGAGCTTTATCTCCTGTAGCCTTGAAACAGGAGATAGATGGGCCCCAGGCTGAGCAGCTGAGCTTGTCCCCTGTGGACAGATACTCAAAGATGAAGAGGAGGAGGACCTGAATCCTGCCCAGATAAGAAACCACATATTTCTCATTCTTGAGGTCAAGGAGCCCTTCCTGACTACACATGCACAGAAAGGCTCCTTGGGGGTCAAAAGGGAGAAGGTGTCACCTCACAGTAAGTGATGTCAGCCTACCCATAGGCCTCTTTGCTGGAATCCATTTTGGCTAAGAGGTGTGTGTGCACATGTGGAAGGACCCTGAAATAAACCAAATACAGACTTAGAACCAGGAAAAGCAAGATGATTGGCTGAAGGAAACACAGAAAAAAATGCCCCATATAAGTGATTCAAACTACCATGAAGGCGCAATTCTTTTTGTGAGTCTTCCTGTGTGTCTATCCACACCTATTCTTTTTCTTCCTAATAAACACTTTACTTGTTTTGCTACTTTCCATCTTTGTGGGGATTCATTTCTGCAAAGTTGAAGGGCCAGGGGCCTTGTCACTGGCCACTGGTCTAGTGGCTAGGAATCAGCCCTCTCATCACAGCCCCACCTCAATCTCTGGCCGGGAACCAAAATCCTACCTCAAGGGGCTGCAGGCAGAGGCCATCTGAGATCATCCTCAAGGCTGAAATTGCTGAAAAACAAACCCAGAATTTCATCCTGGGATTGGCTGACTTACAATGCAAATAGAATTCCCAGCCTCATGTGGTGTGTACTGTTAAAGTGAGGGCATTGGTTCAGAAGGAATGGGATCCTGAAAGTTGAAATGGAGACATGTGAGAAGATGCTGATGAAGCTGAAGACGTTGATTCCCTAAATTATGATGAATCTTCTTTGCTAGTAGAATCAGCGTCTCCACTCCCAGTAAAGGGGGCCTCCTTACCCCAAGTGGAAGCAGGCTGTCCATCCAGTCTGAGGGGATTAAACTTGAACTGACTGAGGAAACTGGAAGGGCTACCCCTGAAGCGGTTGCCAAGCAAGACAACACTCTATTCATGGCAATCCAGGCTTTTCTATCAAGGTCCTCAAACCTTTTTCATCTTTTGTCCATTACCCACTTCCAAAGTCATGTACACATTTTAGGTGTTTGTTACACAGCACCCACTTCTCAGCATCATATATGTTTTAGATTTCCAGGGCTGCCATAACAAAATAGTACAGACTAAATGGCTTAAACAAACAAAAAATTTTTTTTTACTTTTTAAGTTCTGGAAGCTGGAAGTCCAAGATCAAGGTGTTGGCATGATTGTTTCTGCTGAGGACTTTGCCTTGGCTTGCAGACTGCCTTCTTCTCCTTGTTGCCTCACATAATCTTTCCACTGTGTGTGTCTGTGTTCTAATCTTTTTCTTATAAGGACAGAATTCAATTAGGGCCCACACATATGACTTCAATTATATTAATTTCCTCTTTAAAGGCCCTGTCTCCATAGACAGTCACATTCTGAGTCACTGGGAATTAGAGCTTCAGCGTATGAATCTGGGGGATACAGTTCAGCCCATGGCACCTAGGGAGTTGCAGCATTCCCTGGAATGTGTTAGATGTGGCATCTCAGATTTTTATCCCAAGTCTGCATTTAATGAGATCCCCAAGTAATTTGTTTGCAGGTTATAGTGTGAGAAGAGCTGGCTCTAAGTCTTTCTGGATTCCAGGTAGAAATTACAATACCAACAGCAGCACGGACTTCAAAATGTCATAGTGTTGGGGTCAACAGAGTATTTGGAGACTAAGGACCATGCTAAGAGTTTTAGGGCCACAAGTGGAAACACAAAACATGGGTGATCTCTCAAAAAAAGAACACCGAGCACTGCAGTAAGTGAAGACATGGCCATAGGGAAATGTGGGGAGCAAACAGCAAGCACAAAGTCTCTGGGGCTGGAACACACTCAACAGTGAGGAGGCCAGTGGCTGAAGCAGAGAAAGTGAAGAGGCCAGTGTTAGGAGGTACTGGGGATGGGTCATGTGGACCCTGCAGCTCATGTATGGACTTGGGATATGATTGAGAGTGAATTCCCATTAGAGTGGGGATCTCACACAATCTGACCCTTAACAGAAATGTCTCTACCTGATGTGCTGAGACTAGACTGAAGGGGGAAAAACAGGGAGATCAGGCCAGAGGCTGCAGGAATCCTGGAGAGACATGAATCCAGGGGGGCCAATTTGGAAGTGATGGAGATGAGGTGATGTGCTCAGAATCTGGTCATGCTATTAAGGCAGAGCTGATAGGATTTACTAACAATTGGCTGATGGGGCGAGAGGGACAGAGAAGACTCTTTCCTGGACTGTGAGCTTACCACTATAGCTGAGTCAGCTGGACCTCTGCAGTACATTGTGAGGTGGGGTATAAAGTCTACACAGTAAGTTATGGACCTCAGCCCCTTCCACTGCCCTGCCCCAGGGCAGCCATAGCCAAACCTGTAACCAGCAAGCAGGGGGATGGACAATCTTTGGGGACAATGAAAAACTAGAGAAAAAAACTTCAGGTGCCAACACTCAGGGCTCCTCTGAACACATGCTCTGCTTCTCACTTCATAGGAAATTCTTGCCTCTACACACAAGTTTCTGATTAATTTTTAGTGTCTTGCTTTTAACCATGTCTAGACAGCTTAGGATCACCAGACAGGTACTCCAACATGAAAAACACAGACCAAACCAAAAGGAAAAGGAACTCAGAGCAAACATATGATTCAGGGAGCAAGAAAGAAGGGGAGATATGTATCTGAGAAGTAAGATCAGGATATTAGAAAAAAGGAATATTCACAGCTCCTGGATGTGGCCAGGGGGATAAGACAAAGTTAAAACAAATAGTCTACTGAAGGATTAGAAGATAACAATGAGCAATTTTGCAAAATATATACAACTAAAGGCCAAAAAGTCAACAATAAGAGAGGGAAGAAAAGAAGATAAGAAAAGAAGATAGAATTAGTTCAGGAGGTTCAAAACCTGACAAATAGGAGCTCCACAAAAAGAGAAGGTGGGGAGAAACTAGAGGAAATTATCGAAGAAATGATGCAAGAAAATTCCCTGCAGCTTGGGATATAAACCCTCTGACTGAGGCCCAACGAAGACATGTCCTAATGAGCAATCAGTGCTCCAGGGACAGAGAGGTGCTTCCACGCAGAAGAGAGGCACACAGCAAACATTGTCCACCAGGCTGCATTAAGATTCTCAGTAGCCACACAGGGAGCTGGAGGGCAACACAGCAGTGAAGGCAATTGTTTCTCATTAGCAATTCCCTGTTTACCAAAATTATCAAGTATGGGATCAGATCACAATATCCTCAGGGATTCAAAATCTCAAAAAATTCATCTCCCTTGCACTGTCTCTCAGGCAGCTACTGGGCATGTGTGCCTCCAAAATGAGGGAGGAACCTGGGAGCCAGGTGGACTTGGAATTCCAGCTAGGGGGCCCCCAGGACCTGGAAGATCAAGAGTGCCAGTGAGGACTCCTTCAAGAAAGATATGAAACTGAAAATCACGTTGTGTGTTGTCTGTGTGGAAAATAAAACTGATAAGGCGCTTACTGGTGGATTGTAGCTACTGAAAATTAGCATAGGTGTGTGTGGGGAAAAAAAGGTAAGTATTAACTTGAATAGAAACAATTGTACCAGACAAAAATGCAATCAAAATTCATTATATTTTCAGTGAAAAATACCTGTATAATCATGATTTTGACTTAACTGAAAACTCAGACGAACCACACTGAGAAGACAGGACAGGGAAGGGTGTCTTTGTTGGGGGTGGCAGGTGTGTTGGTTTGGGAGAATATCAGAGGACTGAATTAGTTTCATATTTCTGCTGCTACAAATTACCCCAAACTTAGTGACTTAAAACAACATAAATATATTTCCTTACAGTTCTGGAGTTGAGAAGTCCGAAAGAAGTCTCAATGGGCTAAAGTCAGGGTGTAGACTGGACTGTCTCCCTTCTGGAGGCTTCAGGGGAGAGTCTGTTCCCTGCTTTTTCAAGCTTCCAGAGGAGCCTGTATCCCTTGGCTTTTGGCTCCTTTCTGCATTTTCAAAGTGCATCACTCCCCCTTTATCCAAACCTACCCTCCTCCTTCCTTTTACAAGGGCCCTTGTGATTATCTGGGATCCACCTGGGTAAACTACCACATCTCAAGGTTCCTAACTTAATCACACTGCAGAGTCCTTTTATTATGTGACATGACAAGCTCACAAATTCCAAGATTAGGACACTGGCATTTTGGGGGGAGGGGTAAACACAAGAGGTCAAGCACCCACTACACTCAGTGGAGGACCAGGATGACACCCTCTAAGCATGTCACCTAGAAACAGTCAATATGAGATGAAGTCACTATGATCTCAGCTGGCCTCAGCCTGCAGCAACTTGAAGTAGGATTTTGGTTCCAGGCCAGAGATTGAAGCCAGGCCACAGTAGTGACAGTGCTTAATCCTGGCCACTAGACCACCAGGAACAGTGGCTGGTGACAAGGCCCTGGCTCGTCAGCTGTGTAGAAATGCATTTCCACGTGGAGATGGAAAGAAGTGAAGCAAGTAAAGTGTTTATTAGGAGGAAAAAGAGTATGTGTGGAGAGACACACAGGTGGGCTCAGGAACAGAGTCGCACCCTGGTGGTAGTTTGAATCACTTTTATGAGGCCTTTCTTCCAGGTTTCCTTTGGCCAATCATTTTGATTTGCCTGGTTCTGAGTCCGTATTTGGTATATCTTCCCATGTGTGCAATGCATCTCTTAGCCAAGATGGATGCCAGTGAACAGGCCTGTGTGTAGCTTGACATCACTCCCCTTTTGACCTCCAAGGAGCTTTATACTCAGGAAGGTCTCCTTGACTTCAAGAATGAGAAATACGTGGTCTCTTGTCTTTTATCTGGGCAGAGCCCAGCCTCCTCTTCACTCCTGCTGTTATGGAGTTTCTGTCCACAGGGAACAAACTCCAGCTGCTCACCCTGGGGCCCATCTATCTCCTGCTTCAACTAGAAGGGCTGTGGTATTTGCCTCAGGAAACCTGGGACCAGGAGGGCAAGCGGGGCCAGAACACAGTTTTTTTTTTTTATTATCACTTGTACAACTGTCTAGATTTTTAAACCACATACATCTACTGTTGGAATGAAGAGTAAATGCCACTATCAGGCCCAACACCTAACACCTCAAAACTTACAGGGGAGCCCTGTATGCAGGATTTTGGGTTATTTTTGACCTTATGTCCCCAAGGCTGTAGGACACAGAGCCAGGGCTGTAACCACAGGGGCTCTCCTTACCACATTGTCCCCAGCTGATGTGCTTCTGGAGTTTGTCTCTGACTTCTCCTCCCACCAGGGAGTGAGGGAGTAGGAAGCAGGCCATACACAGCCAGCTATGGGCTGCCTCTGGCCCATGTCTCTTGTCCTACATTTTCAAGGCCTCTCCAGGTGGGCATATTTCACAAATACTCTTGGGACGGATGTGAAATATGTAGAATGATAGCAATAATGAGGGTCATTTTTAAAAACTTCCCTACTTGGCAAAATGGAAAGTTGACAACCCAATAGAGTGGTCCCCTATGAAAGTCAAAATCTGGGAGCTTCCAAACAGAGCTGGTTCCTAATGTCCACAGTATTTTGTCTGCCCAGCTGGTGTCCTGCTCTCTCATTCATGCTGCCTTGTGTCAATGTTACGCATCCATTCCCTACCTTTTTGGACCATGACTTGGTACCTTGCTCAGTAACTATTTGGTAGATGTGCAAGGGTGAGCCAAAAATTATCCACACTCTGGTTATATTAAAACTTCTGGGGCTTCCTAGGTGGCACAGTGGTTAAGAATCCACCTGCCAATGCAGGGAACATGGGTTCAATCCCTGCTCCAGGAAGATCCTACATGCCACGGAGCAACTAAGCCCGTGCGCCACAACAATTGAGCCTGTGCTTTAGAGCCTGTGAGCCACAACTATTGAGCCCATGTGCTACAACTACTGAAGCACACATGCCTAGAGCCCATGCTCTGCAACAAGAGAAGCCACGGCAATGAAGAGCCTGCATACCACGACGAAGAGTAGCCCCCACTCACCACAACTAAAAGAAAGCCCGTGCACAGCAAAAAAGACCCAACACAGCCAATAAAATAAATAAATAAATAAATTAAAAAAACAAAAACAAAAACAAACTTGGTTGGCCGCACTGTCTTATCAGCATTTTCTGTTCAAGGCTACTGTCTCCCCAGTCACTGCTGTGCAGGTGTGAATGTGTTACATCAGCTCATGTGTAACTGAAGTGTGAGCAAAAATAGATGCCCCACTTGTGATTTGCACGAAAGAAGAGCAGTGTGCAGTGATTCATTTTCTATGGTCTGAGGGTGTAACTGGTGCCTTGTGTGCTGCATGGAGAAAGTGTTTTGTCATGAAGAAGTGTGCATGAGTGAATAGAGAAGTTCAAGGAGGGTTGCACAAGTGTTAGCCATCAAGAAGGAGCTGTACACCTGTCCACATCCATGGCTGATGACAACACTGAGCGTACATGTGAAATGATTCTGTCAAATAGACAAGTGAGAGTTTTCTGGGATTCTCAAGGGCCAGGAAAAAGGTTCAACAATCAACAGTGCTCATTACAGTGAGATTCTTATTGAAGAACTGAAGCCTAAACTTTGGATTAAACACAGAGGACTGCTAGATCCAAGGACATTGTGATCTTGCGTGACAAGGCACATCCACACACTTCTGCCTATACTGTCGACACTCTGCAAAAACTTCATTTTGAGGTGTTAAAGCATCCTCCCTATAGTCCTGATCTTGCTCCATTGGACTTTTACCTGTTTGGTCTCCTGATAGTAGCCCTGTGAGGACCAAGATTCACTTCTGATGAAGAAGTGAAGACAGTGGGGCATTCATAGCTCACAGCTCAACCTAAAACATTTTTTAATGAGGGAATATGAAAGTTTGTTGACAGATGGACAAGGTGTATTGAAAAGGCAAGGAGATTATGTTAAAAAAATGATATATTTGTCTTTTCTAAAAATTAATTAAGTTCTATCACCAGAAAGTGGATAATTTTTGACTCACCCTCATGTTAATGAGTGAGTGACTTCAGGAGCTTAGACAGTGGGCTTGATGAAACATTGTTTTTGTATGGTGTTTGGGAATCCTATTCCATTGATTGTAGTACATAATTAACCTGGTCCAGATTCCTTTCAAATCTTCATTTCAAAGGGCTCAGGGGTGGGTGAGTATGGAGTGTAGTAGTGGTGATCCAATTCCACTTCTTGCCATGCTGGGCAGCAACGTTCATCTAGTCCCTGGGAGGGCTTTGTGGTTGGAGGCTACCCAAGACCAGGCTGGAGGCATAGGCAATGCTTTCTTACACAACTCTTTGAAGAACACTTATTTCTCACTAGGGTGGGGAGTGGGGCTGGGAGGGCTTTAGAGCAACAGAAGTTCCTAACAGTTTATAGTTTGATGCCAAGCTTTCCAAATTTGATGTCCAGGTCAAATCTCTCCTGTGAACTTCCAGACCTGTAAATCTAACTGCCCTCTCCATTCATACATCTCCAGTCCACCTTAAAGATACTCAACATTTTCAAAATGAACATTGTGCCCCAAACTTCCTAGATGCCTTTTCCTGATGTCCCCAGTTCCTGTGGCTGGCACCACCAGTGATCCCACTCATTACTCAAGCCAGGAGTTGGAGCATTCCTGCCACCTCTCTCATTTTCCAAATCTAGGGCAGCAACAAACCCTGTAGATTTTCCTCCTAAATGCCTCTTGAACCTCCTTCAATCTAGTCCCACTGCAACCTGGGTGATCTTTTCAAAGTGCAAATAGTATCCTCTGTCTGTCTTAACTCTGCTACAAGCCCAGCCTGCCTGCCAGGACTCTTCCTGCCACTCTAGTCCCTTCTTGCTCCACCCTCCCCATACTTTCTGAGCCCCATACACCTGGGTGGGTGTTTTTAGCTCCTCAGGGGCCAAGCTCCCTCCTGCTGCAGGCCTGCTGAACAGATGGCAGTGCTTCTGCCATCTAGTCTTCACATTTATGCTCAGCTCCACACCCTCAGGGTGCCTTCCTCTACCCCAAGCCTAGGTTAAGGTTCTGTGTCCTACCATCCCATATGACTGTGGTCTCTTCCTTCACACCACTAATCTTACAGAGTGATGTTACATCCCCTACTGTGATAAGTTGTCTAGTGTTTTTCCCCTTCATAGGACTTCAGGCCACCTGGGAGTAAATCCTGTGAGTTTGCACTAGATATTATTTCCTGGCACCTACTGGGTATATAGTCAATAATTATCTGTAGAATGAATACATGTGAAGCTGGAGGGAGAGCAGGGAGGGAGAGCTGATGGAACAAGGGGTGGGCAGGGTAAAACTAACAGCAGTATGGTTCCTGGGCAGGAGAGAGGAGCCAGAGCCAGGACTGGAACCTGGGGACCTTGGAAGGAGATAGGTGCATCCTCCTAGAAAGAGGCTTTCTCTCCAAGCAGCACAGAACAGTAGAGAATATTTAAGTGGCACAGGTGCCTGCAGGATGTTACAGATGGAGGAGGGGTGCTTAGAGGAAGTGGTATGGGCCAGAGACTAGAAAGAACCCAGCCTGCTGGCACATTTCACGTGTTCTTTAGCAGGTCTGTGCCAAGTAACTGGGTCATGTAGAAGTACAGATTACACAGTTGCAGGAGTTGCTGCTGCAAGAGGTGGAGTGACAGCCTGGGTAGTGCCAGAGCCCAGGCTGGGATGCAGCTTCCATCCTCCAGGTTCTCACTCCAAGTTCTTTCTCACAGCTGGTGCTCGCCCCTTGCAGTAAGTAAAATGGATGGGCTGAGGAGAAACCCCACCCCTACTCCACCTGCTTCCACTTGACCTGCTGAGATGGGTTCTGTCGACCGTCTCCCATCATTCTGAGACTTTAGATTTGAACAAGGGCTTCCCTGACCACAGCATCTAAAAAGCCTCCCAGCTCACTCTATTGCTAACCCTGTACCCTGCTGTATTAGTTTCCTGTGGTGGCTGCAACAAAATACCACAAACGTGCTGACTTAAACCAACAGAGTTTATTCTCACAGTTTTGGGTGCCAGAGTCCGAAATCAGTATCACTGGGCTGAAACCAAGGCATTGGCAGGGCCGTGCTCCCTCTGTAGACTCTAGGGGATCATCTGTTTCTTCCCTCTTCCAGCATGGGGTGGTTGCCAGCATCCTTGCATTGTGACTGCATCACTCTAATCTTTAAGGAAAGAATCTTCAAATCTCTCCCTGCTCCATCTTCACATCACCTTCTCTGAGTGTGAACAGTCTCCCTCCTCTTCCTGCCTGTAAGAATACATGTGATTGGGCTTCCTTGGTGGTGCAGTGGTTAAGAATCCACCTGCCAATGCAGGGGACACAGCTGGTCCAGGAAGATCGCACATGCTGCAGAGCAACTAAGCCCTGAGCCACAACTACTGAGCCTATGCTCTGCAACTACTGAAGCCTGCATGCCTAGAGCCCATGCTCTGCAACAAGAGAAGCCACTACAATGAGAAAGCAGTGCACTGCAATGAAGGGTAACCCCCGCTCATCACAACTAGGGAAAGCCTGTGCACAGCAAAGAAGACCCAACGCAGCCAAAAATAAAGTAAATGAAAAAAATAATAAAATAAATCTTTAAACAAATAAACAAACAAAAAATACATGTGATTGCATTTCGGGCCCACCTAACAAGCCAGGGTAATCACCCCATCTCAAGATCCTTAACTTAATTCACATTATTAAAGTCCCCTGCTTTGGGGGGCCATATAAGGTATTATTCATAGGTTCCAGGAAGTGAGACATGGATATACTTAGGGCCTTATTTGGCCTTCTATACCTGTTTCATTTTTTATCTTTTCCATTGTATTTGTCAGTGCCTGATATAGTGAGTGTTTTCTGTCCATAAGACTGTGTCCCCTCTCCACGGGAGGCAGAGATCTTGTCTATCTTGTTCACCATCCTGTCACCCCAGGCACAGCATATAGTAAATGCTCAGTAAATACTTGTTGAAAACATGGATACTGAAACACCATTGGAAATAGTAATGAGAATTCAATATGGCTATACAATGAAAATGCAAAATCCCACAACTCTTATGTGTGCTAGAAAAATGCAGCACCTGTTTGAGGAAATCTATAAAAATTTATTTTAAGATTCATAAAGAATACGTGAATAAATGCAGAGACACTCAATGCATCTCAATCAGCAAAGACTCAATATTGTAATGTGACAGTTTTTCCTGTGGGGATCAAAATCCCAAAGGAATTTTTCCTGTACCTTGGAAATGACTCAAGAAAGTTTCATTTGGAAAAATAAATAAGGAAGACTAGACATGGCCAGAAAAAGGAAGACTAACTTGGAGAACTTATACTACCTATTGTTAAAATGTTTAATAAGCTTATAAGTAAAATAGTATGGCATACTATTTTGGCAGAAAATTTAAAAAATTATTAATGGTATCTGACTTCTGTGTGAAGAGAGAGCTTTGGACTTGGAGGGGCTGGCTTCCCCAGAAAGCCTGGGGACAGCCTGCTGTCACTCTTCTAGGACTTTGTTGAGAGAGGCCTTCCAGTTGTTTATTAAACCTGATGAGTTCTGTATTTCTGCTACATGTCACAGAGCACACACATTGACTGAGCCCTGCCAGAGCCAGGCTGCTGTTACCCTGAAATGAAGCCAGATTTTTTAAGTGGGTGGGGGTAATTCCACTTTGGTGCAATAAATTATACAGTTCTGCCTGAAAAAAAAATAATGGTACAGAAGATAGCTTGAAACCAGATCCTAATACATAAAAAATTTTAAATGTAATAAAGGAAACATTACAAATCAGAATGTTAAGAAAGAACTGCTTAATAAATGTCTCTGAAACATTAGGTAACTATTTGGGGAGAAACAAAACAAGTGACAGCCTCATCTCCTGCCATAATTTATGAAGCACTCAAGACAGAGGATCTGGATTCAGACTAACTCTCTGCACAACCGTGGAGAGACTACTTATTCCTTCAAGTCTCAAACTGGAGTTATCAATTCCTAGAATCACTGAAAATTCAGAATTTTAATGCCTACAAAATAATAACATGTTGCCTAGCACCTAAAATGTGATAAATAATTTATAGCTAATTCAACGTGAAAATGAAACTGCATAAAATCTGGCAGAAATGTAGTTCACTGTCTGAACTTGCAACTGGGAACAATAAAAACAATAAACAAAACATAAAAGGAAAAGACCAGATCTGACTACAGAAAAATCCAAAGTATTGAATTGTGATATGGCATATCACAAAAACTATAAAAAATTAAAAGGGAAAAATACTTTCTATAAATATAATACACAACTAGTTACATCCATTAATATGTGAAACATCATATAAATGAAAATATATTTAAATCTGTAATGGAAAATTGGCAAAGAATAGGAAAGACACCAATATAATAAAAATGTAAATTAAGTGAAAATAAAAATTTTTACACATCAAATTACAAAATTTTTTTTAATTTGCTAATTTTTTGGCAAGGATAATGTGAACCAGGCATTTTTATATTATCGGTTAAATAGTTAATAGTTACAAACACTCTGGAAATCTTTGACTGAAAATATCAAAAGCTGTCAAAGCCGTCAAAAGCTCATCCCTTTTGTCATATGTTAACACAGGAATTCCAGTTATAAGAACTCTTTGAAATAAAATAATCAGAATTTGGTCCAAATATACTGCATGAGAGTATTTATTATAGAGATGCGTGTGGAAGCAGAAAATTTGAAATATTCCTAGAAAACTAGAAATATTAATGTAGAAAGTAAGACATGGGATCTGGGTTCAGATCTCTGCACCACAACTTACTCTCTGGGAAAACTTAGAGAGACTACTGACCCCTCCAAGCCTCAAGGTGGAGACGTCAATTCCTAGTAACAGAGAAAAGATTCAGTAAATTTCAAGATAGGTTCAAGAAGGTAATAGTTGACTTGGGAGCAGGCAATAGGATTTAAGGGAGAGTTAACCATATAATTAAACATAAGTTAGCATTAGTGAACTTTGGTTTGGTGAAGCAGATTAGAGGGTGCTTATTACATTACTGAAAATATATACATATGTACAGAAATATGTCATGCAAGTACCAATGATGGGATTGTATCATGAACTAAGGAGTATAATTTAGCCAGTTCTGAGCAATGGGCATCGTGTGTGTGTGTGTATACATTTATTCAAGTCTCCTCTTATGAATCACTAAATAAAGTGTTGTAGTATACACACACACAGTTATGCAGCATTTGTAGATAAACTTTTAAAAACATTCTTTACACTAGGACCCAAAACCATGAGGTACTTAGGGATAAATTTAACAAAAATTGTGTAATAACTCTGAACTCTGTAGTGAAAACTGTAAAAATTGCTGAGAGAACTAAAAGAAAAACTAATTAAATGGAAGTATACACAATGTCTATGAATTGTAAGAGTATTACTAAAATGTCAGTTTTTTCCACATTTATAGATGCAATAAGATCCAAGTCCCAGCAGTTTATTAGCAATTGAAATTGACAAAATGATTCTAAAATTTATATGGAAATTCAAAGGACCTAGAATAACCAAAAGAATGTTGAAAAATAAGAACTTAAAAAAAAATAACCTAGAAGACTTACACTACCTGACTTTCAGATTTACTCTGAAGCTATAGTAATCAAGAGAGTACTGTACTGGTAACAAACAGACAAAATAGAACAACGGAGCAAAATAGAGGTTTCAGAAATAAACCCACACACATATGGTCAAATGACATTTTCAACAAAGACATTAAGGCAATTCAATGGGAAAAGAAAAAAAATTTTTTCTGAAAACGATGTGGAAATAACTAAACACTTATATGGAAAAGATGAAAAGCATCTTAACCTCCACCTCACTCACACCAATAGAAAAATTATTCCAAGGTGGCTCATAGACCTAATTATAAAAATAAAGTTATAAAGCTTTTAAGAAAAATTAGGACAATATCTTCAGGACTTGGGAGGTGACATAAATTTTTTAGGGAAGTCACAGAAAGCAGTAGCCATGAATTTTTTGATAAATTGGAATTCATCAAAGTTTAAAACTTCTGTGCCTCAAAAGACATTATTAAGAAACTAAGTAGGCAAGCCACAGACTAGGGGGAAATGTCCATATATAACTGTCAAGGAAACTGTGTCAAGAATAAATTTTTTAAAGCTGCTATAAATCAATAATAAAAAGGCAAACAATTCAGTTTACAAACAGACAAGGACTTGAACGGACATTTTACAAAATAAAATTTTTGGTCAGTCAGCATTATTAGATGTCACTGATCATGAGGGAACTGAAGACTGAAACCCACTATGAGATGTAGTGGGAAAACATTCAGAAGTCTTTCTAAAACCTTGAAATTTTTATAATAAATATGGCTAAAAGTAATTAAAGTATGTGGGCCGAGTGACTGGGTGCAGGATGTCTTGCTTGAGCAGCGAAGGAACTAAGGGTGCTGGGCGTGGAGGCCATGGGGGCATAGGCTACCATGGAAACAGAATGTTGACCCTCTCTGGGGGCACAGCCCCCTTCTCACTTGCACACCTCATATCACCCTGTTTGGCCCCGGAGGATGGCTGGTTAGCCAGAGACGGGTAAGATTCCTCAGGGGAAGAACAACCTAAGACAGGCACAGTCGCAGAGGGGCCAACAGGGGTGGGGCACAGACCCTTACTCCTTCTGAGAGAGGTCTCCTGCCCCCATGGCTGCTTTGCTTCCCATGCCCAGCTCAGATCAGGACCCAGGAGGCAAACAGAGACCTCGCTAATAGCAGCTGCCCTCCTTCTGCTGTTCTTGCAAAACATCACTGCCCCCAATTATATGAGGCCTTTGTTTGGTTATTTCAAGGTAAAACCTTGACTGTGGGATGAAACTGGGAATGTGAGAACCTTATGCTATCTTGCTTCTGGAATGCCAAGAGCTCAATAAAAACAATGTGGGATAAAGCAGCAGGGCTTTTTGATCCTAGAGGTCTTGAGTTCCCCAGTCGCATCTTTCTCTTAAATCTGCGTCTGTGTTTCTTTAAGTTTGTGGCACCCATCACTCGCCCCAAGTCGCCGAGCTGGTCTCGGCAAGATGTGAGTATACCCCCCTAGAATGGCTAAAATGGAAAACACTTAGAGAGGACATGGAGCAACTGGAACTCTCACACATTACTGGTGTAGGTGAAAATGATATAACCTCTTTGGAAAAACACTTTGCAATTTTCTTAAACATTTAAACATAGCTCTACCCTACGACTCACAACTTACTATCTAGACAAATGAAAACCCGTGTCTACAAAACAGCCTTGCATGAAAATGTTTATAGCAGCTTCATTCCAACAAGCCCCAAACTAGAAACAACCCAAATGCCCATCACCTGGGGAATGAATGTCAAATTGTAGTATACACATACAATGGAATAACCTAAACATCTCTCTTCTGCTTCTAGCCTAAGAAAGTTTTCTGCTTTTAAGGGCTCATGGGATTTGATTGGACCCACCCTGATATTTCAGGAAAACATCTCCTATTTTAAAGTCCATAACCTTAATTACACCTGCAAAGTTTCTTTTGCTATACTACACAGCATATTTACAGGTTCTAGGGACAAGAGCATGGACATCTTTGAAGTAAGGGATATACTTACGCTTGTTACCTGCATTGTGTGTTAAATTAGCAATAAGGCACATTGCTAAGCACAGGCTCTGCACCCTGAAAGATGCTAACTTAGTGGACTGGAGTGTGATTTGTGGATGTATCAGATTCTGTATCAGATTCTGATTATGACAATGTCTCTAAGTGACTGCCAAGCACCTAAAATTTGAAGAGCATTGTAGATGACTCCTATTCATTCTTGTGCTTTTTAAAAAAGACATTGATTATTTATCTATTTATTTTTGGCTGCATTGGGTCTTTGTTGCTATGCATGGGCTTTCTCTACTTGTGGCCAGTGGGGGCTACTCTTCATTGCAGTGTGTGGGCTCCTCATTGCAGTGGCTTCTCTTGTTGGGAAGTACAGGCTCTAGGCATGCAGGCTTCAGTAGCTGCAGCATGTGAGCTCAGTAGTTGTGGCTTATGGGCTCTAGAGCATGGGCTCAGTCATTGTGGCGCATGGGCTTAGTTGCTCTGTGGCATGTGGGATCTTCCCAGACCAGGGCTCAAACCCATGTCCCCTGCATTGGCAGGTGGATTCTTAACCACTGCATCACTAGGGAAGTCCCTACTGATTCTTAAATCTTCATTTCAGGGCCACCTCCTTCAGGGAGCTCTTCCTGACCTACCTGTCCCACACCTGCATGCTGTTCTGGAAGTAAGAGAGACAGTACACCAGCAGTGAATATACTCCCCATATCCCCGAGCATTTCCGGGTCACAAGTCTTTCTCTTCCACTGGCTGTGAGCTCTGGGGTGCTAAACATGTTATTCATTTTGGTATCCCCCAAAAGAGAATCATAAGGATTGAAGCCAGGCTATAAATGACTCATATTGAAGAGTTCTCACAGTACTCTAGACTTTCTGTCCTACATGCTTAGTCCTTGTTGTGGGAGACCCTGAGAGGGGAAACCACATGCTCATGAGGGCCTTTGGCTATGGTGGAAACCAATGGAGACCCAGACAGACATGCCTCACCACACCTGCTAGTCCACAGAAAAGCAGGCTCCACTGGAGATGACACATACACACCTTGCTGACTCTGCAGAGTCTCCTGTGGAGACTTTCTCATGGCTTAATTAAAGGAGTGCCCGGCAATTCACAGAATTGTAAGAAAACAGTTGAGTCCATTTGTTCCTCTTCTCTGTCCCCCACAAGGACCCAAACTCCAATCTGTCCCTTCTCCACCTCCATGATCACCATCCCAGGGCCAGCCCCCAGGACCCCCATGCAGACCCCTGTAAGGCCCCTCACCAAATCCTGTCTCCCATATCCCATTCTTTCCACAGCCAAAGAGATCTATGGGGACACACGTCACAGATGTCACACTCTTGCCTCACCCTCTCCCCACATAACTACACGCTCTCTGGGGTAATCACACTATACTAGGATAACATCCATGCAATGGGCCCTGATCACCCACCATCATTCTCCTTCCCCCTTCATCTTTATTCCATTTCCACTAGCTCAAAATCCAAGTTCTCAGAGCCTTCATACTGCCTGTTTTTTTCTGCCTGGAATAATCTCCCTCTGACCCTCCTGGCTGCCTCCTCTTACCTTTAATCTCAGCTAAATATCACCTCCTGGGTATTATCTCATTACTCCTAATCTTGCTACTGTGATTATCTGATGAGCACAGATTACCTTCATTTATTTATTTGGTCTTTACTGTCTGAGCTTGCCCCTCAATAGAATCTAAGCTCTATGGGTCCACACGCCTCCTTAAATTATTTTTCTCTCACTGCCTCCCATACCCCTAGAACAGTGAAGACAGTGTAGAAGCTCAACTGATACTGATTAAATAAACTGATGAGATTTAATACAAGACACACCCATATAGATGGAAAAGAGTCAAGTGTCTTGGTCATTTTCCATGAGTTAGTTCTGCCCCTTCTCTGGCCTGCTCTCTCCCAGAAGGCTCTCTCCTGAGGGCTGCCCCTTGTCAGCTGACCACTCATCACTCCAGCAACAAGTGGGAGGACAGGAGGAAAGAAGGCAGGGTTCCCAGGACCCTGGACAGCTCCTCATTGGGCTCAGGTGACACCACTTCCTCCTCCTTCTAGGCCAAGGATGGGAACAGTTTCCCCATTGCTAGTGTCTGGGGGCCTCAGCATCCCTTGTCCATTCTCTTGTCCCTGGCCCCAGCTTGGGAACTTGTGTCATCACTACCTATTCATCTCACCATTTGGATGAAGTACTTCTAGGTGGAATTCTGATACACCAGGGAACTCTCCTTTGTGTATATATATTTAGAGATCTTTCAGGCATAGACAGATAGTGATGTGCAGTTTTTTCCCTTTATTTATGTATTTTTTTCTTTTTTTAACTTTTTATTTTTTTTAATTTTTACAATAAACTGCATATATTTAGAGTGTACAATTCAGTATCCCAGTCTCCCAATTCATTACCCCCCAACCCTCCCCGCTTTCCCCACTTGGTGTCCATATGTTTGTTCTCTACATCTGTTTCTCTATTTCTGCCTTGCAAACCGGTTGATTTGTACCATTTTTCTATAGTCCACATATATGTGTTAATATACAATATTTGTTTTTCTCTTTCTGACTCACTTCACTCTGTATGAAAGTCTCTAGGTCCACCCATGTCTCTACAAATGTTCCAGTTTCATTGCTTTTTATAGCTGAGTAATATTCCATTGTATGTATGTACCACATCTTCTTTATCCATTCATCTGTTGATGGACATTTAGGTTGCTTCCATGTCCTGGCTATTGTAAATAGTGCTTCAATGAACATTGGAGTGCATGTGTCTTTTTGAATTCTGGTATTCTCTGGGTATATGCCCAGCAGTGGGATTGCTGGGTCATATGGTAGTTCTATTTTTAGTTTTGCAAGGAATCTCCATACTTTTTTTCATAGTGGCTGTATCAATTTACATTCCCACCAGCAATGCAAGAGCATTCCTTTTTCTCCACACCCTCTCCAGCATTTACTGTTTGTTGATTTTCTGATGATGCCCGTTCTAACTGGTGTGAGGTGATACCTCATTGTCGTTTTGATTTGCATGTCTCTAATAATTAGTGATGTTGAGCAGCTTTTCATGTGCTTCTTGGCCATGCGTATGTCTTCTTTGGAGAAATGCCTATTTAGGTCTTCTGCCCATTTTTTGATTGGGTTGTTTATTTTTTTGATATTGAGCTGGATGAACTGTTTATATATTTTGTAGATTAATCCTTTGTCTGTTGATTCATTTGCAAATATTTTTTCCCATTCTGAGGGTTGTCTTTTCATCTTGCTTGTAGTTTCCTTTGCTGTGCAGAAGCTTTGAAGTTTCATTAGGTCCCACTCATTTATTTTTGTTTTTATTTCCATTATTCTAGGCAGTGGATCAAAAAAGATCTTACTGTGATTTACGTCGAAGAGTGTTCTTCCTATTTTTTCCTCTAGGAGTTTTATAGTGTCTGGCCTTATATTTAGGTCTTTTATCCATTTTGAGTTTATTTTTGTGTGTGGCGTTAGGAAGTGTTCTAATTTCATTCTTTTACATGTAGCTGTCCAGTTTTCCCAGCACCACTTATGGAAGAGACTGCCTTTTCTCCTTGCCTCCTTTGTCATAGATTAGTTGACCATAGTTTATCCCTGCACTTTCTATCCTGTTCCATTGATCTATATTTCTCTTTTTGTGCCAGTACCATACTATCTTGATCACTGTAGCCTTATAGTATAGCCTGAAGTCAGGAAGCCTTATTCCCCCAACTCTGTCTTTCCTTCTCAAGATTACTTTGGCTATTCGGGGTCTTTTGCATTTCCATACAAATCATAAAATTTCTTGCTCTAGTTCTGTGAAAAATGCCATTGGTAATTTGATGGGGATTGCATTGAATCTGTAAATTGCTTTCGGTAGTATAGTCATTTTCACAATGTTGATTCTTCCAATCCAAGAACATGGTATGTCCCTCCATCTGTTTGTGTCTTCTTTGATTTCTTTCATTAGTGTCTTATAGTTTTCTGAGTACAGGTCTTTTACCTCCTTGGTTAGGTTTATTCCTAGGTAATTTATTCTTTTTGTTGTAATGGTGAATGGGATTGTTTCCTTAATTTCTCTTTCTGATCTTTCATTGTTGGTGTATAGAAATGCACGAGATTTCTGTGTGTTAATTTTGTATCCTGCAAATTTACCAAATTCATTGATTAGCTCGAGTAGTTTTCTGGTGACATCTTTAGGATTTTCTATGTATAGTATCATGTCATCTGTGAACAGTGACAGTTTCACTTCTTCTTTTCCAATTTGGATTCCTTTTATTTCTTTTTCTTCTCTGGCTGCTGTGGCAAGGACTTCCAAAACTATGTTGAATAGTAGTGGCGAGAGTGGACATCCTTGTCTTGTTCCTGATCTTAGAGGGAATGCTTCCAGTTTTTCACCATTGAGAATGATGTTTGCTGTGGGTTTGTCATATATGGCCCTTATTATGTTGAGGTAGGTTCCTTCTATGCCCAAGTTTCTGGGGAATTTTTATCATAAGTGGGTGCTGAATTTTGTCAAACGCTTTTTCTGCATCTATTGAGATGATCATATGGTTTTTATTCTTCAATTTGTTAATATGGTGCATCACGTTGATTGATTTGCATATATTGAAGATTCCAGGGATAAAGCCCACTTGATCATGGTGTATGATCCTTTTAATGTGTTGTTGGATTCTGTTTGCTAGGATTTTGTTGAGGATTTTTGCATCATATTCATCAGTGATATTGGTTTGTAATTTTCTTTTTTTGTAGTGCCTTTGTCTGGTTTTGGTATCAGGGTGATGGTGGCCTCACAGAATGAGTTTGGGGGTGTTCCTTCCTCTGAAATTTTCTGGAAGAGTTTGAGAACGATGGGTGTTAGCTCTTCTCTAAATGTTTGATAAAATTCACATGTGAAGTCTTCTGGTCCTGGACCTTTGTTTGTTGGAAGATTTTTAATCATGGTTTAAATTTCAGTACTTGTGATTGGTCTGTTCATATTTTCTATTTCTTACTGGCTCAGTCTTTGAAGGTTATATCTTTCTAAGAATTTGCCCTTTTCTTTCAGGTTGTCCATTTTATTGGCACATAGTTGCTTGTAGTAGTCTCTTATGATGCTTTTTATTTCTGCAGTGTCCATTGTAACTTCTGTTTCATTTCTAATTTTATTGATTTGAGTCTTCTCTCTCTTTTTCTTTATGAATCTGGCTAAAGTTTTATCAATTTTATTTATCTTTTCCAAGAACCAGCTTTTAGTTTTATTGATCTTTGCTATTGGTTTCTTTGTTTCTATTTCACTTATTTCTGCTCTGATCTTTATGATTTCTCTCCTTCTACTAACTTTGGGTTTTGTTTGTTTTTCTTTCTATAGTTTCTTTATGTGCAAGTTTAGATTGTTTATTTGGGATTTTTCTTGTGTCTGAAGGTAGGATTGTATTGCTATAAACTTCCCTCTTAGAACTGCTTTTGCTACATCCCATAGGTTGTGAATCATTGTGTTTTTATGGTCATTTGCCTCTAGGTATTTTTTGATTTCCTCTTTGATTTCTTCAGTGATCTGTTTATTATTTAGTAGCATATTGTTTAGCCTCCATGTGTTTGTATTATTTTACATTTATTTTCCTGTAATTGATTTCTAATCTTATAGCATTGTGGTTGGAAAAAGATGCTTGATATGATTTCAATTTTCTTGAATTTACCAAGGCTTTATTTGTGACCCAAAATGTGATCTATCCTGGAGAATGTTCCATGTGCACTTGAGAAGAACATGTAATCTGCTGTTTTTGGATGTAATGTCCTATAGATATCTATTAAATCAAGCTGATTTATTGTGTCATTTAAAGCTTGAGTTTCCTTATTAATTTTCTGTATAGGTAATCTGTCCATTGGTGTAAGTGGGGGTGTTAAAGTCTCCTACTATGATTGTGTTACTGTCAATTTCCTCTTTTATAGTTGTTACCATTTGTCTTATGTATCAAAGTGCTCCTATATTGGGTACATATGTATTTATAATTGTTATATCTTCTTCTTGGATTGATCTCTTGATCATTATGTAGTGTCCTTCCTGGTCTCTTGCAATGTTCTTCATTTTAGTCTATTTTACCTGATATGTTTATTGCTACTCCAGCTTTCTTTTGATTTCCATTTGCATGGAACAACTTTTTCCATCCTCTCACTTTCAGTCAGTATGTGTCCCTAAGTCTGAAGTGGGTCTCTTGTAGACAGCATATATACGGGTCTTGTTTTTGTTTCCATTCAGCCAGTTTGTGTCTTTTGGTTGAAGCATTTAATCCATTCAAATTCAAGGTAATTGTCAATATGTATGTTTCTATTACCCTTTTCTTAACAGTCAGTTTGAGTATTATGTGTCTTGGCATGTTTTTCCTTGGGTTTATCCTGCCTGTGACTCTCTGTGCTTCCTGGAGTTTGGTGGCTATTTCCTTTCCCATGTTAGGAAGTTTTCAATTATAATCTCTTCAAAATTTACTCGGGTCCTTTCTCTCTCTCTTAACCTTCTGGGACCCCTATAACGCAAATGTTGGTGGGTTTAATGTTGTCCCAGAGGACTCATAGGCTGTCTTCATTTATTTTCATTCTTTTTTCTTTACTCTGTTCTGCAGCAGTTATTTCCACCATTATGTCTTTCAGGTCACTTATCTGTTCTTCTGCCTCAGTTATTCTGCTATTGATTCCTTCTAGTGTATTTTTCATTTCAGTTACTGTATTGCTTGTCTCTGTTTGCTTTTCCTTTAATTCTTCTAAGTCTTGGTTAAACTTTTCTTGCATCTTTCCATATTTGCATCTAGTCTTTTTCCGAGGTCCTGAATCATCTTCACTATCATTATTCTGAATTCTTTTTCTAGAATATTGCCTATCTCCACTTCATTTAGTTGTTCTTCTGGGGTTTTATCTTGTTCCCTCATCTGGTACAAAGTCCTCTGCCTTTTCATTTCTGTGTGTCTTTCTGTGATTGTTGTTTTTGTTCCACAGACTGCAGGATTATAGTTCTTCTTGCTACCACTGTCTGCCCTGTGGTGGATGGGACTATCTAAGAAGCTTGTGCACCACTTCCTGATGGGTGGGACTAGTGGTGGGTAGGGCTGGGTGTTGCTCTGGTGAGCAGAGCTCAGTAAAACTTTAATACTTTAATCTGCTTGTCTGTTAATGGGTGGGGCTGAGTTCCCTCCCTGTTGGTAGTTTGGTCTGAGGCTACCCAGCACTGAAGCTATAGGCTCTTTAGCAGGGCTAATGGTGGACTGCAAGAGGGCTCATGCCAATGAGTACTTCTCAGAACTCCTGCTGTGAGTGTCCTTGTCCCAGTGGTGAGCCACAGCCACCCCCTGCCTCTGCAGGAGACCCTCCAACACTAGCAGGCACATCTGATTCTGTCTCCTATGGGGTCACAGCTCCTTCCCCCTGAGTCTTGTTGTGCACAGTACTTTGTGTGTGCCCTCCACAAGTGGAGTCTCTTTCCCCCTAGTCTTGTGGAAGTCCTGCAATCAAATCCTCCTGGCCTTCAAAGTCTGATTCTCTGGGGATTCCTCCTCCTGTTGCTGGAACTCCAGGTTTGGAAGCCTGATGTGGGGCTCAGAACCCTCACTCCAGTGAGTGGACTTCTGTGCTATGACTGTTCTCCAGTTTGTGAGTCGCCCATCTAATGTTTGATTTGATTTTGTCACTCCTACCATCTTGCTGTGGCTTCTGCTTTGTCTTTGGATGTGGGGTATCCTTTTTGTTGAGTTCCAGTGTCTTCCTGTCAATGATTGTTCAGCAGTTATTTGCAATTGATCATATGGTTTTTATCCTTCTTTTTTTAATGTGATGAATTACATTGACTGAGTTGCAGGTGTTGAACCATCCTTGCATCCCTGAAATAAATCCCACTTGATCACAGTGTATAATCCTTTTAGTATACTGTTGAATTCAGATTGCTAATATTTTGTTAAGAATTTTTGCATCTGTGTTCATCAGGAATATTGGCCTGTAATTTTCTTTTCTTGTCACATCCTTGTCTAGTTTTTGTATCAGGGTAATAATGGCCTTATAAGAGGCCAGTTTGGAAGATTTCCCTCCTCTTGTATTTTTTGAAAGAGTTTGAGGCTTGGTGCTAATTCTTCTTTGAATATTTGGTAAAAATAAACAGTGAAGCTGTCTCTTCCTGGACTTTTTTTGAGGGAGGTTTTTGATTGCTGATTCAATCTCCTTACTAGTAATCAGTTTATTCAGATTTTCTATGTCATTATGATTCAATCTTGGTAGATTGTTTCCCTGAATTTATCTATTTCTTCTATGTTGTGTAATTTGTTGGTATGTAATTATTCATGATAGTATATCATAATCCTTTGTATTTCTGTGGTATCAGTTGTTATATCTCCTCTTTTATTACTAATTTTATTTTATCTGAATCTCCTCTCTTTTTTCTTGGTGAGTCCAAGTAAGGGCTTGTCAATTTTGTTTTTCTTTTCAAAGAACAACCTCTTAGTTTCATTGATCTTTCCATTGTCTTTTTAGTTTGTTTCATTTATTTCTACTCTAATCTTTGTTAATTCCTTCCTCGTACTAACTTGGGGCTTTGTTTGTTCTTCTTTTTCTAGTTCCTTGAGGTGTAAAGTTAGGCTGTTTATTTTAGACTTTTCTTATTTCTTGAGATAGGCATTTATTTCTATCAACTTCCCTTAGAACTGCTTTTGCTGCATCCTGTAACTTTAGTAACCTCCATTTCCATTTTCATTTGTCTCAAGGTAATTTCAAATTTTTCTTTTGATTTCTTTTTTGATGCATTTGTTGTTCAGCAACACATTGTTTATTGTTCACATATTGTGAATTTCCCAGTTTTCTTTGTGTAATTAATTTCTAGTTTCATACCATGGTTGGAAGATGTGCTTGATATAATTCTAATCCTCTTAAATTTATTGACTTGTTGTATGACCTAATACATGATCTACCTTGAGAAGAATGTGTATTCTCTTCTTTTTGGATGGAATGTTCTGTAAATATCTATTAAGTTCATATAGTCTACTGTGTAATTTAAGGCCTATGTTTTCTCTTTGATTTTCTGTCTGGATGATCTAGCCTTTGATGTAAATGGGGTATTAAAGTTCCCTATTATATTATATTGCTGTCTATTTTTCCTTTTAGATTTGTTAATATTTGCTTTTTATATTGAGGTGCTCCTATGGTAGATGCATAAATATTTACAAATGTTATATCTTCTTGTTGAATTGACCCCTTTATCATTATGTAACACCCTTCTTTGTGTTTAATTTTTTATTTTGTCTGATATAAATATAGCTATTCCAGCTTTCTTTTGGTTTCCATTTGCATGGAATATTTATTCCATCCCAGGGCATAATGTATTTATCACCATGACACTATCATTCAGAGTAATTTCACTGCCCTGAAAATGCTGTGAAGGAGAGTCTTCTTCCCTCCCTCTCTCTGAATCCTGACACTCTCCTTGTCTGAAGTCTGTTCAGTCTGATACTAAGACAGCTACTGAAGATTTCTTTTGATTAGTGTTAGCATAGTATTGCTTTCTTCATATTTTTATTTGTAATCTAATGGTGTCTATATTAAAATAGAATTTCTTGTAGACAACAAATATTTGGGTCTTAAATTTTGATCCTCTTAAATGGATAAAGATGTGGTACCTATATACAATGGAATATTACTCGGCAATAAAAAGTGCCATTTGCAGAAACATGGATTGACCTAGAGACTGTCATACAGAGTGAAGTATCTCAGAAATAGAAAATAAAGATTGTATATTATTGCTTATATGTGGAATCTAGAATAATGGTACAAATGAACTTATTTGTAAAGCAGAAATAGAGTCACAGATGTAGAGAACAAACTTATGGTTACCAAGGGGGGAAGGGGGGATGGGATGAATAGGGAGATTGGGATTGACATATAAACACTATTATGTATAAAATAGATAAAGTATTAGAACCTGCTGTATAGCACAGGGAACTCTACTCAATGCTCTGTAGTGACCTAAATGGGAAGGAAATCTAAAAAAGAGTGGACATATGTATATGTATAACTGATTCACCTTGTGGCACAGCAGAGATTAATACAACATTGTAAAGCAACTACAATAAAAATTAATTAAAAATTTTTTGATCCTCTCTGATAGTCTCTGTTATTTCTGTATTTAGACCATCAATATACAAGTTTATTATTCATATATTTTGATAAATATCTACCATATTTGTTACATAGTTCCCTATTAGTTGCTCATCTTGTCTTGTCTTTTTTCCTTTCTTTTTCTTTCTTTCCTTTCTTTCTTTCTTTCTTTCTTTCCTTCCTTCCTTCCTTCCTTCCTTCTTTCCTTTCTTCCTTCCTTCCTTCCTTCCTTCCTTCCTTCCTTCCTTTCTTCCTTCCTTCATGCCTTTTCTGGTTTTAGTTGAGAATTTTATATGATTCCATTTTGTCTCCCTTTTTTACATGATTTTCTGATTGTTTCCTATATTTACAACTAATCCAGTCTACCTTCAAGTAATTCTATATCACTTCATGGGTGGTGCAAATAGCTTATAACAGATTGTTCCCAGTTCCTACTTCCCATCCTTTATAACATTTCTATCATTAATTTTGCTTATCTGTAAGATATACTCATAAAATAGTTCATTGCTGTTAATTAATTTGAACAAGCTATTAGATAAGTGAAGAGTTTTTATTTTCCCTTCATTTATTCCTTCTCTAATGATTTTTCTTCCTTTGTATAGATGAAGAGTTTCTGATCTACATCACTTTCTAATGAAGAAATTCTTTCAATATTTCAAGACAGGTCTGCTGGTGACAAGCACCTTCATTTTTGTTTGAGAAATTTTTTATTTCTCTTTTGCTTTTGAAGGATAATTTCACAGGATACAGAATTCTACCTGGTAGGTTTTTTCTTTTGACACTTTAAATATCTCATTGCACTGTCTTCTTGCCATTATGGTTTCTAAAGAGAAATCCAATGTAAATATTATCTTTTTTCCCCTATAGGTAAATTTTTTTCTTCCTTTGGATTCTTTCAACATTTTTCCATTTCTTTGACTTCTTCAGTCTGAATGTGATAGGCCTAGGTATAGTGCACTTTATGTTAATCCTGGTTGGTGTTGTCTTAGCTGCCTGGATCTGTGGTTTGGAGTCTGCCATTAATTTTAGAAAATTCTCAGCCATTATTTCCTCAAGTATTTTGTCTGTTCCCTTCTCTCTTTCTTCTCCTTCTGCTATTCTTATTAAATGTGTGTTACACCTTTTGTAATTGTCCTACAGATCTTAGATATCTGCTTTTCTTGCTGTGCCCAGGCTTCTGATGAGCCCATTAAATGCATTTTTCATTTCTGTTGCATTGTTTGATTTCTAGCATTTTCATAAAATTTCCATCTCTCTGCTAACATTGTCCATCTGTTCTAGCATGCTGTTAACTTGATCCGTTAGAGCCCTAGCATGTTCACCATAGTTTTAAGTTCCCAATCTGGCAATTCCAAAATCTATGCCATATCTGAATCTATTTCTGATGCTTGTTCTGTCTTTTTAAACTTTTTTTTTCCTTTGCTTTTTAGTATGTCTCATAATATTATATTGAAATCCAGGCAGGATGTATGGATAAAGGTCTTTGGCGTAACATTTATGTCACTCTGGCTAAAAGTTAGGCATCTTTAGTGCTTGCTGTAGGTGTCTGAGGATTTCTCTCATGTGATTGCTTTTTTTTTTCCCTTTATTTCTTTGTTTTTTTTTTTTTAGAAAGTTCTTCCTAAATAAGGTTTGAGACGTGCAGTTCCTTCAGTTTCAATCCTCTATTCTTATGCAGAAGCCCTAGTAATGTAGTTGTAAGGTGTGTAGGTAGAGCACACATTCCATATTCTAAGATTAGGTAGCAGGTTTTCTCATGACTTATGACCCAGGGCCTTCTCAGTCACCTTGCTTCCTTCCCCACTTGAGGTGAGATAGGAGGGCTACCTGGGCTAGAATGGGAATTTCCTTCCCCCAAGTTGGTAGTCTCTGGTAAAATCCACCTTGTTTTGACTTTGGTAAAACTCTTTCCCTTCAGGGCAGGCTAGGTTAAAAGGACAGACTGCTCTGAGCACATTTCAATACCTTTCCCTTCTTCCTGCCAGAAGAAGGAAAGATTTTTCTTTGTTCTTCACCCTGAGTTCCTGGTGGGACTCTAGGAGGAAAATGTAGGAAAGTGTGGGCACCTCCAAGGCTGGACTTAGGAGTGTTTATCTCTTAAGCTGGTTCATACTCAGTCTCCAGCAATTAGCTAGTGACCTTTCAGGATACCAGCCCAATGCTGGCTCCACCAGAGTTTATGCTCTGGGTAATCTGTGATTCTCTGTATCTGCCTTTCTCTCCAGTTTGGGGGATGTTGGTTTCTCCTGTGATCTCAGTTCTCTGGCAAATCTAAGAAGAGGTATAGATTTTCGGTTTCTCACCATTTTTCTTGTAAGGATAGGTTTGGTGATTTCTCAGCTCCTGACATGTCAGATCAGAAACCAGAAAACTCTTATTGTTTTCTTTCTTCACTAATTTTTTGATTTCTTAGAGAGTTTGTCTTGAGGAATGATGAGTGATAAGACCAATTATTAGCCACAAGGGGGCGATTATTTAGTCTCTCCAAGGGTCCCTTTTGTAGGGTTCTGAGAGCATGAACCTGAAACAGAAGGACCATACAATACTTGTGTCCTTTTTTTTTTAAACCCATGGTTCTGTTTTTGCTGAGTAAAACAAGTTATTTCTCTGGCAGGCCTGTCTGTCTTTTGGTTGCTCTGCATGGAAAGAGTTTGCAGGCTCCAGAAGTAGCTGGCTTTGTTCCCCTGAAAAATTTACCCACAAGCGGTTAGCAGAGGCCCAGGTTTGGGGCTTGGAGTGTACAGGCCCTAAGTCACCTCATCTTTGCACTCCTCAGATTCCATGGGGCAAGCAGTGATCATGCAGACCTCCCATGTTGGAGCGGTTGAATGATCCTGAGGATGGACAGCACAGCCCTCCCCAGTGACCCCTCATGTTCCCCTAACCACACAGTGACACAGGCTTCCTGGGGTGGTGAAAACTTTGCTATCTTCTAAACCCCTTCTAAAATGGGACAGCCGTCTCCATATTGCTGTGCTGAGTCTCCAGGATGCCTTGTTAAGTGAAAATTAAATGTTGAAATGAAACGTTTCTGAGTATGTGATGCTTTATTATTTTTACCTTAGAACTCTGCAGATGGATGTTTTACATGATAATAAAACAAATTATTTCTTAAAGATGGATGGGAACATCAAAAGGAAGGAAATCTAAAAATCAGAAAGGAAAAATTAATTAACTTATGTATCGAGTTGGTAGTTTGACCTCACAAAGATAATTATTTCAAGTTCAAAGGCACAGTAACTTGCAGTGTATCCCTAGTGGGACATATTCTAAGGTTGTAAAAACTGTAAATAAATCCTCAATCACATTCACTCATTACATTGTTAATAGTAATATGGCATTGTGATCTTGAAAGTATATTTGTCTTAGATTAAAGGAAATAGAAATTACTTTAATGTTTCTGAAAGTCAGTATTTCAGTGTGATGAGAAAAAGATATAAGAGTAACAACACTAAAGTTATGTTTGAATTGAAATTCTACAAAACATTTATTTTGCACTTTTCCTCTAAATATGTACATATAATATATAAAATACATATAAATACATATAATACATGTAAAGTGTTTGTTTGTTTCCCAGCTCATCTGAAAGAGGAGGACAAGAAAATAGCACCATGAGTGAGGAAAGAACTGGCACCTGTTTGTGAGAACACCATAGCATGATCAACTTAAACAACATTCATTTATCACAGTTCTGGGGGCTGGAGGTTTGAGATCAAGGTGCCAGAATGGTCAGTTTCCAGTGAGATCCCTCTCAAGGATGTAAACAGCTGACTTTTCCTTGTGTTTTCACATGACTTAGGAAGAGGGAGGGGGCTCTTTGGGTTCCCTTTTATAAAGACATTAATCCCACTTACGGGGGCTCTACTCTTATGACCAGTAACCTCCTGAAAAATCTCTCCTTCAAATGCCATCTCTTCAAGGTTTAGGATTTCAACATATAAATTGGGGGTGGGGGGAGATACAAACATTTAATCCATAACACCTAGCATCTTCAAAAGAAATGACTGACTTATCCTAGTCTTGAGATTTTTTTTTTGAAATAGTCAATGTGTTTCAAACCATTACAGTTATTATTGTTACTAAATAATCTCATATTTGGCCAATATTTGGGAGCTCTTCTCACTGGCTGCTGGGTCTTCTTTAAATATGCCCAGTAGTCCTGGTCACTTCCTTGCTGTCTTATAACACAAGATCCTCCAAGCTTATCTTGTACTTTTCCTGTCCCAGATATAGACCACCATTTCTCTAAAGACCCCTGTGTGTGTGTGTGTGTGTGTGTGTGTGTGTGTGTGTGTGTGTTGTTTTGTTTTTACATATTTAGAGTTCACAGTGAAGCACTAGAATTGCTTTTGCTACTGGATTATTGTTTTTAGGAATATTCGGTGGATTGAGCTAGAACATATAAATTTTTAATTTATGTTTTAATTCCAAGATAATTGTAGATTCACATGCAATCCTAAGATTGTATTATTTACAGAGAGCTCCCTTGTGTCCTTTACTCAGTTTCTGTCAATGGCAACACCTTGGAAAGCCATATAAAAAAACCTGCCCTGAACACAAGGAAGCCTCCCACCATAGCAGGTGCTCTTGCAACCCTGGCTGCCGAATCCTCCACACCCCCTCCCCACTGGGGCAGACTCATGTGCTCTGGGGCAGCCCTGGGAGCAGAACCCTGCAGGTGGCCCATATGCAGAGGTGGGGCTGAAACCACAGCTAAGCCCCAGGGTCTGTGCAACTAAGGAAAAAGCTGAAATCTCTCCTTGCAGCTGAGCATACCATGGATTTTGACCCCTGCAACTGGCTTTGTAAACTCCAGCACCTGAAGAACATCTGAATGGAAAATGAGTGCTCCTGCAGCTGAGACAAGTCTAGCTTTAACAGCTGCAGACTTTGTAAGCACATACATGTGGGATTTGGGCCAGACCAGAGTCTAAGCTGCCCCTATAGTTCCCACAGCGAGTCCAGATCCATGATTACTACAATCCTGGGACCTGACTTCAGTCTTCAGTGGATCTACACTGGTGGCCTGGTGAAAACAATGCCTGAGAGACCCCAGGGCCAATTTCCAGCATATCTATGGTTGAGGTGGGGCCAAGAGCAGTGCCAACAATACTGTAATTTGAGAGCTCAAATATGGGTGAAAGGTGACACAATAGAGCATACCCACAGATGAACAGCTCCAGAGGAGGAATACTCAGTGGCTTTTCTCCCAGTGACAGTGCTCTAATCCCATCTAGCTCTCACCACAGATCAGAAACACATCTATGAAACAGATCTGGGGACCTCTACTACAACAACTAGGGAGCAGGCCCTGCCCCTGACAGGGCAGTGACATCCACAGAGCAAAGCAAGGCCCTGCTAAATATCCAGTGTAGGCTCAGATCACCACAACATCAGTGGGGCATTACCCCCTGATAAAAAGGGGATAATGACCAGATTACACTGAGGAAAGAGATGGAAGATATCTATACTAAAAACAACCCTCACACCAAAAAATATTAAACCCATGCAGGCTACACAGGTATGTTTCCACATAAAAATAGCCCTCCAAGAAAGTCTGAGGGTCTGCCATCAGGAGGAAGAACCCCCAAGGCATTTAGCCTTGAAGGCCAGCAAGGTTTGAGTGCAGGAGCTCCACAGGGATGGGGGAAACAGAGATTCCACTTTTGGAGTGTGTGCAAAAGGTCTCACGTGCACTGGGACTAAGCAAAACAGCAGTACCTCCATAGGAAACTGAGATAGACTTACCTAGAGGTCTTGGAAATTCTTGTGGGAAGGCAAGGGTCAACTGTAGCTCACAGTGGGGGCAAGCATACTAGTAGCAGAGACCCCAGGGAATATTGATTGGCATGAGATCTCCCAGAGGTACCATTCTGGCACCAAGACCTTGCCCAACCCCCAAACCTGTAGGCTTCAGTGCTGGAAAGCCTCAGGCCAAGCAACCAATAATACAAAAACACAGCCCAACCAATCAGAAAACAGTCTGCCTAAACTTGTACTGAGCTCCCAGCCAACTCAAAGCACACCACTTGACATGGCCCTGCCCATCCGAGAGACAAGACTGAGCTCCAGCCCACCAGAGGACAGGCACCAGTCCCTCCCACCGGGAAGCCTACACGAGCTCCAGGACCAACCTCATCCACTAGGGAGCAGACGCCAGAGGCAAGAGGGACTACAGTCCTTCAGCCTGCAGAAAGGAGACCACAAACACAGAAAGTTAGACAAAATGAGATGACAGAGAAATATGTTGCAGACAAAGGAACAAGATAAAAACCCAAAAGAAAAACTAAATGAAGAAGAGATAGGCAATCTACCTGAAAAAGAATTCAGAGTGGTGATAGTAAATGACTCAAAATCTTGGGAAAAGAATGGAGGTACAGAATGAGAAGATACAAGAAACGTTTAACAAAGATACAGAAGATTTAAAGAACAAAAAGATTAGCAACATGATAACTGAAATGATAGATACACTAGAAGGAATCAATAGCAGAATAACTGAGGCAGAAGAACAAATAAGTGAGCTGGAAGACAGAGTGGTGGAGATCACTGCCAAAGAACAAAGAAAAAAGAATAAAAAGGAATGAGGATAGTCTCAAAGACATCTGGGAAAACATTAGACCCAGTGACATTCACATTATATGGATCTCAGAAGGAAAAGAGAAAGGAAAAGGTCTGAGAAAATATTTGAAGAGATTATAGCCAAAACTTCTCTAACAAAGGAAAGAAAATGGTCACTCAAGACCAGGAAGCACAGAGAGTCCCACACAGGATAAATTGAAGGAGGAATATGCCAAGACATATATTAATCAAACTGACAAAAATAAAAAACAAAGAAAAATATCAAAAGCAACAAGGAAAAAGCAACAAATAATATATAAGGGACTTCCCATAAGATTATCAGCTGATTTTTGAGAAGAAACTCTGCAAGCCAGAAAAGAGTGGCATGATATATTTTAAGTGATGAAAGGGAAAAACATATAACCAAGAATACTTTACCCAGCAAGGCTTTCATTCAGATTTGATAGATATCAAAAGCTTTACCGACAAGCAAAAACTAAGAGAATTCAGCACCACCAAACCAGCTTTACAACAAATCCTAAAGGAACTTCTCTAGGCAGGGGGAAGAAAAGAAAACAAAAGAGGCCAAAACTAGATGCAAGAAAATCACAAATGGGAAAGCTCACCAGTAAAGACAAACATAAAGTAATAGTAGGAAATCATCCACACACAAATGTGATATCAAAACCAGCAATCTCAAGGAGAGTGTAGATGCAGAAAATGGGAGTTGTATTTGAAATTAAGAGAACAGCAGCTTAAAACAACCGTGTACATATATAGACTGCTATACCAAAAGCTCATGGGAACTCCAAACCAAAAAACTACAATAGATACACAACAAAATAGAAAAAGCAATCCAAACACAACACTAAAGATAGTCATCAAACCACAAGGGAAGAGAACAAAAGAAGAAGGGAAGAAAGAAGGCCAACAAAAACAAACCCAAAACAATTAAGAAAATAGCAATAAGAATATACATACTGATAATTACCTTAAATGTAAATGTATTAAATGCTCCAACCAAAAGACATAGACTGGCTGAATGGATACAAAGACAAGACACATATATAAGCTGTCTACAAGAGATCCACTTCAGAACTAGGGGCATATACAGACTGAAAGTGAGGGAATGGAAAAGATATTCCATGCAAATGGAAATCAAAAGAAAGCTAGGGTAGTAATACTCATATCAGACAAAACAGACTTTAAAATAAAGACTGTTATAAGAGTCATGGAAGGACGCTACATAATGATCAAGAGATCAATCCAAGAAGAAGATATAACAATTAAAAATATATATGCACCCAATATATAAGCACCTCAATACATAAGACAAATTCTAACAGCCATAAAAGGGGAAATAAACAGTAACACAATAATAGTGGGGGACTTTAACACTCCATTTACACCAAATGACAGATCATTCAGACAGAAAACGAATAAAGAAACACAAGTATTGAATAACACATTAGACCAGAAGGACTTAATTGATATTTATAGGGCATTCCATCCAAGAGCAGCAGAATACACTTTTTTCCTCAAGTGCACATGGAACAGTCTAGGATAGATTACATCTTGGGCCACAAATAAAGCCTTGGTAATTTTAACAAAATTGAAATCATATCAAGCATCTTTTCTGACCACAGTGCTATGAGATTAGAAATCAATTATAGGAAAAAAAAACCTGTAAAGCACAAACTCATGAAGGCTAAACAATATATTGTTAAATAACCAATGGATCACTGAAGAAATCAAAGAGGAAATTTGAAAATGCCTAGAGACAAATGACAATGAAAACATGATAATCCAAAACCTATGGGCAGCAACAAAAACAGTTCTAAGATGGAAGTTTATAGTAATACAATCTTACCTCATGAAACAAGAAAAATCTCAAATAAACAATCTAACCTTTCACCTAAAGTAAGCAGTGAAAAAACAAACAAAACAAAAAGTTAGTAGAAGGAAAGAAATCATGAAAATTAGAGCAGAAATAAATGAAATTGAGACAAAGAAAATAATAGAAAAGATTGATGAAACTAAAAGCTTCTTCTTTGAAAAGATAAACAAAATTGACAACTCTTTACTTAGACTCATGAGGTAAAAAAGGGAGTGGGCTCAAATCACATAAAATTAGAAATGAAAAGGGAGAATTTACAACAAAAACCAGAGAAATACAAAGGATCAAAAGAAACTACTACAAGCCACCATCCTCCAATAAAATGGACAATCTAGAAGAAATGGACAAATTCTTAGAAAAGTAAAACCTTCCAAGACTGAGCCAGGAACAAATAGAAAATAGAAACAGACCAATCACAAGTAATGAAATTGAAAGTGTGATTAAAAATCTTTCAACAAACAAAATTTCAGGACCAGATGGCTTCACAGACAAATTCTATCAAACATTTAGAGAAAAGTTAACACCTATCCTTCTCAAACTCTTCCAAAATATTGTAGAGGGAGAAACACTCCCAAGCTCATTCTATGAGGCCCCCATCACCCTTACACAAAAAATATACAAAGGTACCACAAGAAAGAAAGAAAGAAAGAAAGAAAGAAAGAAAGAAAGAAAGAAAGAAAGGAAGAAAGAGAGAGAGAGAGAGAAAGAAAGAAAGAAAGAGAATATCACTGATGAACATAGATGCAAAAATCCTCAAGAAAATACTAGCTAACTGAATCCAACAATACTTTAAAAGGATGATTCACCATTATCAAGTGGGATTTATCTCAGGGATGCAAGAATTCTTCAATATATGCAAATCAATCAATGTGATTGATAGCCCACATTAACAAATTGAAGAATAAAAAACATATGATCATCTCAGTAAATGCAGAAAAGCTTTTGATAAAATTCAACACCGATTTATGATAAAAAAAAAAAAAACTCTCCAGAGAGTGGACACAGAAGGAACCTACCCCAACATAATAAAGGCTATATACAACAAACCCACAGCTAACATCATTCTCAATGGTGAAAAACTGAAAGCATTTCCTCTAAGATCAGGAACGAGATGAGCATGTCCACTCTCACCACTTTTATTCAACATAATTTTTAAGGTTCTAGACACAGCAATCAGAGAAGAAAACACATTATAAGGGATCCAAATTGAAGAAGAGGAAGTAATACTAGCACTATTTGCAGAAGACATGATACTATCCACGGAATATCCTAAAGACACTTCCAGAAAACTATTAGAACTCCTCAATGTATTTGGTAAAGTTGCAGGATATAAAATTAATACACAGAAATCTTTTGAATTCCTATATACTAACAACAAAAGATCAGAAAGAGAAATTAAGGAAACAATACCGCTTACCACTGTATCAAAAAGAATAATATACCTAAGAATAAACCTACCTAAGGAGGCAAAAGACCTATACTCAGAAAACTGTATGAGGGTGATGAAAGAAATCAAAGATGAAAGTAACAGATGGAGAAATATGCCATATTCTTGGATTGGGAGACTCAATATTGCCAACATGATCATAATACCCAAAGAAATCTGTAGATTCCATGCAATCCTTATCAAATTACCAATGGCATTTTTCACAGAATTAGAACAATAAATTTCACATTTTTTAGGAAACACAAATAGCCCCAAATAGCCGAAGCAATCTTGAGAAAGAAAAATGGACCTGGGGGAATCACGCTTCCTGATTTCAGACTATACTACAAAGCTACAATAATCAAAAGAGTAAGGTACTGGCACAAAAACAGAAATATAGAGCAATGGAACAGGATAGAAAGTCCAGAGATAATTCTGTGCACCTATGTTCAACTAATCTATGACAAAGGAGGAAAGAATATACAATGGAGAAAAGACAGTCTCTTCAATAAGTGGTGCTAGGAAAATTGAACAGCTACACATAAAAGAATGAAATTATAACATTCCCTAACATTATTTGCAGCAAAATGGATGGACCTAGAGATTGTCATACTGAGTGAATGTCTCTGAATAAGTCAGACAGAGAAAGACAAATATCATATGATATTGCTTATATATGGAATCTAAAAAAAAGGGTACAAATGAATTTATTTACAAAACAGAAATAGTGTCACAGATGTAGAAAACAAACCTATGGTTACCAGGGTAAAGGCAGGGAGGGATAAATTGGGAGATTGGGGTTGACATATACACACTATTGTATATAAAATAGATAATGAATAAGGACCTACTGTATAGCACAGGGAATTCTACCCAATACTCCATAATGACCTATACGGGAAAAGAATCTAAAAAGGAGTGTATAGATATATGTGTGTGTATAACTGATTCACTTTACTGTACACCTGAAACTAACACAACACTGTAAATCAACTATACTCCAATTAAATTTTTTAAAATAAAATAAAATAAACCCACACACCTATAGTCAATTTTCCACAAATGAAGCAAGAATATACAATGGAGAAAAGACAGCCTCTTCAGCAAGTGGTGTTGTGAAATCTGGACAGCCACATGCAAATCAATGAAGTTAGAACACACCCTCACACCATACACAAAAATAAATTCAAAATGACTTAAATCCCTAAATATAAGACATGACATCATAAAACTCCTAGAAGAGAACATAGGCAAAACCGTCTTTGACATAAATTGTAGTAATGTTTTCTTATATCAGTCTCCCATGGCAATAGAAATAGAAGCAAAAATAAACAAATGGAATCTAATCAAGCTTTTAAGCTTTTGCATGGCAAAATAAACCATAAACAAAACAAAAATATAACCTAGGTACTGCGGGAAAATATTTGCAAATGATGCCACTGACAAGGGATTTATTTCAAAAATATATAAACGGCTCATACAACTCAATAAAAAAAGAAACAATCCAATCAAAAAATGGGCAGAAGACTTAATTAGACATTCTTCAAGGAAGATATACAGATGGCCAATATTATATTATAAGTTTTGGAAATGTAATACCCATGCAAACCACAAAGAAAATAGCTTTAGAATATACACGAAAGGAAAATAAGAAAGGATATAAAAATATCACTACAAAAAATCAACTAAACAAAAGAAGACAATGGCAGGAAGTGAGAAATGAAATGCTCTTCAGCATATAGAAAACAAATAGCACACTGACAGAAGTAAACCTCTTCTTATCAGTAATTAGTTTAAATGTAAATGGATTAAAATCTTAATCAAAAGATAGAGATCAAAAGAATGGGTAAAAACACATTATACAACTATACACTGTCTACCAGAAACTCACTTGAGATCCAAAGCACAAACCAGTTGGAAGTCTATTTTTTCTGATAGTATAGTCACTTCTGCTCCCTATTGGCTTCAATTTGCATGGAATATCTTTTTTCCATCCTTCCACTTTCAACCCTTTTGTGGTTTCTATGGATATTACATTTACTTTCCTAAACCTATAACATTCTAATTTGAGTTTATAGCAGCTTCAACAACATACAAAACCTCTTTTCCTTCCTCACTCCCTCAGTTGATAATGTCACAAAATTATATCTTTATGTATTATATTCTCCAAATCATAAACTACTAATTCTTCTAAATGTATGTCTCCTAAATTATATAAGAAAAAGATTTGGAGTTACAAACCCAAGTTACAATAATACTAGCTTTTAAACTATTTTTTGCAATGATTTTTGTATGTTAATTTTGTATTCTGCAAGTTTAGTCAATTTGTTTATTAATTAGAATGGTTTTTGCGTCTGTATATGGAGTCAGGATTTTCTACAAAAAGGATGACACTATCTATAAACAAAGATAATTTTACTTCTTCCTTTTTGATTAAATATCTTTTACATATTTTTCATGCCTAATTGCTCTGTCTAATATTACAGTACTGATATATTGTGTTTTTATTTGTCTCAAGAAATTTTCCATTTACCTTTTAACTTCTACTTTCCTTCTACTATAGTCAGAAAATATACTTGTTAGACATCAATCTTCTTAATTACGTTTTATGACCTAACATGTGATCTATCCTGGGAATGCTCTATGTGCACTTGAGAAATATGTTCATCCTGCTGCTATTGAGTGGAATTTTTGTATATATCTGTTAGTTCCATGTATCTATAGTGTTGCTGAGCTTCTCTGTTTTCCTCATTTTTCTTCTGTCTAGATGTTCTATTCACTATATGCATCTCCTGTTATTTTTTTCCTTTATATTTTTCCTCCAGCTCTGTTAACACTTGCTTAATATATTTAGATGCTCTGATATTGGGTGCAAATATGTTTATAATTGCTAATTATATATGCAAACTGGCATGGTTATAATTATATCATATCATTCATTGTCTCTTTGGACACTTTTTGAGTTAGAGACATTTTGTCTAAGATAGGTATGACCATTCTTGCACTCTTTGGGTTACCACTTTCCTGGAATATCTTTTTTTCCATTCTATTATTTCCATTATTTGTGTATCTTTAAATCTAGAGTGAGTCTCTTATAGACAGTGCAGAGTTGAATCTCTCTCTCTCTCTCTCTTTTTTTTTTTTTTTTTTGAATTTTTTTTACACTTTTAGCCACTCTGTGTCTTTGATTGTGGATTTAAATCCATTTACATTTAAACAATTATTAATAGGAAAGGACTTACCATTGCCATTTTGTTCATGGCATTCTGTCTTATACCTTTTCAAAACTAATACTTTTTAACATATTTATTTATTTAGAACAATTTTAGTTTCACAGCAAAATTGACAGGAAGGTACAGAGATTTCCCATATATCCATTACAGTCACATGTGCATAGCTTCCCAATTTATCAACATCCCCCACAAAATGGTACTTTTGTTTGAACTGATGAACCTGCATTGACCCATCATAATCACCCAGTTCAATAGTTTACCTTTAAATTCACTCTTGAGGTACCTTCTACAGGTTTAGACAAAAGCATAATGATATGTATCCAATGTTATTGTATCATACAGAGGTTTTTGCTGCCCTAAAAAATCCTACTCATCCCTGCTCTCCTCCAATCCCTATAAACAGAATGTCATATAGTTGGAATTACACACTAGTAAGCCTTTTCAGATGGGTTTCCGTCACTGAGTAATGTGCATTTAAGATTCTTCCAAGTCTTTTCATGATATGGTAGCTCATTTCTTTTAGAGCTAAATAATATTTCATTGCCTGGTTGTATAACAATTTATTTATCCATTCATTTACTGAAGGATATCTTGGTTGCTTCCAAGTTTTACCAATTATGAATAAAGCTGGTATAATCATCGTGTAGTTTTTGTGTGGGCATAAATTTTCTACTCATTTGGGGATATACCAAGGAGTTTGAAGTTGGAATCTTACAATTATAGCATGTTTACCATTGTAAGAAATCATCATGTTAACTTCCAAAGTAATTGTATCATTTTCCATTCCCACCAGGAATTAATGAGGAATCTTGTTGTTCAACATCCTCACCAGCATTAGGTGCTGTCAGGATTTTGGATTGTCTCAATTCTAATAGGTATGTAGTGGTATCTCATTGTTGTTTTAATTTGCATTTCTCTGATGATGTATGATGTGAAGCATATTTTCATATAGTTGTTTGCCACTGTATATCTTCTTTGATGACATCTCTGTTAAGATTTTTGAGCCATTTTTAAATAGAGTTTGTTTGTGTGTGTGTTTTTGTTTTTTAGTTTTAGTTTTAAGAGCTCTTTGTAAACTTTGGATGACAATTCTATAACAGATGTGTCTTTTGCAAATATTTTCTCCCAGTTTGTCGCTTATCTGCTCATTCTCTTGCTATTGTGTCCCAGGAGGAGAAGTTTTTATTTTAATGGAGTCCAGCTTATCAATTATTTTTTTCATGGATTGTGCCTTTGGTGTTCTATCTAAAAAGTCATCAGCATATCCACCATAGATTTTCTATGTTATCTTTTAGGAGTGATATGGTTTTGAGTTTTGCATTTATCTTTATAATTCATTTTGCTTAATATTTGTCAAAGGTGTGAAGCCTGTGTCTAGATTCATATTTTTGCATGTGTATATCCAGTTGTTCCAGCACCATATGTTGCGAGAGTATCTTTTCTCCATTATATTGACATTTCTCTTTTGTAAAAGACCACTTGACTATATTTATGTGTGTCTTAAAGCTTTTTTAGACTCATTATCTTCTTTTCCTTTCTTCTTTTGGGTTTTGTTGATATTTTTGAATAACATTTTAATTCCTTTCTCACTTTTTCTTTTCTGTATCTTCTATGGATAATGCTTATGGTTACCATTGGGCTTACATACAACCTCTACTAGTTATAACAATAATTTTGAATTGATAACAACTTAAACTCAAATATGCATAAAAAACTTTACATTTTTAATTCTTCCTCCTTACCCTTTATGCTACTGATGTCACAAATTACATCTTTTTATAGTGTGTATTAACATTTTAGTTATAGTTATTATTTATACATTTGTCTTTTAGCTTTTATATCAGAATCAACAGTGATTTATTTATTCACTACTGTTACAAAATAGTAGTATTCTGAACTTGTCTATATATCAAATTTTACCACTGAGCTTTATACTTATATACTGTCCTGTTGCTGTTTAGCATCCTTTCATTTCAACTTGAAGGACTCTCTTTAGTATTTCTTGTAAGGCAGGTCTAGTATGTTCTATACAAGGCAAACAGTTCATCATGAAATATTTAAATTAAAAATAAGTTAGCTCCATTCTACATAAATGTCCAGCTGCCACATACAAATGGAAGACATTAGTTATAAATTAAACAAGTTAAAATAAATAGTCAAAGGATATTCTGATAGGTCCAGCATAAATCATATGATTGCTTGCTCCCTTTCTTCTGGCCCCATTATCTATACAGTGCAAGACTGTTATGCAGTCCATTGAGACAAAGCCTTCATTGAAAGAGCACTTGATGTCCAAACCTCCAAATCATGCTATGATGTGAGGATTGGGTGTTTACTCTAAAACAATAGTTGAAGAGCAGAAATCAGCAAGGTGAAAGGCCAGTTTTGTTATCTTATTTTCTCCTTTTTTTTTTTTTTTTGAAGGATAGTTTTGCTGGGTATAATTCTCTTTTTTGGCACGCTTTCTTTCAGCATCTTGAATAAATCATCTTATTCTCTTCTGGCCTTCAAGGTTTGTGCTGGGAAATCTGCTGATAGTCTTAAAGGAATTCCCTAGTACACGACATTCACTTTTCTCTTGCTGTTTTCAAAACTCTCTTTTTCTTTGACTTATGACATGTTAATTATAGAGTGTTGCATTGTGGCTTCTTTGGACTCATCCACCTTGGAGACTTTGGGGCTTTTAGAATATGAATGTCCATTTCTTCCCCCAGATTTAGGAAGTTTTTGGCCATTATTTCTTTAAATGAACTTTCTGCCCCTTTCTCTCTCTTTTCTTTTTCTGGAACTCTCATAGTATATATATATTGGTCAGCCTGGTAGTGTTCGATAAGTGTCTAAATTTTCTTCACTTTTTTCATTTTCTTTTTCTGGTTTGCTCCTTTGACTGGAAAATTTCAAATGACCTACCTTCAAGTCTACTGTTTCTTTCTTCTGCTTCATCAAGTCTATTTTTGCACCCCTCTAGTTTATTTATTATATTTGTTAGCTAAAAAGTTTGCTTTTAAATATTTTTGATCTTTATTAAAATACTAAATTTGCTCATGCACTGGTTTCCTGAACTTGTTTGCATTTTTTATAATGGTTTTTGTGTTATTTTTTGTCAAAAATTTATATACGTCCATTTCTTTAGTGTCAGTGTCTGTAGACTAACTTTCTCTTGGGTCTTTGTTTGGGCCATATTGCTCTATTTCTTCATGTTTCTTGACACTTTGGGTCAGTGTGTGTGTATTTGCTAAAACAGTCACTGGTTTAGCATTTATGGACTGGCTTCATACTGGGAAGACCTTCACTAGTCAGCCCTGGTAGATGTTTGTTTGCCTGTTCTTTTTTTAGGGAGCTAGTACTTTCTTGCTCCCTCTGGTGTTTGCTTGCTATACTGCATGTCCTCTGGAGTGCAGCAAACTGTCCAAATCTTTGGCTCTTGATTCCTCAGAGGTCCTCAGACATCTTGATTATACCTGGTCCATTTAGCACTCTGAGACAAGTAAGACAGAAACCAATGCTTCCAGCATCCCTGAAAATTTCTGGACATTACACATGTGTCTGTCTCCTCTTTCTTTTCCAAGGAAATTTTGTGGGCCAAGAGTTATCTCAATTGTGTTGCACTGAACTGGGGTAGGGGTAATCATCAGTGGGTGCGTAACAGCCCAAACCATCTCCTTTGTTTTCACAGGTTTCATATCTTGATCTTCTGAGTTTTGTCATAAAACACTTATGTGTAATTTTCTTTTTGTTTCTTTTCTTTTCTTTTTAACATTTTTCCTGCTTGGTGTTCTCTGAGTCTCCTAGCATTTTTTCCCCCTTGTCAGACAGCTTCAGTTCTGGATACCAACAAATCAAGAAGAATCCCTTTCATACTTTGGATATTTCCTTAGAGTACTTTTAATTATCAATAATGGTGATAATATATTTATTTCCTTGGAAAGATGTTTGTTTAAATGTTAAGAAGTGTACCCTCTTAACCCAATACTGAAATAAGAGCCTATATTTGATCGACATGATCAGGAAAACAATTGATGATGGACATAGATTAATTTGAGGAAGCTTTACAAACATGGGACTCTTAAAAACATGAATGTGGGAAACTGCAGTGCATAAGGCATTGTGTGATAGACAGAATAGTGTAACACCCCCCAAAGAAGTGCATGTCCTAATCCTTAGAATGTAAATCTTTCATTATATATGAAAAAAGAGACTTTGTAGATGTGATTAAGTTAAAGCAATGGTTTTGTAATGAGGAGATTATCCTGGGTTTCCCAAGTAGGCCCAATGTAATCACAAGGGCCTTTATAAGAGGGAAACGGAAGATCAGGGAAGGAGATGTAATGACAGAAGCAGAAATCATTGAGGAGAGAAGAAACTGTGTTTCTGGCCTTGGAGGTGTGAGAAGGGTCTTCAGACAGGGATGCAGATTAACTTTAGAAGTTGGAAAATGTGGAAGAAGCCCCAGAAGGAAGTAGCCCTGCTGTCACCTTGACTTTAGCCCAGAAAGACTGATTTTGGACTTCTGTCCTTCAAACCATAAGGTAATAAATTTGTGCTGTTTAAGATAACAAGATTATGGTGACTTGTTACAACAATAAAGGGAAATTAATACAGGCATGAGCCTGGGACTACATGGTATTCAACCATAACCACCTCCAGACCTGAAGGGACGAAGGGAAGAGTTGTTTGGAGGAAACTCAGGAGATGCCATGTAGAGTCAGCCTGTGAAGAGGAATGTGGTCTTAAGCCCAAGGAAACTGCCAGCTCAAGGTGACCTTGTCAGGTGGAAGCCAGGAGATTAAGTGCCTTGGGTCACCCTCCTTCCCTCAAGTCTCTTTCTGGCTTCACCAGTGGTTGACACAGATGATGCTGGAAGGACAGGAACTTCTTGGTGGTCAATACCCTGCAAGTTCTGCTCATGGCTCTGCCCTCCCACTTAGTCCTGGACTCTAGATGATAATTGTACAAACTAGCTACCTGTTTTCTGTTTTCCTGCAACTTGGTTGTTTAGACCTATGTCTTTGTGTGTGCTGTGACTTTTGCCAGAAGTGTCCCTACCTCTTCATTTTCACTCCTACACCATAATCAAAAAGATCCTTGATGGTCCGCATCAGTTCCAAGAATGGGCATCACTTGTAGCAATGCAGGGTCTCAGGCCCCATCAAGCCCTGATGAATCTGAATCTGGTTGTAATAAGCTCTCCGAGAGATGGAGAACCTAAGAATGAAGAACATTAAAGGTGACTCCTTCAGTGAAGGGCCTCCTCTTCCAGGGAGCTCTTCCTGACCTCTCTACTCACCCAAGCCTTCTGCAAGTGCAGTTAGAGAGGCAAAGACAGTCCCAGCTGTGTGTATACCCACCACCCTCATGACATTTCTAGTACACAAGTATTTCTCTTCCACTGCCTATGATTTGTGGGGGATAAACTCTTTATTCATCTTGGTATACCCTAGCATAGCATCATGTAGAATCAGAATAGGCTGTAAATGCCTCACACTGGGGAATCCTCATTGCACTTGAGCCTTCCTGTCCTACACATGAAGTCTCTGTTGTAGGAACCGCTCTGAGAGAAACCACATGGTCATGAGAGCCTTCAGCTATGGTGGAAACCAAAAGGACCTGTATTACCCTATCCACTAGTCCACAGAGAAGCAGTCTCCATAGCAGATGGCATATTCATGCCTTACTGACTTTTTAGGTCCTGTGGAGATTTTACTAAGATGATTTTACTAAGACTTATTTAAAGTGCCCAACAATAAACAGGATTTATTGAAAACAGCTAATACTTATATATTATTCTTTTCTGACCCTCCACAGCCACCCAAACTCAGCCCAAATCTCTCCCTTCTCCATCTCCATGATAATCATTTCAGGGCCAGTCTCCCATGCAGACTCCTATAAGGTCCTGCACAAAATCTGGCTTCTTCAATTCTGTTCTTTCAAAGTCAAAGATCTCCATGTGAACACACATCACACTTGTCCCCACCTCCTCTACACCACATGACTACACCCTCCCTGGGGTATCACACTTCTCTAGAAGGTAATAATGAGCCCTTCTCATCCACCGCCCTTCTTCCTTCATCACCTTTGTTCCATTACCCAAGCTCCAGAAACTGAATTCTTAGAGCATTTAGACTACCTGTTTTTTCCTGCCTAGAATATTCTCCACATGAACCCCCAACTGCTTCTTCTTACCTTAAATCTCAGGCAATGTCACCCCCCTGGGTGTTATCCAATCACCGTTGATACACCATTACTCTACTGTGATTGTCTGCAAAATGTGGATTAATATCTTTTCTATTTGTTCTTTATTGTCTGACCTTGCTTCTCATTAGAATGTAAGCTCTGAGGGTCCAACAAGCCTCTTTGGTTTGTTTTATCCATCTTCCAAGGCCCTAGACAGTGCCAATGATGTTGCAGATATTTATTAAATAAATAGATGTGAATGAAGGCAGTGAAATGCACACACACTTCCTATGGAATACAGTTAAGTGTCCTGGTCATTCTCCATGTGTTCTGGGCCCTTGTCTGGCCTACTCTACCTCAGAAGGCTCTCTCCTCTGGGCTGCACACCTCAGGCCCTCTGGGCAGCTGAATGCCTAATGCTCCAGCAGTAAATGGGAGGACAGGAGAAGGGAGGGTGGGGCAAAGTTCTCAGGATCCTGGACAACTCCTCATTGGGCTCAGGTGACACATTTTCCTCCCCCATCCCTCCAGCCCCAGAGTGGGAAAAGCTTTCCCATTGCTAGCATCTGGGAGCCTCAGCATCCCTTTGTCCATTCCCTTATACCTTCCCACAGTGGGGATCCTGTGCCTAATCACTGTCTCTTCATCTCACCATTTGGATGAAGTGCTTCTTGGTAGATTCTTGTCTGATTCATTAAGCAACTACCATTTTGCATGCATATATTTGGGGATCTTTTTGGGTATATACAAGTAATTTATGTACAATTTTTCTTTCTCCCTATTAATTAGTCAAAACAATTTTCCCCAAAATTTACAGCTCTTCCCAAATGTCAATCAACAGACAGGTGGATAGAGAGATGGTTCAAGAAGGCGAAGTAGAAAGACATGCACTCACTCCCTTTTGCAAGAGCACCGGAATCACAACTAATTGCTGAAAAATCATCCAGAGGAAGACACTGGAACTCACCAAAAAAGACACCCCACATCCAGAGACAAAGGAGAAGCCATAATGAGATGGTAGGAGGGACACAATCATGATAAAATCAAATCCCATAACCACTGGATGAGTGACTTACAAACTGGAGAACAGTTATACCATAGAAGTCCACCCACTGGAGTAGGAGTTCTGAGGTCCCACATCAGGCTTCCCAACCTGGGGGTCTGGCAACAGGAGGAGGAATACCCAGAGAATCAGATTTTGAAGGTCAGTGGGATTTGACTGCAGGACCTCCACAGGACTTGGGGGAAACAGACTGCACTTTTGGAGGGCACACAAAAAGTACTGTGCACACCAGGACCCAGGGGGAAGGAGCAGTGACCCCATAGGAGATTGAACCAGACCTACCTCCTGGTGTTGGAGGGTCGCCTTCAGAAGTGGGGGGTAGCTGTGGCTCACCACAGGGATGGGGACACTGGCAGTGGGGGTTCTGGGAAGTGTTCATTGGTGTCAGCCCTCCCAGAGTTCTCCATTAGCCCCACCAAAGAGCCTATAAGCTCCAGTGCTGGGTTGTCTCAGGCCAAACAACCAACAGGGTGGGAATGTAGCCTCACTCATTGGTAGACAAGCAGATTAAAATTTTGCTGAGCCCCACCCACCAAAGCAACACATAGCCCTAACCACCACCAGTCCCTCCCATCAGGAAGCACACACATATCTCTTAGAAAGCCTTCTCCACAAGAGGGCAGACAGCAGTATCAAGCAGTATCAGCAGTATTTCATTCTGTGGAATTGAAAACAACAGCCACAGAAAGATAGAGAAAATGAAAAGGCAGAAGACTTTGTACCAGATGAAGGAACTAGATAAAACCCCAGAAAAACAACTAAAGGAAGTGGATATAGGCAACCTTCCAGACAAAGAATTCAGAATAATGACAGTGCAGATGATCCAGGACTTTGAAAAATGACTGGATGCAAAGAGTGAAAAGATGCAAGAAAAGTTTAACAAAGATGTAGAAGAATTAAAGAACAAACAAACAGAGATAAGCAACACAATAACTGAAGTGAAAAATACACTAGGGGGGACTTCCTAGGTGGTGCAATGGTTAAGAATCTGTCTGCCAAGGAAGGGAACACGGGTTCAATCCCTGCTCCAGGAAGATCCCGCATGTCACGGAGTGGCTAAGCCCATTTGCCACAACTGTTGAGCCTGTGCTCTAGAGCCCGTGAGCCACAACTATTGAGCCCATGTGCCACAACTACTGAAGCTCATGTCCTAGAGCCCCTGCTTTGCAACAAGAGAAGCCACCACAATGAGGAATCCATGCACCACAATGAAGAGTGGCCCCTGCTCGCCATTGCTAGAGAAGGCCCATGTGCAGCAATGAAGACCCAATGCAGCCAATTAAAAAAAAATACACTAGGGACTTACCTGGTGGTGCAGTAGTTAACAATCCACCTGCCAGTGCAGGGGATACCAGTTCGAACCCTGGTCTGCGAAGATCCCACATGCCATGGAGCAACTAAGCCTGTGTGCCACAACTACTGAGTCTGCACTCTAGAGCCCATGAGCCACAACTATTGAGCCCATGTGCCACAACTACCGAAGACCACACACCTAGAGTCTGTGCTTCACAACAAGAGAAGCCACCACAATGAGAATTGTGTGCAATGCAACAAAGATTAGCCCCTCCTCTCTGCAACTAAAGAAAGCCTGTGCACAGCAACAATGACCCAACACAGCCAATAAATAAATAAATAAATAAATAAGTAAATAAATTCATTAAAAAAATACACTAGATGCAAACAAGAGCAGAATAACTGAGGCTGAAGAAAGTATAAGTGACCTGGAAGACAGAATGGTGAAAAACACTGATGTGTGAAATACTGAAAAAATAATGAAAAGAAATGAAGACAGTCTAAGAGACCTCTGGGACAACACTAAATGCACCAACATTCACATTATAGGGTTCCCAAAATGAGAGGAGAGAGAAAAAGGACCTGAGAAAATATTGGAAGAGATTATAGTCGACAACCTCCCTAAAATGGGAAAGGAAATAGCCACCTGAGTCCAGGAGGCACAGAGAGTCCCAGGCAGGATAAACCCAAAGAGAAACATGCCAAGAAACACAGTAGTCAAACTGACAAAAATTAAAGACAGAGAAAAATTACTAAAAGCAACAAGTGAAAAATGACAAGTAACACACAAGGGACCTCCCACAAATTTAACAGCTGATTTCTCAGCAGAAACTCTGCAAGCCAGAAGGGAGTGGCATGATATATTTAAAGTGATGAAAGGGAAGAACCTACAATCAAGAATACTTTACCAAGAAGGGATCTCATTCAGATTTGATAGAGAAATCAAAAGCTTTACAGACAAGCAAAAACGAAGAGAATTTGCACCACCAAACCAGCCCTACAACAAATGCTAAAGGAACTTCTCTAAGTGGGAAAAACAAGAGAAGAAAAGGACCTGCAAAAACAAAACAATTAAGAAAATGGTAATAGGAACATATATATCAATAATTACCTTGAATGTAAATGGACTAAATACAACAACCAAAAGACACAGGCTGGCTGAGGGATACAAAAACAAGACTCATATATATGCTGTCTATAAGAGACCAACTTCAGACCTAGAGACATATACAAACTGAAAGTGAGGGGATGGAAAAAGATATTCCATGCAAATGGAAATCTAAAGAAAGCTGGAGTAGCAATACATATATCAGATAAAATAGTCTTTTAAATAAAGAATGTTGCAAGAGACAAGAAAGGTCACTACATAATGATCAAAGGACCCATCCAAGAAGAAGATATAACAATTGTAAATATATGTGCACCCAATATAGGAGCACTTCAATACATAAGGCAAATGGTAACAACTATAACAGAGGAAATTGACAGTAACACAATAATAATGGGGGACTTTAACACCCCACTTACATGAATGGACAGATTATTTAGACAGAAAATTAATAAGGAAACACAGCTTTAAATGATAAAATAGACAAGATATATTTAATTGATATTTATAGGATATTCCATCCAAAAGCAGCAGATTACACTTCCTTTTCAAGTGCACATGGAACATTCTCCAGGAGAGATCACATTTTGCATCATAAATCAAGCCTTTGTAAATTTAAGAAAATTGAAATCATATCAAGCATCTTTTGCGAATACAACGTTATGAGATTAGAAATCAATTACAGGAAAAGAAACTTGAAAAAACACAAACACATGGAGGCTAAAAATACACTACTATATAACCAAGAGATCACTGAAGAAATCAAAGAGGAAATAAAAAAATACCTAGAGGCAAATGACAATGAAAACACAATGATCCAAAACCTATGGGATGCAGAAAAAACAGTTCTAAGAGGGAAGTTTATAGCAATACAATCCTACCTTCAGAAACAAGAAAAATCCCAAACAAACAATCCAACCTTACACCTAAAGAAACTAGAGAAAGAAGAATAAACAAAACCCAAAGTTAGTAGAAGGAGAGAAATCATAAAGATCAGAGCAGAAATAAGTGAACTAGAAACAAAGAAAACAGGAGCAAAAATCAATAATACTAAAAGCTGGTTCTTTGAGAAGATAAACAAAATCGATAAACCTTTAGCAAAACTCATAAAGAAAAACAGGGATAGGACTCAAATCAGTAAAATTAGAAATGAAACAGGAGAAGATACAACTGCAGAAATAAAAAGCCTCATAAATGACTACTGCAAGCAACTATATGCCCCAAAAAAGGACAACTTGGAACAAATGAACAAATTCTTAGGAAGGTATAACCTTCCAAGACTGAATCAGGAAGAAATACAAAATATAAACAGACCAATCACAAGTACTGAAATTGAAACTGTGATTAAAAATTTTCCAACAAACAAAAGTCCAGGACCAGATGGATTCACAGGTGAATTTTATCAAACTTTTAGAGAAGAGCTAACACCCATCCTTTTCAAACTCTTCCAAAAAATGGCAAAAGAAGGAACACCCCCAAACTCATTCTATGGGGCCACAATCACCGATACTAAAACCACACAAAGTTACTACAAAAAAAGAAAATAACAGACCATATCACTCATGAATTTAGATGCAAAAATCCTCAACAAAATACTAGCAAACAGAATCTAAAACATTAAAATGATCATACACCATGATCAAGTGGGGTTTATCCCAGGAATGCAAGGATTCTTCAACATACACAAATCAATGTTATAAACCATATTAACAAATTGAAGAATAAAAACCATATGATCAGCTCAATAGATGCAGAAAAAGCTTTTGACAAAATTCAACATCCATTTATGATTAAAAAAAAAAAAACTCTCCTGAAAGTGGGCTTAGAGGGAACCTACCTCAACATAATGAAGGCCATATATGACAAACCCACAGCAAACATCATTCTCAACAGTGAAAAACTAAAAGCATTCCCTCTAAGATCAGGAACAAGACAAGGAGGTCCACTCTTGCCACTTTCATTAAACATAGTTTTGCAAGTCCTAGGCACAGCAATCAGAGAAGAAAAAGAAATGAAAGGAATCCAAATTGGAATAGAGGAAGTAAAACTGTCACTGTTTGCAGATGACATGATACTATACATAGAAAATCCTAAAGAGCTCACCAGAAAATTTCTAGAGCTAATCAATGAATTTGGCAAAGTCACAGCATATAAAATTAACACACAAAAATCTCTTGCATTCCTATACACTAACAATGAAAACTCAGAAAGAGAAATTAAGGAAACTCTCCCACTTACCATTGCAACAAAAAGAATAAAATACCTAGAAATAAACCTGCCTAAGGAGGTAAAAGACCTGTATGCAGAAAACAATAAGACACTGATGAAAGAAATCAAAGATGATACAAACAGATGGAGAGAAATACCGTGTTTCTGGATTGGAAGAATCAACAGAGTGAAAATGGCTATCCTACCCAAAGCAATTTACAGATTCAACACAATCCCTATCAAATTACCAATGGCATTTTTCACAGAACTAAAACAAGAAATCTTATGATTTGTATGGAAACGCAAAAGACCCTGAATAGCCAAAGCAAACTTGAGAAGGAAAGATGGAGTTGGTGGAATTAGGCTTCCTGACTTCAAACTATACTACAAGACCACAGTGATCAAGACAGTATGGTACTGGCACAAAAATAGAAAGGAAGATTAATGGAACAGAATAGAGAACTCAGAGGTAAACCCAAGCTCATATGGGCACCTTATCTTTGACAAAGGAGGCATGAATATACAATAGAAAAAAGACAGCCTCTTCAATAAGTGGTGCTGGGAAAATTGGACAGCTACATATAAAAGAATGAAATTAGAACACTTCCTAACACCATACACAAAAATAAACTCCAAATGGATTAAAGACCTACATGGAAGGCCAGACACTATCAAACTCCTCAAGGAAAACATAGGCAGAACACTCATGACATCCATCAAAGCAAGATCCTTTTGGACCCACCTCCTAGAATCATGGAAATAAAATCAAGAATAAACAAATGGGACCTCATGAAACTTAAAAGCTTTTGCACAGTGAAAGAAACCATAAACAAGATGAGAAGACGACCCTCAGAATGGCAGAAAATACTTGCCAACAAAGCAACAGACAAAGGATTAATCTCCAAAATATACAAGGAGCTCATGCAGCTTCATACCAAAAAAGCAAATAACCCAATCCACAAATGGGCAGAAGACCTAAATAGACATTTCTCCAAAGAAGACATACAAATGGCCAACAAACACATGAAAAGATGCTCAACATCACTAATCATTAGAGAAATGCAAGTCAAAGCCACAATGAGGTATCACCTCACACCAATCAGAACGGCCATCATCAAAAAATCTAGAAACAATAAATGTTGGCGAGGGTGTGGGGAAAAGGGAACTCGTGCACTGTTGGTGGGAATGTAAGTTGGTACAGCCACTATGAAAAACAGTTTTCCTTAAAAAACTACAAATAGAACTACCATATGATCCAGTAATCCCACTCCTGGGCATATACCCAAAGAAAACCATAATCCCAAAAGAAACATGTACCATAATGCATATTGCAGCACTATTTACAATAGCCAGGACATGGAAGCTACCTAAATGCCCATCAACAAATGAATGGATAAAGAAGATGTGGCATATATATATACAATGGAATATTACTCAGCTATAAAAAGGAAAGAAATGGAGCTGTATGTAAGGAGGTGGATAGAACTAGAGTCTGTCATACAGAGTGAAGTAAGCTAGAAAGAGAAAAACAAATACTGCATGCTAACTCATATATCCGGAATGAAAAAAAAAAAAAAAAAGGTACTGATGAACCCAGTGACAGGGCAAGAATAAGGATGCAGATGCAGAGAATGGACTGGAGGACACGGGGTTGGGGGGGTGGGGGGCAAAGAGGAAGGTGGGAAGATGTGAGAGAGTAGCATAGACATATATATACTACCAACTGTAAAATAGAGAGCTAGTGGGAAGTTGCTGTATAAAAAAGGGAGATCAATTCGATGATGGATGATGCCTTAGAGGGCCAGAACAGGGAGGGTGGGAGTAAGTTGCGGGAGGGAGGGGATATGGGGATATATGTATAAATACAGCTGATTCACTTTGGTGTACCTCAAAAGCTGGTACAAGAGTGTAAAGTAATTATATTCCAATAAAGAGCTTTAAAAAAAATCTCTTGCATTCCTATACACTAACAACGAAAGATCAGAAAGAGAAATTAAGGAAACACTCCCATTCACCATTGCAAGAAAAAAGAATAAAATGCCTAGGAATAAATCTAACTAAGGAGGTAAAAGACTCAGAAAACAATGTTGTCTTCCAATTCATGATTATGGGATGTCTTTTCACTTATTTATGCCTTCTTTAATGTGTTTCAGCAATGTTCTGCAGTTTTCAGTCTAAGAGTCTTCAAGTCCTTTGTTAAATTTATCCCTAAGCATTTTATTCTTTTTGATGCTATTGTTGTGGAATTGTTTTCTTAATTTCCTTTTCTGATTGTTCATTGTTAGTGTATAGAAATGCAGCTGATTTTTGTATCAATATTGTATCCTGCCGCTTTGCTGAATTCATTTACTAGTTGTAACTGTTTTGCTTTTTGTTTGTTTGTTTTTACGGACTCTGTAGGATTTTCTAGATATAAAATTATGTCATCTGCAAACAGAGATAAGTTTACTTCTTCCTTTACAATTTGGATTTTTAAGTATCTTTTTCTGGCCTAATTGCTCTAGCTAAAAATTCCAATACTGTGTTGAGTAGAAGAGGTGAAACTGGGTGGCTTGTCTTGTTCCTGATCTTAGAGAAAAATTTTTCAGTCTTTCACCATTGACTATAGTGTTAAGCTGAGGTTTCTCACAGTCTCAGGGAGGGGAATCATTTTAGAATTTTGCCTAACACAAGAAGATAAAAGGCATAGCATAATGATGTACTTAAACAGGTACCTTTAAATACCTGCTGTGTGTATTTTCTCTTTTCCCACGGGACCCTCTCTTCATCCTTCTCCATCTTCCTCTGTGCCCTGCAATGTTGCTGATCTTTATGGACTTCACCAGTGAGTTCCTTTGTCCTCAGGTTTCTTATTAGGTTTGCCAATGGAAAGCACTAGCAGGAAGTTATACTGAGGGAAGTGTTTACTCCCCTGTCTCCCTCCCTTCTGAGTCAACATGGGTTGACTGGTACCTTTACTGAAGGCCTTCCAGATGACCCTCTCCTACAGCTATTCACTCAAGATTCTGGCAGTTATTCCTTCTTTTTTCCTATTCAGTCCTAGGTATAGAAATGCTACTACACCACCCCTTAATCCTACCCACACTTTATTACACTCTGCCTAATTACCCCATCTGTGTGTTCCATTTTTTTCCTTGTGGGACCTGAGAGGTAATATCCTTACTTACAAACTTCTCCCAATCTTCATTCACTCATTCATTCATTTCATTCAAAAAATATATTTTTTTATCATGAACTATATGCCAGATGCTGTTTTAAGCATTGAGGATAGAGCAGTTTATAAAACAGATGAAAATCCATGTCCTCTCAGAATTTATGTTAGTGTGGTGGGTGGGTGAAAAAAATAAGCAAAATATATAACAGGTCAGATGTAAACAATGCTATGGAGTAAAAGAAGCAAGGGAGAGAGTAGGGCACACGGGCTAGAATTTTAGATGGTATCGTCAGGAAGGGCCACATTGAGAAAGAAACATTTTAGCAAAGACCTGAGGGAAGAGAGGTCACACTGCTTGATTATCTGGAGGAACAGCAAATAAAAAGATCTTTTGGCAGGACCATGCTGGGCCAATTCCAGAAACAACAAGGTGGCCACTGTGGTTGGAACAAAGTGAGTCATGGGGAGTGATAGGAGATGAGGTTGGAGTGATCAAGTCCTCACAGTGGCCAGTCTACTTGCTATGAATTGACTATTTATATTAACTGACTATTTATAGTAATAAAGACTTTGTATAGCAGAGGGAGCTCTGCTCAATATTCTGTAATAACCTAAATGGGAAAAGAATTTGAAAAAGATTAGATACATGTATACATATAACTGAATTGCTTTGCTATACACCTGAAACTAACATAACATTAACTAACTGTGCTCCAACATAAAATAAAAATTTTTAAAAATAATGAAGACAAATTGTTATATGAGTTATGAGTCATGTGTCCAGGTGACTGAAATCTATGCTTATCTTTAGTTGGTTTGTTTGGCTAGTTTCAGCTCTGGGACCAATTCTACTCACAAAGATATCAAGGGCTTACCCAACCAGCATTAGGCCAGCATTGCTCTGATTGACTTCTGAAGCTGAAATCTAGATTTCTGACCTGTTTAGTTGTGAGCAAGCTCCTGCCTTATATTCTACTCTGATAATTCGGTCACCAGCTTTTTGTGTGACAGTGAAGCCCTGCTCTGGTGTCCTTCCTGGTCCCTCACTTCATCGAAGACTGGAGTTCTGCTTCTGGAGACAGAATCCCTGACTCTGTTCCCCTCCTGGGTCATTTCCATACAGATCAGATGCCAGGGAGATGCATGCACCTCCTACTCCTGCTTGCTGCTTGTCTCTCTAGGCACTTTCTAAGCACCTATGCACCTGCCTGGTTCTGAGGTATTGTTCCCCCAAGGTGACCCATCCCATCACCAACCAGCTTGTCAATATTTTTTATCTCTTTAATTTATCAATAACTGTTCTTACTGCAAGAATTTCATTTTTATTTGGTGGTAAAGGGTATTAGGGAAATTGGAACAGTGGATATTATTTTAGGTATGATAATGGTATTATAGCTATATTTTTAAAAGAGTCTTTATGTTTTAGACTTCATACTAAAATATTTATACATGAAAGTATTTATATGGTGTCTGATATTGGCTTTAATAACACCTAGAACAGGATGGGAAGTGGACACAGGTAAGACATAATTGACTATGAGTTAATTACTGAGCTGGGTGATGGCTACATAAAAATTAATTACACTGGTCTCTTTACTTTTATACTTGGATGGAATGTTCTTTAACAAGACTTAAAAATAGGACTTTCCAAGATGGCAGAGGACTAGGAGAAGGTGGAGTTCATCTCACCCCACAAACACATCAAGAATATGTCTACAAAGGAAGCAATTCTCACAGAACATCTGCTGAACACTGGCAGAGGACCTTGGACACCTAAAAGGACAAGAGGGATCCCCATGAAGCTGGGTAGGATGAAAGAAAGAAGGGAAATGGAAGAGAGGAGGCAGGACAGGACTTGCATCCTTGGCAGGGAGATGAGGGTGAAGAGAGGTTGTCTCATCTGAGGAGGCCCTTACCAGTGGTGAGATTAGCTGGGACAGAAGAAGAGCTTCATGGAATTTCAGGACATCCCAGGGGCCGGTCAGTGGCAGGCAGGGCAGAGTGAGACCTATACAGATGGTCTGTGCTGAGGCCCTGCGCACTCCAGCCTGAGACGTGTGCTTGCTGGTGTTGATGGGGGCTGAGGGCTGGGATATGGGGTTTGGAGGGTGGACCTGGAGAGGGAACTGCTGTTGGCTATGAGGAGCTGGCCTGAGGGGACAGGAGTGAGGAACTCCGCAACTGGGAGTGCTCATGGAGGAATCTCAGACCACCACAGAGGCGAAGTGCCATTGTTGGGTGGTACACAGGGGTGGGGGGGTGGGGGCAAGGCCTCCATTGCAGCCTCTTTCCTCACGCACTGGCCCCTGCCTCCATGGCCACTAGGGAGGGGTTCATCAGAGCCAGCTCACACGACCCTGCCACTTTCTCCTCTGCCCTCCCCCAACCCCACCTGGGAGGCCTGCTCACCCCAATCACTGCCTCAGCTCCTTTCTGCCTGACAGGCTTGTGTGCTCCAGCAACCTCTGGAGCAGACTCCGGTGGGGGGAACACATGCAGAGGTAGGGCTGAAGCCACAGCTGAGCCCCAGGGGGCTGTGTGACTGAGGAGGAAGAGCTGGAATCTCTCCTCTCAGCTGCTCTGCTGACAGCTTCCTAAATTTAGCACCTGTGAAACATCAGAAAGGACAACAAGTGCTCCCGCAGCTGGAATGGGTCTGGCTTTCACACACTGGATTTGCATCAGCTCTAAGCTGCCTCCATGGCTCCCACAGTAGGTCCAGGTGCATGATTACTGCAGTCCTGGGGCCTGACCTCAGTGGATCTGTGCTGGTGGCCTAGTGAAAACAAAGGGCCTGACCTCAGTGGATCTGTGCTGGTGGTCTGGTGAAGACAAAGACTGAGTCACCAGGGCCAATTGCCAGCATACCCACAGTTAAGGTGGGACCAAGAGCTGTGCCAACAACAATGTACTTTATGAGCCCACACAACCAATGAAAGGGGACACTACACAGCACATTCACAGGTGAACAACTCCAGAGGAGGAATACTCGGTGGCTTCTCTCCCAGTGGGAGTGCTCCAATCCTGCCTACCTTGTACCACAGATCAGAATCACAGCTAAGAAACAGACCCGGGGGCCTCTACTCTAACAGCTAGGGAGCAGACCCTGCCCCTGACAGGGCAGTGACAAACATACAACAAAGGAAAGACCCCTCTTAATATCCAGGGGAGGCACTGGGCCCCACAAACCATTCAAACCCCTATCAAGGGGATAACAGCACCACCCTCTGGACCAACCACACCCACCAGGGGCCAGACAACAGAATCAAGAGGTACCATTATCCCGCACCCTGTGGAAAGGAGAACACATACACAATAACTTAGACAAAATAATATGTTGCAGATGAAGGAGCAAGATAAAAAACCTGCAAGAACAACAAAATTAAGAGGAGCTAGGCATTCTATCTGAAAAAGAATTCAGAGTAATGATAGTAAATGATTCAAAATCTTAGAAAAAGAATGGAGGCACAGACCAAGAAGATATAAGTAATGTTCAATAAGGATATAGAATAAAGAATAAACAAACAGAGATGAAAAATACAATAACTAAAATGAAAAATACACTAGAAGGAATCAATAGCAGAATAACTGAGGCAGAAGAACAAATAAGTGAGCTGGAAGACAGAGTGGTGGAAATAACAGCCGCAGAGCAGAATAAAGAAAAAAAAAATGAAGAGAAATGAGGACTGTATCAGAGACCTCTTAGATAACAATAAACACACCAACGTTCACATTATAGGGCTCCCAGAAGAAAAAGAGAAAGGAAAAAGTCCTGAGAAAATATTTGAATAGATTATAGCCAAAAAATTCCCTAACATGGGAAAGGAAACAGTCACCCAAGTCCAAAAAATACACAAAGTCCCATATAAGACAAATCCAAGGAGGGACATGCTGAGACACATATTAATCAAACTGACAAAAGTTAAACACAAAGAAAAAATATTAAAAGCAACAAATAACATACAAAGGAATCCCCATAAGGTTATCAGCTGATTTTTGAGCATAAAATCTGCAAGCCAGAAGAGAGTGGCACAATATATTTAAAGTGATGAAAGGGGAAAACCTACAACAAAGATTACCCAGCAAGGATCACATTCAGATTCAATGGAGAAATCAAAATCTTTACAGACAAGAAAATGCTAAGAGAATTCAGCACCACCAAACTAGCTTTACAACAAATCCTAAAGGAACTTCTCTAGGGAGGGGGAGAAAAGATAAAATAAAAAAAGAAAGAAAGAAAGAAAAAAAGAGGTCGCAACTAGAAACAAGAAAATTGCAAATGGGAAAGCTCAGTGGTAAAGGCAAACATAAAGTAATAGTAGGAAATCATCCACACACATATATGATATCAAAATCAACAACCATGAGGAGAGTACAAATGCAGGAAATGGTAATTGCATTTGAAATTAGGAGATCAGAAGCTTAAAACAACCGTGTACATATATAGACTGCTATACCAAAACTTTATGGGAACTGCAAACCAAAACATTACAATAGATACACACACACACACGAAAGAAAAAGCAATCCAAACACCACACTAAAGATAGTCATCAAACCACAAGAGAAGAGAACAAAAGAAGAAGAAAAGAGGAAAGACTGACAAAAATAAACCCCAAACAATTAAGAAAATAGCAATAAGAACATATATATTGATAATTACCTTAAATGTTAAAGGATTAAATGTTTCAATCAAAAGACATAGACTGATTGAATGGATACAAAAGCAAGACCCGTCCATATGCTATCTACAAGAGACCCACTTCAGAGCAGGGACACATACAGACTGAAAATGAGGGGATGGAAAAAGATATTCCATGCAAATCGAAATCAAAAGAAAGCTCGAGTAGGAATACTCATGTCAGACAAAATAGACTTTAAAATAAAGACTGTCATGAGAGACAAGGAAGGACACTACATAATGATCAAGAGATCAATCCAAGAAGAAGATTGGACAATAACAATTGTAAACATATATGCACCCAACATAGGAGCAAACGCTAACAGCCATAAAAGGGGAAATTGACAGTAACACAATAAGAGTGAGGGACTTTAATACCCCTTACACCAAAGGAAGATCATCCAGACAGAAACTTAATAAGGAAACACAAGCCTTAAGTGACACATTACACCACAGAGACTTAATTGATACTCATAGGACATTCCATCCAAAAGCAGTAGAATATGCTCTCTTCTCAAGGGCATGGAATATTCTCCAGGATAGATTACATTTTGGGTCACAAATAAAGCCTTGGTAATTTTAAGAAAATTGAAATCATATCAAGCATGTTTTCTGACCACAATACTATGCGATTAGATATTAATTACAGGGGAAAAAACTATAAAAATCACAAACACATGGAGGTTAAACAATATGTTACTAAATAACCAATGGATCACTGAAGAAATCAACGAGGAAAAAAAAAAACCTAAAGACAAATGACAATGAAAACACGACAATCCAAAATCTGTGGAATACAGCAAAAGCAGTTCTAAAAGGGAAATTTATAGCAGATACAATCATACTTCAAGAAACAAACAAAATCTCAAATAAGGAACCTAACCCTACACCTAAAGCAACTAAAGGAAGAAGAACAATCAAAACCCAAAGTTAATAGGAGAAAATAAATATCTAAAGATCAGAGCATAAATAAATGAAATAGAAATGAAGAAAACAATAGCAAAGCTCAATGAAACTAAAAGCTGGTTCTTTGAGAAGATAAACAAAATTGATAAACCTTTATTCATCTAGAAAAAAAGGGGAGAATTCAAATCAATAAAATTAGGAATGAAAAAGGAGAAGTTACAATGGACACCACTGAAATACAAAGGGTCATAAGAGACTACTACAAGCAACAATATGCCAATAAAATGGACAACCTAGAAGAAATGAACAAACTCTTAGAAAGGTAAACCTTCCAAGACTGAACCAGAAAGAAATAGAAAATATTAACAGATCAAGCACAAGTAATGAAATTGAAACTGTGATTAAAAGTCTTCCAACAAACGAAAATCCAGCATCAGATAGCTTCACAGGTAAATTCCATCAAACATTTGGAGAAGAGTTAACATACATGCTTCTGAAACTCTTCCAAAAAATTTATGGGAAGGAACACTTCCAAGCTCATTCTACGAGGCCACCATCACCCCGATACCAAAACCAGACAAAGATACCACAAAAGAAAGAAAGAAAGAAAGAAAGAAAGAAAGAAAGAAAGAAAGAAAGAAAGAAAGAAAGAAAGAAAGAAAGAAAGAAAAAGAAAATTACAGGCTAATATCACTGATGAACACAGATGCAAAAATCCTCAACAAAATCCTAGTAAACCAAATCCAACAACACATTAAAAGGATCATACACTATGATCAAGTGGGATTTATCCCAGGGATGCAAGGATTCTTCAATATATGCAAATCAATCAATGTGAAACACCATATCAACAAACTGAAGAAGAAAAACCATATTATCATCTCAATAGATGCAGGAAAAGCTTTTGACAAAATTCAACACCCACTTATGATAAAAAACTCTCCAGAAAGTGGGCATAGAGGGAACCTACCTCAACATAATAAAGGCCACAGCAAACATCATTGTCAATGGTGAAAAACTGAAAGCATTTCCTGTAAAATCAGGAATAAGACAAGGATGTCCACTTTTCCATAGTTTTGGAACTCACAGCATAAACAATCAGAAAAGAAAAAGAAATAAAAGGAATCCAAATTGGAAAAGAAGAAATAAAACTGTCACTGTTTGCAGATGACATGATACTATACATAGAAAATCCTAAAGACGCTACTGGAAAACTTCTAGAGCTCATAAATAAATTTGGTAAACTTGCAGGGTATGAAATTAATGCACAGAAATCTCTTGCATTCCTATACATGAACAATGAAAGATCAGAAAGAGAAATCAAGGAAATAATTCCATTTACCATCACATCAAAAAGAATAAAATACCTAGGAATAAACCTACCTAAGGAAGCAAAAGACCTGTACACAGAAAACTACAAGATACTGATGAAAGAAATAGAAGGTGACACAAACAGGTGGAAAGAAATATGCCATGTTCTTGGATTGGAAGAATCAATATTTTGAAAATGACTATACTCCCCAAAGCAATCTATATATTCAATGTGATCCCTATCAAATTACCAATGGCATTTTTCACAGATAAAACAAAAAATTTTACAATTTGTATGGAAACAGAAAAGACCATGAATAGCCAAAGTGATCTTGAGAAAGAAATACGAGATGGAGGAATCAGGATCCCTGACTTCAGACTATACTACAAAGCTACAGTCATCAAAACAGTGTGGTACTGGCATAGAAATACAGATCAATGGAATAGGATAGGAAGACCAGAAATAAACCCAGGCATGTATGGTCACCTAATCTATGACAAAGGAGGCATGTGCGAGCAAGACCTTCAAGATGGTGGAGGGGTAAGATGTGGAGATCACCTTCCTCCCCATAAATACATCAGGAATACACCTACACATGGAACAGCTCCTAAAGAACATCTACTGAATGCTGGCAGGGGACCTCAGACTTCCAAAAAGGCAAGCAAATTCCCATATAAGTGGGTAGGGCAAAAGAAGAAAAAAGAGAAAGAGACAAAGGAATTGAGATGGGACATGCCCCTCTGGGAGGGAGCTGTGAAGGAGCTTCCACACACTAGGAAGCCCCCTCACTGTTTGCGATGGAGAGGGGGTGGGGCTTCAGAGCCTTGGAGAAAAGGGCAGCAACAGGGGCACAGAGAGCAGAGTGGAGAGATTCCCACATGGAGGATTGGTGCCAACCAGCACTCACCAGCCTGAGATGCTTATCTACCCACCCACAGGGGCAGGTGGCAGCTGGGTACTGAGGCTTGGGCTTTGGAGGTTGACCCCAGGAAGAGGACTGGGTTGGCTGTGTGAGGACAGTCTGGGGAGGCTAGTGTGCCACAGCTAGCCAGAAAGGAATCCAGGAAAAAACCTGGGCCTGGTAGAGAGGCAGGAGACTTTTGTTGTGGGATGTTAGAGGGGTGGCCCCCCATAGGAGCTTCCTGCTCTAGGTGCTCACAGATGGCAGGTCAAAGCCTACATGAGCACAAGTGTGACCCACAGTTATTATCTTGGACCCCAGAGGCTGCCACTGCTGCCACCAAGGGTCCTGTGTGCAAGGAAGGTCACTGCCCACACCCATGTGGCAGCCTGTGCATCTTGCCACTGCTAAGGGTCCCACAATCTGGGGCCTGCTTCCCCAGGAGAATGCATGGCACACTTCAGGCTCTTGAAACTTCATGTGGACTCTGCTGCCACAGGCACTCCCCACAATCCCAAGTGTAACTGCCTTATCCCACCCTTCTCCTGGCCTGAGTGAGCAAGTGAGCACTAATCAGCCACTTCTTTCACCCCCTCTGGCCTGGGGGTGGAACAGACACCTGATGACAGCCCACATACAGAGGCAGAGCCAAAACTAAAATTGAACCCCAGGGGCTATATGATCAAAAAAGAGAAAGGGAAATCTCTCCATGCAGCCACAGGAGCAATGAATTAAATCCCCACAATCAGTTTGGTAAACCCTGCATCTGAGGAATACCTGAATAGACAAATGTTCCTACAGTAGAGGCTGTGGACTTTGGGGGCAAGTACATGTGGGAGTAAGGCCAGATGAGAGACTGAGCTGGCACCACAGTGCCCACAGCAGGTCTAGGGACCTACCTAGAAGTATTGGAGAACTTCCTCGTTTGCTTTCTGCATTTGATTTGTTTCTAGTTTTATGTTTTTGTTGGTTTAGTTTTTAGTGTTTGCTTTTGGGTTTGTTTATTGGTTTGGTTGCTCTCTTCTTTGTTCTCTCTTATATATCTGTTCCCTTTTTTTCTTTTCATTTTGTGAGTGCATGTGTGTACATTTCTTTGTGTGATTTTGTCTGTTTAGCTTTTACCATTTGTTTTCAAATTTTGTCTGTTGTTGTTGTTGTTGATGTTGTTCTTCTTCTTCTTCTTTTCCTTCTTTCTTTCTTTCTTTCTTTCTTTCTTTCTTTCTTTCTTTCTTTCTTTCTTTCTATCTCCTCCTCCTCCTTTTTCTTCTTGTTCTTCTTCCTTTTCTTCCATATTATGCAGTTTGCAGGGTCTTGGTGCCCTGGCTGGGGTTTGGGCCTGAGCCTCCGAGGTGGGAGATCTAGTCAAGGACATTGGACCTCCAGAGAACTCCTGGCCCCATGAAATATTAATCAGTGAGTGCCCTCCCAGAGGGCTCTGTCTCAACACTAAGACCAGCTCCACCCAATGGCCAGCAAGCTGCAGTGCTGGATGCCTCATTCTAAACAACTAGCAAGACAGGAACACAACCCCAACCAATAGCAGACAGGCTTCCTAAAGTCATATTAAACTTGCAGACACCCCAAAACATGTCACCAGGTGCAGCCATGCCCATCAGAGGGACAGGATCCAGCTCTACCCACCAGAACACAGGCACCAGTCCCCCCCACCAGGAAGCCTACACAAGCCACTGGACCAACCTCACCCACTGGGGACAGACAACAGAAGTAAGAGGAATTATGACCCTGCAGCCTGAGGAAAGGAGACCCCAAACACAGTAAGTTAAACAAAATGAGAAGACAGAGAAATTTGTAGCAGATGAAGGAACAAGTTAAAAGCCTGAAGGACAAAAAAAAAAAAATGAAGAAGAGGTAGGCAGACTACCTGAATAAGAATTCAAACTAAATAAGGGTAAAAATGATCCAAGATCTCAGAAACAGAATGGAGGCACAGATGTAGAATTTATGAGAAATATTTAACAAGGACCTAGAAGAACTAAAGAGCAAACAAACAGTGATAAACAACACAATAACTAAAATTTAAAATACTCTAGATGGAATCAATAGTAGAATAACTGAGGCAGAAGAATGGGTAAGTAAGCTGGAATATAGAATGGTAGGAATAACTGCCACAGAGCAGAATGAAGAAAAAAAGAATGAAAAGAATTGAGGACAGTTTCAGAGGCCTCAGGGACAACATTAAATGCACCAACATTCAATTATAGGGGTCCCAGAAGAAGAGAAAAAGGAAGGGCCTGAGAAAATATTTGAAGAGACTATAGTCAACAACTTCCCTAATATGGAAAAAGAAGTAGTCAGTCAAATCCAGGAGGTGCAGAGAGTCCCATATAGGATAAACCCAAGGAGAAACATGACAAGATACATATTAATCAAACTAACAAAAGTTAAATACAAAGAAAAAATATTAAAAGCAGCAAGGGAAAAGCAACAAATAACATACAAGGGAACCCCCATGAGATTAAGAGCAGATTTTCAGCAGAAACTCTGCAGGCCAGAAGGAAGTGGCAGGATATATTTAAAGTGATGAAAGAGGAAAACCTACAATCATGAGTACTTTACCCAGCAAGGATCTTATTCAGATTCAACAGAGAAATAAAAACCTTCACAGACAAGCAAAAGTTAACGGAATTCAGCATCACCAAGCCAAGTTTACAACAAATGCTAAAGGAAATTCTCTAGGCAAGAAACAAAGAAAATGAAAAGACCTACAAAAACAAACACAAAACAATTAAGAAAATGGTAATAGGAACATACATATTGAAAATTACCTTGAATGTGAATGGATTAAATGCTCCAACAAAGAGACACAGGCTGGTTGAATGGATACAAAAAGAAGATCCATACACATGCTGCCTGTAAGAGACCCACTTCAGACCTAGGAACACTCACAGATTGAAAGTGAGGGGATGGACAAAGATATGCCATGAAAATGGAAATCAAAAGAAAGCTGGAGTAGCAATACTCATATCAGACAAAATAGACTTTAAAATAAAGAATGTTACAAGAGACAAGGGAGGACCCTACATAATGATCAAGGGATCCACCAAAGAAGAAGATATAACACTTGTAAATATTTATGCACCCAACATAGGAGCACTTGAATGCATAAGGCAAATGCTAACAGCCATAAAAGGGGAAATCAACAGTAACAAAATAATAGTAGGGGACTTTAACACCCCACTTACACCAATGGACAGATCATCCACACAGAAAATAAATAAGGAAACACAAGCTCTAAATGACACATTATACCAGATGGATTTAATTGATATTTACAGGACAGTCCATCCAAAAACTACAGAATACATTTTCTTCTCAAGTGTACACAGAACATTCTCTAGGACAGTCACATCTTGGGTCATATATCAAACCTCAGTAAATTTAATAAAATTGAAATCGTATCAGGCATCTTTTCCAAGCACAACACTGTGAGGCTAGATATCAATTACAGGAAAAAAACTGGTAAAAATACAAACACATGGGTGTTAAACAACACACTACTAAATACCCAACAGATCACTGAAGAAATCAAAGAGGATATAAAAAAATACCTAGAAATGAATGACAATGAAAACACTATGACCCAAAACCTATGAAATGTAGCAAAAGCAGTTCTAAGAAGGAAGTGTATAGAAATAAAATCTTACCTCAAGAAATAAAAAAACCTCAAATGAACAACCTAACCTTACACCTAAAGCAATAAGAGAAAGAACAAAAGAAACCCCAAAGTTAGCAGAAGGCAAAAATCATAAAGATCAGATAAGAAATAAATGAAAAACAAACAAATGAAACAATATCAAAGATCAATAAAACTAAAAGCTGGTTCTTTGAGAAGATAAACAAAATCGATAAACCATTGGCCAGACTCATCAGGAAAAAAAGGGAGGAGATTCAATCAATAGAATTAGAAAGAAAAAGGAGATGTAACAACTGACACTTCAGAAATACAAAGGACCATGGGAGAATACTACAAGCAACTATATGCCAATAAGATGGACAATTCTTAGAAAAGTACAACCTTCCAAGACTGGACCAGAAAGAAATAGAAAATATGAACAGACCAATCTCAAGTAATGAAATTGAAACTGTGATTAAAAATCTTCCAGCAAATGAAAGCCCTGGGCCAGATGGCTTCACAGGTAAATTCTACCAAACATTTAGAGAAGAGCTAACTCTTCCAAAATATAGCAGAGGGAGGAATACTCCCAAACTCCCTAACTCATTCTACAAGGCCACCATCACCCGGATAGCAAAACCAAACATGTCATAAAAAAAAGTTACAGGCCAATATCACTGATGAATACAGACGCAAAAATCCTCAACAAAATACTAGGGAAATAGAATAAAACAGCATATTAAAGGGATCATACACCATGATCCAGTGGGATTTATCCCAGGGATTTAAGGATACTTCAATATACATAAATCAATAAATGTGATACACCATATCAAAAAACTGAAGAAAAAAACCATGATAATCTCTATAGATGCAGAAAAAGCTTTTGAGAGATTTCAACACCTATTTATGATAAAAAAAAAAAAAAAACTCTCCAGAAAGTGGGCACAGAGGGAATCTACCTCAGCATAATAAAGGCCATATATGACAACCCACAGCAAACATTATTCTCAGTGGTGAAAAGCTGAAAGCATTTCCTCTAAGATCAGGAACAAGACAAATGTGCCCACTCTCACCACTTTTATTCAACACAGTTTTGGAAGTTTTAGCCATGGCAATCAGAGAAGAAAAGGAAATAAAAGGAATCCAAATTGGAAAAGGAGCAAAACTATCACTGTTTGCAGATGACATGACACTATACATAGAAAACCCTAAAGTTGCTACCAGAAAACTACTAGAGCTAATCAATGAATTTGGTAAAGTAGCAGGATACAAAATTAATGCACAGAAATCTCTTGCATTCCTATACGCTAACAACGAAAGAGCAGAAAGAGAAACTAAGGAAACTCTCCCATTCACCATTGCAATGAAAAGAAGAAAATACCTAGGAATAAACCTGCCTAAGGAGGCAAAAGATCTGTATGCAGAAACCTTTAAGACATTGCTGAAAGAAATCAAAGATGACACAGACAGATGGAGGGACATACCATGTTCCTGGATTGGAAGAATCAACATCGTGAAAATGACTATACTACCCAAAGCAATCTACAGATTCAATGCAATCTCTATCAAATTACCAATGACATTTCTCACAGAACTAGAAAAAAAATCCTAAAATTTGTATGGAGACACTAAAGACCCCAAATAGCCAAAGCAATCTTGAGAAAGAAAAACAGAGCTGGAGGAATCAGGCTTCCTGAGTTCAGACTATACCACAAAGCTACAGTCAACTGACAAAGGAGGCAAGAATATACAATGGAAAAAAGACAGCCTCTTCAATAAGTGGTGCTGGGAAACTGGACAGTTACTTGTAAAAGAATGAATTTAGAACATTTCCTAACACCACACACAAAAATAAACTCAAAATGAATCAAAGACCTAAATGTAAGGCCTGACACTATAAAACTCTTAGAGGAAAACATAGGCAGAACACTCTATTAGACAAATGACAGCAAGATCTTCCTGACCCATCTCCTAGAGTAAAGGAAATAAAAAGAAAAATAAAGAAGTGGGACCAAATGAAACTTAAAAGCTTTTGCCAGTAAAAGAAACCATGAACAAGAGAAAAAGACAACCCTCAAAATGGGTGAAAATATTTGCCAATGAAGCAACTGACAAAGGATTAATCTCCAAAATATACAAGCAGCTCATGCAGCTCACTATAAAAAAAAAACAACCCAATCCAAAAATGGGCAGAAGGCCTATGTAGACGTATCTCCAAAGAAGACATATAGATGGCTGATAAACACATGAAAAGATGCTCAATATCACTAATAGAGAAATGCAAATCAAAACTACAGTGTGGTATCACCTCACACCAGTCAGAATGGCCATCATCAGAAATCTAGAAACAATAAATACTGGAGAGGGTATGGAGAAAAGGGAACCCTCCTGCACTTTTGGTGGGGATATAAATTGATACAGCCACTATGTAGGACACTATGGAGGTTTCTTAAAAAACTAAAAATAGAACTACCATATGATCCAGCAATCCCACTCTTGGGCATATACCCAGAGAAAACCATAATTCAAAAAGATATATGTACCACAATGTTCATTGCAGAACTATTTACAATAGCCAGGATATGGAAGCAACCTAAATGCCCATCAACAGATGAATGGATAAAGAAGATGTGGCACATATATACAATGGAATATTATTCAGCCATAAAAGAAACAAAATTGAGTTATTTATAGTGAGATGGATGGATGTAGAGTCTGTCATACAGAGTGAAATAAGCCAGGAAAAGAAAAACAAATACCATATACTAACGCATCTATATGGAATCTAAAAAAAACAATACTTATGTACCCAGTGGCAGGGCAAGGATAAAGACCCAGATGTAGAGAACAAACTTGAGGAAGGAGGGGGGAGGGGTGGGAGGGGAAGCTGGGACAAAGTGAGAGAGTAGCATTGACATATATACACTAACAAATATAAAATACATAGCTAGTGGGAAGCTACTATATAGTACAAGGAGAACTAGATGATGGGTGATGACCTAGAGGGCTGGGATAGGGAGTGCTGGAGGGAGGCTCAAGATGGAGAGGATATGGGGTTATATGTATGAATACAGCTGATTCACTTTGCTGTACAGTGGAAACTGTCACAATGTTGTATAGCAATTATACACCAATAAAGATCCAAAGAAAAAAAAATGGGCAGAAGACTTAGACATTTCTCCAGAGGAGACACACAAATGGGTAAAAAAAACATATGAAAACATGCTCAACATCACTAATTATTAGAGAAATGCAAATCAAAACCATGCCTGATCAGAATGGCCATCATCAAAAATCTATATACAATAAATGCTAGAGAGGGTGCAGAGAAAAGGGAATCTTCCTACACTGTTGATGGGAATGTAAATTGGTACAGACACTATGAAGAAGAGTAAAGAGTTTCCTTCAAAACACTAAAAATAGAGCTGCCATGTGACCCAGCAATCCCACTCCTGTGCATATATCTGGAGAAAATCATAATTCAAAAAGATACATTCACCCCTATGTTCATTGCAGCACTATTTACAATAGCCAAGACATGGAAGCAACCTAAATGCCCATCAACAGATGAATGGATAAAGATATTATATATATATAATATATATATATATAAACTATCTTCTTTATATATACAACAATGGAATATTACTCACCCATAAAAAGAGTGAAATAATGCCATTGCAGCAACATAGATGGACCTAGAGATTGTCATTCTGAGTGAAGTGGGTCTGACAGAGAAAGAAAAATATCATATGATATCGCTTAGATGTGGAATCTTAAAAAAAAAGGATACAAATGAACTTATTTACAAAACAGAAATAGAGTCACAGATGTAGAAAACAATCTTAAGGTTACCAAGGGGGAAAGGGGGAGGATGGATAATTTGGGAGATTAGGATTAATGTATACACACTACTCTATATAAAATAGATAACTAATAAGAACCTACTGTATAGCACAGGGAACTCTACTCAGTTCTCTGTAATGACCTCTATAGGAAAAGAATCTTAAAAAGAGTGGAGATACATATGTATACACACACACACACACACACACACACACACACGTATCTGATTCACTTTGCTGTACAGCAGAAACTAACACATTACAAATTAACTCTACTCTGTTTAAACTCAATTTTTAAAAAATTAAAAATAAGTAAAGAGGATTAGTAAGTTAACTAGATGTAAAATTTATTAGATCATACTTCACACCAGAAACCAAAGTAAATTCCAAATTTGTTAAAGAATTAAATATAAAGGAAACTGGGGTATAAACAAAGGAAAATATAGTTAATGTTTGATCTCAAGATTGGTATTGAAAAGGTATGGAAAATATCTTTTAAGTATGAAAGCAAACAAAGAACAATAAAGGAAAAGAATTACTGGTCTATGTAAAAAACAAGGAAGTCCCTACATTAAAAATAGTTCTAAGAAGCTAATTGGCCAAAACAAACTGGGGAAAATATTTACAATACATCTGGCAAAGCATTATTACATTTAGCATTAAAGATAAAAGAATAATATCTCAATATAAAAAGTGTCAAAAGACATGAATGGGAAAGTTATTTTAAAATACATGTAAGTGGCCAAAAAATATTTTAAAAGCGCAATCTCAGTAAAACAAGAAGTACAATTTTGTGCCTATCAGAAAATTGCAAATCTTTGAAAATGCCACTTTGGGAGTTAAGTCAGAGGCAGGAAAACAGGCACATTTGTCCATGGCAGTAGAGTGGTGTCATGATACAATCTTTGCGGAGGGTCGTTGGTCATTGGGTCATGAGTCAAAAGACTAATGGTTATACTATTCACTCTTCTAATTATATTTCTGTAATTCATCATTAGGAAATGAGTAGAAATAAATATATCTATCTATGTTTGTGTTTTTTGTTACAATGTCATTTATAATGACAACAGACAGGAAATAAAAAAATAAAAAACCCAGCTTGGTCCACACATAGGATACCATATGTCACATTCACTGGGCAGAACTCTCTGCAGCTATAACACACAGATAACAAAATATGTACAATATTCAACATGAAAGCATGAATGGTTTCCATACTGGAAATATTTGTTGGAAACATGATTTTAATATCTACTGCATATTCTACCTAGCATTTGCCAAATACTCATAGTGTGAAATCTGTACCTCAAAATATTAACAGTTGTTACCACCAGAGAGTAGGACTATGCATGCAAATTTCCTTTACTATATCTTTCTTCATTTTACAGAAGTTTCACAATAAGCATACACTGCCTTAAAATCAGAAAAGTGGAACTTCCTAGGTGGCACAATGGATAAGAATCCGCCTGCCAATGCAGGGGACATGGGTTCGAGCCCTGGTCTGGGAAGATCTCACATGCTGCAAAGCAACTAAGCCCATATGCCACAACTACTGAGCCTGCACTCTAGAGCCCATGAGCCACAACTATTGAGCCTGTGTGCCACAACTACTGAAGCCTGTGCACCTAGAGCCCGTGCCCCACAACAAGAGAAGCCACTGAAGTGAGGAGCCTGCACACCACAGTGAAGACTAGCCCCCCACTCGCCACAACTAGAGAAAGCCAATGTGCAGCAACAAAGACCCAACACACCAAATAAATAAATAGAATAAAAAATAAATAAAATAAAAATCAGAAAATTAAGGCAATACCTGACTCTAGACAATTAAATAACCAGAAAGATGAATGAGACTAGAGAAATGTTGACTTGGGGGAAAATGACAAAAAAGGGTCTTAGATATTCTGTGGACAGCCACATTTGATAGGTGATGAATCTAAAGCTTCAGGGATGAGCTGATCCAGAATCATGTGTCCAATCAATAAACATCCCAGCCCAGACCCCATCAGAGAACACTCCTCTCAAAGATATGTTTTTGGGCACATGTGGTACACAGTGGCATAACAGATGCAGTTTTACAAAAATTGCATGTGGTAAAATGCTAAGTTAAGAATCTGACAGACCCTCTACTTTCTTCTTGAAAGTTTGGTGGGTATTGTAAGGAAACTGAAGTACTGAGAACAAAAGTACACTTTATTGGAGCTATATATGTTATTATTATACTCTGATACTTTTCAAATTCACTACATTATTTATAAGCTTGTTGGTTATTCACTTATTTTTTTAATCCTCCAGAGGGTTTCACTTAGTACTACCAATGTAGTGGGTGTCCATTAGGGCCTTTTGCTTGTTGTTTGTTTGTTTTGCATTTTCTTTTATTTTTCTGCTTTGTTTAAAAACCAGTTTTAATGTCTATCATTTTAGAGTTAAAAGTGAAATAGTAATAAGAAACAAAAAATATTCCCTGCCCCCCTCCCTATTTCTCCCTGCATTTATATAGTCATAAGAAGTTATCAGAAGAAACTACATTCAACTTGGTAGGCTATTTCTTCTACCATAACTTTCATGTTCCTAGATAATGGTCATGTGCGGTTATTTTCTAATTTATTTATTTTGGATATTATTGTCTGTGTTTCTCTTTTGATAGATGTAGTGGTGGCTCACAAGCACTTTTGCTTTCCCTTCTTCACACCCTGAGTATAATTATACTGCAGTTTTTGTGTTTACATTAATTATTTGTATCACATAGACACTGTTCACTGGAAAGCCACTGGGTCAAGAGAAGTGGTAATCACCTGACTGCATGTGATAGGAGAAGGAATCAGGCAAAAAACTCTGCATATAGACTTCCAAACAATCACGTTGTTTTAGCACCAGTGCTGTGACATTTGGTGTCTCAGTTTTGATAATACTCAGGAGTTCTGCAAGGCAAGCAGCCATGTCCCTGCCAGCCTATTCTTTTTTTTAACTGAAGTATAGTTGGGTGTACAATATTATATAGGATTTGGGTGTACAACATAGTGATTCACAACTTTTAAAGTTTATAGTTATTATAAAATATTGGTTATATTCCCTGTGTTGTACAATATATCCTTAAAGCTTATTATATACACTATAATCTGTACCTCTTAATACTCTACCCCTATCTTGTTCCTCCCCCTTCCCTCTGCCCACTGGTAACTATTGATTTGTTCTCTATATCTGTGAGTCTGTTTCTTTTTTGTTATATTTGCTAGTTTGTTGTATTTAGATTCCATGTATAAGTGATATCATACAGTATTTGTCTTTCTCTGTTAGATTTACTTCACTAGCATAATGACCTCCAAGTCCACCCATGTTGTTGCAAATGGCAAAATTTCAATATTTTTATGCCTGAGTTGTATTCCATTATAAGTACATATACCATGTCTTTTTTAGAAAAAATTGAAATTGAAGTATACTTTCTGTACAATATTATATGTTACAGGTGAACACTATTGTGATTCACAATTTTTAAAGGTTATACTCCATTTATTATTATTATAAAATAATAACTATACTCTTCATGTTGTACAATATATTCTTGTAGCTTATCTTATACATAATAGTTTGTACCTCTTATTCCCTATCCGTATATTCCGCCCCCCCTTCTTTCTTCCTATTGGTAACCACTAGTTTGTCCTCTACATTTGTGAATCTGCTTCTGTCTTGTTGAATTCACTAGTTTGATGTATTTTTCAGATTCCACATATAAGAGCATACAGTATTTATCTTTCTCTGTCTGACTTATTTCACTAGAATAATGCCCTCCAAGTCTACCCATGTTGCTGCAAAAGGCAAAATTTTGTTCTTTTTCCATGGCTGAGGAGTATACAATTGTATATAAATACCGCATCTTTTTTATCCATTCATCTGTTGATGGACACTTAGGTTGCTTCCATATCTTGGCTGTTGTAAATAATGTTACTAAAAAAATTGGGGTGCATCTTTTCAAATTAGTATTTTCATTTGTTTTCAGACATATACCTAGGGGTGGAATTGCTGGGTCATATGGTAGTTCTATTTTTTTTTTTTTTTCAGGAACATCCATACTGTTTTCCTCAATGGCTGCACCGACTTTCATTTCCACCAACAGGGTTAAGGTTCCCTGTTCTCCACATGGTTGCCAATACCTATTATTTGTGGTCTTTTTGATGATAGCCATTCTGACAAGTGTGAGATGATATCTCATTGTGGTCTTGATTTGCGTTTCCCTGATAATTAGCAATGTTGAACACATTTTCATGTACTTGTTGGTCATCTGCATTTCTTCTTTGGGAAAATATCTCTTCAGTTCTTCTGCCTATTTTTAGATGAGGGACTTTGCTTTTTTTGATGTTGAGTTGTATGAGCTGTTTATATATGTCAGACATTAACCTCTTATCAGCCACAGCATTTGCAAATATATTCTCCCATTCAGTAGGTTGTCTTTTCATTTTGTTGATGGTTTCCTTTACTGTGTAAAACCTTTTAAATTTAATTAGGTTTCATTTGTTTATTTTTGTTTTTATTCTCATTGCTCTAGGAAGTAGGTCTAAAAAGATTTTGCTGTCATTTATGTCATAAAGTGTTCTGCCTAGGTTTTCCTCTAAGAGTTTTGTAGTGTCTGGCCTTACATTTAGGTCTTTGATCCATTTTGAGTTTATTTTAGTGTATGGTGTAAGGGAGTGTTCTAATTTCAGTCTTTTACATGTAGCTGTCCAGTTTTCCCAGCACCACTTATTGAAGAGACTGTCTTTTCTCCACTGTATATTCTTGCCTCCTTTGTCATAGATTAATTGACTGTAAGTGCATATGTTAATTTCTGGTCTCTCTATCCTATTCCATTGATCTATGTGTTTGTTTTTGTGCAAGTACCATACTGTTTGGATGACTATAGCTTTGTAGTATAGTCTGAAGTCACGGAGCATGATTCCTCCAATTCTGTTCTTCTTCCTCAAGATTGTTTTTGCTATTCGGGGTCTTTTCTGTTTCCATATAAATTTTAAAATTATTTGGTTTCGTTCTGTGAAAGGTACTATTGGTATTTTGATAGGGATTGCATTGAATCTGTAGACTACTATGGATAATATGTCATTTTAACTATATCTGTTCTTCCAATCCAAGAACATGGTAGATCTTCCCATCTGTGTCAACTCAATTTCTTTCATCACTCTCTCATAGTTTCCCAAGTACAACTCTTTAGCATCCTTAGGTAAGTTTATTCCTAGGTATTTATTCTTTTTTTGATGCAATGGTAAACAGGATTGTTTCTTAATTTCTCTTCCTGAAATTTTGTTGCTAGTGAATAGAAATGTAACAGATTTTTGCATATTAATTTTGTATCCTGAAACTTTACTGAATTCATTGATGAGATCTAGTAGTTTTCTGGTGGTGTCTTTAAGATTTTCTATGTATAGTATCGTATCTTCTGCAAACAGTGACACTTTTACCTCTTCCTTTCCAATGAGAGTTCCTTTTATTTCTTTTTCTTCCCTGATTGCTGTAGCTAAGACTTCCAAAACTATAATGAATAAAAATGATGAGTGGGCATCCTTGTCTTGCTCCTCATCTTAGAGGAAATGCTTTCAACTTTTCACCATTGATTATGATGTTAGGTGTGGGTTTGTCCCATGCAACCTTTATTATGTTGAGATATGCTTCTTCTATTCTCACTGTTGAGTGTTTTTTTTTTTTTGTCATAAATGGATGTTGAATTTCATCAAAAGCTTTTTCTACTTCTATTGAGTTGCTCATAAGGTTTTTTTTTATTTTATTTACTTATTTATTATTTTGGGGGAGGTACACCAAGTTCAATCATCTGTTTTTATACACATATCCCCGTATTCCCACCCTTCCTTGACTCCCCCCCCCCTTGAGTCCAACCACCCTCCCCGCCCCAGTCCTCTAGGCATCTTCCATCCTCGAGTTGGACTCCCTTTGTTATACAACAACTTCCCAATGACTATCTATCTTACATTTGGTAGTATATATATGTCTGTGCTACTCTCTCACTTTGTCTCAGCTTCCCCTTCACCCCCCGCCCCCTCCCAAACCTCGAGTTCTCCAGTCCATTCTCTATATCTGCATCATTGTTCTTGTCACTGAGTTCATCAGTACCATTTTTAGATTCCGTATATGTGAGTTAGCATACAATATTTGTCTTTCTCTTTCTGACTTACTTCACTCTGTAGGACAGACTCTCGGTCTATCCACCTCATTACATGTAGCTCCATCTCATCCCTTTTGATAGCTGAGTAATATTCCATTGTATATATATATGCCACATCTTCTGTATCCATTCATTTGTTGATGGGCATTTAGGTTGCTTCCATGTCCTGCCTATTGTAAATAGTGCTGCAATAAACATGATGGTACAAGTTTCTTTTGGGATTATGGTTTTCTTTGGGTATATGCCCAGGAGTGGGATTACTGGATCATATGGTAGTTCTATTTGTAGATTTTTAAGGAACCTCCAAATTGTTTTCCATAGTGGCTGTACCAACTTACATTCCCACCAACAGTGCAGAAGAGTTCCCTTTTCTCCACACCCTCTCCAACATTTGTGGTTTCCAGATTTTGTGATGATGGCCATTCTGATGGGTGTGAGGTGACACCTCATTGTGGCTTTGACTTGCATTTCTCTGATAATGAGTGATGTTGAGCATCTTTTCATGTGTGTGTTGGCCATCTGTATGTCTTCTTTGGAGAAATGTCTATTTAGGTCTTCTGCCCATTTGTGGATTGGGTTATTTGCTTTTTTGGTATTAAGCTGCATGAGCTCCTTGTATATTTTGGAGGTTAATCCTTTGTCCGTTGTTTCATAGGCAATTATTTTTTCCCATTCTGTGGGTTGCCTTTTAGTCTTGTTTACGGTTTCTTTCGCTGTGCAAAAGCTTTTAAGTTTCATGAGGTCCCATTTGTTTATTCTTGATTTTATTTCCATGATTCTAGGAGGTGGGTCCAAAAGGATCTTGCTTTGATGGATGTTGTAGATTGTTCTGCCTATGTTTTCCTCCAACAGTTTTATAGTGTCTGGCCTTACATGTAGGTCTTTAATCCATTTGGAGTTTATTTTTGTGTATGGTGTTAGGAAGTGTTCTACTTTCATTCTTTTACATGTTGCTGTCCAATTTTCCCAGCACCACTTATTGAAGAGGCTGTCTTTTTTCCATTGTATATTCATGCCTCCTTTGTCAAAGATAAGGTGCCCATATGTGTTTGGGTTTACCTCTGAGTTCTCTATTCTATTCCATTGATCTTCCTTTCTATTTTTGTGCCAGTACCATACTGTCTTGATCACTATGGCCTTGTAGTATAGTTTGAAGTCAGGAAGCCTGATTCCACCAACTCCATTTTTCCTTCTCAAGATTGCTTTGGCTATTCGGGGTCTTTTGCGTTTCCATACAAATCGTAAGATTTCTTGCTCTAGTTCTGTGAAAAATGCCATTGGTAATTTGATAGGGATTGCATTGAATCTGTAAATTGCTTTGGGTAGTACAGACATTTTCACGATGTTGATTCTTCCAATCCAGGAACATGGTATGTCCCTCCATCTGTTTGTGTCATCTTTGATTTCTTTCAGCAATGTCTTAAAGGTTTCTGCATACAGATCTTTTGCCTCCTTAGGCAGGTTTATTCCTAGGTATTTTCTTCTTTTCGTTGCAATGGTGAATGGGAGAGTGTCCTTAATTTCTCTTTCTGCTCTTCCATTTTTCGTGTATAGGAATGCAAGAGATTTCTGTGCATTAATTTTGTATCCTGCTACTTTACTAAATTCATCAATTAGTGCTAGCAGTTTTCTGGTAGAGTCTTTAGGGTTTTCTATATATAGTATCATGTCATCTGCAAAGAGTGACAATTTTACTTCTTCTTTTCCAATTTGGATTCCTTTCATTTCTTTTTCTTCTCTGATTGCTGTGGCTAAAACTTCCAAAACTATGTTGAATAATAATGGTGAGAGTGGGCACCCTTGTCTTGTTCCTGTTCTTAGAGGGAATTCTTCCAGTTTTTCCCCATTTAGAACGATGTTGGCTTTTGGTTTCTCATATACGGCTTTTATTATGTTGAGGTAATTTCCTTCTATGCCCATTTTCTGGAGAGCTTTTATCATAAATGGATGTTGAACTTTGTCAAAAGCTTTTTCTGCATCTATTGAGATGGTCATATGATTTTTATCCTTCAAGTTGTTGATATGATGTATCACGTTGATTGATTTGCGTATATTGAAGAATTCTTGCACCCCAGGGATAAACCCCACTTGATCATGGTGGATGATTTTTTTAATGTGCTGTTGGAGTCTGTTAGCTAGTATTTTGTTGAGGATTTTTGCATCATATTCATCAGTGATATTGGTCTGTAGTTTTCTTTTTTTGTGACATCTTTGCCTCGTTTTGGTATCAGGTTGATGGTAGCCTCGTAGAATGGGTTTGGGAGTGTTCCTCCTTCTGCAATATTTTGGAAGAGTTTGAGAAGGATAGGTGTTAACTCTTCTCGAAATGTTTGTTAGAATTCACCCATGAACCCATCTGGTCCTGGGCTTTTGTGTGTTGGGAGATTTTTAATCACTGCCTCAATTTCCGTACTTGTGATTGGTCTGTTCATGGTTTCTATTTCTTCTTGGTTCAGTCTTGGAAGATTGTGTTTTTCTAAGAATTTATCCATTTCTTCCAGGTTATCCAATTTATTGGCATAGAGTTGCTTGTAGTAGTCTCTCATGATCTTTTGTATTTCTGAGGTGTCCATTGTGACTTCTCCTTTTTCATTTCTAATTCTGTTGATTTGCATCTTCTCCCTTTTTTTCTTGATGAGTCTGGCTAATGGTTTATCAATTTTGTTAATCTTCTCAAAGAACCAGCTTTTATTTTCATTTATCTTTGCCATTTTTTCCTTCCTTTCTTTTTCATTTATTTCTGCTCTGATCTTTATGATTTCTTTCCTTCTGCTCACTTTGGGGTTTCTTTGTTCTTCTTTCTCTAGTTGTTTTAGGTGTAAAGTTAGGTTGTTTATTTGATAATTTTCTTGTTTCTTAAGGTAGGACTGTATTGCTATAAACTTCCCTCTTAGAACGCCTTTTGCTGCGTCCCATAGGTTTTGGGTTGTTCTGTTTTCATTGTCGTTTGTTTCTAGATATCTTTTGATTTCCTCTTTGATTTCTTTAGTGATTTCTTGGTTGTTTGAGAGTGAATTGTTTAGCCTCCATGTGTTTGTAGTTTTTGCAGTTTTTTTCCTGTAATTGATATCTAGTCTCATGGCGTTGTGGTCTGAGAAGATGCTTGATATGATTTCAATTTTCTTGAATTTGCTGAGGTTTGATTTGTGACCCAAGATGTGATCTATCCTGGAAAATGTTCCATGTGCACTTGAGAAGAAAGTGTAGTCTGTCTTTTTTGGATGGAATGTCCTATAAATATCAATTAAGTCGAGATGGTCTAATGTGCCATTTAAAGCTTGTGTGTCTTTATTTATTTTCTGTTTGGATGATCTGTCCATTGATGTAAGTGGGGTGTTCAAGTCTCCCACTATTATTGTGTTCCTGTTGATGTCCCCTTTTATAGCTGTTAGCATTTGCCTTATGTATTGAGGTGCTCCTATATTGGGGGCATAGATATTTACCATTGTGATATGTTCTTCTTAAATGGATCCCTTGATCATTATGTAGTGTCCTTCCTTGTCTCTTTTAATAGTCTTTACTTTAAAGTCTAATTTGTCTGATATGAGTATTGCTACTCCAGCTTTCTTTTGACTTCCACTTGCATGGAATATCTTTTTCCATCCCTTTACTTTCAGTCTATATGTATCCCTTGGTCTGAAGTGGGTTTCTTGTAGGCAGCATATAGAAGGGTCTTGTTTTTGTATCCATTCAGCCAGTCTGTGTCTTTTGGTTGGAGCATTTAATCCATTGACATTTAAAGTGATTATTGACATGTGTGTTCCAATTACCATTTTCTGAATTGTTTTGGGTTTGTATTTGTAGGTGTTTTCCTTTCCTTGTGTGTCCTACTTAGAGAAGTTCCTTTAGCACTTGTTGTAAGGCTGGTTTGGTGGTGCTGAATTCTCTTAACTTTTGCTTGTCTGGAAAGCTTTTGATTTCTCCCTCAAATCTGAATGAGATTCTTGCTGGGTATAGTGTTCTTGGCTGTAGGTTTCTCTCTTTCAGGACTTTCAGTATATCCTGCCATTCCCTTCTGGCCTGCAGAGTTTCTGTAGAAAGGTCAGCTGTTATCCTTATGGCTTTTCCCTTATATGTTATTTGCTGCTTTTCTCTTGATGCTTTTAATATTTTTTCTTTGTGTTTAATTGTCGTTAGTTTGATTAATGTGTGCCTTGGTGTATTTCTCCTTGGGTTTATTCTGTATGGGACTCTCTGTGCTTCTTGGACTTGGTGAATTATTTCCTTTCCCATGTTGGGGAAGTTTTCCACTATAACCTCTTCAAATATTTTCTCAGACCCTTTCTTGTTTTCTTCTTCTGGGATGCCTATACTTCGAATGTTGGTATGCTTAATGTTATCACTGAGGTCTCTGAGACTGTCTTCTATTCTTTTTATTCTTTTTTCTTTTTCCTGCTCTGTGGCATTTATTTCCCCCATTCTATCTTCCAACTCACTTATTCGTTCTTCTGCCTCAGTCATTCTGCTGGTTATAGCATCTAGAGTATTTTTAATTTTGGTTGTTTTGTTATCCATTGCTGTTTGTTTTTCTGAGTTCTTATGAACTGTTTCTTGTACTTTCTCTATTTTGTTATTGAGATTTTGTATCATTTTTACTATCATTACTCTGAATTCTTTTTCGGGCATTTTTCCTATTTCCTCCTCATTTATTTAGTCTTGTGGGTTTTTTTCCTGCTCCTTTGCCTGCATGGTGTTTCTTTGTTTCCTCATGGTTGTCCAAACTTTTGGGGTTGCTTGTCCTGGCGATAGAGGTGTTTACAGAAGAGTCTCCAAGCCTCAGACTAATGTCCAAGGATTGGATTAAACGAATATTAAGTCTAGGAAACACATACATGTATAAGACACACAATTACTGAATCCATTAGGACAGAAGGCTCTAGAAAGACCTGACAGAACCCCAGTGTGCTATCAGATATTCAAAGAGAAACCCAACAGAAATTGACAACTGAAACAGAACAAATCAGAGACAAAAGCAAAAGCAAACAAACAAACAAATAACACCTTACACATACAAACATTAATCCAGGGAGATTTTGTAAGCTAGGATCAAATATAGAAAAGAGCCAGATTACCACCAGAGAGAATGGAGATTCTCAGAATGAAATTAGACCACTGTACTAAGAACTAAGATAACGACAAAAACCTAATATTAAATACCAAGGCGGTGCGTCATCTGAAGAATATAGCAAGGAGTCTGAGCAGATCGATAGTGTTGCTTATAAGTATGTTAAGATAAAATAAACTTAAAATGGCTGGAAGAAAGGGGAACAGAAGAGCATAGTGTGGTTGGAAATATGCAAATAAAAAGAAAGGAATAGAAATGTATAAAAGATAGGGATGAAAGGAAAGATTGTATTTAATAAAGAAAAAAAAAAAGAGAGAGAGAGAGAGAGAGAAAAAGAAAAAAAAATAATAATAAATCCAGAACTGATCCCAGAATGGACCACTTCAATAGGAATTGATACTAATATTTCTGTTTCCTTAGAGTCTCAGCTGTAAGTGTCCTTCTCCTTGCCTTGGGTTTTTTTGCATTATTCTGTGACCAGCAGAGGTTCCTTTATTGTTCGTCTGTAAGTGTAGGTGTGTGGGGAGGGAGAGGGTACAATAGTGGCTCCTTCTCCTGGGAGTGAGTGAGGAGTGGTGCACTGTTGTTTCAGTTGGGCTTGGAGGTGCCTGTTGCAGAGGGATGCTGGTGGCTCAGGCGTAAACAGAAAGTCTTAGAGTTGGGCCTCTCTCTGGTTTTTTTGTTGTTGTTGTTTTTCTCTGCAGCCTCCCTGTTGCTGGAGTTCCAAGGGGTTTTAATCCAGCCCCGCCCAAGTGCCTGAGGGTGCTTGTTATCCCTGAGCGCCTTAGGTGGCCCACGGGGCGTCTCTCCACTGCCTGTTGCAGAGGTGCCGAAAGAGAGAGAGAGGCTATGCGTGCGGCTCCTCCCTGCCGCCTGTGAGCCTGCAGCCTCCAGCCACCATCATGGCCGGGCAGCTCTCAGGGGCAGGCACTCCTCGCCGTGGACCTCTTCCCTCCTGTCCTCTCGGTCCGTCACCTTACTGGCAACAATGTTTCTCACCCTGAACCAGCTCTCCGGTTCCCATGCTCCTGCTCCTGGACCCTCTGTTCAGCTGTGGATCGACGTCTGGGTCAGGGAAAGCTAAGCTGTGCTGTGGACCCTCCATATGTTTCTCACTCCCTCCCATCTGCCACAGCTCCACCACTTCACCCTCTTCGAGCCCTCATAGATGCCTCCCTACCAGTTATGTCGGGCTCCTTGCGGTCCTTTCTGGTGTCTGAGGCCATCTGCTGGTGTTCAGCTGGTTCTCTGTGGGAATTATTGCATCCTTTGGTGCATTCCCAATGCATCTGTGGAGAGGGATGCATTCCATGTCCCTCTACTTCACCGCCATCTTTTTCTCTCTGCTCATAAGGTTTTTATTCTTCGGTTTGTTAATGTGGTGTATCACATTGATTGATTTGCAGTTATTGAAAGATCCTTGCATCCCTGGGATAAATCCCACTTGATGCTGGTATATGATCCTTTTAATGTATTGTTGGAGTCAGTTTGCTAGTATTTTGTTGAGGATTTTGCATGTATGTTAATCAGTGATATTGGCCTATAATTTTTTGTGTGATGTTGTTGTCTGATTTTGATATCAGGGTGATGCTGACCTCATAGAATGAGTTTGGAAGTGTTCCTTCCTCTGCTATTTCTTGAAATAGTTTCAGAAGAATAGGTGTTAAATTCTTCTCCAAATGTTTGATAGAATCCACCTGTGAAGCCATCTGGTCCTAGGCTTTTGTTTGATGGGTGTCTTTAAATACTGATTCAATTTCATTACTGATAATTGGTCTGTTCATAGTTTCTATTTCTTCCTGGTTCAGTCTTGAGAGATTGTACCTTTTCAGTCATTTGACCATTTCTTCTAGGTTGTCCATTTTGTTAGCATATAAGTTGTTCACAGTAGTCTCTTATTATCCTTTGTATTTCTGTGGTATTGATTGCAACTTCTCCATTTTCATTTCTGATTTTATTGATTTGGTCTGGCTCCCTATTTTTATTGATGAGTCTGGGAAAGCTTTGTCAATTTTGTTTATCTTTTCAAAGAACCAGCTTTTATTTTCATTGATATTTTCTGTTGGTTTTGTTTGTTTGTTTGTTTTTTGTTGTCTCTATTTCATTTATTTCTACTCTGATCTTCATGATTTCTTTCCTTCTGCTAACTTTGGGTTTTATTTGTTCTTCTTTCTCTAGTTCCTTTAGGCATAAGATTAAGTTATTTACCTGAAATTTTTTTTGTTTCCTGAGGTTAAGTTGTATTGCTATAAACTTCCTTCTTAGAACTGCTCTGCCTGCATCACATAAGTTTTGAATCATTGTTTTCATTTGTCTCTAGGTAATTTTAAATTTCTTCCTTGATTTCTTCTTCTGGTTGTTTAGTAGCACATTGTTTAACTTCCATGTGTTTATGTTTTTGCTTTTTTTTTTCCTGTAGCTGATTTCTAGTCTCATAATGTTGTGGTCAGAAAAGATGCTTGATATGACTTTAATTTTTTTTTAAATTTACTGAGTCTTTTTTGTCGCCTAGAATGTAACCTATCCTGGAGAATATTCCACGTGCACTTGAAAAGAATGTGTATTCTGTTGCTTTCAGATGGAATGCTCTATATGTATTAATTAAGTCCATTTGTTCTAATGTGTCATTTAAGGCCAGAACATATTCTTTATCCACTCATCTGTTGATGGAGACTTTTGTTGCTACCATATCTTGCCAATTGTAAATAATGCTGTTATGAACATTGGGGGTGCATGTATGTTTTTGAATTTGTCTTCTTTTTTTTTTTTTTGTATATATACCCAGGATTGGAATTGCTGTGTCATATGGTAGTCCTATTTTTAGTTTTTAAAGGAAACTCCATACTGTTTTCCACAGTGGCTGCACCAGTTTACACTCCCACTAACAGTGTACAAGAATTCCCTTGTCTCCACATTCTCGGCAACATTTGTTATTTGTGGACTTTTTGATGTTAGCCATTCTGACAGGTGTGAGGTGATATCTCATTGTGATTTTGATTTGCATGTTTCTGATGATTAATGATGTTGAATATCTTTTCATATTCCTATTGACCATCTGCATTGCTTCTTTGGAAAAATGCCTATTTAGATCTTCTGCCCATTTTTAAATCAGGTTTTTTTGGGGGGTTTTGATGTTGAGTTGTATAAACTGTATATTTTGGAAATTAATCTCTTTTTGGTCTCATCATCTGCAAATATGTCCTCCCCTTCAATAGGCTGTCTTTTCATTTTGTCAATGGTTTCCTTTGTTGTGCAAAAGCTTTTAAGTCTAATTAGGTTTCATTTGTTTATTTTGTTTTTATTTTCTTTGCTTTAGGAGACAGATCCAAAAAAATATTGCTAAGATTTATGTCAAAGAGTGTTCTGCCTATGTTTTCTTCTAGGAGTTTTATGGTTTCCAGTCTTACATTTAGGTCTTTAGTCCATTTTAATTTTATTTTTGTATATGGTGTTAGAACTGCCAGTGTATTCTGTTGCAAGCTTTTTAGGATTTAGCTACTTCTACACTGCTAATCCAATGACCTCTGCTGCATACTCTCCTCCAAAAATAACCCTTACTGTTGATGTTTCATTTCCTGTTTTCTTTATAGTTGCAGATTTAATATATTTTTATTGTGTTTGTCTAATTTTAGTGAGGTCTCAGGAGGTCAAGCAGATGTAAATTGTTATGTGGAATAGAAGGTGAGTTTTAACTTAATCCTTCATTGGCAGTTAAAGCATTCCCCTGCCAAGCCCCACATGACACATCTTTCAAGCAACCAGTACAATTTTTTGGCTGGAAAATGCCAGAATTGTTCTAAATCAAACCTGTGTAGAAATGAGCTCTTTGGCAGTTGATTTTTGTAAAGATAATATAAGAGGAAAGCTGTTGGCTTGGTACTCAATCCTGCCAGAACTAGGGAGAGCAACAGAAATTACATTGCCAGAATCACAGACAGGACTTTGTCTTATTTTGGTCTTTATCCTCATGGCTTCATAGAATAGCGTGGAATAGAATAGAATGAGACACATGATATTATCTATCTATCTATCTACATATATACAGAATGAATTAATGAATGGACATATAGACCTCTGAATTGATGGACACATGTAGATGTTCTGAAAGTTAAAACACATCACCATCCTCTTCATTACCCTGATAGAATAATTTAATTCAGTTTCTTATTCTTTTTTTCTTTTTTGCATTTCAAAGTGCTAAGACAAGGAAAATATTGCTTTCCTTTTGGTTTGTAAACATACAAATTGTTGATGTTTTTCAGTGGAGAAGAAATTTGCAAGTGGATGAAGTTGGCAGAATTTGGTCTTAGCAGTAGATGGAAGGTGAATCCAATTGTCCTAATGGTAAACACACACACACACACACACACACACAGCTTACATCTCATTAACCTATTAATAGCACTAGAAGTTTACCACTAAGGATCCAGTTGCCTGCTTTTAGGGTCTTTGTTTTGTAAGATAAATTACTTGGTAGATTCTTGTCAAACATGGGATGGAACATAAAAAGTTGTCAATGGATGGGGGGGACAGAGGTCTTTTGAGCCTGTATTTCTGGAGAGAAGGCACTGCACAGCCCACACACACCCTAACACAGAGACTAGATCCAGCAATTCTATCTCCAGATGCTTGCCAACCTCTCACTTGTTAACACACTTATTCCTCCCAGTAACACTGTGAGGGAGACGTTATCCTTACTTTAAGGAAAAAAAAAACCCTGAGACCAGAAGACTTAAATTCATTTCCAATAGAGCCACTAAGTGGGGGATCTGGGAATTAAACCCAGGCAATCAGAATTCATATTCCACAATAATAAATGCTGAGATAGAAACTTCTACCTCACTCTGGTCAGCAGTAAAATGGTCTTGTCTCTGATTACACAAAACTGATTCAACAAACCAACCAATACTAAAAAAATAACACATAAAAACAACAAAAAAAGTTAATTGTTACTCTACCACCAGGAATTGAAAGTATTCCATCACAGGCTTTGTATATAATCTGCTTTTGAATTTGCATTAGAAAAAAGTAATAATGTTACTGAACAGGACCTTGTGGGGTCTTCCCATGGACAGTCCCCTTAATGTGTCCCCTACCTGTCTCTTGTTTGCAGAAAATCTAGGCCTTCCTCAATTTCCAAAGAGAAAATTTAATCAAAAGAGTGAGAAAATGCAGAAAAAAAGGAAAAGAGTTAAGCAAGACAAAATAAGAATTGTTTAGCCATAAAACAAAGTCAGGGACCTTTGGTTCTTCCTCAAGGACTATAGATAATATCCTGAGCCATATCCTTGAGTTGTTTCCCCCACCATGTGGAAGAAATTAACTGCTTGCCACCAGCAAGTAGACCCAGACCAGTTCTAACCAGAAGGCTGATGATGTTGACTCCATAAACATCACCCTGTTACCTCATCACCAACCAGTCAGGGAATTGTGCACAAGCTGATCACACATTCTGTGACCCTCTCCCTCACACTGTATTTAAAAAACTCTTCCCTGAAAGTCAACAGGGATTTCAAGTCTTTTGAGCATGAGCTGCCTGTTCTTGCCTGGCCCCACATTTGCACCTTGCAATAAATGCTGTATTTTCCTTCACCACAAACTGGTGTCAGTAGATTGTGTTTACTGCATGTGGGTGAGCAGACCCAAGTTTGGTTGAGTAATAATAATTGTAGCATTCCTTTCTAAAGCTGTCTATCTATTCTGAAATAATTTGCAAAATATTCTATGATTATATTCAGCACAAAAATTTTAAAAACCAATGCAATATAAAATGTTTTATTTCAGCTCATTTATTTAATGGAGTGGTATTAGATTATTGTACCTTTTAAAATAGATAAGAACAATATCAAGAAAGCTAATGAAACTGATTATTTCCCTCATGATTGATAACACGATTTTATTGGCTGATAGCAATCTTTCTAGGGAAATTTTTTCTACTTTTAAAAAATATATAGGGCTTTCCTGATGGTGCAGTGATTAAGAATCTGCCTGCTAATGCAGGGGACACAGTTTCAATCCCTGGTCCGGGAAGATCCCATATGCTTCAGAGCAACTAAGCCCATGTGCCACAACTACTGATCCTGTGCTCTAGAGCCTGTGAGCCACAACTACTGAGCCCATGTGCCAAAACTACTGAGCCCCTGTGCCACAACTACTGAAGCCCATGCACCTAGAACCCCTGCTCCACAATAAGAGAAGCAACAGCAATGAGAAGCCCGTGTATCACAACACAGAGTAGCCCCTGCTCGCCACAACGAGAGAAAGCCAGCCCATGTGCAGCAACAAAGACCCAGTGCAGCCAAAAATAATAAAAATAAATAAATAATTTAAAAAAGACAACAGAGCTTTTAAAAAATATGTATATATAAACTAAAATTCTTAGCTTTATCTTATGCAAAATAAATAATTTTTATTTTATCCATATTATTTATTTACTATTTTGTTTATTTTATTTTTATTTAATTACAATTAAATAATTTTAATGTACTTGTTAGGAGACTTCAGAAAATAGAGGGTATACTCTTTTGGGATTTAGAAGAGAATTTCATGAAGAGCTTATTTATTGAGGTGTGTCCAGAGTTAAGGGAGCCAACAAAAGATGTTGAAGGGCCCGAGGACTGGCAAAAGTGGCTAACTGTGACCAGACTAGGCATGAAAGGGTAAGGGCAGAAAATGGCATTATTGACATGTGTTAATGGAGCTATTATCTTAGTGAGATTCAAATTCTGACAGGCACGGAAGGAGTGTGGGCTGAAACACTTTGATATGTCTCTCCTCTTGTTTTCTGACATTCACACATTATTTAGATCCAACCAGAAGCACATAATGAAAGAACTTCACATAATGCAATTCACATGGGTTGGGCCTTGATGCACTGAGCAAGGTAGAGAGGGTAATGAATGCAGCGGGGGGCAGGGTGGGTGGGCAGAAGGGGTATAGTTAGCCATGTTACAATACAAAATTTCTATGTGGTGCTTAATTTGGAGAGATTGAAATTATTTGGTGGAAATCACCAAGGTGGTAATCTAGGAGACTTGTGAATTTCCTTCCTCCCTTGAAGCACCAAATATACAGCTACACCAAGCAATTCCACCAAAGAGAAATCCAGAAACTGACTCCTACATATCAGGTAGAAACACACATTGGAATTGGTAGAAAAGGCTGAGATACAGTCTCACTGTAAACCCCACCCCTGGCAAGGGGCCTTACAGTCAGGAGGAAACCCTGAACTCTCAGCTTTTGCCTGAGGAATAAAGGGTTTGGACCACATATCTAACCCCTCAGCTTTTAAGTCTGCCACATGAGGGATAAGCCCTCAAATCACCTAGCTCTGAGAACCAACAGGGTTTACATTCACAAGTCCCACAGGCCCATACAAAACAAAGGGGCATTTTTAATTGTGATATAATTGACATGTAACATTATATTAGTTTCAGGCATAAGAAAGCAATTTTTAAATGAGTGAGTGGGCACTCCTTGATCTTATACCCTCAAGTTCATCACAGTGGGAGCAGGCAAAAATGCCCATCTCCCAGTTTCTCTCTGGAAGGGAATTGACTGCATATTTTTCCAGCTTCTGCCTAAGGATTTTGCTTTAATCTGCCTGCATTTGACTGGCTGGGATCCTCCCAGGAGCCTGAAAGAACTGGTGGGCACAGACATCCTTATCTTCCTTGGCTAATTCCAACAGTAATATCAGGGTCCCAGCTTATAACTGGAAAAAGCTTGTCCACACACCAGCACCCCAACTGTTATGGCTGCCACTTGAGGGACTGGCTCCCAAATCACTGAGCTCTGTGAGTTAACAGGTCTCAGCATATGTGAGTCCCCTAGGGCTACAAAAAAGCAAAGAAATGGTTCTATTTGGGCACACAAACACTACCAGTGACTATTTCCTCTGGCTCAATAGTGAGTGAGCAGGCAAAAATCCCAGTTCCTGGTTTCTTACTATACACTAATGTCCTGACTTTCCCAACCCCTGATTGAAGATTGGAATTCCAGTTAGCCTGCATCCATGAGCTGAATGGGACAGGAAATTACTCCAGGAGCCTGAACAGGCATGTAGGCTTTTCCCACATCTTTGAGACACTGATTAGGTATTGGCCCATCCTAATCTATTGGGAGTCACTAAAACAGTGGCTTGGAAAATCACAAAGGTTTGAGAGGCAAACAGGGGCTCAGGCCAGGTGTATTGACAAGGTTAATCTACCACTCAAAGCCAGTGTCTCAAGACTGGGATAGGTGGCTGTTTCATTTAACGTGAAGAAAAGTTAAGGAAAGTTAAAGAAAATGAAGAAAAAAAGGAAAATCTTTAAAAACCCAGTCAATGAAATGGAGATGTTATTTACCTGACAGAGAATTCAAAATAATAGTAATAAAGATGCTCACCTAAGTTAAGGAGAGCAACACATGAACAAAATGAGAGTTTCAACAGATTGAAAATATTAAAATGTACCAACAGAAATCATAGAACTGAATAACAAATAAGTTGAAAATTTTAATAGAGGGGTTCAACATTAGACTATATCAAGTTGAAGAAAGGAACAATGAACTTAAAGAGAAGTCAATGGAAATCATCTATCAGAGGAGCAAAAAGAAAAAAGAATGAAAAACAGTGAAGATAGCTTAAGGGACTTATAGAATACCATCAAATGGACCAATATATGTGTTATAGGTGTCCTAGAAGAGAAAAATAAAGGCACAGGGAGATTATTTAAAGAATAAGGACTGAGGGAGAAACCAAGATGGTGGAGGAGTAGGAGGAAGTGGAGTTCATCTCTCTCCACAAATGCATCAAGAATACATCTACAGATGGAACATTTCACACAGAACACCAGCTGAACACTAGCAGAAGACCTTGGACACTGGAAAGGACAAGAAAGACCCCTGCATAACTGGGTAGGATGAAAGAAAGAAGGGAAAAACAAAAGGAGAGGAAGCAGGACAGGATCTGTGCCCCTGGTGGGGAGCTGAAGCAGAGGAGAGGTTCCCACATCTGGGGAAGCCCCTCACTGATGGGGAAATCAGTTGGGATAGAAGGGGAGCATCTGAGGTTACTGGAGGAGGGTGAAACGGTTGGTCTGTGGCAGACAGGACAGAGTGAGACCTACACACAAGGTCTATGCCACAGCCCTGCATGCCGCAGACTGGGACATGTGTCCACCAGTGCACATGGGGACTTAGAGCTGAAAAGTGGGGGTTGGAGAGCAAACCTGGGGGTGGGGAGCTGCTGTTGGCTGTGAGGAGACAGCTTGAGGGGATGGTGGGGGGAGGAAATCCTCAACCGGGAATGCTTGTGGAGAAAACCCAAACTGCCATAGAAGCAAGGTGCCACTGTTGAGTGACATGCAGGGGGTGGAGCCAACATTGCAGCTTCTTCCTCCCCATGCACTGGCCCCCTTCCCCACCAGGTGCTAGGAAAACCCTCACCAGGGCTGGCCTTCTCGTGCCTGCCACCAGGCACCAGGAAAACCCCCCACCAAGGCTGGCCTTCTCGTGCCTGCTGCCCAGTGCTAGGAAAGGCTCCCACTAGGACCAGATCTCTCATGCCTGTGGCTTCCAGCTTTCCAGTGCACCTGTTGCCACCAGGGCCCCCACAACCCAGGCAGTCATGCCACCTCCACACCCTGTCCTCACTGGGGCAGACCCGAGTGCTCCAGGGAAGCCTTAGGAGCAGACTCCTGTGGGGCTAAAACCATAGCTTGGCCCCAGGGGTGGTGGGTGACTATGGAAGAGGAACAAAAATCTTTCTGTGCAGCTGCACAAACTGCATATTAAATCCCTGTGATTGGCTTGGTAAACTCTGCATCTATGGAATATCTGAATGGACAATGATTGTTACCAAAACTGAAACTGGTCTAGCTCTAGCAGCTGTGGGCATTGGGGACTAGTATATGCAGGAGTTGGGCCAGGTCAGAGTCTAAGCTGCCCCCACAGTGCCCACAGAGGGGCTAGAGACCTACCTAGAGGTTTTGGAAGACCTCCTGGGGAGCCGGAGGTTGGCTGTGACTCATAATGGGGGCAAGAACACTGACAGCTGAGACACCAGGAAAATACAATTATTACTATTTTTTTATATTTTGTTTTTTTCTGTGGTTTTTTAAATTAGTATTTGTTTTTATTTTTATTTAGTTTTTAAATTTTTTATATATTTTTATTTTTTATGCTTCTACTTCTGTAACTTTTTTGTTGTTCTTTTCCCATTTTTTTCCTCCATTCTATTTTGCTTTTATCTTTTTTCCTTTATTCTATTTGTTTTTATCTTTTATCATTTTGAATCATTTTTGTGTGTTTCTTCATTGTTTTTGTTTTCTTCACTTTTTCCTTCAGTTTGCATTCAGCTTTTTTTTTTTTCAGATCTTTATTGGAGTATAGTAGCTTTACACCGTTGTGCCAGCTTCTGCTGTACAACAAAGTGAATCAGCTGTATTTATACATATATCCCCATATCCCCTCTCTCTAGAGCCTCCCTCCCTCCCACCCTCCCCATCCCACCCCTCTAGGTCATCAACAATCATTGAGTTGATCTGCATGTGTTATGCAGCAACTTCCCACTAGCTATCCATTTTACATTTGATAGTGTATATATGTCAATGCTACTCTCTCACTTCATCCCAGCTTCCCCTTCTCCCTTCTGTGTGTCCTCAGGTTGGTTCTCTACATCTGCATCTTTATTCTTGCCCTGCCACTGGGTTCATCAGTATCAGTTTTTTAATACCATATATATATATGTATATATATACACATTAGCATATGGTATTTGTTTTTCTCTTGTCACCCTGTATGACAGACTCTAGGTCCATCCACCTCACTACAAATAACTCAATTTTGTTCCTTTTATGGCTGAGAAATATTCCATTGTATATATGTGCCACATCTTCTGTATCCATTCATCTGTTGATGGACATTTAGGTTGCTTCCATGTCCTGGTCATTGTAAATAGTGCTGCAGTGAACATTGTGGTACATGTAGCTTTTTGAATTACAGTTTTCTTAGGGTATATGCCCAGGAGTGGGATTGCTGGGTCATATGGTAGTTCTATTTTTAGTTTTGAAAGTAACCTCCATACTGTTCTCCATAGTGGCTGTATCAATTTACATTCCCACCAACAGTGCAGGAGGGTTCCGTTTTCTCCACAGCTTCTCCAGCATTTATTGTTTCTAGATTTTTTATGATGGCCATTATGACCAGTGTGAGGTGATACTCACTGTGGCTCTGACTTGCATTTCTCTAATGATTAGTGATGTTGAGCATCTTTTCATGTGCCTCTTGACTGTCTATGTCTTCTTTGGAGAAATACCTATTTATGTCTTCTGTGAATTTTGGATTGGGTTGTTTGTTTTTGATATTAAGCTGCATGAGCTGCTTGTATATTTTGGAGATTAATCCTTTGTCAGTTGCTTCTTTGGCACATATTTTCTCCCATTCTGAGGGTTGTCTTTTTGTCTTTTTGTCTTTTTGTGGTTCCTTTTGCTGGGAAAATCTTTTAAGTTTCATTTGGTCCCACTTCTTTATTTTTGTTTTTATTTCCATTACTCTAGGAGGTGGGTCAAAAAGGAGCTTGGTGTGGTTTACATCACAGGGTGTTCTACCTATGTTTTCCTCTAAGAGTTTTTTAATGTCTGGCCTTACATTTAGGTCTTTAACCTATTTTGAGTTTTTTTTTGTGTGTATGGTGTTAGGGAGTGTTCTAATTTCATTCTTATACATCTAGCTGTCCAGTTTTCTCAGCACCACTTATTGAAGAGGCTGTCTTTATTCCATAGTATATTCTGGCCTCCTTTCTCATAGATTTGTTGACCATAGGTGCATGGTTTCATCTCTGGGCTTTCTATTCTGTTCCACTGATCTATACTTCTGTTTTTGTGTCAGTACCATACTGTCTTGACTAATGTAGCCCTGTGGTATGGTCTGAAGTCAGGGAGTCTGATTGCTCCAGCTCCATTTTTTTCTTGATTGCCTTTACTATTTTAGCTCTTTTGTATTTCCATAGAAATTGTAAATTTTTTTGTTCTAGTTCTGTGAAAAAATTCCATTGGTAACTTGATAGGGATTTCATTGAATCTGTAGTTGGCTTTAGGGTAGTATGATCATTTTCACAATATTAATTCTTCCAACCTAAGAACATGGTTTATCTCTCCATCTGTTTGTATTGTCTTTGATTTCTTTTCATTGGTGTTTTATAGTTTTTTGAGTACAGGTTTTTTGCCTCCTTAGGCAGGTTTATTCCTAGGTATTTTATTCTTTTTGTTGCAATGGTAAATGGCGGTGTTTCATTAATTTCTTTCTCTGATCTTTTGTTGTAAGTGTATAGGAATTCAAGAGATTTCTGGGCATTAATTTTGTATCCTGCTACTTTACTAAATTCATTGATTAGCTCAAGTAGTTTTCTGGTGGCATCTTTAGGATTTTCTATGTATAGTATCATGTCATCTGCAAAGAGTGACAGTTTTACTTCTTCTCTTCCAAATGGTATTCCTTTCATTTTGTTTTCTTCTCTGATTGCTGTGGCTAAAACATCCAAAAGTTTTTTGAATAATAGTGGCTAGAGTGGACATCCTTGTCTTGTTCCTGATCTTAGAGGGAATGCTTTCAATTTTTCAGCATTGATAATGTTGTTTGCTCTGGATTTGTCATATATGGTCTTTATTATGTTGATGTAGGTTCCTTCTGTGCCCACTTTCTGGAGAGTTTGTATAAAAAATGTGTATTGAATTTTGTCAAAATATTTTTCTGCATCTGTTGAATTGATCATATGATTTTTACTCTTCAATTTGTTAATATGGTGTATCACATTGATTCATTTGTGTATATAGCAGAATCCTTGAATCCCAGGGATAAATCCCACTTGATCACAGTGTATAAACCTTTCAGTGTGTTGTTGGGTTTGGTTTGCTATTATTCTGTTCAGGATTTTGCTTCTATATTCATCAGTGATATTGGCCTGTAATTTTATTTTTGTGTGTGATATCTTCATCTGATTTTGGTATCAGGGTGTTGGTGACCTCATAGAATGAGTTTGGGACCATTCCTCCCTCTGCAATTTCTTGGAAGAGCTTGAGAAGGATAGGTGTTAGCTCTTCTCTAAATGTATGATAGAATTCACCTGTGAAGCTCTCTGGTTCTGGACTTTTGTTTGCTGGAAGATTTTTAATCACAGTTTCAATTTCATTCCTTGTGATTGGTCTGTTCATAGTTTCTATTTCTTCCTGGTTCAGTCTTGGAAGGCTGTACATTTCTAAGAATTTGTCCATTTCTTCCAGGTTGTCCATTTGTTGGAATATAGTTGCTTGCAGTAGACTCTTATGATCGTTTGTATTTCTGCAGTGTCAGTTGTAATTTCTCCCTTTTCTCTTCTAATTTTATTGATTTGAGCCCTCTCCCTTTTTTTTCTTGATGAGTCTGGCTAAAGGTTTATCAATTTTGTTTATCTTCTCAAAGAACAAGCTTTTAGTTTCATTGAGCTTTGCTATTGTTTTTTTCCTTTCTATTTCATTTATTTCTACTCTGATCTTTATGATTTCTTTCTATCTAGTAACTTTGGGCTTTGTTTGTTCTTATTTCTCTAGTTTCTTTAGGTGTAAGGTTAGATTGTTTATTTGAGATTTTTCTTGTTTCTTGAGGTGAGACTGAATTGCTATAAACTTCCCTCTTAGAACTGCTTTTGCTGAGTTCCATAGGTTTAGGGTCATCATGTTTTTGTTGTCATTTGTTTGCATGTATTCTTAAATTTCCTCTTTGATTTCTTCAGTGACCTCTTCATTATTTAGTAGTGTATTGCTTAGCTTTCATGTGTTTGTGTTTTTTACAGGTTTTTTTTTTCCTGTAATTGATTTCTAATCTTTTGACATTGTGGTTGGAAAAGATTGTTGCTATGATTTCAATTTTCTTAAATTTACTGAGGTTTGATTTGTCACCCAAGATGTGACTATCCTAGAGAATGTTTCATGTGCATTTGAGAAGAAAGTGTTTTCTGCCATTTTCAGGTCAAATGTCCTATAAATATCAAATAAATATCTATTTTTGCAATTTAAAGCTTGTGTTTTCTTATTTATTTTCTGGGTGGATGATCTGTCCATTGGTGTAAGTGGGGTGCTAAAGTCCCCTACTATTATTGTGTTATTGTTGATTTCCCCCTTTATGGCTGTTAGCATTTGCCTTATATATTGAAGTGCTCCTATGTTGGATGCATAAATATTTACAATTGTTATATCTTCTTCTTGGATTGATCTCTTGATCATTATGTAGTGACCTTCCTTGTCCCTCGTAACATTATTTTAAAATCTATTTTGTCGGATATGACTATTGCTACTTCAACTTTCTTTTGATTTCCATTTTCATGGAATATATTTGTCCATCCCCTCACTTTCAGTCTGTATGTGTTCCTAGGTCTGACGTGGGTCTCTTGTAGACAGCATATTTACAGGTCTTGTGTTTGTATTCACTCAACCAGTCTGTGGTTTTTGGGTGGAGCATTTAATCCATTTACATTCCAGGTAATTATCGATGTGTACATTCCTATTACCATTTTCTTAATTGTTTTGGGTTTGTTTTTGTAAGTCTTTTTCTTCTCTTGTGTTTCCTGCCTAAATAAGTTCCTTTAGCATTTGTTGTAACACTGGTATGGTGGTGCTGAATTCTCTTAGCTTTTGCTTGTCTGTAAAGCTTTTGATTTCTCCATTGAATCTGAATGTGATCCTTGCTGCATAATCTTGGTTGCAGATTTTTCCCTTTCATCACTTTAAATATATCCTGCCACTTCCTTCTGGCCTGCAGAGTTTCTGCTGAAAAATCAGTTGATAACCTTATGAGAATTCCCTTGTATGTTATTTGTTGGTTTTCCCTTGCTGCTTTCAATATTTTTTCCTTGAGTTTAATTTTTGTTACTTTGATTAACATGTCTCATTGGGTTTCTCCTTGGGTTTCTCCTTTGTGGGACTCTCTGTGCTCCATGTAGTTGATTGACTTATTTCTTTTCCCATGTTAGGGAAGTTTTCGAGTGTAATCTCTTCAAATATTTTCTCAGACCCTTTCTCTTTCTCTTCTTCTTCTGACCCCTATAACTCAAATATTGGTGCTCTTAATCAACATGAAGAGGTCTCTGAGGACTGTCCTCACTTCTTTTCATTCTTTTTTCTTTATTCTGCTCCATGGCAGTTATTTCCACCATTCTATCTCCCAGCTTGCTTATCCATTCTTCTGCCTCAGTTATTCTACAATTGATTCCATTTAGTGTATTTTCTTTTCAGTTATTTTGTTGTTCATCACTGTTTGTTTTTTCTTTAGTTCTTCTAGGTCCTTGTTAAAACTTTCTTGTATTTTCTAGATCTATGCCTCCAATTCCATTTCCAAGATTTTGGTCATCTTTATTATCATTACACTGAATTCTTTTTCACGTAGGTAGCCAATTTCCTGTTTGTTTATTTGGTCTTGTAGGTTTTTAACTTGCTCCTTTGAATGTACCATATTTTTTTGTCATCTCATTTTTTTTTGATGGGTGGGGCTCTGTCCTATCTTGCTGATTGTTTGGTCTGAGGTGTCCAGTACTGGAGATTGCAGGCAGTTGGGTGCAGCCAGGTATTTGTGTTGATATGAGGACCTCAGGGAGAGCTCAGAATGATAAATATTCCCTGGGGTCTGAGGTTCTCTGTTAGTCCAGCAGTCTCGACTTGGTGCTCCCACTGCAGGAGCTCAGGCCCAATACCTGGCCTGGGAACCAAGACCCCACAAACTTCACAGCGTGGCAAAAAAAGGGGGTGGGGCACAAGCAAAAAGGAGTAGAACAATAACAAAGAATAAAAAATAAAATAAAATTAGAAAAGGAAAAAATATATTAGAAAAAGCAAATATATTAGAGTAGCAAAGAAGACCCAACACAGCCAATAAGTAAATAAATAAATAAATAATAAATAAATATATTTATTTATTTATTTATTTTAAAAAAAGAAAACCAAAATTAGATATGATCTTGCAACTCTTCTGATGTCTACCATTATTAAAGACAGGAGTCCTCAGCAAAATACTAGCAAACAGAATCCAACAGCACGTTAAAAAGATCATACACCATGATCAAGTGGGGTGTATCCCTGGAATGAAAAGATTCTTCAACATATGCAAATCAATCAATGTGATACATCATATAAACAAATTTAAGGATAAAAACCATATGATCGTCTCAATAGATGCAGAAAAAGCTTTTGACAAAGTTCAACATCCATTTATGATATAAAAAAAAAAAACTCTCCAGAAAATGGGCATAGAAGGAAAATACCACAACATAATAAAAGTCATATATGAGAAACCAAAAGCCAACATCATTCTAAATGGTGAAAAACTGAAAGCATTCCCTCTAAGAACAGGAACAAGACAAAGGTGCCCACTCTCACCATTATTATTCAACATAGTTTTGGAAGTTTTAGCCACAGCAATCAGAGAAGAAAATGAAATAAAAGGAATCCAAATTGGAAAAGAAGAAGTAAAATTGTCACTCTTTGCAGATGACATGATATTACACATAGAAAACCCTAAAGATGCTACCAGAAAACTGCTAGCACTAATCAATGGATTTAGTAAAGTAGTAGGATACAAAATTAATGCACAGAAATCTCTTGCATTCCTATACACTAACAATGAAAACTCAGAAAGAGAAATTAAGGAAAACACTCCAATTTACCACTGCAACAAAAACAATAAAGTACCTAGGAATAAGCCTGCCTAAGGAGGCAAAAGACCTGTATGCAGAAAACTGCAAGACACTGATGAAAGAAATCAAAGATGATACAAACAGATGGAGAGATATACCATGTTCTTGGACTGGAAGAATCAACATTGTGAAAATGACTATACCACCCAAAGCAATTTACAGATTCAATGCAATCCCTCTCAAATTACTAATGACATTTTTCAAAAAACTAGAACAAGAAATCTTACAATTTGTATGGAAATGCAAACGACCCCAAAAAGCCAAAGCAATCTTGAGAAGGAAAGACCGAGGTGGAGGAGACAGGCTCCCTGACTTCAGGCTATACTACAAGGCTACAGTGATCAAGATAGTATGATACTGGCACAAAAGCAGAAATATAGATCAATGGAACAGAATAGAGAGCCCAGAGATAAACCCATGCCCATATGGGCACCTTATCTTTGACAAAGGAGGCAACAATATACAATAGAGAAAAGACACTCTCTTCAATAAGTGGTGTTGGGAAAATTGGACAGCTACATGTAAAAGAATGAAATTAGAATACTTCCTAACACCGTACACAAAAATAAATTCAAAATGGATTAAAGAGCTAACTAAATGTAAGGACAGACACTATAAAACTCCTAGAGGAAAACATAGGCAGAACACTCTATGACATATATCAAAGCAAGATCCTTTTGGACCCACCTCCTAGAATCATGGAAATAAAATCAAGAATATACAAATGAGACCTAATGAAACTTAAAAGCTTTTGCACAGCAAAAGAAACCATAAACAAGACAAAAAGACAACGCTCACAATGGGAGAAAATATGTGCCAATGAAGCAACTGACAAAGGATTAATCTCCAAACTATACAAGCAGCTCATGCAGCTCAATATCAAAAAAGCAAATAACCCAACCCACAAATGAGTGGAAGACCTAAACAGACATTTCTCCAAAGAAGATATGCAGATGGCCAACAAACACATGAACAGATGCTCAACATCACTAATCATTAGAGAAATGCAAGTCAAAGCCACAATGAGGTATCACCTCATACTGTTCAGAATGGCCATCACCAAAGAATCTAAAAACAATGAATGCTGGAGAGGGTGCAGAGAAAAGGGACCCCTCCTGCACTGTTGGTGGGAATGTAAATTGGTACAGCCACTATTATGGAAAACAGTATGGAGATTCCTTATAAACCTAAAAATAGAACTACCATGTGACCCAGTAATCCCACTACTGAGCATATACCCTAAGAAAACCATAATCCAAACAGAAACATGTACCACAATGTTCACTGCAGCACTATTTACAATAGCCAGGACATGGAAGCAACCTAAGTGTTCATCAACAGATGAATGGATAAAGAAGATGTGGCACATATATACAATGAAATATTATTCACCATAAAAAGAAATAAAATTGAATTGTTTGTAGTGAGGTGGATGCACCTCGAGTCTGCCATACAGAGTGAAGTAAGTCAGAAAGAGAAAAACAAATATCATATGCTAACTTGTATGTATGGAATCTAAAAAATGGTACTGATGAACCTAGTGACAGGTCAGTAATAATAATGCAGATGTAGAGAACTGACTTGAGGACACCAGGTGGGGGGCGAAGGGGAA